>NC_141695.1:842525553-843725553 GCF_964263255.1 Lissotriton vulgaris
CGGCGCAGGGGTCCCTCAGTAACTCCACCTCAGGACTAAAGGTTAAGAGAGAAGAAAGGTCACTCCAGGGGTTGGAACGGGCCTGTCCTTCCTTGAACATTACACAGGCCACTCCCTTGCACTGTCAAGGGCTGAATGCCCCTAAACGTAGGCTTCTTGGCTCCTTTCTGTGCAAGTGCAGTTCTAGTGCACTTGTGAGATTATGCATTTGTGTCTGGTGGACATTTAAAATGTAATGAACAACTTTTTTTATTCAGGGAACTTGTGAAAGGAAGCCGAAATATGTTTTTAAATGAGAGCAACAAGTCTGAAAAGTGTGCTATCTACAGTGCTTTGAGACCACAAAACTGATCCAAGAAGTTTTACATATATAGCTACTAATTTGATTTCTGTTGATATTTCTATTAATACTTGCAATGATTACTCCCTTCCTCCTGATCATTACATATGCCAAAATTTGGGGTGTGGGCAACAGTAGGTTCTCCTTCTTCCAGGGTCACTGTTTTCCATAATAACGTCCGTTATCACCCATCTGGAAAGAAGTAGCTGTAGCATACAGTGCACTGCAAATGTCTGCATCATTAATACATTATCAGGCAATTATGAGAACGAACAACATAGAGGAAATATCTTATTTGAACAGGCTAAGTGAAACAGGATCACAGGCACTGCACACCAAATAATGCCAGATTGGCTCCAGGGCAGAATCTCACTTTTGACAGAGGGCAATGGGCAACACAAGAGCAAACCCACTGATCCGGCTATTTACATTCTCACATCATTTTTGTTAGGCCCCTGAAATTTTCAGCATATTTTGCAGACAATTTGATCTGGCGCTGACAGATATATTTAGAGATTAATCCAAATGTGTACATGTCATGTTAATGTTTATGTTCCAAGAGGTAGGAGACTGATAAGCAGATACCCTACTGTCTCCATGGTCAGAACGTATTTGCCTTTCGCATTAACTCACAGGTTGCTGGTTTTGATCTGAAGACAGCAAGCAAGGGTGCTTGTGGTGGTGCTGCATGGGGTGCATCAGCTGGTTGTGGGCTCGGACAGAAGGCTTCCAGTGGCTCTCTATTCTCTGCAGAACCGATCGCTCCAAACCACTACAGCCAACATCTGAGGTAAGAGGTCAGGGCTGTAACCGCATGGTACATCTAGTGCATAGATGGTCAGGTCCAAGGATCTAACTAGTTTATTTCTTCAATTTCTCTACAATGAATCAATTAGGGGCTGCTGGGAGCCTACGAGTTCAAAAGAAAGAAATATGGGAATTTGGAAAAATTTAGCAAACTATGCCACATTCAGAACCAGAGAAAAATAACATCTTAACTGCAAATTGCTTACAGTACCAACATGTGAACAAGTGATTTAGGGAGGTGCAGAAGTATTTACCAATCCATCATATCTCTGATGGTATGAAACACTCTAAAAACGGTAAAATAACAAACACACAATTCATCTTCAACAAGCAGTTAGACCAGTGGCTTGGTTCTGGCTTCTCTCGGAGAACATCCATTCAAACCCCTCTTGGGTGTTTCCCACCCGTAACTTACGTTCCATGGTGGTAATAGCTTCAGTATGATGCATTGACTGCTGGGGGCACTAGCTTGCAGACCTCCCTATCTCATGGTAATCCTTGAATGATTAGTAATTTGGTCGGGTCCTGAATTTCTTTATAACCTAATCCTTGCTTTCCATCGAGAATAGGAGACTTCACTGATTTTACATCAGAAGAGGAGGGAAGGCTGGATGTAAGTAAAGAGGAATGGAATGATTTTGAAACTTCGGCAGACTAGGTCAGTGGAAAGATCTGTCTGTAAATGTTGTAACAGCACTGCTGGGGTGAATGACATCCTCCTCCCCTTGAGTAGGTGAGTAAAGACTGTCTTTGGAAGTGCCAATGACAAGATGGCATTGTTCATTCTGAGGCCTGCGCGAGAGAGGACTTGGACTATGGCTGCTTTTGGGTCAGAGGCATCTCGGGGATATTTGCAGCCCCACTGCATGGCAGCTTTTTCTACTTTAGCTTCACATTACTATCTAAATGTAGGTGAAAAGCAGACTTTAGATTTTGACTCAAGTGTACCGGCTTAATTTGTTAAAATGTGTCCCTATTCATTAAAAACAGATGTTTCAATTTCAATATGCACCTTGGTGGTCTAATGAGGTAAGTTTGACTTCTTGGGATCAAGAGAAAGGCATACCAAAATGATGTATTGTGAGGTATATGGGCTGGGGTGAGAAAGAGGAATAAAGGGTAATATTTGGAATATTTAACAGTAATTTGAATACTTGATTTCGGCTTCCTTATAGCAGCTTAATCACTGCCACGGTTTGTGGAGATGACCTGGGTCTTTGACTAGAGAAGTAATGCAAGAGGCACAATCTCTGTCTTACAGAACTCTATGTTATTGTTGAGGAGGAGGCATGAGAACATATGGAATATGGCTTTGTAGGGTTTCAGGGTAACAGAGTGCCTGAGCGTGATAGAAATACCACAGGCTGTATCTGAGCATTGAAAATTACCAGCAATGACTTGTATGAACGGAAGCACTTTATTGATCCCTAAAGCTGCCCATAGAATTAAAGCGCACATAGCTTTGTGCAGCATCAAGATTTATCACGTAGGCACTTTATTGATTTAGAGGCACCTTAATAATCCGATACTGATTACAATGTTCATTGTTTAATTCTTATAAAAAGTGATTTTAATAATGTAGTTCAGCGTGGTGAATTAAGTACGGAGGCAGCTCCGAGATGTAGCGCTTAGGCACCTTAATAATCCAATACTGATTACAATGTTCATCGTTTAATTCTTATAAAAAGTGGTTTTAATAATGTAGTTCAGTATGGTGAATTAACCACAGAGGCACTTTATTGACCTGGATCCAAAACAGGGGAATAATGAAATGATGATATGTATGCACGGAGGTATTTTATCGGCCATCTAAATGTCCTCTGAATCCATGGTGATTATTGACAACTGATATGCTATTTTTAGGATGTGTTTATGTGGTAGCAATGTTTTAGTACAGCATGATATCCCTAAATCATCACGATATTTGTAGCATATTTCTTGAGATTGATTACATTTTAGTGGGCTCTTTTCTTATATATTTTTTTAACTTATCTACTACTGAGCATATGGTTTTCCATGTTCTAACGATTTAATGATTTTTGTTAATCAGACAAAGTTTTATTATTTATTTATTTACACAGGGCTATATCTGAACATTGAAAATTACCAGTAAGTAATCTCAGGATTTATCTCGCTGATTTTAATTTGCTTTAGATCATTTTTATTTCACACAACACTAACTGAAATGCCTCCAAGCACATAAAAGAAAATTACAGCTAACATCACTATCTGCCCGGTTATCAACAACAGTGGTGGAGAATCATTAAAGAGAAAGGTCTTTATATTATGTAAGAACAAAGGGAGCGCTCCTGGGCAACACATTTACCATCACTTCTTACTTTGAATCAAGATTTGGGAACCATCAAGAGATCTTGCTACAGTTGCCCTCAGGTACTGACTTAGTAGATCTAGTTGGTTTTCTAACACAGATTGTCGGGGCCGTGCAGTTCATTTCGTTTTCTACTGAGTGTTTAGCATTTCTGGCTAAGGTGGTAATGTTGTTATTAACGCAATGTTGATTGATTTCGGATTTGTGCTTTTCTGTGCTTGAATTGTGTGACTAAACACACATGGAATATAGCAGAAGTATTTATCGTTTTCCTACTGCTAAATGTCTATGCACTTTCTATTAGTTTGATGGTCATGTGTTGCCAACTCACCTTTTAGTTATCATATTCTAAGGGTACGGTGTTTTTTTAATTCTCCTTTACCACTCTGCACACATACCTATGGTCTCATTCAAGGCCTGCACGTGGCTCTGGATGTAAGCGTTCTCAGCTGAAACTTTTGGCACAGGCGTCACCGGGGGTGATTTTCTTGGAGCTCTGGACAATTCTTCAATGTGTTCCTCTGCAATCCTACATTTCTGCTTCAAACTTCGTACTTCGTCCTCCAGAGATACGACATAACCTAAAGGGAACATATTTTTAATTGTAATCAAAGAACAAATGATAACAATACTGGCCTAGAGCGTGGCTATGATTTCAGAGAGGATCAGGACATGACCTCAGAGAGGGCCCTGAACCTGGAGCTGTGCGCTGCATCTGATAGGCTGCCCCGGGACACCAAAGGTGGCCACCTACGAGGGCGGCCACCCCTAGTGCCATAGGATGGCACGGACCCTGAGCGGTCTAGTGGTTGGGGGGACCAGTGGTCCCCTGGTGATGTCACTTCCTGGCATGGGGGGATGGGTTGAAGGGCTATATAGCCCAGGGTGCGAGGGTCAAGCGCCCTCTTTGTTCCTGCTTCTGCTCGCGTGACCCTCTCCCACCCCTGCCCGGACCCCGAGCGGGTGACTGCCCGTTGCGGTTTTTCGCATAAGGTGAGGAGGGACGTTGTGGGTTTGTTGCAGGGTTAAGGGTGGTAGGTTTTTCAAAGAGGGGTGTGGGGGTTCCGTTCTGCGGGGCCGGGGGGGGGCTCACATGTCCGTGTGTCGCCCTGCTGCGCTGCGTTGCTGCTCATGTTGCGGTGGGGGGGAGGGACTGGTGCGCTGAGGGAGGCGAGGTAGGCTGCTGGTTCAGCTGTAATTTTGTTTTCAGTGTGGGGTGAAGGGGCCGGGGATTCCTGGGGGCCCTGCGAGTTTGGCGAGCGGCGGGAGCCCCCCCCCCCCCTCTCCCTTGGTTCGGTTCCATTCTTCCCCATCTCGTGTGCGACCCTTTTTTTTTTTTTTCTCACACAACCTCCCAATGTTTCGATCGGGCATTTCTTCTGGGGCATGTTTAACCCCGGACGCACTCCACAATGCTACAAAGCTACCGGGGGTCGCGCCCACGGTCCCTTCGCCTGCCACTCCTGCAAGTTCGCCTGCATCAAGACCCACACCAAATCCACGCCCTCCAAACACAACTCCGACTTGAACCACCTGAAGTGCATCCTGCTGAACACCCGCTCAGTCCACAGACACGCCACTGAACTCTGGAACCTACTCGACAATGCTTCACCGGACATCGCCTTCCTTACAGAAACCTGGATGAATGCATCATCAGCACCCTACATCACCATAGCCATCCTGGACGCTTACAAGATTATCCGAAAAGACCGCACCAACCAAACAGAAGGAGGCATCGCCATCGTCCACAAGAACACCATCAGAATCACGACCAGCTCCGACGATAACCTCGCTACCGCCGAACACCTTCACTTCCAGATCCACACCGACCCCAGGACCACACTTAAAGGCACCCTCCTCTACAGACCACCAGGAACCCGTAAACAATTCAGCGAAGACATCACTGACTTCATAAGCCCACATGCCCTCGCCTCCGAGAACTACATTCTACTAGGAGACCTCAACTTCCACCTGGAAAACATAAACGACAGCAATACCACCACCCTTCTGGACAACCTGGCCAATCTCGGACTCAAACAACTTGTTGACTCCCCCACCCATGTAGCCGGACATACGCTCGACCCAATCTTCACCTCCAGCAAACACATTTCCTTCGATCGCACCACAGCTCTCCATTGGACAGACCACAGTTGTGTTCACTTCAGCTACAAAACCACCTCGACCCCCCCACAACCTATTCCTCGAAGAAACTGGAACAAAATCGCCACCAACCAACTCCTCACATCGCTCAACCAAAACCCTCCCACCCTCTCATCGGACCCAAACCAAGCAGCCACCAAACTCAAACAATGGATCACTCACAGCGCTGACGAATTAGCACCCTTGAAAAACCACCAGATCAAATCAGGTAACAAAAAGGCCCCCTGGTTCAACGATGACCTTAAGAATTCCAAGAAGCTATGCCGTACTCTAGAGAAAACATGGAGAAAAAACCCAACCACCGACAACATGACCACCTTCAAAGCAGCCACCCGCAAACACCACCAACTGATTCGATCCACCAAGAAATCAGCATTCAAGGATCGACTCGACAACAATGCCCATAACAGCAAGGAACTCTTCAACATCGTCAAAGAATTCACCAACCCCACCGCAGCCTCAAACGACATTACTCCCTCCCAAGACCTCTGCGATTCGTTATCCTCCTTCTTCTACAACAAAATTGCCGACATACATAACAGCTTCTAGAACATTTCCAACGAACAACCCTCCCCACCCCCCTCCGAACCTACACCGCCCGCTAACAACTTCAGCGCCTGGAACCCAATCCCCACAGAAGACACCATCCGCCTAATGAACTCCATCCATTCTGGCTCGCCAACCGACCCATGTCCCCACCACATCTTCAACAAAGCAGACTCCATCATCGCACCCCATCTCCGTGATGTCATCAACTGCTCCTTCAACTCTGCTACCTTCCCAGAAAGCTGGAAACACGCCGAACTCAGCGCCCTCCTGAAGAAACCCACACAGACCCCACTGAACTCAAGAACTACTGCCCCATATCCCTCCTCCCATTCCCTGCCAAAGTCATTAAGAAAGCCGTCAATAGCCAGCTCGCCACCTTCCTTGAATCCAACAACTCCCTCGATCCCTCTCAGTCCGGATTTCGAGCCAAACACAGCACTGAAACCGCCCTCATTGCAGCGACAGACGACATCCGAACATTACTGGACAACGGAGAAACAGTGGCCCTCATTCTACTCGACCTCTCCGCCGCTTTTGACACAGTCTGTCACAGCACACAACGCCTCAACAACATCGGCATACAAGGAAAAGCCTTGGACTGGATCATCTCGTTCCTCGCTGGGAGAACTCAGAGAGTCCGACTTCCCCCATTCAAATTAGAGGCCACCGAAGTCATCTGCGGCGTACCACAAGGATCATCACTCAGTCCCACCCTCTTCAACGTTTACATGAGTCCACTCGCACCCATCGTGCGTCAACACAACCTTAACATCATCTCCTACGCGGACGACACCCAGTTGATCCTTTCCCTCACCAAAGACCCTAACACCCCAAAACCAATCTCCACGAAGGCATGAAAGAAGTAGCCGAATGGTTGAAAAACAGCCGCCTAAAACTTAACTCAGACAAAACGGAGGTGCTCATCCTAGGATCATCCCCCTCTGCCTGGGACAACTCATGGTGGCCTTCGGCTCTGGGTGTCGTAATTTGACGGTGATCGGGTTAGCGTTAAGCTTTGCTACACGTATTTCCCCTTAACTTGACTATGGTGTTCAGGAGCCATTTTGAACACACCGGCGGCCATTTTATATGAATGCGTCGCCTCGTGGCCAGCATACCTTTTGTCCTTTCTCTGTACCACTGACCACTTGAATTTGCCCAGCAACAGGCTATTTTTAGTGTTGGTCAAGCACGCACATGCGCAGTTAAACCCTCTGTACTAGTGGACAGTCATCACTTAGGAATGTCCCTCCAAACTGACCAGTGGTGTTGTAACTCCTCCCATGAGTTGGCTGTGTTCCAAAAATGACCCTATATGTACCTAAACTGAGCAAATGTGTTCCGCCTACTCTTTTTATTACTGTAAAACTGTATAAAAGATGTCTCGCATCGATGTTCGGTATGATACTTCTTGCATTACCGAAGGGTGCTGTAGGAATGTACCACCACCCCATGGGGTCTTAATAAACTTGTCTTTTGTATTTTTCAGTTTCCGTGCCAACGTCTATTATATGGTGTAGCGGGTTTTGCGGAATATGTAGGCCTGGAGAACCCAATACCACATGGGCACAGCACCCACACCCACAGACCACGCACGTAACCTCGGCTTCATCCTAGACTCCTCACTCTCGATGACCAGACAAGTCAACGTAGTCTCATCCTCCTGCTTCAACGTACTTCGTATGCTCAAAAAAATCTTCTGTTGGATCCCACCGGAGACAATAAAGACTGTCACCCACGCACTGGTCACGAGTCGACTGGACTATGGAAACACACTATACGCTGGAATCACAGCCAAATTACAGAAAAGGCTCCAACGCATCAGCGAGACTCATTTTGGACATCCCTTGCCAAGATCACATTACCGGCCACCTAAAATACCTCCACTGGCTTCCCGTCAACAAGAGAATAACGTTCCGTCTCCTCACCCACGCACACAAAGCCCTTTACAAACTAGGACCCGAATGCCTCAACACTCGACTGTCCTTCTACACACCCACCCGCCAACTAAGATCCTCCAATCAAGCCCTCGCCTCAGTTCCGCGTATCCAAAGATCCACCATGGGAGGTAGATCCTTCTCCTACTTGGCGGCCAAGACCTGGAACTCACTCCCCACTCACCTCCGCCTTACACAGAACCACATCTCCTTCAGAAAAGAACTTAAAACCTGGCTATTCGATAAATAATGACCCCCACCACCCCCCAAGCGCCTTGAGACCCTCTGGGTGAGTAGTGCGCTATATAAATTCCTGAACTTGAACTTGAACTCTTCTTCCTGGGGCAGTCGACGGGTTGCGGGGGTTGCCTGGCTTGGCCCCCTTGCTACCTCCCTCGGACCCCGTGCCGGGAGGGAAGGGGCGGAGTCTGCAGTCGGGGCCGAAGGAATGTGTTCCCTCCTGCCTTGTGCTCGCTCTTGGCTCCGGCCCCGGGGGCCTCGCTGGTCCCTGTCCTCGTGGTTGGGGCCCACGTAGGACTTTCTTGGGTGAATATATATTGCCGGAAGCCTGTCTTTCCTTCGCGCGTGCTCACCCCCCCCCCCCCCCCAACGTTACCGCGCTGTGGGGAAGGGATTCTTTTGCCCTATCGCGATCCTGATGGACAGGTGGGTTCCCCTTGAGCAATTTTGCTGTTATGCATTTTATTAGCGCGATGTCGACACGTAGGCGTCGGTGCGCTTAGGAGCAATACTTTTACACATGGATCACTTTACTGTTCTCGGAGGCAGGCTTTACGTATCTTGCTATGTATTATTAAGGGGATCGGCGACTTTGGTGCAGATGTTGGACTTTATATTTCCGGTACAACGTGGATGCGGGGGAGGGGGTGGGGTGTGGGGGGCATTTGACGCTTTTGTTTGTGTCTCACTGCAGGACAGCTGGATCAGAAGGCACACGCCAGGTAGCGCGATTATCACCGCTGGCCTTCCGGGTCGCGCTGGGCCGCTGGTCGAATAGCGCGCATGCATGTGAAGAGCGCGCTCTCCTACCCCGCCCTTCTCCTCACGGGCGACTTTGTTCTTTGCGTGGGGGGTTGAGGGGGAGGTGGTGGGCTTGGGGAATTTTATGTGTTGTTTTTGTCTTTCAGCAGGAGAGCAGCAAAGTGAAGGTCGACAACATGGAGTGAACGGGGCAGTGTGGGGTGGTGGGGGGGCGGGTAAAAGGTATTGATGGCTTTCAATTTCTATTACTACAGGTCTTCATCAAGATGAGTGTAGGATCACACATCACGACGGAAAGCGCAGGGTAATTTGGTTTGTCCCACTGTGGTCAGTGGGCCGGCTTTAATGGATACAGTGCTGCAGGATTCCTCCCCAGGAAGTTATTTTGTCATTTGAAAATGTTGTCATATTTATTCTTACTTTGGCTTGTACAGTCTGTACCTGCTGCGCTTGAGATTGTGTGCCTTCTGTCTGTGTTGCTTCAACTCTATGGCCTGCTAATTTTGCTTGTTCTTTTCCTGTAACAGTTATCTCAGGCAACTTATCTGGTTATATAGGGCTATGCTCTGACACTTTTGGGTATATTCGTGATCAACCGAAGTACTCTAAATAATAATTAACAATAATGAAATTTGGAATTCTCTGGTACTACCTCAATTAGTAGTACATATTTAGTGGCTATATTATGGATAGCTAAGGCGGTACCCCCACGGCTTAGATCAGGTAGCCTAGGTGGCTACCCAAGGATGAGGTATTGATGGGTGAATTGGTCTTACTTTATTCCTCCACTGCGACGTGGCTAGATGGAGGTAAGAGTCAGGTTTTGGGTCTGGAGTAAATTAGGGAGCATAACTAAAGGTTGAGTTGATGCAAACATCCTTGCTCCTGTTGAGTTTGTAATTTACAGCCATAGTTACGCATGTTGAGCTAATTTTCAACCTAAGGTCAACACTTTCCCATCCCAGGGAGCTCTCTTTCCAGCTTTCTAGATGGAGGTAAGAGAGTCGTGTTTTAGAACTGGAGTAAATCAGGAAGCATAACTAAAGGTTGAATTGATGTACATCTTTGCTCCTGTCGAGTTGAGGATTGAGAAGTAACATTACAGGAGTTACCAAACTACATCACAAGGGGATAAAGTTACTGGGGTACTGGTAACTAGTGCTGAAAGTACAAGTAGAGGTAAATTACAGCGACACATGACAGACAGTCAAAACACATGAACGAACGCTATGTAGGTGAAGGTGGCACTTGTGCAAGTAGCGGAAGCTAACACATCGTCAAAGGTGGCATACAGTGTGTTACAGGAGTAATGTAATATGGGCATGTCACACACGTGTACCACGCACAGGTAGTAAGAGTATACTGCAATAAGTGACAGACTTTCAACAGCATGAACTCACTGGGCAGACACCTCCATAGTCAAAGTGAAATTCATTGTCATTAAGGAAAGGTCTGCATACAGAGATTGGAGAGGGCATGAAGTAAAGTTAGACGTGTCTTCATAGGAGGATAACTTTGACATCAGTCTGGAAGGCCCGTGAGGAGGATGTGTTTCTGGGAAGAATTGTAAGGGGATGAGTAGGCTGTGGGGTTTTAGGTTTAAACCTATAATAACTGATAAAACCCCACTGAAAGAAAAATAGCCCTCACTGGTGAAAACATATAAACACTGAAAAAACACCTGAACAACCACAAACTAAATGCCATTCAAAGAAAGGAAAAAGAGAGTGAAAGAGTAATTTTTTTCTGCCTGAAGAGGTCAATACAATGTAACTTTGTTATACAAGCTAGCAGTAACATTATTCTGCTTGAGTTTTGTTCTTTAGAGATGCCACTAAAATATTGTTTCTTCTTCCTTTTACTTTTTCAGTTTTGTGGCCTTTGGTCTAAAGATGCAGGGTTTAGTTTTATGTTTTAGGTCTAGTTTAATTATTTTATAAACTAATCAGGAAATATCAAACTCATATTTGATATTTTGGCTGCATTTGATTCTTTCACTGATAGGAAAGATTTTTATGAAACCAGCCATTTTACCTAATATGTGTCATCACATTTACCCACAGAGAATGGGTAAAAACCCTTAATACATCAGGCCATAGTTTCTAGTGGGTCAGTATTCATAGTAGGTGAGTTGCCAACACCTCAGGCTTTAAACATTCAATGCAAGGTATAGTGACAAGTAAATATATCACCATGCATCTGGAATAGTGGTGAAAACATGACACCAGACTTTTGGAAAACATGGAACGCAGTCTAACTTGTAATGCTCTACAAAAAAGGTTCTTTCCAAGTTCAACAAAGATTGGAGTGATATTGTTTGTATTTGCAGTCATTCAGCTACGTATATAAAAAAGTTGTATGATGACCTGTCGAAATTGATAACCGAGCTGAAGTGATTCCCTGTAGGAGATCCTTGCCACTTGTTATATGGTATGCTGAAAGCATCTTTACAATCTTCAGAGTTAATGAGGGATGCTATTGACTTTTTAGATCATTCTGGTGCACTGTTTTGTTATGCACAGGAACTAAAATGCTAATATTTATAATTCTGTGCTTTATGTGGCATCAAAGAAAGAGTCATCCCAACTGTGTCCCTTAGCTGATGGTTCTCAGCCCTAGGGGCTATGAATGCTGAGAGGGCCTTTTCACAGAAGTTTACATGGGAAGGAAAGAGCAAGCGCACATGACCCCAAGACTCACTGAAGAAGTATTGTATGGTGTTCTACAATAAGATTAATTTGCAAAAATCTGTTTGGACCTCATATACACTATAAGTACACTGTCTGTATACCATGTTTTTCAGTGCAGAAAGCCAGCAATAATAAAAGCAGAACGTTCCATAAACACCGGAAAAACACTTTTTCTGTTGTTTTTAGTGGCGCGAAAATGAGTAACCACTGATAACAACTGTTTTTTAAGATATTGAAAACACTGAAAAAACCCCACCAGAATTTACCAAAAATAGAAACTGAAAACAGGAAAGCCTAGGGATGAGTTAAGAAGTTACTCTATATCACACACAGCCATGCAATGTATAGCTTAATTTTGAATTAGATCTGTTAATATCTGATGGTTAGTATCATCATTGATCAGTTTAAGAGTGTATTATGGGTGGTGTCTGAAATGTGCCTTCATCCATCATTTCTGGTATGTTGTGCTGAGGCGATGGTAATATTGCTATCAAAAGTTAACCCTGAACAGCGTGGGACCACAAGGATGTATTTGCTTTGCATATGGTCATTAGTGCATGAACTCTTTACATCTTGAAGCCGAACTCGTGGGGAGCATAAATAGATTTATCCCATCAGGAAAGCATTAAATGACGGATCTATGATTCAAGTGTAGAGGCTCGTCGCCGATTAGGCTGTTTATTATTACAGAGGTGATAGGAACCTGGTTTGCAGGTCTCTGCAGCTCCATGCTCCTGGCGTTGGTTATCACAGCCTTTGCAGGATGGGTCAGAACATGTAACAGGGGGACAAAACTGACACTACCATAGGTGATCTCCGTATTAAGCAAACGCGAAGTTACGCAAAGCAATGTGACAACATGAGAGGACAGTAGAAGAGGTCCAATCTGGGCACTACAGGAAGAGAATGGGTCATGTGTGCTGATTTATATGGCTTAAATAGTACGAGTGAGGTACATTAGTACATTCTTGGCAGACAGTCAAACGTAAGAACAAACGTTATGAGGCATTGGTGCAACACGTGCTAGCGCCGGAACAAAACAGACTAAAAAAGGTAGCAAGATGTGTGTTACCAGAGATTGGTGACGGGTGCATGCGACAATAGAGGACCACTCTAGGCTAGAGGCCTATACGGCCATAATGGGCACATTCTCAAGGCTTCATCACTTGGAAGACACCTCCAGAGTCAAGGAGAAAATTATTTCGTTACTGAAAGGTCTCCCTTCAAATATAGAGATAACAACTTTAATTTTGGAAGTGCGCAGGTAATGCGGACAAATTAGTGCTTGTAACTTTCTACTGGCCTGGGTAGCGTGTGAGGCATTGAGGGCCATGTCTCATTTCTGAGAATGCGGATTGTGGATCGGGGGGGTGTGTGCTTTTGATGAATGTTGTCTGTCTCAAATGCAGGAACCGTGCAGGAGAACATCCCTACCCACATGGGGGCCACATGAATTATCAACAGGTATAAGGATCATAGCACACTGGGGCAGTGCGCTAGGGTCTAGGACTTGTTGATGTACCACATCGCGGTCGTGTTGTCCGTAAGGACCTGAACCGACCGACAGCGAAGGGAAGGGAGGAAGGCCTTGAGCGCCAGACGAATCGCCCGCAACTCTAGAAGGTTGATGTGGAGCAACCTTTCGTCTGGAGACCAAAGACCCTTGACCTCCAGATCCCCCAGATGAGCACCCCACCCTAGAGTGGATGCATCCGTTATTACCGTGGCCACCGATGGAGGAAGTTGAAAAGGCTTTCCTTGCGACAGATTGCCTTCCACGCTCCACCAAGACAGATCCGCTGCAGCTTCTCTGGAGATTCTCACTGGCTCCCTGAGATCTCCGTTGTGTTGATACCACTGCCTGCGGAGGCACCACTGGAGCGCCCTAATGCGCCAGCGTGCATGGTTGACCAATAGAATGCAAGAAGCCATCAGACCGAGCAGACGAAGGACCTTCAGGACTGGAACAACCGCTCCATTGAAGAACAAAGGAATCATTTCCTGTATGTCGCGAATCCTTTGAGGAGGAGGGAATGCACGACATACAGTAGTGTCTAGTACCGCACCTATGAACAGGTTGCGCTGGGAGGGCACCAGGTGAGACTTGGGTACATTTATCGAAAACCCCAACCTGTGCAACAACTGAGTTGTCACTTGCAGATGATGGAGCACCTTCTCCGGCGACTCCGCTTTGATCAGCCAGTCGTCCAGATACGGGAATACAGGTATCCCTGACCTTCTGAGATGTGCTGCCACCACAGCCATCACCTTAGTAAAGACTCGAGGCGCAGTAGTAAGACCAAAAGGAAGGACCGCAAACTGGTAGTGTTGCGACCCAACCGTGAAACGGAGATACTTTCTGTGCGACTTCAGGATTGGGATATGAAAATACGCATCCTGCAAGTCGAGCGACACCATCCAGTCTTCTTCCAGCAGCGCTTGAAGAACCTGAGCAAGGGTGAGCATCTTGAACTTCTCCTGTTTCAGGTAAAGGTTCAAGATCCTGAGATCCAGAATCGGCCGAAGCCTGCCATCCTTCTTGGGGATCAGGAAATACCGGGAGTAGCATCCCTGACCCCTCTCCTGCTCCGGAACCACCTCTATCGCACCTTTTCGAAACAGTGCCAGGACTTCTTCCTGCAGGAGAAGCAGGTGGTCCTCCGAACAATAACCCTGGCAAGGAGGATAATTTGGGGGAAACTCCCGAAATGGAAGCGCATACCCATTCTCTACAAGATTGAGAACCCAAAGATCCGATGTTATCAATTCCCAATCTTGAAGAAAATGGGTAAGCCGGACCCCCACTGGGCCCACATGAACCGGAATGGAGGATGTAGTGCTGCTTTGCTGCGGAGGCTGGGGGCTGGGAAGGGGAAGAGGAGAAGGGGGAGGAAGTGTTACGGCCCGAGCCCGGGACCTCTGCTTGCCTCTATAAGATCTATACAATGTGTTTTGCTGCTGCTGCGGCTGCTGCTGGGTTGACTTATAGGCTCGAAAAGAAGATCTGCCAAATCCTCTTGTACGTCTACCAAAAGTGCCCCTGGACTGAAGGCCCAACGACTTCGCAGTCGCCCTGCTGTCTTTAAAGCGTTCCAAGGCAGTGTCTGCTTTTTTCCCAAACAATCCAGACCCGTCAAACTCACTTGACTTCAGCCATGCAGCTCTTCTTGTGGCTACGCTTTGAATAACCTGCCTTGCTGCAGCTTGAGTATCAGAGATTACCTCCTGGAAGTCTTTCCTACTCTCCTCAGGCACTTAGGACACCAACTGCTTCACAGTGTCCATAAGAGCGTGGATATAACGCCCCATCAAGCAGGTAGCATTCGTGGATTTCAAAGCCATACTGATAGAAGAGAAAACCTTCTTAGCAGCCTGATCCTGCTTTCTCGACTCTTTTTCCGCTGGGACCTGCGGAAATGCACCCGTAGATCTTTTGGAACATGCAGCCTGCACCACCAAACTCTCTGGTAGAGGATGAGAGGATAAAAACTCCGGGTCTTCAGGAGCTGTCCTATATCTCCTAGCTACTGCCCTAGACACAGCAGGAGCCGATACAGGTTTTTTCCAAATCTCCAAAATTGGATCCTTTAAGGCATCATTAAAGGGCAACAATGGTTCAGACACTGAAGAAGGTGAATGAAGGACCTCCGTGAGCAGATTAGATTTAAATTCTGCAGTTGGTAGAGCAATGTTCAACAAGCCTGCAGCCTTCTTTATCACTACATGATAAGGCGTCACATCCCTTGAGGGTTCATCAGAAACTGAAGCAAGGTCCCAATCAGGTGACAGTTCCAGGCCACTAGCAACAGAAAGGTCCTCAAAAGGATCCTCAGAATCCTGTAGTTCGCCTTCCTCACGATATATTTCCTCCTCCATCAACCTCTGGGCCTCACGCCTTGATCTTTGCTTCACATTCGAACCCGACGTCGGACGAAGAAGAGATCCACGACGTCGATCAGGGTTCGGCTTCAAAGTTGATGGGACTGGCGTTGACGGAATCGGCGTCGAAGGCTTCGGAGTTGAAGGCCTCGCAGGATTCGGATAATGCCAATGCGGCGTCGTAGCCGGCATAAAGGGCGCAGGTGCATAGGATTGAGGAACACCCAGACCATATACCATCGGACCCATGGGACCAGAAGGAGCACCAGAGGGATACATAGCCCTTGAATAAATTCCGAACATCGCATTCAGAAAATGCGAAGGATACTGACCTTGACCTGGGAAGCCTGGATACGAACCCCCAGGCTGATCTCAAGGGCGCGGAGTCGAAGCGGCATCGACCTCCTCTTCAGGCTGGTGCACCGGAGTCGACAGACCTTCGGGCAACGGAGCCTCTCCCTCTCCAACCACCT
The DNA here is from genome assembly GCF_964263255.1 of Lissotriton vulgaris. Taxonomy (NCBI): domain Eukaryota; kingdom Metazoa; phylum Chordata; class Amphibia; order Caudata; family Salamandridae; genus Lissotriton; species Lissotriton vulgaris. The sequence continues at coordinate 842,541,720 of NC_141695.1, forward strand.
CCTCCTCACCTTCATCCTCCTGACCTGAAGGATGGGATGGGTCCGGAGATGGAACAGCTTTCTGCTTCGGCGAACTCGGTGAATTCGCATGCGACGACTCAGCCTCGGCATCCTGTTCCTCCGAAGCCAAAGAAACTACCACCTTCTCGACCAGCTTCACCTGCGACTTCGGCTTGGAACCCGACTCCTTCCTCGATTGATGTCGGGATTCATGGGTTCTCTTTATGCTTCTTCCTCGAAGACCTTGAAGCATGGGCTGAGGACGAATCCGATCGCGACCTCGAGCGAGATCTTGACTTCGAGCGTCGAGTCCGCGATCTTGATTTCTTATTTTCTTTTCCTTCTTTAAACTGGGCAACCAGAAGTTTTGCTTCCCTTTCCCGGAGGGCCTTTGGTGTCATCTTCCTGCAGGATTGGCAGTCCTCGACGTCGTGGTCGGAGCTCAGAGACCACAAACAGCATTCATGCGGATCTGTAATGGACATCACCTTATTACATTCTCCGCAGGCCTTAAACCCGGTCTTCTTCGAAGACATGTCGAAAGAAAGTGAAGACAAAGAGACTAGAAACAAATAGCAAGTAACAAAGTTACAGCCAAGGCTACAGACGATCCCAGAAAACCGTTAGCGTCGACGACGCGGAAAAAAGGGAACTGATGTCATCACGCCGGAGTGGGCCTATTATAGGCGTCGGTGACGTCAGCAGAGTCGCGAGCGATGCCGTGCCTCTATGACGTCCGGGTCCACGTCGGCGCGATGCTACAAAAGAATTTCCGAATGTTGCTGACGCAGGGGGATATTCACAAGGTGAGGAATCCACACGGCAGATGTATCTATCAGAAAAAGCATACCAAGCCTCTGGCATCATCATATGAAACACTAAGTCAGCAGCCTGATGTGGATTTCTTGTCAGATGACACTGGAGATATCCTGGTTTCCAATGTGGAAGGAGTAAGGTCATTAGGAAGGTCCTGTGCTGAGAGTGTCACCATTCAGGTTTAGTGCAACTGGAGGTACATTGGTGAGCTACACTGGGGAATCTTGAGCAAAAACAAATATAAAATGAAGACCCCACATCATCGGGTTAACGCTGTGGAATAGGCAAGCTCCATCTCCCTGACACAACTCCAAAAAACACTACTCTGGAGGAACTGAGAGATACTCCGAAGGATCAAGTTCTTGGTCATTTTCTAAACATGAATGTTGATACTTCAGACTGAACTGGAACCAAAGGTTAAGGGAGAACTTGTGGACTCACAGAAGGCAAGTCAGGCATTTATATGGCAAGAACTAATTCGGTTGACAATGGTAATGAACCTACGACCCACAGCTGTGTTTGAGAAGGATGCAGACGTTTGTGTCGATTTTTGTGACGTGACAACTAGACAAAGTAAACCCTTTATTGGTGGTATAACAACTCAACCCTGAAGGAGATCAATATAGTCCCACACAGAGGGAAGTTGGCCCATAGCTACCAATCATCAGTAAGGGATTTTGGCCTTGGAACACTGATTGTTTTCAGAGTGCTCTAAGTTGCAGTCCTCACACAGGTGTTGATGGCTTGGCGATCTTAAGACTGGGTGCAAGAGCTAACATCCGAAAATGGAGTCAAGAGTCTCCTTCGATAATTGTCCCTTCCTTGACATGGATGTAATACCGTTCCTTGGCCCTTAGAATATATTCTGTACAACAGGACAAGACCTCAGAAGGTGACAATTTTATAGACAGGAGGCCTTTTTAGGATCAGCTACCAAGAACAGTCAAACACCCACTACACTGCGTGAAGCCCATCTGAATATCAATGCAAAGAAAGCAGGCAAAATGTTTTGTCCTATTTGTCTTTAGCCAACTGGAATTGAAAAATAATGAGAAAATACCTAATGCAGGGATCGGAAATTGCAAACGCGGCAGCACACCGGGCAAAAGAGGCAGCACACCGGGCAAAAGAGGGAAGCAGCACACCGGGCAAAAGAGGGAAGCAGAACACCGGGCAAAAGAGGGAAGCAGAACACCGGGCAAAAGAGAGAAGCAGCACACCGGGCAAAAGAGGCAGCACACCGGGCAAAAGAGGCAAGCAGCACAAGGGCAAAATAGGGAAGCAGCACACCGGGCAAAAGAGGGAAGCAGCACACCGGGCAAAAGAGGGAAGCAGCACACCTGGCAAAAGAGGCAGCACACCGGGCAAAAGAGGCAGCACACCGGGCAAAAGAGGGAAGCAGCACACCGGGCAAAAGAGGCAGCACACCGGGCAAAAGAGGGAAGCAGCACACCGGGCAAAAGAGGCAGCACACCGGGCAAAAGAGGCAGCACATCGGGCAAAAGAGTGAAGCAGCACACCGGGCAAAAGAGGGAAGCAGCACACCGGGCAAAAGAGGGAAGCAGCACACCGAGCAAAAGAGGCAGCACACCAGGCAAAAGAGGCAGCACACCGAGCAAAAGAGGGAAGCAGCACACCGGGCAAAAGAGGCAGCACACCGGGCAAAAGAGGGAAGCAGCACACCGGGCAAAAGAGGGAAGCAGCACACCGAGCAAAAGAGGCAGCACACCAGGCAAAAGAGGCAGCACACCGAGCAAAAGAGGGAAGCAGCACACCGGGCAAAAGAGGCAGCACACCGGGCAAAAGAGGCAGCATACTGGGCATAAGAGGCAGCACACCGGGCAAAAGAGGCAGCACACCGGGCAAAAGAGGCAAGCAGCACACCTGGCAAAAGAGGCAGCACACCGGGCAAAAGAGGCAGCACATCAGGCAATAGAGGCAAGCAGCACACCGGGCAAAGGCAAGCAGCACACCGGGCAAAAGAGGGAAGCAGCACACCGGGCAAAAGAGGGAAGCAGCAAACCGGGCAAGAGAGGGAAGCAGCACAACTGGCAAAAGAGGGAAGCAGCACACCGGGCCAAGGCAAGCAGCACACCGGGCAAAAGAGGGAAGCAGCACACCGGGCAAAAGAGGAAAAGAGGGAAGCAGCACACCGGGCAAAGGCAAGCAGCACACCGGGCAAAAGAGGGAAGCAGCACACCGGGCAAAAGAGGGAAGCAGCACACCGGGCAAAAGAGGCAGCACACCGGGCAAAAGAGGCAAGCAGCACAGGGGCAAAAGAGGGAAGCAGCACACCGGGCAAAAGAGGGAAGCAGCACACCGGGCAAAAGAGGGAAGCAGCACACCTGGCAAAAGAGGCAGCACACCGGGCAAAAGAGGCAGCACACCGGGCAAAAGAGGGAAGCAGCACACCGGGCAAAAGAGGCAGCACACCGGGCAAAAGAGGGAAGCAGCACACAGGGAAGCAGCACACCGGGCAAAAGAGGCAGCACACCGGGCAAAAGAGGCAGCACACCGGGCAAAAGAGGCAAGCAGCACACCTGGCAAAAGAGGCAGCACACCGGGCAAAAGAGGCAGCACACCGGGCAAAAGAGGCAGCACACCGGGCAAAAGAGGCAGCACATCAGGCAATAGAGGCAAGCAGCACACCGGGCAAAGGCAAGCAGCACACCGGGCAAAAGAGGGAAGCAGCACACCGGGCAAAAGAGGGAAGCAGCAAACCGGGCAAGAGAGGGAAGCAGCACAACTGGCAAAAGAGGGAAGCAGCACACCGGGCCAAGGCAAGCAGCACACCGGGCAAAAGAGGGAAGCAGCACACCGGGCAAAGGCAAGCAGCACACCGGGCAAAGGCAAGCAGCACACCGGGCAAAAGAGGGAAGCAGCACACCGGGCAAAAGAGGGAAGCAGCACACCGGGCAAAAGAGGGAAGCAGCACACCGGGCAAAAGAGGCAGCACACCGAGCAAAAGAGGCAGCACACCAGGCAAAAGAGGCAGCACACCGGGCAAAAGAGGCAGCACACCGGGCAAAAGAGGCAAGCAGCACACCTGGCAAAAGAGGCATTACACCGGACAAAAGAGGCAGCACACCGGGCAAAAGAGGCAGCACACCGGGCAAAAGAGGCAGCACACCGGGCAAAAGAGGCAAGCAGCACACTTGGCAAAAGAGGCATTACACCGGGCAAAAGAGGCAGCACACCGGGCAAAAGAGGCAGCACATCGGGCAATAGAGGCAAGCAGCACACCGGGCATAGGCAAGCAGCACACCGGGCAAAAGAGGGAAGCAGCACACCGGGCAAAAGAGGGAAGCAGCACACCGGGCAAAAGAGGGAAGCAGCACACCGGGCAAAAGAGGGAAGCAGCAAACCGGGCAAAAGAGGGAAGCAGCACAACTGGCAAAAGAGGGACGCAGCACACCGGGCAAAAGAGGGAAGCAGCACACCTGGCAAAGGCAAGCAGCACACCGGGCAAAAGAGGGAAGCAGCACACCGGGCAAAAGAGGGAAGCAGCACGGAAGCAGCACACCGGGCAAAAGAGGGAAGCAGCACACCGGGCAAAAGAGGCAGCACACCGGGCAAAAGAGGGAAGCAGCACACTGGGCAAAAGAGGCAGCACACGGGGCAAAAGAGACAGCACATCGAGCAAAAGAGGCAGCACACTGGGCAAAAGAGGGAAGCACACCGGGTAAAAGAGGCAGCACACCGGGCAAAAGAGAGAAGCAGCACACCGGGCAAAAGAGGGAAGCAGCAAGATAATGTCACTGGAGGGTGGAATAAACCGCATCCGGGCTAGTTGGTCGAGTTTAAGGGCAGTGGCCTAAGAGCACTAAAGGACCACTATATGGAGCTCCAAGACAATTAGTACAGTAACACTTTTCACTCTGAGACACTTTTTATTCCTTCCAGTAATTATAGATCATTCCAAAAATCTTGGGAATGATGAATAGTAGGAAGCAAGAGAATACAATCCAATGTCAATGTATGTATATAATGTAATTAAAATAGTCCAAACCTAGCTGGAACAGCAATAGGGCGCTACACATCCTCAAACGGGAAAACAATTCAACCACTTTCTACATAACAAGGAGAAGAGTGGTGCTTTTGATTCACCAGAGCAGAGAAGAGAAACTGGAAGGTTATTCACTATAGTGGCTGAGATGTTACATCAAAATATGCGTGTTTTCCCAAGAAGCACAGCGCTATTTAATACATAGGCTACCTTATGGATGCTTAAAGAACTGGTGTATTTTTAATATCTACCTAAACTACCATATCTAACCTCCATGAGCTCAACTCTGTGTAGAAAGTACCACTACTGCCACTTCTACTCCTAAGGATCCCCAACTTACTCTACTCTTTTTAGGTGTGACCTACACAGCTTCCGCTGTTTCACCAACCTCAGGTAATAAAAAACAATCATAAATAACAATAGATACATGTGACATAAAAGATGGTGTTTGGGTCAACCCATTTTATTCACTGGTGTGTACACAAGTGTGGCTCACGGTGTAGAGCAGGCAGACCCGGAAGCTGAGGTCAGACCCGGGACCAGGGTTCAATTCCCGACGCGGCAGGGTCTTGAGCTCAAATGTCCATGGACTCGATAATTCTCGCTTCGGTGCCTGCTCTAATCATGGGTTCTCACTCTGCAACTCTGGGCATTAAGCTTGCTTAATCTCCACAACGGCCCCCCTGCGGCGGGATGCCTGGCTTTCACCTTGGGGATGCCCTGTAGGGGCTATCTCACAGGGAAAAGCCAGGACGGGTTCCCAAGGCAAGCGCCGGGAAACCTCCGGGTAGCTGTGCGCTCAATAAATGCAATAACAATAATAATAATAATAATTCTCATTTTGCCTCTTCACACTGCAGCAACGTGCCTGGGTCAGTGGATAAGTACTCTTTCGCTATTGACTCTCTTGAAGAGAGCGCGATGGTGTCTTTGCCTGATCACAAACGCATAACCACGTAGGTAGAGGGTTGCTTCAGTTCCAGGGCCGGTGGGTTTCCTTATCTGAGCCAAAACATAGTCTTCCTGGTGTATTTAAACTACGACTTCGGGATACATGAATTCAAAGGCTTTAGTTAAGATTTTTTTGCAACAGTAAATATATATTTTCTCGTGATGTGTACCAAAACGAATAAAATGAGCTTCTGCAACTGTTTTAACCACATTTTCCTGTTAGAAACACTTGCACTGTTTTATTAAAATTAAGTAGGTTGGCTACTTTTTTTTACATTGTTATTGCAAGAATATGGTCACTGCTTTAGGGCAGCGCCATGTTTACCTTTTTAATTATTTGCATTTTTGTAGTACATCCTTGCAAAACAAAAATAACCATTGTGCCCATTTTCCAAGGTCCAGCTTCAGACTTAGCGGCTTTACCAAATGCATACTTTAGTTTGCATCTATGCTACAAAATGTGACCCTGTGACATGTAAGAACGCCACAAAATTGAAACAATCCCTAGGATCCCAAGCTCCGCTTTACTGAGACATCCCATCCCCAGATTACTCAATCGTACCTGGCAGACAGGGGCGCAGCTTCCATTGGTGCAGCAGGTACAGCGGCACCGCTACCCGCTGACACCAGACTATTAATGTGTTTGTTTTATAACTGAAACAGAAGCCACTCTTTGTACTATGGCCCATGACGCACTGGCTACAGTACTGCTGGGTGTACTAGTGCCATCCAAAATATTCCCAGGTCACCAACCCTAAAGCTGTCTTACACCAACCTGGGTCTCTCCAGTCTCGAGCAGAGTCGTGTTGGATCGCCGCTGGCTTTGGCTCGTCTGACTTGGCTTCACTCTGGGCGACTGGCCCAGTGGGCTCGGAGAGGGCCTCCATCTCCTTCCTCATCTCTGCGATGACCGCCCGGAGCCCAGAGTTCTGCTCCTGCAGTTTCCGAATCTCTCCAGACGGGAAGTCGGTTACCGGAAGGTGCTTCCCATCACCAGGGTCAGCCTAGAATCAGACAGAAGGATGAAGCTCTGAAAGGTTAGCTTTAAACACAGTAATGGTAGCAGATGGCGATCGGACTTGGAAAAAATAGTTTGATAACAAGTATCAAAACACGACATAAATATTATAAAAAACAAAAGAAGTAAGTTTTTGCCAGTACTATGACATTAAGGAAAGGAAGAAGACCGTTCCCAGACCCTCATTACAAGGGCACCGGGAAAGGGTGCGGTATTTACTGGACCCAGTAAATACAGATACCACTGTGTGCCACTTATAGCCAGGGCCACTGGAATTCAGTAGCAGGGTAGGGTCAAATTATGCGGCAACAAAAAGGCAAAGTATGCAGCACATTTTGTGATAGTATTACTTCATTATTTTGTCATTTTTAAACTAGTGAACACTGTCTCGGCATTAGATGCATCTCATTAGTACCAGCTTAACACCCATATTTAGCAATAAACTACAGAAAAGTGACCAACTTTTCCAAAGGGCCTTCCACTGCCCGGCAACACGCATTGCTGCCTTTTTACTAACTTTTGATCCATTTGAGCCAAAAAGAATTTGTTTTAATGTTAAAATCTGTAGATTATGCAGCAGATGATGGATTGTGTGGCAAGTGCCGCAAATCGACACTTATGTGAAAAGTGCCGCAGCCGCAAGATCACATAATTCCAGACGGCCTGTTTATAGCCAAGTCAATATTTCCTATTATGTGTTTTCATCTGGATCATGGGGAATTAATTGTATGCAGAACTGGTGTTTTGAGCACTCACACATCAATCGAAATTTACTGCATGCTTTTTCTCACTAAATGTTGTCAAGAATGACTTGTTGAAATTCATCAGGGGAAACCTATAGGGGTATGATGTTTATCACAATTCCCATTGCAGAAAAAGTCGTTTTTGCAGGGATTGGAATCTACGCTCCACCCTCATTTGTACAAGGGACTCAGTCTGTTTAAATACAATGTAAAGAACAGAAGGCCTGGTGACCAAAAATGTGTATAAGTATAGGCAGAGTTCTTTGATTTGGTCCAAACATAATTTTGCGCTGCTTCGATATTCAAAAGGCAGGTCCAATAGTACATTGGATGCCACAGTCAGGTTTCCAGGCTTACTATTATACCGTCATATTACCTTTTTCAGGTTGCATATCATTACTGTGCAGCATTGTACACAGAATACAATTCCACAGGATGAGGCCAGGGGGGTGTGGGTATGTGTGTAAACCGGAGGTCTTCAAATCTTTTTACTCTAACCCCCCTCACTCAAAATATTTTGAAGTTGGACAGCCCCCCCTTCTCCAAAACTTTATGGAAAGACTTGGGGGAGCAGGTGTGGTAGGGTGGGGCTTATGAGCTAATATCAGGAGCACTTTTTTAGTAGCTCATACGCCACACTAAATGTGAGCTATATCAAATAACAAATACATAAAAAACTGAACTAGGCAAAAAAAACTTTTACCATTAATTGAGGTCCTCACGCTGTTGGGTCCCCAATGGACTGCAATTTTGCACTAATGATAGTTGCAGCCCTGAATAGCATGTTATCAACTCTGCCTCTTTCACCTCTTCACCACCACGCCTGGCCATCACACCAATTTTGAAACATGCTCTCTGCCCCTTTCAGAAAAAATTAGCTCCCACGTGTTGCCCTAATGCTCTCCCTATGTCTTACTGTAATTTAAGAGTCATAATTGTGATTTAGTGGGCCCTTCACAATCCTGGGCCCCAGTGCCACTTTGCCTGCTTCACTAATGAGACCTATTGCCTTGTGAGGCAGAAAATCTTCTGTACCCATGTTGAAGTCCTCCTCCTAGCCTCCTTTCTACCATCTTTTTGACGCCTAATGCTAAGGTGCCTCCTCCACCACTTTCCACCTTACCACATGAGCGGAGAAAAGACATACCACATACTGTGAAAGTGTGGTTGAGGGTCTCTGATACAATTTCTTTGAGACTCTGGACTGTTGACAGAAGTGATTCCTTCCTCACTGACTATAAAATTGATATTTTGGAAGCTGAATGAATCTCTTTTTTCTCTCTCCCCAATATTTTTTTTTTTTTTTTTTTAAGTTATTTTATTGCACAGAGAACAAAGACGGAACTTAGAACTGGATAACTTGGCCCTTTCTCTTCTTGTCTCCGCACCATTCAAAGTGTTTACATCTTTTGATGGCCAGCATCCTCTTGGACCTGCAGTTCGACTCAACGCACTCCAATCTCAATACAATCTTTTTCGTGGTCTTAGCCTTCTTACGGAAAATGGGCTTCGTTTGACCACCATAACCGCTCTGCTTACGATCGTATCGTCTCTTTCCCTGGGCATAGAGTGAATTCACTTTCCCCAATATTTTTAATGAGCATATTGGCAACGCACAGCTGTGGGCGCCAAAGAAACAAAACAAATGTGTTACACGAATAACACATTCATCCAGGGGGATAAAATTAACCCGCCAGCAATACCAAAACTTTAGATTTTCTTATTTTTCTCTCACCAATCTTGGACAAGAAATGACCAACTGAACTAAGTTCAGATACATCTTAAACCAGAACACGTACATCTTCAATCTTTAAACAACAGATCCATTACCATCAACTGAAAACCAAGGCCTAAGCTATATAGACGGTGATATCAATTCCATCCTCTCGGGTCCATCCATTCTACTGGAGACAGAACTAACACAGACACTAGCCCAAACTAATGAATGGGAATCCCATTCCAATACCAAAAAAGAACAATTAAAAACAGTCATTCATGGAGTACTGAACAAGATCGAATACCTCCTAGAAAATGCTGCACCGAGAGGTCTTTGGGTTAACAATGCACCAAAGGATCTTTTTACAAGAAATAATGTTCAGAAAAGGCTGGACGGCTATCTCTTGGAAACGTACCAAAGTCTGGTTAGTTCTAATCATGAAGACCACAACAATGCTATCAGAAGCCCCAGGTTAGCGAAGCCGAATTAAAAACTACGGTATACAGTCATAATATCGAGAAAAAAATATCGACTGGCCAAAATATTGAGTTAAAAATATAGAATGGACACAATATCGAATGGACAGACTATAGACTACAAAAATATTGAATAGAATAGCAAAATATCGAATATAATAGCATTAATATCGAATCCAAAATATAGAATGGACAAAATATCAAATGGACAGAATATAGACAAAAAAAATATCGAATTTGAGGTAAGTAAGTTAATATGAATTTTTTAAAGTGTTTTTTATGCTACTATATGTGTGAAAGGTGTATATTTATTTTATAGTTCATTTTAATAATTAATTTAATTGTATTTAATTTTTGCGTCATATAATTCTGTAGCGGGTTGTGGGTATATACGGGAATAGGGTGGGAAGTAATTTAAATATAATTAATTAAATATGGTAATTTATTTATTGGTATTTATGTTGAATTAATCGGCAATTAATTATTAATTTGTAGTCAATTAAAATATAATTGATAATTAATTTTAATTAATTGATTAATTGATAATTATGTTAATTAAATTAATTTATTTTCTGCAGCGTGTTGTGGGTTTTTAGGGGAATAGGGTGGGAAGTAATTTAAATATAATTAATTAAATATGTTAATGTATTTATTGGTATTTATGTTGAATTAATTGGCAATTAATTATTAATTGGTAATTAATTAAAATATAATTGGTCGTTTTAATTGATAATTATGTTAATTTTATTAATTTCTTTTCAGTAGTGTGTTGTGCGTTTATAGGTGGAATAGTGTGGGAAGTAATTGAATTATAAATAATTACATTTTTAAATGTATTTATTGCTTATTTTTGTTGTAATATTTAATTTTTTATTAATTGTTAAATAATTTAGTGTTAATTGGTAAATAATTTGTATGAGTTGGTATTTTATTTTAATAATTAAATTTCATTTGTATTTTTAATTGATTAATTAATTAATATATTATATAAAATTGTTAATTATTTTATATTATTTGTAATTGGTCTTAATATTTAATTTAGATTAATTCATATATGAAGTATTTACTTTTCCTACTGTTGCACTCACTGGAGTGGGAATAGTAATTTGTACCTCTACGCTATCCAACGCTTTCCTTACTGTTGCACTCTCTGGAGTGGGAATAGCAATTTTTACCCTCCCGCTATCCAACGCTTTCCCTACTGTTGCACTCACTGGAGTGGGAATAGCAAGTTTTACCCCTACGCTATCCAACGCTTTCCCTACTGTTGCACTCTCTGGAGTGGGAATAGTAATTTTTACCCCTACGCTATCCAACGCTTTCCCTACTGTTGCACTCTCTGGAGTTGGAATAGTAATTTTTACTCTCCGGCTATCCAATGCTTTCCCTATTGTTGCACTCATTGGAGTGGGAATAGTAATTTTACCCTCCCGCTATCCAACGCTTTCCCTAGTGTTGAACTCACTGGAGTGGGAATAGTAATTTTTACCCCTCGCTATCCAACGCTTTCCCTACTGTTGCACTCTCTGGAGTGGGAATAGTAATTTTTACCCTTACGCTATCCAACGCTTTCCCTACTGTTGCACTTTCTGGAGTTGTAACAGTAATTTTTCCCTCTACGCTATCCAATGCTTTCCCTACTGATGCACTCACTGGAGTGGGAATAGTAAATTTTATGCCTACGCTATCCAACGCTTTCCCTACTGATATATATATCCAAAGAAAATCCCCAAACCTCCACACCGCACGGCGTGGCGAAAGAAGGAGACAAACCCCACGACTTCAGGCAAGATATTGCTTTTTATTGGTAACCTTTCTGGCGACACGTTTCGAGTAACGTGTACTCTTGATCACACACATATATATGTGTTACGCGGGGCTCCACGTGGGCTGGTGGGAGGAACATGTCCTTAGGGATGAACACTCGGAAGCCTGGAATAATAACATTGTGAAATATATGAGATATATAGATGATATATTTATCATTTGGAGAGGCAGCATGGAGGATGCAAAGCATTTTGTCGAAACCATTAATGCAAACAATTCTAACCTAGTATTTACTGCTGAAATCAGTAGGAACAGAATTAGTTTCTTAGATGTGTTGGTAGAAATAGTGAATGACACTCTCACTACGAGCCTTTTTAGAAAGAGCACGGCAGGCAATACCATCCTGCATGCACAAAGTTTCCACCCACAACACACTATCAGGGCAATCCCCTATGGGGAATTCCTTAGAATCCATAGAACTTGCAGCACAGTGAAACTTCGAGACCAGCACCAAAATGAAGCTAAGAAACGGTTAGAAGCCAGGGGCTATAAAACCAGTGCCTTAAATAAAGCAATGATTAAAGCTAACAATCTAGATCGGCACATTTTGTTGGAAGCCTCTACCCCGGATCCCCAAGTGGTCAATCCAATTAAGAGTAGCAATGACATCAGACTAATTACAAGCTATAGTCGCCAAGCGCGCCAAATCTCTAGTTTGGTAAGAAATCAGTGGCCTGTAATTTTAACTGATCCCGTACTAAAAGATATTTTACCAAACAAACCCACAGTGACATATAAAAGGGCATTCATTATGCGCAATGAACTGGTTTCCAGTTCTCCAGAGACATTAAAAAATGACGACTGGTTGTCACCCCGTAAGGGTTTCTTCCGGTGCATCTCATGCCGTGCATGCCATTTTGGCATTAACACAAGATCTTATTTGACCCCCTTTGACTCCAAACCTATCACCATTAAAGCCCACTATACCTGCAGAACAGAACTAGCGGTATACGTATTAACTTGCACTTGCAACTTGAGATACGTTGGGAGCACTAAATTGCCTGTGTACCAACGCATTCTCCAACATCTCAGGGCTATAGTGAATTGTGACCAGAGCTACCCGGTAGCCCGGCACTTTGACCAGCATCACAATAGGAACTTAGCTCATCTTAAATACTTTGTGATAGATGCCGTGAAAACATCCAAAAAGGGTGGCGATTATGAGAAAAAACGAAGACAGTTGGAGTCAATGTACATTGTCAGATTAAACAGCAAAATCCCTGGAGGTCTGAACATGGGGGAAGATCTAAGTAATTTTCTTTAAATGTGCCATATGTCATCAATATCTAACTTGTGGTTTTAGGTATCAATTAATAGAACTTTAGATACGAGTAGTCAGTAACTCCCCATGAAACACCAGCAATCAAATCTGTAAGCTCCTGAGCCACTTTGTCAAACTTAAAAGCAAATTAGGATGTGACCTAACATCCTAAGAATGAGGTTTTTTAAAACACTATAGATTTGTTGTAGAAAGATTGATTTCTAATGTTTCTTTATTTATTTTTGATTTATCCCTTCACTACCCAAGTTGTCTAAACAAAACTGGTCATGGACACTTATTCACTCCTTCACCATTATTATTATTATTATTATTTGTTTGTTTCTATCAGGAACAATGGACTGTGACTTCTGTGAGAAATGGGTACAATATAAAACAAATGGAAAAATCCTATAAACATATATAAAGGGCACGCAAGCATTTGTGCACATATGTATCATGTCAATCATCCAATATCAGGGATGTAATCGGATAACTTTTGACCGACAAAATTTGATCAAGCACATGATTTTTCCACTCAATATTGTTTGTTGTTGATTTTTGATGATCATTTCTGTCAACATTGCGCATTTGCACAGATAATACTCAATTAGTGTATTTGCACAGTGAATATTCAGATAGCGTATTTGCACAAAAAGTATAACATTGCACTTTGTCACTTTATTGTGGATAAGCAAAATTTGCACGTTCATAATATGCATTTGCACTTTATATTGTTGACAGTCATAAAAAACGGATCACCTGTATACCATCTTTACAAAGGAAAAAAACATATTGTATGAGTAGTATTTTAAATCAGTATTTGTACTTGTGGATAATCGTATGCATTACTAGTGTGCTTGACAATATTTTGACTAGGCAAATATGGCCCTCACACACGATGCTATTCTGTGGCCTATGATGATTTAAGTCCTTTTATTGTGTCAATGAATTGCATTTGGGCGCGCTTTTCCAAAATGGCATTGTACTATTTAAATGTAAGCCAGTCCACATTACCGCCAACAGTGAGCAAGGGCGTTCACGCCCGAAACGCGTCTGTTCGACGTTCTTTTTTGCACCCCTGCACTTTATGCTCGAAAAAATAAAATAAGAACAACTCGAAGACTGGCTTCGGACTTTTGATTTGGTGTCTGCGTACTGGGGAACGTGCATTGGACGTTTTTTTGCACGGTAACCGGTTGGAGGAGTATAGATACAGGACGTGGTCGGTTCCTGTTCACGCAGACCCCTTTCCGTTTAAGTTTGGCTGACAGAGGAAACGGACCAATAAGGAAACGCCGTTTGGAACAAGCAAATCACGTCAGCCCCCTGTGCAAGAGGATCTACACGAAGCGAGCTTCCGACGGCCAAGTGTGTTTCTGCGGAGGAGCCCGTCGGAGGACGGAGGAATCCAGCGAGGAACCCAGGATTGTCAGGAAAAGTTGTCGTGTAACCCTGAACAGGTTGGAGAGGTGTCCTACAAGCCAGCGGTAAGGAGAGGCATATGCTATTGTGCCATTCCCTTGAACTGTTTACATCAAGTGTGCATAACTAATTGGGGTCAAAAAGAATGTCGGAAGAGCGGGAACGGGAGGAGGCGTTCGACCAGCTGTTTTTGAATTTGCCGACAGTAAGACAAGGTGGCGATACAAACGAAAATAAGAACACTACAATAGACAAAGATAATGATGTTAGAAAATTACTAAAGGAGCTGGAAAAGCACATGAGAAGCGAACTAACCAAGTGGTGGGAGATCCGTTCGCTAGAAAAATATCATGAAGTAGGCAGGGTCCCACGGGGCTTAAGAATCATGTTAGTTCCTAGTTTTGAAAACCCGAACCCTATGCTTCTTAAAGATTGGGCTGAAAGCAATTTGGAAGCCTCTATGAGATTGCTATGCCTTTTGGTCAAATATGCAAAAATTGATCGTGATAAAGACTTAATTGAAATAACACGTATAAATGAGGAACTTGCCAAAGAACAATTCGCAAAAGACAAAGCATTAATTGAACAGACACGCAAAGATATCAAAGACCGTCTGGGCAAACATGAGGGTACAATCAAAACTAGAAAAGTGTATAAATTTGCCCGTGACGAGCAAGACTACAAACTGGGGCAAATATACACGTTTGCACGGAAATATGACCACTTACGCAAGCAACGGGCATCAGGAAATAATATGCCCAAACAAGTACAAGTCCCACCACAAGTACAATCCACATCAGTGGGATTAGGCGATTCTATCGCTGCAATCTCCAACGAAAGTTTGGTCCCGAGTAGCGAAGATTCTGATGGTGGAGCCCCAGGTGCAGAGGAAGGGGATATGGGCCAACTAACCTTGAGAGAAGAACTGGAGTTCGTGAGGTTACAACGGAAAAGCACTCTACGCTCCAGAAGCGTGCAAACAAGCAACGCAGGAATGCAAGGCGGAGGGAACGCAGGAAATGCGCCAAGAGGAAGAGGGCGACAACAGAAGAAAAAGAATTGGGGAAACAACAAACAATAAATGATAATACCATCATCAATCTTACAGATGTCGAACTCGATCAGGCAGAAAAACAACTTCTAACTTTGGGACTCTCCTACTGCCCGGAAAGTAATTTCAACTATGGCAACACTAGAGTGGATGTGTTTAAATTCATCAGAAAAATTAAATTGCGCAAATACTATGCGATTAAAGAAGGATCAGGAACAATGAAAAAATCTACAACCATGGTCTCTGTCGCAAAAAGGAGTGGACTGCAGGTAAAAGATATGTCCCTAATGAAAACCATGCACTCATTACGCAATGATGAAACATCCACCACTAGCACTCAAGATGTTGCCCAAGATGAAGATATTGACTTAGGGCAAACTGTGGCCAGTTCTTTCAAATTACCATCAACTTTCATCCCAATAATGCCCAAAGACTCCATAGATACATATGCGGAGCTTATAACTGATGGCTTGAAAAAATTAAACACCCGAGTCAGAAAACAACAAGGTTCAACTAATATCAACATGAGACCTTACAATGAATTGATGAAAAAACTGAAAACCAACCAAGCAGTAATCGTCAAACAATCTGACAAGGGTGGTAACATCGTACTTTGGGATAAAAAACAATATATGGAAGAGGCTCACAGGCATTTAAATGACGCAGTATGCTATGCCCAAATTGACTTCAAGACCGCCAAATCCATCCAACAGACATATCAAAAAGAACTAAATGGGTGGAAGCGGGAAGGTCTCCTATCTAGGGATGAGATGAAATTTCTCCACAAAGACCACCCTGTGTTGCCTAATATTTATTTCATCCCTAAAGTTCACAAAGGAGTAATGCCAGTTCCGGGTAGACCGATAGTCTCTGCCATCAACAGCCTGTTTGAGAACACCTCTAAATATATAGATCACCACTTGCAGGATTTTGTCACCACTCTCCCTGCCTACATCATAGATTCAACGGAATTTCTAAGAAACATCAACCACTGTGTTTGGTCAGCTGACTATTTATTAATGACTATGGACATTGCTAGTCTCTATACTAGTATTTCACACTCAGATGGCCTAAAAGCTATAAAGTTCTATTTGGACAAAAGACCTGTGGAACTGTATAAGCATAATTCCATGTTAACAACTATGGTAGAACGTTGTCTCAACAACAATGTTTTTCTTTTTGACAACATGGTCTACAAACAGCTCAGGGGTGTGGCCATAGGGGCATGTTTCTCCCCCAGTTACGCGGGGCCCACGTGGGCTGGTGGGAGGAACATGTCCTCAGGGTTGAACACTCGGAAGCCTGGAATAATAACATTGTGAAATATATGAGATATATAGACGATATATTTATCATTTGGAGAGGCAGCATGGAGGATGCAAAGCATTTTGTTGAAACCATTAATGCAAACAATTCTAACCTAGTATTTACTGCTGAAATCAGTAGGAACAGAATTAGTTTCTTGGATGTGTTGGTAAAAATAGTGAATGA
The DNA here is from genome assembly GCF_964263255.1 of Lissotriton vulgaris. Taxonomy (NCBI): domain Eukaryota; kingdom Metazoa; phylum Chordata; class Amphibia; order Caudata; family Salamandridae; genus Lissotriton; species Lissotriton vulgaris. The sequence continues at coordinate 842,558,499 of NC_141695.1, forward strand.
CACTCTCACTACAAGCCTTTTTAGAAAGAGCACAGCAGGCAATACCAGCCTGCATGCACAAAGTTTCCACCCACAACACACTATCAGGGCAATCCCCTATAGGGAATTTCTTAGAATCCATAGAACTTGCAGCACGGTGGAACTTCGAGACCAGCACCAAAATGAAGCTAAGAAACGGTTAGAAGCTAGGGGCTATAAAACCAGTGCCTTAAATAAAGCAATGATTAAAGCTAACAATCTAGATCTGCACATTTTGTTGGAAGCCTCTACCCCGGATCCCCAAGTGGTCAATCCAGTTAAGAGTAGCAATGACATCAGACTAATTACAAGCTATAGTCGCCAAGCGCGCCAAATCTCTAGTTTGGTAAGAAATCAGTGGCCTGTAATTTTAACTGATCCCGTACTAAAAGATATTTTACCAAACAAACCCACAGTGACATATAAAAGGGCATTCAGCATGCGCAATGAACTGGTTTCCAGTTCTCCAGAGACATTAAAAAATGACGACTGGTTGTCACCCCGTAAGGGTTTCTTCCGGTGCATCTCATGCCGTGCATACCATTTTGGCATTAACACTAGATCTTATTTGACCCCCTTTGACTCCAAACCTATCACCATTAAAGCCCACTATACCTGCAGAACAGAACTAGCGGTATACGTATTAACTTGCACTTGCAACTTGAGATACGTTGGGAGCACTAAATTGCCTGTGTACCAACGCATTCTCCAACATCTCAGGGCTATAGTGAATTGTGACCAGAGCTACCCGGTAGCCCGGCACTTTGACCAGCATCACAATAGGAACTTAGCTCATCTTAAATACTTTGTGATAGATGCCGTGAAAACATCCAAAAAGGGTGGCGATTATGAGAAAAAACTAAGACAGTTGGAGTCAATGTACATTGTCAGATTAAACAGCAAAATCCCTCGAGGTCTGAACATGGGGGAAGATCTAAGCAATTTTCTTTAAATGTGCCATATGTCATCAATATCTAACGTGTGGTTTTAGGTATCAATTAATAGAACTTTAGATACGAGTAGTCAGTAACTCCCCATGAAACACCAGCAATCAAATCTGTAAGCTCCTGAGCCACTTTGTCAAACTTAAAAGCAAATTAGGATGTGACCTAACATCCTAAGAATGAGGTTTTTTAAAACACTATAGATTTGTTGTAGAAAGATTGATTTCTAATGTTTCTTTATTTATTTTTGATTTATCCCTTCACTACCCAAGTTGTCTAAACAAAACTGGTCATGGACACTTATTCACTCCTTCACCATTATTATTATTATTATTATTATTATTTGTTTGTTTCTATCAGGAACAATGGACTGTGACTTCTGTGAGAAATGGGTACAATATAAAACAAATGGAAAAATCCTATAAACATATATAAAGGGCACGCAAGCATTTGTGCACATATGTATCATGTCAATCATCCAATATCAGGGATGTAATCGGATAACTTTTGACCGACAAAATTTGATCAAGCACATGATTTTTCCACTCAATATTGTTTGTTGTTGATTTTTGATGATCATTTCTGTCAACATTGCGCATTTGCACAGATAATACTCAATTACCGTATTTGCACAGTGAATATTCAGATAGCGTATTTGCACAAAAAGTATAACATTGCACTTTGTCACTTTATTGTGGATAAGCAAAATTTGCACGTTCATAATATGCATTTGCACTTTATATTGTTGACAGTCATAAAAACGGATCACCTGTATACCATCTTTACAAAGGAAAAAAACATATTGTATGAGTAGTATTTTAAATCAGTATTTGTACTTGTGGATAATCGTATGCATTACTAGTGTGCTTGACAATATTTTGACTAGGCAAATATGGCCCCCACACACGATGCTATTCTGTGGCCTATGATGATTTAAGTCCTTTTATTGTGTCAATGAATTGCATTTGGGTGCGCTTTTCCAAAATGGCATTGTACTATTTAAACATAAGCCAGTCCACATTACCGCCAACAGTGAGCAAGGGCGTTCACGCCCGAAACGCGTCTGTTCGACGTTCTTTATTGCACCCCTGCACTTTATGCTCGAAAAAATAAAATAAGAACAACTCGAAGACTGGCTTCGGACTTTTGATTTGGTGTCTGCGTACTGGGGAACATGCATTGGACTTTTTTTTGCACGGTAACTGGTTGGAGGAATATATATATATATATATATATATATATATATATATATATATATATATATATATATATATATATATACATATATATCAAAAAAAATTAAGTTACATTAATTATTTATTAATTTTAGGTTTATTTAAGTATTTTAAGTATGTTTAAATTAATTATATTTATTATTATATTGTTTTTAAATTACTTTTAAGACATTTAAAAAATTCGATATTTTGACTGTCTATATTTTTTACAACGATATTTTGTAGTCAATATGTTTGTATTTACCTGTTTGAAGATAGGAATTCGATATTCTGGCATTCTATATTTTTTCTACGTAATTTTGGCAGGTCGATATTTCGCTCCTCGATATTCTGTCAGTGATTCAAAAACTACAATTCACATATCTGTCTTTAAGAAAAGACTAGAAGAGATTAACAAAGAAATGACCGACATAAAAGACTTCATCACTCAGAGCAAAAAACAAAAGCTAGGGAAGAACCAAAATGTTTCTCACAAGAAAAACTATATACACAGCGATAGCGAATCATTAGGAGGCAGCTTAATGGGCACAGCAGAGTGGAGCAGCGAAGAAGACAACTAATATTGACAATGTGGCAGAGGCCGGGGAAGGACAAGAGCGTGTGAATAGTGAACCAGTTGAAGTGCCATTCGTTGGAGAAAATAACTCACCCATCTACCAACCTTTTGCACCACAATTCACTGGATGAATGAATCCATACATGCAAGGACCCCATTCTACTTTCCGCTCATTCGGGCACCTTTTTATAGGGAGAGGCCAAAACCAACCCTGCGGGAAGAAGAAAGGAGTAAGATGGGCCAAAACGGACCGAGGAGTCCAAACCAAAAGTATGTTGAAAGATCAAGAGAAGCCAGAACCCAGTACAGCAACTCACTAGTGTTCAATCTTATAGACCTTATCCTAACAGGATCAACAAAAGGTCCTCAAAGGGCTAGGATTTTCCCCCACCCCACACTCTATCCATTTAAACTTCACTGCAAGATAGCAGAATTTTGCATACAGACCCCAGAAGGAAATCCACCTTCTGTCCACCTAAAGCATCCATACCAATTGAAGTCCTCACCTTTGAACAAGCTATGTGTAATGAAGTTGAGAATATAAAAGAAACTTACAAAAACCTTTCTTTAACATGAACAAAAAATAACAGACAGCACTAGAAGAATTCAAGAGGACAGAAGGTCTGGTAATAAAACCAGCTGAAAAAAGCGGAGGAATCGTGCTACTTCGATCAGAAGACTACCAGACACAATGCACCAACCTATTGACGGATGACAGATATTATAGAATTATAACATCTGACCCCACACCAAGATTAGAACACTCCATCAACATAATGTTGGAAGAAGCAGAGACAAACTTATAGATCTCTAAAAAAGAAGCTGAATTCTTGTGGGCAAGAAATCCTAAAATCCATTCCTTCTATTCATTGCCGAAAATGCACAAGAACAGACTACCACCACCAGGTTGCCCCATGGTTTCGGGGATCAGCTCTATACTAGAACCCTTATCTCAATTTGTGGATTACTACTTAAGACATCTAGTCAAAAAAAGCCACCATATCTCAAAGACACCAGTGATCTCCTGAGTCAATTGAAAGACATTACCTACGAACAGGGCACCAACATTTCAGTTTGGTTAGATGTGGAAAGCTTGAACACCTGTCTCCCACAAGAAGCCATCCTACAAGCAATTGAAGACTTTCTCTTTAAACAGGGAAGGACACACAATACTCCCAGACATTTCATGCAGTCGCCTAACCCTGACAGAGATTTTTTTTAATTTTTTTAGATGAAGGTGTACTCTGCCTTCAAACTCACTGGACATGTATGGGCAGTACATTTGTCCTTAGTCTGGCATGGCTCTATGTCAGTACTTTAGAGGAGAAATGTATTCTCAGATAGACAAACCCCAACAGAGAAAGGATCCTTTTCTAGAAAAGGTATATAGATGACATCTTGGTAGTCTGGCAAGGAACTCAAGATGCCCTTTCAGAATTCCACGAGTGGCTCAACTCCCACGATGATTTCCTGAAATTTACATATAGGGCTCATGAACACCCTGGATCTTTTGGATGTTACCATCTTCGCAGAGAACAACAGTTTTAAAACAAAGACGTACTACAAACCAACTGCAGAAAACAGTCTTCTCTTTTTCAACAGCTTCAATCCCAGAACATTGAAAGAGAATCTCCCCTATTGCCAGTTTTTCGTATATTTGACGTAATTGTAGCGACACAAGACTACATGAAACAAGCACTTGACCTAACCAACAAACTAAGAGAAAGAGACTATCAAAAAAAGATCATACATAAATGACAGAAAAAGTCAAGGAATCAAAACCGAGATACACTCTTAGAAACAACAGAAAGAGCCCAAGAAAATGACACTCTTACATGTGTCACTACGTACAGTACAGCCTTCAACACTGTCAAGCTATATATAAACTCTGGCGCATTTTGACTTCCGGAACAAACAATTAGACAAAACCCATATTTGCCAATAGGAGAAGCAAAAAAGCCAAGATTTCCTTTCACATACAAGATCTGCACCAACATGTACAGAAAATAACCTAGTGTTACCAACTTGGGGTCTAACACCAGTGACAAGACATTACCCCTGCGGCTCCTGCACCGTCTGCCACCTCATAAAGGCAACTAAAGTTCTAAAATTATCCGACAACGTTGAATGGATCCTCAAACGGCACACAAACTGTAACACTACGCATGTAATCTACATGATTACATGTCCCTGTAATTTTAAATACATCGGCATGACTGGCTGCAAGGTAGGTAAAATTATGCATCAGGGAACATAGAAGCAATATCAGATGTGGGAAAGCAACTACCCAGATGAGCAACCATTACGTATCCCCAAAACACTCTGTTAGGGGCGTGGCCAAGATGGCGGAGTGAGAGGTCGCTCTCCTTGCGATCTCCTCGGAGCCCGGGCCCCTAAACTACTCTACTTGCGCTGATCTCCCCCCGCTGCTATCTACTGGCAGCGGAAGGGGTGGGGGACTTCGGAGTTTCATCCTGAGGCGCATTGAGGAGCTGGAGGACGTGTTTGGCTGACTCCGGACACCGAGCTGGGGACGGCGTGGGCCTGGGCTCCGGCCGGAAGTGGGGCCGGACCGGCATTGCGGAGCGGATCGAGCTTGGTAGCGGCTTCGGAGGAGGAGACCCGTCTGGACCGGAGTGAAGTCTCGGCCGGGTCCAGCTGTTGACACTGCGGGATCCGGTTCGCGGACAGCCGGATTGGGTGAGGCCAGAGCAGTGAGTGCGGCCGGTCCAGACGACGGAGCGGAGCCGGCTGGGGAGCGGCACGGAGAGCTCCGAGTGGCGCTGGGTTGCGTCCCCGACCTGCCTGGCCGAGAGGCTGAACTGGCGGCGTTCCCCCCCTCGACGGCCCGACGGAAGACGAGCACTTGTGCCCGGAGAGTGGGCCCGCCGGTGGCAGGATACGTCCCTGAATGCTGCGGGCTGTTGGCTCACGCGAGGCCCCGGCTTCCCCCGCGTTAGGCCCGGCACGAATTGGACGGAGATTCCTGGTGAGCGGGAGAACAGCTGCAGTTGCCGGCGACCGGATCCGGTCTGAAGGTCCAGGGGGGCCCGGGGCGGAGGCCGCCTCGACAGAAGTGTAGCACCTGGGCAGCTGGCAGTGACGGGAGACGAGTCGGCCGCCAGCAGCAGTAAGAGGACCTAGGAGGGGGTCAGGACTCACTCCCCATGCCCTGATACCTCCGGTGGAGGCGGAGAGTGGAGCTTGGCTGGGGGGCGGAAGAGCGAGTGGCCCTCCAGCGGGGGATTCTGTACAACGACGCGGCCGCATCTTGTGAGCCCTATGCTGCGGATATAGCGCCGGGCCTAGTGGCGGCCGAGAGGGGGATCTACCGACCACCCATTATTATTGACTGAAGGGGGCTGCAGGCCTGTGTGCAAGACCTACTGGGAGGCTAGTCAAACCGATAGTTGGATCACGACGGGGAGCCCCGGTGATGAGCACGCTTGGGCCTTGAAACGCGTTGCTACCGAAAGGCGAAGCGCTGCTCCTGGCCGATCTGAGTGGGGGTGGATGGCATCAGAGTGGTCTTGAGGAGGCTGGTGGAGCACGGAGACGGCTCGGGGTGCCCGAGGGGGGGTGCCTTGCTCCAGGTGGACAGCTTTACACTCGCGGCCTGTGGCTGGACTGGGACTATCTTACGGGGCTGGTCTCCTAGGGACTATCTGGCGCAGGAGCGTCTAATCGGTGGGCAACGGCATACGCGAGTAGGAGGCCCAGGACAGTTGGTTGGGTCGACTGGCCGGTGGCCTGGTGGTGTAGCAGACGTTGACATCCTTGGTGGAGCCTGTAGAGCCTGGGGAGCACTGTTCGTTGCTCAAAATGGCCAGTAACAAAGGAAGCAAGAAAGGAGATCGTACCCTGCCGGATATGCTAAACAGAGGCGCTGCAAGGCAAGACAGGGGGCAGCGTTCCCCAGGACAGTCGAGCAGCTCCCAGGGGGCGAGTGGAGGGGAGCCGCCGGTCACCAGATCCTTCCTTGAATCGCTCTTCGGCACTCTCCGAGAGGACTTCCAGGCACTAAAGCAGGAGGTGGCGGGAGAGGTGCGTGAGGTACGGAGGGAGGTTGAGGGCCTGGGGGAGCGGGTGGCCTCTGTGGAGGAGGCAGGACATGCTCGAGCCGAGGAACTCGCACAGCTTCAGCAGGAGGTGATTAGGCTTCAAGACCAACAAATCGATCTTCAATTGCATGTGGAGGACCTTGAGAACCGTTCCCGGAGGAACAACATCCGGGTCCGGGGTGTTCCTCTTGAAGAGGAGGGGGAGAACGCGGCAGATTATCTGCAAGACCTATTTAGATACATCTTGGATGAGCCAACCGACTTCCTTATCAGGATTGATAGAGCGCACAGGGTGGGCCCGCGACGCAGATCACCGGCGCCCCTCCCGACCTCCTAGCCTACCTGCCAGACTACCCCCTGAAAGAAAGAATCCTTCGGGTGGCTCGAACCAAACCTTCTTTGAGTTCAGAGGCCACCGCGTGTCACTCTTCCAGGATCTTTCGGTGGTCACTCTACAGAAGCGCAAGTCCTTTAAAATTGCCACTGATTTCTTACGAGAGCATGGTACTTAGTACTCCTGGGGACACCCGTTCCGTCTTATTTTTCGCTAGAATGGTACACTACATCAGCTACGTTCCCTCCAGGACACTTGTGCAGTACTGGGCATCACTGCGACTGATGAGGAAGCCCCTACCCCTCGCCGTAGATGGATCACCAGGGACGGCTGGCAGTCCGTCCCGGGTCGCCGACATTCTGCTTCCTCGGCGAGGCCTGATCCGCCCACTATCCGGGCTGAAATGGATAGTGCAGTAAGAGATGTTGCCAGAGAAACAGCGGCGGAGGAGGTGGCGTTGACCGCTTGAGTAGCTCTCCGGGGGGAGATCGACATTGCTTGACTGAAATCGCAGGTTTGGGGACTGGAGGAAGGGGGGGGGAGCGGGAGTTGCGTGGTGGCTGGACGTCCACTTTGGTGACTTTCCATAGACTTGCCTTCATAGGCCGGACATGGACAATGGGGTTTTTTTTTTTTACTCAGTTTGGGGGGAGGTGGGAATGGGGTTGGGGGAGCGGGGACAGTTCTGTTGGAGTGTGGAAGGGTTGGGGGGGGAACATGTGTTGGGTGTGAGGGGGGGGGTCGTCCAGTGCACAGTACGAAAATCTAGTACCTCAAATGTCCTTCTTCACTTGGTTTTGACTACGGGGGGACGTGGTGTGAATGTTGGAACGAGGAAGGGGGGTGGCCAATACTTAGGACAGTCCATGGACACACTGGAGTTTGCAGCATGCAGCGGTATGACAGGAAGGGGGGCTGGGGGCTCATATGCTTTTTCTTGCCCTTAGCTTGGTTTCCGGAGGGGAGGGGGGTACACAGACCTTCCACGGCCTCCGCACGCCTTACACATGCTTTCTTGCACTCTACCCGCTATGCCTCCTTACGTTTTTAAGGTCCTAACTCTAAATGTTAGGGGATTGAACAACCCTGTTAAGCGGCGGGCGGTGCTCTCACTGTTAGAAAATGCTCATGCAGACATCTGCCTCCTTCAGGAAACACACTTGTTGGCACAGGACACACACAGGCTGCGATCTCACAAATTCCCACTCCAGTTCTTTTCCACCTGCGCCACGAAGACTGCGGGGGTGGGGATTCTGGTGGCCAGACACTTTAAAGGGGTGCATCTTCACAAACTTGCTGAGCAGAAGGGGAGGTTACTGGCGCATAGGTTCAGAGTGGGGGGTCTCACGTTCACGATTGGCTCCCTCTATAGCCCTAACGACAAGCAGGAGCGCTTCCAACAGTCAGCAGTGGAGGATGTCACTGCCTCGCCAGACAGACATGTAATTCTCTGTGGGGATTTTAATATGGTTTTCGATTCTGCGGTAGATAGGTCAGCGCAGCGGTCTCCACAGGTCGGGGAATTCTCGGCCGGTTGTAGGGCACGGCTTGCAGAGGTAGATCTTCTTGACCTCTGGCGTCATCTACACCCCACAGATAGAGATTACTCGTATTACTCTCATGCACACAAGACCTATGCACGGCTTGATCACCTTTTAGTTACAACGCGGGTGAAGGCACTGGTCTCATCGACAGACATGGGAGTGTTATCCTTATCGGACCATGCTCCGGTTGAAGCCTCGTTGTGCCTGCCCCCTACGGCCCACCCCTCGAGAACTTGGCGCCTCAGGGATACCCTTTTACATAGGAAGGTAGTGGTGGACCGTATCGAACAGGTAATCCGTGATTACCTGGCACACAATGACAACGCCAACACCACCCGGGCCACGCAATGGGCAGCATTGAAGGCCATCCTCAGGGGGGAATTCGTGTCGGTCTCCGCGGCGGAAAACAAAGAGCGGCAGGCCAAAATGGAGGAGCTTACTGGTAGGGTTCGGGAGCTTGAGTTGATTCACCGAAGGACGGGGGCTCCGAGGATTTGGCGGCAGTTGAAAAAGGCGAGGAAGCTTTTGGCAGCCTTGGACATGGATCGGGCAGAATACGCAGCCCTTCGGCTGCGCCATGCCTTTTATACGGGGGGGGGGAGATCGCTGTGGTAAATTGCTGGCCAATAGGCTCCGGGCTGCGCGACAGAGCCAGTCGGTGAAAGAGATCCTCGACTCCGCTGGAAGTGTGGAGATGGAGGATGCCCGCATCTCGGCTGTGTTCCGAGGATTCTACGAACACCTCTACGCCGGTGATCCGCCGGATGTGACGGCCATATCTTCCTACTTAGATTCAATCACCTTGCCGTCCTTGGATGCCCTGCAGGCGGAGCATTTGAATAGGGATATTGGAATAGAGGAGGTGGTCTCGGCCATTGCCAAACTCAAACACGGCAAAGCGCCGGGCCCGGACGGCTACTCCGCCCTTTTTTATAAGACGTTTTGCACGACCTTAGCTCCTGTCCTCACTCGCCTTTTTAACTCCTTCGCAGAACCTGGAGCCATCCCGCCTGATCTCCTCGGGGCCTCCATCTTGGTCATTCCTAAGCCGGGAAAGGATCCAAAACACTGTGGGTCCTACCGACCGATATCCCTCTTGAATGTAGACTTGAAACTCTATACCGGGATATTGGCCAGTCGCCTGGCACTTCACCTACCCAGTCTAATTGACCCGGATCAGGCTGGCTTTGTCCCAGGGAGGCAAACGGTTGATAACACAAAAAGGGTGGTCCATCTGCTGGAGAAGGCCTCTAGGATTCCTGGGGAGAGGATGATGCTGGCGGTGGATGCGGAGAAGGCGTTCGACCGAGTACATTGGCCCTTCTTAGAACAGGTACTAGTGAAGGCTGGCATCGGGGAGAAGTTTCGCTCCATGGTCCTCAACTGCTATAAAGAACCGACAGCCGTGATCCGGGTGAATGGATATACTTCACGGCCTTCAATATTGAGAGAGGCACTAGGCAGGGTTGCCCGCTTTCGCCCCTGCTTTTTGCTTTATACATGGAGCCGTTGGCCCAGCGGGTCAGGGATAACCCGGCTGTGGAGGGGATACGGATGGGAGGGTTTACTCACGCGGTCAGCCTTTATGCTGATGATGTCATCTTCACATTAGCTACACCCCGGACGGACCTACCGGCTTGTGTACAGGAGCTCGCCGCTTTCGGTGCAGTCTCCGGCTTTAAGATGAATGTGGGGAAATCGGTGGCTTTGGATATCTCCTTGGAGCCGGCCACCAGGGAATATTTACAGGGCAGGTTTCCTCTGCTTTGGTCCTCGGAGGCGATACTGTATCTGGGAATCAAGACAGCGCCCACGCTGCAGGCCATGGTCTCGGCAAATTACTCGGCCTTGGGAGCTAAGATCAGAGAGGTGCTGGCCCGCTGGAACCATTGGATTCTCTCGTGGTTAGGACGGATTGCTGCCATTAAAATGACTATCTTACCCCAGGTTCTCTATTTGTTCAGGGCAATGCCGCTTCAGCCGCCGGTCGGGTGGATCCCGCAGCTGCAGTCGATGTGGCCCGCTTCATTTGGCAAGGGAAGAAACCCAGGATGCGCAGGGCCCTATCTCTTTTGTCTCCTGAGGCGGGGGGTCTAGGCATCCCGGATTTTCGTAAGTACTTCCAGGCGACGCAACTGCGGTACCTGGTGGAGTGGTGCAGATGGGAATCGGATAAGCACTGGTTTTTCCAAGACCAGGCGGTGGCGGGTCGGCCTCTGCAGGAGATTCCGTTTTTGCACCGCTCCCTTCGGCCCAAGAACCTGTATGCTTCCTTCATCACTAGGGTGCCTTTACGAGTTTGGAACACTACTTGCCTTAAATATGATCTAACCTCGTTTCTGTCACCGCTCTCTCCATTGGTGGACAACCCGGCCTTTATCCACGGAATGGAGAGGGGTGCCTTCGCGCATTGGCGACAAGCGGGTTGTAGAGCTTTGTGCCACCTGTACGGTCCTGAGGGGGTTATTCCATTCACGCAGTTCCGTCAGGAGTTCTCTCTCCCTGAGACTGAAAGGCACCGTTATATGCAAGCCCGACATTGGGCTCTTCAGCCACAGGTCAGAGAAGCAGCGGACAGGCTTTTCTCGCCATGTGAGAGATGGCTGTTGTCCCACACATCAGATTCGAAACTAATCACGGACTTATACAGGTTTCTGCAATTACCCTCCACGCACTTTCACAACCCGGGGAGGGAGAGATGGGAGCGGGAGCTTGGGAGAACGCTGAGTCCCAGGGAGTGGGACCAAATTTCTTACAGGGCACGCCACTCAACATATCATGTGGGCCTTACTGACACATTCACTAAAGTTACTACTTATTGGTATTACACGCCCGAGCGAATCCACGAATTTGATCACAGTAAAGCAGACACATGCTGGCGGGGGTGTGGACATCGCGGTACACTCACACACATCTTATGGGATTGCCCTCTTTTAGCCACCTATTGGACGGAAGTGTTGGGTGAAATAGATTCTCACTTTGGTATTGAGCTTCCGCGCTTCCCCGCATATACCCTCTTGGGGCTCCCGAACTACTTAATGTATCCCCTGAAGTCCAGGAGGGGTAGGCAGATCGCCATTGCCCTAGGCTCTGCGGTCCAGAATATTTTGATACACTGGCGCACGGCCACACCGCCCACCGTCACAGGTTAGCTCCACAGATTGTGGCATGTGCTAGGTATGGAAAAAATGTCCCTTATGGTGGCTGGGGACATAGCCCAATTCAATGAACTCTGGCAACCGTTCCATACTCTGTTGCTTACGGAGTTCAGAGAACTTACTTGCCCCAGATATCTACGCCTCCTGCGACTCACGAACCCGCCGGTACCGGACCGGAGAACTGGCGTGGGATCCTCCCTTCCCTCATGACTTCTGATCTTGTTATATACACGGGGCGATGATAATGCACTGGACGGCGGGTGGGGAGGGTGGGGGGGAGTTGAGTTGGGACAGTTGGGGGAGGGGGGGAAGGTGTTTGTATGGAAATGTTGTGTCGCACCGGACCAATGCACTCTCCCAACTGTCTGGTTGGATCACCATCGCGGCCCGTGATTGTTGGCTTATGTACTTGTTAAATCCTCAGGTGCTGCTGGAAACTTTATGATGATGTGTATTTGTCTTGGTGTGTCTTGATGAATAAAATACTTTAAACATAAAACACTCTGTTAACAATCATAACTGGGTGATCCTAGGAACCCTGGACATTGTGAGCAGCAATGCAGAAAACAGACTATTCAAAAAGGAGCAAAGTTGGGTGCACCGCCTCAGAACCTATTACCAAGGCCACTCCAACAATATAGCCTGGCTCTCCTTAAATCTCTGAAAACTCATCCATTTAATCTCTGGAAATATGAGCATCCCTAATTCAGTTCTCGTGCAAATTCACGGCACAACACTATTAAACATAAGTGAAGATATCCACCACACCTCGCCCTCTAGTGTTAAGTTCCGGCGTTTCAATACATATTGCCACCCTCTGAGAGTCGTTCACAAAAACATGAGACATACGAGTCTCTTTTTAGGTCGAGCCTAGAGTCAGCAAGCATGCGCTGCTCTGCGAGGCTTGCTGTTGTCCCTCTGTGGCGATTGAACATGCCCAACACATGCCCATCGCTTTTCATTGGTTGCTTGATCTGCCTTTACCAATTCAATAATTTTCGTTGGTGAACAGTGCACATTTGTTCCGCCTTGTGGCTGTTTTGTTTCAGTCCTGGCGACAGGCCCTACAAAAGATCCTTTCACTACGGGCAATATGTTTTGACAGAGTGCACTACTTTTACTTTACTGTGCAGTAGTGTGGCTCACTGGTTAGAGGCGGCAGACCCGAGAGCAGAGGACGGCCCGGGACCAGGGTTCGATTCCCGACGCGGCAGGTTTCTGGACCAGGGTCAGCGGACTCGATAATTCTCTCGCCTCGGTGCCCACTCTGATCAGCGATCACACTCGGCAACTCTGGGCATAAGCTTGCCTCATCTGCACTAACGGCCCCACCAGACCGCCGGGGATGCCTGGTCTCACCCTGGAGATACCCATTAAGGGACCATCTCTCAGGGAAGCCAGGAAGGGTTTCGCAGCGGTCGAAGCGCGGAGATACTCCTCCGGGAGTCTATCCTAGCGCTATATAAACCCACAATTAATTAATTTAATTAATTAATTAATTAATTGCTTTCCACCATGTCGTTGCCGCTAGCTGGCGCACGAAGATACTTATAGGTCCCAAAGGCGAGACCGAATGCATTGCAAATGCTTGTTGAGTATTAGTACTTGTTTAGAAATAATGCATTTTTTACTCGAATTTGATACAACTAGGTAGGTGTTTAACCCTCTGGAACCAACCAATCACTGAACCATAAATAAGGCTATTAAACCTTGAACAAAAAAAGCTGCGTAATACATACAACGAGAAAATGCACCTCTATTCTAGATATAGAGAGTGGACACTAAGGATGGATATGACAACATTTCCACATCATCCTCAAATAACAGCACAACACAAGCAATGAAATCCACATCTGTTAATATCTCTTTCCAGTAGCACTCTCGCTCTAGATACAATTAGTGGATGCAATGTCTGCTACTTGATCACATTCTCAAGTCACCCTTTAGCGGTAATAAATGTACCTTTACTAACATCCCTCTAGTTTAGCTTCAGGAATCTAAAACAAAAATCCCCTTGAACTTTAGACACGCTTACATTGGTCATTATGCCAGTGTGTGACAAATGGAAAATAAATACAATGCGTTATTGCTTATAAAACCTGGTTCCTTCCACAAGTAAATTTACTATGTCGGTGTGTGACAAATGGATTCATAACAAATTTGAAACGATGAGTGAAAATTTACGAAATATGGTTCCTTTTCATTAACAACATCAACCATAGGACAAATAGAGCCAGATGTATCAACATTACATTTTGCGGGTTTATAATAGCAAATTTTACCGATTCGCTATTATAGACTCGCAAAATGCAAAGTATGTAGGCAATCTGAGAATTTTTTGCGATTCCTACGCATTCCTTAATTGCGAGTCGCAATTAAGGAATGACTTCCCATTCATTTCTATGGACCAAGAGGCCAATAGGAATGAATGGGAATTTTGTGCGCAAATTGTGAGTACCCAATAAGTACTCGCAAATTGCGCACACAATTCCAAAGGTGCAATGGTTCCAAAAGGACACCCTGGTGAACCCTTGAAATGTGCATGTGTGCACATGTGGCGCACATAAATGTATGTGTGCCACATGGCACTTTGAAACAAGCATTGGCATAGCCAATAGGTCTCGCCTTTGGGACCTTATAAGTATTTAGCCATACAGCAAACTACAGTTACTTCACGTGCCACTGATGAACAATCACACACTCAAGGATGGGCTTCCTTCTGTGCTATTTAATGAAAAAGTGCATTTATTTAAAATAGAAGTTTTGACACCAACAGTCACAGGACCCTAGAGCAACCGGAAATTAGGTAATTAGGGGCAAGAAAAGAAGTGAGAACCAGCCTGGGTCTCAAATGATCAGGCATTCAAACCCTAACAGTAGCAAATGGCAGGAAAATCCAGTAGCACCATTCAGCATCTCTCCAGATGCGCCATACCAGCTTAAAGCTCTTGCCCAAACACCAACAGAATACAGATGCCCCCAGTTGTGCAACAATTTGCTTAAAGAGTACCCATGCAACATCAACAACCCCATCCTTGGTGGTGAACCGACCACTGTAAACACACCGCACCAGAACATTAGCTCAAAACTTTCCACAATACCACCTCTCACAAGACACGGCTGAATAAAGGGTGTACAAGTGTAATAGCAGACCAATTTATTCACGCTGATATTGAAATAAACTTGTGAAACAACTTTCAAATACTCTACACAAAAACCAGGGTAGCATTAAGAGTGAATGAAGCAAATGTAAGGCTGGAGACATTGAAGGCAATGTAAAAAAACAGGCATAGCACGAGAGGTGGTCGCTATTAGCCAAAAGCCATGTGTGCCAGTGCCTTTGTGAAAGCTTGCAAAGGAATTTATCACACTGGCTCACCTTAACAAAACCAAAGAAAGAGCTGCTTTACTAACAGGTTTGCACGCATCCACCGAAGTGCCAAGAATTTGAGTTACTTTGTACAGACAAAGAGGAAAACAATAATACTGCAGAAATTGGGATAATGGGTGGCCTTGAAAGAGGGCATTCGCTTCTATAAGGACAAGAAGACATGACCTAACAAAAGCACATTCTGGATTTCCAGTGAATTTTGATATCTATGGTGGAGAAGGGAGGGTAGCACAAATTGTTCTTGTAGTGCCATTGCACTGTTACCTCAGACCCCTATAGTGATATCATAGTCTGCGCTCGGGGCCTGCAGTGATGTCACAGACTAACATCTGCTGGTGTGTTGTCACATTTGGAGGAGGCTCACGTTCCTGTAGTGATGTTATAGTCTGATGCCAGGTTACTGGTGTGATGCCACAGTATCTTGTCACTTTAGTGTAGTGTTGCAGGGAAGGAATAAGAGTTATGTTCATTGAGCAACGTCACCATGTGACATCAGTTCTGTGAATTATGTCACTGTCTGATATCAAATTCTGAACCCTGGCAGGCTAAACCACAGTTTCATAAAAAATAAAAATAAACTTTATCCCCTAAAATATGCAAAGAAAAGTGAATTAGTGAAATACGCAGTTCCAAAATATCCAGGAAGAAAGGAGAACTATCTAAGACGTGAATCGGACCATTAATGTGTTCTAGGCTCGATCTGTTGACCCTCATGACAAAACGGGGACGCAAACTGCCTCCGAGCCGCAGTATAAGACCTCCTTTTAATGCTGGAGAGGCAAATATAGCGCTATCTATAAACCCGAGGATGAATTTTAGTGCGGAGATGGACGACAACGGAAAGAGACAAAACTTTAATATTAGCCAATTAATACATCGCCCCCACCCGCTATTTACGTCTCCTGGAGAAACCATTAAAACTCATAAATGTAATTTTATTCGAGCCTATTGGGTGACATAGACGGTCACCTGAGATAAAAGAATAACAACATGGCGGCCCCTACTCTCGCCTGAGGAGAGAGCTAAAAGAACCGGAATGTATAGTCTGTGAGGAGCCCGGGGGACAGAGAGCGGACGGCATGGACACACACTGTGAGGAGCCGGGGCACAGAGAGGCTGTGAGGGGGACACTGGGGACATGGACCGCAGGGACACACACTGTGAGGAGTTGGGGTCACACGGATAGTGAGAGGACATGGGCCGCACTAGCACACACTGAGAGTAGCCGGGTGCACACGGATAGGGAGAAGGCATGGGCCGCACGGGCACACACGATGAGGAGCCGGGGTCACACTGAATGTGAAGACCCGGGGACAAATGGAACAAGACCATGAGGGCACATGATGGTGAAGTTTGAGATGCTCAGGGCACAATACAGCGAAAGCCTGTGTTGAGTTGGGGACTGGAAAATGGTGTGTGAGGGGGGAGATATAGGAAGATAGAATGAGGTGCTCGGAATATGTAGGAAAGCACTGCGAGGCGCTGGAGGCAAACGTAGATGCTAAATGAGTGTCGGAGGAGATAAGGACACTTAGCAAGAGAAGGTCACAAGGACAGTCGGAGATAAAGTGAAACGTACAGACAAGGCGAGGAGCTGAAGGTCCCTGGGCAGCCTTTGAAGGGATGGAAATAAAGCCTGCGAGTGGTGCGTGTGTGCTCAGACAAACTCCCCGAACTGGTGTTTAGCAAAAATGGCTGAGTTGCTCTCGGCTCCGCCGGTCGTCCGATCCTACAAAGATATCCTGTCTGTAATCCTGCCTGCACCGCATCCAAACGGAAACAAACGTGCACAGAGGTCACTGGCGCCTCATTGAGACCTTCGTCGGCTGCCTTGTCGGTGAAATCGCACCGTTCGCTGACCCGAGATCCAGAGCCGTTCGCCGCCGCTGGACGCGGCTGAGCATTGTTTGCTGGGACGAGCGGGGAGAGTGCCGACCGGAGCGGAGGTGCAGCCGATCGTGGTGGTGGACAACGTTGGTCCCCCCCCACATTGTGGCGAGACTCCCTCCTGGATCGACCTGACTTCTGACAAGACGGGCGCCCCTCACACGGCGCTCCCATTGACATGCTGCTTGCTACCAGGACGGAGTCCATCTTGGGGCGCCTTCCCTGCTGTGGTTGCCCGCACTACTGGTGGCCGAGGGGGATCCCGTTCTACTCTGTTTCGCATCGGTGAGCCGCGTCTCCGGTGGCTCCCTCCTGCCCTGACCTCATCAGCAACGAGGCCCCCCCTTTTCTCCGCTATTTGCTCACTGCCAGAGCAGCCATGTCGCCCCCCCTGCTGAAAGAACTGGAGGGTGCTCACGGGCTGGTGACTGATCTGCCTGAGCTGCCGTGTACTCTGGACCAGCTAATGCCGCACAGGGACCCGACTTGTGGCGATATCCTCTCTGCCCTCGCCGATCTGCGGGCGTCATGGTGGCGACAGTCCAGAGACCTGGAGCGGAAGATTGATAGTGCTGTGTCGCGTCTGGTGAGCCCGCGACCGCCATGCTCTCTATCACCGCTGATTACCCCTAGCCCAGATACAATGATGCAGCGTGAGAGTGAACCGGTGCGGAATACTACTGGATACAATGTTGGGTGTTTCTCTCCCGCTGAAGATACAGTTGCACAGTCTCCCCGCGTCTTGATGCCGGATACTTTGCCTGCAGAGTCGTCACTGTGGCCTCACTCGTCGTTCTCCTGTATGCTGTCCCCCCTTGCTGTTTCTGCCTCCGTGTTTATTTCTTTACAATTGTGGACGGTGTGCCATCCTGATGTGGAGGGGGCGTCCGTCGTTCTGGGCACTGAACTTACTGGTGATTGCATACGCCCGCCTCCTCCTTCTCTTCGTCTTCTTTGTTTGAAGCGGCCATCTTGCTTCTTTGTCCGGCCTGGGGGGAGCTCACGGCGGCGGCCATACCTGGAGAGATTTCAGCGTTCAGGCCAGGGCTGATGGAGTTCCTTGACTTGGTTCTGGCAGATTGACTGGTGACTCTGACTACATTTGCTATTGCTTGGCATGCTCATTTCTCTCTGGGTTGTACTCGTTGTTTTAAAAAAATTTTGGGCTCTTCCTAATGGGGTGAATGTATTGGGGGGCTGGGAGTCCGGAGGCGACTGTTATTGTTGGTGGTCCTCACTTGTTTCTGATCGGCTGGGAGGAACTCGGGTTGGGGCGCTATCTGATTCCCTGCAGGGGCCCTATTTGGGTATCCCTCCTCATTAGTGGCTATTACTTTGTATTTGCTCTGATATAGTGGATGTGGTGTAGGTCCTGTGCGGGTGGTGGAGTCCGGGACTCAGAAATAGTGGCCCTCCTCCGGGGTTAGTTATTTCGTGGGAGTTTTAGATTAGATTTTTCTTTTCTTGCTCCCTATTTCTCATGTGATATTACACCTTTTTCTTTTCTTACTTTACTCTCTATTCTATATTTCGGGTTTATGGGGCGACAGACGCGCTGCTGAAGGGGGTAGGCCGTAGCCTTCGCATGCGTGTAGGGTGGGGGTTGAGGGCGGGGTTTTCGTTTCTTTTTTGTTCCTATGGTGCCTTGTTTTTTTCTTTTTAATTTGACTTCTTTTTCTATCTGGGATTTGTGTCGATGTTACTGACGGGCGGGTGGCGGTGGATCATTGTTGGGGCCTTAGGTCTAATATCCTTGTTGCATACGTTCTGGCCGCCATGCCGCCTGGAGGGGTTTCTCATTTGAGTCATTGGGCTGAATATGCCTCTGTCGCGATTGCTATTTTATGTCTACACGAACCCTGTTTTTTCCTCGTCTATAATTTCTCTTTATTGAAACGGAATAGTTGGTCATTACTAGTTGCTACGAACTTTAAAATTAACCTTCATTACTCCTGAGGCGCAATAGCACGTGACCTACAGTGTAACCGCTTAATGCTTGCTACTTGATCCTGCTGTGCTATTGCGTCACCGTATTGTATGCGCTTGTGCTCAATAGTGTTTGTGGCCGGCCTGAGGGTTGTAGGCCACTATTTGTACTTCTTTGGATGCACCAACAAAGGTTTTCAAAAATTTAAAAAAAAAAAAAAAAATGGCTGAGTTAACAGAGTTCCTTTAATGTAAAAAGGTGAACGTTTTTACCACATGGTGTAAAAATCTTTTTTAGGTGTTCTGGGGAACTTGTTTTGTCTACGGCAGGATGAAAATGTTTAATACTTAAACGTAATTAGATGTAAAGAATGATGAATCCTTCTGACCAAGAAAACGAGTGTGATGCGCGTGGTGCGCATGCGCGTCACTGCAAGTGCTACCTTGCTGGCGATCAGCTTGCTATAATGTGCATGCGCGCGCACGCTCTTGTGCGCGTTCTAGCAAGCTGATCGTCAGCAAGGTCGCATTTCCCAGAGCGCTACTAAATGTCTCGGTCGAGACCAGCGCATGCGCTGGATCAGACAGAGACCTAAAAACCAAAAAAGTGCTTTTTGCTAGGAAATCACTAATTACCACCAACTTGAAGTTGGTGGTAATTAGTGATTCCTTAAAGCAATATCGCAATTAGCGATGCCTACTAGCATAGCCTTTAGGGAATCGCAAATTGAGATTCTCTAAATGCATGCGAAAAATAGGGAATCACAATTTTAGCGATTCCTTATTTTGCGAGTTGGTTTTTGCACAAAGCTAAATCGTGATCGCAAACGGTGAAATACAGCGAATTTCAGTGTTTGCAATCGCAATTTAGCTTGATACATCGGGCCGCGGTCCGCGGGCCGCAGTTTATCGTTCATCACCCTTGCAGCCTGATTCATGAACGGGCCGTTTTGCGAGCCCCTAATAGCGAATCATAGCGATTCGCTATTAAGGACTCGCAAAACGGTATCATGTAGGAATCGCATAATAAAATGCGATTCCTACTGATTCCTTATTTGCGATTAGCAAATTGCTAATCGCAAATAAGGAATAACTCGCCATTCATTCCTATGGGCCAAAAGGCCCATAGGAATGAATGGGGAGTATTCCTTATTTGCGATTAGCAATTAGCTAATCGCAAATAAGATTGCGATTTGAAGGGTGCCAGGGGTGTCCACAGGACACCCTGTAGCACCCCTCAAATGAAATTTCACACAGGTGTTGCACACACACATGTCCAAAGGACATGTGTGTGTGTAACATGCAACTCAGAAAAAAGCTTTTAAATGCATTTTTCTGAGTTTTCGCAATTTACCGCGAGGTCTGACCTCGCGGTAAATTGCGGCAAGAAATTGCGAATTCGCAAATTTAAATTGGATGTTGAATTGCATTTAAGGAATCTCTAATAGAGATTCCTTAAATGTAATTCCTCGCACATTTGCGACATCGCAATTAGCGATTTTTGCATTTGGGATGCTGAATCCCAAATGCAAAAATCGCACTCGGAAAGGGCCGGATTCTCAGAATCCGGCCCTTTGCGAGCCGATTTAGCCTTCATGAATCGGGCGGTAACAGCCCAAAGGAGGACCGATAACGAAGGTGGCATTCATCACGTTCCACCGTTCGCTTTCATTGGAATCAATTAAGGTCACCGCTACGGTATTTAATCGCACCTTCCAGCCCTCCTGGTGACATCCGGGAGCAGGGCAGGAAGCCCTAGCAGAGAAGGCCAGCTAGCTATAGAGGTATATGAATGCCCCTAGCGCAAGTGACCCAGCGCTCCAACCTTTTCCGACAAACGTCGGATTAGTAGAGCCGTGTTTACTTTCTACTTTTTATTTTTGTTGATATTCTCTTTCGTTGGACCGACCGTCAGTCTCATGGAGAACAACAGCCTCCTTTAAAGGAAAACACGCATTTTATCTTTCCAAGTGTTACTAGTCAGACCCTAATAATAATTCACCACAAGATGGCACCCTCGCTCCAAAAAAGATGATACATCAGTTACTTTAGAAAAATGCTTCATCAAATGTTACACTCACTCAATGTTGAAATCAACTAGGAACACACAACTCATAGAACCATACCTGCCTTTAATAAACTCTGCCAGGTCGAAAGAACCATGACAGGCAATTCTTTATGAATCACTGATGTATCTGTTATGTAACTAAAAACAGAAAGTTACCACTTACGCACCAACTGCAAATTATGTAAAACAGACTGACACGACCCAGTCGCCTGAACTTAAAAGTCTCTTAACCCTGTGTTGACACACAGCAATTTTGAACTCACATGTCATATTTTCTTATTTTTTGCCTACGCATTTTGGAAATCATGTGAATGACATCGCACCTTCCGTTAATCCCAAAATACTTAAACAGATGCTACTGACAATGATGGCATTAACTTCTATTTCTAAAGCACACATGACCGATACACACAACATCTGACGCATATAGATGTAGCTCACAATAGAAGACGTACACGGCCCTGAGATCTCTCAAAGGCCTAGCCTCTGGTCATACAGCCATCAGATTGTTCGGTTTACTTTTCTTTACTATTTCTCTTTGACCCACCAGTGCTTCACCTGCTGTCCGTTGCTGTCCGTTGTGGTGTGGCAGCCTTTTCTTCTTCCTGCGGATTACTTCAACTTCTTGCCGGACCCGCTCCGCGGGTCCCGCTTCGCTGTTTGGCCCAGGAGCATTGTGGACAGACTGTGTAGGAGGTAAGGGCGCTGTAAGTCTTGCAGGGCTGCGAGCAGTGTAGTCAGGGACTCGCTATCCCAGGAGTCCCTGACAGCCCATCAGCAAACACCTGGGCGGCTCTCCCTGCAAGCCCCTCCCCTTCACCAATTACACTTACTGAAAAGAACGCTTGCATCACCGCTGCGCGGGAGCGCGCGGGAGGGCGCCGGGAGAAGCCCGGGACAAGGGCGGGACCGTCTGTGGCCGTCCGGGGCCGAAGGAGGCCGGGCTGGGCCACCCCCCTTACCAGCGACATATAACATCTCTTCCAGTAAGTGGCTTAGAAAAGTAGGATTTGATTAGTGATTAACATGGCTACGTCCACATCAACAACCTCTGTAAATAGCCATCTAACTCCTCCTGTAGAGTCTGGTCCATTGGCAATAGGTCCTTTAGACAAATTTTTCTTTAATCGTTCACTGGTAATAGACAAAGAGTTGACCCTGGCAGAGAAGCGCGCAGAGCGTAGGCTATCAATTGAAATACTCAAGAATTCAACGGACAAGTTTTCAAATCTAGCTTACCCCACCCTGGTAACTCCTCTGTCATCAGTTAACCTGCCAGTTGCTAATGAAATTTTGAGGTTCTGGCCCAAAAACCAAGCAAGGATGTTGTGACAGAATTAAATAATCCTTGTGGCGGTAAAATCCTGCTAGCACCGCTCATTGACTCTGGTGCTCAAGTTACATTGGCCAAACCCAACATCGGGTCCAAACGGAAACGACCAGCATCTGTAAGAAAATGTAAAAGGGTAGCCAAACCCCCTCAAAAACTCAGGAAGCTACATAAACTCGTGAATACAGGAGATGTAGTTACTAACGAAACCCAAAGTACAGAAAGTGTTACACCCACTAATCTTGTCTCCTTGAATAGCCAGGATGGAGATGATAATCCTTGTACCGACTCCACTGTACCATGTATAGATAAGGTGCAATCACTTGTAAATGTTCTCCCTGAACTGGAAAATCTGTTTAGATCATTACTCACCCCTATTGAGGATAAAATTGCCAAGCTTGTAGACAGGCTAAACCATTTTGAACAGATAACATTAGACAATTTCTATTCTACAAAATCACTGATTAAAGCGAATAGGGTGGAAGTAAGTACAAACTCTCAGGTCCTAAACAACCGTGTTATTCAGGACAAGGGAAGAAACCCCCGAAATAGCTCTTCTTTACCTCCCAAACAGAGCAAATTAACAACTAAAGCCATTGTAAAATCCTCAGATAGAACTGAGAGAGCAAACGTTGGACCTGATTTACCTCAGTCGACCACAATACACCCTATACAGCCCACAATTCCCCCGACACAAAATCCACCAATCGCAATGAGTGTGGAGGCTACAGTGCGTCACCAAGCGGGAATAGTACCAACAACCGCAAATGTAATTAATAGCACACAGATAGCTCAGAATATTCCGGTGGGAGGGAATAGGACTAATGCAGGTCTGTTGGTAGGTAAAACTTCAGTACCGTCCCAAATAAATAACAAACAACAGGCGCCGAAGCCTGTCCCCCAACATGTCCCCCAAGTTCCCAAATCTATCCCGCCGCCCTTGGCAAAGCCACCCCACAGAAAACCACCAATTAATCTCACCCCAGACTCCTTTCCCTATGTGGCAGTTCTTATAAACGTACCACCATTACCCCCAGGACAGAGAGAAACTTTCCAGATGCTCAAAAACAAGATCATGCACTGGTTAAAGGAAAATCGTCCTCTGCCTGGCAACATCGACGGGCTAATCATAGGGGTAAGGAGAATAGACTGGATGGGATATACATCGAAAACCTTGGGTGGGGATTGCATAGTGGTTAATTTTCAAGACCCAAGGGTGGCGGGATGGATAACAAGGCAGGGATGGGGAACAAACAAGGGAGGTATTGGAATTGTAGACCTTACCTTTTTTTACCCCCGACCCACTAGTGTAACGACAAGTTTACTCAATGAACCCCTTATCCCCCCTACTGTATTATGGCCAGTCAATCCCTTACCACCTCCTCCTGTTGGTCATAACCATACCACACACACATATTACAATTCTCATGTAGGATGGCAGGAGCCGGGATGGGGATATTGACAAACCAGTATAGACAGTATAGGAGGGAATATTAACGATTCAAAAGGGCAATGTGATATTCATGGTAATACAATTGTTACAAACCTATTGGTCAATAACATCGAGACGGGGGGTTTGGTCGAAGAAGGTGGTTTTAGATTGGGAACCCTAAATACAAATGCCAAGATAACATACCCAGCTACAGCCAAAACGATAGTCGATCCAATAGATGACCTACAAAGGGTACCCAATCCTATTGAAAGCCCTATGTTAGCCCAAGTGTTTCCACTGACTCACATTCGAGATGGGCCAGATGCTAGCATTGGTACGCTTTTATCTTGGAATGTTGCTGGGTTGGCCAGTAAATTGGATTCCCAACCCTGGGTGGATTTTATAAGTGGGTATGACATCTGTTGCTTCCAAGAAACCTGGGCTTGTGATCCCCTTTTCTGTTTTGGCTATTTGAATTATTGTATACCGGCGTCAAAAGGGGGAAGAGGAAGGCCCAAGGGAGGCTTAACAGTTTGGGTTAGACAGGACCTGCAGATCAACATCAAAATGTTGGACCTGGGAAATTGTGATTTGCAAGTATTAAGAATCTCCGTAGCAAAGGGTCAATCAATAGATTTGTATAATGTCTATGTGAGAGGTAATAACGTAACCAATTTATCCACCATTGAGCTGTTGTCTACTGCCATAGAGACCAAGTCCCAGGAAAGTGTAACGATAATTGTAGGGGACCTCAACAGGACTTTTGAACCTTTGGACTGTACAAATGACCTCTTGGAGAGCAAAGAGGACAATCTCTGGGGAGTACCACCTCTATGTTTAAAACCTGTAAAGAGATGGACAAAAGAGATCTTATTACTGAATGGAATTTGTATGGAACATGGTTTAAGAGCACTGAACGGGAGGACACCTGGGGACAAGGAGGGCAGCTACACTTTTGACAACGGCATTAACAGGAGCCGAATCGACTACATTTTGTGTAGCCTCCAACTGTGGAAAGGGGTTGTTGATATGACAGTTAGGCCCCGGACTGAAAGTGACCACAACCCCCTCTGTGTGACTCATAGGTGGTGGAATACTGGTGCGGGTAAACCCCTAGTGATATACGATGAAACCCCTGTTATGAGTAATGATGAACGCAGGTTAAAATGGCCTAAGGTACTGACAAATGAGGCCACTATGACCTACATCAATAATGTTGTTGATTGTGCAATTTCCGAGATGGAAACAGCGGTTCCAGTGGTTCCAGGGGATAGTGGTATCACCGAAATCCACAATAAGTTATTCTCCCTCCTGAGACCATGCTTCTTTACTAAAAAAAGGATAGGGAAGAAATCTAAAGAAGTGGGAAGGTGGTTTGATAGCCACTGTAGATCAGCACGATTAGCCCTGGGACAAGCCTTAAGGAATAGGGACCGCGCCGCTGTGACAAAGAATAGGGAACTGTACAAAAAGGCCATCTATCGTGCCAAAAAGAATTGGGATGAAGGCCATTGGGCCGAATTAAAAGAGGCCTCAGATAGTAAAGATTCCAGGGCATTTTGGAAAATCATCAAGTGGGGTAGTGGAGCCGGTCCTGCGAAGCCAGACAATAATGTAGCAGAGGAAGCTTGGGTTGATTATTTCAGACCTCAGTACGCTGAAGTTAATCATCCTGTGGCAGCTGATAGTATAATACCGGTTTATGCAACCGATGATCTGTTCTCCCTTAGAGAAGCGGAAATTGCCATTGGCTCCGCGAAATGTGGGAGGGCGCCAGGTCCAGATGGCATTCCACCTGATATTTTTAAACATGATATGACCAGATGGGCGAGATATACCCTCCTTGTAGCGAATGCTCTAGCTAAGGGGGAAGTGGTTCCTGCCCTCTGGAAAGGCGCAACCATTATCCCCATCCACAAGAAGGGAGATCGTTCACTGCCCGCAAACTATAGGCCCATAAGCTTAATAGCCACCATACAGAAAGTAGTTGGGAGAATGGTAACAAACCAACTTATGGATTGGGTTGAAGACAACAATGCCCTTTCACCATACCAAGCGGGATTCAGGCGAGCAACCAGTACCATCGACCAGGTCTTCCGCTTCACTATATTAAGGTGGAAGACCGTTGTACTGGGAAGGGGCTGCCTGTACGTCGCGTTCGTCGACCTGCGGGCGGCGTTCGACCTAGTCCCCCGGTCTAAGTTATGGTTGGTTTTGCAAAAGTTGGGGATTCCTGCTGATCTGTTAACATTAATCATGAGATTGCACGAATCCAACTTCGCTAGAGTCCAGTGGGGTGGAAGTGGGGAGACAACAGCGGACTTCCCAGTGGAAAGGGGTGTTCGACAAGGCTGCTCCATGGCCCCTTTACTTTTCTCGTTATTTATTAACGGAATCGTCGAGAGGATGTTGAGGGCCAGTGTTGACGCCCCATCGTTAGTGGACATCAGGGTTCCGATCCTGATGTTCGCTGACGACACTCTTATCTTGTCTAAGACCCCCATGGGGCTGCAACGTGCATTAAACATTTGTGATGCTTTTTGCACAGAGCATGGGCTAGAGGTAAATGTGGGAAAAACAAAACTAATGGCTTTTTCCCCCGGACGTAGGAATTACCCCAAGGTAACCTTAAACAGTAGTAGGGTAGACATTGTCACGGAATTTACGTACCTGGGTGTACAGATTGCAGAAGGCATTGGCTGGACGCATCATGTGGATAAAGTGGTCTTAAAGCACCAGCAGCTTTCTGGTGCTTTAAGGGGAGAACACCGCAAATCCAAAACAAAACCTATAAAACCCGCATTAATAGTGTATGATGCGAAGGTTTTGGGTGCCACATTATATGGCGCGGAGCTATGGGCCTGGGATAGTTTAGTAGCTCTCCAGACTTCAGAGAACAAGTTTATGCGAGGGATTACTGGACTCCCACAGAGTACCCCCCTAACCCCACTGTTTTTGGAGCTAGGTAGACGCAACATTGTAGATAGAGCCCGATTGCGCCCAGTTCTTTACTGGAGACGCATCTGGACGACTCCAGAAATAAGACAATATGCGGAGGGTTTTCTATGGATAATCAAGGAAGATACCTTCCATAAGATAAAATGGCTAAAACATCTGAAGTCCATGTTAGTAAACTTAGGGTTTTCAAATCTTTGGAATAACCCAGAGGGAGAAATCTTTCCCAGCAAAGAAGTCCTTAAAGAAAAATACTGGGAGTGGGTGGGTGGTAAGATGCTGAATGACACCAGGGCCGACTCTATGTCTGGTCGTTTCCTGGAGATAAAAATTTTTCCTGTCCTGGAAAATTACTGGGACAACATCACGGTACCAATGGACAGGAAACTTGTATTTCAGTTAAGATCAGGATCTATCCCCCTCAAGAAACTGACATCTGGCTGGCATAGACCCACCAATAATTTATGTCCAGCATGCGAAAATGCCGAGGAGAGCTTAGGCCATTTTCTTTTCGTGTGTCATGCTTAGGCAAAACCGAGGAGAAAATGGCTCTCGCCGGTATGTAAAAACTTGGGGACACGAGACAGCGCAGTGGCTCTAAGAATCCTATGCACAACAACCCAGGATTCGATAGTTATAGGGGTAGCTAAATACCTGGGTTGGGCATGGGCAATTAGACGACGGTCCCTGGGAGGGAGTAGGCAACCAGGTATTCCTTTCAACAATGATTAATGTAATATTATCTGCCATAAATGGTTTTTATATGTAAATGCTGTATGAGCTGTACTCCATGTTTAATGACTTTTTATTCTGTAATAATGTATAATTGTATAACTGTTTTGATTGTATGTGCTTTTATGAGAATTGTCTCGAATAAAGCTTATACAATAAAAAAAAAAATATTTCTCTTTGATTAATAAAAGCAAAATATGCTTCCAAGTTGACATACAAAAAACTAAAGTGTCATTTGTGGGCCTTTTTTTTTTTTAGAAAACCTACACAATGTATAAATCTCTCAGTTATGTTCTCTTTTGTGTTTTTCTTTCTCTTTTTTTCTAGTCATAGGTAAAGGTCTGCACCTATGACCACGTCACCTAAGAGCCATTAAGCTCGCCGACGAAGAAGGGTAAGTGAATCTACTCACCCTTACTACTTCTTAGGAGCTCTGGAAGTAAGACCATCTACTCACACTCCAGTCCTGATGAAGGCCACCTGACTCATATGAGCATTGTTTGACAGAAACAAGTCAACCTTCCACAAGGTGCTGTGGACTAGAAACGAATCCGCTTAAGAACCACTCTTTCTTTTTAATCATATCCCTCTCCTGATCAATAAACGGTCTTTACAGGAAAGGAGATATTTTTAACCACCTTTCACGACTGCCATCATCCACACAGTCTCCCTCCTGGTGGAGGATGGTTTATCACTTGCAGAACAGAACCCTCAAGTGATAACGAGCCTATGATGACATTTCCACCTCACCACCGAGTGGAGAAAAAGATATACACCTCGTACTGTGAATGTATGGTTGAGGGTCTCCGATAGAATTTCCTTGAGACTCTGGACTGTTGACGCAAGTGATTCATTCCTCATTGATTATAAGATTGACATGTTGGTAGCTGAATGCATCTCTGCTTCTTTCTACCTAATCATTTTTCATGAGAGAGAATTTGGTCAGATTTCTTATGGCCCCAAAGAAACAGAAGTTGTCCTTATGTAGAACTGCGGTGAAGGGGTTAAATGGGCTTTTTGCAGTCTTGAGTGAAACAAGTTACCATAGTTTAACTCTGGAAAGAAACAGAGCTCAATTTGACCAGTTGACAGCCGTGGGGCCCACCAACACTCATTTTTGGGAACCGTAACTTATTTTTTCTCATCAAATACTTACCGAGACCAAGAAAGGGAAAACACACAAATGGGAAAGAAGGAAGAGAAAGACAGAAAACCAGCCTGGTAGTCGAATAAGGAGGCATGAGGTGGAATAAAGACTACTGAGCTTCAGTTTTCAGCCCCAGCTGTTCTATTTTAAGAGCATTTGCACGCCAGGTTTCGTGGGAATAGCTCTACAGTGCTATCAAGGCTCGGGTCACTTCATTGTTTTTTTCGCTTTTCTGTGGTTAGCACGTGCCCACCGCTAGCACGGTATAAGCATGACTTACCTATATTTTCACAAACCACTAGAAGGCACCACAGCACCACCTTGTCTTAAAGGCCAGCTCCACTGAATTAAAAGAACTGTGGCAGTCGAACGGCCGAGCTTCAGCTCCAGTGGCAGCTGGTGAGTTTTGAACATGGTGAGGCGGAAAAAATGTTGTTGATGAGTGCAAAGCCGTGAGTGAGCAAAGCAAACAAGCTCAACTAAAAATGTGGAAGTTACCCCACACGCAAGAATTTTTTGAAAATAAAGAGTGGTAATAGAGAGATGGGAGGAGAGGAGTGTGATGGGTACATATTGGCGATGTGCAGTACAGGGAGGAAGAGGGGAATATAAAGGCCAGATGAAGATGGGAGAAAACACATGTGTATGGAGGAGAGGTGTAAGCAGGAAGGAGGGAGAAGTGCAAGTAATACCTTTGCGAGCTCCATGGGCCTAATCTTCCATGGCAGCAGCTACTAATGGTCAGATACCTATGTGTGGATTCTCTCTTGTTACCAACTGCCACAAGCTGCACCCGCTTACTGCCTTCTTTCTAGACTCCTCAGCCCTTAACCTAACCCTCCTGATTTCAAAATGTACCCCCACATCAATGCGGTTCTCTGGAATGACCCAGACAGAGACAGCCCTCGATCCTGAGAAAGGTATTGAGGAGAGTGCCAGATGTTGATAAGACACACAGGCTCAATCCACTTCAAATAATAGGTCAGGGTTGATCTGGTTTCCTTTCCAACAGGGAGTATCAAAGTAGGTGTTAACCAGCACATCAAATGTGACTTCTATATTTGTTGCAGTGCCTTCTCATAGTGCTTACGTGTCTCCCTTTAGCACTGCACTACACAAGAAACCTAGGGCCTCATTTATGAGGCTGTGCGTCAATTTTACGCTGCTGGTGCGTCACTTTTTGTGACGCACCAGTGGTGTAAAAAATGCGCCTTGTTGCGCCATATTTACAAAGTGACGCATCTAGGTAGATGCGTCACTTTGTAAACCCCTGCGCCACATTATACCTGCGCCAGGTATAATGTATGCAAGGGGGGCGTATTGACGCAAAAAAGGTCGTAGAAGTGACGCCGTGAAATCTATGAGATTTCACTGCGTCACTTCTAGGACGCTGTTGCGTCAAAATCTTGCACCTGCCTCACAGCAGGCATAAGACTGACGCAGGCCCTTTCACATGGGGCTTGCCCCATGTGAAAGGAAGCATTGCTGGAGTTGCGTCACTTTTGTGACACACTCCAGCAATGCGTCACTTTTGCGCTTACAGATACGTCAGAAATACTGACGTATCTGTAAGTCCTTGTGCAATGATGCGTCATATTGTAAATATGACGCATCATTGGGGTCCAAAGGAGGGCGCAATGAAAAGTGACGCATCGCTGTTTTCTCGCAGCGATGCGTCACTTTTCATAAATGAGGCCCCTACTGCCAAGCTCTAATCTCAGCATACGCTCTGTTTTTTTTTTACCTTTAGCTGGCAGATTCCAGGACTCCGCAGTGATCCACATTTGTATCACTGACCCTTGAAAAAACACCGGACAATAGAGCATCAAATCATCCACAGCTGCTCTACTGTCCCAGGGCAATGATATGACAACATCACTGTCTTTGCCACAGAAGGGACACCACCGAATGTAAACTCCTGGCAGCAGACACAAAACATAAGCAGAATATTAGTACAGGCAATTTTAAAATGCTGTCCCTTGTTAAAAAGCATGCACCTGTAATACCAGCCACATCCGCAACATGTTTAAATAGCCTTTGTAAAACTATTTGTGACTCTGGGCAAATCACAATCTCCTCATACCTAAAAATGGATCTGTTATTGTGCAATGCAACTGGTGCTCATGCGAAGCACTCCAACATCTCTGTGCGGGAGTTCACGCTACATAAAACTGCAGCAAAAAATAAATACATAGAACACAAAAAAAACACAAAGGCACCGCTTCCCCAACTACAGGAGATCCTCCGGAAATTAAACAAATCTCCCACCTTGCCAATAATGCCCACTTCACCTCCACTCCGCAGAGACACACACCTTGTATCCACAGCACACAACCTGCTCCAGTAGAGCCAGAGTGTGTTTATATATGAGCCAAGTGTGCCTGAAAGCACGAGGACGGCTTCAGAGACACC
Source organism: Lissotriton vulgaris (assembly GCF_964263255.1). Taxonomy (NCBI): domain Eukaryota; kingdom Metazoa; phylum Chordata; class Amphibia; order Caudata; family Salamandridae; genus Lissotriton; species Lissotriton vulgaris. The sequence continues at coordinate 842,589,629 of NC_141695.1, forward strand.
ATGTGCATAGAGGGCACTAAGACAGCCTGTGCCTATAGCATGCACCCCCCAAGAAATCCAATGTATACAGCTTGCACGCGCCCTGTCATCCTGTGTACACAGACCCCTGAACCACCCCGTGTGCACACACAAAGCCCGCACTCGCCCATGGCATCCCATGTGCACAGCCTGTACGCTGCATGCTCAGCCTGAGCCATCCTGTCTAACAGCATGCACCACATGACACACAAGCTATGCAATCCATTCCCATGCATGCACACTGTGTATACAAAGGAATAATAACTTGTCTAATATGGGAAATGCACAGAACCATAACTTGAGTCTACGGCGGAGTGTAGACACCCGCGAAGGAGAACTAGGACACCTTACTGTTCCTTTTCGGCACGAGGGAATTAAGTGATTCGCAAATAAGAGGTGAGACCACTTCCTAGCCTCATTCTGATTTGAAATGGGTTCCAAGCCCCATTTGCATCTCGGAAAGGCATTTCCCAACTCTCAAAATGGATTTAGTATATTGCACCTCGCACTTTTCCATTCGCCACCCCTGTGATTTTACGAAAAAAGTTTTTACGACCGCCAAAGCATTTACCTACAACCTAACATATGCACATTCCTACATTTCTTGTTTCTCCAATCTTCACGTTGTTTCTAAGGTTAAGTAATGCCGGTAGGACAATCTTTGACACCAGTGTGGGACAGTGCAGACACAAAATATGCATACAGTTGCAACTTGCACCTCTCTGAGGCAAGGATTTCAAAAATGGCTATAGAATTGTGTACAGGGTAAAAGGGCACCAAATATGTGGTGGCATTGGCCTGCATTTCTTTGATTAGTCATGATTTGTATGCTCCGGAATAGCGGGAAACCAGCAGCTCCTTTTAGTTCAAGGAAGGACCAGGGTAGAAAACAAAACATTCCTGTAGATATTTTTCCAGGTCTTTACAGCAAAAAAGTCCCCAGAGTATTTAAAGGCATTCACTCGAGGCTTAATTAAATGTAATGCTGTGTGAAATGAAATCTTTAAATACTGCGCATTTAGCTGCGCTGCGTTGATTGAATGAGCGGGAAAACCAAAGCAGGCGATGTTCACTGACATGGGAGAGTGCAAAGGGCTCCTGTCCCAAACCCATATTAATGCTTGCCTTCTAAAGCCGCGTGTAGCGACTCTAATGAAAGGCATCCGGTACTTAACTTATTTTATACAGCAGAGTACAGAGATCCCTGAAACTCCTCACTCTGTGATTTGGAGGGCATGCCATGGTTATCCTAGAACCGGACACTGCTTCAAAGACTGGCAACCACAGGAGCGAGGTCGAGGCCACCACTCTAGGCCGCATTGAGGCCCAACAGCGCACTGGTGGTTTTGCTGGAACGGGCGAGGCGGGGGGAAGGCTTTACTCATGGAGTCCCTTGCTGAAAATCATGTGCTCTCCAAAATCTTTACCCTGCCAGTCACGCGCAGTATTTATTAAACCCAAGGCTGATTGCGGCCGGGAGAGGGAATATTCAATTTCAATTTGTAATCTTTATTCGGTTCTTAAAAAGACACCATAAAAACACATATACAAGATACACACACAAATGTTTAAAAACGGAAGTAAATTTCCTTTAAAAAAGGTTATAAAGTTAAAATTATCTGTTATTTAACACCAAAATTCATTAAGCTAGGGGAGCAGAAGTTAATTGTTCAAGGGGACAGGAAATATTAGGGTCCAGATTCTCTAGTGTTCCTCAGCCGTATTGCCATCCGAATGAAATTTATAGTGCAAAAGAGGGTGTAAGCATCCTCGGCTTCCTGTAAGAACCTCAGGGCGAGTTTTGCATGTTTAAACTTTAGGTCTTTCAAAATCCCCACCAGGAATTTACGTCTAGGTACGGTGTAAAAAGGGCATAATAAAACAAAGTGAAGGGTATCCTGCGGAGACCTGTGGTCGCAGCCGCAGGTACCCTTCTCTGCCACTGTAAGAGTGAACCCAGCCGGGACCGCAAAGAGGTGGTGGAGCATGTTCAGTCTAAAGCGGGTCATGACATAACGATCCTGAGCGTTATACATGACTCTCAAGTAGGGTTCCATTCCTTGCTTCACTGTGAGTTCACTGTAAGATAGACTGGTGGGTTTATGTCTTTCTTTCTCCGCCCTAAGTGACTGAAGCCGTGCAGGAAAAAGTTTTTTCACCCGAGTTTTGCTCTCAGTTGTTAAAGAGTCGGGGGATGTGAAAAGGTTTATGCAGTCAATCTCTGCTAATGAGTTCTTGACGTATTTCAGCCAGGGGATGTCTTGACCTTTGTCTCGTTTTAGGCAGTCCAGTATAATTTGTCTTGTTAGGGCCGCCTCTGGGTTGGTCCATAGTTTAACCCAAGCCAGGAGAGGTTTAATTTTAATCCTGTCTTCTATGAAGGGTTCTCCCACCTCCTCATGAATAATGTGAGCCAGTACACTCTGGGGCACTTTCAGGATCCTTCTCAAAAATTTGTTTTCTTCTATCTGGATTTGCTGTGCTTTATTATCCAGGAAGCCCCACACTTCTGCCCCATAGGATGCCTTCGCACAGCAAATAGATCTGTACAGGTTCAGTATTTGTTCTGGGGACCATCTTCCCAGTCTTTGACCATACCCCATGATGGCTCCTACTGATGCTGCCAGTTTCGTGGCCTGTTTTTCTACCAGAGGTTTGAAGTTTAGCTGGTTGTCAAACAGCACCCCCAGGCACTGTTCCCAGGAAGGTGCGCTCCTGGGCGGCCGCGCACCTCTGTTCTCCCGAGCGCGCAGTGGTGTATGTGAAGCTCGCACACACAGCACATCCCGGAACAGTCACTCGAAACCGACCTCACACTGGAGGAACCAGACGCACTTCGCCCCTCCCTCCCCCCTCATGTGTGTCAGCCCAGGATGAGACCGCTTCCCGAGCCTCACCCGAGTACTTTACAAGTCTTTCAAAGCCTCATTAACAAGATTTCTTGTTAATGAGGCTTTGATGCCCCCCTCCCGCTTTAGAGCCCCTACAGAGCCACTCTGCCTTTTGCTTGTAGAATCAGCCCCCCAACCCACCCCAGCCCCCACCATGGAGACAAATAAAAGACACATACATTCGTTTGTGGACGAAGTGGGGCAGTGTAGACGTCATGCTAAATGTTAGTCAGTACTTCCAAGCACTTCAAGGCGTAAGAAAGAGGTAAGGTGGCATTTCTCAAAGAGCGCAAATATCCCTTATTTTCAACTTTATAACTGGTAAACTCCGAAAACGTTGATGGGGCATTAAGTCAGTATTCGCATTCACCATTTAAAGGCAAAACTTCTGACTTTTAGCAATGCTTTTTTATAAAAGTATTCGCCGCATCAGGTCTCGGAGAAAGGTAGAAACCTTAGATGAAAAATTTGTTGTCAAATTCTTTTGTTAATTAAAATGAAAGGAAGACTGCAATTTTGTTCAGAAAGCTAAACGCTCAACCTTTGAGGTGTTCTGCAGGTCATGAGTTTGATTCTCGGAAAGGCCAGCTCAGCCTTTCATCCTTCTAAGGGTGACAAACCATTTCTTATTTACAGTGGTTAGAAATGACAGAAGTACTGCATGAAGCACTGTATTAAAAGTTCCAATTGTCATACATGTCGTATCGTTATTAGTAATGATCACTCGGGACACAGGCCAGGTAGGTGCAAGTATCTTCCTTTATTATCATTGCCCATCAGTCAGTCCTGGCACGTCTGTCCTCGTCCTCGTCCTGCAGCATACTGTCCTTTCCTGTCCTGGACAGGAAGTGGTGTCCGGTGACCTGGTCACCACCCTGTGACCCACAGGGTCCTAGTGTCCTGTCCCCTCATCTGTCCTGGTCATCACATCTCCCCCTTTGTTACAACAAATGCTTTCCCCATGCACAAATCCTTGCCCACCCTGGGGAACGCCTGTGAGACGGTGTGGGAGATAAAGAGAGACAGAAAGAGAAAGAGAGAGAGAGAGAGAGAGAGAGAGAGAGAGAGAGAGAGAGAGAGAGAGAGAGAGAGAGAGAGAGAGAGAGAGATAGTCTCTACATTTCTTCTAGCAGTCTCTTTGTCTTTTTGCATTCTCTTCTTGGTCTTTGTTCTCCGCTCTGCTCTGGTTCTCTATTTTCTTCTTTGTGTGTTGTCACTTCTCTGTTTGCTCCTTGTTCTCTTTCCTCCGCTTCCGCTGTTGTTATCGTTCTTTCTTCTTCTTCTCTTTTGAGCTCCTTGAAATGTGAACTGTTTCTTGTTATCTTCCGATGCTCTGAGACCGCGGTCACCATTGACCCTTTTACATCAGTTATTACCAGTGGCTCCTTTGAGAAAGGGCTGCCTGACTTTCTTTGCTGTGTTTGCTTCACTATTACTATGTCTCCTTCCTTTAGTTGGCGTTCAGCCGCATGTCTCTTTTTGTCAGCATATTCTTTCATTTTCTTTTTCTCTTTGGTGTCTCTTTCTGCGATCTCTGGTCTGTTTGGTTCTGCTGTGGCTTCTCTCTGTGGTAGCCTCGTCTTACTTGTTCTTCCTAACACCAGTTCTGCTGGGCATTTGCCTGTGGTGCTGTGAGGAGTGTTCCTGTAGTCTCGTAGTACTTGACACAGCGCTTGTCCAATGGAGATCTGTGTCAATTTTGCTCGCTGGATGGCCCTTTTGATGGTCCCCATAAACCTTTCTGCCATTCCGTTTGCTTGTGGCCATAGTGGCGTTATTTTTCTGTGTTTGATCCCCAGGTAGTCCATGAACCTGCGGAACTCTTCTCCTGAAAAGGGAGGGCCATTGTCCGTTTTCAGTGTCTGTGGTGAGCCCCAGGCAGCAAATATGTCGTCCAGCACCGGCAAGGTGGCGTTCGCCGATGTCGATGCCACTTCTCTCACTACTGGGAATCTTGAGAATTCATCAATTACTACCAGCAGGTATTTTTCAGTCTCCAGTGGTCCGTAGAAGTCCGCCGCTAGTTCAGTCCATACTGCCACTGGCAGTTCCGACATCCTCAGCGGTGCGGGCTTACTGGAGGATCCAGTTACTTGACAGGTGTGACATTGTGATACTTCTTCCTCTACCATGCTGTCTAGTCCTGGGAACCACACTCTTTCTCTCAGCATCTTTTTCGTCGCTACTATCCCTCTGTGCGACTCATGTGCTATCTTAACTGTTCTTTTCCGCAGTCGAAGTGGTATCACAATCCTTGACCCTCTCATCAGTACTCCGTGCTCTGTCTCTGACAATTCTTCGCCTATCTTTTTGAATGGCAACAGTTCTTCTTTGTTAACTCCTTCTTCTGTGATAGTGTTGTTATTGATGTGTCTCCATCTCTGTAATCGCACTATCGTTCCTACTGCCTTCATTGTCGGATCACTTTTTGTCTCTTGCTCCAGTTCTTCATTCGTTATTGACGCTGGAGTGTTTTGTTTCACAATGAAATTGAGATATTCTTCTGCCATTGTGGTACTATTACTCCGATGCGGGAGCGGGTGTCGCGACATGTAGTCAGCTGGATTTTGATCTTTGCCTGGCTTGTGTATTATCTTGAAATTGTAGTCCATCAGCCTTATTCCCCACCTTTCTATCCTCGGTGGTATTTTTGCCTTTGGGTTGCCATAGATGGTCACTAGCGCTTGGTGGTCTGTCACTATTGTGAAAGGTTTTCCATAAATGAACATGTGGTAGTGCTCACATGCCCATACCACCGCCAGGCTCTCCTTTTCTGGTTGAGAGTAGGCTCTCTCAACATCTGATAGGCTTTTGCTTCCGTAGGCTACTATTTGTCGAGGTGAGTCTTTTCCAGGTTTGTGTTGTGCTAGTATTGCGCCCAGGCCTACCGGGCTGGCGTCTACTGTTAGTTCTGTGCATAGGTTCGGGTCAAAATATGCTAGGTGGTCTACTGCGGTCACTGAGGTTCTTATTTCTTCAAATGCCTTTGTGCACTCTGTGGTCCATTCAAACGGTTGCCCTTGTTTTGTTAGTTCTCTCAAGGGTGTGCTCACTGTTGCGAAGTCTTTTATGTACCTTGCACAGTAGCTGGCGAGGCCGAGAAATGAGCGCACGTCAGCGACGTCTTTTGGTTCACTCGCTTTTTCGAGCGTGTCTATCTTACTCTTGTCAGGCCTCATTCCTTTTCGTGAGAATATGTGTCCAAAAAACACTAGTTCTTCTCTCCCCAGCTCGCATTTCTTTTCGTTTACTGTGAGGCCCACCTCTACTAGTCGTGAACATACTTCTCTCAGTGCCGTGTCATGCTCCCCGTCCGATTTCCCAAAAACCAGGATGTCATCGCTGTAGTTTAGGCTGTTTGTTATCGGCCTTATTATCTGCCTGATCGTTTCTTGGAATATTTCTGCTGCTGAGGATATTCCAAAACTCAGCCTTTTGTAACGAAACAGCCAAGGTGCGTTGAAAAGGTCGTTATGTATCTCGATTGTTCATCTAGGTCCAGTTGATGATATCCCTTGCACAGGTCTAATTTGGAGAATTTTCTCATTCCTGTCAGGCAGCTTATCATGTCGTCCAGATGTGGCCCTGGGTGTCTTTCTCTCTCAATGGCTGTGTTCGGTACTCTCATGTCTACACAGATCCTTATCTGCGTAGTGTCTTTTTTTGGTACGGCCACTATTGGGGACACCCATGGTTTTGGTCCTTCTGCAGGCTCAATGATGTCCTGGGCCAGCAACGCCTTTATTTCTTCCTCTACTTGAGGTTGCAGATGTATTGGCACCCTTCGGTGATGCTGTGCAACTGGCCTGACAGCCTCGTTTATGTGTAGTGTTATTTGTCTTCCTTTAAGTTTTCCTAGTCTTCTGTTAGCTTCGGGAATTCTTGTAGTATGCTTTCTTTTTCTGACATGTGATACATCATTTTCAGTAGTCCCATTACTTTTGCTGTCACGTTACTTATTAGACATGGTGCTGGAATGTCTCCTCGTAGCACATGTATTTCTTCTACGACAGTTTTGCCATTGTGCGTCATGGTGTCCGTGAATTTTCCCATGTTAGTTACCAGATTTTGTGCGCCCCATGTAAATACTCTTACACTGGATGGTTGCAACGGCGGCTTCTTTTTCATCTTGTCGTATTCACTGGCACACATGATGTTGCACGTCGCTCCGCTGTCCAGTACAAATTTTGTTTGGTGTGACCCTACTTCGATCGTCACCCAATCTGTCTTCTTTATTGACTTCCTGTCTATTAACCTGATGTGTTCTTCTTCCGGCCCTTCATCCATGGTCATGAGATATAGGCGTTCTACTTTTCTTGTTGTATCTTCCTCTTCTTCTTCTGATTCCCCCGACGAGCTCCTCTCTGTCGCTTCCATGTGCCTTACATGTTTTGTTGTCGTTGTTCTTTTTGTTCCTGACCTGCCATATTCGCCTTTGAATTGTCCACCTTGACACATAGTGGCAAAATGGTTGCTTCTGTTGCATTTTCTGCATGTTTGGCCGAATGCTGGGCATGGTCCTCTGTGAGGGAAATCTAGGCCGCATCTGTAGCATTGTGTTTTTCCTTTTTTCGTCGCTTGTTCCTTGTGTCCTCCTTTCCAGTTTCCTTTCTTGCCGCTGTCTGTCATTCTATTTATTTGTTCTCCCTTTCGATCCATCTGTTTCGCTTGTACCGTCGCTCTTGCCTCTGCCCTCGCGAGGTCAAGAATTTTCTCCAAGGTGATCGGTTCTTTTAGTAGTCTTGTGCGAAATTCCGTCTCTCGACAGCCTTCTATTAGTTTGAGACGAAGGGCCTGTTCGTTGTCATACTTTTCAAATTCGCAATATGCTACTAGTTTCCTCAGCCTCGTTGCAAAGTCATCCATTGACTCTTCTGGCTGCTGATATGCCATGTGGAACGAATATCTCTCAAAGTCGACGTTTCTTTGCGGGTCAAACTTGGCTGTCAGACACTTTTTTAATTTGTCGTATGTTTCTAATTCACTTTGTGGTAGTGTTATGAGGAGGTCCTCCACCTCATCCCCCACTAAGTTTAATAGTAGATCCAGTTTCTTCTCAGCTACCACGTCAGTTGCCTTCAGATAGCGTTCAAACTTTATGATCCACTTTTCCCACCGGATGCCCACTTGTGGCTCCGATACGACAAAAGGCACCGGTCTGCGGAACTGTGCACTCTGCGATTTTGTGTCTGCCATTTCTTTGGACCCTTTTATTTCCTTCTTTTGTTGTGACACTTTCTCCCCTTATTTTGCTTCTTTCAGCCTTTCTTTTGTATTTTCTCTTAATGTACACTTCAGTTCTGTTATTTGCCTTTGCTTGTGCTTTTATTTCCTTTTTGAGATCGGCGCTTTTTCTTCGTTTTTCGATCTCTTCCTGACTTCAAAATGGCCGCCCGACTTTCCTGCCTCCTTATTGGCCCTCGCGCCTGACTTTAAGATGGCCGCCGAGACTCTCGCGAGACTTCCTGGCCAATCCGGGCGCCGCCTGACTTCAAAATGGCCGCCGCGCTTATTCGTCTCCTGATTGGCTCTCCCGCCTGGTCCCAATATGGCCGTCGAGACTCTCGCGAGATCTCGCGTTGGCCTCTAGTTCTTTAAACTTCGCGCTCTTCGTCGCGCTGGCGCTTACCGGCTCAGCTGTTCTTTTCTTTTGCGGCGGTTGGGGTGGGCTCCCACGTCGCCGATGATGTCTGGACGGCGCTTCACTCTTCCCTCCTCTTCTTGGCTGCAACGCGATCCAGGGTGGGCTCCTGGTTTAAATCGCTATTTCTCCTCTTCTCCTGCACGCAGGGACACGATCCTTCGTCTTCGTCGCCAGATGTCGTATCGTTATTAGTAATGATCACTCGGGACACAGGCCAGGTAGGTGCAAGTATCTTCCTTTATTATCATTGCCCATCAGTCAGTCCTGGCACGTCTGTCCTCGTCCTCGTCCTGCAGCATACTGTCCTTTCCTGTCCTGGACAGGAAGTGGTGTCCGGTGACCTGGTCACCACCCTGTGACCCACAGGGTCCTAGTGTCCTGTCCCCTCATCTGTCCTGGTCATCACAATACACAAGAGATACGAGTTGTTAAGCGGGGCAGTTGATCAATGATAGCCTGAATCCCGAGCAACTTAATCCGCATCAAAGGTTGCCAAGTCAAACGCTACCAGCTTTTGCTGCGCCAGCTCTGTGTAGTCTGGTCTGTGTGCCTGTGTGCCTGAATGGCAGAGAACGGAGTGGGCGGGATCGATGGGGAACAACATGCACATTATTTTTGTTAATTTCACAAAAACAGTCTCCATACCTTTTGATTAAAAAAAGACTTAATGAAGGTTGCTGGCGACCTTGAGGTGTCTCCGGGCTAAAGGGAAAGGCACGGGTGCCTTGTGCTGTGAAACTGAGGGCTACAGAAAGCTGTAATGCAAACAAGCAATCTCACCATGGTGCCTGCTACCTGAAAGAAATGTAAATGCAATTGTTTCAAGGCTGCTTGATATCTATTATAGGCTTTAATTGATGGAGTCACATGAAACTTCATGGTGACAAAGATTTTTTATTTTTGAGGGATGTTGTAAGGGAGGTCTGGGCTGCGTCTTTTTAATGGACATGTCTAATAAATATTCGCACTAGGTAAGTCTGATTGGTATAACTGAATATATATTTTTAAAGCACTTGTTTTGTCTTTGTCACTAAATATTCTTGGACATTTTACAGCAGCTTATCTATGTGCAATACGATTGTAAAGCAGTGGCTTACATAGTCTCACTGCTTTCTGTCGCAGACTGGGGCTTCGTAGCACTGTAAATACACAAATCACTATTCCCCACTGCACCAACCATGGATTCAGTTCTGTGACTGACTACACGCACACACATATGCAGTGTTCTCTTTAATCGATTGAGATTTCATAATGTAAAGTATTTATTTTTCATTTGAGGTGTTTGCGTTATTTTTTATGCAGCTATGTTAAAATGAAAGACGAGCTCATTAGTTACAGATTATTTTATTTTTAGCCACCTCTTTGACCTCACCCCCACACCCACTGACCACGCCCTTTTTGCACTCAGGATCACAGTTCTCAAAGTGTTTTTATCCACTTCAACCGTTGTTCATGGGTGGCTGTTTGCACTGTTTTTGGAGGTCTGGTGTCATCTTTGAAACAAGTAGACACCACCACCCCTTGCTGCAAGATAAAGGAGCAAGAAATAAAAAACAAAACAACTTTGATTGACCGACCACAGGTTGAAAGAAAACACATTTGAATACCATGGAAGAGTAGCAGTTTCTCATGTATACATATCTATCAGGTTTGAAACCTTTATTTTTAGAATGTGTTAAATGATTTAAAGATTCATACATCAAAGCTACTTGCATCACCATCTCAGAGAGTGCATTCTTGCTCCTGCCATGCTCCCTACCTGTACGCTTGCACACATTTTTCCCAATTATAACACAGCAGTGCTGTTTTAAAGCGTAACGTGTGTCAGTTGCATATGTTGCATAAGTTGAATATTTACTCATTATTTTACTTTGGTGCACCCCACGCTGCCCTACTCCTTCCTAGTCTGTGAGGGGCGCCTCTTTTCATACCTCAATCCTCCTCTGTCACTAGCAGATGACATTACCCGATACATGATTTATTTAATTATTTGTATTCATGGGGAGATTAATTGATTTGCATGGAATCACCGGATGTTAATCTGACCCGAGACTCAAAACCCATCTCCTGAGTCGGCAGCTCGAGCATTAAGCCACAACCTCTACCACAAGAGCAGAAGCATTTTCAATATTATATACAACTTTATGCCACAAACAACCGTTGACAACGCTAATAGTCCAGGCTTTTTGAAGGTGTAATGTTACTTGTATTAAATATCTGGATGTAATGACAGAAGAAGCAAAATATCAGTCGGGTGGCACACTATGCTAAGCTCAGATTTTTAGCTTAATTGCTTTTAAGCCACACCCTTAATTGCATCAGTCACGCCCCTTTGAGAGACACCCAGTTTTTTCATCCCACTTAAAGCCCTGGTCTATAAGCGTGGTTGGGTTGTTGGCGCACATAGCCTTGGCTGCAGCGCACAGAGCCCTTACTCTGCCGCACACAGAGGACAAAAATTAGAGGGAACATTGCCCCCAGGTATGAGAAGGTCTTGACCTGGTCTATCTTGTGTGACCCAATGTGGTAGGCGAAGTTCCCTTTTGTCAGTTGCCCTACTGACATAATGTAGGATTTTTCCAGGTTTGTCGCCAGATCCAGCTTATCCATGAACATTACGAACCCGTCAATCAGTTTTTGTAATCCTAAAGGAGTTCTGGCCAGCAACACCGCGTCATCGGCGTAAAGTAATACAGGCACTGCACGATGACCGATTTGGGGTGAGTCCACCTTCAGTTTGAGGAGATCTTTTTCCAGCGAGTTAGTATAAATGGAAAAAAGAAAGGGCGCGAGGATGCATCCCTGCCTTACTCCGCTGGTGCAGGTGAAGGGGTCGGTCTTTTTTCCCTCTTGATTGTACCTCACACTTGCGGTTGTGTTCCAGTGGAGGTTTTGCAGGGTGTCAACTAGCGGTGGATCCACTCCTAGTTCTAACAGCATAGACCAAAGCTTTCGCCTGTTTACGCGGTCGAAAGCCACCGAAAGGTCCATAAACCCCATGTGAATGGACCCCTTCCCAGCAATGGTGTATTTAGCTGTCAGGAGGTATAAGTTTAGGCATTGGTCAGTGGTGGATCTGCCCTCCCTGAAGCCGTATTGGATTTCAGAGAGGATCTGATGCTCCTCAGCCCAGTCTTGTAGCCGCTGTAATATGACTCGCCCCAATACCTTTGCCGTCACGTCAATGAGAGAAATGGGTCGGTAGCATTGGGGGTCATTACGATTCCCTTTTTTATAAATAGGGACTATAGTCGCTGTTGACCAGGACCGAGGCAGTCCTGCCACCACTGCCTCGTTCAAAACCCTGGTGAGCAGCGGGGCCCATAACTCGGGTTTACTTAGGAATAGATCGGGCGGAATTCCATCCGGGCCGGGTGCTTTATTTTTACTGAGCCCTGCAATACCCATTTCGACTTCCTTCAGGGAAAAGTCCAGGTTAGCCGGCTGGAAGCCCCTTGATGTGTCCCCCTGGGTTGAATGGCTTGAGTGATTATATAGACTCTGAAAGTGCTTCTGCCATTGCTCCGGCAAGATAATGTTCATGATTTTTGGTGCCCCTTGATCTTGAAAACATGGAGAGTTAATAACTTTCCAGAAACTGGCTGAGTCTTTCCTTTCCGCAGCGTCCCTTAGGTCCTCCCACGCTTGGTTTTGTAAGCTTTGTTTGCGTTTCTTCAGGGCATCTTTATATTCAATTCTGTTTTGTGTAACCCTGGTCTTGTCCCTTGGTATGGCATGGAGGCTGGCTTTCAGTTTTTTTAGCGCCTTAGTGCAAGTTGAGCCAAACCAACGTGGATTTGAGGACGTTTTGTTCACCCCGGTGGACTTTAGGGAGCTATTTACGTGAGACGCGATTTCTTCGAATGCCCTAACCACTGAAACTCCATTCACACTTGGATCGAGGCATTTGTTTATTGCTTCTGAGGCCTCTGTTATCAGTTTTTTATAAAATCTGACCCCATCGACCCTGGCCCATTTAATTCTTCTTCCCTGATCCACTGCTTTTTCTATGGTGTTGAGCCTCTTGGGGCCCGTATTAAAATGGAAACCTTCAATTGTGATAATAACCGGGTTGTGGTCGCTAAAGATGCTCCCATCTATTAAGGTTTTGCTAATGTTTCTTTTTAATGTGGACGAGACTAAAACATAGTCAATGTAGGAATTGCAACCTCTACCTTTGTATGTTGGGGTTAATTCTCCATTTTCACCCAGCACGACAAGATCTAAGGTTTGGGTCAGGCTGTACCTTTTCGTTAGTCTCTCCAGATCCCATCCCTCTTTTGAGTGAGTAAAGTGTGGGCCTTTCATTATGGTGCATCTCGACCAGTCTTTGTTAAAAGGTTTTAATTTATCACAGAGATGACAGTTAAAATCTCCCGTAAGTATTAGACTTGAGGGATTTGGTGTCTTGTTTAGGAAGTTCAAATTTTTTAAGCAGGCATCCAGCTCGGTTACGGCTGTTCCCTTTTCCATAGTACCCGGGGCGTTATACCAATTGACTAGGCAGAAGGTTAGTCTTGGTGAGTCAAACCTAATTGCTTGGACGTTTTGTGAGCCCCCTGTGATGTTGGACCAGATGCCCTTTATATCTAAGCTGACGTATATGACGAGTCCCCCACTGGATCTTCCAGAGACTGCCTTTTTAGCAGGGACAAAAAAAACTTTTATAGCCTTCCAAGCAATAGTCATTTAGTTCAGTAGCCCATGTTTCTTGCAGGCATATGATTTGGAATTTATTTATATAGCTAAGCCATTCCTGGGATTCAAATTTGGCCGCTATTCCTGCAATGTTCCAGGATACAACCTGTAATTTTCCATAAGTCTTTTCCTTTGGGGATCCTGTTGGGTTTCTTACAGGGGGCGCAGTCGGATTTCCCACTTTAGGTGGGGTAACCAAGCTAGGCTGTGTGCTGCAAGGGGTCCCCAATCTGCTCTGTTTAGTGATTTGCCTATGTTTAGGGGGGTTTATCAGGTCGCCTTTTCCCTTGTTTAGGTTCAACGACTTAGTGCGATTTCCTTTGCAAGATGCGGGTTCTGATCTATTTCCCGCCCCCATTCTTGATTCTATTTTGAGTGGACTTGCCTCCCTCCCCTTTACATTGGTGAAGGGTTGTTTTTCCCATCCCTGTCAATCGACTTCTTCAAGTGCGCTGAACCTGTTCCAATGTGCATGCTGCATTAGGAAAGAGTCAAAGTTTGGGGTCACATAATGTGGTCTTTGCCACTGGGGTGGGCCATATTGGAATTCCATGTGGGGCATTCTGAACAGCGGTGGTCTGTTGTTCTGCCTAGGTCGCTGTTGTGCGAGTGGGTAAAAGTAAGATAAGTGTACCGGATGGATTTGTGAGTCAGTAAGGCCGGGGGGGGGGGGCATTACAGATGAAGTTAACTGCTGCGATGTCTCTAAAGTTAACCGTGATAATATCCCCTGCAATCGTCTTTGTGCCTTTACCGATCCACTCCCCCCTTCTTACTGAGAGGATCTCCCCATGAATATTGGGTGGCAGTGGTCTGTGTATTTGTAGCCACTGTGCGCATTTGTTTTTCAGCTCTATTTGTGTTTCCCTTTTGCCCTCCCTTAAGGGTGGAACTCCTGTTAAAACTACTACAAAGGGTAGAGCTTCAGGCGGGAGGTTGATTGTCCTGAAGCGGGCTGCTGTTTTGCTTTCTTTAGTAGCTGTTGTAGAGGGAGTCGGGTTGGTCTTCATACCCGCTTTGGGAGTTTGAGCACTGTTTCCTTCCAGTGTTTGGGGAGGTCCAGGGGGTGGTTTGCTGGTTTCAGTAGGTATCTGTTTATTACTTTTTCCCATATTTGGTGTAGTGGTGGCCTTTTGTGTATCTTTGATGTTTTTTTGTGTGACTCTGGTAGAATTTTTTGCTACCATGTCAGGTGTTAGGGAGGCCTTGTCTTTAGTTGTTTTTTTGGCTAAGGCCTCATTTTGTTTTATTAGAGCACCCTCTTGTGTTGGTTGGCCTTTCTGGCCAAACCCCTTGTTATTTACAAGTGATGTTAATCTGTCAATTTTAGCTATAAGGGGTTTTATCAGCACCGTAATGGAGTGTTCAAGATCCGTTTTTAGGTCCGCCACCATGTTTGTAATACAACAGGGTATTTCTGGTGTGGATGGATTTATGGGCGTTACCAAATTATGATTTCTAGATTTAGTTGGTCCTTTTTTAGCCCCACATTTAGAGCCTTCCTTGTGCAAACTTTTGTCCAGGGTGTTTGATTTCTTCTTATGATGGTTTATTTGTAGGCCCGTTTGCTCTGTACTGGGTTAAACTGGCACCTGGGCGCATGGGAGATCAACAAAAGAGGATGGAGTAAGGGCCAAGCTAGTTTCCAGGTCCTCTGTCAAGTCTATGGAAGCTTCAGTTAGGTTGATAAGGGCTTCCTGTGTTTCTTGGACAATCGTCACCGGTGGTAGGGAGAGCCTTCTCTCTGTATTTGCAATGGCGTTAGATACCGCCCCTATTGTTTGTTTAAGCATCTTGTCGATGGCCGTAAGGGTTGGTAATGTTGGTGGGTGGTCTACTTTTGATTTAGTGCTTGATCTCAGGGTGGGCATCTTAGCCTTCTTGGTAGTCTTCCTCATAATCCCCAGTTGGAGAATACGGGGTCAGTAGATGGGTTTAGACAGAGTTGATGAAGGAGTCCCAATTAAATAGCTGGTATGCGCGGTGCTTTAGTGGATGTTAGGGAGGTGGCCCAGCCCAGCCTCCTTTGGCCTCTGAGGGCCACAGAGGGCCCGCCCTTTGCCCGGGCTTCGCTCGGCGTCCCGCTCGCGTCCCGCTAAGCATTTGGGCACCGTTCTTGTAGGGGGAGCGTTGTGACCGGGGGGCGTGTCTTTCTGGGGGCGCGGCCGTGCACACCTGTGCAGCGCAGGGACTCCTGGTTTATAGAGTCCCTGCAGCGCGCGCCCTCCGTTGGAAACGCTGCACTCCCTCCTCCTTCCGATTACTCACAGGCGCTCCCGCAGCCTCGACCCCACGCCACACGCCGTGCAGCGGCGCCCGCGAAGCGGGTGCTGCAAGTTGTAGATTTGCGGCGGGGCGGTCAATCCCTCCTGGGACACGGGGAGGCCGCAATGGAGACCTGGCGCTTTTCCTCAGTTCTTTTGGCGGCAACACACGGGTGAGTCTCTAAACAGGAAAGGGTCCCACTTCAAACAGGATGTCTTCCCGCTTTAATGCTCTGGTCGGCCGGGGGGCGTGTCTTTCTGGGGGCGCGGCCGTGCACACCTGAGCAGCGCAGGGACTCCTGGTCTATAGAGTCCCTGCAGCGCGCGCCCTCCGTTGGAAACGCTGCACTCCCTCCTCCTTCCGATTACTCACAGGCGCTCCCGCAGCCTCGACCCCACGCCACACGCCGCGCAGCGGCGCCCGCGAAGCGGGTGCTGCAAGTTGTAGATTTGCGGCGGGCGGTCAATCCCTCCTGGGACACGGGGAGGCCGCAATGGAGACCTGGCGCTTTTCCTCAGTTCTTTTGGCGGCAACACACGGGTGAGTCTCTAAACAGGAAAGGGTCCCACTTCAAACAGGATGTCTTCCCGCTTTAATGCTCTGGTCGGCCGGGGGGCGTGTCTTTCTGGGGGCGCGCCCGTGCACACCTGTGCAGCGCAGGGACTCCTGGTCTATAGAGTCCCTGCAGCGCGCGCCCTCCGTTGGAAACGCTGCACTCCCTCCTCCTTCCGATTACTCACAGGCGCTCCCGCAGCCTCGACCCCACGCCACACGCCGCGCAGCGGCGCCCGCGAAGCGGATGCTGCAAGTTGTAGATTTGCGGCGGGGCGGTCAATCCCTCCTGGGACACGGGGAGGCCGCAATGGAGACCTGGCGCTTTTCCTCAGTTTTTTTGGCGGCAACACACGGGTGAGTCTCTTCGCGGGAAACCGGCTGGATGAGGTGGTTCGTTACGTTGTTATTCTTCCATACTGTGTTGAGGAAGCGTGTAGAAGTACACACACACACTAGCTCACTAGGCTCGACTCAACACACAGAGAAAAGAAGACACACACCGGTGGTGGCACGAGCCGAGGTCTATAGCATTCCTCGACTCTACTCTCGTCTCGTGACTGCCTAGTCGACTTGCACTGGCGCGCCAGGCATGGTCACCGCAGTGACGTGGTGCCGACAGTGCAGAGAAATGGCCAATCACCACTGCATGGCTCACAGTGTGATTGGCCATAAGAATTGCGGCACTGCAAGCTGCCTGGCTGCGCGGTGAATGCTCTCAGCCAATCCTGGCGCTGCAATAGCAGCGCCACTGCGCCAGGATTGGCTAAGAGCAGGGTTAGTGCCTGCCCATAATGAGACCCGGGAGGCTCGGGTCCCTCGCAGTCTGAGTCGCTGTAGGGGAGGGAGGGGAAGGTGCTGTACCGTGTGCGCATGTGCAGGCCAGTACTAAAACCAACTAGCCCAAAAATTGACATGCGCACACTGCATCTGCGCTGTTAGTGTTGCGCTGTCAATCACTGCCGCAGCCCCGCCCCCACACCTTCGGCGATGTCGGGCTTGTCCCAGTAAAGCTGATCCACCGTTGCCGCAGAGAAGTTTGCGAGTGCGCTCACACTCAGAATCATTTTCATTTTGAATCCGGCCTGTGCACAGTGACAGTTGTCCATGGCTAGTGGGGCAACGCCCCAACGCCCCTAATGGACGCACCGCCACTGTTCAGCTCACCGAGTACCCTTTCTCACAGGGTGGCGGAGGGGAGCGTCTTTGTCACAGACTTTCTTACCTTTCTCAATGAGATGCAATTGGTGTGAACCAGGGCACGAGTCGGGGGTCCATGCGGATGGATGGCGTCCCCCCACTTCTTTCACAGAGTGGATGCCGTCCACACTGCCAAGAAGTTGGGCCCCACTAAAAAAGATGCTGAATTTTTCCCGGTGTCATCTCCAAACACTAGGACACATTCAACAGGACCGGGGCTCTCTTATTTCTGACTCCTAGTGGCCCTTAACATAGGCCGAGTCTCATAGGTCATCAAGCCTCCTTTTGTTGGAGTTTCTTTGCTGGCAGCAGTTAGGAGCCTCATACCTGATGCAAATGCAGCTGAGGGGAAACAAAGGCTCACACTTTGTTAGCACTTAACACCTACTTAAGAAAGGCACCTTTTCACTTTGTTCAGGCTCTGTTTAGGAGATATGCATGCTCTGTTAGAACATCAGAGGTGTTGATCTTTCCCAGTATTTGCACAAAATAAATAGCATTTCTTTACGCTTACTACCCTTGAGGAGGCGTTGTAATAATTTAAATATCACTATTTCTTGAGGGGCGCACAGCGGGATGGTTGCCTGAGAAGACAGCTCCGCCGGGCAGACCCTGATCCAGCGGGGTTTATGTTGTAAATCAGACACCTACTCGAGCCAAAAAGGTACCAACGTGCGTCGGAATGTGAAGAGCAGCGAAGGAATACTGCGGCTGACTTGGTGGTGAATAAATCACGGAGATATCGGCTGCCAAGTGGAGAGACGGTGGTGACGCAACATGGCGCCTACGAGCGGAGTAGCGCTTGGGGAAGATAGAGGGATACAACAAAAGCTGCTCCTGAAACAGCGAGGTTAAGCAGTGGCACGTCAAGAAATAATGAAACATGTACGACTGACAGGACCTTAGAAAAACGTCCGAGCCCGCCGATATGAGGATTGTATGGAGCACGCACAACCGTGCTGGAAGACCTTAAATGGCGGCGCCCACTGGTTGCTGAAGCCCGAACCTCCCGACACGGTAGGAGTTAATGCCAGCAACTCCCTGACTAGCGAGTAGCTTCTGCTCCATGTTGATAATGCTGACGCTCTGAGAGGGATAACTCCAGCATAATCATTGGCGCTGCAGATTGCAATATCGAGGGTGATGGGGCACTAAAGGCGATCCCAACACGCACAACAACGGGAAGCGACTAAAATGGCGGGCAGTGGGCCTACGCTGAGGTGTGTTGCATGGTCCTGAGCGGTGCAAAAAGCAGATCAGTTACATAAAGGCTATCTAGAGGTGGCGGCGAACTTTCAGATAATGCATCCAGATACACACAGCATGATCAGTCCCCTATCACGCTCCATTCTGAAGTATACCCTCTCATATGAATAGCGAAAAACTTGATATCAGCGCAAAGTAGCACCTTCAACCAAACAGTAAGTGACGGCCATTGTCTGGATCCTGAGAGTGATTGCAAGCGCAGGATACAGGCGAGGTTTGGCCTCAATAGACTGCATCAGGGCTGTAGAACCGGACTGAGACTGCTGTCCCCACAAATATTGAAATGCAACGAAGACGTAAGGAATTGAGCACGCGTGTTACACATAAGGAGAAACGGTGCCAACGAGAAGCCCAGAGTTGAACTGACTCTCCCACGTCATCACGCTTTCCCAATCCTCACTGAACACGGTGAAACCGGCTTCCAGGACTCGATGTGTTGCCTGTGAAATGTGATTATCATCCGAGTAACACCACGGATTTACCAGTGCACGCTATTTGACCTGAAAGACGTTCCATATACAGAAAACCCTGGAACTGATATCGTAACATCCGAGGAGACGTTTGCAGCCGCAACAGGCGCCTTACATAAATCAACAGAATATTGTAGGCCTGGAGTGACGGGGCAGATTGATTGCCTTTTGGAAAGTGACAAAAAGAGTGCCAAGTGACATCACAATTGGTAAACCGGACAAACAGCAACCAAAACTAAACTTCGAGTCCCAGAGAACGACAAGGGGACCGACAGCCCAGTCGGACACAGAAACGGAGGTGGACATGGCGGCGGAAACTAATATGGCGGCGGAAACTAATATGGCGGCTATCCTGAAGGCAATACAAACTAACTTACGAGACATAAACGGTAAACTTGACCACCTCACATGTCGTGTGGATAATATGGCGGCTAAATTGGACAAGCAGGGAGAGCGGCTGGATGTGGCAGAAAATCGCATATCAGCAGTGGAGGACGAGGCACATGTAACTGCAGGTAAATGTGGTGGTATGGAAAAGGTGTTGGAGTTGATCAAAGCAAAAGCGGAAGAGTTGGAAGCCAGATCACAACGAAATAACATACGGATCGCAGGGGTCCCGGAGACAACAAACACGGACCGTATGGAAACGATCTCTGCAGAGACATATTTGGGGTGGAACAATAGTCATCAATCTTCATAGTTGAAAGAGCGCACCGCTCGCTCGCGCCCAAGCCGCCACCGGGAGCTCCACCACGACCAATGGTGGCCCGAGTGCTGAATTACCGCGATCGCAACAACATACTGAGGTTGGCACGTGAAAAAGGGCAAGTGAACTACCAAGGAAATAAACTAGAATTTTACCCGGACTATACCATCGCGGTGCAACAAGCGCGAAAGGAGTTTGCGATGGCCAAGGCGAAACTGAGGACCCTGCAGGTAGATTACGCCATGTTATATCCAGCGCGTCTGAAGGTCACATGGGAAGGCAAGTCGACGATCCTCACCACTCCTAAAGCGGCCCAAGAGTTCATAAAAAATATGCTCGAAAGGAGCAGAAACAAACGGACCGGCAACGTGATTCAGAATAGATGGCCCACCACGGGAGGACACTATCTTAATGGGGAAGAGACTGCAATGATCGGTGGGGCCGGAATCACTGTTGTACATATCCTAGATAAGACCGTCGGAAGGACTGCCAAACATACCCAGGATGGTAAGTGTTTGAATACTAACTCTTAGCTGCAAACCGAACAGCATAGAATAAGGGTTGAATGATGTAGAGGTTAAATAATGGAAGAGACGTGCAGAAGGCTATTACTTGGGACATAAACTTGCACAAAGGTTATACCGACATCAAACTTACGCCCTATTCCAGTGACTATGGAGGGATGGGTGCATTAACTAGATGGTACTATACCAAAGACTAGAGATCTGACTCTTATTGGTGAACTATATGGCCTCACGCACACAACTAAACCTCATTCGCTGAACTGGTTGCCACTCACGTAAACAGGTGGGAGTAATCAGAAGGTGATATAACGTGTAGAATATGGGGGCACAGATGCTATGTAGGTTATGAATGGATTGTTGGGTAACATATTACTGGCTTACTAAAGGATCATCGGTACCATGGATTGTCGTAACGTGGAAGCTGTGAACATTAGTCTATTGTACCGGTTCCTCTGAGACAATACACTGCTAATCTTTGCGATATGTACAGGTTGCGACCGTTCGCACCAAATGAGAAGAGAAGACCAATATCTAGGGCTACATGTGCTTAGATGTATGTACACTGAACAGGGATGGCAAGCTGAGCGGATTCCTATCTGAATGCATGTTTCATTGCCGTGACGAGACACTATATGTCAACTGAATTTTGTCTGTATTAAAATTATGGTCTGCCCCCATCCATTCAGTTGGATGCTGTAGTGTGCCCCAGGCGGACCTCCAAATGGGTGTTTCCCATACAGTTCATGGGATGTAGGGATGTTAAATTCAGGGCATGGCTTCGGCAGGTTTGGGGTGCTGAAGTGGGTGGGGGGATGGGAAGTTGGGGTTTTGTTCAAGTTTACAGACCAGAGCACTTGAGATGCATTGCTGAAATTCATGATGTATGTAATATGTATTAGAATATTGTTATGCTAGAGAGCTGTAGACATAGCAATATGGGGAGACTCGGTATATGCGCACTTGCTAACTCATTCATTAGATTATAATGATGTGTGACTCTGAAACAAAAGTGGGCAGATTGAACTTAAATCTCATCACATGGAATATCCGGGGGTTCACGAACCCCCCAAAAATTTGACAAGTATTTGCATTTTTGGACAGATGGAATATCGATATCGCATTATTACAAGAGACCCACATTGCTCCACACACTCATAATTATATAGGTCGCAAATGGGCGGAATCAACACATACATCCACATATTCTTCCTATTCGAGAGGAGTAATGATCCTAGTTAGAAAAGGTACACACTTTAAAATCGAAAGTAAAGTGGAGGACAGCCAAGGGAGATATATAATAATTGCAGAAGTTCTACGGGGACAACGGGTAACGATTGTTAACACATATGGGCCAAACATAGTTGCACCAGACTACTATCAGGAAATCTGGCAACATTTGCAAAATGAACTGGACTCCACATTGCAATGGGGAGGGGATCTGAACCTAGCATTAAATGATGAGCTAGACCCTTCCAAAAATAGCATTGAGCCCCACAGAAAAGCTCGGGCGAAGGTGCTAGATATAATGGCTACATTACATTTACACGACATATGGAGGGCTCGTAAACAAGAGGTCAAAGTGGCAACCCACACAATTGCGGCATATGAAAGCTGGTCTCACATTGATTATTGGCTAGGGTGAGAAACAGCCGTACTCTGGGCTAAGGATATTACACATATGCCGAAAACATTATCTGACCATAATCCCATAATCCTGTCCCTTCAGGTACCACACTACTCCCCACCCCCATATAGCTGGAAATTTGATGCCAGGGCACTAACAGATACAGTATATGCAGACACAATAGCCAAGGCAATAAGAGATTTCTTTCAACTAAACGAACCATCAACGGAAGATCCAGGCATTTTATGGGAGTCCTTTAAGGCTACATTGCGGGGGGTATGCATCAGCATCACAGTGGGGATTCTGCGGGATATTAGGAGGCAACTAACACGCTGTGAAGAGCGACTAAAATCACTAGAGACACAATACGAGCACACACAAGACCCATCCCTTCTGGGGGATCTACGACAGGCACTAACAGAACATCAATCCTTTGCAGAGGATGAGCTCAAGTATGTTCACAGACATCCTAATGCTCGAAAATTTGGAGAAGGTGGTAGGCCAGGGAGAATCTTGGTGTCAAAAATTTGTGAAGGACGCAGTTCCCAAGCGGTATTGCAAATACGGGGGGAGGATGGATCCCTATCCACTGACACAGAGGGCATTTTGATAGGGTTTTTACAAACTTATGGAGAGTTGTACAAATCGCGTGAAACAGCACCATCGGAGGAAATCCTCGCATACCTAGAGGATGTGGCCATTGCGTGGCTTTCAGACACGCAGAGGACATATTTATCGTTACCGATTACGGTAGAGGAAGTTACAGAGATCATCAAGACCCTACCCAACGGGAAAGCACCTGGCCCGGACGGGTACACATGTTTTACAAGACGTATGTTGACATGCTTGCCCCCCATCTAGTGGCAATGTATGGTAATGTCTTTGAACAGAATATACTCCCACCAACGCTGCGAGAAGCAGTAGTTATAACGCTCCTAAAGCCGGCCAAGGATCCAGAGTTATGCCACTTGTATAGGCCTTTATCATTAATTGATGTTGACTTTAAAATATTGGCCAAATTACTGGCCATTAGACTGAAACCTCTTATGACCAATCTGGTCCTACCAGACCAATCTGGTTTTATACTGTCCAGAGCTACAACACATAACACCAGGACCCTGTTTGCCCTATCGCACTATTTGACACCTAACACCAAAGCAGTAGCGGTCATGTTGGATGCCGCTAAGGCTTTCAATTCTATTGAGTGGTCATATCTTCTAACAGTGTTACAGAGGATGGGTTTCCCACCAATGTTTATCCAGTGGGTGAAACTACTATACACGAAACCGGTAGCCAGGATACGGGTAAATGGATATATTTCAGAACTGATAAATATTGCCCGCGGGACGAGGCAGGGTTGTCCCCTATCCCCTCTATTATTTGCGTTAGCCCTAGAACCCCTAGCATGTAAAGTTCGACAACTCCATCACAACTCAGCTTTGCAGTTCCCATCAAGGCCTCTCAACATCTCACTTTATGCAGATGATATGCTCCTTTATGTACGAGACCTTGAACAGAATCCAGCCCCACTGTTGAGGGAATATATTACATTTGGCAGACAATCCGGGCTTCAAATTAATTGGACGAAATCTTCTATCATACCACTTACTGATACTACCCTTCCACATACTACTGAATTTCCACTGGAATGGCAATCAGACCCTATTAGATACCTGGGTATCTGGTACCACAGAGATCCGGAGATTGTCATCCGTACTAATTATGGACGAGTCATCTCTGTACTAGAAGAGAAAGTAACACGATGGATACAACTTCCGCTATCTCTTGCAGATCGTATAGCGATTGTCAAAATGAACATACTACCTAAGTTACTTTATTTATTCAATAACATCCCCATCCATCCCCCTAGAGAAGTGTTCAAGCGCATCACCTCACTAGTGCTTAAACTAATTTGGACAGGTAAACAGGCAAGAATTCGACTACACACGCTAACACTGCCCTATTCCAGAGGAGGCTTCTGTGTACCCGACTTTTTCTTATATTATCTATGTGCGCAAGCACAATATGCAGCTTTTTGGTACCACAAGATCCAGTACTTGACACACACAGCTGTAGAAGAGGGAGACGCTTTACCAATACCGCTAACAGCAATTATCACACATAAGCGACCACCACTGCACGATCAAGACATTAACACCATAGATACCACAAATGAAGCCTGGCGACAACTAGGGCGATTGGCGCACAAACTACCCCTTTATGCCCCAGCACTTCCATTACATAATCACCCAGAATTATCCGTAACCAATGAAAAGGTGGGAATAGACTTACTCCAGCAGGTGGGAATATGCACATTTGGGAAGCTATATACTGAAAGGGTGTTTAAGTCATTGCAAGACTTGTCCTATATTAAAAACCAGACGTTACTGTTCAATTCACTTATTACAGGCTCCAAAAAGCAATGAAAAGCTGTATCCTGAGTTTCCTACTGAACCTCCACAATCGGACGCACTACAGTTATTGCTAACATCATCAGACACCACACACTTAGGGGGTCATTACGATTGCGGTTTTTCCGCATCCTCGGGGCCGGCGGAAGCCACCGCCGGCCCCGAGGATGCGGAAAAACCGCAGCGGACTGACCAAAGACCCACCGCCACATTAGGATGGCTGGTGGGTCCTGGTTTCCGTCCGCAGCTTTTCCGCCGCGGTCGGATTACAACCGCGGCGGAAAAGCTCTAAAATGGTGACGGTGTCTTCCAGACACCGTCCACCATATTAGGATGGCCAGTGAGTTATGCTTTTCCGCGGCGGGTTTTCCGCCGTGGAAAAGCATACGGAACTTCACTGCGGGGGCCCGTTGCGGGCCCCCTAGGTGAAGGGGGGTGGGGGGTGCACATGGGGGGTACCTATGGTACCCCCCTGCATTTGCATGCAGAAAGCGGCAGGCACCGCGCGGTGCCTGCCTCTTTCTGCATGCAAATGCAATGCGTGCATTTTTAACATTGCCGCGGGTGCAGCTTGAAGCTGCACCCGCTGCAATGTTAAAAATAGAGGATGTGACCGCATAATTGCACAGGAGGGAACTCCGCATGCCATGCGGAGGTTCCCTCCTACTCTGGGGTCGCGGACGGACTTGCGTCCGTCCGCGATCCTAATCGACCCCTTAGTTTCCCGGCTATACACTATAGCACAGACTGAAATTCCCTATAACACTGAGAAAGCCATGGAAAGATGGAATGAAGTGTTAAGCGAGCCTCTTACAGAAGTGGAGAGGCAAACAACTTGTGCTCTGACCCAACTGCTGACACCTAATGGAAATTTACGAATATTGCATTTTAAGTATGTACATCAAGCATACTACTCAACTGCAAAACTCTTTAAGTGTGGACTTCGTCAGGAAGCAAGCTGCAAATTATGTGGTTATGTAGTTGCTGATTTCATCCACCTTGCATGGGAATGTCCGAAAGTGCATGATTATTGGGAGGAGGTGGTTACGTTATTACCGAAAATGACAGGAACCATGCTTGAATGTACCATAAAAACATGTTTATTGTGGCTAAATGTGAATGCACGAGCGGGAAAACAGAAATTCTGTGTGGTGGCACTATTATTAGCTAAACGTAGGATATCTATGTGTTGGGAAAGTAAAGCTGCACCAGCTATCAAGCAAAGGATGGGTGACATAACCTACTGTCGCAATACTTTACATACATATGAAGAAGAGCTACCAACTCTTGCTAGACCTAAAGACTTTTGGAGGTATTTTACTGATTATATAAGTGCTAATCCTGCATCTTAAGTTGTATTACTCGAATGTGTATCTGGCAATGTATATGGCAATGTATATGGAATACTCATGGACGTTGAATGCAGTAGTGTACTGGTCTGTTTAAGTTGTTTTTTGTCATAATGTATCTTACATGAAAATTTCAATAAAAAGATTAAAAAATATATACATATCACTATTTCCTTTAAAGCACTATGGCTATAGAAAGCTTAACGCTGACAAAAGGGAACATTGTTTTATGTGTAGTGTACAAAAGTGTGAATCTTCTGCCTAAATCAGGAGGGTTTGCAAGTATACTCGAAATGTGCTCAAATGTACTCATGATACACCTGCTAAACATATATGTGAGGGCTTAAGATCTGATATCACTTCTTGGGATGCCAGTTCCTGTGATGTCATGTGCTGTGATGTCACACGCTGTGATGTCACACGCTGCGAGGCCACCTGTACACTGATTAACTAGGTTAGTCCCCTCACTTCTTTTGTAGGTCTCGCCTATGCAGCGCGCATGCGTTGCATAGGAGGAGACCTAATGCCATCAGCAGAGCTTTTTTAGCAAAGAAGTGCACGAGTTGCATTGCTTGCAATGCAACGCGTGCACATATTGGCGATTTCCTTTCAGGAGCGTGCGGCGCCATATGGTGGCGTCATATGGTCGCATGCTCCCAAAAGGAAATCGCCCATTCCCCCAGCTGCCACTTTCACTGCCACGCGGCTTTACTGCTGCGCGGCCAATGCTTGGTTTTTTTGCGCGCACACACACAACTCCTGGCCAGGTCGCGCGGCTAATGATTGTTTTTTTGTTGCGATCGCGCTACTTTTTTACGTAGGTCAAATGTGTTGTCATTCACATGACTATGCACAGAAACACTTGTGGGCGAGTCTCGAGGGGGTGGGTCATGGTGGGGATCACCTTTCGAATGAACTCCCAGTTCTGAGAGCTCTTCCCTCGTCATCATCAGAGCCTTAAACTTTTGAACCCTGTCAGCAGAAACGCCCCCTACAAACCAGATCTGAGAAATCCTCAGGAGGACAACTGAGCGCAATCAGACACACAACTGCAGTAATACTTTACCGTCTGCTGCAAATATTGAGGCCTCACTGCGGTAATTGTCACTGTGACAGAGCTGGTAGCGCGTGCTGTAATTAGGACACTTGTTTTGTCATGTGTAACGATCTGGAGAGGCGCAAGCAAGAGATGGGGAGGTGCAATAATCTATTAAAGAGGGGAAGAGTCGTGCAAAAAACATACAGACCAAGCTATCATTCATATCCTGTCGGTTAAAAGCGGCAAAAAAGAAAATGTTTTTTTTTCTTCATAAAATAAACGTGGCATTGATTTTGTTCTGGCTGTGACGTTTCGATATAGAGTTGGCTTTAACAGAATGTTGCAATGTAATGTGAAGCAATGCAAGGAGCAGCGGCGCGCGCAGTGAGGCCTCTGCATTCATGTGCCCACACCCACCATGAGCGCATCCCGGCCGGGCTTCATTTACTTTAATAAACAAATGTTCCACGTTTGCATCCCCTCCCACAGAGCTCTCCCACACAGCTGGTTGCAGTTCTTTTTGTTTGCCAACTGGGAAGGCTCTCCTCAAGCAGAGTACATATACGCTCTGCTGCTGCTTCATCTACACCCCCACCCTTTCATCTCCCTTCTTCCCCCGCCAGTCTGTGCCGCCCTTGGGGAGAGGAGGTGGACGATAGGTGGTCTACTTACTTACTTTGGGCATTGGTTGAGTCACGAGCACTGGGGAAGGGAGCAGCAGACAGCCGAGCCAAAAGCAGGGCAGCACCCTCAGTAGGTTTGTAAACAGCAAAGTGAGCCTCACGCTTTTGATGTCTCAAGGCCAAGCACCCTGAACTGTTTGCTGAAGATCCACCCATTGCACTTTTGTACTGAAAACGAATTATCAGGAAATAACCATGTAAAATATTTGTATAAATAAAAAATACATCATTAATATAAATACATTTAATTTACAAGTAATAATAAAGTGCCTCCATCCGTTTCTTAAAAGCTTGCTATATGGACAGGGACACCTGTTTTGATTTCGCAAACCATTCATAATGGCTTAGACATAAAGCATTATCTATATTTAGTATTCTATAACAATACACTCTACTTTCATATTGGGGGAGTTCCTTTAAAATGACATGATGATTATTGGTAAATAAATATTCTATACTTCAAAAAATCGTCTGGTCTGCATGAAACGAAACCTTGGTAAAAAAAGCAGGTTTCTGACACTCTTCTGTCTTGTCGGTACCTTCCAATATCTTAGAGATTACTGAAAGATGAATCTCATTTCAGCTCTTAAAACAAGCACTGCCATAGCCAATAGGTTTTGTATTTGGGGCCTTATAAGGGTTTAGCCATGCAACAGTTGATGTTGTTGCACAAAGGATATTGTGCTGCATAACTAAATACTTATAAGGTCCCAAAGACGAGACCTATTGGCTATGCCAGTGCTTGTTTGTTAGGGAGGGGAAGAGTAGTGATTTACTCAGAGACACAAAATGATGAGTGTTCACCAGCTTCTAACCTGGTTCCCCAGTACTAAAGTCGGCAGCTCCGGCTGTTAGGACACATCCTCTCATTTCATTTACAGCTATTTAGATTTTGTAGTGTGTTACAAAAAATTACACCCTTCAGCCTTACCGTTCACACTCAACAAGAGAAGCTTTTAAACACCCATTGCATGCTAAACAAGCATTTGCAATGCAATAGGTCTCGCATTGACGCAAGTTTGAGCTATTGACATTGCAAATAACAGTGGCTTTTATTTTTGTTTTTGTTTTTAAAACATAAAATGCAAATAGATTAAACTTGTGTACTTACGAGACCTATTGCATTGCAAATGCTTGTTTAGGACTTGTGCCCTGGTGTGAACAATGTATGGCTGGTCCAACAAAGAAAAAATAACATGGCCACAAAAATGTAAAGAGCGTACTACAACAGGATAAGGATTTGGTGTTAAAGCCAGAGCTACTGTAGTAGTTTTTGGAACAGGGAAACCAGGTTGGAGTCTCAACGTCGGCTCAACATCCTGTGATTCTAAGCAAATACCTTCACGTTCCAATGGCGGAAAAAAAGAACGAAACGTGTCCTTTTGTAATTTAGCAAGTGCACATGTAAAGTGCTTCAGTACCTTGGGTCAAAGTTTGCAAAGGTATAAAACTTTTAAAAAACAAACAAAAGAAAACCGCGATGAATTAGGGGAGAACGACAAACGCAAACCGAAACATAGTCCACATGAGACCATGGTGGCACATACAACACAAGTACAGAATGCCTAACGTCAGAGTAGCCAAAGCAAAACTAAACCCGCTCTCACAGTCCAGGGCAGGCCACAACAAACTAGCACGACCCGCACAAAGCTTATGTAGTCTGCTAAAAATACTGTTTAGGTAGCATGGCCATTATCAGGGACTAAATCTAAGGCACACTAGTGGAGTTGGCCACTACTTAAAGTATTTGTCGATGGTCACACAGGGAGCACAGCGAATCACTAAAGGATCCTAGCACTAAGGATATGTGATCGTTTCAAGGAGGATAATTAACATAGTAAATACAAAAGTGTTGAGAATGTCATTTTTGAAGCAAATATGTTACAATTTCTTATTGTTTTGCCATAGCTGCCAAGTTTTTAGATTGCATATGGGTGGCATTACCTTGTTTTAAATTAGCTTATATGTGACATTGTATGCATTATATATGACTGATGGAGTGAAGCTTAATTGTTATTAAAATCAAGCCAACACATCTCTGTAATATGATACATATGAAAAAGTACCCCCTTTTGGCGTAATATGACACTCTAGAACTAGTCAGCTAAATGTGTGCTTCTTACAAGCAGTACTTCTCCCTGGTAACAGCCTTTCATTCTTCACTTCTCTCTCCCTCAAACCACGCCATCTCAGGACCAAAACTATACCCAAAATGTCCGCTTGGATAACTCAGTGCAGTAACCTGCTCTGCAAACTATTATCATACCAAATACCATAAAAGGACCTGCAGAGCTGTTCAAAGCTACCACCATACTAAAAACCATAAAAATGCACATCTGTCGCTCATACATTATCATCCACCACACTACTACGCGATGTGTCCCATAACAAGAAATCCACACCTCGGTGGTCACCACGCCCGACATGGAAACACTTCCCGCATAAGATCAAAGCAAAGACAACATCATTCCAACCACACACCCTAAACGCTGTAACCCATGCAGGCAAGTGATTCACCGCACCACATGGTGGTAAGCACTGTATAAATGTTGCCGTACAAATCAAAGCAATACAATTGAATTTAAAACTACCAGTGAGAGGTAGAAGACGGAATCAAGAGTGTGCACACTTGGACCCAACATAGCAGCCACACCAACTTATATGATGGAAGTGAACCCTGCAACGAGAGAGGAGAGTTTAAGTATTTATAGTTGTGTTATATGTTTACTCATTTTCAATTGGTGGGTTTGGAAGGAAGAGGCCTACTGTACCAAGTACAGATCCGGAAGTGTTCCCTATGCCTCCTGGGAAGGAAAGGGAAGCACCATGACCCCAAGGTGGACATGGGTAGGTTATTGACACTGTGCTAAAGGTTCCTTGTGCCCCTGCCCATATGGATTAGATACAAATTCCTAGCTCAAATGCAAAAGGCATTGTTGCACCAGTGAAACTATCCTCCCTTAAAGAATCAGGATGCCACATATGTCTTCTGCAGAAAACACATCTGATCAAAAGATAAAAGCATAGAATGTGATGTAGTGATTATACCAACAATATTTTGCCTTCGAAGTTATGAAAAAAGCAGGGGTGGCAATCTTGCTGGCCAACACATTCCTGGGAGTGTTAATGAAATAGTGCCGGAAAGGAGGGGAAAGTTTTGGCACTAAGGTTGACTAGGGGGTAGTACACATTTTCCGTTGCACCAGTCTATGTGTCCAACACGGGCCAGCAGGGATTCCTCAAACAGCCATCACACACATAATGCACTCTCCGAAGACGTAATACTGCAAGGGGGGATCTGAATCTTGTAATGAACACTGAGCAGGACTGATTCAGCCACCGCAAAGGGCAAGTAGGGGCTCTTCAGGGAAGAGAAAGGGGTAGAAGAAGATGGGACTATTCGGCATCTGGCGGTTGAAGCACCCAGGGGAGAAGGACTTCATATACTTTTTACTAGCACACAAAACATAACCAGACTTGATCTTGAGCACGCATACATTAATGTGGTTAATGGCTGTGGCAGAAAAAGGTGCAATGGTACTGTCACACCACCACCAGTCTGGATCGTGTTCCACTCTCCAAGGATTAACTCTACATCCTACAACTTACATCCTGTCCCGAGAAAATAACAGGAAGGAGGTTCAGTCAGCAATTACACAATACTTATATGACTATAGCGAAGAGAGGACAACCACATACATCTTGTGGGAGGCTCTTAAAGCCACAATCAGAGGCAAACTAATGGCCTTAGCTGCTGCGGACAATAAAAACAGTGTGGATAAATGTTCAACATTGGAAGGACAAGTGCGATATTAGGAAAAAGAGCATCAGCGGACAGGGCCGGACTGAGAACCACAACCAGCCCTGGCAAAGTGCTTGGCCGGCCCCCCCTCCCCACTCGGGGGAGTTGGAGGTGCCGCCGAGCTCTTCGCCGGGGCCGGTTTTCGGCTGATTTTGGTACAGGGCCGATTTTGCAGCTACGTTGCAAAAACGGCCCTGTAACAAAAACGGCCCCCAGGGGCCCAAAACCGGCCCACACCTGTGCAGCGCACCGGGGGATTGCCCGGGGCCCGCTATGGCCAGTCCAGGCCTGTCAGCGGTCTGGAATGTCCTAAACTGGTGAGCACTTCAAGCTGGCAGAGCACAGTTGCAGGCTTTGGATACAGACAGGGTGGAATAGAAACTTCTTAGACTGCAGCAGTATTACTACGCAGGCGACAATAAACCTAGAAAGATACTGACATGCAAGTTGCGGACTTACATAGCTCGGAGCGACATCACATCCATTAGAATGGCAGCAGACAGGCTAGTACACACAGATTCCGAGAAACAGCAGGCATTTCACAACTTCTATACCACATTGTATAAGCAGAAACAATACAGGGAGAGGAAATGGAGCCTTTCTAGAATAGGGCCACTCTTCCCAGATCTCGATGAATACCAGGCCGAAGCACTGGGGAGCATGATAAGGGAGGACCAGATGATTTCAGCCATACCCAGACTAAATGCCCAGAAGTCCCCAGGTCTGGATTGCTTTGCAGCATTGTTTTATATTTACTGTCCTCTATAACAATACTGCCAAAACCAGGCAAAGATCTGCATCTGTGTTCAACTTATCGTCCACTATCTTTGCTCAACATTGATGCATAGCTCCTGACAGGGATACTGGACAATCTGCCTGGGAATATATGCAGATCCAGATCAGTACAGGTTTATTTCAGGCTGCGGTTGCACAAATAATAGAAAATGCATGCTACATGTTATTGATAAAGTGTGACTGTCTAACAAGGCAGCAGTTCTGCTAGCAGTTTACACAGTGAAAGTGTTTGACCGATTCCACTGGTCATTCCGTTCATTCCAACGCATAGGTTTTGAACACCAATTTGTGCATTAGGCCCGATGTCGCCCTTGCTATTGATGATTTACATGGAAACTCTTACCACAGCAATTAGGTAAAATAAAGATATCAATGGTGTAACAAACAGCTGCATAGAGCACAAAATCTGTTTATATGCTG
Organism: Lissotriton vulgaris; assembly: GCF_964263255.1. Classification (NCBI taxonomy): domain Eukaryota; kingdom Metazoa; phylum Chordata; class Amphibia; order Caudata; family Salamandridae; genus Lissotriton; species Lissotriton vulgaris. Next base: position 842,621,986 of record NC_141695.1, read on the forward strand.
ACGATGTCCTTTGTAGGGCGAGCCTGCGTGGCTGCGCACATGCGTAGTCTCGCTCGCGAGATTTTATGTTTTTGAGGAGCTTACACTAGCGGGCTTTAAGCATCGCCCCTCTTTCCCATTGGCCAGCGTCACCATTAATGCTAAAGGGGTGGACTGCCATTGGGAAAGAGCTTGTGGTGACGTACACTTTTCTCTATTTCTGCCGTCCCACTTGGACGGACTAGCCTGCTTTCCTTCTGGCGTAAAAGCTTTCTTATCTTTTGGGGTCATACAGATGGCCCCATAAAGATAATAAACCTTTTACGCCAAAAGGAAAGCAGGCCGAGGCCGTCCAAGTGCGACGGCAGAAAAAGAAAAGTCTACATCATGGCAAGCGCTTGTTTTCCATATATTTTTTCGCGTCTGAGCAAGTTGTTACTTTGTAATGTCTTGTTTCTGTTTACTTCCAGGAGGTTTCTTTGTATTGCAGGCTGTGTGCGTAGACAGGGCGGGGGCGCCTGAAAGCACGGAACATGTAAATAACCCTGCTCCTTGACTTACTAGTGTGAGTTCTCGTCCGCCTCCAGTGCTTTGAAATCCTTTTCTAATAAGCTGGACTCTCAGATTCATCAAAGCGGAAGCCGATGTTTGTACGTTTAACTACCCTGTCCTTCAGTTTTAAGAGTGTGGAGTAAGTCTCGCTCCTGATTAGCATGAGAACATTAAAATAGCATTTTGAGGGTTCCCTAACGCTGTGGGTTTGTGCATGTCCTGCGCGTGCACGCCGGAGTAGACACATTTTCTAATCTTAAGTAAACACTCACGGTGACGCTAGTATGGTTTAAAAGTTATTTGCTGTAAACCCCACCGGTTGGCTGCAACCCTTCAAAACATACTAAGACATGCACGCTCTGTGCCTTTATTCTGCTGCAAGGAGGTGATCTCTAGCTCAGTCCTGCCTGTGCCTACAGGTACAAAACCAGGACTGCTTGATCGTAAATGAAGTCCATTCCAACTAGGGCTTCAGTTCAGACAGGACCAGCATGTTCACTTTCAGGGACCGTCCTCCACACGCAGCTCAAGTCTGGTTATTGATATGCTACGTGTGACAGGTCTTGGTTCACCAACCCTAGCGCTTCCAATATTCATAGAGTAGGATTTGATGCTGCCTCTTTCAACTGTTGTCATTTTTTCACTAGTCTGTTCCAGTCAATGGTTTGCAATTTTGTCAATCATGTCTTGGCTCGGCCCAAAGGAGTATTTGTGTCTCACCAAATGCTATTTGCTGATGGAGCGTATCTTTCTGAACTCACGCCACTGCTTGCGTTGAACTGAATGAGGGACTACTTCACAACTAGGGAGCCTTCCTTCCCCAGGGCCAGGCCGAGCCTCTAATCTGGATTTAATGTGTTTAAGCTGCATATATGAGCACATTAAACCAAGACCTACTGCCTTTACCAATGCGTGCTGTAAATATTTGAGCCCAGACATACAGAATTTCTCTCTGCACTTTCTCCGGTAACCAATGTACAGAACAGTGCTTCAGGATAGATCGTACCCTTTGCAGTGGGTTGAAGGGCTGATTCCATCTCCACCAAAAATGGCAGCTGGGATTGTTTACATGAATTTGTATGATACATTGAGGAGCAAATGCCATGTGTATATGTCAAGTTACGAGACACAGATATGACGAAGTGGATGTCACTGAAAATCAACAAAATGTCTTTCAGTGCCTCTCTCTGCCATGCCGTCGGCAACACTGGCTTTTTAGTGTGGTAAATCCTGATCTCAGAAAATTTGGGAGCGGAACTCTGCCCCCATCCAGGAGCACAGCCTCAATTCTTCATGCATAATAAAATGCCGCAAACTTTACATGTTTTCCCAGTTGTTTATTTGTATGGTTGTAATCCAAAGTTAATCATTATTTCAAATTTTATCCATGTCACAAAAAAGACGCTTATGCCTTCATTTCATTCTTAATGGAACAGGAATGCCAATCCAGGCCTTCTCCTGCAACATGACGATGTGCATAAATTAATTCACGAGCGTCACTTTTCATTTCCCAATGCATTTCGAGCCTTTACTCTGGCTCTTCGTCAGGGGTTTAGGTATCTATGAATGAAAACACATCTGTTAAACTCTATATCTGACCCAGTAACATTCACTAATAGTTACACATAAGGTTATTACTGTTTACCCAAATCAACGTTTTCCCGCTAAATGATGCAACCTAATGTTGCCATTTTTAATGAGTATCCCTGCTTTATAAACTTTCTTCCCTTCTTCTCTCTAACAAATACCCGTTATCTGCATTGTGGAGGTGGGGCAGCACAATGCAGATAACGGGTATTTGTTAGAGAGAAGAAGGGAAGAAAGTTTATAAAGCAGGGATACTCATTAAAAATGGCAACATTAGGTTGCATCATTTAGCGGGAAAACGTTGATTTGGGTAAACAGTAATAACCTTATGTGTAACTATTAGTGAATGTTACTGGGTCAGATATAGAGTTTAACAGATGTGTTTTCATTCATAGATACCTAAACCCCTGACGAAGAGCCAGAGTAAAGGCTCGAAATGCATTGGGAAATGAAAAGTGACGCTCGTGAATTAATTTATGCACATCGTCATGTTGCAGGAGAAGGCCTGGATTGGCATTCCTGTTCCATTAAGAATGAAATGAAGGCATAAGCGTCTTTTTTGTGACATGGATAAAATTTGAAATAATGATTAACTTTGGATTACAACCATACAAATAAACAACTGGGAAAACATGTAAAGTTTGCAGCATTTTATTATGCATGAAGAATTGAGGCTGTGCTCCTGGATGGGGGCAGAGTTCCGCTCCCAAATTTTCTGCATTATTACATAGCGTGGCAAAGGGCTGACCACGTGTTCCGGGAAGCACGCGTACTTATGTAAAACATCGACAAAAAAAGGAAATGAACTTAAACTAATTGAAGCAGGTGTGCACATCATCGCCTTGTCTAAAATCCTGATCTCACTCAGCGCAGCTAAAAATGAAGAATGGAATTTTCGAATGAATCTTAACTACTTCTAAAATCTCAGCCATTGGTGATTAATCTGTGCCACATTGCGTCCATCTTTTTAATATCACATGCCAACTACATATGTCAATTTTTCTTGTCCACTGCTCAGAAACGACTGTCTAGCCTGAACTTCTAGGCCATGTTCCCTCTGTACTAAAGTACCGGAAACTCCAGGCAAGGTGCAGCATAAGGCTTATGACTCAGTGAGTTAGGCATACCCTTCTCACTTAAGGCAACTCTGTGAGGAACCCAGAAATGAACAGATGAAATGTTTGAATTAATCTATGTCACAGGTAATTATTTTGGCCTGCTTTCATTTCAGTCCAATGCAAAAACAATTGATGGACAGAATGCAGAACAATGCCATACATTCACCCCAGTGCAGAAATCTGGGCCTAAATCCATCGTTTTTTTGCACTCCACACCACCCCAGTTCAGACATGGCCATATGCAAATCAACCTTGACCCTGTGCCTCATGGGAACAGTCCAGCCCGAACTGCCAAGCCATGTCTTTCCTGGACCGGAATCAAGCATCCTAGGACCGGTTTCTGGCTATCAGACGTCTTCAGCCAGGATAGCTTGACTCCAGTGGTGTGGAGAGCATGGGACTCACGTCTGAGCATACCCATCCCACTCGGGGTGACAAATGCAAAAACAACAATTGATGGACATGGTCATGTCTGAACTGGGGTGCTCAGACGTGAGTCCCATGCTCTCCACACCACTGGAGTCAAGCTATCCTGGTTGAAGACGGCTGATAGCCAGAAACCGGCGCTAAGATGCTTGATTCCGGTCCAGGAAAGACATGGCTTGGCAGTTCGGGCTGGACTGTTCCCATGAGGCACAGGGTCAAGGCTGATTTGCATATGGACATGTCCGAACTGGGGTGGTGTGGAGTGCAAAAAAACGATGGATTTAGGCCCAGATCTCTGTACTGGGGTGAATGTATGACATTGTTCTGCATTCTGTCCATCAATTGTTGTTTTTGCATTTGTCACACCGAGTGGGGTGGGTATGCTCAGACGTGAGTCCCATGCTCTCCACACCACTGGAGTCAAGCTATCCTGGCTGAAGACGGCTGATAGCCAGAAACCGGTCCAGGAAAGACATGGCTTGGCAGCTCGGGCTGATGAGGCACAGGGTCAAGGCTGATTTGCATATGGCCATGTCTGAACTGGGGTGGTGTGGAGTGCAAATAACCGATGGATTTAGGCCCAGATCTCTGTACTGGGGTGAATGTATGACATTGTTCTGCATTCTGTCCATCAATTGTTGTTTTTGCATTCATTTCAGTCCAGTTCACTATTTGTCTTCTTTGTGTGGCAATATGGATTTGGACCAGCCGAATGAAAATTTGTCTAGACAGTGCTCCAAGATTGTAACACCACAGTGAGAATAAAAATATCAAGCATTGGCAAAGCCAGTTGGCTGCCAGCCTTTTGTCTTTTTTAAAACTTGTTATTTTGTCATGGTTTTTGTAAAACTTTGTGGGGAGCCCTGCTGGGCCCTGAAAACGAAAACATTGGCAGAAAGCAATAAAATGCTTACGTTTCAAAAACACACACATTGTTATGGGCGTCCATGGCACTGAATGGCACAGTGATTGAAAACCAATTGCATTGGGAACTGCCCAGATGAATTGACAGTGATTGCGATTAATTAAAGCTTTCCATCATGCTTTGTCTTTCTTTGTTTTTTTTCCATTTAGCTCTGTTTAGATTCCTCATGACGAGTATTAAAAACATTGGTGTTGATTGCATCTGCGTTGCATATGTCGTAAACACAAACTTTCACCAGCTGAGCTGCCAGGTTAGTATATGTTTGCCTTTTATATTTATTTTTTAAAGCAGCCCTCATTTCTCAAAGGAACCGGTGATGTTTTTCTTTTGTTAAGACCACATGGGAAGATGGCAATAATCCAACACAAGTACTACAGGGAAAGCTGTCCAAAAGGAGACCTTACTCTTTGCGAATGCGCTGCCACCTTCTTTGAGACTTCCGTAACTTTTCAATGGTTTCCAACTGTAATTACGACGATAGACCATTGATACAGCTCATTGGAGGCAATACCCAATTCATGCCCCCTCCTAATTGAGCTTGAGAATAAGTAATTTTGTGGTTTAGAAAGGTTTCTCCAGATAGCAAAAGGAGTTTAGTAGATTGTAAAATGCCATGTGGCAGTTGCATATCCTGTGATTTGCAAATTGGAGAGGTTTGTGACCACAAAAAGGATTTTCATATCTGGCTAATGGTTTTAATCCCTGATTGATCAAACATTAACAGGTACATGCATCAATATTGCCTTTTGCGATTCCTTAATAGCGAAAAATAAGGAATTGCAATTAAGGAATTGCAAAATGCAATGCATCAAGAAATCGCTAAATAAATTGCGATTTCCTAATATTCCTTAATTGGGACTCGCAAATTACAAGTCGCAATTAAGGAATACCTCCCCATTCGTTCCTATGGGCCTAGAGACCCATAGGAATGAATGGGAAGACATTCTCATTTTGCGATTAGCAATTAGCAAATCGCAAATTGAGAATGCGATTTCAAGGGTCCAGGGGTGTCCAAAGGACACCCTGTTGCACCCCTGAAATCAATCTGTGCACATATGTTGTGCACACACATGTCATTAGGGCATGTGTGTGCACAACATGAAACTTTGAAAAATGCACAAAAGTGCATTTTTCAAAGTTTTCGCAAATTACCATGAGGTTCAACCTCATGGTAATTTGCTCCCCCTAATTGCGAAATCGCAATTTTTTTAAGTTTCATGCATTGCATTTAAGGAATTGCAAAATGCGATTCCTTAAATGCAATCGCAATTTGAGAATTCGCAAATATTTGCGAATTCTCAAATTGCGAGGGCCTTCACCCTTCATGCATTCCAAAAGCAGATTTTGCGATCACATACGGCCGATTTTTGCGATTCGCACCGTTTGCGATCGCAAAATCCTTTGATGCATGTACCTGTATGTGGTTTTGCAATTACTTTCTAAGTTTATTTCACTGTCCAATAGATTTGCAAAATGTATGGGTATTTAGAAGTGTGTTGAATGCTGGTAGCAATTGTATGTTAAAACTGGACTGGCACCAAGCACAAATCGGAAATTACTCTGGGGAAACATTGTTCACTCTCAGGATTTACTAGCCGACAGGTGGTATAGTGGGAACGTAAGACCCCTTAAAACGAGTAGCCCTGTGCTGCTATATTTGTTTACCTACCAAACCGATTATCATTTTGAGGCTTTCGGCCCCTTATCTGCCATTATTATGAGAGCTTCCGAAAATCCTTAACATACAGAATAAGCACAAATGAAATATTCCCAGAAGAGTCCAACAGCATTGTTTCCATTCATGAATGTGTTGTAAATGACAAAGCCTTTTAGTAATGTTTTAAAAAAGAAAACAAAAATAAAAGACATTTAGCCATATTCATCATTGTCCCGTTTTGCGAGTCCTTAATAGCGATTATTAAGGAATCGCTATTAAGGACTTGCAAAACGGGATTCATGTAGGAATCGCAAAATAAATTGCGATTCCTACAGCTTCCTTATTTGCGATTAGCAAATTGCTAATCGCAAATAAGGAATAACTCCCCATTCATTCCTATGGGCCAATAAGGAAGCAATTTTAAGGGTGCCAGGGGTGTCCAAAGGACACCCTGTAGCACCCCTGAAATGTGAATTTACACTGATGTTGTGCACACACATGTCCAAAGACATTTACCACGAGGTTTGACTTCGTGGTAAATAGAGGTCCTAAATTGCGAATTCGCAATTTTTAAATGTTTCGTGAATAGCATTTAAGGAATCTCTAATAGAGATTCCTTAAATGCTAATCCTTGCAAATTTGCGAATTCTTAATTAGCGATTTTTGCATTTGGGATGATGAATCCCAAATGCAAAAATTGCACTCGCAAAGGCCAGATTTTCAGAATCTGGCCCTTTTGCGAGCGCATTTCGCTTGATGAATCTGGCTGTTACTCATTTGTTATGTCAATAGCTCAAACTCGGGTAAATGCGAGACCTATTGCATTGCAAATGCTTGTTGTGGTTACTGACCAGGAGGGTTCGCTCTCAGAAGCGGTTGCAGAACCGCAAATATTCAGGAGACATTCGGGTGTCAAAATAAACATTCACAAATCACAAGTATTCTTCTTATTTCTTCCAGTGGCCACACAGGCAAGAATGACAAGCTAAACTCCCACTTCAGTGGGTCATGTGTTACATCACTTATTCAGGGCTGAACCTCACATTCGAAGCAGCCAGCACCTCCAGTGATAACTATTCTGATCTCCTACAACAACAGAAAACAGACTTTTTGGTCTAGAAAAGAGCTGGCTATCATGGATTAGATGAATAGCTGGAGCCAGAATGACGGTGCTGCTGGGATTTCTATTCCTAGCACAAAATATGCCACTTTTATCTCCTAGGGACTCTCTCCAAAACATCCAGTAACTATTCCAATATTTCATCAGAGGGTGGAGAGAGACCATGACCTGCAGCCAGGCAAATGTTTCAGTCCATTGGGGAGGGAGGAATATGGAACCTAAGCATAACACAGTACTTCTACGCGGCTCAGCTTAAATACATAGTTGAGAGGCACGGAGCGGAGAAAAAACAGAAAAAAAACAATGGTGCTTCATCGATCAGTTGATCGCAGGTGCCCATGTATGGAAGGCAGCTTGGCACCCTAGGAGACACAGAGCCTGGGGCCTGTAGTCCTCTCTGGTCATGAAGGCTCAATGGTGGCATGGAATGCTGGGGTGGTGTAGGTGGGCGTGGCAGCTGTGCAAAGTTGTTTTGCCTTATTTTTTCTATATTATCTTTTTCTATTCTTTCTCAATTATTTTCCTGCAGGCTGGTTGGCTGTAGGCAGGTATTTGTCTTGCTTGTGTACATCTAATAGAAAATAATTGAGCTTAAAACTACCAGTGTCTTTAGAGAGCAGGGGCTATCCATCATTAGTCTCAATTAATACTGCACACTGTTCTGATGTGTAATCATGGCTGGTTTTCACCTCTCCTCAACCCTCTTTCATCTGGTGAGCTGAAGACACTGGCGGCAGCTAAATATCAAAGTATTTTTAGTACACTAACTTTTTACTTTGCCTTTCTCACAAAGAAGGACTGCTGATTATGTTTAAATTGCATGACAAGAATATGCCATTTAATGTTATGTCCACCCCCCTTGGGGTTGTACTTAGCTTCCATTTGCTTTCTGTCGCTTCTGAACCGCATAACCTGTGCATGTATGTTTTGTCTTGACTGTGTTGCTCTCAATAAAAAGATTTAAACCTAAATTGCATGACAAATTGTTTTTGCCGGGAAATGATTAAAAAATGGTGTTATTCTGATCGGCGATATGTGGCACTTGGCAGGGTTGGCTTCTATACTCGTCTGTAGAAAGCATAATTACAAATGCATGTTAAAAAACATTGTGTAGCAAGTGATTCACTAGATATAACAGATTTATCATGATGGTACTTGTAACGTATCAAAAAATATAGGAGAGGCGGCATTTTCATACTTACTATGTTTATGATTCTAGCCTCTCTTATTCATTCCACGGACCCAGACCCATTTCTGAGTAGAACATGGAGGATCTTAAAGCCACAGGTTACTTGGGATCACAAAACTAAAAGTCAGTAATTTCCAGTGCCCAGAAGGTGACTGAGGGAATTGCAGCAGAGAGGATCGCTCAGTGATCCTGGTGGTTCTTCAATGCTCAAAGCACAGAACAATAACTAGCCAAGGATGGTCACTGAAGCATCAGGGACCCGGGGTCACTGGGATTATGTGATGAGGGTCTTTGGATCAGGAAGGATTCAATGAGCTTTAATGTTACGTTAAGCATTTATTTATTTAGACTATATAAAAGTGCTCCATCTTGCCTTTCATTTATTTCGGAACACTAAGTGTCCATGAATGGATGGGGGATGTGGCACCTGAAGCCACACAATAGTCATAGGGCCTCCCAGCAGCGTTTATATGAGATCGGTAACAAAGTGGGCAAACTTTTGGCCTGGCCAGACAGGAGGGAACATGTGGGTTGCTGGGTATTAGAGGGGAGGACTTATGAAGGTTCGTTAGTAAAGGATAGACAAAGCGTTGCAGAGGCGTTTCGCACCTATTACACCCAGTTATAGTCCCTGTTGGTCACTACCACAGCAGAGGAAGCCCGAGGGTTACTGGATGACATACGAATGCAGAGTCTTCCCACTTCAGCCCACGCGCTCCTTGAAGAGGAAATAATGGACGAAGAAATAGCAATGAGCCTCATTGCCCAGAGACCAAAGATTGGACACAATAGTGGTCATCTCTAAAGAGGGAAACAACCCCCCCACCCCCCCCCCACCCCCCAGTCCGAACTTCCTCCTCAATGCCAAAGCCAAGGTCCTGGCTAAAGTCCTGGCCTCCAGACTCACCAAAGTGATTACGGATCTGGTCCACCCAGACAAGGTCTGTCTTCATGTCATATCGTAGTACCACCATTAACCCGAGGAGTCATAACGTCCTGCTGAGTGAAGCTCCCAACATGCAAGTGCTGGTAATCTCATTGGATGCCACAAAGTCTTATGACTCAGTGGACTGGGTCTAAATGTTCCAGGTGCTGGCTAAAATGGGATTCGGGCCGCGCTTCATCCTCTGGGTGCACCTCTTATATGCTAAATCACTGGCACATGTGAAAGTAACTGGAGCAACGTTGCTGGAATTTTGGCTTCCGAGTGGCACTCCACAGGCTTGCCCTTCGCTGACCTGAATCTTTGCTCTAGCGTTGGAGCCCTAGGCTGTCTTGATCAGGCAGGATCCACTGGCCCGTGGTACGCAACAGACCGACCATTGTGAAGATATGATATCCCGTTATGTGGATGATGTCTTACTTTAAGTGACGGATCCCGAGAACATCTTGGACAGAATCATACAAATCCTTACTATTTTTGGCTGCAATTCAGGATATACTAGAAACTGGCATAAATCCTAAATATATAATCTGCAGGGCTGCTTGCCGAAACTGGACGCCGATTGTGAGGGAGGAATAGTCACTGAGAGATTCCACTATCTCAGGCTCTATGTGACCACTGACCCAGACTCATTCTTTCACAACAACCTGTCTCTGCACCTGGAGGGACTGAATAGTAATATCCAACACTGGAGGTCTTTCCCGCTGTTGCTCTTGGGCAGAGTGACCCAATTTAAAATTATGTCCCTACCCCATTTCGTTATGTCATGCAAAATTCACCATACCCTGTCCATACTCCGTATTTTAAGAAGATCAAGAGTGAAATCAGGGCATTGCCTTGGGACAGGGGGCCCGAGAGGATAGCGCTGCACAAATTGACGATGGGATGGTATGAACGGGGGAGTGGCACTATTAGACATCCAGAAGTATTATTGGGCAGTGCAGTTTACCAGCATTAATCAATGGGTTTTCCGCTCTGCAGGGGAAACAGCCTTCCAAATGGATAGGCAGGTGATGAAACCAAGAGAATATCTTAGGGCTCTCCATGGTACTCTGCATTACCTTAGGCTTCAGGGACCCACTGAAACAATGGTAAACCTCTGGCATTCAGCCACACAGGTCCTGGACTGGAAGGGGAGGATCACACAGGGTACCGTCCTTTAGGACACAACAGCACTGGACACACTGGGACGTTTACCAGGCTCTGATAAATAGGACCTGATTGGTTTCTCCTGGATAGACGACTTATAGAATCAGGGAGATGTTATCCCCCAACAGGACTACCAACTAGCACCAACGAAACATACCGCTACATGCCGGTCTGTCAAGCCCTCAGAGCAGCGCTGTCAAAGGGAGCAGTGCTCCCCAAGTCTTCACCCCTATAGGACAGGGTACTTGATGACTACATGGTGTGCAAAGCCACATCGCTGACATACCTGAAGACTTATGGAATCAGGGAGATGTTCTCCCCCTGGCAGACCTACAACGTGAATACCAATTAGCACCAACCGAAATGTACCACTACATACAGGTCCGACACGCCCTCAGAGCAGCGCTGTCAAAGGGAACAGTACTCCCGGATTCTTCACCCCTAGAGGACAGGTTGCTTGATTACAACATAAAGCAATATCGCTAACATATCAGAAGCTGCTTAACAATACACCAGACACAGTGACACTGCTGAAAGAGTGACGAGTTGTAGACCTGAGCGACCTGGAAAACAATGAATAGGCAGAGGCCCTGGCATCCCTTAGGGAAGTGAACGAATGGTCAGGTTTTCGATTAGTCCAATTGAAGATCCTCCTCCAATCCTACTACAACAGACCACACTGGTAAAAATGGGAACGGCCCTGACTGCCGGGTGCAGAAAAGTCTGTGGCGGTACCAGCACCTTTTAACATATGATTTGGGACTGCCCAACACTGCAGCGCTTCTGGGTGGAGGTAGTTACCTGTATTAATGAGGTATGTGGGGCCCTCCTCACAGCCTCAGCCAAATAGTGCCACTTGAATGTCAGGGAGGAAACAGACTTGCTCTGCACATTTGTTAAAAAAAAAGATTGCATAAGGGAAGAGATTGCAGAGGGATTGCAGAGCTCAATAAAAAGCAAATCAAAATAACTCACGATTATTACGTTTGTTTTTACTAAAAAGGATCTGTCGCCAATTCTGAGCTATAAGAAAGAATCTAGACTCAATAACTAACAGTAGCTGATAGCGGGTTCCTATTTGGCCCATATTGAAGGCTACTCTCTACAGGTATTCTAGGCCTGCGTCTCAGAAGGCTTTATGAATTGTATGGAGAACATTTAACTTCATCCTTGGATTCAGCAGGAGCAGGAGGTAGACAGGTTTTATGTAGTCACTCTTAAAGTGATTCAAGCATAACCTGGAAGTCTGCTTCAGTAGGTGTTGAAGCACGACAATGAGTGTCTTTGAAAGACCTGTATTGATGGCGATGAAGTATTTAAGACATTCCATGGCAAGGGTTCTCATGAGCTCCACCAGGGGGTCAGTTTGGAATTGTGGGAGAATGTGAGTACAGAGAGATGCAGGTTGAAACCCTAGATCACTGGGTGGACTTGGGAGTCTGGGAAGTGAAAGAAAGCTCAAAGTCAAAAGTACCTCCACAATTCTAGATGAAGGTGTTCCATGATGTGAGGGCTAACTGGAGGGTAATGAATCTTTAGTCTATCTATTTGCTCTCTCATTTCCCATCACGCTATCTTGACACCACCAATCCACTGCCTACTTTTTGCTCCTAGTTACCATACACCTCCTGTTCCTTCACCCAGCTAATTCTATGTTCTTCCTTGCTTTATGGTTTACTGTAGAAATGAGAGATAGTACCATGACCCATTTTCTCCTCCCATGTATAGCCTTTTTGCTCTGCTTTTCTCTAAGAACATTTCAATATCAATACTACTAGATTTTTTTGCACATTCCGCACACAGGTAATCATACCTCTCAACGACTGTACTTAAGGTGGTAGAAACAGAGTGACTTTGAACCCTCTTTTTACTGGTATTGGTTTCCACATCCTGTGCTCACTGGTACAGTTTTTTGAACATCAGTCCTTTTTAACTTCATGTCCTAATGTCATAGGTAGTGTGCTAGTTTGATAGTAGATGTTCCTTTATTTCCACTTTTTTTTTTGGCAGTTTTGGTACAAAAGCATTAGAGCACTTTATACACGTACCAAATTACAATACACAAACTCAGATTCCATTTTTAGGCACAGGGAGAAGTAAATGTAAATGTAGTGTATTTTGTAAAGCGCATAGCTGCCCCAACGGGGCGTCCCGGCGCTGTATAACGCTGTGGAACCCTTCCTGGCTCTTCCTGTGAGATGCCCCTCCTGGGCACCCCCAAGGTGAAGCCAGGCATCCCAGTGTTGTAGGGGCCGTTGTGGAGATTAAGCAAGCTATTGCCCAGAGTTGCAGGGTGGGACCCATGATTAGAGTAGGCGCCCAGGCGAGAATTATCGAGTCTGCAGACATTGAGCCCAAGACCCTGCCGCGTCGGGACTTGAAGCCTGGTCCCGGGCCTGATCTCTGCTTCAGAGTCTGCCGCTCTAACCAGTGAGCCACACTTCTCCACTGTACTCCCCTGCTTTGCCCACAATGACACCCTGGTGAGCTGACACCAGGTCTCGCATCTGGCTCCCCAGCTCCAAAGTTGACAGCTCTGGCTTTTAGGCAACATTTCCACCCGTTGCAGATATTGTCAGTTGCTTATGAGACTGTTCACACCCCCAGACATTGAGCCCCAAAAGGAAATTGGTAGGTAGTGTGCAGATACCTAGACTTGGGATCTTATTAAGGAATAGACTCCAATCACAGAATGGTTTGAACCGGTTGATGAGAAATCTGCAACTAGATAGAGTCTCTACAAGAAAGACAGTAACTTGTTCTTCTGCTACAGACTGCAAGATGCAGATTCCTCACCTTTTGAATAGATACCAAAGTAATACCTATCTGAGAATGGATTTAAACCAGAAAGTACTGTAGGACTAGGCAGGCAAAATATCCCTCCCAGCAAACCCAACTGTCTAGGCAATAAATCTTTGTCAACATGTGGCGGGAAGCCCACGAATGGGGCTGGCAAATGTCTAGGACAGGGACTCCATGAGCTAGTCCAGCGGCATCCGCTTTGTCCCTGGGAGAATGAGCAAGCAGTCCTTCCAGAGGCTGCTTTTTGGCCAGTGCATGGAAGATCTGAATGCAGAGCACGATCCAGAAGGTGATGGTTCTCTTCTGCACAATCTTGCCATTTTTTGCTCCAGAGAACCCTACAAAGAGCTGATCGTCCACCCAGTTATATTTGGTATGATCTAAGTAGAACGTCAACAGTCCAAGCAATGAAGTCTCTCCTCCTCCTTGTCCACAGAAACAGTTTGTCTGGGAATATGGAAGCGTCAGGTGGTTTAACACCAAGAGCCTGTTATGTTATGTTATGTTATGTTATGTTATGTTATGTTATGTTATGTTATGTTATGTTATGTTATGTTATGTTATGTTATGTTATGTTATGTTATGTTATGTTATGTTATCGTAGCTTGTAGAGCGCAACAGCTGCCCCAGCAAAGGGGCGTCCTGGCGCTAATGCAGGAAAGACAGACAAATCAAGAGGCAGGCAAGAACTAAGATGCAGGGAAAAGATAGGTCCTAATGGCCTTTCTGAATGCAAAATAATTGTCAAGGCCACGAATCTTCACAGGGAGTGAATTCCAAAGGGGGGCGGTTCTGTAGCGAAAAGAGCGGCCACCAGACCGGACTCTACGAGTCTGGGGAACCGCCACCAAGTGCTGACCCTGTGAGCAGAGAGACCGTGTAGGGGCATATGGCAACAGGAGATCAGCCAGGATGGGAGGAGTGGCCAGCTTCAAAACCCTGAAGGCAATACATAAGGTTTTGAATTCAATGCGCCTGTCCACAGGTAACCAGTGCAGACGGCGGATGGCATTTGAAACAGACCAAAATTTGAGCAGACCTAAGAATGTTCTAGCAGCTGCATTCTGTTCCCTTTGCAACCTCGAGACCTCCGCCTTATTGGCCCTAGATAGGGGGAACAGGCATAGTCAAGTCTCGACAGAACAGTTGCCTGAATGATGACCTGCCGCTTGGATGCGTAAAAAAATGAAACAACAGGGGTCTGAGCCCCCGAAGGAGCCAAAACAGGTCCCTGACAGTTTTTTTGTTTGGACTTGATAGTTTAAAGAAGATGTAGCCCAACCCCTAAGTTTTTTACTGCCTGTTTAGGGGAAGGGGGTTTACCTAGGCTACTTGGCCACCCGTGATCACTCCACCGACCATGGTCCATACTTACTAACAGTACATCTGACTTGAAATTCAGTTGGAGGCAGTTGCTGTTCATCCTCTCGGCCACTGCCGCAAGGTCGCCCTGAAACTTAAGGGCGTCCCGCTCGGTGTTATTAGAGAGTGCCCCCACCAACAGAGTATTGTCGGCGTAGGAGACAATGGTCAAACCCCTGCAGCTGACTACTGCCGCTAATGGTTGAACATAAATATTAAATAACAGGGGACTAAGGGAGGAGCCCTGAGGCACCCCTTGTTTAACTGGATGTTAGCCAGAAGCAAATGGGGGGCAATTACCGTCAATGACCTCTCATGGAGAAATGAGCCAAGCCACTCCAAAGCCAAGCACATAATTCCAGCCTCCGCAAGACGTCTCAGCAGTATATCATGCAACACCGTATCAAACGCGGCGCTCAGATCTAACAGGATCTATGCCGACGTTTGACTGTCATCCATAGCTGACCAGAGGTGTTCTGTGACAGCTAGGAGAGCTGACTAAGTGCTGTGGCCTGGCTTAAAACCATTCTGAGCGGGGTCCAGTTCGTTATTAGCGGCCAGAAAATCTGATAGAAGGGAGTTAACATAAGTCTCTGTGATCTTGGCCGCCCAGGGGAGAAAGAAAATAGGTATTCACCTGTTACAACTCAATTTTTACAACGCACTACCACTACAACGCAGGCATTACAAAGCATACCATTACAACGCATTGCGCTGGGGGGCGCTCTAGAATAAGAGGTAAGTTTAATTTACTATCCAACACCTTCCCTAGGGTCCACGGGGACTGGAGTTATAATAGTAAATTATACTTACCATTATCCAGCACCCCAAAGCGCTATGCGTTGTAACGGTATGCGTTGTGAATACCGCGTTGTAATGGTATGCGGAGTAAAAGTATGCGTTGTAACGTCATACATCCAAGAAAATAGGGCTGTAGTTTTCTGGTTTGGCTGGCTCAAGCGCAGGTTTCTTGAGTAAAGGAATATCTTTAGCCTGTTTCCAGGCCCTGGACACCATAGCTGTACTGAGGGACCCATTTATCACCTGATTCAGGGACGGTAGAATTTTAGACAACACTTTCTTAAATTGGTCTGGGTTAAGCGGGTCGACGGGGATCCTGACTTGATCCTACAGCAGAGAGCAGACAGCTGATCAGCCGTAATCTGTGGAAAGGTGTGAAAGGTATCAACCTGTTAACAGCAGGGTGACTCCTGCGCGTCACTATGAGTGGTCGGAAAGGACCTATAGATGTCATCCACCTTTTTCACGAAAAAGATGGCTAGGTCCTCACACTGTTTGTTAAACTTAACGGTTGACCCAGCTGTGATTTACTGAGATTGCAGACTAGCAAGAATAGAGAATGTGCTCTTAGAAGGATTAACACTCTCACTGATTTGGTTGGAGGTAAAAACTGCACGTGCCTGATACATGGCCTTATGATACCTTTTGATTGCTGCCCGATAGGTATCTTTAGCAGCTGGGCTGAAGTCTCTTCTCCATATCGCTCACTCACACGCCATCCTGAAGCAATGGCAATGAAGAACACAGTCTTGATGGTATGGAGCCATAAGGGCAGCTGTGAAGCAGATCGAATGGAGTACACATCAGAGAACTTAGGACTAGCTTAGAATTCAATTGGTGCATGACAATAGGAGAAGGGGGAAATGTGTGGCAGTCCTTTAAAAAAAATGCTATCACAAGCGGTGATTTAAACATCGAGAGTTGATCTGGCAACCGTAAGAAGGTCAAAAGATAACCCTTAACTATGCCGAAAGCAAAGGCTTGATTGGCAAGAGACAGACCAAATAACAGAACTTCAGATAATCTGGCTGGAGGATCTCAATCTGGTCAGTGCCGCACCAAGATACAAATTTGTCACAACAACAGGCATATATAGTTTTCATATACGGACAACTTGCTGCCATGATGATTCAACCACCTTCAGAAGAAGGTCATAGGTGTTCAGCTGTAGCCACTGAATCTCCAGAAATTAAGGAGGAGATTGCAAAAGCCTGGGTGCAGACTCCTGACCTGTTGCTGCAACAACAGGTACTCCCGGAGCGGTAGTGTCATTGGAGGGCAAATGCTCAAAACCATGAGTACTCAATGCTATACTCTCCATTCCCAATCTGAAGCCACTAGCATGACAATAGCCCGGTCTGTCTTGATCCTCTAGAGAACTTAGGGCAGGAGTGGTATTGGCCGAAAGGCATACAGGAGTCCCGAGTTCAACTTGAAGCAGAACGTGTCTCTGAGCAGGAGGCCCCTTGGAAACTCCAACGCACAGAAGCAGTGACATTGCATGTTCTCGGCGGTGGCTAATAGATCGAGCCAAGCTTTTCCCCATTCGCAGCAGAGCCCTTGCACCACCTCCAGGTGTAGCTGCCATTTGTGAACAGCTGAGCTCCTCTGTCATGGTATTCAATGACGCGGCAAGGTAGTTCACCACTAGGAAAATTCTGTGGTGGTTAAGCCATTTCCAGAGGCGCAAGGCCTACTGGAACAGTGCCCGTGGTCCCAGCCAGCTTGTTGTAGTACCACATGGCAGTGGTGTTGTCTGTTAGCACCTGTACCAGCCTCCCTTCGATGGAAGGGAGGCTTTCAATGCCAAGTGGATGGAACTCAGCTCCAGAAGGTTGATGTGGAGCTGGCACTCAGCTGTAGACGAGTGGCCTTTGATCTCCACTTCTCTCAGATGGCTCCCCCAACTAAGTATGGGCGGAAAATCCGTTCCGCTCGCGGATTTTGCGGATTTTCGGTAAATTCGCAATCCGCGAGATTTGCGAATTTCCCGCAAAATCCGCAAATCCGCGAGCAGCGAATTTTATGGCTTGCTCGCACTGTTCTCGTGAGTTCGCGGCTTCCCAGTTCAACTTCGCGCCCCGCGAATAAGCGCTAAATTGCAGAAATACGATCTTAGCAAAACTGAAACTACTTACCAGGTTCAAAAGTTCAAGCTCATCATTAGTAGCCATTTCCTGTAGTGCTTCCTGAGGGGCCCCTCCAGAGTTCAGTTGCCTACTTGCAACTATTATGTGACCCTGCTCTGACCCTCAGAATAGTTACACATATGCCACAAAGGTCCTGAATTACAGCTAAGGGAGACAAGCAGGAGCCAGGCTGGAAGTTCAAATCCAGTGACACATTAATCAGCCCCTAATTCATTATTGTCAGTTGGGGCAGGGCAGGTGTTGTAACTAATTTTGCAACAATGAAAGCACTTAGCAAGTGCAAAAGATCACTAATCGGGAAGCACTAAGGAAGCAGGTGCCAGCTAAAAAAATATTCTGTGACACATTAATCAGCCCCAAATTAATTCAGGTCACTTGAGGCAGGGAAGGTGTGCTTTGCTTTGCCACAATAATGTACACTGGACAACCAGAGGGTGCTGTGATGAAACAGAGGGTGGCATGGGTGGGCCAGAGGGTGGCATGAGTAGTCAGAGAGTGGCAGTGGTGACAGAGGGTGGCAGTGATGAAGAAGAGTGTCCCAAACAGGCTGGACATGTAGAAACAACAAGTTCGCAAAACTTGCGACCCGACAGGTAAGTTCGCGTTTGCGAAATTGTACAAAACCCTCACGAACTGGCAGAAACCCGCGCGAACACAAAAAAAAAAATCCGCAAATTCGCGAGAATTCGCGGATTTTTGCGGATTGCGAGTTCGCAAATCCGCAAAATTCACGAACGCGAGATTCGCAAAATTCGCCCATGCTTACCCCCGACCCAGTAGTGATGTGTCAGTCACCACTGTCAGCTCTGAGTGTAGAAGTGAGAGGGGTCTGCCACTGACCCAATTGAGGTTCAGTAACACCACCGCAGAGCTTTTCAAGTCTTCTCCAAAATCTGAACATGGTCAGAGAAATCCCCTTGATATTGGGTCTACTGGGACTGGGACAGCAGGATGCAAGAGGCCATCAGTCCCAGCAGCCTCAGAGTCGACCTCACAGAAATTCTGGACAGAGGTGGAAAGATCTGGAACAGAGTCTGGATGTCCAGGAATCTCTTTCCTGGGGCAAGGGCAAGGAACTGAACCATGTCCAGGATGGCTGAGATAAAGGGAGTGTCTGAAGTCAGGTGTGACTTCAGCACAATGATAGGGAACCCCTAAGATGACAAGAGGTTTGCCATAGTCCGGTGGTTGACTACTGCCTGGGGCAAACCCGCCCACAGCAACCAGTCGCCAAGCTCCTGACAACGAAGGTGTGCTGCCACCATTGCCATCACTTTCATGAACACAAAAGACCAAAGGAACCACAGTGAACTGAAAATGCTCCCCTCCCACCACGAACTGCAGGAAACGCCGATGGCCCAGCACAACTGGTATATGAAAATGGGCATCCGCAGATCCATCGCTACCATTCAGACTCCAAGGGCAAGGACACACAAGACCTGGGTCAGAGTGAACATTCTGAACTTTTACTTCCAGAGGAAAGTGTTGAGAGGGCACAAATTTAGAACAGGTCAAAGACTTCCATCCTTCTTGAGCACCAGAAAGTGGCGAGAATATCACACATGGCATACTTCTGGCATCCTCTTGATAGCCCCTTTGGCCAAAAGGACATTCACTTCCTGCCGCAAAATAGAGAGATTGTTCTCTGTCAGTCACTGAGGGGACAGTGGAAGGTTTGGCAGAGAAGGGTTAAAGGGTACGGCGTAATACTTTCGAACAATATGCAGGTGCCACCTGTCGAACGTGATCGCTTGCCAGTCTCAGAAGAGTCTGTGGATTCTGCCTCTCACCAGGTAGCTGTGTCCCTGCAAGTGTACGCACAAGAAGTTAAACAATTGGGGGCTGCATGGGGGAGCAGTAGGCTGGGCAGTATGCCGACATTGTCTGTGAAAGGGGGTTGTGGGCAAAACATCCTCCACTGCAAAACTGTTGGGTTCTCTGTAGAGGTTGTACAGGATAGCGGTAAGGGACACCTCAGCCAAAGCAGTGAAAGAAGCGATGGAACAGTTCCGGTTGGCGAGGTGGGGCAGAAAGCGAGCAGTAGCCCTGTTCTCCTTAAAACACTTGAGATCAGAGTCAGCTTTTCCCCCGAACAGGCGAGTCTCATCAAAGGGCAAGTCCATCATGGTGGATTGCACGTCATCGGAGAATCAGTCAATCGCAATCACGCCTTGGGGCAAATGGTGACACAGGTGCCTATGGCTCACCCGATGAAATCTGTAGTGTTCAAGCCACAACGAATCATGAACTTAGCAGCATCACAACCATCTTGAATTGCCTGAGAGAGCACAGGGCGAAGGTGTTCGGGCACACCAGGGAGGACTTGTGCCACAGAATCCTAAAGGGCTGTGAGTAATGGTCTCACAATCTGCTGGCATTAATAGATCGAAGGGCCAAACTGGTAAATGAAAAGACACATTTGCCAAATGTTTCAACTTGCTTAGATTCCCTATCAGGGGGAGTGGTAGTAAATGTGTTTGGGTTAAAACGGCTGGATGAAAGATTGCACAAGAAGGTTTTCTGGCAAGGGGAGCTCCGAAAGAAAAAACAAGTTGCTAGGGGCAGGACGATGACACCTAAGAACTTGTATATTAACTGGGGGGGCCAGAGCAACACCCACGGCCTAGAAAACCTTATAGGAAACCCCGGTGCAGTGGAATTTCTGCAAGAACACGATATCATCTTAGCCCAAGAAACATGGAGCATACCTCAGAACAATATTACAGGCTTTGTCGACCATCACGAGCCATCAACAAAATCTGCAAAATTTGGTCACCCAAAGGGCGGTCTATCTTCTTATTTCTCGACCAAACTGGATTGGATTCTAGAAAAATTAACTATCGGGACGAATTGTGTCCTTATATCCACATTGGAACAGCACAAAAGTAATGGGACAGCACCAACACTAATACTATTTAATGTTTACATCCAGCCAAGTGAGGAGACAAAAGATGAGCATATGAATGCGTTGTTCAGAATCATAAAATCATTACAAAGGCTGTATTGCCAGGTACAGTTCATCATTTCCGGTGACTTTAATATTAACTTATGTATTTCCCCAGGGAATATGAATAAAAAGGGAAATAACTTCAGACTACGACTTGAATCATTGGGACTGATTCACCCCAACGGAAATACAAAAGATGATTCACCGGCGGTAATAACCTATTTAAGTGGGTCAAAAAGTTCAATAATCGATCATACCTTAGTGAGTGAATCTGTGGCATGCCAAACACGAACATTCCTAATTGTTCCATGCATAGAAAGCGACCACATGCCACAATTATTGCAAATAGAGAACTTTACAGCCAGGCTGGCAGCCGCAAAAAATATTTTTTCCACGCCACATGCCTACAATTTAAAAAGACTGAAATGGCATGGAATAGGGATCGAAAAGGTGATGGCAGAAGTATACCACCAAGCGGGTACAAGTGAAGAAATTTCAATGGAATCCGCAAGCCCAGACCCATCATAAAGTAGGGAAGGTGAAAGAGTAAGAGCCTGGGACACCCTAACAGGATCCTTAATGGAACTCTTTTCAGACAACAAAGGTGATCATTCTGCCAGGCACCAGAAGAAGCTCGTGTGGACAAGCAACCACCATCCCTGGTTCAATTATGGACTTCGCAAGCAAAAAAGCCTAATAGTACGCAGAATCAGATCATCTCAAATCAATTAAAATCAGAGAGCGTGCTCAAAAACTTAAGAAAACAGTACAAGAAAAACTGCACTAAAATAATTGTGGGCTCCCTGAGGGTTCCAAGATGAAGACTGGCGCCTGATTGGAAACTGCTTTGTTTGTTCAATCCACTTTGTTTCTCCTCAGACCTGAAAGCCCCAGGTTGAAAGCTGGGTCATTCCTAAATATAAAACCACCTGGAATACAAAACAAATCACATTGATTTTTTCTGGAGCCCTAGACAGTGTCAGGGACAACGGTCCTTACTCCCAGTCTGGAGGTAATCCTCACCTAGCGACCGGAAGGAGGAGTTACATGTCGAGCTTGAATTACAGATTTTATGGACACACCGCCGGAGCTGGTGTAGAAGGAGAAACGGACGACGTGGGTTAAGATGATATGCGTATATTTAGTTAGAGATTATACATCTCTGTACAGTTCTTTTTTTAAGAACATATATTTTTTCAAATGTACAGTGTTTTTTATATTGCGGCACAAACACAGTGACACATGTACATGATAATAGAAAAATTTCACAAAACACAGATTATGTGGGACGTGACATTCAGAACTAAAAATAAATATATAACAATTTTATTTCTTCTCCTATATCTGTCATCACTCTATAAATGACCTCCCTCCCCTGCCTCTATTCTCCAAACTCTACAGAGATTTTAAAAACGGTGTGTCCAAGATGGCGACTGTGTAGGAACAGCCTTGCGGAGCTCCACCGCACTCATTTGGAGAAAGGCGAGTCTGGGGAGCTGCACCAGTTAGGGGCTGCAGAATTCGAGCATCCATGAAGAGGGGCACTGGCGGAACACTTTTATTTCTACAGGAAAACGAGGTCCAGCCCTCGTGACATGAACTGATGCAGTGACGATGCGCGATAGCGGCCGTCACGGACTGAGTGGTATAGGCCGCTGGCTGTAGTGCCAGAGGCACTCCCATATATTGGGACCACGTGATGACCTTTGATTACCATTGTTTAAATTTATTTCAGGTGTTTTGATTTATTCTAGCTTGAATGTACAACATCATTTTGTTTCTGCATTTGCACTCTGCCTTGTGCATGAATTTCGTGTCTCCTTAAAGCTGCAGAGTAGGAGTGTTTTCACAGAGTAGAACAGCCCTGCCAGAAACAGAATGTGTGGGATGTGCGTTTGAAAGCATGAGAGAGAAAAATGTGTGGAATGTACTTCTCTGTCTCGGAGTGTAGTGTTATATGTAGTGGTGCTCAAATGTACATTATGTTGTATATTGGGAAATGAAGTATGTGATGCATAAGTCAGTGGTGCACAAATGTGCACTGTGTTGTACATTGGGAAGTTTTATGAAGTTTTTACTATTGGCTTTGATGTGCCCTCCTGCCATCTTGAATTCTGGCTCTAACTTAAGCTTTGGGCACACAAGCAGGCCCCCAGATCACTCAAGTTTTTTGGGCTATTCACGTTCAAGAATGTTTTCTGTACTTTTAAAGATGTTTTCTGTACTTTTGGAGATGTTTTCTACTTTCTCAAGCTTTGCTAAGATAAGGGGCTGGAACATGTGGGAGTGCAGAAGAATACGTGAGAACTCCTTCGCCTTCTGAATGCTTTTGGGAGTTTGGCCAACTCCAATAAGTTTCCTTGGCGCAGAGGAGGTCCTCTCAGAAACTTCTAGTGCATTGAGATGATAAAACTGGGGTCTTTTGACTTGTAAGGCGGGATTTTAGCCCTGAAAGAACGGACGTATCTCATCCAGTGTAGGAGTTCCCAGCTTGCTGAGTCTCTTGACCCCGGCTGTGAATCTGCCAGTCTGGAGTGGGCTAAGATGAAGTTATTGCAGCCGGTGATGTATTTTCTCTGATTATTGGGATTGTGATGTGTGAGTGTGTCTGTGTGCACATTCAAGATTCCAGTGGTTATAATAATCTGAGGTATTCAGTGTACATATCTTCATATCTTTTCATGCTTTCCTTTGATTCCTTGTGCCTGATTACTTGCATTTAGCAGTGCCTATTTCTTGCAGTGGACGTCCAGTATTATTATCTGCTTGTATTTTATTCCATGTATTTATTGCTTTAACAGTTGCATTTGCTTATTTGTAAGTGTGTTATTATTGTTTGCACTATATGTAGAGATATATATATATATACATTTATATGTTGTTTCATTTAACATTTGGGCCTTTCTGTTAGAGAGTGTTGTACAAATAAAACCCCACGCTTTATTCTGAAAACCGTCTTTTGATGTGCCTCATTTTATGAGAGTGAAATCCCTTTCCATGTTTTCTTGCTTCGGCGTGTGTATGCCTCCGTGTGGAAGAGCTGTAATATCTATCATTTGGGAGTGCAAAGCAATACAGGGGCTTGCCTCCCGGTGTGCAGGGCGTGGAGAAGTCCATCCGCCCTTGAGGACAGAACATCCATTCCGGCTCGAGACGACGCTGCCTCGTTGTGTGCAGAGCCTGCCACGGTAGGGAGGCAGAGGCAGGAGTCAGGAGATCTGGGCATTGATGGGGGTCGAGGCCGAGTCGTGCCAACCGACGGCTCCTCAAGGGGCTGCTGCTTGGCTCACTAAGACGAGAGACTCGGTCCGGGATTCCAGTAACCACAAGAGACCCTGGCAGACTTGTGAGGAGGGTGTGACAGGTCGATGCCTAAGCCAGCTGTGGGGATGACGGCTACAAAATCGGAGACGATTCTGGGACTGGGCCTGGAATTGGAAAACCATGTGCGTCTCCGGAGTCCCCCGGCGACCGCCCAGTGGCTAGAACCCAGGAAATCATCAAAATCCTGGTCCTCAAGAAGATTGAGCAAGCCAACCACAACAGAGAGCCTTAGAGAAAGATCGGCCCTTTTGGAGCACCTCACTCAGAGGCATCTGCCTCCGCAGCAACAGAAGAGCGACTGGGTCAGGGTTGTGACCCTCCCGGCACCCCCCTGGACTCGGCCAATGATGGTCCATTAGTGCCTGCATACAGTGGCCCCCCGGGCGCCCCCATCAATTACCTCATAGTTGCATGTACTCTTGACCTGCCTTGCTTCTGGAATAAGTCTGAAGGAGTGAGGCGGAATAAATCCGCAACCTACACGCTCCTTGCTGCTTTAACGTGGAAGACTGGCGACATGGACCCATACTGCACGATTCACTGTTTAACACCACTTGGTGTTTTTGGTTGTTTCTGTCCCTATATCTTGTGCTTTCTTGATTTGTTTCAATGCTCCATTCATATGCGACATTGTTACACCTCAACATACTCACTGGCAACACGCGGTACCCCCCTCCCTCAGCAGGCTTTCATGGCTGACACTTTCCCCCCTTACCCATGGTGAAAATAGTTAGCTTTATGTCAGAGGGATGAAAGCTCCTACAAGGAGAATAGCACTGCTGTCCCAACTGAGAGCTTCACAGTGCGACATATGTCTCTTGCAAGAGATGCACTTTTTAAAAAAGGACCGGGGTCGGACACACTTGAAGTGGTTCAACTGCCAATACAGGTCCTCTGACCGATGAAAGAAGGCGGGGTGGCAATTTTATTGTCTACTCATTTTCAGGGGCAAAGCCTAAAGGTATACTCTCAAATTATAGGCTGCATGCTTGCTATGCGGACCTTCCTCCATTGACACATGTTCACAGTTGCATGCATACATGCCCCCAACGATCACTAAGAGCCCTTCATCCGTCGTGCCGTGGGGACTGTCCTCACCTCTCGGGACATTAAAGTCCTGATAGGCGGAGACTTTAACCTTGTGCCCGATGCACACCTAGACTGTTCCCCCAAACAGAGGGGGCCCATCAGGAGCATTTTCCCCACAGGAATTGCAGTGGATTGCAGATGCAAGACTATCTGATGTATGGAGGTCATTGAACCCCACTACAAGGGCGTATTCCTTCTTATCAGCTGCATATCAGTCTTATGCAAGGATTGACTATTTCTTGGCGTCTACTCACTTCCTGCTGGAGGTATCCCATGCAGATATTGAGGTGGTCTCCATATCAGATCACTCCCCTATCACAATTTCACTGCTCCTCCCCAACACCTGCCTGAGAACTAGGATGTGGTGCCTTAACCTTAAATTACTATCCTATGCCCCAGTGTCCAAGGAGGTGGAAAGATCAATCACGGAACAGTTTCCCATTACGAAACTCCCGGAACCCACGGCGACACTGCTAGAATCGGATATCACTACACAGGAAGTTCTTGAAGCAATAGGAAATCTTAAGCCAGATAAGGCCCCCAGCCAGGACGGATTCACGTCTGCATTCTACAAAATATTTGCTACGCAGCTGTCTCCCGGGCTGGCCCAGCTGTATAATTCTTTTAGCAAGTGGGGTGGCATGAACTCGGCTATTATCACAGTTTTACCAAAACCTGGTAAAGACCCTTAGCTCTGCACCTCTTACCGCCCATTTCTTCATTAAATGTAGATGCGAAGATATTCACTGTGATCCTGGCAGAAAGACTGGGGCAGCTCATGCCTGAGCTGGTGGACCCTGATCAATTGGGTTTTATCCCCGAGCGCACCTGCGGTGAGAATACTAAACGCCGATTCCACCTAATAGACAAAAGAGCGCTATCTTGGGTCCCCATGATGCTTCTTTCAATCAACACTGAGAAAGTGTTCGATCGCATGCACTGGCCTTTCTTGTGTATGTAGGGGTTGGAAGCGTTTATTCCTCCTTTCCCAAATTTTTATTTTTTTCATTCATTCCTATCAATGGGCAAGTTTTCCCTTAAATATTCCAGTAACAGTTGATTTGTGTGAGCAGATTTCTTTTTATTGGTACTTTCACTTGATTTTATCCATTTTTGCTCATTTTTACTTTATCCATTATACAGTTGATTCCTACAACAGCGACAGAACAGCCGACACGTGTTTCGCACTGTTTGGCGAGTAAGGCCAGGGCTTTCTCAAGGCTAGTTTATAATTTTTTCTTTTTTACCGGGCAGCAAAGTATCATGTACATTCATAGTCACATGGTGTTGTACGCATCATCAATCGTCCTATTGAAATTTCAAAGAACAGTAATCATCTCTTCAGGAATCGCCAGGTAAATCACAGCGGATTTACCTCAGGCTCTCAATCACAGCATTCTGCAAGCCGAGCAGGCCTCCCTGGCCTCGACCTTTCCATTTTCATGAGCCGCAGAGGGAATTTCTTACTTGGGCAGTCAACTGTTTGTCAACCATAGAGAAAGCCATGTCACACAACTATGCCTCTTTACTAAATATGGCAAGCTCCATAATACAATCCTGGCATGGGGGTCTGCTTTCTTGGCTGGGGCCAATAGCTGCCATCAAAATTTCCCTATTACTCAAGATCTTATACTCATGCAGGCAATACCCCTATAAACGCCTCCATCTGTGCAAAATGAACTTCAACATTCCCAGGAGTCCTTCATTCGGGGCGGCAAACGTGCAAGAATGGCATGAGAGCACCCATTCCTCCCAGTGGCCAAGGGTGGGCTGGCATACCTCATCTCCTGCGCTACTATCAAGCATCTCAGCTACGCTTTTTTGTGTAATGGCAACGTCCATACATATATATTTTTGTATATATTTGTATATTTATTAAGCGCAAACAATCGCTCGAAAGGAGCATCCTGGCGCTGACTACAAAGTGTGCAAAAGATCGGGAACAGAGAAGAAAACTAGATGAAGGACATTACATAATCGTCAGGAAGGGAATAAATCCACGTTTTGAGTTGTTTTCTGAATTGATTTTCCTGAGTTAAAGATCTGAGGTGGCTAGGGATAGAATTCCATGCTTTCCCAGATAGAAAAGTCAGAGACTTGCCTCCTTTGGTCTTGAGTTTGAATTTTAGTGGCTTAATCAGATTCTGACCTGAGGATCGTAAGGACCTTACAGGATTGTAGTGAGGAAATAGTTTGATGAGATAGATCGGACCGATGCCATTGAATTCACGGAATGCTATTATTAAGATTTTGAACAATATTCTTTTAGGGAGTGGTAGCCAATGAAGGATTTTGAGTGCTGCCGAGGCAGATGATCTCCTGGGGCTTGAGAACAAGTCTGGCTGCTGCATGTTGCACTCCTTGAAGTTTTCTGAGGGTGTTTTTCTTTTTAACGCCTGCCATCAGACCGTTACAATAGTCAAGACGTGCAAGAATTAAGGCCACTGCCACTGCCTTTCTTGAGTCTATGGGAAGAAAGTCGAAAAACTTTTTCAATGACTTAACGATATTGAAGCAACTTCCTGCAACATTTCTGACATGTTGGTCGAAAGATAATTCGGCGTCAAATAGAACGCCAAGATTCCTCGCTGATGTCACTGCTTGTGGTGGCGCAGGGATGTTTTCGGGGCACCATTTGTTGGGACAGAATTGGGGATTTCTACCCATTCTAAACATAGAGAAACATTGGTGCTTCCTGAACCAGGCCATGGCGGGGATTCATATTTGGAAGAGTCCATGGCTTCTGCAATGAAACTGCCAGCGGGGCTATATATCTCTCCAATGGTTCGAGCCACAGTGGGGGCTTGGGATAAACTGTGTCTCCAAGCAACACTCCAACCCCATTTCACCCCTTACCCCTATAATAGGGAATGCAGATTTCCTCCAGCATTACATGGCACAGCCACAGCCTACTCTCAGTGGCAGGAGTCGAACTGCAGATGCATTGGGGATATGTTCAAAGTGCAAGGTCTGTTGGAATGTTCACAGGTGCAACCTGATTTTGGGCTGCCGGACTCTGAACATTGACACTATTTTTCAATCCGACATTGGGTAACTTATCCATTACACGCTAGCAGGCAACTCACCCCATTTGAACATTCGCTCTTGACGAGGCGGAATGACCGGCGTCTGCTGTCGGATATTTATGCCCTCTTGAACACCTCAACAACTTCTTTGCTCTACCCGGCCAGGGCATCGTGGGAGCTGGAATGTGAGCACCAATTCTCAGACAAAGACTGGTCTGACATCTTGCGGCTTGCCCGCACCACAGCTGGTAGTGCCTCAGGCAGGGAGACCCTGCTCAAAATCACCCACTACTGATATTATACACCCTCCTGATTAGATAAGTGGAAGAAGGGAAGCCATAACAGGTGCTGGCGACATTGCAATAATTCTGGCACACTATCTCATCAATAGCGGCACTGCCCTAAAATACACCGCTACTAGTCCGAGGTCCTCACGGATATCAATACCATGTTTAACACCAAACTACCTCGCTTCCCCAGCTATGTTTCATTGGGATTGCCCAACGCCCTAACGTACCCACTACATTCTGCTAGGGGGGAGGGCCAGAATACTGGCACTGTGTGCTGCTAAGCAGGTTTTGCTGTCACAGTGGGGCACGGATATCATACCCACACATACAGTCTGTACACACAAACTCTGGGGTTTGCTCGCCATGTAGAGGTTGACTGCAGTGGTAGACCACACTCTGCCAAACTTTGAAAAAAGGTGGGGACAATGTATGAAGTACTTGTCTACTACCTTTAGAGAGCTTTCCTGCCCAATATATTTGCAAGTGCTTCGCCTTACGGCAGGTACAGAGCCCATACCTTAAGATCCTCACATGGTAGGAGGGGAATAGGGATTGATAGATGTACTATATGCAAGAGCATGGAGTGGGTATTTTGTATATATGAATTTCGGTTTTTCATGATTTTGGTTTTTCCCTTCACTTTACCCTCCCTTGTTCACCGCCAGCAGTTGGATGTAGGCGACTATTTGTTGTAACTTTCTAACTAAAAATAATGTTAGATCCAATCCTAAAAAAGTGTAAAAACAAAGCACCATCTTAACCTGAGCAATTAGTGCCTAATGCATGAAGACCAAGTTCATAAATATCAAGCGAAGGGAAACCAACCTAGAACATGGTTCAGATCTACGACCTCCCAATATTACTTCCTTGTGCAGCTCTTTCAGTAAGGGTCAAGTGTGCTCTGGGACCCAAACACATATTGATTGGCACCATAAATCTCCTGTAATTTGGCAGGGAACATTATCAATTCTGTCGTGCTCCTCCGTATATCCTTTTGCAACGTTTTGCCACAGCCTGATAACTTGCTTTAGAAAAACAACTCTCCTTTGGAGTAGTAACTAATAGGGGTGTGGCACCCAGTTCCCAGATGGATCAGGCTCAAATGGCATCCACAAAGAAGACTCAGGACTTTCCACTTCTTCATGGTGTGTTTCTTCTTCATCTCTCCAACCCTTCCGCTTCTTCTCTTGCCTCGTCTCAACTCAAGTACTATCTCTGCTTTGCTTCTTTTCTTCTCCTCTGTTCCTCAGCTCTGCTCCAGCTCTACTCATGTCCACTGTATACCTTGCCTCCACATAAGACTCTTCTCTCTCTGCTCTGCCTTTCTTGCTCTTACACTCCCGCCTCTGCTCTGCTACGTTAAATGGCACCTCTCTTGTCTGCGTTCGCTCTCCACTATACACCTCCACAAAGATTTTCTTCCTGTGTGTACTCCTTTAGTGTCACTGCCCAGCTGGATATCCAATCTTTGCTCCTCCCATGAGTGTTTTCGTCTTCCAGAGAGGAGTTGACGTTCCCTCATTCCCGGAAACAGCTGGAGAAACAATGTTCGATGCTGCTAGCCAGTGCCACAGCCTATCTTCCAGTGAAAAGGAGAGAAAGTCTTTCTAAATCAAGTTGTCCTGGAGGATTGTGCCCTCACAACTGCATTCCCATTTTTTTTTCTTGGACACATTTTTCCGGTGAAAACGTTTTAAAATTTGCACAGTCAAAGGGGCCAGAATAAGGGAAAAAATCTGTGAATCATGGACCAAACATTGGTTACCTTGGTTATTCCTTATCCAAGTCCAAAAACACAATATGATGCAATATTACCCACTCGATTACAGTACCTCGCAATGTCAGGAATTTCGGCAGTAATATTACCCTTCCTCCAGAGAGTTACACCAAGAGAGTGGTGGGATACGCATTAACCCCTGACACAATCTGTGTTAACAGATGTACTTGATACATATTGTTATAGTGTTGCACTTCTACTTTATTTCAAAGTCTCGCCTTCAGACAGCTTTAGCTATCTCTTGTCGAAGACCTTGTGTCAGTAATATATAAAATACATAGAGTGGACTTCGGTCAGCCCCGTGCTCTTGACTGGATGGTGTTCTTGTCTATCTCATTCCTGTTTCTTCTATTGTGACATTCCTCGTTAGTCTTTGTTTGTCCTGTCTCTAGAGTATTTCTTCTTTACTGTGATTCTGATTGGATGACCCACAATTGTATTTGTTGTTGGAGTCTACCGTCATACTAGAAGTAGCAAAGTAATGTGTTTTGTACAAGTTTGCGGGTTATCAGGCCTAATTAGGTTTGAGAGTGAGCAGCATTCCCACTTTACAGGTAAGATTGATCATCACTCTGCCTGCATCAGTATGTACATTGGTGGTGGGCGCCTTTCTCACTCAGCTCTAAGCACATTACATTGGCAGTGGATTAATATATGTTGTAATGTTCTTGAATGCTTTTAACTTATGCTTTGTCTTTTTATAATCGAGTACAAAAGTGGACCATAACAACAAAGAGCTTGTGGGCCATCTTCTGTATCACTTGGCCCACAACTTCTAGGCCAGCATCAGGTTTTACACTTACGTCTGTGGTTTCAGAGTGACTGTACCAAAGTGGTCATGAGGAATGCCCCTGAATCCTGAGCTGGTTCATTCAAGGGTAGTAAAATGTTGACCTTGTAAATG
This sequence comes from Lissotriton vulgaris, assembly GCF_964263255.1. NCBI lineage: Eukaryota > Metazoa > Chordata > Amphibia > Caudata > Salamandridae > Lissotriton > Lissotriton vulgaris. Next base: position 842,653,103 of record NC_141695.1, read on the forward strand.
GAGTATTTTTTCCAAACTCCTTGTCACTTTTCTTTTAACCCTATCAACTAGGGCACCGGAACAAAAAGTGGCATTCAGCCCACCACAAGATAGTTTTATTCTCACCACACTCTATATATACATATAGCGCTCTACCTCGCACCCATATGTAGCGCTCATGTGAAACTAAAAACATCTGAGCTCCTCTCTGGTGGAGAGTTGTAGCCCACAACAGGTACCATTTGGCGCAGGTGTGAGGAGGGAACCTCATGATGAGGCAAGCCACCCTCAGTGGGTGAGGGTTCTTGTCCTAAAGAAAGCATTCTACACATAAAACAATAACACCCCTCTCTTCACCCCGTGAGCAGACGTTCTTTTGTGTCTGCTTGATTAACTAGGGAGCAGTACGTGTCCGCTTGGGTTTCTCACTCCCATTAGACCCCCTGGGACTACTTAGTGCATTATAATTGCTATCAGGGTGGAACTTGTATTCACTGCATGCAGAAGAGCACGTCACATCTAGGGCTCCCTAGATTGACGAGTCGCTCCACCCTGAATGCTTCAGGTAAGCTTACACTTTATTACACTGATAATTGTAATAAATCTTACTATGCATAGCACACCTGAAGAATTGTCCTCATGGCTGTATAATAGTGACCATTTATAAATGACACACCATACACTGACTAGTCCTTTGTCTTTTAATATTGCCTTATACCCTGCTGCCAAGGTCTATAATGATTGTTAAAGGCCCTGAACCAGAGTTATAGGTGAGGGCCTATAACAAGGGTGAGGGCCTTTACCAACTGGGATAGCCCGAGGAAAAAAGGTTATGGGCTATAAGAATATTCCAACCACTGAGACTATAATATTCTAAATTAAAAAGGGAGAAACAGAAAGACAAACATTGGAATGTTGGAGCAGAAGGCAAATACCAGCCATTATAAGCCATGAGCCACTCCATTGGCATCAGTGTAGCTCCCAACATTCCAATGTTTTAATAATACATGGTCTACCATTAGCTGATTAGCCCCTGGCATTTAATAATAATTGACCTACTGATCTTCCTGGATCTATCTGATGCCTTAGACGTTATCAACCACCACATCTTACTCAAATGTCTATGTGCCATGTTAAGGAATTTGGAGGAAAGATGGGGTTTGATTCCTGCGGAAGAAACTGATTGCATCAACTTAAATTAGACCCTAATGCTATTTTGTTTATTACACTCTTTTGTGGTCTATTTGAGGACTCCCCTTCCTATCAATAGGGGAATTATTTAGACTCTTTGGTTTCAACCTTGATGTAGCACAGTGGTGCTTGATGCTGATGCCACTTTGTCGTTTCCGATCGCCTCAGTTGGTTTAATCAGATTAACAATTTAAGGCCTATCCTTCCGCATCTAATGGAGAAACACATGTGCAAGTGGTCGGAGATGCAACCAGTATCCACACGATTATTAAAGTGCACTTTATGGCGACCTACCAATCCACACACAGCACAGAATGAGATGATTGAAGAAATAACAATGTTTAGTAGAAGGGACCTTGTCTCTGTTGCTCAGAGGTCATTGCATTGACCAGAGAATTGCAGACAGCCCGTTTAACAGATACTTGCCTAAACCACCTAGCACCAATGTTTCTGTCCCCGAAAGTGACTATTTGTTTGTCATCCAGCCCCTTGCACAGCACAGATAAAGCCTGGCTCATAACGCTCAAATTGAATCTCTGCACTGGAGATGGTCAGTCACTGGTTCTCTGCAGGCCCCACCACCTGGAAGGCTCTGCTCTAAATACGACATTCTCATCCTCAGAGTCTTTTAAAGAAACGTTCAAATCTGTTTGGCCACACAGCTTTTAGACAAGCGCCCGCAATCTAGCAGGGCAGTGAGCGCAAAGTGAAGATAGTCATTTGCGTGTTGCATTTATTTCTCAGTGCTACTCTTTTTATTGGACATTTGATTACAAGCTACCTCAACTAGGACGGGTTAGAACCTGTGACATGCAAATCACATATGGATTTTCGCCTAAGGCTTTGTCTTCAGCGGTGACCTTTCTGACCTTCATTTGAAGACATGCAGCTGTCAGGCGCGGGGCACAGGGAGAGGCAGTGACAGATATTGGAGCAGTAGAATGGGCTGTGTGCAATCTAAGGCTCCTGCTGATTTTGATGCATCCTGCACGCGGGTTTCTCCTTTTGGTGGAGGGAAACAAAGGAACCATGGAATTTCACAACCATAGAACTTTTCACTAGGAAATGAAGACGAGTAACTGCACGCGACAAGGTCATGGGGCTCCACAAGGTCATGCGACATCATAAAGCGCGGCCGAGGCGCCGGGCAGGATTCCAAGCACTAAATCAGGTGCCTGGGGCACAGGTGATGCATTTGGTCTTCAGAGACAAGTTCTCCTGACAGCCTCAGAGACAGACTGAATCACAAAGCGGTAAAACCACATATAAGCTGCTGCGTCTGAAGTGGTCAGGCTATTCTTAGCACCAGGGTAGCACAGGGAGAGTGGCTGGCTGCTACATATCCCTCACTGGCGGCAACCTTGAGGAATGCGACCTCAAGGACAGATAAAAGCAGAGCTGACTGGGAGGGGACGGGTCACGGGAGAGGAGGCACAAAGAGAGCGCAGCCCTGCCCCGGACAACCCCACGAACAGGAAAGCATCAGTAAATAGGCACTTCCACAGCTGCTCTCGCTGCACATCTGGACTATTACGCATCTTTGGAGCTTTCAACATTACCTACTGCCCTGACAAACACTCCGCGGTCACCTGCCTTGTCCCCAAGCCTGCCTTAAAAAGGTGACTATACCATGAATAACAATAGGAAGTGCAAGAGCCCTCTAAGCTGCGAGACCACCAGGCCCCAGGCTTGGCTAGATTCACACGTGCTCAGCGCCAGGCGTAGTATGAGCTTTATACATTAACAGAACGTAACTTTACATTTAAGGCCTCATTTATAACTCAGCGGCAGCGCTGTTCCTCCGTGGCAACGGAGTAAATACCTCTGTCGCCCTGGTCGAGGTCCCAACTGAAGACGTATAAAAAACAAGCATTTACAATGCAATGGTTTTGCCTTTCTTAAAGTTAGAGCTATTGGCATTGCTCTTGACACTCTGAAGCTCCACTCTGCACTCTGAAGCTCCACTCTGAAGCTCCACTCTGAAGCTCCACTCTGAAGCTCCACTCTGAAGCTCCACTCTGCACTCTGAATCTGCACTCTGAAGCTCCACTCTACACTCTGAAGCTGCACTCTGAAGCTGCACTCTGAAGCTCCACTCTGAAGCTCCACTCTGAAGCTCCACTCTGAAGCTCCACTCTGAAGCTCCACTCTGAAGCTCCACTCTGAAGCTCCACTCTGCACTCTGAAGCTCCACTCTGAATCTGAACTCTGAAGCTCCACTCTGAATCTGCACTCTGAAGCTCCACTCTGCACTCTGAAGCTCCACTCTGAATCTGCACTCTGAAGCTCCACTCTGCACTCTGAAGCTCCACTCTGAATCTGAACTCTGAAGCTCCACTCTGAATCTGCACTCTGCACTCTGAATCTCCACTCTGCACTCTGAAGCTCCACTCTGCACTCTGAAGCTCCACTCTGAATCTCCACTCTCCACTCTGAAGCTCCACTCTGCACTCTGAAGCTCCACTCTGCACTCTGAAGCTCCACTCTGAAGCTCCACTCTGCACTCTGAAGCTCCACTCTGAAGCTCCACTCTGCACTCTGAAGCTCCACTCTGAAGCTCCACTCTCCACTCTGAATCTCCACTCTGAATCTCCACTCTGAATCTCCACTCTGAATCTCCACTCTGAATCTCCACTCTGAATCTCCACTCTCCACTCTGAATCTCCACTCTGAATCTCCACTCTCCACTCTGAATTCTGAAGCTCCACTCTGCACTCTGAAGCTCCACTCTGCACTCTGAAGCTCCACTCTGCACTCTGAAGCTCCACTCTGCACTCTGAATCTCCACTCTCCACTCTGAATCTCCACTCTGAATCTCCACTCTGCACTCTGAAGCTCTACTCTGCACTCTGAAGCTCCACTCTGAAGCTCCACTCTGAAGCTCCACTCTGAAGCTCCACTCTGAAGCTCCACTCTGAAGCTCCACTCTGAAGCTCCACTCTGAAGCTCCACTCTGCACTCTGAAGCTCCACTCTGAAGCTCCACTCTGAATCTCCACTCTCCACTCTGAATCTCCACTCTGAATCTCCACTCTCCACTCTGAATTCTGAAGCTCCACTCTGCACTCTGAAGCTCCACTCTGCACTCTGAAGCTCCACTCTGAATCTCCACTCTCCACTCTGAAGCTCCACTCTGCACTCTGAAGCTCCACTCTGCACTCTGAAGCTCCACTCTGAAGCTCCACTCTGCACTCTGAAGCTCCACTCTGAAGCTCCACTCTGCACTCTGAAGCTCCACTCTGAAGCTCCACTCTGCACTCTGAAGCTCCACTCTGAAGCTCCACTCTCCACTCTGAATCTCCACTCTGAATCTCCACTCTCCACTCTGAATCTCCACTCTGAATCTCCACTCTCCACTCTGAATTCTGAAGCTCCACTCTGCACTCTGAAGCTCCACTCTGCAGCTCCACTCTGCACTCTGAAGCTCCACTCTGCACTCTGAAGCTCCACTCTGCACTCTGAATCTCCACTCTCCACTCTGAATCTCCACTCTGAATCTCCACTCTGCACTCTGAAGCTCTACTCTGCACTGGTGCAATGCAATGCAATGCAATGGTTTTGCCTTTGTTAAAGTTAGAGCTATTGGCATTGCTCTTGACACTCTGAAGCTCCACTCTGCACTCTGAAGCTCCACTCTGAAGCTCCACTCTGAAGCTCCACTCTGAAGCTCCACTCTGAAGCTCCACTCTGAAGCTCCACTCTGCACTCTGAATCTGCACTCTGAAGCTCCACTCTACACTCTGAAGCTGCACTCTGAAGCTCCACTCTGAAGCTCCACTCTGAAGCTCCACTCTGAAGCTCCACTCTGAAGCTCCACTCTGCACTCTGAAGCTCCACTCTGAATCTGAACTCTGAAGCTCCACTCTGAATCTGCACTCTGAAGCTCCACTCTGCACTCTGAAGCTCCACTCTGAATCTGCACTCTGAAGCTCCACTCTGCACTCTGAAGCTCCACTCTGAATCTGAACTCTGAAGCTCCACTCTGAATCTGCACTCTGCACTCTGAATCTCCACTCTGCACTCTGAAGCTCCACTCTGCACTCTGAAGCTCCACTCTGAAGCTCCACTCTGCACTCTGAAGCTCCACTCTGAAGCTCCACTCTGCACTCTGAAGCTCCACTCTGAAGCTCCACTCTCCACTCTGAATCTCCACTCTGAATCTCCACTCTGAATCTCCACTCTGAATCTCCACTCTGAATCTCCACTCTGAATCTCCACTCTCCACTCTGAATCTCCACTCTGAATCTCCACTCTCCACTCTGAATTCTGAAGCTCCACTCTGCACTCTGAAGCTCCACTCTGCACTCTGAAGCTCCACTCTGCACTCTGAAGCTCCACTCTGCACTCTGAAGCTCCACTCTGCACTCTGAAGCTCCACTCTCCACTCTGAATCTCCACTCTGAATCTCCACTCTGCACTCTGAAGCTCTACTCTGCACTCTGAAGCTCCACTCTGAAGCTCCACTCTGAAGCTCCACTCTGAAGCTCCATTCTGAAGCTCCACTCTGAAGCTCCACTCTGCACTCTGAAGCTCCACTCTGAAGCTCCACTCTGAATCTCCACTCTCCACTCTGAATCTCCACTCTGAATCTCCACTCTCCACTCTGAATTCTGAAGCTCCACTCTGCACTCTGAAGCTCCACTCTGCACTCTGAAGCTCCACTCTGAATCTCCACTCTCCACTCTGAAGCTCCACTCTGCACTCTGAAGCTCCACTCTGCACTCTGAAGCTCCACTCTGAAGCTCCACTCTGCACTCTGAAGCTCCACTCTGAAGCTCCACTCTGCACTCTGAAGCTCCACTCTGAAGCTCCACTCTCCACTCTGAATCTCCACTCTGAATCTCCACTCTGAATCTCCACTCTGAATCTCCACTCTGAATCTCCACTCTCCACTCTGAATCTCCACTCTGAATCTCCACTCTCCACTCTGAATTCTGAAGCTCCACTCTGCACTCTGAAGCTCCACTCTGCACTCTGAAGCTCCACTCTGCACTCTGAAGCTCCACTCTGCACTCTGAAGCTCCACTCTGCACTCTGAATCTCCACTCTCCACTCTGAATCTCCACTCTGAATCTCCACTCTGAATCTCCACTCTGAATCTCCACTCTCCACTCTGAATCTCCACTCTGAATCTCCACTCTCCACTCTGAATTCTGAAGCTCCACTCTGCACTCTGAAGCTCCACTCTGCACTCTGAAGCTCCACTCTGAAGCTCCACTCTCCACTCTGAATCTCCACTCTGAATCTCCACTCTGAATCTCCACTCTGAATCTCCACTCTGAATCTCCACTCTCCACTCTGAATCTCCACTCTGAATCTCCACTCTCCACTCTGAATTCTGAAGCTCCACTCTGCACTCTGAAGCTCCACTCTGAAGCTCCACTCTAAAGCTCCACTCTGAAGCTCCACTCTAAAGCTCCACTCTGAAGCTCCACTCTGAAGCTCCACTCTGAAGCTCCACTCTGAAGCTCCACTCTGCACTCTGAAGCTCCACTCTGAAGCTCCACTCTGCACTCTGAAGCTCCACTCTGAAGCTCCACTCTGAAGCTCCACTCTGAAGCTCCACTCTGAAGCTCCACTCTGCGCTCTGAAGCTCCACTCTGAAGCAGCTCCACTCTGAAGCTCCACTCTGAAGCTCCACTCTGAAGCTCCACTCTGAAGCTCCACTCTGAAGCTCCACTCTGCACTCTGAAGCTCCACTCTGCACTCTGAAGCTCCACTCTGAAGCTCCACTCTGAAGCTCCACTCTGAAGCTCCACTCTGAAGCTCCACTCTGAAGCTCCACTCTGAAGCTCCACTCTGCACTCTGAAGCTCCACTCTGAAGCTCCACTCTGAAGCTCCACTCTGAAGCTCCACTCTGAAGCTCCACTCTGAAGCTCCACTCTGAAGCTCCACTCTGCACTCTGAAGCTCCACTCTGAAGCTCCACTCTGCACTCTGAAGCTCCACTCTGAAGCTCCACTCTGCACTCTGAAGCTCCACTCTGAAGCTCCGCTCTGAAGCTCCACTCTGAAGCTCCACTCTGAAGCTCCACTCTGAAGCTCCACTCTGAAGCTCCACTCTGAAGCTCCACTCTGAAGCTGCACTCTGAAGCTCCACTCTGAAGCTCCACTCTGAAGCTCCACTCTGAAGCTCCACTCTGCACTCTGAAGCTCCACTCTGAAGCTCCACTCTGAAGCTCCACTCTGAAGCTCCACTCTGAAGCTCCACTCTGAAGCTCCACTCTGAAGCTCCACTCTGCACTCTGAGGCTCCACTCTGAAGCTCCACTCTGCACTCTGAAGCTCCACTCTGAAGCTCCACTCTGAAGCTCCACTCTGAATCTGCACTCTGAAGCTCCACTCTGAAGCTCCACTCTGAAGCTCCACTCTGAAGCTCCACTCTGAAGCTCCACTCTGAAGCTCCACTCTGAATCTCCACTCTGAAGCTCCACTCTGCACTCTGAAGCTCCGCTCTGAAGCTCCGCTCTGAAGCTCCACTCTGAAGCTCCACTCTGAAGCTCGACTCTGAAGCTCCACTCTGAAGCTCCACTCTGAAGCTCCACTCTGAAGCTCCACTCTGCACTCTGAAGCTCCACTCGGAAGCTCCACTCTGCACTCTGAAGCTCCACTCTGAAGCTCCACTCTGCACTCTGAAGCTCCACTCTGAAGCTCCACTCTGCACTCTGAAGCTCCACTCTGAAGCTCCACTCTGAAGCTCCACTCTGAAGCTCCACTCTGAAGCTCCACTCTGCACTCTGAAGCTCCACTCTGAAGCTCCGCTCTGAAGCTCCACTCTGAAGCTCCACTCTGAAGCTCCACTCTGCACTCTGAAGCTCCACTCTGAAGCTCCACTCTGCACTCTGAAGCTCCACTCTGAAGCTCCACTCTGAATCTCCACTCTCCACTCTGAATCTCCACTCTGAATCTCCACTCTCCACTCTGAATTCTGAAGCTCCACTCTGCACTCTGAAGCTCCACTCTGCACTCTGAAGCTCCACTCTGAATCTCCACTCTCCACTCTGAAGCTCCACTCTGCACTCTGAAGCTCCACTCTGCACTCTGAAGCTCCACTCTGAAGCTCCACTCTGCACTCTGAAGCTCCACTCTGAAGCTCCACTCTGCACTCTGAAGCTCCACTCTGAAGCTCCACTCTGCACTCTGAAGCTCCACTCTGAAGCTCCACTCTCCACTCTGAATCTCCACTCTGAATCTCCACTCTCCACTCTGAATCTCCACTCTGAATCTCCACTCTCCACTCTGAATTCTGAAGCTCCACTCTGCACTCTGAAGCTCCACTCTGCAGCTCCACTCTGCACTCTGAAGCTCCACTCTGCACTCTGAAGCTCCACTCTGCACTCTGAATCTCCACTCTCCACTCTGAATCTCCACTCTGAATCTCCACTCTGCACTCTGAAGCTCTACTCTGCACTGGTGCAATGCAATGCAATGCAATGGTTTTGCCTTTGTTAAAGTTAGAGCTATTGGCATTGCTCTTGACACTCTGAAGCTCCACTCTGCACTCTGAAGCTCCACTCTGAAGCTCCACTCTGAAGCTCCACTCTGAAGCTCCACTCTGCACTCTGAAGCTCCACTCTGCACTCTGAAGCTCCGCTCTGAAGCTCCACTCTGAAGCTCCGCTCTGAAGCTCCACTCTGAAGCTCCACTCTGAAGCTCCACTCTGAAGCTCCACTCTGAATCTGCACTCTGAATCTGCACTCTGAATCTGCACTCTGAAGCTCCACTCTGAAGCTCCACTCTGAAGCTCCACTCTGAAGCTCCACTCTGAAGCTCCACTCTGAAGCTCCACTCTGAAGCTCCACTCTGAAGCTGCACTCTGAATCTGCACTCTGAATCTGCACTCTGAAGCTCCACTCTGAAGCTCCACTCTGAAGCTCCACTCTGAAGCTCCACTCTGAAGCTCCACTCTGCACTCTGAAGCTCCACTCTGAAGCTCCACTCTGCACTCTGAAGCTCCACTCTGAAGCTCCACTCTGAATCTGCACTCTGAATCTGCACTCTGAAGCTCCACTCTGAAGCTCCACTCTGAAGCTCCACTCTGAAGCTCCACTCTGAAGCTCCACTCTGCACTCTGAAGCTCCACTCTGAAGCTCCACTCTGCACTCTGAAGCTCCACTCTGAAGCTCCACTCTGAAGCTCCACTCTGCACTCTGAAGCTCCACTCTGAAGCTCCACTCTGAAGCTCCACTCTGAAGCTCCACTCTGCACTCTGAAGCTCCACTCTGCACTCTGAAGCTCCACTCTGAAGCTCCACTCTGAAGCTCCACTCTGAAGCTCCACTCTGCACTCTGAAGCTCCACTCTGAAGCTCCACTCTGAAGCTCCACTCTGAAGCTCCACTCTGAAGCTCCACTCTGAAGCTCCACACTGAAGCTCCACTCTGAAGCTCCACTCTGAAGCTCCACTCTGAAGCTCCACTCTGCACTCTGAAGCTCCACTCTGCACTCTGAAGCTCCACTCTGAAGCTCCACTCTGCACTCTGAAGCTCCACTCTGCACTCTGAAGCTCCACTCTGCACTCTGAAGCTGCACTCTGAAGCTGCACTCTGAAGCTCCACTCTGAAGCTCCACTCTGCACTCTGAAGCTCCACTCTGAAGCTCCACTCTGCACTCTGAAGCTCCACTCTGAAGCTCCACTCTGCACTCTGAAGCTCCACTCTGAAGCTCCGCTCTGAAGCTCCACTCTGAAGCTCCACTCTGAAGCTCCACTCTGAAGCTCCACTCTGAAGCTGCACTCTGAAGCTGCACTCTGAAGCTGCACTCTGAAGCTCCACTCTGAAGCTCCACTCTGAAGCTCCACTCTGAAGCTCCACTCTGAAGCTCCACTCTGCACTCTGAAGCTCCACTCTGAAGCTCCACTCTGAAGCTCCACTCTGAAGCTCCACTCTGAAGCTCCACTCTGAAGCTCCACTCTGCACTCTGAAGCTCCACTCTGAAGCTCCACTCTGAAGCTCCACTCTGAATCTGCACTCTGAAGCTCCACTCTGAAGCTCCACTCTGAAGCTCCACTCTGAAGCTCCACTCTGAAGCTCCACTCTGAAGCTCCACTCTGAAGCTCCACTCTGAAGCTCCACTCTGCACTCTGAAGCTCCGCTCTGAAGCTCCGCTCTGAAGCTCCACTCTGAAGCTCCACTCTGAAGCTCGACTCTGAAGCTCCACTCTGAAGCTCCACTCTGAAGCTCCACTCTGAAGCTCCACTCTGAAGCTCCACTCTGCACTCTGAAGCTCCACTCGGAAGCTCCACTCTGCACTCTGAAGCTCCACTCTGAAGCTCCACTCTGCACTCTGAAGCTCCACTCTGAAGCTCCACTCTGCACTCTGAAGCTCCACTCTGAAGCTCCACTCTGCACTCTGAAGCTCCACTCTGAAGCTCCACTCTGAAGCTCCACTCTGAAGCTCCACTCTGAAGCTCCACTCTGAAGCTCCACTCTGCACTCTGAAGCTCCGCTCTGAAGCTCCACTCTGAAGCTCCACTCTGCACTCTGAAGCTCCACTCTGAAGCTCCACTCTGCACTCTGAAGCTCCACTCTGAAGCTCCACCCTGAATCTCCACTCTCCACTCTGAATCTCCACTCTCCACTCTGAATTCTGAAGCTCCACTCTGCACTCTGAAGCTCCACTCTGCACTCTGAAGCTCCACTCTGAATCTCCACTCTCCACTCTGAAGCTCCACTCTGCACTCTGAAGCTCCACTCTGCACTCTGAAGCTCCACTCTGAAGCTCCACTCTGCACTCTGAAGCTCCACTCTGCACTCTGAAGCTCCACTCTGAAGCTCCACTCTGCACTCTGAAGCTCCACTCTGAAGCTCCACTCTCCACTCTGAATCTCCACTCTGAATCTCCACTCTCCACTCTGAATCTCCACTCTGAATCTCCACTCTCCACTCTGAATTCTGAAGCTCCACTCTGCACTCTGAAGCTCCACTCTGCAGCTCCACTCTGCACTCTGAAGCTCCACTCTGCACTCTGAAGCTCCACTCTGCACTCTGAATCTCCACTCTCCACTCTGAATCTCCACTCTGAATCTCCACTCTGCACTCTGAAGCTCTACTCTGCACTGGTGCAATGCAATGCAATGCAATGGTTTTGCCTTTGTTAAAGTTAGAGCTATTGGCATTGCTCTTGACACTCTGAAGCTCCACTCTGCACTCTGAAGCTCCACTCTGAAGCTCCACTCTGAAGCTCCACTCTGAAGCTCCACTCTGAAGCTCCACTCTGAAGCTCCACTCTGCACTCTGAATCTGCACTCTGAAGCTCCACTCTACACTCTGAAGCTGCACTCTGAAGCTGCACTCTGAAGCTCCACTCTGAAGCTCCACTCTGAAGCTCCACTCTGAAGCTCCACTCTGAAGCTCCACTCTGAAGCTCCACTCTGCACTCTGAAGCTCCACTCTGAATCTGAACTCTGAAGCTCCACTCTGAATCTGCACTCTGAAGCTCCACTCTGCACTCTGAAGCTCCACTCTGAATCTGCACTCTGAAGCTCCACTCTGCACTCTGAAGCTCCACTCTGCACTCTGAAGCTCCACTCTGAATCTGAACTCTGAAGCTCCACTCTGAATCTGCACTCTGCACTCTGAATCTCCACTCTGCACTCTGAAGCTCCACTCTGCACTCTGAAGCTCCACTCTGAATCTCCACTCTCCACTCTGAAGCTCCACTCTGCACTCTGAAGCTCCACTCTGCACTCTGAAGCTCCACTCTGAAGCTCAACTCTGCACTCTGAAGCTCCACTCTGAAGCTCCACTCTGCACTCTGAAGCTCCACTCTGAAGCTCCACTCTCCACTCTGAATCTCCACTCTGAATCTCCACTCTGAATCTCCACTCTGAATCTCCACTCTGAATCTCCACTCTGAATCTCCACTCTGAATCTCCACTCTCCACTCTGAATTCTGAAGCTCCACTCTGCACTCTGAAGCTCCACTCTGCACTCTGAAGCTCCACTCTGCACTCTGAAGCTCCACTCTGCACTCTGAAGCTCCACTCTGCACTCTGAATCTCCACTCTCCACTCTGAATCTCCACTCTGAATCTCCACTCTGCACTCTGAAGCTCTACTCTGCACTCTGAAGCTCCACTCTGAAGCTCCACTCTGAAGCTCCACTCTGAAGCTCCATTCTGAAGCTCCACTCTGAAGCTCCACTCTGCACTCTGAAGCTCCACTCTGAAGCTCCACTCTGAATCTCCACTCTCCACTCTGAATCTCCACTCTGAATCTCCACTCTCCACTCTGAATTCTGAAGCTCCACTCTGCACTCTGAAGCTCCACTCTGCACTCTGAAGCTCCACTCTGAATCTCCACTCTCCACTCTGAAGCTCCACTCTGCACTCTGAAGCTCCACTCTGCACTCTGAAGCTCCACTCTGAAGCTCCACTCTGCACTCTGAAGCTCCACTCTGAAGCTCCACTCTGCACTCTGAAGCTCCACTCTGAAGCTCCACTCTCCACTCTGAATCTCCACTCTGAATCTCCACTCTGAATCTCCACTCTGAATCTCCACTCTGAATCTCCACTCTCCACTCTGAATCTCCACTCTGAATCTCCACTCTCCACTCTGAATTCTGAAGCTCCACTCTGCACTCTGAAGCTCCACTCTGCACTCTGAAGCTCCACTCTGCACTCTGAAGCTCCACTCTGCACTCTGAAGCTCCACTCTGCACTCTGAATCTCCACTCTCCACTCTGAATCTCCACTCTGAATCTCCACTCTGCACTCTGAAGCTCTACTCTGCACTCTGAAGCTCCACTCTGAAGCTCCACTCTGAAGCTCCACTCTAAAGCTCCACTCTGAAGCTCCACTCTGAAGCTCCACTCTGAAGCTCCACTCTGAAGCTCCACTCTGAAGCTCCACTCTGAAGCTCCACTCTGAAGCTCCACTCTGCACTCTGAAGCTCCACTCTGAAGCTCCACTCTGCACTCTGAAGCTCCACTCTGAAGCTCCACTCTGAAGCTCCACTCTGAAGCTCCACTCTGAAGCTCCACTCTGAAGCTCCACTCTGAAGCTCCACTCTGCGCTCTGAAGCTCCACTCTGAAGCAGCTCCACTCTGAAGCTCCACTCTGAAGCTCCACTCTGAAGCTCCACTCTGAAGCTCCACTCTGAAGCTCCACTCTGCACTCTGAAGCTCCACTCTGCACTCTGAAGCTCCACTCTGAAGCTCCACTCTGAAGCTCCACTCTGAAGCTCCACTCTGAAGCTCCACTCTGAAGCTCCACTCTGCACTCTGAAGCTCCACTCTGAAGCTCCACTCTGAAGCTCCACTCTGAAGCTCCACTCTGAAGCTCCACTCTGCACTCTGAAGCTCCACTCTGAAGCTCCACTCTGCACTCTGAAGCTCTACTCTGAAGCTCCACTCTGCACTCTGAAGCTCCACTCTGAAGCTCCGCTCTGAAGCTCCACTCTGAAGCTCCACTCTGAAGCTCCACTCTGAAGCTCCACTCTGAAGCTCCACTCTGAAGCTGCACTCTGAAGCTCCACTCTGAAGCTCCACTCTGAAGCTCCACTCTGAAGCTCCACTCTGAAGCTCCACTCTGAAGCTCCACTCTGCACTCTGAAGCTCCACTCTGAAGCTCCACTCTGAAGCTCCACTCTGAAGCTCCACTCTGAAGCTCCACTCTGAAGCTCCACTCTGAAGCTCCACTCTGCACTCTGAGGCTCCACTCTGAAGCTCCACTCTGCACTCTGAAGCTCCACTCTGAAGCTCCACTCTGAAGCTCCACTCTGAATCTGCACTCTGAAGCTCCACTCTGAAGCTCCACTCTGAAGCTCCACTCTGAAGCTCCACTCTGAAGCTCCACTCTGAATCTCCACTCTGAAGCTCCACTCTGAAGCTCCACTCTGCACTCTGAAGCTCCGCTCTGAAGCTCCGCTCTGAAGCTCCACTCTGAAGCTCCACTCTGAAGCTCCACTCTGAAGCTCGACTCTGAAGCTCGACTCTGAAGCTCCACTCTGAAGCTCCACTCTGAAGCTCCACTCTGAACCTCCACTCTGCACTCTGAAGCTCCACTCGGAAGCTCCACTCTGCACTCTGAAGCTCCACTCTGAAGCTCCACTCTGCACTCTGAAGCTCCACTCTGAAGCTCCACTCTGCACTCTGAAGCTCCACTCTGAAGCTGCACTCTGAAGCTCCACTCTGAAGCTCCACTCTGAAGCTCCACTCTGAAGCTCCACTCTGAAGCTCCACTCTGAAGCTCCACTCTGAAGCTCCACTCTGAAGCTCCACTCTGAAGCTCCGCTCTGAAGCTCCACTCTGAAGCTCCACTCTGAAGCTCCACTCTGCACTCTGAAGCTCCACTCTGAAGCTCCACTCTGCACTCTGAAGCTCCACTCTGAAGCTCCACTCTGCACTCTGAAGCTCCACTCTGCACTCTGAAGCTGCACTCTGAAGCTGCACTCTGAAGCTCCACTCTGAAGCTCCACTCTGAAGCTCCACTCTGAAGCTCCACTCTGCACTCTGAAGCTCCACTCTGAAGCTCCACTCTGCACTCTGAAGCTCCACTCTGAAGCTCCGCTCTGAAGCTCCACTCTGAAGCTCCACTCTGAAGCTCCACTCTGAAGCTCCACTCTGAAGCTCCACTCTGAAGCTGCACTCTGAAGCTGCACTCTGAAGCTCCACTCTGAAGCTCCACTCTGAAGCTCCACTCTGAAGCTCCACTCTGAAGCTCCACTCTGCACTCTGAAGCTCCACTCTGAAGCTCCACTCTGAAGCTCCACTCTGAAGCTCCACTCTGAAGCTCCACTCTGCACTCTGAAGCTCCACTCTGAAGCTCCACTCTGAAGCTCCACTCTGAATCTGCACTCTGAAGCTCCACTCTGAAGCTCCACTCTGAAGCTCCACTCTGAAGCTCCACTCTGAAGCTCCACTCTGAAGCTCCACTCTGAAGCTCCACTCTGAAGCTCCACTCTGAAGCTCCACTCTGCACTCTGAAGCTCCGCTCTGAAGCTCCGCTCTGAAGCTCCACTCTGAAGCTCCACTCTGAAGCTCGACTCTGAAGCTCCACTCTGAAGCTCCACTCTGAAGCTCCACTCTGAAGCTCCACTCTGCACTCTGAAGCTCCACTCGGAAGCTCCACTCTGCACTCTGAAGCTCCACTCTGAAGCTCCACTCTGCACTCTGAAGCTCCACTCTGAAGCTCCACTCTGCACTCTGAAGCTCCACTCTGAAGCTCCACTCTGAAGCTCCACTCTGAAGCTCCACTCTGAAGCTCCACTCTGAAGCTCCACTCTGCACTCTGAAGCTCCGCTCTGAAGCTCCACTCTGAAGCTCCACTCTGCACTCTGAAGCTCCACTCTGAAGCTCCACTCTGCACTCTGAAGCTCCACTCTGAAGCTCCACTCTGAATCTCCACTCTCCACTCTGAATCTCCACTCTCCACTCTGAATTCTGAAGCTCCACTCTGCACTCTGAAGCTCCACTCTGCACTCTGAAGCTCCACTCTGAATCTCCACTCTCCACTCTGAAGCTCCACTCTGCACTCTGAAGCTCCACTCTGCACTCTGAAGCTCCACTCTGAAGCTCCACTCTGCACTCTGAAGCTCCACTCTGCACTCTGAAGCTCCACTCTGAAGCTCCACTCTGCACTCTGAAGCTCCACTCTGAAGCTCCACTCTCCACTCTGAATCTCCACTCTGAATCTCCACTCTCCACTCTGAATCTCCACTCTGAATCTCCACTCTCCACTCTGAATTCTGAAGCTCCACTCTGCACTCTGAAGCTCCACTCTGCAGCTCCACTCTGCACTCTGAAGCTCCACTCTGCACTCTGAAGCTCCACTCTGCACTCTGAATCTCCACTCTCCACTCTGAATCTCCACTCTGAATCTCCACTCTGCACTCTGAAGCTCTACTCTGCACTGGTGCAATGCAATGCAATGCAATGGTTTTGCCTTTGTTAAAGTTAGAGCTATTGGCATTGCTCTTGACACTCTGAAGCTCCACTCTGCACTCTGAAGCTCCACTCTGAAGCTCCACTCTGAAGCTCCACTCTGAAGCTCCACTCTGAAGCTCCACTCTGAAGCTCCACTCTGCACTCTGAATCTGCACTCTGAAGCTCCACTCTACACTCTGAAGCTGCACTCTGAAGCTGCACTCTGAAGCTCCACTCTGAAGCTCCACTCTGAAGCTCCACTCTGAAGCTCCACTCTGAAGCTCCACTCTGAAGCTCCACTCTGAAGCTCCACTCTGCACTCTGAAGCTCCACTCTGAATCTGAACTCTGAAGCTCCACTCTGAATCTGCACTCTGAAGCTCCACTCTGCACTCTGAAGCTCCACTCTGAATCTGCACTCTGAAGCTCCACTCTGCACTCTGAAGCTCCACTCTGCACTCTGAAGCTCCACTCTGAATCTGAACTCTGAAGCTCCACTCTGAATCTGCACTCTGCACTCTGAATCTCCACTCTGCACTCTGAAGCTCCACTCTGCACTCTGAAGCTCCACTCTGAATCTCCACTCTCCACTCTGAAGCTCCACTCTGCACTCTGAAGCTCCACTCTGCACTCTGAAGCTCCACTCTGAAGCTCCACTCTGCACTCTGAAGCTCCACTCTGAAGCTCCACTCTGCACTCTGAAGCTCCACTCTGAAGCTCCACTCTCCACTCTGAATCTCCACTCTGAATCTCCACTCTGAATCTCCACTCTGAATCTCCACTCTGAATCTCCACTCTGAATCTCCACTCTCCACTCTGAATCTCCACTCTGAATCTCCACTCTCCACTCTGAATTCTGAAGCTCCACTCTGCACTCTGAAGCTCCACTCTGCACTCTGAAGCTCCACTCTGCACTCTGAAGCTCCACTCTGCACTCTGAAGCTCCACTCTGCACTCTGAATCTCCACTCTCCACTCTGAATCTCCACTCTGAATCTCCACTCTGCACTCTGAAGCTCTACTCTGCACTCTGAAGCTCCACTCTGAAGCTCCACTCTGAAGCTCCACTCTGAAGCTCCATTCTGAAGCTCCACTCTGAAGCTCCACTCTGCACTCTGAAGCTCCACTCTGAAGCTCCACTCTGAATCTCCACTCTCCACTCTGAATCTCCACTCTGAATCTCCACTCTCCACTCTGAATTCTGAAGCTCCACTCTGCACTCTGAAGCTCCACTCTGCACTCTGAAGCTCCACTCTGAATCTCCACTCTCCACTCTGAAGCTCCACTCTGCACTCTGAAGCTCCACTCTGCACTCTGAAGCTCCACTCTGAAGCTCCACTCTGCACTCTGAAGCTCCACTCTGAAGCTCCACTCTGCACTCTGAAGCTCCACTCTGAAGCTCCACTCTCCACTCTGAATCTCCACTCTGAATCTCCACTCTGAATCTCCACTCTGAATCTCCACTCTGAATCTCCACTCTCCACTCTGAATCTCCACTCTGAATCTCCACTCTCCACTCTGAATTCTGAAGCTCCACTCTGCACTCTGAAGCTCCACTCTGCACTCTGAAGCTCCACTCTGCACTCTGAAGCTCCACTCTGCACTCTGAAGCTCCACTCTGCACTCTGAATCTCCACTCTCCACTCTGAATCTCCACTCTGAATCTCCACTCTGCACTCTGAAGCTCTACTCTGCACTCTGAAGCTCCACTCTGAAGCTCCACTCTGAAGCTCCACTCTAAAGCTCCACTCTGAAGCTCCACTCTGAAGCTCCACTCTGAAGCTCCACTCTGAAGCTCCACTCTGAAGCTCCACTCTGAAGCTCCACTCTGAAGCTCCACTCTGCACTCTGAAGCTCCACTCTGAAGCTCCACTCTGCACTCTGAAGCTCCACTCTGAAGCTCCACTCTGAAGCTCCACTCTGAAGCTCCACTCTGAAGCTCCACTCTGAAGCTCCACTCTGAAGCTCCACTCTGCGCTCTGAAGCTCCACTCTGAAGCAGCTCCACTCTGAAGCTCCACTCTGAAGCTCCACTCTGAAGCTCCACTCTGAAGCTCCACTCTGCACTCTGAAGCTCCACTCTGCACTCTGAAGCTCCACTCTGAAGCTCCACTCTGAAGCTCCACTCTGAAGCTCCACTCTGAAGCTCCACTCTGCACTCTGAAGCTCCACTCTGAAGCTCCACTCTGAAGCTCCACTCTGAAGCTCCACTCTGAAGCTCCACTCTGAAGCTCCACTCTGCACTCTGAAGCTCCACTCTGAAGCTCCACTCTGCACTCTGAAGCTCCACTCTGAAGCTCCACTCTGCACTCTGAAGCTCCACTCTGAAGCTCCGCTCTGAAGCTCCACTCTGAAGCTCCACTCTGAAGCTCCACTCTGAAGCTCCACTCTGAAGCTCCACTCTGAAGCTGCACTCTGAAGCTCCACTCTGAAGCTCCACTCTGAAGCTCCACTCTGAAGCTCCACTCTGAAGCTCCACTCTGAAGCTCCACTCTGCACTCTGAAGCTCCACTCTGAAGCTCCACTCTGAAGCTCCACTCTGAAGCTCCACTCTGAAGCTCCACTCTGAAGCTCCACTCTGAAGCTCCACTCTGCACTCTGAGGCTCCACTCTGAAGCTCCACTCTGCACTCTGAAGCTCCACTCTGAAGCTCCACTCTGAAGCTCCACTCTGAATCTGCACTCTGAAGCTCCACTCTGAAGCTCCACTCTGAAGCTCCACTCTGAAGCTCCACTCTGAAGCTCCACTCTGAAGCTCCACTCTGCACTCTGAAGCTCCGCTCTGAAGCTCCGCTCTGAAGCTCCACTCTGAAGCTCCACTCTGAAGCTCGACTCTGAAGCTCCACTCTGAAGCTCCACTCTGAAGCTCCACTCTGAAGCTCCACTCTGCACTCTGAAGCTCCACTCGGAAGCTCCACTCTGCACTCTGAAGCTCCACTCTGAAGCTCCACTCTGCACTCTGAAGCTCCACTCTGAAGCTCCACTCTGCACTCTGAAGCTCCACTCTGAAGCTCCACTCTGCACTCTGAAGCTCCACTCTGAAGCTCCACTCTGAAGCTCCACTCTGAAGCTCCACTCTGCACTCTGAAGCTCCACTCTGAAGCTCCGCTCTGAAGCTCCACTCTGAAGCTCCACTCTGAAGCTCCACTCTGCACTCTGAAGCTCCACTCTGAAGCTCCACTCTGCACTCTGAAGCTCCACTCTGAAGCTCCACTCTGAAGCTCCACTCTGAAGCTCCGCTCTGAAGCTCCACTCTGAAGCTCCGCTCTGAAGCTCCGCTCTGAAGCTCCACTCTGAAGCTCCACTCTGAAGCTCCACTCTGAAGCTCCACTCTGAAGCTCCACTCTGAATCTGCACTCTGAATCTGCACTCTGAATCTGCACTCTGAAGCTCCACTCTGAAGCTCCACTCTGAAGCTCCACTCTGAAGCTCCACTCTGAAGCTCCACTCTGAAGCTGCACTCTGAAGCTGCACTCTGAATCTGCACTCTGAATCTGCACTCTGAAGCTCCACTCTGAAGCTCCACTCTGAAGCTCCACTCTGAAGCTCCACTCTGAAGCTCCACTCTGAAGCTCCACTCTGCACTCTGAAGCTCCACTCTGAAGCTCCACTCTGCACTCTGAAGCTCCACTCTGAAGCTCCACTCTGAAGCTCCACTCTGAAGCTCCACTCTGAAGCTCCACTCTGCACTCTGAAGCTCCACTCTGAAGCTCCGCTCTGAAGCTCCACTCTGAAGCTCCACTCTGCACTCTGAAGCTCCACTCTGAAGCTCCACTCTGCACTCTGAAGCTCCACTCTGAAGCTCCACTCTGAAGCTCCGCTCTGAAGCTCCGCTCTGAAGCTCCACTCTGAAGCTCCGCTCTGAAGCTCCACTCTGAAGCTCCACTCTGAAGCTCCACTCTGAAGCTCCACTCTGAATCTGCACTCTGAATCTGCACTCTGAATCTGCACTCTGAAGCTCCACTCTGAAGCTCCACTCTGAAGCTCCACTCTGAAGCTCCACTCTGAAGCTCCACTCTGAAGCTGCACTCTGAATCTGCACTCTGAATCTGCACTCTGAAGCTCCACTCTGAAGCTCCACTCTGAAGCTCCACTCTGAAGCTCCACTCTGAAGCTCCACTCTGAAGCTCCACTCTGCACTCTGAAGCTCCACTCTGAAGCTCCACTCTGCACTCTGAAGCTCCACTCTGAAGCTCCACTCTGCACTCTGAAGCTCCACTCTGAAGCTCCACTCTGCACTCTGAAGCTCCACTCTGAAGCTCCACTCTGAATCTGCACTCTGAATCTGCACTCTGAAGCTCCACTCTGAAGCTCCACTCTGAAGCTCCACTCTGAAGCTCCACTCTGAAGCTCCACTCTGAAGCTCCACTCTGCACTCTAAAGCTCCACTCTGAAGCTCCACTCTGCACTCTGAAGCTCCACTCTGAAGCTCCACTCTGAAGCTCCACTCTGAAGCTCCACTCTGCACTCTGAAGCTCCACTCTGCACTCTGAAGCTCCACTCTGAAGCTCCACTCTGAAGCTCCACTCTGAAGCTCCACTCTGAAGCTCCACTCTGAAGCTCCACTCTGCACTCTGAAGCTCCACTCTGAAGCTCCACGCTGAAGCTCCACTCTGAAGCTCCACTCTGAAGCTCCACACTGAAGCTCCACTCTGAAGCTCCACTCTGCACTCTGAAGCTCCACTCTGAAGCTGCACTCTGAAGCTCCACTCTGCACTCTGAAGCTCCACTCTGCACTCTGAAGCTCCACTCTGAAGCTCCACTCTGCACTCTGAAGCTCCACTCTGCACTCTGAAGCTCCACTCTGCACTCTGAAGCTCCACTCTGCACTCTGAAGCTCCACTCTGCACTCTGAAGCTGCACTCTGAAGCTGCACTCTGAAGCTCCACTCTGAAGCTCCACTCTGAAGCTCCACTCTGAAGCTCCACTCTGCACTCTGAAGCTCCACTCTGAAGCTCCACTCTGCACTCTGAAGCTCCACTCTGAAGCTCCACTCTGCACTCTGAAGCTCCACTCTGAAGCTCCACTCTGAAGCTCCACTCTGAAGCTCCACTCTGAAGCTCCACTCTGCACTCTGAAGCTCCACTCTGAAGCTCCACTCTGAAGCTCCACTCTGAAGCTCCACTCTCCACTCTGAAGCTCCACTCTGCACTCTGAAGCTCCACTCTGCACTCTGAAGCTCCACTCTGAAGCTCCACTCTGAAGCTCCACTCTGCACTCTGAAGCTCCACTCTGAAGCTCCACTCTCCACTCTGAATCTCCACTCTGAATCTCCACTCTCCACTCTGAATTCTGAAGCTCCACTCTGCACTCTGAAGCTCCACTCTGCACTCTGAAGCTCCACTCTGCACTCTGAAGCTCCACTCTGCACTCTGAAGCTCCACTCTGCACTCTGAAGCTCCACTCTGCACTCTGAATCTCCACTCTCCACTCTGAATCTCCACTCTGCACTCTGAAGCTCTACTCTGCACTCTGAAGCTCCACTCTGAAGCTCCACTCTGAAGCTCCACTCTAAAGCTCCACTCTAAAGCTCCACTCTGAAGCTCCACTCTGAAGCTCCACTCTGAAGCTCCACTCTGAAGCTCCACTCTGAAGCTCCACTCTGAAGCTCCACTCTGAAGCTCCACTCTGCACTCTGAAGCTCCACTCTGAAGCTCCACTCTGCACTCTGAAGCTCCACTCTGAAGCTCCACTCTGAAGCTCAACTCTGAAGCTCCACTCTGAAGCTCCACTCTGAAGCTCCACTCTGCGCTCTGAAGCTCCACTCTGAAGCAGCTCCACTCTGAAGCTCCACTCTGAAGCTCCACTCTGAAGCTCCACTCTGAAGCTCCACTCTGAAGCTCCACTCTGAAGCTCCACTCTGCACTCTGAAGCTCCACTCTGAAGCTCCACTCTGCACTCTGAAGCTCCACTCTGAAGCTCCACTCTGCACTCTGAAGCTCCACTCTGAAGCTCCACTCTGAAGCTCCACTCTGAAGCTCCACTCTGAAGCTCCACTCTGCACTCTGAAGCTCCACTCTGAAGCTCCACTCTGAAGCTCCACTCTGAAGCTCCACTCTGAAGCTCCACTCTGAAGCTCCACTCTGCACTCTGAAGCTCCACTCTGAAGCTCCACTCTGCACTCTGAAGCTCCACTCTGAAGCTCCGCTCTGAAGCTCCACTCTGAAGCTCCACTCTAAAGCTCCACTCTGAAGCTCCACTCTAAAGCTCCACTCTGAAGCTCCACTCTGAAGCTCCACTCTGAAGCTCCACTCTGAAGCTCCACTCTGAAGCTCCACTCTGAAGCTCCACTCTGCACTCTGAAGCTCCACTCTGAAGCTCCACTCTGCACTCTGAAGCTCCACTCTGAAGCTCCACTCTGAAGCTCAACTCTGAAGCTCCACTCTGAAGCTCCACTCTGAAGCTCCACTCTGCGCTCTGAAGCTCCACTCTGAAGCAGCTCCACTCTGAAGCTCCACTCTGAAGCTCCACTCTGAAGCTCCACTCTGAAGCTCCACTCTGAAGCTCCACTCTGAAGCTCCACTCTGCACTCTGAAGCTCCACTCTGAAGCTCCACTCTGCACTCTGAAGCTCCACTCTGAAGCTCCACTCTGCACTCTGAAGCTCCACTCTGAAGCTCCACTCTGAAGCTCCACTCTGAAGCTCCACTCTGAAGCTCCACTCTGCACTCTGAAGCTCCACTCTGAAGCTCCACTCTGAAGCTCCACTCTGAAGCTCCACTCTGAAGCTCCACTCTGAAGCTCCACTCTGCACTCTGAAGCTCCACTCTGAAGCTCCACTCTGCACTCTGAAGCTCCACTCTGAAGCTCCGCTCTGAAGCTCCACTCTGAAGCTCCACTCCGAAGCTCCACTCTGAAGCTCCACTCTGCACTCTGAAGCTCCACTCTGAAGCTCCACTCTGAAGCTCCACTCTGAAGCTCCACTCTGCACTCTGAAGCTCCACTCTGAAGCTCCACTCTGAAGCTCCAGTCTGAAGCTCCACTCTGAAGCTCCACTCTGAAGCTCCACTCTGAAGCTCCACTCTCAAGCTCCACTCTGAAGCTCCACTCTGCACTCTGAAGCTCCACTCTGAAGCTCCACTCTGAAGCTCCACTCTGAAGCTCCACTCTGAAGCTCCACTCTGAAGCTCCACTCTGCACTCTGAGGCTCCACTCTGAAGCTCCACTCTGCACTCTGAAGCTCCACTCTGAAGCTCCACTCTGAAGCTCCACTCTGAAGCTCCACTCTGAAGCTCCACTCTGAAGCTCCACTCTGCACTCTGAAGCTCCGCTCTGAAGCTCCGCTCTGAAGCTCCACTCTGAAGCTCCACTCTGAAGCTCCACTCTGAAGCTCCACTCTGAAGCTCCACTCTGCACTCTGAAGCTCCACTCGGAAGCTCCACTCTGCACTCTGAAGCTCCACTCTGAAGCTCCACTCTGAAGCTCCACTCTGAAGCTCCACTCTGAAGCTCCACTCTGAAGCTCCACTCTGCACTCTGAAGCTCCACTCTGAAGCTCCACTCTGAAGCTCCACTCTGAAGCTCCACTCTGCACTCTGAAGCTCCACTCTGAAGCTCCGCTCTGAAGCTCCACTCTGAAGCTCCACTCTGAAGCTCCACTCTGCACTCTGAAGCTCCACTCTGAAGCTCCACTCTGCACTCTGAAGCTCCACTCTGAAGCTCCGCTCTGAAGCTCCACTCTGAAGCTCCACTCTGAAGCTCCACTCTGAAGCTCCACTCTGAAGCTCCACTCTGAATCTGCACTCTGAATCTGCACTCTGAATCTGCACTCTGAATCTGCACTCTGACGCTCCACTCTGAAGCTCCACTCTGAAGCTCCACTCTGAAGCTCCACTCTGCACTCTGAAGCTCCACTCTGAAGCTCCACTCTGAAGCTCCACTCTGAAGCTCCACTCTGAAGCTCCACTCTGAAGCTGCACTCTGAATCTGCACTCTGAATCGGCACTCTGAATCTGCACTCTGAAGCTCCACTCTGAAGCTCCACTCTGAAGCTCCACTCTGCACTCTGAAGCTCCACTCTGAAGCTCCACTCTGCACTCTGAAGCTCCACTCTGAAGCTCCACTCTGAAGCTCCACTCTGCACTCTGAAGCTCCACTCTGCACTCTGAAGCTCCACTCTGAAGCTCCACTCTGAAGCTCCACTCTGAAGCTCCACTCTGAAGCTCCACTCTGCACTCTGAAGCTCCACTCTGAAGCTCCACTCTGAAGCTCCACTCTGAAGCTCCACACTGAAGCTCCACTCTGAAGCTCCACTCTGCACTCTGAAGCTCCACTCTGCACTCTGAAGCTCCACTCTGAAGCTGCACTCTGAAGCTCCACTCTGCACTCTGAAGCTCCACTCTGCACTCTGAAGCTCCACTCTGAAGCTCCACTCTGCACTCTGAAGCTCCACTCTGCACTCTGAAGCTCCACTCTGCACTCTGAAGCTCCACTCTGCACTCTGAAGCTCCACTCTGCACTCTGAAGCTCCACTCTGCACTCTGAAGCTGCACTCTGCACTCTGAAGCTCCACTCTGAAGCTCCACTCTGAAGCTCCACTCTGAAGCTCCACTCTGAAGCTCCACTCTGCACTCTGAAGCTCCACTCTGAAGCTCCACTCTGCACTCTGAAGCTCCACTCTGAAGCTCCACTCTGCACTCTGAAGCTCCACTCTGAAGCTCCACTCTGAAGCTCCACTCTGAAGCTCCACTCTGAAGCTCCACTCTGCACTCTGAAGCTCCACTCTGAAGCTCCACTCTGAAGCTCCACTCTGAAGCTCCACTCTGAAGTTCCACTCTGCACTCTGAAGCTCCGCTCTGAAGCTCCACTCTGAAGCTCCACTCTGCACTCTGAAGCTCCACTCTGCACTCTGAAGCTCCACTCTGCACTCTGAAGCTCCACTTTGCACTCTGAAGCTCCACTCTGCACTCTGAAGCTCCACTCTGCACTCTGAAGCTCCACTCTGAAGCTCCACTCTGAAGCTCCACTCTGAAGCTCCACTCTGAAGCTCCACTCTGAAGCTCCACTCTGCACTCTGAAGCTCCACTCTGAAGCTCCACTCTGCACTCTGAAGCTCCACTCTGAAGCTCCACTCTGAAGCTCCACTCTGAAGCTCCACTCTGAAGCTCCACTCTGAAGCTCCACTCTGAAGCTCCACTCTGCACTCTGAAGCTCCACTCTGAATCTGCACTCTGAAGCTCCACTCTGCACTCTGAAGCTCCACTCTGAAGCTCCACTCTGCACTCTGAAGCTCCACTCTGAAGCTCCACTCTGCACTCTGAAGCTCCACTCTGAAGCTCCACTCTGCACTCTGAAGCTCCACTCTGAAGCTCCACTCTGCACTCTGAAGCTCCACTCTGAAGCTCCACTCTGCACTCTGAAGCTCCACTCTGCACTCTGAAGCTCCACTCTGAAGCTCCACTCTGCACTCTGAAGCTCCACTCCGCACTCTGAAGCTCCACTCTGAAGCTCCACTCTGAAGCTCCACTCTGAAGCTCCACTCTGAAGCTCCACTCTGCACTCTGAAGCTCCAATCTGAAGCTCCACTCTGCACTCTGAAGCTCCACTCTGAAGCTCCACTCTGAAGCTCCACTCTGAAGCTCCACTCTGAAGCTCCACTCTGCACTCTGAAGCTCCACTCTGCACTCTGAAGCTCCACTCTGCACTCTGAAGCTCCACTCTGCACTCTGAATCTCCACTCTCCACTCTGAATCTCCACTCTGAATCTCCACTCTGCACTCTGAAGCTCTACTCTGCACTCTGAAGCTCCACTCTGAAGCTCCACTCTGAAGCTCCACTCTGAAGCTCCACTCTGAAGCTCCACTCTGAAGCTCCACTCTGAAGCTCCACTCTGCACTCTGAAGCTCCACTCTGAAGCTCCACTCTGCACTCTGAAGCTCCACTCTGAAGCTCCACTCTGAAGCTCCACTCTGAAGCTCCACTCTGAAGCTCCACTCTGCGCTCTGAAGCTCCACTCTGAAGCAGCTCCACTCTGAAGCTCCACTCTGAAGCAGCTCCACTCTGAAGCTCCACTCTGAAGCTCCACTCTGAAGCTCCACTCTGAAGCTCCACTCTGAAGCTCCACTCTGCACTCTGAAGCTCCACTCTGAAGCTCCACTCTGCACTCTGAAGCTCCACTCTGAAGCTCCACTCTGAAGCTCCACTCTGAAGCTCCACTCTGAAGCTCCACTCTGCACTCTGAAGCTCCACTCTGAAGCTCCACTCTGAAGCTCCACTCTGAAGCTCCACTCTGAAGCTCCACTCTGAAGCTCCACTCTGAAGCTCCACTCTGCACTCTGAAGCTCCACTCTGAAGCTCCACTCTGCACTCTGAAGCTCCACTCTGAAGCTCCACTCTGCACTCTGAAGCTCCACTCTGAAGCTCCGCTCTGAAGCTCCACTCTGAAGCTCCACTCTGAAGCTCCACTCTGAAGCTCCACTCTGCACTCTGAAGCTCCACTCTGAAGCTCCACTCTGAAGCTCCACTCTGAAGCTCCACTCTGCACTCTGAAGCTCCACTCTGAAGCTCCACTCTGAAGCTCCACTCTGAAGCTCCACTCTGCACTCTGAGGCTCCACTCTGAAGCTCCACTCTGCACTCTGAAGCTCCACTCTGAAGCTCCACTCTGAAGCTTCACTCTGAAGCTCCACTCTGAAGCTCCACTCTGAAGCTCCACTCTGAAGCTCCACTCTGAAGCTCCACTCTGAAGCTCCACTCTGCACTCTGAAGCTCCGCTCTGAAGCTCCGCTCTGAAGCTCCACTCTGAAGCTCCACTCTGAAGCTCCACTCTGAAGCTCGACTCTGAAGCTCCACTCTGAAGCTCCACTCTGAAGCTCCACTCTGAAGCTCCACTCTGAAGCTCCACTCTGAAGCTCCACTCTGCACTCTGAAGCTCCACTCTGAAGCTCCACTCTGCACTCTGAAGCTCCACTCTGAAGCTCCACTCTGCACTCTGAAGCTCCACTCTGAAGCTCCACTCTGCACTCTGAAGCTCCACTCTGAAGCTCCACTCTGAAGCTCCACTCTGAAGCTCCACTCTGAAGCTCCACTCTGAAGCTCCACTCTGAAGCTCCACTCTGCACTCTGAAGCTCCACTCTGAAGCTCCGCTCTGAAGCTCCACTCTGAAGCTCCACTCTGCACTCTGAAGCTCCACTCTGAAGCTCCACTCTGCACTCTGAAGCTCCACTCTGAAGCTCCACTCTGAAGCTCCGCTCTGAAGCTCCGCTCTGAAGCTCCACTCTGAAGCTCCACTCTGAAGCTCCACTCTGAAGCTCCACTCTGAATCTGCACTCTGAATCTGCACTCTGAAGCTCCACTCTGAAGCTCCACTCTGCACTCTGAAGCTCCACTCTGAAGCTCCACTCTGAAGCTCCACTCTGAAGCTCCACTCTGAAGCTCCACTCTGAAGCTGCACTCTGAATCTGCACTCTGAATCTGCACTCTGAATCTGCACTCTGAATCTGCACTCTGAAGCTCCACTCTGAAGCTCCACTCTGAAGCTCCACTCTGAAGCTCCACTCTGAAGCTCCACTCTGCACTCTGAAGCTCCACTCTGAAGCTCCACTCTGCACTCTGAAGCTCCACTCTGAAGCTCCACTCTGAAGCTCCACTCTGCACTCTGAAGCTCCACTCTGCACTCTGAAGCTCCACTCTGAAGCTCCACTCTGAAGCTCCACTCTGAAGCTCCACTCTGAAGCTCCACTCTGCACTCTGAAGCTCCACTCTGAAGCTCCACTCTGAAGCTCCACTCTGAAGCTCCACTCTGAAGCTCCACTCTGAAGCTCCACACTGAAGCTCCACTCTGAAGCTCCACACTGAAGCTCCACTCTGAATCTGCACTCTGAAGCTCCACTCTGAAGCTCCACTCTGAAGCTCCACTCTGCACTCTGAAGCTCCACTCTGAAGCTCCACTCTGAAGCTCCACTCTGAAGCTCCACTCTGAAGCTCCACTCTGAAGCTGCACTCTGAATCTGCACTCTGAATCTGCACTCTGAATCTGCACTCTGAAGCTCCACTCTGAAGCTCCACTCTGAAGCTCCACTCTGAAGCTCCACTCTGAAGCTCCACTCTGCACTCTGAAGCTCCACTCTGAAGCTCCACTCTGCACTCTGAAGCTCCACTCTGAAGCTCCACTCTGAAGCTCCACTCTGCACTCTGAAGCTCCACTCTGCACTCTGAAGCTCCACTCTGAAGCTCCACTCTGAAGCTCCACTCTGAAGCTCCACTCTGCACTCTGAAGCTCCACTCTGAAGCTCCACTCTGAAGCTCCACTCTGAAGCTCCACTCTGAAGCTCCACACTGAAGCTCCACTCTGAAGCTCCACACTGAAGCTCCACTCTGAAGCTCCACTCTGCACTCTGAAGCTCCACTCTGCACTCTGAAGCTCCACTCTGAAGCTGCACTCTGAAGCTCCACTCTGCACTCTGAAGCTCCACTCTCCACTCTGAAGCTCCACTCTGCACTCTGAAGCTCCACTCTGCACTCTGAAGCTCCACTCTGCACTCTGAAGCTCCACTCTGCACTCTGAAGCTCCACTCTGCACTCTGAAGCTCCACTCTGCACTCTGAAGCTGCACTCTGAAGCTGCACTCTGAAGCTCCACTCTGAAGCTCCACTCTGAAGCTCCACTCTGAAGCTCCACTCTGCACTCTGAAGCTCCACTCTGAAGCTCCACTCTGCACTCTGAAGCTCCACTCTGAAGCTCCACTCTGCACTCTGAAGCTCCACTCTGAAGCTCCACTCTGAAGCTCCACTCTGAAGCTCCACTCTGAAGCTCCACTCTGAAGCTCCACTCTGCACTCTGAAGCTCCACTCTGAAGCTCCACTCTGAAGCTCCACTCTGAAGCTCCACTCTGCACTCTGAAGCTCCGCTCTGAAGCTCCACTCTGAAGCTCCACTCTGCACTCTGAAGCTCCACTCTGCACTCTGAAGCTCCACTCTGCACTCTGAAGCTCCACTCTGCACTCTGAAGCTCCACTCTGAAGCTCCACTCTGAAGCTCCACTCTGAACCTCCACTCTGAAGCTCCACTCTGCACTCTGAAGCTCCACTCTGAAGCTCCACTCTGCACTCTGAAGCTCCACTCTGAAGCTCCACTCTGAAGCTCCACTCTGAAGCTCCACTCTGAAGCTCCACTCTGAAGCTCCACTCTGCACTCTGAAGCTCCACTCTGAAGCTCCACTCTGAAGCTCCACTCTGCACTCTGAAGCTCCACTCTGAAGCTCCACTCTGCACTCTGAAGCTCCACTCTGAAGCTCCACTCTGCACTCTGAAGCTCCACTCTGAAGCTCCACTCTGCACTCTGAAGCTCCACTCTGAAGCTCCACTCTGCACTCTGAAGCTCCACTCTGCACTCTGAAGCTCCACTCTGAAGCTCCACTCTGCACTCTGAAGCTCCACTCCGCACTCTGAAGCTCCACTCTGAAGCTCCACTCTGAAGCTCCACTCTGCACTCTGAAGCTCCAATCTGAAGCTCCACTCTGCACTCTGAAGCTGCACTCTGAAGCTCCACTCTGAAGCTCCACTCTGAAGCTCCACTCTGCACTCTGAAGCTCCACTCTGAAGCTCCACTCTGAAGTTCCACTCTGAAGCTCCACTCTGCACTCTGAAGCTCCACTCTGAAGCTCCACTCTGAAGCTCCACTCTGGCGCTCCACTCTGAAGCTCCACTCTGAAGCACCACTCTGAAGCACCACTCTGCACTCGGTATAATCTTCATGCCTCCTACTTTCCCTGCAGCCAACCATCTCCTCGGATGACGGGCTGCCGGCGATACTTCCCTGCAGCTTGGTTTGACCTTCATGCCCTTTCCCGGCGGGTGCCCTCAATCCCGGACCAGATTCGGGGGCGTTCCCGAGAAGAGGCTTTCGGCTGACGTAGCCAAAAGCCAAAGAATCTCGGGAACGCCCCCGTGTCTGGTCCGGCATTGACGGACAGGCCCCTCGTCCAATGGCTAGGCTCCATTTATGGAGCCAGCCAATGAATGACGAGGGCCGACCCAAAGCCACACTACAGTTCTCATTAGGTTTTTGCTGCGCAAAAAAGATGCGCAGAGCGCATCTTTTTGGCGAGGCAAAACCTAATGACTACCAAGCTTGACACAAACCTGCACCATATAGTATTCTTTTATTTTTTTAAAGAAAATCCGGAAATTAGATTTTTTGGGGGCGGGGGGGGGGTAAAGAAAACAAAACAATCAATGCTTCCCTCGCTATAGGAGGCATCTTTAATGGAGGGAGGGGGGGGAGGTGGAGACTTTGAGGTTTTTACTGTCCCTCACTGCCAAGGTTTGCATGGAGGTGATTGACAGTAAAATAAATGGCTACATGTCTGCCCATCCTGATTGGGCAGGTGAAAATGTAGCTATTTCTCGGTTGGCTATGGCGGTGATGAAATAGACACTGCTGTGGCCAGATGGAAGGTCCACCGCATTAAAGTTAATTGGGAGGGCAGACCTTCATGATGGCAGCATGAATTCTCAGTCGCTGTTGTGACAGAGTATACATTCCGCCAACATATAGACCTTCATTATGGGTTCTCTGAATTCTCAATTCTGATGGTAAAGGGAATTACCATTCGAATCAGGATTCTGTCATGTACTGGAAAATCCACACTGCTGACACATTTATGGGTTATATAGATAAATATGTCCCAGGAAAATAGCCCCAAAATCAAGAAATATATGCGGAATCGGTGCAGAAGAAATGGTTACTATTATGGAGTTGAGATTCTGCCTTTTCGGCATCTTCACTGGAGTAATAAACATTTGAGTATCTATTACCTATAGCAATAATAAGAACAATAGTTACTTACCTGTAATCTGTGGTTCTCCAGTATTGGTGTCTTTCATAGATTTACATGCCTGAATCATTCCCCGTCGTCAGAGTGGGAGTCCCACGGTACATAAAAAAGCAATAATATGCCTATAGAAAAACCAAAACCTTGGTATTAACAAGCCAGGAAGTAAAGTAGCCCTAAGCTACAGTGTACAAAACCTCCACACTCATGACTATCCTAGTCATTTTGTATAGACCAAACTGCAGCCAATCAGGTGACAGCACCCACCAGAATGTTCTACCAGAGGCTCAGGCTCTCAGATTTTCTCGCACAGGAGTGAAACCAAAATAATTGCCTGAGGGAGCCTCTGAGGGGAGGTGGGCGGGTGCATGTGATTCTATGAAAGACACCAATACTGGAGAACCACAGTTTACAGGTAAGTAACTATTGTTCTTCTCCAGTATTGGGGTGTCTTTCATAGATTCACATGCCTGAATCAGAGTAGATAGCAGTACAAAAGAACATCATGCTCATTAGACGCTTGTTGTATCATAGTATAGATGCATAAATAGCCAAACAATAATAACATGTTAGAAGCATCTAAAAAGAGCATAGAGGAGGAGGGAGAACAGGGGCTCACCTATTTGAAAAGATTGCAAAGAACTGCTCTTCCCACCGAAGCATCTGCATCACTGGCCGAATCCAAACAGTAGTGTCTGGTAAACGTGTGCCTGCTGGACCAAATTGCAGCTCTGCAGATCTGAAGAAGAAGTTATGTTGATTATGTCCTCGAATGGTCCTACCACCTGCACCCACTGAAGACTGAGCTCTTCCAGCAAGGGCCTCATCTTTAGACGACAGTTGGGGATGAGAGGGATACAGAAAGAGATCATCCCTAGGAAAGACTTGAACTTGCAAACAGAAACGCACTCTTTTTTCAGCAATATGGAAGCCATCCTGTAGATCTTTATCTGTCTTTCTTTTGAAACAAACACTCGGGCGAGTTGCGTGTCCAACGTTGCTCCTAAGAAAGACTTCCTTTGGGATGGAGTCAGATGAGACTTTTCGAAATTTACTGAGAAACCCAGGCTCTGGAAAAGTGACAGGCACCTTTGAACGGGTGCTTCTGCTGTGACTAGAGAACTTGCAAACAAAACAAGTGATGGACAGAATGTGGATCAATGTCACACATTCACCCCAGTCCAAAGATCTGGGCCCATATCCATCGTTTTTTTGCACTCCACACCACCCTGGGTTAGACAATGGCGATATGCAAATCAGCTCTGACCCTGTGCCCCATGGGAACAGTCCAGTCCGAACTACAAAAGCCATGTCCTTCCCAGAACGGTGGTGTGGAGTGCAAAAAACGATGGATTTAGGCCCAGATCCTTGTACTGGGGTGAATGTAAGACATTGATTTACATTCTGTCCATCAAATTGTTTTTTGTAATTTTCTCCCTGAGTGTACGGGGGTAGCTCAGACGTGGGTCCCAGAGCCTCCACACCACTGGAGTCAAGCTAGCCGGGCTGATGAGAGGTGTTACCTCGAAACCGGTCCGGTCCTCGGATGCTTGATTCCGGTCTGGGAAAGATATGGCTGTTGTAGTTCGGACTGGACTGTTCCCATGGGGCACAGGGTCAGAGCTGATTTGCATGAAGCCATTATCTGACCCAGGGTGGTGTGGAGTGCAAAAAACGATGGATTTAGGCCCAGATCCTTGTACTGGGGTAAATGTAAGACATTGATCTACATTCTGTCCATCAAATTGTTTTTTGTAATTTTCTCCGTGACTAGAGAACTGGCCTTGATAAGGCAGTCGTCCACATATGGGTAAATTTGAATTCCTTCCAATAGAAGATGAGCTGCTACTGGAGCTAATATCTTTGTGAAAACTCTGCAGGCTGAACGCAGTCCAAAAGGGTGAACTTTGAACTGAAAGTCCCTGCCAGCCACTCTGAACCTTAAAAACTTCCTGTGTCTAGGAGAATGGGTACATGGAAGTGTGCGTAACTGAAGGTCGAGTGTTGCCATGTGATCCCCTTCTGAGAGAAACTGGAGGATTTCTTGAAGTGTTAACATCCAGAAGGACAATTTTTTGATGTATTTGTTGAGGGCCCACAGGTCGAGGATGGGGCGCCATTCCCCCGACTTCTTGCGATTTAGGAAAAATCTAGAATAAAATCTTTTCCCTCTTTGCAATCGAGGTACTTTTTCAATGGCTCCTTTTCGAATCATGGAATATATTTGGGAGAACAGCTCTTTGAGATGAGCTGGTGGTGGACGCTTTGGGGGAGAATTTGGAGAGGCTTTGACAAATTCTAGAATGTGGCCCCTGTATACAACGTCCAGGACCCATCTGTCCGTAGTAATCTTGGACCAATTTGATAAGTAGTGGGATATTCTTCCTCCAATGTGTAAATTTGGCTTGGGTAGAGGTGGTGGCAGGTTGTATGTCTTACTTGCTCTTGTTGGTGTCTCTTCCTCGATAAAAGGATTTCCTTCTTGTCTGGGAATAATTGTTTCCTTTCTGACCGTACGTCTGTTGTCTGTACGGTTGGTATCTTTGGTTACCTTGCGTGTTGTTATATGAATGCTGCTGCGAGTAACCTCCTCTGTTTGAGAAATTGCCTCTTCCTTTTGTACCACAAAAGGAAGACTTACGGAATTGCAGAGTTCCCAGCGATCGTGCTGTTTCCGTGTCCTTCTTTATGGCTTGTAAAGCCTCATCCACGTGTTGCCCGAAAAGGAACTCTCCATCATAGGCCATGTCCATGATCTTAGACTTGACCTCCCAGCTAAAGGATGTAGATTTTAGCCATCCTTGCCTTCTCAGAACAGCTGCACCCACCAGCTGTCTGAAACCTGTAGCCACCACGTCCACTGCAGCATCAATTATTTCAGCCGATGCACATTCACCTTCGTACAATATCTTTTTGGCTTCAGACTACTCAGGCTCCAAAAGCTTCTCAATGTAAGGCGCTATGTCTGACCACATCTGCCTGTCATACCTCCCAAGTATCGCTAGGGCGTTCGCGGCAAGGACAGTAGTTGCCGCTATAGTTGAGACCTTCTTGCCTATTGAATCGAGACGTCTTCCCTCCCTATCCGGGGGAGCAGTGACTTGCGAAGAAGGATTTCTGGCCCTCCTCTGAGCTGCCTGGGCAACAACTGAATCTGTTTTAGCTTGACCAATAAGGCATGATGCCGGTGAAGTGAGAGGTGCCTTATATTTCTTATCTACTCAAGGTAGAACTGCCGGCAGAGAGTTTGGCGTAGCCATTATCTTTAAACCCTCCTTCCAAATAAAGTCAATTATTGGGATGGTCTTCACTTGTCTTTGTTTTAGATCTTTAAAATCATATAGGAAGCAATCATCCTGTTTAGCCTCCATGGTGATCAGAAACCTTTTCGTTGCCATGTCCATAATTTGATGAAAAGTCACAATGTCTACCGGCGGAGAGTCCGCCGCAGGTGGACCAGCTGGAGAAGGAGTTTGGGCTTAATACTCGTCCCACTCCGACAGTACTGACTTGTCATCTACCTCGTCTTCTTCTCTTTCCTCAACAGAAGTAACATCATCCTGGGTGTGATGAGATGGTACTGAAGAGGGAGGCATTGTAGGTTGTGTCTCCGAAGTTGGCAGCGGAGAAGATTGTCTTGGTGGTCTTAATGGTGCCGTAGATGTTTGTGGCATAGGCGTTGAGAGGCGTGAATCACCTGATTCTGAAGGTGGGAATCGGCGATAATAATCACTCAACATATACTGAAGGTTATGTAGTAGATCCAATGGCATCTGCGCGGAAAGCACTGACACAGGAGCCCGACCAGAAGGCTCAAGGAATTGTTCCTCTTCTTCGTGTTCTTCATCCTGGTATTTTATAAGCAGCTCAGATGGGCTTCTGGCTGCACGAAAACTTTCATCCTCGTAGGATTCCTCCTCTTCCTCCTCAGAGTCTAACAACTGCTCTGGCAATTTTAATGTCGAAAGAGCCGTTAGGGATGATCCACGTCTTTCTAGCAATAAAGCTGTGGTAGACGGTGAAGGAAAAGGAATTGTGGACGGCTTGGCTGACCACACTTGCAGTTCTGAACAAGCTGACAGTGGAGGCGTCGACGGTGCCACCGCCGTCGGTGTCGTGGATGGAGAAAAACCAGTATCCTTCTGTGGAACAGCAACGTTCGTCGACCGTGTGGCTGTCGATGATACCATCTTCGTTGGCGATGACGTCGTCGACGGAGTGTCTTCTTCGTCGACGATGATGTAGTCGACGGGAGTATTTTCTTCGTCGACGATGTCGTCGACGGGAGTATTTTCTTCGTCGACAGTAACGTCGTTGACGGGATCGATTTCTTTGTCGACGATGATGTCGTCGACGGCAGGGTAATCCTCGTTCACGAGGATGACGTCGATGGGAGGGTGATCTTCGTCGACGATGAGCTCGTCAACGGTATGACAGTCGTTGACGCCTGTGTGGACGACGAAGTACTCGCCGACGGTACCTTTAGAATCTTCGTCGACGGAGGGGCGTCCACGATCGATGGCACTATCTTCGTCGACGAGATGGGACGAATTGATACGTGAACCAGCGTCGATGGTGAGGAGGCTGAAAACATCACCATAGCTGGTCTTGGTGAGGAGAATGTCACTGTAGATGTTGAAGAAGCGCTGACGTGAAGAGATGTTGACGGTGGAGCTGTCGTCGACGCTGAAGTGAACAAAGTCTTACTCTGAGGTAAAATTTTATGAGAAGCTGTCTTGGAAGATGAAGATTTTCCAGTTTTCCTTGGGGGCGTACCAGGACCAGATTTAACAGGTGGAAAAGCCTTTTTTGAAGTAGAAGGCACGCCAGAATCCTGAGAGGATTGGGCTTTCTTCAACACCTTTGCCCCAGGAGAAGCCTTCTCAACCTCAGCCTTCCTCTTTCTAGAGGACATAGTAAACCCTGAGGCTATACTCCCTACCTCAGAAACGGGGTTATTCTGGTCCTTGATCTTTTGGAGCCACAGGAGAAGACGACCCTCTCTGTCCCTGAGGGTTTTCTGAGGAAAGGTTCTGCAGATTTTACACTCCTTTACCTCATGATCTGGATATAAACAATATATGCACTTCTTGTGAGGATCCTCCTTAAACAGCCTCAGCTTCCCACAAGAATCACAAGCCCTAAAGAGGGATCTTGAAGTAGACATCTTTAAAAACCCAACCAAAGTAAGAAGAAACTGAGCAGAGCTCAGGGAGACTCCCTTCACATGATGTGCAGTAGAAAATCTGAAAGCCTGAGCTTCTGAGGAGAACATTCTGGTGGGTGCTGTTACCTGATTGGCTGTAGTTTGGTCTATACAAATTGACTAGGATAGTCATGAGTGTGTAAGTTTTGTACACTGTAGCTTAGGGCTACTTTACTTTCTGGTTTGTTATTACCAAGGTTTTGGTTTTTCTATAGGCATATTATTGCTTTTTTATGTACCGTGGAACTCCCACTCCGACGACGGGGAATGATTCAGGCATGTGAATCTATGAAAGACAACCCAATACTGGAGAATAATAATTCTGTTTTATAAAAATTATTCATACAGCACTTATGTCAGGTTCATGCTCTGTAAATAAAAGAAGTTAGTGTGAATTAATTTATATTGCCCAATTTACTCAATTGGATACCTAGTGATGGTAGGGAGGCTGAGTAAGCATTAAGGGGTTTCAAAATTGTGATATTTAGATCACTGCATATGTTAGCGGCGATCGATCGACTAACGGCCATTCTGGAATCCTGTGAAACTATATTGATACTGACTTGATCCAGGTTCCATATAGATTTCAGTCGTTCCTCACAAGAGAGGAAAACTTTGTAATTGGGATGAAGAAATACCTTCAACGTGGAAAGAGGGACATGAATAGAGGTGTGGGGGTTGGCACAGAACTTTCCAACGAAATACTGTAAAAAGGGGAAATAGCAACTAAAAAGCTGAAGGTAATTCTCTGACAGTCACAAAAACATGGAGTAAAAAATGAGGCCCTCAAGCACTCATTCAATGCGAAATGTCTACACAGCTTGCCTAAGCTACCACAAAGTTGATCCTTACAGCAGAGTGACAGCGCAACACCTTCTTCTCTTAGGACAACGTGTACAGAGGAAACATTTTACAAGTTCCTAATTGCTGCTTTTTACGACTTGAAATTAGGAACACGCAAAATGCAATGTAAAACAGAGTCTCAGTCACTGCCAATCCCAGTGAGGTCACAATTGATGAGGCAGGTCACAATTTGCGACCCATTGGGACTGGCCGGTAATCACAGGAATGGTGGCCTGCTAGGGTCAGCAGATCACCATGTCTGATTGCTTTTTAGAAAAAGCATTTTTTTAAATTGAAATGCAGCCTGTTTTTCTTAAAGGAAAGCAGGACGCATTTAAAAAAGAGAAATTAAAAGTTTTTGTTCAATTTTTTAAGAGTAGGCAGTGGCTCTTAAAAAATGTTGGCGACCACATTCACAAAGAGAAGGGGTCATGTGGGGACCCCTTCCTTTTTGTGAATAGATAACCACCTCCTTCACGGAGTCTGTAAAATATGAATGTTTTGCAAACACATTCCAGTCGCAAAACATTCATATATGCCCCTGTGATGCGCTATTAGGAAGAGACGCCCTTGGCACTCCCCTTCCTAATATCAACTCGCAAACCCTATTTTACGAGTCGATAATAGGTTAGCGACTCACAAAATAGGGTTAGCACATTGCAAAAGGCTATTTAGTGGTCACAAACAGCCCAATACTCCATTTGCAAGTGCTAAAACCTTTTTAGGTCTCGCCTAAGCTGTCGCGTTAGCGATGCTCTGGCCAGATATTAAATAAGGGGCTTCTGAAAGTGCTCCCAAAGGCCTGCAGCCTTTGGGAGCACTTTCCCGGCCGCTTTGATGTTCTCAGTGAGCTGCGTGGCCACTGAGAACATCAAAGCGGCTGCGAAAGTGCTCACCATTTATCACCCCATCCCGCACTGCCTATACAAGCATGAATCTTTTGGATCAGTTTGCTCTGAGCAAAATAATTCACTTGATGGCAAAGCACCACATTAAAAAAACAGGGTCTCCTGCTTTTCAAAACATGCACAGTGCTGTTTGTTATGTTTCTCTTGTGTACTGACGACAGTGGAAAATGTCTGCCTTTGTTTTTCTCACTCCCAATGCAACAGTGGGTCTCTGGGCACCCAGAAGGGATGTTTGCTTAAAGATTATGCAATCGCCCTGTCCTCTTGTTTACTTGTTCCAGACTGTTGTTTTTTCCAAGTTCGCCTGACTTCACATTCCTTGATTACAGTCGCTGAAACAAAGCGGCCAGCGCTCTTTCCTGAAGTGAATCCTTCTGGCGCTCAACACTGTGCCGCTGACGTTGTTTCAAAGGAGCGTTTAAGAATGAACCGACTGGGAGCTGGCTTGGATTCGTCTTTTTGTTCCCCAATATGCAAGATGGGCTGCAGCACACATCTTCGGATCAAGGGTTTTTGACTTGCGACCTAGATTCTTATTCAATAATTTGGATAACTATATTTTTCTTTCATTTAAGAAACTTTTAAAACCTTTGTGGTTCCTCTGTAACTAAATAACGCAAATTGACGTGCTTTCTTATTATTAGCTTTGGCTATCTCCCGGTCTACTTAAACAGGTGTGCACCTCGAAACCGGTCCGGTCCTCGGATGCTTGATTCCGTTCTGGGAAGGACATGGCTTTTGTAGTTCGGACTGGACTGTTCCCATGGGGCAACAGGGTCAGAGCTGATTTGCATATCGCCATTGTCTAACCCAGGGTGGTGTGGAGTGCAAAAAAACGATGGATTTGGGCCCAGATCTTTTGACTGGGGTGAATGTGTGACATTGATCCACATTCGGTCCATCACTTGTTGTTTTTGCACTAATCAAGGTTGTTGGCGTTAATAATAATTTTGCGCTCTGCATGGTCGCCTGAACGTTGCGAGATGCTACATTGAGCTTTATGCTCTGGAACCACTGCTCGTGTCAGATGAACCGCCGGCTCACACAGCGCCTGTGGCGTTTAGATGCACTGTAGGGTCACTCAGCGCGTGCACTGCTTAGATGCACCGCAGAGATGCACTGTGGGCTATTCATAAAGTATGTTATTCAAGCAGTGAGCTTTCATACCCCCTAAGCAAAGTGTGGTGCCCTGCTCTCTTGTAATCCTAGTTATAACGATTTGCACCTTTGCTGTATACTTTTTACGTGAAAAAATGTCTTGAATTTACAAAATGCAGTAAGAGCACGCCCTCCTCCAACCTTGTCAGATAACTAGTTAGTAAAAGACCCTATACCGCATGTTTCACAAGTGTGCCAACTTCTTCATAGTGAATTCTTTCAGTTTGCACATTCACACGCTCTCGGGTGTGCTACAATGTTTCACGGCAGGGCCCATAAACTCCTGCAGCTCCTTAGAACAGAAGAAAGTCCTTCTTTTGCAGAAGTTGTATGAGATGTATTTTTGAAAATACGTTTTACTACGTGCTTCGGCAGACCAGCCCTCGTCTTCAGCAACGCCCGGGCTCGCGTTTTTGAAACAACTTCCTCCGGGCCTGCTTCGGCCGGATGTTTTTGCAAGAACTGGTCCTCAAGAGGTTTAAAAAGCAACCGGGTTTGTTTAGAACCTGAGGCATTGGTAGGAGCACAGGGACATAAAAAAATAATGTGGGTGTGACTCCGAGGGTGCAGGTACAACACAACACTGCACTTCGCGGAAAGTCCAAATAAAATCTTTTCAGACCTGTCACTCACGTTCGAAAAGCTACAAAAAATATATACATCTTGGATGCACAGATCTTTACGTGTGAGGTTTGGTTAACAAGGACACAGATTGCAGACTACATTTTTAAAATCACTTGTGGAACTTTATTTATTATTATTATTTGTTTCTAAGCAGTCGACATTGTTTAAAAGTATCAATGAGATGGGTATAGAGGAAAAGTGGAGGACTGTGCCCTTACGTTTTGTCAGCAGTAATCCGAAAATGAAATACAGACGTTTTATGTGCGTAGTTTTTATTTCATGTTTCATGTTACATCTGTGGATAAAGAACAGCCGACACGTGTTTCGCCCTGGTGGCCTATAGGCCATGGGCTTTTTCAAGGCAAGGGTCTGGTGTTGGCGTAGGTCAAGATCATGATTCTGTTAGAAAGCTGGTATCTCGTTTCTGAGGTTCTGGAACAGGGTTCGGCTGTTCTTTATCCACAGATGTAACATGAAATAAAAACTACGCACATAAAACTTTCAATGAACGTCTGTATTTCGTTTTCAGGTTACTGCTGACAAAACGTAAGGGCACAGTCCTCCACTTTTCCTCTATACTTACCCTTACAATGGCTCTTGGGTGAGTCTTTCGTGAGGAATGTGCCACAACACAATTGGACCCTGACAATTGTAGCACAGAGGCCCAGAAATTTCCACCCAAACATTTATCAATGAGATGGGGCTGGAATGTTTTTAACATTCCACCAGAACCATATATAGCAACTAAAACCTGAAAAGGGTGCAGAGAGATCTTCATCCGGTTATCACTAAGGGCATCATGGGAGGAGTGAAGAATGTAAGATTAATATTATTTTGAGTTTTATATTGCGCTAGTTAGACCCGAAGGTATCAATGCGCTTTACATGTTACAGCACTGTCACAAATAGGTGATCATGGGTTTCACTAGGCCATGGGCTGGTAAGAGTGTATTGATCAGACAATGGGTTTCTGCTCATCGTGTTATCAGTACGCACTTCAGCATCAGGACCCACACACATAAACACACACAACCACACACACAACCACACACACACAACCACACATGCCGCAAACAACCACACAACCACACATGCAGCAAACAACCACACACACACAACCACACACAACCACACACACAATCACATACAACCACACCCACACATACACACAACCACACACACAACCACACACACATAAACACACACAACCACACACACAACCACACACACAACCACACACACACAACCACAAACACAACACACACAACCACGACCACAACTACACAAACAACCACAATGACACACACAACCACACACACAACACACAACCACACACAACCACAGACACACAACCACACACAATGAACATACACATAAACACATACAACCACACCCAATCACACACACAAACACACACAACCACACACACAACCACACCCACACAACCACACACACAACCACACCCACAACCAAACCCAACCACACAACCACACACACAACACACAACACACACACACACACAACCACACACACAACCACACCCACAACCACACACAACCACACCACCACACCCACAACCACACACAACCACACCCACAACCATACACACACAACCAAACACAAAACCACAAACACAACACACACAACTACAACCACACACACAACTACACCGTCAGTGCACACTTTTACCAGAGACAGACACAATCAGTCGTCAGTGCACGCTTTCACCAGGCACAAACAACACCAGTCGTCAGTGCATGCATTCACCGGGCACAAACACCACCAGCCGTCAGTGCACGCTTCCACCAGGCACACACCACCAGACGTCAGTGCAGGCTTTCACCAGGCACACACACACCACCAGCCATTAGTGCACGCTTTCACCAGACACACACACACCACCAGCCATCAGTGCACGCTTTCACCAGGCACACACACACCACCAGCCGTCAGTGCACGCTTTCACCAGGCACACACCACCAGCCGTCAGTGTAAGCTTTCACCAGGCACACACCATAAGCTGTCAGTGCACGGTTTTACCAGGCACACACACCACCAGCCGTCCGTGCACGCTTCCACCAGGCACACACACCACCAGCCGGCAGTGCACACTTCCACCAGGTACCCACAGCACCAGCCATCAGTGCACAATTTCTACAGGCACACAGCACCAGCCATCAGTGCACACATCAATTGTTAACGCATCCACAATTAACTATTGTTGCAATCGCAGTATGGCGCACTTTACTTTTAAACATATTCATCTAAAGCGCAGCATGCCACCATTGCTACAAAAATAAATACACATTTTTTGGGCCTACAATTTATAGACTTTTGTTGCAATTGGTGTTGCAATATTTAGCAATGCCAATAGCTCAAACCTAATTATTGCAAATGCTTGTTAAATGTGGTTCTAAAAGCAGTGTGTGCTCACCCTTGGAGCTCAGGGTGAAGTTGGCACTAAGGCTCAGAGTAAAATACAAAAAGCTACTACCATTTCATCAATTTTCCTCCCGGCCTTGACATTTCACTCTGTCTGTAAAATACCTTGTAATGCTGCATGTTTTTCGATGGATGGAAAGGCCACAGCCTGACCGATTTTAAAATGTACCCCTGAATTCTGGAAGGATAAGAATAAATGAGCTTCTTACTGGTAACTGCAGTTCTCTGAAGTTAGACTCTTTCGTCAAAGTGGGAGCCTCCAGCCATATACTAAAGTAGTATAGAAATCAATTCTGTAGAGAGAAAACTGAGAACACAAATTTAGGAGTCCTTTCATCTCCTGTGAAATAACACAAACTCCCGCCGTTGTGATGAAAGGGCTCTGAACTCCACTTTTCCTAGAGGCCAGCTAACTTTAGATTTGATACAAGGTACAAACAAGCATTTTACAATGCAATGGTCTCGGCATTATTAAAGGTAGAGCTATTGGCGTTGCTCATTACATTTTTTTTTTAAATCATAAATAAATGGCATTGTCATTTACATTGCCAATAGCTTAATCGTTAATTAAATGGCATTGTCATTTACAATGCCACTAGCTTAATCGCTCGCAAATGCATGACCTATTGCATTTACACCCACACAGAGCCACACACATACAGAGCCACCCAAACAGAGTCATTCACATAGAGCCACCCACACACACACACAGAGCCACCTACACAGAGCCACCCTCACACAGACAGAGCCACCCACATATAGAGCCACCT
Source organism: Lissotriton vulgaris (assembly GCF_964263255.1). Lineage (NCBI taxonomy): Eukaryota > Metazoa > Chordata > Amphibia > Caudata > Salamandridae > Lissotriton > Lissotriton vulgaris. Next base: position 842,695,848 of record NC_141695.1, read on the forward strand.
ACAAAAAAAGCTATCCACACAGAGCCACACACACACAGAGCCACACACAGAGCCACACACAGAGCCACACACACACACAGACACACCCACCCACACACACACACACACACACACACACACACAGAGCCACACACACACACACACACAGCCACACACACACACAGATTAGCGAATCAGATTGCTTAAAAAAGTGGCCGACATTTGCAAATCACGGCAATATTGAACGTGGGTAGTTTTTAACTAGCGAAGACTTGTATAGGTATTTTACAAGGTAACCAACTGTGAACTGCCTTTGACCATGTGTAAGTGGATGGTTATTGAGACTTAATTGCAGGTTGCTTGTGAAAGCCATGAAATGTGAATATGGGGACCTAACGCTCAGAACCTGCAGTACATGGGCTAAAGTTGTGTGCAGCTGGTTCAGGGCACACCTTGAGCCTTGTTTCCACTGCCTACCGCTGAAGGTCTTGCTCAGTGGGCTCTGAACTTGCGATTTCCACAGTCATTGAAAAATAGGGACAGCTGTTTCAAACATTACCTTCCACACCAGATATGTATGCCCGAAGGTGGGGTGTCAGGTGCAGGGGTTACGCAGCGGTCTGTGCCTAGGACTTCAATACTTTGCCAAAGGCTGTGTGCTGCTAGTAGAAGTGGGGTGGGTTTGGTGCAGTGCGTGGACACAGGCCAGGCCTTCCTCCAGAGTCTGCATTGCAGAGCTGTTTCAGAGCTACTGTCAGAACAACCTTAATTAACTGAGATACTTTGAGTTAATGTCCGGGCAGAAGAAGGGAAAAAAGAAGTGCACAGATCCCTTCCGCTTTGGTGCAGCGTAGACAACAGCATCATGACACAGCCCCAGAGCCCCTGTGTCAGATACGTACACACCACGCGCACGCACGTACCTTTCAGGGGCACACCGCTTTATTCTGCTTGCAGTCTACAGATCCCGCCTTAATTCGGACCAGTGCTTGCACTCGTGGCCTTCATCTACCGAGCCAGAGAATACAGACGAGCAACAAAATACTATTGGTGCTAAACTATTCGGAAAGCAGGGAAGTAGGTCAAAAATTCAGTTTATATCATTATACTGCATAATAAATCTCGGGAGGGATCTTCGCTGATGCAGCCCTGTTTTAGCACGAGGCAAGGTGTTGCTAAGAGCGTGGCATGAGGTAAAACAAATATTTAATAGAGTGACCTCAGCATTTGTTATACCATAGGAGTGGCTGTTTGCAGTTGCTGTAGATACAGCAGTGAGAGAAAACGGGCGTTAAGCTGCACATTGCTTACGCACTAGATTCAATTGGATTGTGGCAGAAAATAAACCTGGCATGCGCTTCACATCTTTGGAACTTCTTGCCAAATGTCATCTGGGATGCAAGGGCTGGACGCGGTCGGGCATAAATGGCTGCCGCAAAGCTCCGAAATTTTCAGAATAGGGGGCGTGTTTTAAGGTGAGTGACGGATAACGTCACAGATAGAAAGAACCTAAAAAACACGCCCCAGTATCCGAAAAAGACGGGGCTTAAAGGGAGTGACGCCCCTCTCCTCCAATGGCTGGCCAGCATTTACGAGGCCAACCAATGGAGAAGAGGGGCGGGTTCAAGCCCCCTACACTAAGAAACATAAAATCTCAGAGCTCCGCCCACTGCTCACGCAGTGCGACGGAGTCCTCGACCTAAAAAGCAGATTTTAGTGCTTATCTAATTTAGGTGTGCTTCTGTCTTACATTCAGATACTCCTTATGTCTAATACTAGATGTCACAAGCATGACACAAGAAATGCACAACGATTGAAATAGGCATTATGTGTTCTGCAGCCAAAGAATACATGAAAACATTTAAGAGTGAAGCGCTCACAGATACTTTGTCACAGAAAGAAAATTGTTATTTACGCTTTCACTTACATTGAAGCAAGATAGTTATTAAAAAATGTCAAACAAAATGTTAGCTTAAACATGATACATAGCAACATGTGATCTGCTTGCTACATGTTGAGAAGGTAACTGAATTAAAAATACATTATAAAAAAAATTCTTATTATGTGGGACATTATCAACCAACCCTGGCTTTTTAGCGCTTTAAGAGCTGTGACGGTTATGGCCACACTAATGAAAGCGATACAAAAACAGCTCACAGAAGGCAAAGTGCGTTGTTTTACACAGCACGTGCCGACAGTGGTCACGTGTGTTGTACAACAACGTGGAAGCCTTGAACAGTGAGCATATCTAGTAAATTGAGAAAATGTAAAGGAAATGTAAAGGAATGCGCAGATGGTGATATATCGCAATACAATTAAAGTATGCGTCAAGACTCGTGCACCAGACAGTGACCGCTTTGCCACTGGGGGGTTGGTATTCTCTACCTACCTCTGCCGGGAAATCACAACTTTTGGAAAACCGCTCACTAGTTCAACGAAGAGAGCGCCGCCATCTTTGTATACAAGCCATCGCCATGGCAATGATATTCACTACAAGTTCATATCCGGGTCAACACTCACATTGGGCATGCATACCTATGGAACGACTACAGCGACGGAATTAAATTTGGCAATAAACCGATGGATGTCCGACTCTATTACCCGCCTTCCTTACTACGGAGAGTATTGACGTTGCCCCCCCCCCAAAAAATAAAACAACCAACAAAAACAGTGCTTTTTAGATTGCACAGGCGTAGGTTACCTCTTTTTCCGGAAAAACATACCTCCAGTTTGTTTACGTTTTGCTGTTCTTGAAAGGTCCAGAGCTGGCACTGGGAAATAATTTGTGTGAAAAGTTCAGTGTTCTCTTATCAACATGCATTTACCCGGCGTGTGCTTTAATAATCTGCTACAAATAATTAAGACAGCTCTCTAATACTTTTTACATAATTTTGTCATCTGTTTGGCGTTTTAGCTTTAAACTTCAAATGGGAAATATACCGGATTTCACGGCTTTTCCTAATTTGTACTGTCCTGGGATATCAAAAGAGGCAAGGCCGGTAAACATACCGGACAGGGGGCAATGCTAGAAAAGACGCAATTTTGATAGTTGTGTAATTTGTAATAACATATCTAGTAAACATGAATTCACAGTAATAACTGCAGCTTATATCAAGAATATTAGAAAAATATCCTCAGGCTGGCGGCGGCAGCATCTCCGGTCTCCCTTTCCACGCGGGAGACCGGTAACGCAGGAGAATGGCTTCCCCAGGCAGGGGGAAGCAGAACAAAAAGGTCGCCAAGCCTCGCCCACCTTCACCACTTCCGGGTCGCGGCAGGCCCGGCAACGTTCCAACAGGCAGCTCAGTGCTGCGGGGGTGATTTTAACGGAGGCAGAAAGAGGGGTGGGCACCCTCGAAGTATAAAATAAATGTAGAAACGGGGTGGGCACCCGTGAAGGCGCATAAATAGCGGGCCTCATCATCAAAGCTCCGAAATTTTCGGAATCGGGCGTGTTTTTAGGTGAGTGACGGATGACGTCACAGATAGAAAGAACCTAAAAAACACGCCCCAAATCCGAAAAAGACGGGGCTTAAAGGGAGTGATGCCCCTCTCCTCCAATGGCTGGCCAGCATTTACGAGGCCAGCCAATGGAGAAGAGGGGCGGGTTCAAGCCCCCTACACTAAGAAACATAAAATCTCGGAGCTCCTCCCACTGCTTACGCAGTGCGATGGAGTCCTCGACCTAAACATGGTGAGCTTATAAGCCACGAGGAGGAAGGCGAAATGTGATTCTATGAAAGATATTAATGCTGGAAAAAACGGTTACAAGTAAGTGGTTTCTTTTCCAGCATTGAAACTTTCATAGAATTTTGTGTTCTCAAAATAGCAAGTACTATCTGCAGCAGTTCATTAAAGGAAGGTGCATGACCAGGCTCACCTTAATGAAAGAGGTTATGAAGGACTTCTTGAACAACACTGGAATCTCTTGGTTCAGGCGGTAATGTTTTGCTTTGTGTGGCAGTTCTTCCAAGTTACTTCTCTACAAATGTCCATGAGTGGCATTCCAAACACAAGGCAGAAGCTGCCAAAAACTGAACTGGTCAACTACACTTGCACCCTGGTGATGGAGTGCAATTGCACCCTGTTTGACAGTGATCTGTTGGCATTTACATGTCAAAAAGAAATGCCCCAATGATCCATCTTGCAGTTCCTTGCTTAGACAAAGGTCCTTCTTTATTCAGAGAGAAAGCGATGGTCAAAGTGTCTAAAATACATGGTTCGAAATACATTTTCAAGAATAGCATATCCAGAGAATGAAGAGGTCTTTCTTCTCCATTAGATGGTTCTGCATAGAAACGCTTGAAAGTTACAGGCACATCAAGTGGAAGTCAGTTGGAACCTTTAGCACAAAGGTAGGGTTCAGTCACAAAAGAGGTTTGTCCTTGGTGAATTTCAGATATAGCTGTTTCATGGTTAGTGCTTGCAACTCATTAATCCTTCTGGCAGAAGGTAGTGGTGAGGTAGTGTGGCTCACTGGTTAGAGGCGGCAGACCCGAGAGCAGAGGACGGCCCGGGACCAGGGTTCGATTCCCAGCGCGGCAGGTTTCTGGACCAGGGTCAGCGGACTCGATAATTCTCTCGCCTCGGTGCCCACACTGAACAGCGATCACACTCGGCAACTCTGGGCATTAGCTTGCCTCATCTTCACTAACGGCCCCACCAGACCGCCGGGGATGCCTGGTCTCACCCTGGAGATACCCATTAAGGGACCATCTCTCAGGGAAGCCAGGAAGGGTTTCGCAGCGGTCGAAGCGCGGAGATACTCCCCCCGGAGTGATTCTAGCGCTATATAAACACGCAAATTAAATAAATAAATAAAGGCCAGCTACAAAGCCATTTTCCTGAAAACATACCACATGTCAGCTGCTTGGTGGATAGGCTCAAAGTGGCTGCATCAGCTGTGATAGCACTGTGTTCAGTTCCTAACCCACCAGTAGCTTTCTGACTGGTGGGAAAGCTCTGAAAAGGCCCTTCAGGAATGTCTTTGATATTCGGTTGGAGAATAGAAGGGGCGAATACTGTGGCAATAAAACCTAAAGATTTCTGCTAGGGTGAACTCCTACGAAACGGAAGCAAAGTGCAAAGTGCTGGAGTGGATAAGGAAGTCATTGAAGTGGTTGTCATGGTAATGTATGTCATCCTTTCAAAGTACACCAGACACAAAAATGCTTCCACATTGCCTAAAAAGTCTTACCTGTGGTTATGGCTCTGGCCTAGGCGATAATTCTTCTATAGTTTTCTTGATGTCATGTTCAGCAAACTCACAGTTGTCAGTAGCCAGGTTGTCAAGGTCTGTGATTTTGGATCTTTGTGAAGGGCCTGTCCTTTTTGGTGGGCAAACAGAAGCATGCTTTGGAATTGTAGCAAAGAGAGGCGCAAGAGTTCCGAGTACTAAAACTGTCTGAACCAGGCTGGAACTTTGAGAATGATCCAGCAATGTTCCAGTTTAATCTTAGTGACTATCCGTTGAAAAAAGGGAAATGTTGGAAAAGCACATACAAAGATGACATTCCTTCTCATCTTGCTCGGGGCTGCCAGTGTCTGCTGGCAAAGAATTATAAGATTTATTTAGTGTTCAACTAGGTTAGGAAGACTTCAAGTTTTGTCTTTGCCCATCTCAGAAACATTGACTTCTAGCACTGATGAATATGGCTCCTATTTGTCACCATTCTCCTACTGACCGGCTGGGTGAGCCGGCCCACTCTTTCACGGCTAAAGGTAAATGCTCTGTCCTTGGAGAGATGTCACTGTGCATGGCCCAACCATAGGCTCTAGGCGTCCTGAGATTGTACCAATGTAAATCTTGGATGCTGTATTGTCCGTGCATCCATGGATGGGTAAACATAGTTTACAACAATGTTTTCACAACGCGGTACCTTTACACCACGGCTGTGACAACGCAAGTCGTTACCACGACTTGCGCTGGAGGGCGCTCAAGGTCTAAAAATAGATAATTTACTATCCTAACACCTTCCCTAGGGTCCACGGGGACTGGTGTTAGAATAGTAAATTAAACTATTCGAAATCCGCGCCCCCCCCAACGCAAGTCGTGGTAACGACTTGCGTTGTCACGGCCGCGTTGTAAAGGTATGCGTTGTGACGGTACGCGTTGTACCGTCATATATCCCCATGGATGTGGTACTGTTCGAGTAATGTTGAAGCAAAGTTTTCTCAGGGCTCCAAAGGCCGCCTGCTGAACATTCCTGTACAGTCACACCCTGCTGTCCATGGAAGTGTCCATTGTTATTACGAAGGTAAAAAAGAGCATCTAAAAATGGAGGCCTTGAGCTATGGTATTTATGTTAGTAAGCAAAAGTTTTGACGCCTTCTCATGGTGCACGACCTCAACTGTATTCAGAAATCAGGTTTGAGACAGAACCCACTAGGTATCCAATCGTTCCCAAAGTGGTTTCGTGTGCAAGTGGCATTTGGGCATCAGATGATTGCAGGAGGAAATCATTCTCAGCAGGGAATTTTATTAACTAACTTATGTAGTCAGAAGGTGTTGGAATTGCCTAGTACAACGTAGCTGGTGAGTAATCTGACGGAGGAGGAGATAAATGACACCATATTCTCCTTTTTAGGTTTCGCCTGTCGAAAGCTGCGCAAGCAGCCTTTCGCGCAGGCGAAATCTAATGAGAACAGTATGTGGCTTGGTCACCGCCTCTCTGTTCCATTGGCTAGCTCCATAAATGGAGGCTAGCCATTGGAACACAGAGATCTGTCCGTCATAGCCAGAGCAGATTCGTGGGCGTTCCGGCGATTTTTAGGCTTTTCGCAACGTCATGAAGACATGTCCACTGTGGGCGTGTACTTTTTTTTTTTTTTACATGGCTGTTTTTCCTTATCTGTTCGATTGTCCTGGTCCCGCATGGTTGTATCCCGCTGTCCGTTCCCCCTCCCGCTGTCCGTGTCTTTGTGCTCCCCCCCTCGTGACTCCTGCTGTCCGTGTGCCCGTCCCCGCTGTCATAATGTTTGTTTATGTTAAAAGTTTACACCTGAGACATTTGCTCAGCCCTTTAAATACCGCACGTCTTTTGTACCTACGTTTTATGGATACAGCTCAGTGCAGTGTCAGGTTTGCATCCTAAAACGTTTGCTAACTAAGCATCTAAGTGCAAAGCAGTTTGTGGAAAGGCTAATGCCACAGTGGAGTAATTTGCAAGTTTATAAAAAGCTGGAGAAATCATACTTTCTCCTCCTTTTCTTGTTTGCCCCCTTTCTTATTTAAACGCGGCGTTAGGTGTCTGTTAAAGCTGTTAATGGGTTTACTTTGTCTGTCCCGCATTGGTATTTAAAAGAGTGATTACGGAAATTGAGCAGGGGGTGCAAATGAGAGCAAATTGAATCCCTCTCGGACACAAAGTAATGTTCCCGGCTCCCCAAATCCCCGCGCTGCCAGTGAGCCAGCCCCGGGGGCCATTGTGAGGTGTTTGCAGGACGCCGCGCCTCCCACTGGGCCTGCGGGCTTATCCCCACCAGGAATGCAGGGCCACCGTTTGCCTGGGCCAAGGACACACCTCGCCTATTCTCTTGTGGATTTACAAGTTTCTACCTAACCCCCTGCCCGCCCCACCCGTCACATAATCTCATCGTGCAGTTTGGGCCCTCGGTGGAAGGGGAGAGGAGGGGGCCAACGTTCTGCTTGGGCGCGTTGTAATATTGGGTGTAATTACGGGAACTCTGAAGCTCTGCTTGCTTTACTGCAAGCAACTGTAGCTGCATGTACTTGTGGCACAGTCCCAACCATGAACGAGGGCGGGGTCTTGTGTGGTTTTTAATTTTTTTTTTTTTATAGCGCGCACTGCTCGCGGAATTGCCTCCTGGCGCTCCGATTTTGTCCTCTCCGGGAAGGGAGGTGTTGGTCTAGTGAATTGGCAAGGGTCACGCACTTGGAGAATTGGCTCCTCAGTCTTATGGCGGTCAGTATGTAGGAGGGTGAGTCGCACGTGTTTATGAGTACGTATAAGAGAGCTCCTGCAGCCCGGTCATTGTGCATTGCTCCTAAATCGTCTAAAATGGGAATGAAATTGAAATATCTATATACTGTTCATACAATTTAAAAGGATTGGGCGCTCTTTTCACCTTTACTAATAGGGCTATTCACAAAGGCATGTACGGGAACTTAAGAGTTCTCCCACGAGGTCTGTAGTACTGTGCCCCCTGTGCTCATAAATGATTTTGTGAATCGGCCCCATGGAGTGACTGCTCTCGGCCCTTGGCTGATCCTGAGGCTGTGGGGCATAGGGCCTTTCTGCTCCATTTCTCTTGGCTCATGAACATAGATCGACAAGCTTCTGCGTTGCGGGCAGTCTGCTAAGCAAGGTCGTGTTCTTCATGTACATGGAGTTTGTGACGTCACGTGGCTCGCTTTCACAGTACTCCTGGTTGAGGGAGAATGGAATGTAAACGTCTTGGCAAGCTGTCTGTAAGGTTGCCTGGCTCACACTCCCTGTTCTATGTGAGGGGCTCGACTGCCGCCCATGGCCCGCTCCCTGCTTTAGAAATACCCCTATAAAATAATAGGTTTGTTTTGGAGGGAGTGAACTAACAACACGTTCTTGATACCATAGCAGATCCCTAAATCACCCCCTTAAAGTCAAAGCTTCAAACAGACTTGCTTGTTTTGTTGTGAAGTTTCTCACAAGTTTGGTGACGTTGTCAGATTTGGCTTTTTAGGTTTCGCCTTTCGAAAGCTGCGCACTGCGCAGCTTTTCGCGCAGGAGAAATCTTATGCCTACAGTATGTATGTGTTGTCCCGCCCTCTGTTCCATTGGCTAGCTCCATAAATGGAGGCTAGCCATTGGAACAGAGATCTGTCCGTCATAGCCGGAGCAGATTTGTAGGCTTTCCGGCGATTTTTAGGCTTTTCGCAACGTCATGAAGACGTGTCCACTGTGGGCGTGTACTTATTATTTTTTTTTTTACATGGCTGTTTTTCCTCATTTGTTCGATCGTCCTGGTCCCGCATGGTTGTATCATGCTGTCCGTCCCCCTTCCCGCTGTCCGTGTCTTTGTTCGCCCCCCCCCGTGACTCCCGCTGTCCGTGTGCCCGTCCCCGCCGTCACAAGCAGCACCTGTAGCCGTATCTTTCTTTTTCTGTCTTGCACTTCTTCGCCTTTAGTCTGACACATTCCTGGCTTCTGCGTATGGCAAGAGATACTGAAGATGCAGAGCTTGTCAGCCACAGACAGGTGGCGGCATCATTCATGATGGCCTTAAAAGTGGTCAGCAAGGGGAACCAGCAGCGAGCCTTCGGGGTGGGGATGAGTTCGGCATATGTCCTTTGACGCTGGACGGCAGCCAAGGGTCGACAACCCTCGCGAAGCCCAGCGTGTGCATAATCAACAAGGCCAGCGTGGCGCACATTAGCGACGCGCGGCGTTTCAAGGAGACAGATAGTATTTGGTCATCATCAGAGTGCTGCCCGCCGGCCCTCTGGCACGAGGCAATAGAGTCACAGGCGGGAACCCGCGTGGGAGCGCGCGCCCAGCTGCGGGGCAGTCCCCGGTAAGGGGAGAAGGGCCGCGTTTCATTCCGCAGACAAAAGCAGCAGCTGCCCACGGCAAGCGATCGTCTTGATCAACACAAGTCTCAGCCCGCCGGTTAGAGTTCCATGGGCGTCTTTTCTGTGTTCTGTGTCACAAAGGTAACCAGAGCCGCTGACACCTGCCCACGGCTGTGGCCTGACTGTAAACGCTTCCCTCCCGCTCCACTGCCGCCCGCCCTCTGTTAGTCACACTTTCACCAGGCTTGTGGCGGATATGGCTGAGTTTGAGCAGTAACAATTTCCATCGCAAATCCAACTGGGATTATAAATTTGGAATATATTGTGTCGTATTCATATTGGGAACACCTGAGAAGATATATATCAATAGCCTTAATAAGGTTTCCTGCTGAGATTATTAGGTCTAACGCTTGAATTATAAATAATTATTGACCAACCGCTGCTACTAACTGCTGTGTGAAGATTAAACCAGTCAGTTATACTCATCCAGATATCCTTATTGGATTATCTTTATTGTTTGGAAGGATCCTATATTTATCAGTGGTACTCAGTGTAGGTGTTTTCAACAATCACAATCACACACGCCCTGAAGAAGTTCTGGTGGTCAGAACGAAACGCGTTGGCTGATGATTCTTTTGAGTATAAGAAAATAATAAAAAACGAACTGAGAAAATATCAAGATTTCTGAATTTGGATTATGACTCTGAGAAATTTGAATTGACTATATATGATTGGAGTGGTGCCCTAGAACTGGATGATAAACATTTTGGATTCACGTTTTACGTGCGGTGCCCCTGGACAGAGGGTACCGGTTTTGCAAGTGGCACACTGGATTTACTTTTTGAACTATTTATTACTTTTGGTTGATACGAGTTTGGTGCTATATCTTGGTGCTATATCCACTGTCCATTCTCAAGAGTTGACACTTTCACCTGATGTAACATGCACACCACGATGGATCATGAGACACAGCTCATCACACACAGCTCACCACACACTGCTCACAAGACACACTCACCACACAGCTCACCACACACAGCTCACTACCATACATGCCAACATTTCAGAAGAGCAAAGTGGCTGTGTGTGGCTCTGGGTGGGTGTGTGTGGCTCTGGGTGGGTGTGTGTGTGTGGTTCTGGGTGTGTGTGTGTGGCTCTGGGTGTATGTGTGTGGCTCTGTGTGTGTGTGTGTGTGTGGCTCTGGGTGTGTGTGTGTCTCTGGGTGTGTGTGTGTGGCTCTGGGTGTGTGTGTGTGTGGCTCTGTGTGTGTGTGCGTGTGTGTGTGGCTCTGGGTGTGTGTGTGTGTGTGGCTCTGGGTGGGTGTGTGTGGCTCTGGGTGTGTGTGGCTCTGGGTGTGTGTGTGTGGCTCTGGGTGTAGGTGTGTGTGTGTGGCTCTGGGTGTGTGTGTGTGTGTGTGTGTGGCTCTGGGTGTGTGTGTGGCTCTGGGGGTGTGTGTGGCTCTGGGGGTGTGTGTGTGGGTGGTAGTAATTGCTGTCTGCTGAGCTCGTCCGTAGGGTACAATAGGTCTCACATTTGCGAGAGAATGGCAATGTAAATGACAATGCCATTTATTTATCTGTTTTCAAAACCAACACATAAATACAAAATTTGTCATTTACAATGCCAATAGCTCTAACTTTTCCAAAGGCGAAACCATTGCATTGTAAATGCTTGTTTGATCATGACAAGCCAGTCTTCTGATTCTTCACATTCCCTCTCCATCTCTGTGTGAAACAGCTTGTCCAGTGGTGCTGGAGACACCTTATGAGGAGATATGTGAGATGGCTGAAGCACAAACGTCATCAGGCAAAGTGAACAGTGTTGTTAATGGGGATGCATGCAGAATCGCATCCACCGATAACAGAGCAGCAGATAAAAGAGCCCCTAAAGATGGAACCTACAGCAATGGAAAAATCAATCAGGGCTGGTTTGAGCATTTCTAAGTAAACAAAGAGCTTTCTTTGAAGAGGACTTTGTTGATGCTCTGGGCCTGCTCACACGTGGAAGAGACATCACTGAAGACTTAATTGTGGCTGAGGAACTCTTTGATTACGACACTGCACAGCCACTGGCAAAGTCTTTGTACAGAATGTTTTAGGTGGGAAGTCAGAGGAAGAATCCTTGTCCACAGACCACTTGCAAACTTGTTTTTCTGACTTGAAGAAGTGGTTCCATGGTTGACATCTACTGATGCCAATTCAGCATGCTCCTTACCGGAACTTCCCTTGACCCACTTGTAGGCCTTTTGTGAGGAGGGGGGACAAGAGGCGTATTCTTCCCAGAAGAGGTACCTCCCTCTCTTGAGGTGATGCAGGTCTCTGCTCTCTTGATCCTCCAGGGTCTGTGAAAACATTTTTCTACAGATTGAACACTCCTGCTGTTTGTAAAGGTAGTACATGCACGTTTAGTGTAGTGCTCTACATGGAAACATTTCTTTCCACAAGCTCCCCAGGACCTGAAGAGGGATTTTTTGAATGACTAACATGCTGATGAAAAATGGGTGCAGTTCCAGGTTGAAATACCACAAAATTAGAGCTCAGAGGAAATTCTGCATTCACTACGTGTGGTGAAAATCTGAGTTACAATTATCTCCTTTTGGGTGGGGGGGATTAGTGGAGATCAGAGCCCTTCCACCTGACTGGCTGGATTTTGGTTAATTTCCAATGCGAAGAAAGGGCTACTAAACTTACACTGCTTCTCAGCTGTTTCTATGGAAAATTGATTTCTACACTGCTTTAATATGTGATTAGAAGTTCCTACTTCAATGCTGGGAAGGATTCAAGAATGTGAATCTATAAAGGATCCAATGCTGGAGAACAAAAGTGGAAAAACATGACAGGAACATGAATATTATCATTTAATTGTATAGAATTTTGACTTCAGCCCATTGCTTTTTTTAATTCCACTACCCAAAATGTTTTGGCCTTGGCTTCCTTTAAGCCTGATCCTGTCTTACTGACAGGTGAGATGAGAGGGGGTGATTACAGTAGTCTGGGGGATCCTAATGGGGCTACTGGCCAATTACATAAGAGGACAAGGGCTAAAGAAAACATGGATGTCATGTCTGTCATTCCAGGAGAAGAACTCCAACTGTACACCTATCTGTCCTGATTGAGTGAGATTGCCTCATCAGGTTGAGCCACATTTGATGAAGCTCCAAAATTTGGTTCTTATTCCTCCAACAGCATTTTACCATTTTCTCATACTCAAGCACACGCTTTAGTGAATTCTCGCGTTTTACCTCCAGCCTATCTCCTTGCTGTTTCCCTCGTGGGAGCTCCTCTCTTGGTTCTCTGATTTCAATACAATTAGCTAATCTGGCTCACTCGCAGACTAGCAACACCACCTCACCATGGATTTCATATCTGCCAATTTAGAAGGGCTATGGTGCACACCTCTCCAATGACGGCCCTACCTGTTATCTTGCTTTATTGGGCTTCTTACCTGATTCTCCCGTTCTGGTAGTATCCTGTGTGTCTGGAGAGCATGAACAGCTTGGTCTCTCTCTATTGTTACTGCGGACAGCAAAGCCTCCACTTCCTGTAGCACTCGATTATTCTCTTGGAGCTCAGCGGCAACCTTAAAAGGAAATCATAGGAGGTTAGCCTTTGAAATCAAATACGTGCATCAAAACCCTGGTGCGCTTGTGCACTCTGATGGCCGTGGAACATTTGATGCATTTACATACAAGTATCAACATTGGACCTCTCAACGGTCAACTACAGAATTACACTGGAACAATTTTTCCTCCTTAGCAAGTGAAGATCACAGTAAAACGGTTGTCAAAGTCTTTTCTCCTACAATAAGTTTCTTCTCACTCAGGTTTGAGCAATTTAATGTTGTCACCGTGAAAAGCCTGACCAGAATCTATCTCATAGAATATTTTTATTATTTATTTGTTCCCTCTCCAACAGTTTGCACCAAAGACTAAAAATTATGCTCTTGTGTGAGAGGGGAAGAAGAGATGGTTGTGTGATCCAATAAATCCTCTGTGGTGCAGTTTTACATCATAAACGTGTCATTTAACGCTCTCCTTCGGTGTCGAAAGAGAATCACACATGGCGCTCTCGTATAAGGGACGAGGGAGTAGTTGGATCTGCTACCTGACCTATGTGAAATTGTTTTCTATGATCACCCGGTCAAATCTGACGACAGGTGAGGTAATAGAAATGTTCATGTAGCCAAAGTGTCCCCCTACCCGCACCCTATCCATGCACCCATGTTCCTTGTATGTCGTGTAACTTCTTTTCTGTTCATGCTAGAGAGACGCAAATACATTTGCGTCCAACGTTAACATGTCAGCTATCCAGCCATGCATAAATATCCTGTTAATTAGGTTTCTAGACCTACGGTGCCAACGTCTTTACATGGTACACTTTCGCGCTTTCACCAGTCGAGTTAGGCCCTTAAACGAGGCCCCGAGTCTCATCTCTCCTGTCTCTGAAAGCTGTATGCATCCCTGACCCTTGCCTTACTTCCTGCCTCAGACAAGCGGTGCCCGGCTCGGCCTGGTTCGCTTGCCAAGATGATGTTTTACCTACAAGTTATCTGTCCAGCCTCCTCGAAAACACATTCCAGTCTAGTGAAATAGGTAAACATATTCCCGGCTGCAGAGCAAAGGGCCCTGCCTTCCTGTCTCCATGCAAGTAATTTACTGCTCCTGTTACCATGGAAGGCCCATGGCCCCCGCACTCTACATGAAGATCCCTTTGCACGCACTCGCATTTAGTGTTGAACGGCCCTTGCCCAAGAGACCTTTTACTCCAGACACTACATCCTCAAAACATACGATATCAGATATGCTATCGGTACAGGTCGTTTTGACACCCCAGACACCAGTCTCCTCTACTTGTGCAAAGGTCAAAGCACCCAGTTCTCCCCGGTTGCACGTCATGCTCAGCTGCGCGCGCATATAGGTTAGAAGTTTCTGCTGATTCTGCAACTTTCTCTATGCATCCACCCACTTGTGACGTTTCATGTGACGTTTCTCTGACATGTCTAGTGCACGCCCATGTGTACGCCTTCTTACGCGCCTCCTGTTACGCACATGTGTTCTTATCACCTCTTTTCACCTGTTACGCCTACTGTATTCACTGCCATGCATACTGTTTTACTATATATATTGTGTACTGTTAATAAAAAGGGAGAACATCCCTTCCTGAACCTGAGTGGTGATGGAACCCGATGTCCCATGCTTCGAAGCATTATATTAAAGCCCGTATGACTCAGATTCCACGGACTCTGCCTCTCATTTGAATGAGCTGTCTTGTATTGATAATTATATGGAAAAAATGATTAGGTAAAATTTTATTTACCACATAATTTGGCGCCCGAATAGGGACCCCCCCCCTTCCCCACTCGCCGGTGAAGTCATGCGGCCTTTGACCCCTTCTACAGCCCCGACGGAAACCGTGCACGTTTGCGGGTATTCCTGCTATCTTCCCTCGGGCCCACGAGGGAGACGGAGACTGCGGTCCGGCGTCCAGACGAGGCGGTGAGGAATGCGGAGGATCCCGACCAGAGCCCCTAGCCGAGAGAGCAAAGTCCGAGGTGTCCAGAGGCCCACCTGTTCCGAAGCGCATGCGTAGGAGAATCGTCACCTGACGCAGTCCAGTCCAGTCCAGTTTCCGAGGCCTTCAGTTTCTGCTTCCCGGTGAGTACCGTTATTGGGAACGCATCTAGACGGGTTCATTAATTTGTTCCCGGTCAAGACAGGTCTGGGTACACAGACCTGGTCCATACGTGTTCACTTAGGTGGATACGGTCCGACGTGTCTCTTTATGGGACCGGTCTGTACTGTTATAGCAGTGCATCTAGTAATCCAGTGATTCAGTATTCTAGTGTTGCAACTCGAGTTTTCAGTCTCGCTTTTATGTGTTCTCTATGTATCAGGTAACATGTTTTTAATATGTTTTAATGTTGTGGTATGAATGACTGTTTTGCTATTCATTACTGTGTTTTACTGTGTTCACGTTTAAAGTAATCCGACCATGCCGCTGTTCTCAAAATTACGTCAGATAGGTACTAGGAAAGGGATATTAGAAGAATCGGTTCCTGTCCCGCCTAGGGATACTCCTGGTCATTTTATGTATAATAAGCATGGCTTAGATGCCATACTGTACCTAGAATTATGGGCAGACTACACCAAGGGTCTGGAAGAAAAGTATAGATGGCCTGTCTCAGGGACATGGGATGCAGACTGCATAATGAGAGTAGAAGAAGCACTTTGGAAAAAGAAAGCCAGACAATCCCAGAAAGATGCCATAGAATTATGGCGTAAAGAAGCTCATAGACGAAACGAAAAGGAAATCAGAAAAGCCGAAAGAAGTAGAGAAGAATCAGAAAAAGCCAGAGAGAAAGAGTTACTAGAAGAAGGAGAACGAGTCAGAATAGAACAACAGGACAGACAGAGAAATGCACTTATTACAGGACTGTATCCAGTTTTGGCCGAGGGCCTGCCCAATGCGACCCCGGAAGTACCACGTAACTTGCCACCACCATTGGTTCCGACTAAACTCCGTCACAAACAGACCGCAGCAGATATTTTCCTTTCTTCCTATTTGGATGATGTAGCTCCAGCATATACCAATGTACCCGTACCACCCGTTAATAATGCACAGCAGCCTGTCCCGGCTGTTCAAGCCACGACCCCTCCACGCCAAGACTCGCTTCCCGCGCCTGTTGTCACTTCCCCTTCTGTTGCTGCTACTGGCCCCCCTACTATTGGTCCTCACAATCCTTTTTCGACAGATGCAACCCAGAGTCCAACCCCATCACATGTACCTTTTCCACCCGCCATGACGTCAGGTCATGCCCACGCTTCTGCTTCAGGAGGTGCCGCAGGAGGCCACCCTCACACCCCGCCACAATTACAACGAATGACAATCAGAGACTTAGCAACGCAGCGTACTCCTAAAGCGATGCCACATGAAAAGCTTAAACAGTATATTACAGATTGTAGATATGATCCAGTACTCGGCAAGAAAGGAGACATGATGTTAGCCTCGTTACATTTACGACGTGTCACAGATTATTTGTTGACATTACCAGAAATGCCAGACCATCTAGACAAAATATATCATTTTATTAGAACTGGGGAGAGACCAGAATGTATTCGTGAGGCCATGGCATATCAGAAAGTTGAGACACAAGGGTTAATATTAAGATTCTTAATTAATGGTTTGATAAGGGAACAAGATCGTCCAGGTGTAGTTCAAGAAGAGATGGATGTACTGACTAAATGGAGTCAAAATATTGCAGATTGTAAACATGATAAACAAAATTGTATAGATGCCATGACAAGAAAGATCCGTAAAGAAATAGTAGCAATACATAACAGACAGAAGGCTGAACAGGAAGCCGAGTCAGACAAGAATGAATCCTCGGAGGAGGAAGAAATAGAGAATCCAGACAGGATAGCATACGTAGGTAGAGTGAAACTCCCTAAACAGTATTCCATGGATAGACCTTTTGACAGATCCATTCGTCTAGAAAACAAGAAACGTTTCCTTTCCCCGATACCAGAGCAATGTTCTCTTGAACATTTGTTCCAAGCCACTGATAAAATCCTAAAAGATAGAATAGGTTACAACGAACTTAGTACAATGCGTGAACAAGAACTAGCACGGTCCGCAGTACAGTGGGCTGATAATAGCAGTGTATATAAAGACGATTCAGTAGCGCAAACATTTTTGAGTCTTACTCCAACTGAACAACGTTTAACTGGTATATACATGATCCAGCATATCATTATGCTATATGAGAGTCAGCATTCTGATCCGGGTCCCCTATACAATATATTGGATGAATTACTCCTGAATAGATGGAGAGGCCTAGGTACCGATTTGATTAATGTGATTCTTGAACAACGTCATAAATACAGAACATTTTTAACTCCACATTTTGTTCCCGTTCCACCTCCAGTAAACCATCCTTTTCACATAGACAGACAGAATCCCTTACGAGAAGTTCATCCCGTACAGACGACTCCAGGGGGTGCGCTTCAACGCGTATTTGTATACACGCCCTTAAGTAAAATGGAATTATTGGAAATGAAGAAAATTGTGCCCTGCCATGATAAAGATCCAGCAGGGTTCCATCGTGAATTAAAAGACATGTTACTCATGGGAGATTATACATATCCCGATATTATGAAAATGTTAAAGGTATTGTTACCGGCAGGTATTTATGAGAAACTCAAAGAAAAAGAATGGGAGGTGGGAGATAAAAAGATTAACTGGACTGAATTAGAAAACGAAGAAACGGGACGTACCCCAGGTTTAGGTCTTGGGGAGAAAACCAAAGAATTACCAGGATTATTAGTACAGGTTTTGCCGAGGTTATTGACAACCAAAAAGGAAGACTGGGATGCAATCTCAGCCTGCAAACAGAAACAAGACGAAGACACTAGTGATTTTTATTCGAGATTCGAGAAATGTTTTATTATTAATAGTGGCCTGAAAACAAGTAGCGAGTCATATCCACATCTTTTTGTGACCAAATTAGTTGAGAATTCCTTACCCCAGGTTAAGAATAGAGTCCTGAAAGTCGAAAGTACATGGCAAGCAAATACACCTTCCCAAATGTTACAAATGTTATAGTACCACCAGAACCGAATTAGAGAGGAACATGAACATGAACAGAGACGTATGAAAGACACGAAAATGAAAGTACTAGTAGCCCAGACTGTTCCAGCAGACGGTCAAAGAAAGGGTACAGCACCTCCATGTCAGTCTGCAGCTCCCGTTAAAGGGAATTGCAATTACTGCAAACAGCCAGGTCACTATATTAATGAATGTTTGGTTTTGAAGCACAATATTGCTACCGGTAAAACGAAAGAGAGACCGCGTCCTCTTAGACAGGACCACGTCCCACAGCATGTCGCACAGAATACACAACAGTCACCACAGCAAGCTTCACAGACAGTAGCTGTACCCCAACCCCAACCGCAACCACAGCCTATTGCTGCCACTCAACATGTCACGCAACAAATGTATCAGTATGCACAGTCAGATTACCCCGATTACCAGCAGTACACATGAAACAGCCTAGAGAGGGAGGTTGGCTTGCCTCTTATTGAGGTTCCTGTAGATCAAGATGGTCCCTATGTACATAGTCAGGTATTAGGGAAAGACAGAAAATTTTTGATTGACACAGGGGCAAGTAGAACGACCATCAGTCATGACGAAGTTCCAGGGGCACCCCTCTCAGGCTCACAGAATGTTTCCCTGGGTTTTTCAGGAAAGCCTATTGTTAATGAAGTATCAAAGCAAGTTTCTCTTGAAGTTGGTCCATTGTCCCGAACTACTGACCTGTTACTTACGAAAGCATGTCCTGAAAATCTGCTTGGTATTAAAACGTTGAAAGCCTTAGGGGCTGTCATATGTTGTTCTCCGGAAGGAGTGAGATTGTTTTTACGTGACTTTAAGGGTCACTATGTGTTACGTGATTTTGATCCAAGATTGAAAAATGTACCAGCACATTTATGGGCAAAAGGTCCAACTGATGTAGGATGTATGCACATCACACCTTATCGTGTCACTCTCAAGCAAGGTGTTGTACTGCCCCGAATTCGACAATACAAATTGCCCCCAGAGGCTGTAGTGGCTTTATTGAAAATAATTGACGAATTGATTGCCCAAGGAGTAGTTATAGAAACTGACTCCAATGTATGTAATTCTCCAATCATCCCGATTCTTAAACGAACAGACCCAAATGCACCTCCAGTCTACAGACTGGTGATCGATCTCCGCGAGCTAAATAAATGCATCGTTCCCCAGTACCCAGTAGTGCCAGACATATCCTGTTTGTTGACTGCCATTGATTCCGAAGCAGCGTTCTTTACTGTAATTGATCTTAAGAACGCCTTCTTTAGTGTCCCCATTCATCCGGAAAGCCAATTTTTGTTCGGATTCTCATTAAATGGCCGAAGTTTTAAATTTGCACGTGCACCTCAAGGGTTCACGGAAAGTCCCAGTATTTACAGTCAAGCCCTGAAAAGACAACTAGACAGTATTCACATGCCTGCTGACACTGCTCTGCTCCAATATGTAGACGACTTATTGATAACTGCACGGACCGAACGTGATTGCGAGCACGAGTAACTGATTGCCCTATGTTTCTTGGCCGAAAAGGGGCACAAAGTGTCCCCTTCGAAGCTACAATTCTGTGCCCAGCAAGTGGTATACCTTGGGCACTTGCTGTCCAAATGGGGGAGACAACTGACACCAGAACGTATCCAGTTAATTGCACATCTGCCACAACCCAAGACACAAAAGGAGGTACGGGCCTTCATTGGCCTCACCTCGTACTGCAGACAATGGATTCCCCAGTATGCATTTCTAGCTAAACCACTCATACAGTTAACAACACAGGAGGCAGCGACTTCGACTGTCCTCCCTTGGACTCAGCAACACACACAAGCTTTTGACGAGTTAAAGAAAGCCTTATGTCAAGCACCTGTCTTAGCGACACCATGTTACAGTAAGCCTTTTACACTTTTTGTTACAGAGCGCGATGGCACAGCATTATCTGTTCTCACACAAGATCAAGCAGGACACCATAAGCCTTGTGCTTATTTTTCAAGTACACTGGATCCAGTAGCCCAGGCTCTGCCTGCGTGCCTCAAATCAGTTGCAGCGACAGCTCTAGCAATCAGACAAAGCGATTCAATAGTGTTAGGACATCCCCTGACAGTACAAGTTCCACATTCCGTGGAAGTTCTTTTGAACCGAACTCAGACTCAGCATCTGACCATAGCAAGACTGACTGGATACGAATTGACATTGTTTCAGCCACACATAGAAATCAGACGCTGTAACATACTAAATCCTGCCACATTGTTACCCTCGAGCACGATTGACCCGACACCACATGACTGTATAGAAGTCATCAATACAGTAACGAAGCCCAGACAAGACTTGACATACATTGCATTACCCGATCCCGACCTGACACTTTACGTGGATGGTTCATGTATGAGAACAAGTACAGGAGAGTTAGTGGCCGCATATGCAGTGACCACTGAAACTGAAATCTTAGAAACACATCGCATTGACACACTGTCTGCTCAAGCAGCAGAGCTCATCGCTCTGACCCAAGCCTGTATACTAGCCAAGAACAAGAAAGTAAACATATACACAGATTCGCAGTATGCATTCGGAGTCGTTCACGACTTCGGTGTTCTTTGGGAAGAAAGAGGTTTTTTAACTTCTCACGGTACCAAGATTCAACATGGTCCCCTTATTCAAGCTCTGTTAGAAGCAATACACTTGCCTACAGCCATAGCCGTTATGAAATGCAAAGCACATACAAAAGTCACCGACACTATTTCTCAGGGTAACGACCTAGCAGACCGAACAGCCAAACTCACAGCTCAGACAGACATCCCAACGGACATGACAAAGACTATAGTACCAACACAGACACATTGTATGACAGTGAAGGATCCCATTCTAGACGTGCTTGACATACAGACACATGCTACTCCCGATGAAATAAAGAAATGGACTGAACAAGGAGGGATCCACACAGATCAAGGATGGATGACGAAGGGAAGAGCCACATGGTTCCTCCCCGACTCTATGGTTCAAGTTATTATTAATATAGCACATAGTCCAGCACACTTAGGAGAAAAAGCTATGTTAGACAGCATTCAAAACCTCTGGTTCAATAAACATTTACGAGCAACAGCAAAACAGAAAGTGCGTACTTGCATGATCTGTTGTCAGTTCAATCCAGGCAAAGGTGTTCCCGTGGAACAAGGTGGTTTCCACCCTCCCGATCACTCTTTTGAAGTCCTCCAGATGGATTATATCCAGATGGACAGATGTAGAGGTTTTAAATATGTCCTTGTAGTTGTATGTGCCCTTTCCCGATGGACAGAAGCATATCCAGTCCCAGATTACACTGCCGCGACCACTGCCAAGCAGTTGGTTCGTGAATTTTTCCCGCGATACGGCCTGCCCCGTGTCGTGTACTCAGATAATGGACAGCCATTCTCGTCCGAGCTCATGAAGCAGGTTTCACTCCTGTTAGGTTACCAGTGGAAGTTCCACTGCGTACGACATCCTGAAGCAGCTGGTCTCGTAGAGAGACATAATCAGACCCTGAAAACACGATTGGCCAAAATATGTGCAGAGAATGGTGTAGATTGGATCGTAGCATTGCCAGTTGCACTCTTTTATATGCGTATGGTAGCCCATTCTAGGACAGGATTGTCTCCCTATGAAATAATTTTTGGGCGGCCTCCCAATATGTGGGGTACGCCTATGCCAAAGAAAATCACAGATGTTGACAGTTCTATGCTGACAGATTACTTGGCCTCCTTGATGTCTGCACTACAATCTTGTCGTTCACAGGTCGCCGCCGCCTTCCCAGACAACACCCAAGTGAAACCGCATGAAGTGGTCCCCGGCGAGCACGTCCTTGTGAGAAATTTCGATAGGAAAAGTCCGCTGGAGCCGAGGTGGAGAAAGCCTAAGTTGGTTTTGATGACGACGAGGACTGCGGTCAAGCTGGAAGGAAGGAAAGGCTGGGTGCATTCCAGCCACATCAAGAAGATTCATGGACTGTGTCCAGATACTGTGATTAAGGACTGCCCCCTCCCGGACATTGACTCTAAACTTCCCCTGCTAGAGAAAACTCCCCAAGAGGAGTATCGTTTAAAGCTGAGGTCTAGTAAGTCAGACAGCGTTTAATTGTTTAAGTCCCCCTCGGGTGAAGCGGTTAGACAGGTTTCTGACATGAACAAGATAGACCCAAGTAGTCAGAGAGATAGGCGTAACGAGAAAAGAAAAAAGCACTGTAAAGTTTTGCACAGCGGATGCATAATCGCCTTATTCTCCATGTTTCTTCTGAGTCTTACGATAATATGCATAAGTTTAATGTTACATATCTTTTTCCCTCTTGATTCATACGTACATGCTTCCTTTAATGACACTGTGGAGCACACTTTCAGCGACCTGCCTCCCCATGAACTCTCCTATCGATTAGCAATGCGCAACAATACATTCATTTGTATGTTACATCATACTCATCAGACCAGCAATACCACTAATTGCTGGGTATGTGGCCGATTCCCACCTTACCAGAAATACAAGGAAGCTCTGCCTCTCTTTCCTTACCCGTTCACACATAATGGTTCATGTGGTGCATGGTTTGCTTTAATGTCTTCCCTAGACAGTAAGTCCAAGGTTTCACAAGGTGATTGGATATGGGGGAACCTGAATACAGTAATGATTAAAATATGTTTCCCAGACCAAGAAGGTCTTCCCCAAAGGACAGGGACCGATCTAGAAAATGAAGTGTATGGATTAGGTAATTTTACACTTAACCTCATGATCCTGAATGTGCAGTCTGAGACTAATTCAGACTTGCCGTCTATTTCAGTTTTACCAGCGAAAGGTGAATTATGTGTCTGAAAGAATAGTTCAGTACATCTGGGACACAGTGATTGTAATAATGTGGTCGTATTCAGCGACAAAGGAAAGTCTACTTTCAAAGCCTCACGCCATTCTTATTTTATTTGTGGACATACAGCTTATGTTCATCTGCCCCCTGATTGGGATGGGACGTGTTATATTGCGTTCCTCCTGCCACCTGTTTTCCTAGCCCGCCTGATTATCATCGAAATTCACGGCTTGTGAATATTAGACATAGAAGAGAACTACCTCCTGTTATTGATGTTTCTGGTTCTCCATGGGATTATGTTAAAGGATATTTCTGGTTCATAGGTCCTGTCCAGAACAGTAAATTAATACGCAGGTTAACGAGCACACTTGAAACGGTAGTGAATGAAACTACCTCTGCCTTAGGTAACCTAACTGAAGAACAATCTGCTATGAGACTCGTAGTTCTTCAAAATCGCCTTGTCCTTGACGTCATCCTGGCCGATAGGGGCGGGGCGTGTAGGGTCATCGGATCCAGTTGTTGTGTTTTTATTCCAAATAACGCGCCATCCGTGTATAAGGCTATTACTAGGCTTCATGAAATAGCTCACCTGATTCACCAGAATCCAGACACCTGGACTTGGACCGGTTGGCTCTGGAGTGTGATATCTGCTTGGGGATGGAAATTGCTATCATTCCTAGGTATAATATTGGTTATAGTATTCAGTTGTTGTCTCTGTCTGCAATGTGGGCCAGCGATTTGCGGCTTGTGCGCCACAGCCTGTATTCCAGGTCCAAGTTCCCGTTCCCGAATGATAAAAGATGAACAAATGATGTTATATGAACAGATAGATGGTCTCATGAATATAGATATATCCTAATGGGTGAAGTAGGGGCCAAGGAGGGAATGAGGTAATAGAAATTTTCATGTAGCCAAAGTGTCCCCCTACCCGCACCCTATCCATGCACCCATGTTCCTTGTATGTCGTGTAACTTCTTTTCTGTTCATGCTAGAGAGACGCAAATACATTTGCGTCCAACGTTAACATGTCAGCTATCCAGCCATGCATAAATATCCTGTTAATTAGGTTTCTAGACCTACGGTGCCAACGTCTTTACATGGTACACTTTCACGCTTTCGTCCACGTTTTCTGGCCCAGTCGAGTTAGGCCCTTAAACGAGGCCCCGAGTCTCATCTCTCCTGTCTCTGAAAGCTGTATGCATCCCTGACCCTTGCCTTACTTCCTGCCTCAGACGAGCGGTGCCCGGCTCGGCCTGGTTCGCTTGCCAAGATGATGTTTTACCTACAAGTTATCTGTCCAGCCTCCTCGAAAACACATTCCAGTCTAGTGAAATAGGTAAACATATTCCCGGCTGCAGAGCAAAGGGCCCTGCCTTCCTGTCTCCATGCAAGTAATTTACTGCTCCTGTTACCATGGTAGGCCCATGGCCCCCGCACTCTACATGAAGATCCCTTTGCACGCACTCGCATTTAGTGTTGAACGGCCCTTGCCCAAGAGATCTTTTACTCCAGACACTACATCCTCAAAACATACGATATCAGATATGCTATAGGTACAGGTCGTTTTGACACCCCAGACACCAGTCTCCTCTACTTGTGCAAAGGTCAAAGCACCCAGTTCTCCCCGGTTGCACGTCATGCTCAGCTGCGCGCGCATATAGGTTAGAAGTTTCTGCTGATTCTGCAACTTTCTCTATGCATCCACCCACTTGTGACGTTTCATGTGACGTTTCTCTGACATGTCTAGTGCACGCCCATGTGTACGCCTTCTTACGCGCCTCCTGTTACGCACATGTGTTCTTATCACCTCTTTTCACCTGTTACGCCTACTGTATTCACTGCCATGCATACTGTTTTACTATATATATTGTGTACTGTTAATAAAAAGGGAGAACATCCCTTCCTGAACCTGAGTGGTGATGGAACCCGATGTCCCATGCTTCGAAGCATTATATTAAAGCCCGTATGACTCAGATTCCACGGACTCTGCCTCTCATTTGTATGAGCTGTCTTGTATTGATAATTATATGGAAAAAATGATTAGGTAAAATTTATTTACCACACAGGAATGCATTCTATTGCTTCCAGAAAGCCCTGAGGCCCACTAAGCAGTCTCAACACTGTGCGCATATTTGTTAACCGCTTCGCTGCTGATGACGAGCTCAGCTCGTCATCAGCTACGGCACTGCTATGCTGATGACGAGCTGAGCTCGTCACGTAACGCGGCTTTTTGAAAATTGCCGCACACAGCGGGAAAAGCCGCTGCAGCGATGAGGTTAAGAAACCAAAAAGAGCAGGTGTTGCTCTGATTGAACATACCTGTAGATCACAAGTAGATTGCCCCTTTCCAACATGTGCAAATGCAGTAACATGCACTGGACTATGGAATATCTTGCTATCTCCATCGTGAGGGTTGCACCTGCTTCAAACAGTACCCAAGCAGAGCACTGGTGCAAAACGTAAGGCTTTCTTTCATGCCATCTAACATGCTAACTTTTTCAAATGATTTGGCTAGATTCCATGAAACAGGGCAAAACCAAATATATCGACTTAGTTGACAATAGGAGACAACTTATGAAAAGGATGTTTAAGTTGCCCTCAGCTAAGTGATTTTTATAACTGTCACTGGCATTGTATAGCAGTAATATGGCCATGCGACTTGCCCTTCTGTTCTAGTGGTTGTGTGAAGTTGGCCTGATATGTGATGTCCACTATTCTAGTGGGCACCTTGTATCAGTCCAAACAACCCTTATGGTGATGGTTGTAAAGTCAAACTTATAGACCAGCTATCCTAGTGGTAGCATGGACAAAGCAGTCTTAGGCTAAAACTTCAGAGAGCATGTGAAGTCAGCTGTTTTACCATATGTAACCCCTTGAATACCAAATGAAAGGACACCACACAGGTTATACATAAAATATATATGTATTTATTACTAACACAACCCCTCTGCACTCTTTATGAGGTCAGAGGCACAAGCACATAACAAGATACTTAATTATCATACAATAATTTGCACAAAATACAGTTGAGCCCTAGGGGCGTTGCAAACCATATACTAAAATAGTGGTATAAGAACCACGTCACGAACAAGGAGTAGGCCTAGGGAATCGCTGGGGCTACACTAAACTACCAAAGGTTAGGAAGCAGGAGGCCCACGGGAAGCGTGTGCAGTGTTTTAACACGCAAGCGAGTTACCATAGGGATACAATGGGAACGTAAGAGTTAGAAACTAGTTGATTTAGGACACTTCCGAATGGACTAGGAGAAAGCTACTGAAAACTAGGATACTTGGATAGTCAATACCCACAGGAGCACCGGAGTACTCGCGTTACCTCACCCACAGGAGCCGGGTGCATAGGTGTCAAGTTGTGTCGGATTTCGTCGCTGAATCCTATGGAGACCTGTAAAAAGATGCTGCAGGCGACCAGGAGAGAAGTGTCCGGTTAGATCCAAGGGTGGATCGAGGATGAAGAGTACCTGAAAGCAGAGGGGACAGAGTCTGGGTCACTAGCCAGTGACCAGGAAGGAACCAGGAAGGAACCAGGCGATGTCGTGAAGCAATGAGGTGATATTGTGAAGCTTGTCTCTGCAGCCACGTTGACCAGGAGGCGTTGACGACGACCAGGAGCTGGATAAAGACTGTCCCACAAAGGATCTCGCTGTTGGCGGTGTCGGCTTCCGGATTGGAGTCAACAAGCCTTGGCAAAGGCAACCCACGCAGGAATCGAAGATGGCTTCTGTTGCAGACCAGCAAGGTCTGGGGGGCTTCTCCTTTTCAGGGAAGCAGGGGCCAGCCTGGAGCAACTAGGCAAATGTTGTAAATTCAAAGGTTTGTCGTCACAGAGGCCACTAGCCAACGGGCAAGTGACCGGACAGACGCGTCAAGCACAAAAGTAACAGCAGGCCCCACGCGGCACTCGTGGAGTGTGGAGGGCTGTGCGTCAGTGCAGAAGGTGCTCGGGCTGGGGCTTCTTAATCCCCAATGCACAACTTCGAGGGTGCCTCAGAAGCTGCACAGGTAGCAATGAGCAAGTTTTCCAAGATGGCCGGTCCCACGTCTCTCGTCGCCTCCACGGGTCTCAGCTTTGCTGTGGCTGTGGATCGGGGTCAAAGAAGTCTGGAAGTCCAGTTCTTGTTGGGCTCTGTGCTCGGGCTCGGGCGGGAGCGTTGACAAAGCAAACCGCAGATCGCTGGATGGTGCCTGTTTGCACAGGGTGGTCACTCCTTGACCACAAGGGAGATTCTTCAGTCTTCTAGTTGCAGAAGAATGTCGAAGGTCCAGAGTTTCGTTTCAAGTTTCAGTTCAGGATAAATCTGAAGTCTCTAGACTCAGCTCCTAGCTTTATACGAATTAAAGGGGCTGGATTACCTGCTAGGTCCCTCCTATGGGTGGGACCAGGGAAGGGGGTGGTTACACCCCTTTCCCTTTGTCCAGTTTCGCACCAGAGCTGGGGCTGGAGTGCCCCAGCCACTGGTTTCAACTGGCCTATGCATGGAGCACCTTGTGTGCCCCAGGCAGTGTCTCATTTAATTCAGCCCTCCCTGCCCCAATACACTATGGCCTGTCTGGGGTGGTGCTAGCACCTCCCAAGACAGGAAACCTATTGTCCAAGCCTCCCTCGCTGGAAGGACTCCCAGAAGCAGGAGGTCAAACTTGTGTCTGTGGCAGCAGCATCCATTTTGTGATGCTGAGGCTCTGGTTAACTTCAACCAGGATTTACAGGAACAACATGTCTTCTCCCTCTAGAAGGGTGGAATGCTACCCCCGTCACCAGAACTGGCAAGGGGGTAGTATTCCAAAGCGTATGACACCTTACACAACATGTTTTGATAAAGCCAAACCAAAGTTAGCATTAACCGCGAGGATTATAATGCACTTAAGAGCAATGTTCCCTCTAATTTCTTTCCTCTGTGTGCGGCAGTGGAGTGTCTCTGTGCGCTGCAACCATGGCTATGTGCGCCAGGAACCGAACCTCGCTTGTCTGCGGCGCCAAATGCCACTCATTTTTGGTGCTCTCCTGCCCTCTAACCCACTCCTTTTTGGTGCCCTCCTGCCCTCTGTCCCATCGTTTTTGGTGCCCTTCTGCCCTCTGCCCCACTCGTTTTTAGTGCCCTTCTGACCTCTGTCCCACTCGTTTTTGGTGCCCTTCTGCCCTCTGCCCCACTCGTTTTTAGTGCCCTTCTGACCTCTGTCCCACTCGTTTTTGGTGCCCTTCTGCCCTCTGTCCCACTCGTTGTTGTGCCTTTATGCCCTCTTGCCCATCGTTTTTGGTGCCCTTCTGCCCTCTGCCCCACTCGTTTTTGGTGCCTTTCTGCTCCCTGCTCCCTGGTGTCCGTCCCTGCTCCCTGATGTCTGTCCCTGCTCCATGGTGTCTGTCCCTGCTCCCTGATGTCTGTCCCTGCTCCCTGATGTCTGTCCCTGCTCCCTGATGTCTGTCCCTGCTCCACGGTGTCTGTCCCTGCTCCCTGGTGTCTGTCCCTCCTCCCTGATGTCTGTCCCTGCTCCCTGATGTCTGTCCCTGCTCCACTGTGTCTGTCCCTGCTCCCCGGTGTCTGTCCCTGCTCGCTGGTGTCTGTCCCTGCTCGCTGGTGTCTGTCCCTGCTCCCCGGTGTCTGTCCCTGCTCGCTGGTGTCTGTCCCTGCTCCACAGTGTCCGTCCCTGCTCCACAGTGTCTGTCCCTGCTCCCCGGTGTCTGTCCCTGCTCCCTGGTGTCCGTCCCTGATGTCTGTCCCTGCTCCCCGGTGTCTGTCCCTGCTCCCCGGTGTCTGTCCCTGCTCCCCGGTGTCTGTCCCTGCTCCCTGATGTCTGTCCCTGCTCCCTGATGTCTGTTCCTGCTCCCTGGTGTCTGTCCCTACTCCCTGGTGTCTGTCCCTACTCCCTGGTGTCTGTTCCTGTCCCTGGTATCTGTCCCTGATCCCTGGTGTCTGTCCCTGCTCCCTGGTGTCTGTCCCTGCTCCCCGGTGTCTGTCCCTGCTCCCCGGTGTCTGTCCCTGCTCCCCGGTGTCTGTCCCTGCTCCCCGGTGTCTGTCCCTGCTCCCTGATATCTGTTCCTGCTCCCTGATGTCTGTCCCTACTCCCTGGTGTCTGTCCCTACTCCCTGGTGTCTGTCCCTACTCCCTGGTGTCTGTCCCTGCTCCCTGGTGTCTGTCCCTGTCCCTGGTGTCTGTCCCTGCTCCCTGGTGTCTGTTCCTGTCCCTGGTGTCTGTCCCTGATCCCTGGTGTCTGTCCATGCTCCCCGGTGTCTGTCCCTGCTCCCCGGTGTCTGTCCCTGCTCCCTGATTTCTGTCCCTGCTCCCTGGTGTCTGTCCCTGCTCCCTGGTGTCTGTCCCTGCTCCCTGGTGTCTGTCCCTGCTCCCTGGTGTCTGTCCCTGCTCCCTGGTGTCTGTCCTGCTCCCTGGTGTCTGTCCCTACTACCTGGTGTCTGTCCCTGCTCCCTGGTGTCTGTCCCTGCTCCCTGATGTCTGTCCCTGCTCCCCGGTGTCTGTCCCTGCTCCCCGGTGTCTGTCCCTGCTCCCCGGTGTCTGTCCCTGCTCCCTGATTTCTGTCCCCGCCCTGGTGTCTGTCCCTGCTCCCTGGTGTCTGTCCCTGCTCCCTGGTGTCTGTCCTGCTCCCTGGTGTCTGTCCCTGCTCCCTGGTGTCTGTCCCTGCCCCCTGATGTCTGTCCCTGCTCCCCGGTGTCTGTCCCTGCTCCCCGGTGTCTGTCCCTGCTCCCCGGTGTCTGTCCCTGCTCCCCGGTGTCTGTCCCTGCTCCCTGATTTCTGTCCCTGCTCCCTGGTGTCTGTCCCTGCTCCCTGGTGTCTGTCCCTGCTCCCTGGTGTCTGTCCCTGCTCCCTGGTGTCTGTCCCTACTACCTGGTGTCTGTCCCTGCTCCCTGGTGTCTGTCCCTGCTCCCTGGTGTCTGTCCCTGCTCCCTGGTGTCTGTCCCTGCTCCCCGGTGTCTGTCCCTGCTCCCCGGTGTCTGTCCCTGCTCCCCGGTGTCTGTCCCTGCTCCCTGATATCTGTTCCTGCTCCCTGGTGTCTGTTCCTGTCCCTGGTGTCTGTCCCTGATCCCTGGTGTCTGTCCCTGCTCCCCGGTGTCTGTCCCTGCTCCCCGGTGTCTGTTCCTGCTCCCTGATTTCTGTCCCTGCTCCCTGGTGCCTGTCCCTGCTCCCTGGTGTCTGTCCTGCTCCCGGGTGTCTGTCCCTGCTCCCTGGTGTCTGTCCCTGCTCCCTGGTGTCTATCCCTGCTCCCTGGTGTCTGTCCCTGCTCCCGGGTGTCTGTCCCTGCTCCACGGTGTCTGTCCCTACTACCTGGTGTCTGTCCCTGCTCCCTGGTGTCTGTCCCTGGTTTTAGTTCGGTTGTTAACCGAGGCCTTTCCATTTTTACTAAAATTATATATATATATATATATATATATATATACTATTTTTATAAGGACTAGAACCTGCTCTCTTCACAATGGCCTGTTATGTTTGTCATTCGCATTTTATTACGCACACTATCGTATAAAAAATGGCTCAATGTGGGTCAGCACGTTTTACCATTTCAAAAATATTTTTGAAGGCCCAGGTGTTTTTCCAGCAATAACTTTTTGAAAAATCTTGTTAATTTTTTCTGTCCGTGTGAGCTACATTCAGTCATCTGTGTTATGACTATACTAATGGTCTTGATGATCGTTCGTCGTCGACAGGAGAGCTGGAGGAAGACAACGCAACACAAAGGATCACAAACAGCCCCTCAGTAGTGCACAATGACGATTCTTACAGGGCACAGCTGCGGGGCTGATTGTAGGTCCTTTGAATTAGTCTTCGTGTTAATTGCAGCGCACCGGGGGGCTACAATTAACATGAATACTAAAGGTTCACAATCAGCCCCGCAGCTGTGCGGTGTAAGAAAGGGAATGCAGAGGAATGCAGAGTGTCAAACACAGCGTGTGCTAAAGCACACGCTGTGTTTGAGACTGCCTTTTTACTCAATCAATGCAACGAGGAAATGGCACCTTTTCGCGCCGCTCGCATTTTAAAAGCGGCGGCGCAAACGGTGTTGCTGGAGTGCGCGGTAAATTCAGCAACCTGCGCGCTTAGGGTGACTTCTCTGCGCACGCGCGCGCTCACCCGCGCAGCTTGTTGGGAACAGTGCTTAAGAGTATATGGTATGGCTATATCATAGAACAGCTATAAGGACATGGTTCCGAAAGCTGCAGACAGGCTCAGCTCATGCTAGAGCACCATCTCACATAAAACCAAGCACTCTGCCTCCAGGATCGTTAAGGCCTGCCATAGTAGTGACTTATAGGTGTATATGTGTCTATATATAAGGTTAGATATAGGTATACTATATCTAAAGCAAAGGGTGATTACACCACCTTGCCCCAGCTGAGTGATCAGCCAGTTGTGTCAATTTGGATGGCCAGCCAAAGGTGGCATAATACATGCTGCAGCCCCTGGTAGGCCTTGGATGCACCTATGCCCTGGGTACCTATGGTACACTATACAGGGGCTCATAAGGTGACCCAATATCCAATTGGAGATGTACCTAAAGTACATGGGGCCAGATTCACAGAATGAACTTAAGACTCAATCCTAAACTTACTACTGTTTTGGTATTCACAGATTGCACTTACTACTTTTAGTATTCACAGAATGAGCTTACTACTTTTGGCATTCACTGAATGCACTTACTACTTTTGGTATTCACAGAATGAACTTACTCATTTCGGTATTCACAGAAGTTAGGACTACTAACTTTAGGACTCCTAAATGCCTTCTGTGAATACCGAAAGGCCTAAAATTACGAATGTTCTCAATGTAGTACATCTACATCATCATCCAATTATCTATCATCTTGTGACAAATGGCTGAACCCTACAGATATTGGAACCTGACAATGAGGATCAACTGTTTCACTGTACCTTGTCTTGGTGTAGGCACCTGTGGCTCGTAAGGCGGCTGAGGTGTAAGAGCGCTTAGTTGTACTGGAAAATGTCTACAGTAGTCTTGAAGCATACGCCATAGATCCTTAACTAGGACAATAGCATCCTAAATTAAAGGTTGATTAAGGGCATGGTTGTCCTCTTCATTAGCATCATAGTAATATTATTAGCAGACTCCTCCATGTCAAGAAGTCCTCGAGATGACAGAGGTAAGATTCTGCTTGGGGACAGGTGTGCCAGTAAAATAATCTCTGCATGATTTGTTTTGACAACTTTTGATTACTTCCTTGCTGTACACACCTCAGTTGACTGTAGAATCATCAACGATTCAGCTGTTTTTTGACCTATCGATGAGAAAACAAGTGGGGATGGGTCCAGAGAATCTAAGTTAAAGTGGAAGTAGTCAATTGCAAAAAACAGTTGATGGACAGAATGCAGAACAATGTCATACATTCACCAAAGTACAGAAATCTGGGCCTAATTCCATGTTGTTTTTGTTCCCCATGCCATTGCAGTTTGAACACAGCCATATGCAAATCAGTCTTGACCCTGCGCCCAATGGGAACAGTCCAGCCTGAACTGCCAAGTCAAGTGCTCCCTGGACTCGAAACAAGCATCCTAGGGCTGGGTTCGGGATTTCACCCCTCATCAGCCAGGATTGCTTGACACCAGTGGCATGGAGAGCACGAGACCCATGTCTGGGCACACCTGTCCCACATGGGGTGACAAATGCAGAACAATGTCATACATTCACCCCAGATGTGGGCCTAAATACATCTTTTGTTGCTCCCCATGCCATTTCAGTTTGAACAGTCAATGCCATCACCAATATTTTCATCAATGGTGGGCTCATCGCTGAAATCGTAGGCTTTATTGCTAGAGTTTTTGTCAGTGTGCTTTAAGTATTTTTTGCTGATGGTCTAGCAGCTATAAGCAGAGACGTTCTCTACATCCGTATCCTCAACGATGACAGTTTAATCAACAACGCAATCATCAGTGCTTTTGTCGACACTGGTGTAAAAAATAAATATTTTCTTCTACGGTGTAGGAGGTGCAGTAGGCCTAATGGAGGCAGGTTTGTCTCAGAGGCTTTTTTGGCAATGCCCACCATACGAAAAATGGTCTCTAGTGGATTTCTTGTCAGTATTCCCAGGAATCTTTGTAGGCTGATTTCTAGAGATTGGTGGTTTTGCCTGTGATATCGATTTGCCCTGTACTTTAGGCTTCAAATGTTTCCTTCAGAAGCTTTTTTAGGCATGAGACTGGAGTCATCCAAGATCTCAACTGAACAGGGGACGTCTTTCATCTGAGTTTTTGGAGCCATCGTGAGAGCCAAATCTCTCTTTACTTTACTAGAACATTTTTAACAAATCTTGCAAACCTTTGTCTTGTGGGAAAGATGAAGACAATATATGAATTCCTAGTGGGAATCCTTATAAAGAAGTCTTAGCTTTTCACAGGATCTATATGGTCGGAACAGACTCTTATTTGATGAATCGAACATGGCCTGTTCACCTTAAAAAAATAACCAAATATAAAGGCAACATTGTTCTGGGGGCAGTAAATGAAAATTCTGAAGAGATAAATTCCCAAAAGCAGATATATTTAAAGAAGCTGAGCAGCGCTCAGAGAGAACTTTCTTCACACATGAAGCGCAGTAGAAATCGGGGGATCGGTGGATATTCAACTCTCCCCTCACTGGTTGAAGTTTGGTTTTTCTTCAAATGAGCGGAGTAGGCGTCTAACGGACAGTGTTCGAAGCCTTGCCAGGGTATGTTTTACAGTGCACTGCTTTTGAATAATCTATGAGACTCCCAGTTTGAAGACAAAAGAATCAAGCATGTGAATCTATGAAAGACCCAATGCTGGAGAAACAAAAGAGTTTGGTGCGTAAAGCATTTTGGTACAAATCTGAGACTGACAATTGTAGGAAAGAACAATAGAAGCAATAGAAGAAAGTGCAACCCCTTCCATGTTGGCCGACGGGAGTACTCCTTCCCTGGTGCTGCGAATGACCGTTGGCAGTCGCAGCCCCGCCCACCCTTTAGAACACCCGCACTGCGGCGGAATTGCTGCCGCGGTTAAGGCATTAATAACCATTATAACCAAATGCAGGCCAAATAAAAGCACTCTTTGGACCCCAGCATAGAGCTGCCCTCGGTTCTTTGCCATCTTGTCTATTTGTGCAAATGGGTCAGAGAGCTACAACCAATTTCCATTCGGGCCAGATATTTTAAAGGTTTCAGATATCTATCTGCTTTTACACAATTTGTCAAATGCATGCACCTTTCTAAGGTAGATAAGAACATACCAATATTACGATTGATCATTTTCTAGATTACTCCTTCACATTAATTAAAAAAAAACAGTAGTTTCATTGAGATTAATCTAACTCGGTTGAGTAGATACACATGTTGTATGCGAGACATAGGAATCATGTGGGTCCCTACAGATTCACAAACTTTCCCTGATAGAAGTATTAAGACAATGTGTGATTTCCGCCAAAGTTTGAGGTTTGCAGGGCATTGTGGGTAAGCAACCATAGTAATAACCACACATGTTGCACCTCCATGGACTCCCCTAGATATCAAGTTTCAGATATAATTGGGTTTAGTAGGTTTCCCTGGGTAGCAATCCAGCCAGAGCCCAAATTTCAAAGCTACCCACATTGCCAAAATAGGTAGTTTTTCATGAGGAAAATTTGAGTTCTCCATGTCACGTTTTGGGACCTTTTATGTCACGGGCAATTGGCCCAAGCGCACAAGTGGAGGACTGCTTTTATAGGGCGAAATATGGGGATGCTGGGTGGTAGGAATTTTGCAAATCCCTGCATATTCCAGAGGTTTTCCCCACATAAATAAGAGGATAATGCATAATTGTAGCCAAAATTTGTTTACAGGGCATTCTAGGTAAGAAACCATAGTGTGATCTATGCAAATAACACCAGAAATATTTGGGTTTGGTAGGTTTCCCATGGTGGCAGCGGAGACCAGGCGAAAGTATTGCAGCTACCCATATAGCCAAAATGGGTCAATATTCAAGACAAACGTTTTGGTATCTCCACATTATTTTTAGGGTCTTTCTTGTTACAGGATTTTGGTCCAGTCACGCACATGAGGTGCCAGTTTTATCAAGAGGGCTGTAGGAATACAAAATAGTAGACCATTTGTTGTTATTATTATTTATTGATTATCAATTGGTTTCCTTTCTATTTTTTGGCTTCAAATGGTAATCCACTGTGCAAAAAAGAACATATTTTGTAAAAAAAAAGACCTGTGAACCGCAAGATAGTGTGGGCAACTCCAAATTCAGAGTGGCACAAATAACCACTATGCCTATACTCAGCAAGTATGGCACATTTGAAAAATGCATAGGTTGCCGCATATTCATTTTTTTTTATTAGATTCTACAATATGAATTACAGCATAGGCAATGCACAGTATAAGATCATCATAAGCTATGGCTCAGTTATTGGCTCTCAGTAGTGCATGCTTTTGGAAAACCACCAAACCCTATATATTCTTGCAACAAGTAGGATCTGACAGACATAACAGTATATTACATTTGTATATCAGCCATTGGGACAAAAAATTACAGATGAAAACATTTATTTGTTCCTACTTTGTACATTATATTTTATTTCAGTGATTAGTTTCTTTTGGAAAACAAGCACTGATCTACACAATTGACCCCTTGATGAACTCAGAATTTTGTCTAGAAACAAGTAGCTTTCAGGATTCACCCATGGGTATCACACCTGTTACCACCACAAACTGCATATCGATTGAAACCACAAAAATAGGAAAAAGGACTACCACTTAGACAAACACAATAACTGCGGTTAACAAAAAAAACTGTTTGTACCACTCTACTTGTAACTAAACACCGGACAATGGTGACCTTAGCACCTTTTGTTCAGGTTATTTTTAGAAAAAAAATTGATTTGTTGTTAAGTATTTTTCCCGTTTTCCTAAAAAGGAAAAAAAGGTGCTATATTTTGACTATTTTCGCTGCTTCATGATCTCCCATGCTCTGCACATAACATCACACATGACATCACCAGTGACATATTCAGTGGCATCATCAATAACATCACTGACAAGATCACATATGACATCATTACTGGACAAGTTTGGGCAAAATGCTGATACAATAACCAGGTTTAAGCATTAATTTAAACACCATTACAACATTATATACAACAATGGTATTCTACAAAATGCACTTATGGTGTAGTATCAATTAAAATCGTATACGCTTCAATCACAAAGTTACGTGCACAGGAGTACTGCTTGGCAACTAGTTCAGGTAATGTCCCTTCTCTCTTTATTCAAGATCAGCATGCAGCTTCTCATCCATATTGAGAAGTCAGTTTCTGGACTTTATCAAAACAAGAAAAAGTAATAACAATCTTGTGTCACCAGTATGCTTGTTCAGAAAATGGCTGAATACTGGCTATCATTATTTCCTGTGGTCTATGGGCCACATGTATGTAGCTAGCATTTTGTGATTTCCTAATTATGAATCACAAGGACTGACAATTAAGAAATCGCAAAATGCAATGTATGAAGGTGTGTAGTACACCTTTTGAGTTTCCTAAGGGGTCGCTAATGACCTACCTCATGAATATTAACGAGGTAGGTCGCAATTTGCAACCCCCTTGGAATCGCAAAAATCACGGGGAGGATGGCCTGCTGAGATCAGCAGACCACCATGTCCGTGATTGCTTTTCAATAAAGCAATCTTTTTTTTTGTAAGGCAGCACGTTTTTTTTTTAAAGGAAAACAAGGCGCTTTACAAAATGAAAAATGAAAAGTTTTCTTTAAAATTTTTTAGAGCAGGCAGCCCTTAAAACTAGTTTTCCAAACATTCACAAAAGAGAAGGGGTCCCATGGGGACCCCTTCGCATTTGCGAATGAGTTACCACCTACTTGAAGTAGGTGGTAAAATACAAATGTTTTGTGACCGCAATTGCGGTCACAAAACATTCATACATACCGATGCGATTCTGTATTAGGAAGGGACGCTCTAAACACGCCCCTTCCTAATACCGAATCGCAAACCCATTTTGAGATTCGGTAACAGGTTACCGAATTGCAAAAGTAGGTTTGCTGCATTGGAAAAGCAGTTTTTGCCTTTGCAAATGGGCAAATTCTGCCCTTTTGGGAACTCAAAATGCTTGATACATCTGCCCCTATAAGTGTTACAGAATTCCTTTATGTAGTTTGTGAGTCATGCTTCTTATATACTTTCCTAGGCCATTAGCATTCCAAAACTTTATAGTAGTAGTAGTAGTATAAGGCTTTATTTCGATAAAAACATACCATAAAAGCATCACATTTTATAAAACACATTTACACATTGGAAAAAAAATATTTGGCAGTCCATATACGACAAATTTTGAATTTAAAAACGATAAAAGATAAAACCACAATTAAAATTGAAAATCGTAATTTAACTAAGGTCTTTAAGATAACGATTAAACACATTTTTATAAGCCTTTTTGCTCTAATGGACCATGCCCATGATAAAAACTTTGAAAGACCACAAACGTACAATGTCCGTGTGTCTGACATTAAAATACGAAGTGCCTCACTAGATTGCCTAGTGCCCAGCAATCGACATATAGGTTTAAGCCACCTTTTCCTCGGCTGCACAGATGCCGGGCAGGCAAATAGGACATGGGCCACAGATTCCATTCTAGTTTGGCAGATGGGGCAGAAAGGTGTTGTTTGGGACGGGGGTTTCCAGGGAGCAGTTAAGGCGCGCACTGGAAGGGCCCTGACCCTGAATCTAAAGTACAAAGCCCTATCAGCGGATTTCCAGACAATGTCTAAGTAGGGATCCCGAAATGGCACATCCTTATGCCTTAGGAAATCTTCTGTTAATCTACCAAGAGTTGTATCAGTATTAGTTCTAGAGGCGACCCCTTTCCAATAAAGAGTCTTTAGAGTTGCCTTCGGAGGGGAGGACCTACTATCCCAGGCTTCTTTAAGGCCTAACTCACTAAGTAGAGATTTTACATCTTTTAGCCATTTTATTTTGTGCCATCCCGCCATTGACATTACTTCAGCTAACCCCTTCGCATACTTGGCAAGTTCTGGCACTCGCCACAGCCGGGCCCATAAGAGCAACGGCCGGACTTTTGCCAGATCATTGATAGAATGACATCCTAAGTCAAGCAACAAGGGTAACATTGGGGTACTCTGCTGGAGTGACAAGAGGTCCCTTAAGAATTTATTTTTGGACCTCGTCAATTGGTCTATGTTAAAAGTGCCCCACAAGTCTGCCCCGTAAAGGGCAGAACTGACCCCCTTTGCTTTATAAATGTCAATGACGGGAGTAATCGGTCTATCGAAGAGGAGCGCTGTTCCTGGAGGAGTGCCCCTGTAAACCTCTTATGGCTTAACAGCATTTACAAAGATGTGGGGTCCACTGCATGGTATCAGAGATACGAATGCCTAAGTAATCAAATACAGTGACCCTTTCCAAGGATACATGGTTTAATACCGGGGGTCGCCCAAGTTTTTTCGGGGAGTTCAACACCAACTACTTTGTCTTATCTGTATTTATTACTAGGCCTTGTTGAATACAGAAAGCCTGAAAGTTATCTAGGAGGCTTTGGAGGCCCACTGGGGTCTTAGATATTATGAGCGTATCATCGGCGAATAAGGGGGTGGGAATTAACTCCCCCGCCAGGGATGGGGCATCTGATGGTTTATCTAGCAGGTGCTCAACCACTCCATTCACATATAGTGAAAAGAGTGTGGGAGCAAGAACACATCCCTGGCGGACCCCTCTCTCCACCGGAATCCTATTGGTTTTCTGGCCCTCAGTGCCCTACCTCACTTGCGCAAAATTTCCTTCAGGGAGCCTCACTAGAATAGACAAAATATTTGAAGGGATCCCCATATCGGACAACACTACCCAAAGGCGTTCTCTAGGCACGAGGTCAAAGGCAGTCTTTAGATCAATAAACGCCAAGTAAAGACTGCCTTTGCCTATGACAACCACTTTCCAATAGATTAACAATAATCTAAAAGCCTGCTCTATTGTCCCGGTACCAGCCCTGAAACCCGCTTGATAATCAGAGAGGGTCTCATTTTCTTTGGCCCAGTGTAGGATTCTCTCAAGTACCACCTTCCCGACAACCTTCTGAGTGGAATCTATTAGGCTTATTGGGCAGTAATTTGAGGGGTCGTCCCTGTGCCCTTTTTTAAAAATAGGGACAACCTCTGCCCCCTTCCACAATTCAGGGCTGGCGGCACCTTTGTCAATAGCGATAAGGAGAGTATAGATAAGCTTCCCCTATTTCGTCGGATCAAAACGAAGCAGATCCCTGGGGATGCCATCCGGGCCAGCTGCCTTTTGGGGCACAATACAGCTATTCGCATATTCGACTTCTTTAATTGTAAATGGGGAAGAGATGTTTTCTCCTAAGGGTATATGGGGACTGCATGGAGCAGGATCGATAGCAGCTCCTTGCTGGCAGGTATACAATTTAGAAAAGTGGTCGAACCATGCCTGACCAGTAATATTACATGTAATAAGGTCGCTAACAGGCCTATTCCTAGCTCTTATAGTGCTCCAAAAGAGACCCGCGTCCCTCCCAGAGCTTGCCTCTTTTAGTGATTGCCAATACAGGTCCTCCCACTCCTTTTTAGCATTTGCTATCACTAATTTGTACTCTTTCCTAACATGCTGGATCAAAGATTGTGATTTCCCCTTAACTGCCTTGATTAAAGCAGACTTCATTTGCCTACATTTAGGTGTATACCACCCCTGCTTGCCCTTAAGCATCTGGTGACCTTTTTCCCTGGCCCCTCGTGTTGGTATCAGGAATAAGATTCCTACCGACTTGGTGGTATCCTGAAATACCACAGTTGCTCTAGAAGGGTCAGAGTGTTCTAAAAGGATCATATCTAGCTAGCTTTGTGAGGCTACCAATAGCATTCCTATGGTCTGAACTTTCTCCTCATCCAGGGCGACTTTGCACCACTTAAGCCGCCTTCCACAGTTAGATGGAAAACATTTTGAGGTGGACTTTCCCTTGCTTCGAGCCACTGCGCCAACTTGGCTTGGCCACAAATGTTTTAAACTTAAAGAAAGCAAATTGTGGTCACTGTCTACAGTGGGTATTATTATCATATCCTGGATAGATTGCCAAAGCGTTAAGTCAAGGAGAATATAATCAATCCTGGACATGTGGTTGGGCCTGTTTTACGTTAGCATTCCAAAACTTTATTACAAATTCATCATCAAAAGCAATCCTTTTATTAATCACACCTAGCCTGGAAAAACATGTCACTGAGCCAGTTAAGAGTTTATTACAGTTTATTACATTTTTCAGTTAACAGTTAATATGTATAGAACAAGAGAGGTGTTCATTAAATTTGAAGCTGTATCACATGGGAAGGAAATCTAACTATTTGGTGTGGTCAATCCAGCCATTCTGCTTTTTGCTAGACCCTTTATTTTTGCTGGCTGTCGAATTCTATGCCCCTTACCTCTGCTATCTGGGAGTAACCCTACTGTGCTCCCCATTAACCATTGTTAAACGGGATAATTCCTGATAGGAACATTTTACTTGCATGCAAGTCCATAATATATAGTGCAAGAAGTGCAGCCAAAACCTGGAAGTTAATTGGCACTTGTGGACTGGAGAACCTATTGTGCCATCCACTATAGTGGCAGTGCAAACATGGCTTCAGGCCTACCCTGTGTAGCTTGCCTTTAACAATTCAAAACATAACCTACAACTTTTAGAAATACACATTTTTGACAGGTAGAAGTAATTCCTTTCAAATTTTTATAGGTCATCCCTATGTCAGCCTTGTGGCCCAGCAGAAAGGGTGCATAGGGTTAAAATAGGACGTGTAGAAATGTAATGTTACAATGTACGTTCAGTACTACATTAATTAAACCACTATTTTATTAGATATTGAAAATCCAATTAAATTGTGAAGTTGAGTATTAATCAATATTAACAAAAATGTTTTTTTAAATGTTACCATTTACTTGGCTCGACTGTCAGAAGTCGAATTAGCATAAGCCCCAGACAGCTCTCAGACTGCTTTGAGCATTAAATAAGTTTGAAAAAGATGTTAAATGCTTCCCATGAGTAAATAATTGGCTGACCTGAATGGGCAAAGATGACTCCTCTGTACTCCACAGAATATGCAGGGTGGGGGCTACAGGCATCCTCTTTGACATTACAGTGTTGAACCCTGCTTCAAAGGAAGAGAGCAGGATGCGAAGACAATTGTTGTGGATTCCCTGTCTGGTTGCAGGACTTTGCTTTTGTCCTAACAGACTTCTGACCCTTGTGTTGTTCTGGGTACAGTGCTTGCCTCAAACTAGATTTCAGAGTTAGATGTGGGTGGACACTAGGATTACCATGGTACACTAACCCCTCACATCACCCCAATGCCCATGTTAAGTGTGGCTGAAGGCTTTCACCAACTTGAATTTGCACTGACACATTGCTGTTTGTGCCATTTGCAGTAAACACTTTCTGAACCTGCACAAGTTCAGATGAGGACTGGAACTGCTGTATGTAAACCGAGTGGAACCCTAAAGGACTTGACCTGCTCAGGACAAAGAAGTGGACTCCAAGGATCAGAAGAATGACATTCTGTGTGGTTACAGGGAGACAAGCTGCTGGTGGCCTTTTCCTAGAAGGACCCAACTGACCAGTGATAACTGAATCTGGACTGGACCCTGCTGTTAGCCTTTGCCTGACACAGCGGAGGCTCCTCCATTAAGGCAGAGGGCGGTCGCCCCACTGCTCTCAGAGCAGTGTAAAAAAAAAAGGAAAAATAAAATGGTACACAATATTATTATCATTTTATCTTTATTACGAGCTACGGGCCAGGTTAGGTTGGGATGAGGCTGGGGTCACAGTGAGGAGGAGTGGTTGGTGCACCATAAGTGCACATGATAGTTTGGCCAGCCGTCTTGGGCCGGCCAAACAGAAATATGCACTTAGCATTTCTCCGCTTGGCCGTGTTGCACAGCCAGGTGGAAAACTGTACCAGACAGTGCTTGAACAGCCAAACAGGCCGTTCAGACCAATCCCGACACTGCTGTCATACTAGTGAAAGCAGCATCATGATTGGCTTAGAGAAGTCTGGGAGCCTGTGTGCTTTCATGCTGCCGGGAGTCTGTAAGAGAAGAGGATGGCGGAGAGGCGGCGTACATTCACAGGTAAGAAATGTTTTTAATTTTTCAACAATCCCACCCCCACCTGTCCTGTTCAGTAGCAGCTGCCACTGGCCTGACACGCTGTGAGTCTCACAGTGCCTCCTGTGAGGTTCTGGGGGCATTAGAAGTGTACTCCTGTGGTTGATTGAGTCCTAAAAGACTAAGTCAAGTGGTAAAATC
Organism: Lissotriton vulgaris; assembly: GCF_964263255.1. NCBI lineage: Eukaryota > Metazoa > Chordata > Amphibia > Caudata > Salamandridae > Lissotriton > Lissotriton vulgaris. The sequence goes on from NC_141695.1 coordinate 842,738,044, forward strand.
TTTGACCAGGACGAACCTGGATGGCGTATCCGATCCATGCATCTTTACTATAAGCTTCAAATCACATTCAGGTCCCAATGTACCACAACTACAGATTATCATTGGCTCTTTGTTCTTTTTGGTACTATTTTTTACTCAGGGGCATAGCTTAGTCAGAGACATTCCGGAGGGTGAATCTCAAATTTCCCAACTAAAAAAAGAAGAGGGCCACAGGGTGGATGGGTGAGATAACCATGTTTCGACCATGGGACCATGCCAATTAGGACACATACCACGCTGCTATTAGAGCATATAAAGTTACTCTCAGAAAGACTAAGACAATATTCTATGACAAAAGAATTAAAAGTGCCGTCAATTCTACCAGAGAACCTACCTTATTGTCAAAGAATTATTGAAGATCCCTGATCCCCCGCTGTCCCAAGATCCGTCAGGAGCCAAATGCAATGAGCTGGCGATCTATTTTGATTCAAAAATCCAAAACATTTTGGCTACTTTGCCTCAGTCGTTGCATTTGGACGATCATGCATATGATGATAGATCGCCCTGTGTCTTGGGCCCCCAGCTCAATGTTTTTAGTTCTATCTCAGGGGAGGAATTTCTTTAAGTCCTCGCCGGTATGAAAAGAGCTTATCAATTCCTCTCTTTCACAGGGCATTGTGCCCCCCAGCTGGAAAGGTGCCATTGTTAAGGCCCTCTTAAAGAAACCCCACCTTGACCCTATGGAGCGGGCCAATTTTAGGCCGATCTCATTACTCCCTGGACTCAGTAAGATCACAGAAAGATTGGTGAATTTCCAACTTTCCCACTATCTGGAGTCAAACCAGCTACTGCGGAGCTCTCAAACCGGGTTTCGTCCAGGCCAGGGCATGGATATGGCTCTCCTAGCTGTTATTGAGGAAGCAAGGTGCATCTTGGATTCAGGAGGATCAGTGGCAGTGATCCTCTTTGATCTGAGTGCAGCCTTTGACACGGTGAATCACTGTGTCCTTATCCAACGCGTGGCCGGGGTGGGAGTAGGGGGGGCTGCCTTGGCATGGTTGACATCGTACCTGAATAATCGCACCTTCCAAGTTTGGGATGGTAACTCGCGATCTGCTTTAGTCCCCCTCCAGTGTGGTGTGCCGCAGGGCTTGTCTTTAAGACCCACATTGTTTAATGTGTATATGTCCCCCCTGGATGATGTGGTGATCCCGTTTGGGATCAAGATTGTGAGTTACGCTGACGGCACTCAATTGGTTGTCTCACTATCCCAACTTGATCAGTGCCCTGATAAGTTGCATTCATGCCTGTTGAAAATACATACTTGGATGGGTGACTCATCACTCAAACTGAACGGGTCGAAAATCTGCTGTTAGGCAATAAGCTGTCCACTATACCGACCTCCATCTGGCCCGACTGTCTGGGTGAGCCCCCAGCCCTAAAAAAGAAATTTAGAGCCTGGGGGTCAGGTTGGAGCAGGACCTATCTTTAAAAACTCAAGCAAAAAACACAGTGGGCACCTGCTTCGGCCTTCTGCAGTTTGCCCGGAAAGTCCTTCCTCTCCTTCCACAGCACTCTAGGAAGTTGCTGGTTCAAGGACTTGTCTTGTCCAGACTAGATTATAGTAACGTGATTTTTCTGGGTGCCCCTGAAGCCACCATCAATAAACTACAAGTCTCGCAGAATGCCGCAGCCAGGCTTCTGATGGGCACTTTTTCTAGGAAGTCAGCCAAACTAGCACTGAAAGCGCTCCATTGGCTCTCCGTTCGTGAGAGGATCAAGTTTAAGTCCTTGAGTATTGCCCATAAACTTCTTCAAGGCCAGGGTCCTTCTATCATGAAAAGTTTAGTTATACCTTACAAAGCCAACAGGCCTTTGCGCTCCGATAATGAGCACCTGCCGATAGTCCCTAGATTCAGGAAGGCACGCACGGGCGGTCGCCGCTTTTCTGTAAAGGCGGCCGCTCTTTGGAACTCCCTTCCATTAAAACTACGTGCGGAACCTTGCCATCTGCGCTTCCGGAAGCTACTGAAGACCTTTCTTTTTCCTAAATGATCTCTTGTTTTTCCCCCTTGTGTGAGCCTGATTCAAGTGAAGAGCTGGGATGCCTCCGGGTAACCATGCGCTCTATAAATCTGCTTACATTATATTACAGTTTCCATGAGGCACAGAGTCAAACTAATTTGCATTAGGTGGGCCTCTGTCTAGAGTGGCACAGTGAGTGAAAAACAATAGGTTGGAATGCTACCCCAAGAGTGCGCTACTGGTTAGACTACTTGCAAGCATTCATCCCATCACCTTTTTGATGTTTGATTGCCAATAGTATGCCTGGAAACTTAAGACTAGTACAGTTTTCCAAGCCAACTACTGCCAATGTTTGTGAATTCCAAAAAGTAGCATATTTGCACCCATTCAAGAAGTACTTTTATGGGTTGAGATTTACTATTTCTTTGGTAAACTGGTCAGTATATGGGCCCAATTCACGAAGGTAGTTTACACGTTTTTAACTAGTTTACACTTTTGAATAACTTTACTACTTCTAGGCTACCTTAAAATGTGAGTGTATATTTACACTAAGAGTCGAATTTGCTTGTCAACACCACATTGAAGGACCTGGAGGCTATTCACAAACTACATGTTGTAGTATGTTTTGTAGTGCTACAAGAGTACTACAAGCGTCCTATAAAATACTATTCACAAACTGCACTTCTAAATACGACTGCACAAACAGTAGTAAATAGCCCCCAGGCCCTTATTGTAACCCCTAAATTAGTCAAGCAAATATAACCTAGATTTTTATTGTAGATGAAGGAATGTGATAGTATATTAAACCAATCGTAAGAGGTGCTTATACAGAGCACCTCTTGAACTCAAGTATTTAAAAGTGCTTTCATATGTGATGATAAAGTAAAAAGAGGCTCGGAGACAAAACGTTTGCCTAGGAACACACAATTTGGACAAGCAGAGAAGCCAGTATTGAATCGAGGTTATCTAGTTTCACATTTTGAAACTCAGACTCCAGATGTGTATCTCCGTCTCTTTTTCCTGTTTTACACCACTGGTAACTGTTTAGGTTTTGCCTCGCCAAAAAGATGCGCTCTGCGCATCTTTTTTGCGCAGGCAAAAACTAATGAGTACTGTAGTGTGGCTTTGGGTCGGCCCTCGTCATTCATTGGCTGGCTCCGTAAATGGAGCCTAGCCATTGGACGAGGGGCCTGTCCGTCAATGCCGGACCAGACACGGGGGCGTTCCCGAGATTCTTTGGCTTTTGGCTACGTCAGCCGAAAGCCTCTTCTCGGGAACGCCCCCGAATCTGGTCCGGGATTGAGGGCACCCGCCAGGAAAGGGCATGAAGGTCAAACCAAGCTGCAGGGAGGTATCGCCGGCAGCCCGTCATCCGAGGAGATGGTTGGCTGCAGGGAAAGTAGGAGGCATGAAGATTATACCGAGTGCAGAGTGGTGCTTCAGAGTGGTGCTTCAGAGTGGAGCTTCAGAGTGGAGCTTCAGAGTGGAGCTTCAGAGTGGAGCTTCAGAGTGGAGCTTCAGAGTGGAGCTTCAGAGTGCAGAGTGGAGCTTCAGAGTGGAGCTTCAGAGTGCAGAGTGGAGCTTCAGAGTGGAGCTTCAGAGTGGAGCTTCAAAGTGGAGCTTCAGAGTGGAGCTTCAGAGTGGAGCTTCAGAGTGCAGAGTAGAGCTTCAGAGTGGAGCTTCAGAGTGCAGAGTAGAGCTTCAGAGTGGAGCTTCAGAGTGCAGAGTAGAGCTTCAGAGTGGAGCTTCAGAGTGGAGCTTCAGAGTGGAGCTTCAGAGTGGAGCTTCAGAGTGGAGCTTCAGAGTGCAGAGTGGAGCTTCAGAGTGGAGCTTCAGAGTGCAGAGTGGAGCTTCAGAATGGAGCTTCAGAGTGCAGAGTGGAGCTTCAGAGTGGAGCTTCAGAGTGCAGAGTGGAGCTTCAGAGTGCAGATTCAGAGTGGAGCTTCAGAGTGCAGAGTGGAGCTTCAGAGTGCAGAGTGGAGCTTCAGAGTGCAGAGTGGAGCTTCAGAGTGGAGCTTCAGAGTGCAGAGTGGAGCTTCAGAGTGGAGCTTCAGAGTGGAGCTTCAGAGTGGAGCTTCAGAGTGGAGCTTCAGAGTGGAGCTTCAGAGTGCAGAGTGGAGCTTCAGAGTGGAGCTTCAGAGTGCAGAGTGGAGCTTCAGAGTGGAGCTTCAGAGTGGAGCTTCAGAGTGGAGCTTCAGAGTGGAGCTTCAGAGTGCAGAGTGGAGCTTCAGAGTGCAGAGTGGAGCTTCAGAGTGCAGAGTGGAGCTTCAGAGTGGAGCTTCAGAGTGCAGAGTGGAGCTTCAGAGTGCAGCTTCAGAGTGCAGAGTGGAGCTTCAGAGTGCAGAGTGGAGCTTCAGAGTGCAGAGTGGAGCTTCAGAGTGCAGAGTGGAGCTTCAGAGTGGAGCTTCAGAGTGCAGAGTGGAGCTTCAGAGTGGAGCTTCAGAGTGCAGAGTGGAGCTTCAGAGTGGAGCTTCAGAGTGGAGCTTCAGAGTGCAGAGTGGAGCTTCAGAGTGGAGCTTCAGAGTGCAGAGTGGAGCTTCAGAGTGGAGCTTCAGAGTGGAGCTTCAGAGTGCAGAGAGGAGCTTCAGAGTGGAGCTTCAGAGTGCAAAGTGGAGCTTCAGAGTGCAGAGTGGAGCTTCAGAGTGGAGCTTCAGAGTGGAGCTTCAGAGTGGAGCTTCAGAGCGGAGCTTCAGAGCGGAGCTTCAGAGCGGAGCTTCAGAGTGCAGAGTGGAGCTTCAGAGTGGAGCTTCAGAGTGCAGAGTGGAGCTTCAGAGTGGAGCTTCAGAGTGGAGCTTCAGAGTGCAGAGTGGAGCTTCAGAGTGGAGCTTCAGAGTGCAGAGTGGAGCTTCAGAGTGGAGCTTCAGAGCGGAGCTTCAGAGTGCAGAGTGGAGCTTCAGAGCGGAGCTTCAGAGTGCAGAGTGGAGCTTCAGAGCGGAGCTTCAGAGTGGAGCTTCAGAGTGCAGAGTGGAGCTTCAGAGCGGAGCTTCAGAGTGGAGCTTCAGAGTGCAGAGTGGAGCTTCAGAGCGGAGCTTCAGAGTGGAGCTTCAGAGTGCAGAGTGGAGCTTCAGAGTGGAGCTTCAGAGTGCAGAGTGGAGCTTCAGAGTGCAGAGTGGAGCTTCAGAGTGCAGATTCAGAGTGGAGCTTCAGAGTGCAGAGTGGAGCTTCAGAGTGGAGCTTCAGAGTGGAGCTTCAGAGTGGAGCTTCAGAGTGGAGCTTCAGAGTGGAGCTTCAGAGTGCAGAGTGGAGCTTCAGAGTGGAGCTTCAGAGTGCAGAGTGGAGCTTCAGAGTGCAGAGTGGAGCTTCAGAGTGCAGAGTGGAGCTTCAGAGTGGAGCTTCAGAGTGGAGCTTCAGAGTGGAGCTTCAGAGTGCAGAGTGGAGCTTCAGAGTGCAGATTCAGAGTGGAGCTTCAGAGTGCAGAGTGGAGCTTCAGAGTGGAGCTTCAGAGTGCAGAGTGGAGCTTCAGAGTGGAGCTTCAGAGTGCAGAGTGGAGCTTCAGAGTGCAGAGTGGAGCTTCAGAGTGGAGCTTCAGAGTGGAGCTTCAGAGTGGAGCTTCAGAGTGGAGCTTCAGAGTGGAGCTTCAGAGTGCAGCTTCAGAGTGCAGAGTGGAGCTTCAGAGTGCAGAGTGGAGCTTCAGAGTGGAGCTTCAGAGTGGAGCTTCAGAGTGCAGAGTGGAGCTTCAGAGTGCAGAGTGGAGCTTCAGAGTGGAGCTTCAGAGTGGAGCTTCAGAGTGCAGAGTGGAGCTTCAGAGTGCAGAGTGGAGCTTCAGAGTGCAGCTTCAGAGTGGAGCTTCAGAGTGGAGCTTCAGAGTGGAGCTTCAGAGTGCAGAGTGGAGCTTCAGAGTGGAGCTTCAGAGTGGAGCTTCAGAGTGCAGCTTCAGAGTGGAGCTTCAGAGTGGAGCTTCAGAGTGGAGCTTCAGAGTGCAGAGTGGAGCTTCAGAGTGGAGCTTCAGAGTGCAGAGTGGAGCTTCAGAGTGGAGCTTCAGAGTGGAGCTTCAGAGTGGAGCTTCAGAGTGGAGCTTCAGAGTGCAGAGTGGAGCTTCAGAGTGGAGCTTCAGAGTGCAGAGTGGAGCTTCAGAGTGGAGCTTCAGAGTGGAGCTTCAGAGTGGAGCTTCAGAGTGCAGAGTGGAGCTTCAGAGTGGAGCTTCAGAGTGGAGCTTCAGAGTGCAGCTTCAGAGTGGAGCTTCAGAGTGGAGCTTCAGAGTGGAGCTTCAGAGTGCAGAGTGGAGCTTCAGAGTGGAGCTTCAGAGTGCAGAGTGGAGCTTCAGAGTGGAGCTTCAGAGTGGAGCTTCAGAGTGGAGCTTCAGAGTGGAGCTTCAGAGTGGAGCTTCAGAGTGGAGCTTCAGAGTGGAGCTTCAGAGTTGGAGCTTCAGAGTGGAGCTTCAGAGTGGAGCTTCAGAGTGGAGCTTCAGAGTGGAGCTTCAGAGTGGAGCTTCAGAGTGCAGAGTGGAGCTTCAGAGTGCAGAGTGGAGCTTCAGAGTGGAGCTTCAGAGTGCAGAGTGGAGCTTCAGAGTGCAGCTTCAGAGTGGAGCTTCAGAGTGCAGAGTGCAGAGTGGAGCTTCAGAGTGGAGCTTCAGAGTGGAGCTTCAGAGTGGAGCTTCAGAGTGGAGCTTCAGAGTGGAGCTTCAGAGTGGAGCTTCAGAGTGGAGCTTCAGAGTGCAGAGTGGAGCTTCAGAGTGGAGCTTCAGAGTGGAGCTTCAGAGTGGAGCTTCAGAGTGGAGCTTCAGAGTGGAGCTTCAGAGTGGAGCTTCAGAGTGGAGCTTCAGAGTGCAGAGTGGAGCTTCAGAGTGGAGCTTCAGAGTGGAGCTTCAGAGTGGAGCTTCAGAGTGCAGAGTGGAGCTTCAGAGTGGAGCTTCAGAGTGGAGCTTCAGAGTGGAGCTTCAGAGTGGAGCTTCAGAGTGGAGCTTCAGAGTGGAGCTTCAGAGTGGAGCTTCAGAGTGCAGAGTGGAGCTTCAGAGTGGAGCTTCAGAGTGGAGCTTCAGAGTGGAGCTTCAGAGTGGAGCTTCAGAGCGGAGCTTCAGAGTGGAGCTTCAGAGCGGAGCTTCAGAGTGCAGAGTGGAGCTTCAGAGCGGAGCTTCAGAGTGCAGAGTGGAGCTTCAGAGCGGAGCTTCAGAGTGCAGAGTGGAGCTTCAGAGTGGAGCTTCAGAGTGGAGCTTCAGAGTGGAGCTTCAGAGTGGAGCTTCAGAGTGGAGCTTCAGAGTGGAGCTTCAGAGTGCAGAGTGGAGCTTCAGAGTGGAGCTTCAGAGTGGAGCTTCAGAGTGGAGCTTCAGAGTGCAGAGTGGAGCTTCAGAGTGGAGCTTCAGAGTGGAGCTTCAGAGTGGAGCTTCAGAGTGGAGCTTCAGAGTGCAGAGTAGAGCTTCAGAGTGGAGCTTCAGAGTGCAGAGTAGAGCTTCAGAGTGGAGCTTCAGAGTGCAGAGTAGAGCTTCAGAGTGGAGCTTCAGAGTGCAGAGTAGAGCTTCAGAGTGGAGCTTCAGAGTGCAGAGTAGAGCTTCAGAGTGGAGCTTCAGAGTGGAGCTTCAGAGTGGAGCTTCAGAGTGGAGCTTCAGAGTGGAGCTTCAGAGTGCAGAGTAGAGCTTCAGAGTGGAGCTTCAGAGTGCAGAGTAGAGCTTCAGAGTGGAGCTTCAGAGTGGAGCTTCAGAGTGGAGCTTCAGAGCGGAGCTTCAGAGCGGAGCTTCAGAGCGGAGCTTCAGAGTGGAGCTTCAGAGTGCAGAGCGGAGCTTCAGAGTGGAGCTTCAGAGTGCAGAGTGGAGCTTCAGAGTGGAGCTTCAGAGTGCAGAGTGGAGCTTCAGAGTGGAGCTTCAGAGTGGAGCTTCAGAGTGGAGCTTCAGAGTGGAGCTTCAGAGTGCAGAGTGGAGCTTCAGAGTGGAGCTTCAGAGTGCAGAGTGGAGCTTCAGAGTGGAGCTTCAGAGTGCAGAGTGGAGCTTCAGAGTGGAGCTTCAGAGTGCAGAGTGGAGCTTCAGAGTGGAGCTTCAGAGTGGAGCTTCAGAGTGGAGCTTCAGAGTGGAGCTTCAGAGTGCAGAGTGGAGCTTCAGAGTGGAGCTTCAGAGTGGAGCTTCAGAGTGGAGCTTCAGAGTGGAGCTTCAGAGTGGAGCTTCAGAGTGGAGCTTCAGAGTGCAGAGTGGAGCTTCAGAGTGGAGCTTCAGAGTGCAGAGTGGAGCTTCAGAGTGGAGCTTCAGAGTGGAGCTTCAGAGTGGAGCTTCAGAGTGGAGCTTCAGAGTGGAGCTTCAGAGTGGAGCTTCAGAGCGGAGCTTCAGAGTGCAGAGTGGAGCTTCAGAGCGGAGCTTCAGAGTGCAGAGTGGAGCTTCAGAGCGGAGCTTCAGAGTGCAGAGTGGAGCTTCAGAGTGGAGCTTCAGAGTGGAGCTTCATAGTGGAGCTTCAGAGTGGAGCTTCAGAGTGGAGCTTCAGAGTGGAGCTTCAGAGTGCAGAGTGGAGCTTCAGAGCGGAGCTTCAGAGTGCAGAGTGGAGCTTCAGAGTGGAGCTTCAGAGCGGAGCTTCAGAGTGCAGAGTGGAGCTTCAGAGCGCAGCTTCAGAGTGGAGCTTCAGAGTGCAGAGTGGAGCTTCAGAGTGCAGAGTGGAGCTTCAGAGTGCAGAGTGGAGCTTCAGAGTGGAGCTTCAGAGTGGAGCTTCAGAGTGGAGCTTCAGAGTGGAGCTTCAGAGTGGAGCTTCAGAGTGCAGAGTGGAGCTTCAGAGTGGAGCTTCAGAGTGCAGAGTGGAGCTTCAGAGTGGAGCTTCAGAGTGCAGAGTGGAGCTTCAGAGTGGAGCTTCAGAGTGGAGCTTCAGAGTGGAGCTTCAGAGTGGAGCTTCAGAGTGCAGCTTCAGAGTGCAGCTTCAGAGTGGAGCTTCAGAGTGGAGCTTCAGAGTGGAGCTTCAGAGTGGAGCTTCAGAGTGGAGCTTCAGAGTGGAGCTTCAGAGTGCAGAGTAGAGCTTCAGAGTGGAGCTTCAGAGTGCAGAGTAGAGCTTCAGAGTGGAGCTTCAGAGTGGAGCTTCAGAGTGGAGCTTCAGAGTGGAGCTTCAGAGTGGCGCTTCAGAGTGGAGCTTCAGAGTGGAGCTTCAGAGTGCAGAGTGGAGCTTCAGAGTGGAGCTTCAGAGTGCAGAGTGGAGCTTCAGAGTGGAGGTTCAGAGTGCAGAGTGGAGCTTCAGAGTGGAGCTTCAGAGTGCAGAGTAGAGCTTCAGAGTGGAGCTTCAGAGTGGAGCTTCAGAGTGGAGCTTCAGAGTGGAGCTTCAGAGCGGAGCTTCAGAGCGGAGCTTCAGAGTGGAGCTTCAGAGTGCAGAGTGGAGCTTCAGAGTGGAGCTTCAGAGTGCAGAGTGGAGCTTCAGAGTGGAGCTTCAGAGTGGAGCTTCAGAGTGGAGCTTCAGAGTGGAGCTTCAGAGTGGAGCTTCAGAGTGCAGAGTGGAGCTTCAGAGTGGAGCTTCAGAGTGGAGCTTCAGAGTGGAGCTTCAGAGTGGAGCTTCAGAGTGGAGCTTCAGAGTGGAGCTTCAGAGTGGAGCTTCAGAGTGCAGAGTGGAGCTTCAGAGTGGAGCTTCAGAGTGCAGAGTGGAGCTTCAGAGTGGAGCTTCAGAGTGGAGCTTCAGAGTGGAGCTTCAGAGTGGAGCTTCAGAGTGCAGAGTGGAGCTTCAGAGTGGAGCTTCAGAGTGGAGCTTCAGAGTGGAGCTTCAGAGTGGAGCTTCAGAGCGGAGCTTCAGAGTGGAGCTTCAGAGCGGAGCTTCAGAGTGCAGAGTGGAGCTTCAGAGTGGAGCTTCAGAGTGCAGAGTGGAGCTTCAGAGTGGAGCTTCAGAGTGCAGAGTGGAGCTTCAGAGTGCAGAGTGGAGCTTCAGAGTGCCGCTTCAGAGTGGAGCTTCAGAGTGGAGCTTCAGAGTGGAGCTTCAGAGTGCAGCTTCAGAGTGCAGCTTCAGAGTGGAGCTTCAGAGTGGAGCTTCAGAGTGGAGCTTCAGAGTGGAGCTTCAGAGTGGAGCTTCAGAGTGGAGCTTCAGAGTGGAGCTTCAGAGTGGAGCTTCAGAGTGCAGAGTGGAGCTTCAGAGTGGAGCTTCAGAGTGGAGCTTCAGAGTGGAGCTTCAGAGTGGAGCTTCAGAGTGGAGCTTCAGAGTGCAGAGTGGAGCTTCAGAGTGGAGCTTCAGAGTGGAGCTTCAGAGTGGAGCTTCAGAGTGGAGCTTCAGAGTGGAGCTTCAGAGTGCAGAGTGGAGCTTCAGAGTGGAGCTTCAGAGTGGAGCTTCAGAGTGCAGAGTGGAGCTTCAGAGTGGAGCTTCAGAGTGCAGAGTGGAGCTTCAGAGTGGAGCTTCAGAGTGGAGCTTCAGAGTGCAGAGTGGAGCTTCAGAGTGGAGCTTCAGAGTGCAGAGTGGAGCTTCAGAGTGGAGCTTCAGAGCGGAGCTTAAGAGTGCAGAGTGGAGCTTCAGAGTGGAGCTTCAGAGCGGAGCTTCAGAGTGCAGAGTGGAGCTTCAGAGTGCAGAGTGGAGCTTCAGAGTGGAGCTTCAGAGTGGAGCTTCAGAGTGGAGCTTCAGAGTGGAGCTTCAGAGTGGAGCTTCAGAGTGGAGCTTCAGAGTGCAGAGTGGAGCTTCAGAGTGGAGCTTCAGAGTGCAGAGTGGAGCTTCAGAGTGGAGCTTCAGAGTGCAGAGTAGAGCTTCAGAGTGGAGCTTCAGAGTGCAGAGTAGAGCTTCAGAGTGGAGAGTGGAGATTCAGAGTGGAGCTTCAGAGTGGAGAGTGGAGATTCAGAGTGGAGCTTCAGAGTGGAGAGTGGAGATTCAGAGTGGAGAGTGGAGCTTCAGAGTGGAGCTTCAGAGTGCAGAGTGGAGCTTCAGAGTGGAGCTTCAGAGTGGATCTTCAGAGTGCAGAGTGGAGCTTCAGAGTGGAGCTTCAGAGTGGAGCTTCAGAGTGGAGCTTCAGAGTGGAGCTTCAGAGTGGAGCTTCAGAGTGGAGCTTCAGAGTGCAGAGTAGAGCTTCAGAGTGGAGCTTCAGAGTGCAGAGTAGAGCTTCAGAGTGGAGCTTCAGAGTGCAGAGTAGAGCTTCAGAGTGGAGCTTCAGAGTGCAGAGTAGAGCTTCAGAGTGGAGCTTCAGAGTGCAGAGTAGAGCTTCAGAGTAGAGCTTCAGAGTGGAGCTTCAGAGTGGAGCTTCAGAGTGCAGATTCAGAGTGGAGCTTCAGAGTGGAGCTTCAGAGTGGAGCTTCAGAGTGGAGCTTCAGAGTGGAGCTTCAGAGCGGAGCTTCAGAGCGGAGCTTCAGAGCGGAGCTTCAGAGTGGAGCTTCAGAGCGGAGCTTCAGAGCGGAGCTTCAGAGCGGAGCTTCAGAGTGGAGCTTCAGAGTGCAGAGTGGAGCTTCAGAGTGGAGCTTCAGAGTGCAGAGTGGAGCTTCAGAGTGGAGCTTCAGAGTGGAGCTTCAGAGTGGAGCTTCAGAGTGGAGCTTCAGAGTGGAGCTTCAGAGTGGAGCTTCAGAGTGGAGCTTCAGAGTGGAGCTTCAGAGTGGAGCTTCAGAGTGGAGCTTCAGAGTGGAGCTTCAGAGCGGAGCTTCAGAGCGGAGCTTCAGAGCGGAGCTTCAGAGCGGAGCTTCAGAGTGGAGCTTCAGAGTGCAGAGTGGAGCTTCAGAGTGGAGCTTCAGAGTGCAGAGTGGAGCTTCAGAGTGGAGCTTCAGAGTGGAGCTTCAGAGTGGAGCTTCAGAGTGGATCTTCAGAGTGGAGCTTCAGAGTGGAGCTTCAGAGTGGAGCTTCAGAGTGCAGCTTCAGAGTGGAGCTTCAGAGTGGAGCTTCAGAGTGGAGCTTCAGAGTGGAGCTTCAGAGTGGAGCTTCAGAGTGCAGAGTGGAGCTTCAGAGTGGAGCTTCAGAGTGGAGCTTCAGAGTGGAGCTTCAGAGTGGAGCTTCAGAGTGGAGCTTCAGAGTGCAGCTTCAGAGTGCAGCTTCAGAGTGGAGCTTCAGAGTGGAGCTTCAGAGTGGAGCTTCAGAGTGGAGCTTCAGAGTGGAGCTTCAGAGTGGAGCTTCAGAGTGCAGAGTGGAGCTTCAGAGTGGAGCTTCAGAGTGCAGAGTGGAGCTTCAGAGTGGAGCTTCAGAGTGCAGAGTGGAGCTTCAGAGTGGAGCTTCAGAGTGCAGAGCGGAGCTTCAGAGCGGAGCTTCAGAGTGCAGAGCGGAGCTTCAGAGCGGAGCTTCAGAGTGCAGAGTGGAGCTTCAGAGCGGAGCTTCAGAGCGGAGCTTCAGAGTGCAGAGCGGAGCTTCAGAGCGGAGCTTCAGAGCGGAGCTTCAGAGTGGAGCTTCAGAGTGCAGAGTGGAGCTTCAGAGTGGAGCTTCAGAGTGCAGAGTGGAGCTTCAGAGCGGAGCTTCAGAGTGCAGAGTGGAGCTTCAGAGCGGAGCTTCAGAGCGGAGCTTCAGAGTGCAGAGCGGAGCTTCAGAGCAGAGCTTCAGAGCGGAGCTTCAGAGCGGAGCTTCAGAGCGGAGCTTCAGAGCGCAGAGTGGAGCTTCAGAGTGGAGCTTCAGAGTGGAGCTTCAGAGTGGAGCTTCAGAGTGGAGCTTCAGAGTGGAGCTTCAGAGTGGAGCTTCAGAGTGCAGAGTGGAGCTTCAGAGTGGAGCTTCAGAGTGCAGAGTGGAGCTTCAGAGTGGAGCTTCAGAGTGGAGCTTCAGAGTGGAGCTTCAGAGTGGAGCTTCAGTGGAGCTTCAGAGTGGAGCTTCAGAGTGGAGCTTCAGAGTGGAGCTTCAGAGTGCAGAGTAGAGCTTCAGAGTGGAGCTTCAGAGTGCAGAGTAGAGCTTCAGAGTGGAGCTTCAGAGTGCAGAGTAGAGCTTCAGAGTGGAGCTTCAGAGTGCAGAGTAGAGCTTCAGAGTGGAGAGTGGAGATTCAGAGTGGAGCTTCAGAGTGGAGAGTGGAGATTCAGAGTGGAGCTTCAGAGTGGAGAGTGGAGATTCAGAGTGGAGAGTGGAGCTTCAGAGTGGAGAGTGGAGATTCAGAGTGGAGAGTGGAGCTTCAGAGTTGAGATTCAGAGTGCAGAGTGGAGCTTCAGAGTGCAGAGTGGAGCTTCAGAGTGGAGCTTCAGAGTGCAGAGTGGAGCTTCAGAGTGGAGCTTCAGAGTGCAGAGTGGAGCTTCAGAGTGCAGAGTGGAGCTTCAGAGTGCAGAGTGGAGCTTCAGAGTGCAGAGTGGAGCTTCAGAGTGCAGAGTGGAGCTTCAGAGTGGAGCTTCAGAGTGGAGCTTCAGAGTGGAGCTTCAGAGTGGAGCTTCAGAGTGCAGAGTGGAGCTTCAGAGTGGATCTTCAGAGTGCAGAGTGGAGCTTCAGAGTGGAGCTTCAGAGTGGAGCTTCAGAGTGGAGCTTCAGAGTGGAGCTTCAGAGTGGAGCTTCAGAGTGGAGCTTCAGAGTGCAGAGTAGAGCTTCAGAGTGGAGCTTCAGAGTGCAGAGTAGAGCTTCAGAGTGGAGCTTCAGAGTGCAGAGTAGAGCTTCAGAGTGGAGCTTCAGAGTGCAGAGTAGAGCTTCAGAGTGGAGCTTCAGAGTGCAGAGTAGAGCTTCAGAGTAGAGCTTCAGAGTGGAGCTTCAGAGTGGAGCTTCAGAGTGCAGATTCAGAGTGGAGCTTCAGAGTGGAGCTTCAGAGTGGAGCTTCAGAGTGGAGCTTCAGAGTGGAGCTTCAGAGTGGAGCTTCAGAGCGGAGCTTCAGAGCGGAGCTTCAGAGCGGAGCTTCAGAGCGGAGCTTCAGAGCGGAGCTTCAGAGTGGAGCTTCAGAGTGCAGAGTGGAGCTTCAGAGTGGAGCTTCAGAGTGCAGAGTGGAGCTTCAGAGTGGAGCTTCAGAGTGGAGCTTCAGAGTGGAGCTTCAGAGTGGAGCTTCAGAGTGGAGCTTCAGAGTGCAGCTTCAGAGTGGAGCTTCAGAGCGGAGCTTCAGAGCGGAGCTTCAGAGCGGAGCTTCAGAGCGGAGCTTCAGAGCGGAGCTTCAGAGTGGAGCTTCAGAGTGCAGAGTGGAGCTTCAGAGTGGAGCTTCAGAGTGCAGAGTGGAGCTTCAGAGTGGAGCTTCAGAGTGGAGCTTCAGAGTGGAGCTTCAGAGTGGAGCTTCAGAGTGGAGCTTCAGAGTGGAGCTTCAGAGTGGAGCTTCAGAGTGCAGCTTCAGAGTGGAGCTTCAGAGTGGAGCTTCAGAGTGGAGCTTCAGAGTGGAGCTTCAGAGTGGAGCTTCAGAGTGGAGCTTCAGAGTGCAGAGTGGAGCTTCAGAGTGGAGCTTCAGAGTGGAGCTTCAGAGTGGAGCTTCAGAGTGGAGCTTCAGAGTGGAGCTTCAGAGTGCAGCTTCAGAGTGCAGCTTCAGAGTGGAGCTTCAGAGTGGAGCTTCAGAGTGGAGCTTCAGAGTGGAGCTTCAGAGTGGAGCTTCAGAGTGGAGCTTCAGAGTGGAGCTTCAGAGTGCAGAGTGGAGCTTCAGAGTGGAGCTTCAGAGTGCAGAGTGGAGCTTCAGAGTGCAGAGTGGAGCTTCAGAGTGGAGCTTCAGAGTGCAGAGCGGAGCTTCAGAGCGGAGCTTCAGAGTGCAGAGCGGAGCTTCAGAGCGGAGCTTCAGAGTGCAGAGTGGAGCTTCAGAGCGGAGCTTCAGAGCGGAGCTTCAGAGTGCAGAGCGGAGCTTCAGAGCGGAGCTTCAGAGCGGAGCTTCAGAGCGGAGCTTCAGAGTGGAGCTTCAGAGTGCAGAGTGGAGCTTCAGAGTGGAGCTTCAGAGTGCAGAGTGGAGCTTCAGAGCGGAGCTTCAGAGTGCAGAGTGGAGCTTCAGAGCGGAGCTTCAGAGCGGAGCTTCAGAGTGCAGAGCGGAGCTTCAGAGCAGAGCTTCAGAGCGGAGCTTCAGAGCGGAGCTTCAGAGCGGAGCTTCAGAGCGCAGAGTGGAGCTTCAGAGTGGAGCTTCAGAGTGGAGCTTCAGAGTGGAGCTTCAGAGTGGAGCTTCAGAGTGGAGCTTCAGAGTGGAGCTTCAGAGTGGAGCTTCAGAGTGCAGAGTGGAGCTTCAGAGTGGAGCTTCAGAGTGCAGAGTGGAGCTTCAGAGTGGAGCTTCAGAGTGGAGCTTCAGAGTGGAGCTTCAGTGGAGCTTCAGAGTGGAGCTTCAGAGTGGAGCTTCAGAGTGGAGCTTCAGAGTGCAGAGTAGAGCTTCAGAGTGGAGCTTCAGAGTGCAGAGTAGAGCTTCAGAGTGGAGCTTCAGAGTGCAGAGTAGAGCTTCAGAGTGGAGCTTCAGAGTGCAGAGTAGAGCTTCAGAGTGGAGAGTGGAGATTCAGAGTGGAGCTTCAGAGTGGAGAGTGGAGATTCAGAGTGGAGCTTCAGAGTGGAGAGTGGAGATTCAGAGTGGAGAGTGGAGCTTCAGAGTGGAGAGTGGAGATTCAGAGTGGAGAGTGGAGCTTCAGAGTTGAGCTTCAGAGTGCAGAGTGGAGCTTCAGAGTGGAGCTTCAGAGTGCAGAGTGGAGCTTCAGAGTGGAGCTTCAGAGTGCAGAGTGGAGCTTCAGAGTGCAGAGTGGAGCTTCAGAGTGCAGAGTGGAGCTTCAGAGTGCAGAGTGGAGCTTCAGAGTGCAGAGTGGAGCTTCAGAGTGGAGCTTCAGAGTGGAGCTTCAGAGTGGAGCTTCAGAGTGGAGCTTCAGAGTGGAGCTTCAGAGTGCAGAGTGGAGCTTCAGAGTGCAGATTCAGAGTGGAGCTTCAGAGTGCAGAGTGGAGCTTCAGAGTGCAGATTCAGAGTGGAGCTTCAGAGTGCAGATTCAGAGTGGAGCTTCAGAGTGCAGAGTGGAGCTTCAGAGTGCAGATTCAGAGTGGAGCTTCAGAGTGCAGAGTGGAGCTTCAGAGTGGAGCTTCAGAGTGCAGAGTGGAGCTTCAGAGTGGAGCTTCAGAGTGGAGCTTCAGAGTGGAGCTTCAGAGTGGAGCTTCAGAGTGCAGAGTGGAGCTTCAGAGTGCAGAGTGGAGCTTCAGAGTGTCAAGAGCAATGCCAATAGCTCTAACTTTAACAAAGGCAAAACCATTGCATTGTAAATGCTTGTTGCCTTTTATTCTTAGCTCACCACGAAAAACAGACACAGGCATAGCAGACACGACTCCGCCCCCCTGACTTAACTACCAGGCCAAGATTGCATTTGTTTGGGAGGTGTTCACTTCAGATCCCCGCGCCACATCCCCCCCCCCCACCACCCTACCCCCCCACGCCCCCCCCCCCGTAGGGCTATTCCCCGGTTTACTTCAAACCGAGCACTTTGCCAGGGCCGGTTTTCGTTCCCAGTCCGGCCCTGGCTCTGCGTCATTGCTCCCAGTTAATAATCACATTTCTTACAACATTTATTTAGAGAAAACGGGAATTATTCATCCACAAAGACTTTTCTATTATGGGCTATTAAATATGGTCATTGGCAGATAACAAAGTAAGGTGCATTAGAGAAATAGCTTTTGTGGTGAGCATGCTATTTGTATTTATTGCACAAAAGGCACTTTAGCAATTAAAGTAATCAGTGGTTGATATAATCCAGCACTGAAAGTATTGACCCCAGCCACTTTGATATTTGAAAGCTCCTCAATTACATCCTTCACATTTTGTGTTGTAATTTGCACCGTTAATATTTAATTTCCCGCTAGAGAGCTGGCTGGTATTGCAAATGGTTTTAAACATTTAGACCTATCCTGTCCATCTCGGACGGTTCTAAACTCAGCTGCAAGGCTGGTTTATTCTGCAAGCAGATATGACCACATTAACTCCATACTGCGTGCTACCAGGAGGTATCTTGGTAGATTCGAAGGCTGTGACCCTCAGGCTCCTTCGATTCAGATTATGTTCAGGAGTCTTCCTATTTGCTATGCAGTTCTGTTGTCTTTGGTTCCTTGGCGGTTCTCGTGGACATCTTTAGGCAAAGAACTTTTATTCACGTCATGGGGCTCTAAGAGACACACTACATATGCCATGGGTATCTAATAACCATGGACACATCAGTTTGATGAAGATCATTTGACAGAAAAATTTGCGAAAAGGAAGGCAAATGCTCAAAGCTAGCAAGTTACTGAAAAATAAGAAAGGGAATATCTGAATATTTCCTGTCATGAAAGGCACTGATTGGCCAAACCCAGGGCTAACAGAACCTACTCCCTATTAAGGGGCAGGGGAACTGCTCCCAATCTTGGTGGAACAGTTGTTCCTATTCAGTTCTTTGGAGCTGTGTGCCATCCTTCAGTTTTTCTTACATTTCTTTCCCTGTTCCTTCATAAAAGCTTAGTAAGAGGTAAATCGGCCCGTTTAGTTCAATTCAGTGTATTTTTTAACTTTAAAGTAATTTGAAAGGAAAAAAAATACATTTAGTTAACCCCTTAAGCGCTGCCGTCGGCCAACGGCAACGCTACCTCCCCAGTGCTGCGAACGACCGTTGGCTGACGGGCCAGCGCTCGTTATTCGAACGTTCAGCACTGGGTGCTGAACGTTCGACGCAGCTAAGGTGTTAATATTGCTTTCAGAAAGCCAACTGCAACTAATGATTAGATTTCTGTCTACAAAAGTGCTCTGGGATACCGAACACAGGTGGAGATAGTCAATGTTTAGGAGTATCAATGAAGGGGTATCTCACTATGAGGCAGGAATCTCAGATATGTCAGACATGTCAGTCATGCTGATTGGTGTGGCCACTACCTGACAGAGTGATTTTGAATCTCAGAAAATGCCCTGCTACATGGAAGGGTGCAAAGCCCACATAGTGCAGGCAGTTCAGTAAGGCTGAGTGGCGCAGTGGGAACATGGTTGTTAGATTTGTCTAGATTGTTGAGTGGGCTAAGGGCCAGATATATGAAAGGATTTTGCATTCGCGAACAGTGTGGATCGCAAATTTTGCCCGTTTGCGAATGCAAAATGGCTTTTTGTTATGTATGAAAGGCTTTGTATTCAGAATTTAGGTGATCACAATTGTTTGCAAATTGCAAATCTCTAAAGTGCACATGGAAAAAGCCTTTCCTATATGTGAACAGTGCTTTTAGAAAACGATAATTACCATCAATTTCAAGTTGATAGTAACCATGTGCGAATTTAGAAAAAGGCACAAAAATGCATTTTTCAAAAGTGCCATGTTGTGCAAACCTGTCTGTAGGCCATGTTTCCCCTTTACATGTGCACAATTAACATTTTGGGGTGCTTCAGGGGGGCCTTAGGTCCCCGGGCAACCTTGGCTTCCATTTTCCAATTTGCGATTACCAATGACGTAATCGCTAAAAAGACTAATGCAAAATCATTCGGGCCTATGGGCTTTTCAGCCCATTGGAATGAATGGAGTCATATTACCAAATAGCAATTCACTATTTACCGAATCACTATTAGGTAATATTAAGGAATCGCAAAAACAGCTTTTTGAGAATCACAAAATGCTCTTTTGATACATCTGCAAAAACAACAGTTGATGGACAGAATGCAAAACAATGTCATACAAAAATAACCGACAGAAAACCATCAGGTATTCTACCCTAGATCTGCTAGCTCTGAAACCTGCTCACTCCCCATCCTGCACTACCGAGAACTGGCCCCTTCCTGAAGGCCCATTCTCTTGCAGAAAATGTCGTTTTCAAGCCACTATCCTTCCCTGCCAAGACCTCAAGACATCTGAGGCAAGTAAACATGTTAGCAGTCTACAATGCATCCTGCTTAATGTACGATCAATGCCCAAACACCAGCTTCAGATATGGGACCTACTACATACAAATCAGCCAGATCTGTGTTTTCTCACAGAAACTTGGCTGAAGCCCCATACTACGCCCGCTATTGCAATAGCAATTCCCCCAGGTTATAAGTTTTTACATATGGATCGACCTATAAAAATAGGAGGAGGGCTAGCTATCATTTATAAAGAACATCTGAAAATAACCATTCTTGAGGAAAAATGTAGCCCTACCTTGGAAATCATTACTTTCCGTATTAATCTATCTACCATAATAGCCATGAAAGGTGCACTCATATACCGCCCTCCTGGATCATGTGCAGGATTCTCCCTCTCTCTCATGGAATTAATAGCCCCTTACCTCAGAGCCAAAGAAAACTTTGTTCTCCTAGGCGATTTCAACATCCACGCAGACAATCTGGAACTTACAGAAACTAAAGCTTTGCTCGCAGATATGTCTACGATAGGGCTCCAACTTCACAATTCCGACCCCACCCATGAAGGGGGACACCTTCTAGACTTACTTTTCTCAAACAGTCCCACCCTGCCCTGCAAAACTATTTCTCATCTGAATTGGACCGACCACTACTTGCTAGAATTTAATCTCCCCATATCACATAAAAAGACATCAAACAAAAATCTTCCCCCAATTTGGCGACGCCAATGGCATAAAATCACTATAGAAGGACTACAGGAGACCTGGAAAATACCCTTAATCCTAGATACAGATAAGGTAGATGACATGCTCGCTAAATTCAATGACTCTCTATTGGAAGCAATAGACAAATTAGCTCCGCTAAAACTTCACAAACAATTCCCCACACATAAAAAGGAGAAATGGTACACAGAGATACTAAGAGCTGAGAAGCAAGGGTGCAGAAGACTGGAAAAAAAATGGAGAAAATCGCACTTAGCAGAGGATAAGAAGGCTCACTTAGAAGCCCAATCGAAATATTACAAAAACATTAGAAAGGCTCGGAAAAACTGTCTGGCCCAGCAACTGTCAGAGGCAGGCAATTCCTCGAAGGAACTATACAAAATATTGGAATCCTTCGTAAAACCCACAGCCTGTATTAGCGCAGATGATTTTTCATTACCACTGTGTAACGAGATCTCCCTGTTCTTTGAGAGCAAAATCAACACGATTTACGATAAAATCCTGAAAACAACCAGCACCAACTGTGGAAACCATGTCCCCCTGACACCGCAACCAAAAAAATCATCATCCTTACTCTCCTTTCCCCCAGTGTCCAATACCGACCTCTCTCCCCTAATTAACCACATAAAATCTGGCTCCCCTAATGATCTCTTACCAGCGAAAATGATGGCCCCTTTAAACTCCATCCTAGGCCCATCCATACAAGCTATCATAAATCATTCCCTGAGCAAAGGACAGGTACCTACTGAATGGAAACAAGCTGTAGTCAATCCAATTCGGAAAAACACCACTTTACCCTGGTCGGACCTTTCAAACCTCAGACCCATCTCCCTACTACCCTACCTCAGTAAACTTACAGAGAAGCATGTTAACACACACCTGTCGAAATATATCGAAGCAGCGGAAGGCCTGGACTCATCCCAATCTGGTTTCAGGCCTAATCACAGCACTGAATCAGCCCTCCTCTCCGTGACCGACAACATCAGGATGTCACTGGACAGGGGGGAATCCGTGATTCTAGTGCTGTTAGATTTATCCGCTGCTTTCGACACGGTATCACATGAACTTCTCCTTGAAAGACTGAGTGATGTGGGAGTAGGAGGCACGGCTCTCTCATGAGTGCAAAGCTTTCTTTCCGACCGCACCCAAGGAGTCAGACTAGGCTCTCACTCTTCTCCACCAAGAGTGCTTACTAAGGGTGTGCCACAGGGCTCATGCCTTAGCCCCACGCTTTTTAACATTTATGTGGCCCCCTTAGCAAATATGATAAGATCCTTTGGATTCATTCCGGTGTCATACGCTGATGACACCCAACTTCTGTTTCCCTTCTCAACTCTCACGCCGGCAATTCTATCATCATTTGCTAATGGGATGAGAACGGTAGCACACTGGATGGCAAAAAAATTTCTTCAATGCAACGTGACCAAAACAGAGGTCATGCTGTTTGGAGGGGCAACTCTTCTCTGGTCCCCAGAATGGTGGCCTCAGGAGCTAGGCCCGGTCCCCAACCCCAAACCCATAGCAAAAAACCTTGGTGTTAAGCTGGACCAAGCACTCCTGCTCAAAGAACACACCACTCAGGTGGCAGGTGCCTGCATTCACGTGGTGGGGCTTCTAAGACGAGTCTTTCCCTTTCTGCCAGACAACCACAGAAAGACCCTCATCCAAACTCTAATCATAGGCAGAATGGACTACTGCAACGGACTATACCTATCGGCGAATGAAGAACAAATAGACAAACTTCAGGTTGTCCAAAATACAGCAGCTAGATTGGCCCTCAATGCCCCCCCCAGAACGCCTTCCCGCCCCTTACTTCACCAACTCCACTGGCTTCCTGTGAAGCAGCGCATCAAATTTAAAATCTGTAACATTATACACAGATGCTTGTATGGTACCAGTCCCAAATATCTACGAGAAAAATTTGTACCATACATCCCTAGACGCACACTTCGCTCTAGTAACCATCTGCTGCTACAGGTTCCAAAGATAAGAAGAGCTAGACAGGGAGGCCGAGCCCTATCTTACAAAGGACCCATACTTTGGAACTCCCTGCCCACCGAACTGAAACAGATTAGAAATTTAGTATTGTTCAGAAAAAAACTGAAAACTTACCTTTTCACCAGGCCATAGTTCTCATCCCCCCCCTTCAGCTCCCACTCTCGGAGTAATCTGCCCTAAAATGCTAGCAACAGCGCAGAGATATCCCTTCGGGAATTGACTCAGGCGCTTTACAAGCAAATAAATAAATAAATAAATAAATACATTCACCCCAGTACAGAAATCTGGGCCTAAATCCATTGTTTTTTCGCTTATCCAGTTTGAACCCAGCCAGGCCAGGTCCTCCCTAGGCTGAAACAAGCATCCTAGGACCGGTTCCTCATCAGCCAGGATAGCTTGACTCCAGTGGCATGGAGAGCACGAGACCCAAGTCTGGGCATACCCGACCCACTCGGAGTGACAAATGCAAAAACAACAATTGATGGACAGAATGTTAAACAGTGTCATACATTCACCCCAGTACAAAGATGTGGGTCTAAATCCATCGTTTTTTCGCTCACCGTTCCATTCCAGTTTGAACCCAGCCATATGCAAATCAGCCTTGACCCTGTGCCAATGGGAACAGTCCAGCTTTTGATACATCTGGCACTACGAGCCAAAGATGCTGCAGTGTTATCTAGCCTTTTATCTTCATCTTCTCTATTCATTAAACAAACACTAAATGTGGTGGTAATTGGCTTCGAACTTGAAGATCATAAGAGCTTCATGTCTTAATATAAAACAATGATTTGCTAGTTCTCATTAATTGAAAACAAATCAAGATTCTATTAGAGGCGAGAAAGCCCATATTACCTAAACGTTGCCCTCAATTCATTCAAGAAAGAATGACTCATTGATAACATTTGAAGAAACGATTAATTTGTTATAGAACATTGGGCTAGATATATGAAAGATTGGTGAATCGGTAACCAGTCTCAAACTGGTTACCGACCTCTGAAATCAGCTTTTGGCAGGTACTAAAGCGTATTCGAAGTGTTTAAATTGCAATTTAGAAAAATACTGAATAGCTGTAGAAACATTTCCATGTAGGGATTCTTTATTAGAGAATCACAAATGAGGAATCAGTATTTTAACGTACTAAAGATTTACAAAAAGTGGTAAATAATGTGAGAATGTCCGTTTAGGACATGCATTTTCCCAGCAAGTGGAATCAGGCAGTAACTATGCATGAGAGAAATGTAAATTATGTTGGCAAAGTATGCATAATTTCCTTTTGCACCGGATTACTAGGGGTGTGTGAAATTTGTGTAATTTATTTTTGCATAATTATGCGAAAAACACATAACATTATGGAAAACTACGATAAATGCAATAACGTCATTTAGCCCTATATTTCAGAGGAAGTCTTATGCTGTGGGGAATGACAGGACCACTGTAGTATTAAATACCGACCTAGTTTGGTGCTTAAGTAAATTCAGGAGGCCCTTTGCAACGGTATAATGACCTTGTATGTCAGGCCCAAGGCCGTTCTCTACCGCATGAAGGTCAGGCCCGGTGTTGATCTGTGTGACTGGTTACTGACCTTGTCCCGTGCCGCCGATAGGCTCTGGATGACCTCTTCAGATTTCTGATACTGGATCCTCTCAGCATGTTCACAGCGCTTTTGCCAGTCAAGCTCCGCTTGCACTTTTGCTCGCTCTAGAAGACGCTCGCGCTCCACGCCCTGAGAGAGCTGCTGTTTGTACCTGGGCCAAGAAAAGAGCAAGGCATTCTCATCTATGAACCGAACACACAGCCATGCCACAGCAGAGGAAACACAGGAGGGGAAACAGAATAGAAACTCACAATGTGAGAGGAAAGAAACATACACCTATGTAATACAGGATTTATGAACTCGCAGAACAAGATAACGGCAGAGATAATAACCCCCATTCTGAGGTTAGCTGGCATTACTTTCACATAGGGGAATAAGTCACAATGTGAGGCTATCACTAAATGCTAAATAATAATAACTATATATATATATATATATTCCACAAACATCCCAAACTTCCATAAGTAAGAGAGCTAGCACTCGAAGGCAGAAAGAATGTATACCTTTTTAATTTATCTGGCCTCTCCGTTCACAACAAAAAGTAAAAGAGACGGGTTGCAGCTGTTCAACAGCCCTTCTCAACATAAAAAGAGTCATTTTGGTGCTCAATTTATAAATTCAAAACAATAGTCCTTGATAATGTACTTTACACTTCTCGCCTGCTATGGATGCACACCAGCAATACCGCAATTGTTCTTGGAAATGATATTGTATATATATATATATATATATATATATATATATATATATATATATATACATATATGAGACTACCGTCTTTGTTTAAAGCGCTCAGGCTTTCAGACACGCACTCAGCGTCCACACGAGGCTTCAGCTAAACACAGGCAAACCAGATGGGCTACCTCTGTGGGACCTTTATGTGGGAACATTCATGGCAGTTAACACACATAAGGAAAACAGTAGCAAGTTGCGTTAACCAGAACAACACTTTTTCTTTTCTTTCCCTTTTTTTCACTAATGGTGTCACTGAGTCTTGAATTATGACCTCATGTTAGCTGTGAATTAGAACATGCTATACAAAGGAAAGGTCTTTAATTATGTTAACACTAGGGTCTGGTGATATATGTAACCATGTTAATGTTTTAAAAAACCAATTCTGAAGTAATGCTCGTTCTGGGTGCATAAATGTACAATATTACAAAATACAGGTTCAGCCACATTGTAACCATGGCGAAATCCAGTTTTAACCTGTACCTTAATTGAACTCAATTGAATGTCACGCCCAGTTCTCTGTGCATATATAAACGCTTGAAATTCTCATGCAGATGTAGTGAACAAGGCGGCAACGCCGAAACGCGTCTAAGCAGACACTGATCTAAGGAATAAAGTTTGGATTCAGATTCACGGAGTCAGCGCCTTCTTCAATCGTATGAGCATGGTATGATGGAATAAATAGGGTGGAAGTCCTTGAAACCCAACGCTGACCCTCCTCGATATGGCTGCTCTGAGTATAGAAGGACGCCTGCTGGTATTTCTTTGAAACAAGACACTCAGAGCCCCCCGGAACCTGCAAGAGCCAAAGACCCGAGTGACCTGTGAAAACAGTGGGACGCTATCTGTCTGGAGATCCACGACGGCTGGAGAGTGGTCGGAGATTTCCAGGTAAGACTGCTGACAGCTGGAAGTAGCGGGAAGCGGGTGAAAAGTGTTCGGTTCATGGGAGAGGGAGACCCGGTGTTTGAGCAATATACACACGGGCAGTGAATCTATACAAACTTAAATCAATTACTAAAGCACTATCAGAATGTCTGCCGAATGGGAAAGGGAGAGAGAGGAAGCAGCTGTTGATGTATTCACAGACACTGACACAGGCAAAAGCGGTAAAAAACTCCCCAACGCCCAGGCACAACCTACAACTCTGGATGAAACAAAGAAACTACTCATTGAATTGGAAAAACTCCGCAAAAAAGAGACCGGGTAGTGGTGGGAAGTCAAATCACTCACAAGGTACCTGGAAGTTGGAAGAATCCCCAGAGGGCTCAGGATTTTAGTGGCCCCCACATACGAAGACCCTGACCCAGAAATGTTACAAATGTGGGCAGACAACAGTGCTAAATCTTCGGAAAACATGCTGAGGATTCTAATTCAATTTGCAGGAAGTGATAGACAAAAAATGATATCCCGCATTAATGAAATAATGCAGCTACTCGAACAGAAACCAAATCAGGAAGAAATTACGAAAAATCTCAATGAGATCAAAGAAAGAGTCCTTAAACATGAAACAGAAATCAAGGAACGGAAAGCAATAAAATTCCAACGTGACCGCAATGACTACATGAGCGGACGAATCTACACGTTCGCTAAAAAGTATGACCAAATAAGAAAGCAATCCCCCAAACCACAGCCGAGCGGGACAAATGTAACAGTGGAAATGAGTGAGAATGAACTTAGTTCAGAGTATGAAACTGATGGGGAAAGCAATTACAGCACTGGCCCACCACCAACTCCTGCACAAGAATTGGCTTTTTTAAGAATACAACGCCTCAGAACATTGAGGCCCCGTTTTCCTTCGAAACAAGAGCAAGGAACAGACAGAGGGAAACCAAAAAACAAAAACCAAAAACAACAACAAAAAGCCGGAGAAGAAAAAACAGACGGTGGAGAAAAACAAGGCCAAAATCAACAACAGAACAAACCACAAAACAGAAGATACCGACGCAGATAATGGAAGTACAAAATGAAACAGATAACACAGTCATTAATTTAACGGATATGGAATTTAATGCACAAGAACTCTCAATTTTATCCCTAGGATTATCATACTGTTCCAACACAAACTTTGACTATGCACAGACTCGGATTGATTTGTTTCAGTATGTTCGCAAACTTAAACTGCAAAAATATTTTATCAATGCCAAAAAACGCCCGACTATGATGGTACAAACGGAAGATCCAGACCGGAACTTATCAGTGGCCAACATGGAAGCTCTGCGAACACTAATTGATCTAGAACAAGAAACAACAGGTGATGGGATCACAGCAAGTGGAGCAGCCACTGTGTCAGAACTCAACATATATGAGTCAGTCAAAACAACATTCAAACCAAAATCACAATTTATGCCTTTAATGCCAAAAGATAATCTGGATCTATTTTCTGACAATGTCATAAAAGACCTCAAAGATCTGTCGCTACAAAGTACTAAAGAGTTTTGGAAAGAAAATGAAGACCACAGAAGGAAGTATAACAACCTAATGGCAAGGATAAAATCAAGATCGGATGTGGTAGTTAGATGGTCAGACAAAGGGGGAAATGTGGTACTCTGGCCCCTACAAATGTACAATAAGGAAGCCCACACTCAACTTCAAGACAAGGATTGTTACATGAGGGTAAGCCCTACTCATAGTGTAGGCATTCAAGAGAAATATAACAATGAACTATACAGATGGAAAGGTATGGGCCTCCTTAGTAAGGACGAGTTTGATTATCTAAAAAACGATTACCCAGTAACACCACAATTGTATCTCATCCCCAAGGTCCACAAAAATGAAACAACACCACCGGGGAGGCCAATAATATCAGCGATTGGCAGCCTTTTTGAAAAAACAAGCATTTTCGTTGACTCTTTCCTGTAACCAGAGGTCAAAAAACTCCCGGCCTATGTGAGAGATACGAGTGACTTCTTATCTAAGATCTTTGATATAGCATGGCATGACAACTACAAATTTATGACATTGGATGTCCAATCCCTGTATACTAGTATCAGACACAGAGATGGTCTAAGAGCAATGAAACACTACTTGGGAAGCAGACCAATAGAACTGTACCACCATACACAGATGTTATTGGAAATGGCGGAGTGGTGTCTGACAAACAACACGTTTATTTTTGACAGATTACACTATAAACAATTACAGGGATCAGCCATGGGAACTTGCTTCTCCCCCAGCTATGCGAATTTGCACATGGGCTGGTGGGAGGAGCAGGTACTGAAAGTCCAGCATGCAGAAATAATGACAAATAATGTAGTGATGTACAAAAGATACATCGATGACATTTTTATCCTATGGCAAGGTAGTGTTGAAGAGGCAGAATGTTTTGCTCTGGCTTTAAATGAAAACACTCTGAATTTGAAATTTACATGTAATACCAATAATGCGAATATCCAATTTCTTGATCTGGAACTATATGTACAAAACAACAAAATACAAACACGCACATATAGAAAACCTACTGCAGGCAACTCCCTTCTACATGCGCACAGTTTCCATCCCACACCACTCAAACAATCAATTCCCTATGCCGAGTGCCTAAGAATGACACGAAATTGTAGTACCACTGAGGGACTATCAAGTGCAAAACAAGAGCTTTTCTCAAGACTGGGGAAAAGGGGATACACAGCACGCACCTGCCAGAGGGCAGAAGAAAAGTGCAGAGATAAAAACAGAAAAGACTTGATTTTCCCTAAAAGTAAGGTAAAAGAAGGGGACGATCACAGCAAAAATCCTCCAAGACTGATAACCGGTTACAATAGATACCACAGTAACCTTAGAAAAATCTTGAGAAGACATTGGCCCTTGGTTCGTGGGGATACAAACATAGGTGACACAGTAGGAAAAAGCCCTTTAATAACTTTTCGAAAGGCGAAATCAATGAGAAATGAGATTGTCTGCAACGCGCCAGTACTGAAAAAAACTAAAAATTGGCTAGATTCCCAGAAAGGGTTCAGGAAATGCTCCAAGTGCAAGGCTTGCACCCATGGAGTGAACACTACTAAAGTGTACGTTCCATTTAGGACCAAGCCCTATCTCCTAAGGGACTCTTTTACGTGCAAAACAGATTTTGCAGTATATGTGCTTGTGTGTACATGTGGTAAAAGATATGTAGGTTCCACAATTCATCCAGCACACGTTCGGATCTTGCAGCACTTGCGAGCAATCGCCAACAATGATCCAACGTATCCTGTGGCCAGACACATACATGAAGTTCACCAAGGCAATACCAATAACATACAATACTTTGTTATTGACAGTATTCCAAAAAACCCCAGGGGAGGCAATCGCCCATTGGCGTTACGCCGTTTAGAGTCAAGGTACATCATACTTCTAAATTCCAAGATCCCATCAGGTTTGAATGCGGATGAAGCCCTCAGTGTCCATCTGTAATATAAGCATCCAGTATTGTCTTCCTCCTCGTGCCCAGTACCATTTGTATAACATCTGCAGTTCACGTACTACACTCCTCTTATGGGCACAATTGAGCACACTACGAACAGAATTTATGCCAGTAGTAACACAGTCGATATCACATCCAGTTCCTTCACATCCACCCATGGTTAATAAACTTCTACCACCTTGTATCCCCATGCCATGCAGCCCAAAAAAGAAGGTACACCATATATAGCCCTTGTCCTTTGTGGTCATCTTTGGGTAGTACAGAGTAACAATGGTGATTAACGCGCAATATTATTTACACGCTTTATTTAGGTGCGCCCGCCCACTTGGGCAGTATTTAATTCAATGTGAAAAAATACACACAGTATTTGGTGAACACACGCGACAGCGTTCTTTTGTATTTTCATTTTATCTCGCTTAAGCTGCGCGCTAAGCAACGAGCATACAAAGGCACCAAATGTCCGTTCCAACCCAGCCGGGCATTTCCCACGAGTAAGATGATTTAATCACCGCGTTTACCCAAGGCCACAGCGAGAGACACGAGTCACGGGCTTAACCCCCGCCGAATAACAATTTAAAGCATATTTTATGCCTTTAAGTCACCAGCCAAATAACGCGCAATAACTCACTGTGATTTAGGAATTGTAGCAAGGCAAAGGTTCGTGCCTGAGACTACCGTCTTTGTTTAAAGCGCTCAGGCTTTCAGACACGCACTCAAGTCAAGTCAAGTCAAGTCATAAAATTTGTATAGCGCACTACATACCCAGAGGGTTTCAAGGCGCTTAGGAAGGGGAGGGGGATTATTTGTCAAATATCCACGTTTTAAGCTGCTTTCTGAACGCTAGGTGATTCTGGGTGAGGCGAAGGTAGGCGGGGAGTGAGTTCCATGTTTTGGCAGCCAGGTATGAAAAGGATCTGCCTCCCATGGTGGTCTTGTTGATGCGAGGTACAGTGGCGAAGGCTTGACTGGAGGAGCGAAGTTGGCGGGAGGGGGTGTAGAAGGACAGTCGAGAGTTGAGGCAATCTGGTCCGATGTCGTAGAGTGATTTGTGTGCGTGGGTGAGCAGACGGAAAGTGATCCTCTTATTGACGGGTAGCCAGTGGAGGTCTTTAAGGTGACTCGAAATGTGTTCGTTGCGTGGGATGTCCAGAATGAGCCTGGCTGAGGCGTTTTGGATTCGTTGTAGTTTCTTCTGGAGTTTAGCGGTGGTGCCTGCGTATAGGGTGTTTCCGTAGTCCAGTCGGCTCGTGACTAGAGCGTGTGTGACTGTTTTTCTTGTTTCAGAGGGGATCCAGCGAAATGTTTTTCTGAGCATGCGAAGAATGTTAAAGCAGGAGGAGGATACGGCGTTGACTTGTCTGTTCATGGAGAGTGAGGAGTCTAGGATGACGCCAAGGTTCCGTGCGTGGTCTGTCGGGATGGGTGCTTTTCCGAGGGCTTCCGGCCACCAGGAGTCGTCCCATGCAGAGGGGGATGTACCTAAGATGAGGACTTCTGTTTTGTCTGAATTCAGTTTCAGACGGCTTTGTTTCATCCATTCGGCGACTTCTTTCATTCCTTCGTGTAGGTTAGTTTTGGCGGTGCTGGGGTCATTGGTGAGAGAGAGGATCAGTTGAGTGTCGTCCGCGTAGGAGATGATGTTCAGGTTGTGTTGGCGGGCGATGGTCGCGAGGGGGCTCATGTATACGTTGAAGAGGGTGGGACTGAGAGAGGATCCTTGAGGTACGCCACAAATGATTTCAGAGGCCTCGGACTTGAATGGTGGGAGGCGGACTCTCTGGGTTCTTCCGGTGAGGAACGAGGTGATCCATTCCAGTGCTTTTCCTTGGATTCCGATGTTTCTGAGGCGTTGTAAAAGGGTGCTGTGGCAGACAGTGTCGAAGGCTGCAGAGAGGTCGAGGAGGATGAGGGCGACTGTGTCTCCATTGTCCAGTAGAGTTCGAATGTCGTCTGTTGCTGCGATGAGGGCGGTCTCAGTGCTGTGTTTGGCTCGGAAGCCGGACTGTGAGGGGTCGAGGGATTTGTTGGCTTCGAGGAAGGCGGCGAGCTGGTTGTTGACGGCTTTTTCGATGACTTTGGCCGGGAATGGAAGAAGCGAGATGGGGCGGTAGTTTTTGAGTTCGGTGGGGTCTGCTGTTGGTTTTTTCAGAAGGGCGGTGAGTTCAGCGTGTTTCCAGTCTTCTGGGAAGGTAGCGGAGTTGAAGGAGCAGTTGATGACGTCTCGGAGGTGCGGTGCTATGACGGAGTCTGCTTTGTTGAAGATGTGGTGAGGGCATGGGTCTGTGGGGGATCCGGAGTGGATGGAATTCATCAGGCGGATGGTGTCCTCAGTGGAGATTGGGTTCCAGGCGTTAAGAGTGTTTACGGGGGGAAGATGGTCAGCAGATGGTGGGGTGGGTTGGCTTCCGGGTTGGTTGTCAAAGCTGTTGTGGATGTCAGTAATCTTGTTGTGGAAAAAAGAGGCTAGGGAGTCGCAGAGGGTTTGAGATGGGGTGATGTCGTTGGAGTTGGCCGCGGGGTTGGAAAATTCCTTGACGATGTTGAATAGTTCCTTGCTGTTGTGGGCGTTGTTGTCAAGTCGATCCTTGAATGCTGTTTTCTTGGCTTTTCGGATCAGTTGGTGGTGAGTGCGGGTGGCGCTTTTAAAGGCGTCCTTGGTGCTGGTGGATGGGTCTTTTTTCCAGGCCTTTTCAAGGGAGCGGCAGAGTTTCTTGGACTTCTTGAGATCATCGTTGAACCATGAGGCCTTCTTGTTGCCAAGTTTGTGTTGACGTTTTTTCAG
This sequence comes from Lissotriton vulgaris, assembly GCF_964263255.1. Lineage (NCBI taxonomy): Eukaryota > Metazoa > Chordata > Amphibia > Caudata > Salamandridae > Lissotriton > Lissotriton vulgaris. The sequence goes on from NC_141695.1 coordinate 842,768,775, forward strand.
TGGTGCTAAGGTGTCGGCGGTGTTGGATAACCAAAGGGTGAGGTTGGAGGCGGCTTCGTTGGCGTTAGAAGAGAGGGCTGGGGAGGTTTGAAGGAGCGATGTGGAGATCTGCTCCGTGGTGATTTTGTTCCAGTTTCTTTGTAGAGTTGGTTGAAGGTGGATGATGGGTTTTGGCTTGTTGTAGGTGAAGTGAACGCAGCTGTGGTCAGTCCAGAGGAGATCCGTAGTGTGGCTGAAGGAGACATGGTTGCTGGAGGTGAAGATGGGGTCGAGAGTGTGACCTGCGATGTGTGTGGGGGAAGTGACCAGTTGTTTAAGTCCGAGGTTGGCGAGGTTGTCTAAGAGGGTGGCGGTGTTGCGGTCGTTGCTCTTTTCAAGGTGGAAGTTGAGGTCTCCCAGAAGGATGTAGTCTTTGGAGGGGAGCGCGTGTGGGGTGATGAAGTCCGTGATGTCTTCACTGAATTTTGCGCGGGGTCCTGGTGGTCTGTAGAGGAGGGTGCCTCTGAGTGTGGTCTTGGGGTCGGTGTGGATCTGGAAGTGAAGGTGTTCAGAGTTGGCGAGGTTGGCATCAGAGCTGGTTGAGATGCGGATTGTTTTCTTATGGACGATAGCGATTCCACCTCCTGTATGGTCGGTGCGGTCCTTGCGTGTGATCTTATAGTCATCAGGGATAGCGATGGCGATGTCAGGGGCGGAGGAAGCGTTCATCCAAGTTTCCGTTAGGAAGGCGACGTCAGGAGAGAAGGTGTCTAGTAGGTTCCAAAGGTCAATGGCGTGTCTGTGGACCGAGCGGGTGTTGAGAAGGATGCATTCTAGGTGGTTGGGGTCGGGAATCTGTGGTGTTGTCGTAGCGGAGATGTTGTCGGTGCCGCTGAATTTGCAGGAGAAGCAGGAGAACGGTCCATGGGTGCGTCCAGGAGCGGCTTGGACGCAGTTGGGGGCGCGACCAGGGTTAAGGGCTAGGAGAGTGGCGGCATCGTAGGTAATGCGGGGGGGCTGGGCAGCGCGAGGGGCAGGGGGTCTGGCGCTGGGCGCGGTCCAGGCGCGGACGGGCGTAGACGGGCTTACCTTTGGCGCACCTTGGGCGCGAATTGGGCGCGGTCGCTGCGCGTGGACGCTGCGCGCGGGAACTACTGTCATATATGGATGGTGGAGGGGGAGGGGCGAGGGCTGCTCAGCTGGGAGGCGGGGCGGGCTCTAGGGATCACAACAACAACAAAATGGAGGCGGGGGGGGGAGCACAGCGTCGCGCTAGTTAGAGCGCTTAAATAAAGTGAAAAGCGGCACTACGAATTAATTAAATAGCGAGAGAGAGGCGGGCACACAGCAGGCAAATGAAATAATGCACAAAAAACAATGGTAGAGGCAGCACAATGATACCGAGTGCGGTGGAAGCGGCGCGCTTAATTAATTAAATAATTAGATAGCAGCTCGGCAGGCAGGCACACAGCAGGCAAATGAGATAATGCACAAAAACAATGGCAGAGGCAGCACAACGATACCGAGTGTCACGAGGGGACACTGGGGAGCGACCACTCAGCCTGAGGGACAGGAGCGAGTCACGGCGCTCTAAGGTTCTGCGGCGCTGATGAGGTCTGTGGGAGGGCTGCTCAGCTGGGAGGCGGGGCGGGCTCTAGGGATCACAACAACAACAAAATGGAGGCGGGGGGGGGAGCACAGCGTCGCGCTAGTTAGAGCGCTTAAATAAAGTGAAAAGCGGCACTACGAATTAATTAAATAGCGAGAGAGAGGCGGGCACACAGCAGGCAAATGAAATAATGCACAAAAAACAATGGTAGAGGCAGCACAATGATACCGAGTGCGGTGGAAGCGGCGCGCTTAATTAATTAAATAATTAGATAGCAGCTCGGCAGGCAGGCACACAGCAGGCAAATGAGATAATGCACAAAAACAATGGCAGAGGCAGCACAACGATACCGAGTGTCACGAGGGGACACTGGGGAGCGACCACTCAGCCTGAGGGACAGGAGCGAGTCACGGCGCTCTAAGGTTCTGCGGCGCTGATGAGGTCTGTGGGAGGGCTGCTCAGCTGGGAGGCGGGGCGGGCTCTAGGGATCACAACAACAACAAAATGGAGGCGGGGGGGGGAGCACAGCGTCGCGCTAGTTAGAGCGCTTAAATAAAGTGAAAAGCGGCACTACGAATTAATTAAATAGCGAGAGAGAGGCGGGCACACAGCAGGCAAATGAAATAATGCACAAAAAACAATGGTAGAGGCAGCACAATGATACCGAGTGCGGTGGAAGCGGCGCGCTTAATTAATTAAATAATTAGATAGCAGCTCGGCAGGCAGGCACACAGCAGGCAAATGAGATAATGCACAAAAACAATGGCAGAGGCAGCACAACGATACCGAGTGTCACGAGGGGACACTGGGGAGCGACCACTCAGCCTGAGGGACAGGAGCGAGTCACGGCGCTCTAAGGTTCTGCGGCGCTGATGAGGTCTGTGGGAGGGCTGCTCAGCTGGGAGGCGGGGCGGGCTCTAGGGATCACAACAACAACAAAATGGAGGCGGGGGGGGGAGCACAGCGTCGCGCTAGTTAGAGCGCTTAAATAAAGTGAAAAGCGGCACTACGAATTAATTAAATAGCGAGAGAGAGGCGGGCACACAGCAGGCAAATGAAATAATGCACAAAAAACAATGGTAGAGGCAGCACAATGATACCGAGTGCGGTGGAAGCGGCGCGCTTAATTAATTAAATAATTAGATAGCAGCTCGGCAGGCAGGCACACAGCAGGCAAATGAGATAATGCACAAAAACAATGGCAGAGGCAGCACAACGATACCGAGTGTCACGAGGGGACACTGGGGAGCGACCACTCAGCCTGAGGGACAGGAGCGTCCACACGAGGCTTCAGCTAAACACAGGCAAACCAGATGGGCTACCTCTGTGGGACCTTTATGTGGGAACATTCATGGCAGTTAACACACATAAGGAAAACAGTAGCAAGTTGCGTTAACCAGAACAACACTTTTTCTTTTCTTTCCCTTTTTTTCACTAATGGTGTCACTGAGTCTTGAATTATGACCTCATGTTAGCTGTGAATTAGAACATGCTATACAAAGGAAAGGTCTTTAATTATGTTAACACTAGGGTCTGGTGATATATGTAACCATGTTAATGTTTTAAAAAACCAATTCTGAAGTAATGCTCGTTCTGGGTGCATAAATGTACAATATTACAAAATACAGGTTCAGCCACATTGTAACCATGGCGAAATCCAGTTTTAACCTGTACCTTAATTGAACTCAATTGAATGTCACGCCCAGTTCTCTGTGCATATATAAACGCTTGAAATTCTCATGCAGATGTAGTGAACAAGGCGGCAACGCCGAAACGCGTCTAAGCAGACACTGATCTAAGGAATAAAGTTTGGATTCAGATTCACGGAGTCAGCGCCTTCTTCAATCGTATGAGCATGGTATGATGGAATACATATATATATATATATATATATATATATATATATATATATATATATATATATATATATATATATATATATATATATATATATATATATATATATATATATATATATAGTATGTGAGCATTGGAGCCCACTGGTGGGTGAAAATTAAAAAAGGCGAACTACAATGAAAGAACAATTAAATAGCATGCAGAGACTTTGGGTTGCTGTAAAATGTTAATCGAATGCTCGGACGTAAGGACTTCCTTACGGGATGCGAAGCTGCCTGACTACTTTCCAATAAAGGATGTTTCCCAAACCTACCTGGAGTGCGGCTCCAGGTGTCTGGGCAAACGTCTGGAGAAAACACACACACGAACACACGCACACGAACACACGCACACGAACACGCACACACGAACACACACACGAACACACACACACGAACACACACACGAACACACACACGAACACAGACACACACACAGGAGATTGACAGAGAGAGAGGAGATTGACAGAGAGAGAATAATACCAGAGTTTCTACTTTGCCAAATGTTGTAAAATTCCACCAGTCTTAATGGTGCACAATTTATCTATCTCAAAAGGATGAACTATTCGGTAGGCATTGCCAGGATTTTAATTTTTAGTCTGTATATCACATGTTTGAAGCAAGCAATTAAGTCGCTGAGCCATCTTGCCATTTGTGATGTACAGAATACAAATGTATGACATTACAACACATACATTTATAACGCATGCCTTTACAATGCATTTTTTACATCGCAACATCCTTTACAACGCATGTATTTACATTGAATTCCATTACAACGTATTTTTTAAAACTACATTTACAACGCATTCCATTACATCGAATTGCACCTTTACAACGCATGCCATTACATTGCATTTAAGGTAAGTGTTGGATAGTGTAGGGGTAAAAATTACTATTCTAACTTCAGGGGGTGCTACAGTAGGGTAAGTGTTGGATAGTGTAGGAGTACTATGCGTTGTAATGGTATGCGTTGTAAGGACATGCGATGTAATGCCTGCGTTGTAGTGACATGCAATGTAATGGCTGCATTGTAGTGACATTTGTTGTAAAGGATGTTGTGATGTAATGACTGTGTTGTAAATGTAGTGCGTTGTAATGACTGATTTGTAAAGGTTGTTTCCCAGAGAATACAGACTCATACTATGTGTGGAATGGATAGATTAAGTTACTCATAAATTAGCAATGTTTAAAGTGAGGGTACTGTGTGATGGTGGCACAGTGAGCTAATGCATCCATTCGACTAATCCGGGTCTGATTCCATGCTCACAGGTCGAATCCCAACACATACACTAAGGGGGTCATTATGATGGCGGATGGACCTGCGTTTGTCCGCCTCCCCAGAGGTGGAGGACCATCCGCAGGGGCAGCGGCAGTCCCTCCGTGCAAATTAGGATGTGACCGCCACCCTGGCGGTCACATCTTGTATTTTTAACATTGCGGCAAGTGCTGCTTGAAGCAGCAACCGCCGCAATGTTAAAACTGAATGCAGTGCATTTGCATGCACAAAGCGGCAGGCTGCGCACGGTGCCTGCCGCTATCTGCAAGCAAATGCTGGGGGGTACCATAGGTACCCCCATGTGCACCCCCACCCCCCTTCACCCTGGGGCCCGCAACGGGCCCGAAAGAAAAGACCGTATGCCTTTTCGTGACGGCATTGCCGCCGCGGAAAGGCATGTCCCAAGGCTAATCCTAATATGGCTGGCTGTGTCTGACAGACACCGCGACCATATTATACGGTCGTCCCGACTCCCCTGCCATCCTAATCTGATGGGGGTCTTTTCTGACACTGCAGCGGTGAATCCGTATCCACCGGGCTGGCGGTGGCTTCCGCCGGCCCGGAGGATGCGGATTCACCGCAATCCTAATTGGCCCCTAGGTCTTTAATCCTTCTGAGGCTGATAAAATGAATGCCATTGACTTGGGTAGCAATAAACATCCCTTATCTGTCAATAGCACTAACAGACGTCCATGGGGTGAATACGAGTATCTGGCATAATTCGGCTCCACATGGAGTCATCTGCACTGGAAGTGACAGCCTCTATAGGCGCCACTCCAAAGCGCTGACGTCAGTTTTCTTTTTGTGCCAGTCTACGCATATCTGGCGAGAGCTACCCCCAGTAGTTTTTTGACTGAGCCTTTTTTAAACTTGTCGCACCCTTTTTGAGAATTCTTTTCCTGGTGTGGAAGGATGTCCACTAGAAAGGCTGGCTTCAAGCCCTGTTGCTCCTGACTGACCCGCATCTTATTTGCTTCTGATGCCTCAAGAGTGGCCACATGGGAAGGCCTGCATCGGCTGCCGCACCATGCACCCAAAGGCCTTGAGGGAGCGTTACCTCAAGTTTCTTGCTGCTCGATGTGCGACGGCACAACGGTCTTGATCCCAGTCGACGGGAACGTCCCGGTCTCTGAGTTCTATATCTTTCCAACACTTGAAGTCGTCATTCCGCACGTCCCACAAGAGCAAAAGAGCAGTAAGTCAAAGAGGTCTTTGACTTCACCCCACCTGTCAAAGTCATCGAACGAGATGAAGGAGCATCGTCATTTGAGGCCTGGCTCCACGGTCAAGCCTGTGCTTGGGCCGGCTCCGGGGCCTTCCTGAGTTTAGAGGAACTGCATGCACCTCATATTTGGATGGCCCGTCCCTACTGCCACACCTTTGGGCCCCACAGGTTTGGGAGGGGGCACTACTGGTTCTACCCAGCAGTTCCACTACTGGCTCCTGTCAGACCCCTTGAAATCATGGATGGATCCGGGAATGGCACCAGTCACACCACCTCAAACCTTCCATGGCACCGATGATGAGGTTCCATTCAAGTCCCAACTCCGACACGGAGCCGGATGGGCGTCGTCTAACGTGCACTCAGACACTGACTTAAGCCATGCCACTCAGGCTCAAGCCTGAGCCCTATTCTTAGGAGCTGGGGTTTGGGGAGGATTCACTGGGCCTTGAAGAATACCAGCCCCTAGACCCAAACATAGACTGGTGAAAGGAACTGCCGGACGCCAGTTGACTCGACATCTCCCCAGATGTTGGCATGGGCTGTCCTCCTACCTTGGATACAGAATAGGTGGTGTCTTTTGCTTTGGTTGGCCGAGGTATTGGACCTTAGCCTACCCTATGTGGCAGTCAAGGCTAACATTTTGACAGAGGTGCTTCAGCCGGGAGTGATCCCCCATAGAACCGCTTCACCCATTTAATAAAACCCTTACAAAAGTTCTGCTTGGGACTTGGTCCAAACCCTGTTCTGGGGCTTCTGTAAACAGGACCATTGCCCACCACCCCAGGGGATGCCTATTTCCTCTCGCAACACCCTACCCCAGAGAGCTTGGTAGTTCCATACCACACCACTAGATAGAGAATCCAAACGGCTCAGGTAACCTTAGGTAAGAAAATATTTTCTTCCACCAATCTGGCACTGTGTTCCGTGAACATCACATGCACTTTGGGATGGCACTCCCATCCTCTGTAGGGTTAGGTTCAGTGTGCAGGTGCTGTCCATTGCCCCAGAGCCAGCTTGGGCAATACTCTCCTAAGCCATGGCAAACGAAAGAGATGTAGCAAAGTCACAATCCAATGTGGGCTGGCCATGACAGACTTGCTAGGCCCACCACCTTCTTAATCGATGGCCTTACTGCACCAGGCCTGGCTGACGACGTCAGGCTTTTCAGGGGATGTCAAAGCATCGCTTATGGACACGCCTTTTGATGGCTCCCTTCTCTTCGGAGACAAGGCAGACTCACTGCTGGAGGGTTTCAAGGATAGCAGAGTTACAAACCAGGTCCTTGACCCTTTCCATGTGGAGTACCGGGTTTTTATGGACACGGCGGTGCCAGGGAATACACCTGAAAACTCCTGAGTCCTTCCTGTTTCAGACTACAGAAACACAGAGTCTTCTAGGTGAAATCAAAGATCGTATTTATTGGCTGCAGCCAGTAACAGATATCCTAGAAGTACAACAGCATGAAGCGCATGTATGTTCTCAGGAGACTGCTCCCTTTTACGAAGCCAGCCTTCTTCTTTTATACAAAATAATGTGCTTTAGGCAAACATTCCTTATTTTACAGTTGACCATCCAAATATTTTTACTACAAAGGAAAAGCAAAGTCATGATGACAAGCCCACATTTCTGTTCGTCCAGCTCATAATTGATTACCCATGATGCACTGGCCCAGGGACGGACTAATTTGCATATAGCCAGGTTCTGAGCTGGGATGGTGCAGTGAGCTAAAAAACGGTGTTGGATTAAGCCCTGATCTTTTGACTGGGTGAGAGTATTCTGCTTAATTCAGAAACTCTGCCCATCACCACCCCCTGTTGTTTAATTATTTTGTCCACCATAAGCGTGGAAGGGTATACTCAGATGTGAGACCCTTGCTCATTGCACCATCAGGATTCAAGCAAACCGGGCCGAAGACGGCTGTAATGCCAGAAACCGGTCCCCGGTAGCTTGTTTCCTTCCCAGTGTAAGAATTGGCTTTTGTAGTTTGGTTTGCCCTGTTCCCATCATGCACTGGGACAGGAACAGACTAATTTGCATACAGCCAGGTTCTGAAACTGGGATGGTGCAGTGAGCTAAAAAACGGTGTTGGATCTAGTCCTGATCTCTTGACTGGGTTGTGAGCTTTCTGCTTAATTCAGAGACTCTGTCCCTCACCACCCCTTGTTGTAAATATTTTTGTCCACCCTAAGCGTGGAAGGGTATTCTCAGATGTGAGACCCTTGCTCATTGCACCATCAGGATTCAAGCAAACCGGGCCGAAGACGGCTGTAATGCCAGAAACCGGTCCCCGGGAGCTTGTTTCCTTCCCAGTGTAAGAATTGGCTTTTGTAGTTTGGTTTGCCCTGTTCCCATCATGCACTGGGACAGGAACAGACTAATTTGCATACAGCCAGGTTCTGAAACTGGGATGGTGCAGTGAGCTAAAAAACGGTGTTGGATCTAGCCCTGATCTCTTGACTGGGTTGAGAGCTTTCTGCTTAATTCAGAGACTCTGTCCCTCACCACCCCTTGTTGTAAATATTTTTGTCCACCCTAAGCGTGGAAGGGTATTCTCAGATGTGAGACCCTTGCTCATTGCACCATCAGGATTCAAGCAAACCGGGCCGAAGACGGCTGTAATGCCAGAAACCGGTCCCCGGGAGCTTGTTTCCTTCCCAGTGTAAGAATTGGCTTTTGTAGTTTGGTTTGCCCTGTTCCCATCATGCACTGGGACAGGAACAGACTAATTTGCATACAGCCAGGTTCTGAAACTGGGATGGTGCAGTGAGCTAAAAAACGGTGTTGGATCTAGCCCTGATCTCTTGACTGGGTTGAGAGCTTTCTGCTTAATTCAGAGACTCTGTCCCTCACCACCCCTTGTTGTAAATATTTTTGTCCACCCTAAGCGTGGAAGGGTATTCTCAGATGTGAGACCCTTGCTCATTGCACCATCAGGATTCAAGCAAACCGGGCCGAAGACGGCTGTAATGCCAGAAACCGGTCCCCGGGAGCTTGTTTCCTTCCCAGTGTAAGAATTGGCTTTTGTAGTTTGGTTTGCCCTGTTCCCATCATGCACTGGGACAGGAACAGACTAATTTGCATACAGCCAGGTTCTGAAACTGGGATGGTGCAGTGAGCTAAAAAACGGTGTTGGATCTAGCCCTGATCTCTTGACTGGGTTGAGAGCTTTCTGCTTAATTCAGAGACTCTGTCCCTCACCACCCCTTGTTGTAAATACCCATGATGCACTGGGCCAGGGACAGACTAATTTGCATATAGCCAGGTTCTGAGCTGGGATGGTGCAGTCAGCTAAAAAACGGTGTTGGATTAAGCTCTGATCTTTTGACTGGGTGAGAGTATTCTGCTTAATTCAGAAACTCTGTCCATCATCACCCCCTGTTGTTTAATTATTTTGTCCACCATAAGCGTGGAAGGGTATACTCAGACGTGAGTCCCGTGCTCATTGCACCATCAGGATTCAAGCAAGCCGGGCCGAAGACGGCTGTAATGCCAGAAACCTGTCCCCGGAAGCTTGTTTCCTTCCCAGTGAAAGAATTGGCTTGGTAGTTTGGTCTGCCCTGTTCCCATGTTGCACTGGGCCAGGGACAGACTAATTTGCATATAGCCAGGTTCTGAGCTGGAATGGTGCAGTGAGCTAAAAAACGGTGTTGGATTAAGCCCTGATCTTTTGACTGGGTGAGAGTATTCTGCTTAATTCAGAAACTCTGTTCATCACCACCCCCTGTTGTTTAATCATAATTGATTTCCCGGCAAGGCCCAGTATTTTCATCAGATATCGACGGACCCCCAATAAAATCGGGCACCTCCTCCTCGTAAAGCAAGTCATAAAGCAAGAAACAGGGACAGGTGTGTGTAAGATTAGGCATGGTTTGTATGCGATGAAAGGTTTATGACATGTTGTGCCTTGATTCTGATCTCGCTCGGCCACTGGGAAGAGAACTGCCCGGACAGGTTTGGCTTTAGGCAGTGGAGTTAGCTTGCCCAGGTCACAGCGGAGTCAGCAAAGGTGTACGTGTCCTTCAGGTCGGTTTCGGCCTTAAGTCATTGCCTTATGTGAGGGCAATAACAAAATGGCTGCCGATCACAAAATGGAACCTGAGGGTTCCGGACGAAAAATCTGATTTCAGGGTGATTCTGTCACTCGAACGTGACAGAAATGCTTATGCATAGTAATCGAACCATTACCGGTCCGCTGATACCAAAATCGTCATGGTACGATGATGTATATGACACGGGTCCAGAATTTTCAGTACCACAGACCCTCCTTTTGCCCTTACATAGGCAATAACCTATCCTCAATTTAATCTGAGTCCAGGTCTATATTCGTAAAGTCATTGAGATGTTGCTGTAGCATCATCCTATTACTTAGCTCTTTTCTGGATACAGGTTTCCTTACACACGATGTAGCACAGAGGCCACATATTGCAGGAGCACACTGTACACACAGACAGAACAGAAAAAGAATGGCTAAGATCATCCCAACGACTATCAGAATCTTCCATCCCCAGGCAGATATCAGCTCCCAGAACCACCCCATCAAAGACCAGTCTCCCCTATCCACGTGAATGGATCCGGAGATCTTGTGCAGTTTGGAGATGGCCTGGTATACTGTCGGAGCATTATCTGGGATGAAAATGCAGCAACTTGATTGGATCACCTTACATACCCCACCTCGGTCTGCAAGTATGACGTCTAAGGCGACCCTGTTCTGAAGAGTCATAAGGCGGTCCGACTGGATCTCCGCAGTCAAGTTACTAAGCGCACCGGCCGTTTCGACTATGGTAGATTCAACTACCCTCGTCAATTGGCGAATGTTCCGGCTGTTCACCATAGGCCCCCAGAACGGCAGAAAACCTTTTACGAAGTCTCCAAATTCTTGTCCCGTAGTGTCGTCTTTACTCACGACACCTCTAACTGTCCTTGTCCTATGGTAATCTGCCGCGGCCGTGTAGGTGGGAGGCAGCAGGAACGAAATAAAACATGTGCCCGAGAAGTCGGGGGGTAGCCATGTATACGCTTTATCATGGCAGATGAAGTAGGTGCCCTTAGCTGCTAGGAATGAAGGGGAGGTCTGAGACGAAAATATATACGTTTCAGTACAGACACTCTTCCCTAACTGGGCTCCGGGATTCCTGCCATTACCTTGCAGACAAAGGTGACCCTTATGGGGTACAATCCAAATCGGGGAGGATCTCTTTGCTAGTTTGTTCTCATTCAGAGCAACTCTATACTAACCATGGGCGGAAAATCCGTTTCGCTCGCGGATTTTGCGGATTTTCGGTAAATTCGCAATCCGCGAGATTCGCGAATCTCCCGCAAAATCCGCAAATCCGCGAGCAGCGGATTTTGCTCGCACTGTTCGCACTGTTCGCGTGAGTTCGCGCCCCGCGAATAAGTGCAAAATTGCAGAAATACGATCTTAGCAAAACTGAAAGTAACTACTTACCAGGTTCAAAAGTTCAGGCTCATCATTAGTAGCCATTTCCTGTAGTGCTTCCTGAGGGGCCCCTCCAGAGTTCAGTTGCCAGTTGAAACTATTATGTGACCCTGCTCTGAACCTCAGAATAGTTACACATATGCCACAAAGGTCCTGAATTACAGCTAAGGGAGACAAGCAGGAGCCAGGCTGGAAGTTCAAATCCATTAATCAGCCCCTAATGCATTATTGTCAGTTGGGGCAGGGCAGGTGTTGTAACTAATTTTGCAACAATGAAAGCACTTAGCAAGTGCAAAAGATCACTAATCAGGAAGCACTAAGGAAGCAGGTGCCAGCTAAAAAAATATTCTGTGACACATTAATCAGCCCCAAATTAATTCAGGTCACTTGAGGCAGGGAAGGTGTGCTTGCGTTGCCACAATAATGTACACTGACTGGACAACCAGAGGGTGCTGTGATGAAACAGAGGGTGGCATGGGTGGGCCAGAGGGTGGCATGAGTAGTCAGAGAGTGGCAGTGGTGACAGAGAGTGGCAGTGATGAAGAAGAGTGTCCCAAACAGGCTGGACACGTAGAAACAACAAGTTCGCGAAACTTGCGACCCGACAGGTAAGTTCGCAATTTGCGACATTGTAAAAAACCCTCGCGAACTGGCAGAAACCCGCGCAAATACAAAAAAAAAATCCGCAAATTCGCGAGAATTCGCGGATTTTGCGGATTGCGAGTTCGCAAATCCGCAAAATTCGCGAACGCGAGATTCGCAAAATTCGCCCATGCTTACTCTATACCCGGTCATGTTCCATCTAGTGTATGCTTGCAACTCATCTCCAGGAATGGTTCTATTCGAGTCAATGTCTCTACTCATATTCGTGATTCCTACCACTAATGCCTTGTTGCTCTAGTTACTTCTCGTGGGACGTGGTGGATATGGTTCGATGGCAAATAGGAACATTGTCTGAAACGCCCACAAAGAACCATAGTAGCTGAATGGCAAGACAAAATATGGCATACCTTTATCCGTCATATGTGGCATAAGACCGCACACCCAACAATTAGTCGTGTTCATTACTAACTGGTGTTGGTGTAAAAGCTGAACGAAAGAGTTATTTGCAAATTCTGATCTTCTAGCGGTCTCGTGTTCAGGCAGAGGGTGAAAAGAATGTGAGGAAACAGTAGGAGGAGGTATGGGCTGTGTAGTGGGTGTAAATGTCACTTGAAAAGTGAATAAAACATATCTTATAAAAAATGTCATCACACTAAGCAACATTCAAATACATAATATCAGAAATCGTGTTCCCGTCATTAATGTACACATTCTGGCTTTAAAGTTCATTCGTCTGGCAGGTCTCTCCATCTTAGAAAACTCCATCCTTTCTAAGTTGCTGCCCGCGGTGGTAGGGTGTTTCTGCAAAAGAGTGCTTCTGTCAGTCCAGGGTGACTCCCTTAAACCAACAGAACTGTCGACCTAACGTCTTCAGCTGCACTCCAGAGACTTGGGCAACCGCGACCCTAGCAGCAGAACCAGATGGCGGTTCGAAAAATAAAAATGAGCAAGTTTCTCAGATGAGAGAGCTGCACAATCAAAAATAGTCAAAAAGTAAATTTTTATTTGTCCATAGTCATAGTTGTCGGCCTCAAATTGTAGCGTGTTTTTCCGGGGATTGTCTGGTTTTCAAACAACAGTTCAGGTTCTGCAATATTCAATCGCATTGACGGTGGTACGGATCCTTGCAGAATGTCGTCGCTCTCGCATACAGAGTTTGTTCCTTTTACCTGTGCTTCACTGAAGAGCAGGAAGCGAGGCAAAGTTTCAGTCTCAGAATCAGCAATCCCCTCCTGGACCCACCAGTCGTGAGGCAGGGGTAGAGGGACCCTTTTGCAATGGGCCCCGTGGATCCAGTGTTTCTTTCCTTCTACGCGAACGGCAGATCTCGTGGACAGAAGTACTAGGTGGGGACCGGTCCAGCGGGGCTCATCGTTCTTTGTCCGCTGAAAATTCTTCACGAGTACATAGGTTCCAGGGTCGATAGGATGTCCTGGAGCTTCAGTAGCTTGGGGTAGGGTATCATGTATCTGTTGGTGTAAAACACGCAATTTAGCCGTCAATTCGTACAAATAATCAAGCAGTACAGGGTGCTCTAAGTCGCTGAATCTGGCTGGCCTTGGCACTCCCCATATGTTGGCCGGACGGCCGAACACTATTTCGTAGGGACTAAGCCCCACTCTCGAGTGCACAGTCATTCTTGTGGATAGGAGTGCCAAGGGCAGAGCGTCAGGCCAAGTAAGACCAGAACTCGCTTGAATTTTGGCCAGTTTTAGTTTTAGAGTGCCGTTGTAACATTCTACTAATCCAGCTGATTGGGGGTGATTTGCAGCGTGGAATTTTTGATGAATACCTAAACCTTCACACACTTTCTTCATCACTCAACCCACAAATTCACTCCCATTATCACTCCAAACCATTCTTGGCATTCCGAATCTGGGGAAGAACTCCTTGATAAGGGCTTTAGCTGTTGATAAGGCACTATTGTCTTTCAGGGGGTATGCTTCTATCCATCTTGAAAAGGCACAAACAACAACGAGTACGTATTTCAGATTGTTGCACCTCTCCATGTGGATGAAATCTAGCTGCAAAACCCCGAACGGGTACGTAGGAGGAGCGAAATGACCAGCTGGAGTTGGGGTTCCCCTACCAGGATTCTATTTCAGACACACCATACAGTTCTTGACTATATTCTCTGCATACTTAGGGATTCTGGTGTTCTTAGCACCATGCGAAGTCAAGAAACCTCGTTCACGCCACAAAAGTCCAAAACTATGGGCAACACCAAAGGCATACTGACTGTCAGTGTACACATTCACTTGTTTTCCTTTTGCCAACACACACGCTCTTGTTAATGCAATCAACTCTGCTGCTTGCGCTGAGTTATGTAGGATACGTGCAGTTTCAACAATCGTATGCAAAGTCGTGACAGCATATGCCGTAGTCGTATCGCCATCCGGCAACTTGAAACATGAACCATCGACCCACAAAGTGCCATCACATTCTGCTAGGGGAGTGTCCCTAAGGTCTATTCTTCCTTTCGTTTCTTCCTCAGTTCTGAGGAAACAATCATGTGACTCTTCAACATTCTCTGTCTCGGCTGGGATCGGCAACAACGTAGCTGAGTTTAATGTATTACACCTTTTGATGTGCACATGACTCGCTAGGAGTGTTAATTTATAACCTGACAATCGAGCACTAGTTAAGTGCTGTGTCTTGGTTCTGTTTAACAAGGTATCCACTGCATGTGGGACCGTGACAATTAACATGTTATTCATTACTAACCCAGCAGACTGTCGAATAGAAACAGCTGCTGCGGCTGTGGCTCTCTGACAACTCGGCAGCGCTTTAGCTACCAGATCCAAAGTCGACGAGAAATACGTGCATGGACGTTGCTTGTCCCCATAAGACTGTGTCAACACTGACAATGCACAACCTTCTTTCTCATGGACGTACAATGTAAAAGGCTTACTGTAGTCGGGGGTACCCAATACAGGAGCCGAACACAATGCATCACGCAATTCTGAAAAACTTTTCTGACACTCTTTTGACCATGGAATGGGATTCGTGTATCTTTACAAGTTAATGCCACCAATGGTTTGGCCAGTAAGGAAAAATTTGGTATCCATTGCCTACAATAGGATGTAATACCTAAGAAAGCACGCACTTCTCTCTGTGTTCTTGGCGCACTCAACTTTGCAATTGCCTGAATTCTTTCTGGGGTCAGTTTTCTTCCCTCCTTCGATAAGAGGTGACCTAAGTAGGTCACTTCTTGTCGACAATACTGTAACTTTGATAGAGACACTTTGTGATGTAGATCGCACAAATGACGCAACAACGACAGTGTGGCTTCTTTACAACCCTCCTCAGTATCTGCGGCAACTAACAAATCATCCACGTACTGAATAAGCGTAGCGCCATCATGTAAAACAATCTTGTCAAGCTGTGTTTTTAATGCCTGGCTGTATATTGATGGACTTTCGCAGTAGCCTTGAGGGGCGCGTTTGAAGCGGAAGCTTCGGCCTCCTAAACTGAAGCCAAAAATATCCCTGCTCTCCTCGCAATTGGGATGCTGAAGAAAGCGTTCTTCAAGTCAATCACTGAGAACCAAGCCGCTGAAGCTGGAATCATAGTCAATAGGGCAGTTATATCAGGGACAACCGGGAACTGTTGCACAACGATCTTATTCACCTCTCTAAGATCAATCACAAACCTGTAAACAGGTGGCTGGGAAGGATCAGTGCGCTTCAGAACAGGCAGAACAGGACTGTTACAAACATTGCCTTTCGTCTCTTCAATTACATCTTTATCAATCAGATCGTAAATGATCGCTAACAACGCTTTTTCACCTTCGCTAGAGATCTTGTATTGGGGATTGCGCTGCATTCTAACATTGGCTTTCAATGTCACAAAGTGTGGTGATATTTCCAAAAGGCCCACATCATTAGGACCATTAGCCCAAAGAATATACGGGAGAGAAGACAATTCTGTCGGAAGTGAATCCTTAAACAAATACATCGGGGAAACCACTTTCTTACCCAGTGTAAGTCGTACTCCCGAAGGAGAACAGTACAAAGTTGCATATAGTCTTTTCAACAAGTCTAATCCTAATAAATTTTCACCACAACCTGTAGTCAGAATGAGGGGTGCTTCGAATTCACAAGGTCCAATAGAAAGAGACATAGGACTAGAAATCGGGTTTCTAACCGGGGTGCCAGAAAAACCAACAGAAACATTCATTTCGCCAGACAAAGGTGCGCCAGGGAGTTTTGAGTGCATGATCGAACTCTTTGTAGCACCAGTATCCAACAGAAAGGGTTCTGACACACCTGATGTAATCATAACACAATTCTCCTCCTGAGCAAATACTAAAACCGTATCATAGAATCAATCCATAGGTCAACATCAAAAAACAAATTTATAGAAGAAATATAAGATAAGTCCAATATATTTCAAAACTTCTTCTTTATTTTCTTCTTTTCAGTCACTCTGTACTTTTCATTCTTTTTTTGCGTGTTTACTTTGCCAACACGTGTTTCGTCCTAACTTATACAGCTTATGGACTTCATCAGGGCTGGAAGAAAATTAAACAAATTGAAATTACTAAAAATTCATACAAAATTTAAGTAATAAAAGTCATAAGTACATTATCTCAACACAAGGATCAATTATCTAAGATTGTAACGCTTGATAAATTATTCCTAATTAGGAGATGCCTCTTTACAAGCGAATACAAAACACTAATCATACTGTCAGTTCTAACTTATGCTCTATTAAGGGCCAGTACATCTTTGAACAGTTTGCATTGATCCTATTTACAATTTACAGTACCAATTCCTCTTTTAGCACTTCTTTTCAGAGAAATTCTTTATAGCGACGCTTATTAAAATGATCAAGGAAGAACCTACAACATACGGGAAAAAGGTGAAATACCTATATACATGTTCTTCTACATTTCCTGTACCAGACATGGACATTATTAGATAGTACAACACGCAAATTCCACGATTTCACATATTGTAAATACATAAAAGTGCTAGACTCACCGATCGTCTATCTTTTATCACATATATATTGGCAAACCCAAAGATGATAGACACTTGAATTCATCCTAAAGAGGGTATATATAATGAGATCCAATAAAATATATATCCATGCATTGCATTATTCGTTTCAAAGATCCTATTAAAACCTAAGGGGTTCATTACCTAGGTACAACACATATAAATGTGTATCATGTTGCCTTGTCTGTTTTCGTATTTCTATATAAGTAGATAGAAAGCCTGTCAAGAAACATGAAAAGGAAGGAGAACTATATTAGTGAAGATATATATATCTCCAATTATATTTCTATGCATGTATTAAATATCAGAACAAGGTTAGTCAGCAATCCATTCGTAAATACATATACATTTTTGGGGACCCTTATATTTACAGGGCAGCCTACATTTATCATTCCTTAATGCATAGCCTAAAATTGGCTACGCAACTATATGGTATCATAAACCTCATGATTTAGAGCAAACAATTTTATACCCATTAATATGTTATTTAACCATCGTTTATCAAAAAAAAACATTATTATACTTCTGTAAAAACCTTGTGATCAGAGTAAAAAATTATTATTGTAGCCTATAATATGTTATCCAGCAATTGTTTATAAAGAAAACATTATTATACTTATTCAACAAGAACTCCATTCGTTATAGTAGTTTGAATATTAAAAGTGACATATATTATAACCTCTGGTTCTTACCAGCCACATTAGTATTAATCGGGTTCACATGTTTTTAAGAACCTTTGCCTATTACTGTACATAAATCAAATATCGGACTCAGCCTGGGAAGTAACCAAGTTTGGAGACAACTAAGTAATAGTGCTCCTGTTTGACTAGAACAAACTAAATATTATTAATGATGAACCCTCTCGTTATCTCATATAAGAAATAACAATTAAATAAGTAACATATAAAGAAATAGGCAGTACCTCCGTTATATATATATTTTCCTCGGAGTATCAGCACTCTTGTGTCCAAATTAAGGAGAAACAAGTCACCTATTATCCTTTCTTTCTAAAAAAATAAAATAAAAATCCCAGTTACAAAGAGTATTCGTCTCTGAATTACCGTTTACGATTAGTTTAATAGTTCGAGCCTCACTCTTACCGGTAAAGAGGTAGATTATCTCTGCACAAGGGAGTCTTCGCACGGACGGCGTCTAGCATCGTCGCCATCTTTGTTTGGGTTTTTATACTTAGGATGTATTGTGAAAGGGAAGAAGGACTGAGTACTCTAGTTATAATAATTTATATCTCAAAAGGAGTAGCGCCCCTAAATCAAAAGGAAACACCTTACCGAAAAGACTAACTAAATTCCGATATTAATATATATCGTGTATATTTTATAATCGCCTAAATAGTGTTTTGTGATATTAAATTTAAAAATCCGTCTTTAATTCGTCAAGACGAGAAGATAAGAATCCTTAAGTATCTGTAAAGAGAACTGTAAACTGTTCAAAGATGTCCTGGCCCTTAATAGAGCATAAGTTAGAACTGACAGTATGATTAGTGTTTTGTATTTGCTTGTAAAGAGGCATCTCCTAATTAGGAATAATTTATCAAGCGTTACAATCTTAGATAATTGATCCTTGTGTTGAGATAATGTACTTATGACTTTTATTACTTAAATTTTGTATGAATTTTTAGTAATTTCAATTTGTTTAATTTTCTTCCAGCCCTGATGAAGTCCATAAGCTGTATAAGTTAGGACGAAACACGTGTTGGCAAAGTAAACACACAAAAAAAGAATGAAAAGTACAGAGTGACTGAAAAGAAGAAAATAAAGAAGAAGTTTTGAAATATATTGGACTTATCTTATATTTCTTCTATAAATTTGTTTTTTGATGTTGACCTATGGATTAATTCTATGATAAGGTTTTAGTATTTGCTCAGGAGGAGAATTGTGTTATGGTTCTTTGATAGACAGACATTGTTTGTCTATACTTACAGTTACAGGCAGGGACTGTATCTCAACCTTAGAGCATTTGCTAAGTCTAATAAATCCTGATAATATAAACACTATGCGCAAAATCCCCTCTTGCCTTTAGTAAATTAACTACACCTGATGTAATCACCTCAACATAAGGTCCACTCTGATCTACTGGAACTGAAACAACTCCCTCTCTTTGTCCAAGGCTGTCCTAGCAACCATTACCTACCATATTCCCATCTTCTGCATAGTAGTCATCGGCATAGTACTGAGCTGTTCTACCAGAGGCTTGATTCTGCTGATCAAAACTATTCATCGAATTCTGAGGCGGAAAGGAACGTGCGTTCTGAGGGAAATTTCCACGTCCCCTGCATCTAGGGTCTTGTTGAACACCTCGACCTCTCGCACCAGAAGTACCATTTGTGTGCTGTAACAAAACCGGACAACTACTCTTAAAATGACCCTCTTCTTTACAATACGCACACTGATTGGGTCCATACAGTAAACGCTGTTGAGAAGACTCGTTTCTTTACGAGCTTCTCGAATATTGCTGAGGCTACTGATACTCGCATGACTATTAGTACGGGGTGGATAAGCTTGCTGCAGGAGGACTTTAGTTTTCAATTCCTTAGTCTTTTTATCCGCTTTCTCCAATTCATCTTTGCGCCTATTCTCATAGTACTGGGCCGTCGCTAAACTCTGTGCTGCGTGGAAACAGCCCAAGCACTCTCGGAATCCTTCAACTTAGCACACAACTCAGGAAGTAAATTATGCACAAATTTGTCGACAAACAATCTCTGGCCACCTTCTGTAGCCATATTCTGACCGCTATGATCTACAAAAGTCTCTTCAAACCGCGTGAAAAAGTCAGACACAGTCTCGTCCGTCTTCTGCTTACACGCAGACAACTTGTCCCAGTTGATACGTAATTCAGGCATTAGAGTCTTCATATAAGTTATTATTCTACCAGGGAGTTCCGCAATTAAAGGTTCGGGTTTAGCACCACCAACTTGTCTGCTGTCTACAGCGGCAATGTTAACCCATGTATCACCTAACTCTTGATCGTGATCGGCGTGGCAAATCTTTCCCCATAAAGGCTGTGGAACCACGTTCCCAAACAACATGTCTATATCGGCTAAGTTCATAATGCATGAGCTTACAGTCTGTGATAACTCCTTATAATACCCTGCAAGGTTTTTATGGGGGTCAGGTAATGTCTGTTTGAGACCCAAAACTTCAGATCTCTTCCAAGGAACATGCAACCATACACGCTGAAAATGCGGCGGAATGGCTGGATTGGCATTTGCGTACCCTTCCCTCCATACCGGCGGAACCTCTCCCATGGGATATTGTCGCGCCTTTTTCCTACCGGGTGTGTCACACTCAAACAGTGATCGAGAAGTGCCCCCTTTACTTCGATACGACAGCAGTGTCGCAACCGCTCTCTCAACATCGGCGCCTACGATCATGCCCTCCGAGAACTCGAACCGCACACGGCATAATTCGGGCATATCGTGTTCCGGATCATTTCCCTCCAAATCTTCACAGAGAAATACACACATTTGCTCAAAAACATATCTTTGCTTCGATGCTTCCCATTGACGGAAGACTTCCACGACAGACTGTACATCATATCTCACAGTATCCACAACCCATTTACGCGCTAACCGATTCAGTAATTCTCTCTCTTGATAGTCAGGCAGTTGACTCCGCAACTGTCTCCGTTCTATGCTAGGGGTCGTATTAGGAGACCCAAAGAAAGGTGAGAAAAGACCAGCAACAGTGTTGGCCATTTTCTGTCGAACAGAAGGAGAAACTGACGGAAGGACAGAAACACCAGGAAAGACGTGTTGAGGTAAAGCAGGGGTGAAGGCAGTAGCAGAGGTAGTGTTAGGATATGTAGTCGGAGCAGTAGGCGAAGTCGTAGGGAACATAGATGGAGTAGGTAGCAAAGGCGGCGGCCCTTGAGGGGGCTGCGCCGGAGGAGTAGGAACCAGCTGAAGAGGAGCTGGTGATTGCGGTAGAACCTGTGGCCCAACAATGGGGGGTTGCACAACCAAACGTTGCTGAGGCGCTGTAGCATTCTGTGCATAAGGATGTGGTGAACTCAGTAAATGAGACATTAAAGGATCTTTATCAAGTCTTTCCTCTGATTCTTGTCCTTTAAGTGGCAAAACTGGGTAGCACTACCGCTAACTTCCTAGTTCTAAGAATTTGTTCACTCTCTCGCTCTTCCTCATTATCTCGGAACGCAATGGCAGCTTGTACCATTGACATACCTCGTTTATTTTTCTTCGCTAATTTCATTTCTTTCTGTTTGGCTTCTTTGCGCCATAGGCGAAAAGAGTCAAACATTGCCGGCCGGGCTTTCTTCTTAAAAAGTTTAACCTCGAGATTATCTAAAACCTCCGTGTCAAAACTACCATATTGGGGCCATTTTAAAACACCATCTTTTCTGGTGTATCGGATCCATATTTCATTATATGCAATGGGGCCTACGCCGTGTTTCACATATAATTCGTAAGTTGGAGTTCCAATCGGAGGAACCGGACATGAGTCCTCCAATCGGGAATCCTTATTACAACCAAGACAAAACAAATTTCCAAGTCTGCTAAGACCAGGCATCTTCGACCTCTAGTCTAGCTTCAAACTTCTAAGGATTATCGAATACGATAGTCTCGTGAATACACGAGTCCTTCGGTTTTGGCACTTGCAAGTTCCAAACAAAACGATCCCGAAGGATACCCAAAAACTAAGAACCAAACTAAGGACTGGGAGACGCTCCACTTATACTTAACTGAGGTATCGATGACGTCACCAGAAGACTTGTCTAACGTTTCGCTCTACCAAGGATAAAGGGTCCAAAACAGGGCGATAGTCAGGGCAGCAGTCCTTCGTAGCCGTCGGGACGCGGGGAACCTCGCAGCAAAGACTTTCGGACCACGTCGACATGCAGGGGTCGCTGAAGTGGTTGGCCGTCCTCCGGAATTTTCACACGAAGCTCCTCACGAACCTTTGGCTTGGACCGGTACCGCTGATACCGCCCCACGTTGGGCGCCAACTAAAGTACCGGGTTTTTATGGACACGGCGGTGCCAGGGAATACACCTGAAAACTCCTGAGTCCTTCCTGTTTCAGACTACAGAAACACAGAGTCTTCTAGGTGAAATCAAAGATCGTATTTATTGGCTGCAGCCAGTAACAGATATCCTAGAAGTACAACAGCATGAAGCGCATGTATGTTCTCAGGAAACTGCTCCCTTTTACGAAGCCAGCCTTCTTCTTTTATACAAAATAATGTGCTTTAGGCAAACATTCCTTATTTTACAGTTGACCATCCAAATATTTTTACTACAAAGGAAAAGCAAAGTCATGATGACAAGCCCACATTTCTGTTCGTCCAGCTCATAATTGATTACCCGGCAACGCCCAGTATTTTCATCAGATATCGACGGACCCCCAATAAAATCGGGCACCTCCTCCTCGTAAAGCAAGTCATAAAGCAAGAAACAGGTACAGGTGTGTGTAAGATTAGGCATGGTTTGTATGCGATGAAAGGTTTATGACATGTTGTGCCTTGATTCTGATCTCGCTCGGCCACTGGGAAGAGAACTGCCCCGACAGGTTTGGCTTTAGGCAGTGGAGTTAGCCTGTCCAGGTCACAGCGGAGTCAGCAAAGGTGTACGTGTCCTTCAGGTCGGTTTCGGCCTTAAGTCATTGCCTTATGTGAGGGCAATCACAAAATGGCTGCCGATCACAAAATGGAACCTGAGGGTTCCGGACGAAAAATCAGATTTCAGGGTGATTCTGTCACTCGAACGTGACGGAAATGCTTGTGCATAGTAATCGAACCATTACCGGTCCGCTGATACCAAAATCGTCATGGTACGATGATGCATATGACACGGGTCCAGAATTTTCAGTACCACACATGGCGCATGCCAACTCCAGTCCACCTTTTGCTCCTTTTGTGGCCACGAAAGGGACTTCAAGCCATGTCTTTACCATCCCATCCACAACTGCATATAAGCTTCCCAGCCCCTGTGTGGCCGATGATGGTGTACTCACAGACCCTGTGGGTCAGGCACTAAGAGGTAGGGCCAGTCCACCACATCCTCCACAGCAGCTGCACCCTCCAAACCGCTTTACTTGTCCCTCCATTCATCTTGGGCACCCAGTGGGAGGCAGGATACACCATCACCTGTCCCTCTGGACCTCGATAACATCAGACCGCTCTGTTCTTCAAATTGATTGAAGGGGGCTAATCCCTCCCCTTCATGACTACTCCTCCACCCATGTCACCTACTTGCGACAGGATATCGAAGGACCATCTCTCCTTGCACCACCAGGAAGTTGTGGCTCTTTTGGCAAACTGAGCCATAGAGAGGGTGCTGATGCTTGAAGCATGTCATGGTTATTATTCCTGCTACTTTCTGGTAACTAAAAAGGACACAGGCCTTCATCCTATTCCTGCACCCCCTCAATTATTTCGCCCTCAAAAAGGAGAAATTCAAAATGCTCATGCTCGTTCAAGTTCTGTCTGACCAGGACCTGGGAGAATGGATATTAGCGTTTGACTTGCTGGACGCATAGTTTCACATTCCCTTTCTCCCTGCTCACAGGCATTGCCTGTGGTTCAAGGTAGCATACAAGCACTTTCAGTTCGCCAAGCTTCTTTTTGGCCTTACCAGCACCCCTCAGGTGCCCACCAAGGTGATGGCAGTGGTTGCGGCTCATATATGGATGTGGAGCTCACGGGTGCCAGGCTTCCACAATCCTGACGACTGGCTGTTAAAGGCGGGCACGTACCAGGCAGTCATCTCCCACCTTCAGACTATGCCGGACCTCCTGCACTTGCTGGGGTTAACTTCTAACATTCCAAAGTCACAACGGACTCCCTCTCAGATGCTCCCTTTCATCATAGCTGTTCTGAACACGGTGCAGTTTGAGGCTTATCCTCTCGATATTCAGATTATGATACTGATGTGTCAGCCTCTACACTGGGTTTCGGTGAGACTGACTCTACGCCTGCTGAGCATCATGACCTCTTGCATTCTGCTTGTGATTCACGCCCACTGGCATATGCAGGCTTTGCAGGGGGACCTGAAGTTTCAGTATACGCAGCATCAGGGAAATCTATCCGACATGGTCCAGATCTCGGAGGGACCTGCAAAAGCACTGCAGTGGTGGCAAATGAACTGCGATTGGGTCAGTCCTCTCCCTTCCCCAAACAGATCTGTCAGTAGTGACAGATGGGCCACTCCTGGGATGCGGCATCCATTTGGGAGAGGTGGAGATCAGAGTCCTCTGGTTTCCGGTAGAATTTGAGCTCCACATCAATCTACTGGATTTCCTGGTGATCAGGCTCCATTGAAACCCTTTCTCCCCTCCATCAAGGTAAGGTTAGGGGAGGTTTTCATGGACAATAACACTGCTATGTGCTATTAAAACAATAAGTGCAGGGTGGGGTAGGAGACCCTTTTTCAAGAGGCCCTGCGCCTCTAGACATAGCTGAACTGTAGGGTATTTCCCTGGTGCTTCAACACCTAGTAGGCTCTCTGAACACCAGAGTGGACGAATTCATCCAAAAATGCCTAACGGATCATGAATGACATCTCCATTCGGATGTAGTGCAAGGTCTCTTTCAAGAGTGGGTACAGCCTTGGTTAGACCTGTTCACAACTGCAGAGAACACACAATGTCATAGTTTTGTGCACTGAGTTTCCAAGGTGGCTCTGACTGGGAGACACTTTTTGTCTCGAGCGAAGCTCAGGCCTCCTACTCACCATTTCACCGAGCTTTTGAGCATGGCCATTGGTCCCTCAATCATTCTACCCCTTTAGGAGGATCCTCTGTTGCAGCAGCAAGGAAGGGTTCTCCAATCAAACCGGTCAACACTCCCCCTTCATATGTGGAGATTGAGCGGCGACAGTTGACAGCTTTCAACTTTCCACATGAGGTCTGCTATTTGATCTTGGCACCCAGGTGTCCCCCTACCAGGATGGTATACACCTGTTATTGGTGCACATTTATGGCATGGTGTGCAGAGACAGATTGACCCTTTTTCTGCTCCCCTCTCTCAAAACAAGACTCTCTGCTTTGGGTACCTTAAAGGGCTATCTTTCTGCCATTTCAGCCTTTCTGCGGATACCAGATCAGCCTTCCCTGTTCATATCCCATGTTGTGAATAGGTTTTTGAAAGGTCTGCAACACTTTTCTAGCTTCATCATGCCTCAGTGGGACCTTAATCAGGTGCTCACCTTTCAGATATGCGCTTCTTTTGAGCCACTGCACAACTGTCCTCTCAGGCTCCTTACCATCAAGAAGGCCTTTCTTGTGGCAATAACCTCTATCCAGAGGGTCAGTGAGCTTCAGGCTTTGTCATCTAAGCCCCCGCATCTGAACTTCTACCCAGACAACCTGGTTCTTCTCATTAGAGCATCCTTCCTGCTGAAAGTTGTCACTCCCTTTCATGTAGGCCAGTCCATCACCCTGCCTATCTTTTACGTTCTGCCACATCCCTGTATGGAGGAGGAGTGACTTCACCGCACTGTTGTTCTACCTTAACAGCACAAAAGAATTCTGGGTGGACGAGCAACACTTCATGGGGTATGTCTGAGAGAAGAAAGGGAAGGACATGCAGAAACAGATCATATCCTGATAGAACATACTCTGCATTAAGATCTGCTATGGAATGGCCAACAAGAAACCCCCTGAGGGCGTGCATGTTCATTCCACCAGAGCGAAGGCTGTGACCACTGCGAAGTTCCAGTCCTGGACATCTGCAAGGCAGCAATGTGGGCTTTCCTACACATGTTCTGAAGCATTACTGCCAGGACAATCAGTCTGGATGGGAGCATTGCTTGTTCAGTCCTACAGGACTTTCTAGTGTGAAATAGTTTTGCAGACCCGCCTCTGGTGAGGTATTGCTTGGGTATCTATTCTACAATAAGGAATCTGCGCTAGAAGTCAGATAAACAAGTTGCCTACCTTTAATAACGCTTTATCCAATTGAGAAGATCTGGCGGCAGATTCCTTACCGACGCACCCATCCTCCCCACTCTGCAAATGGATTGTTAGTGACAGGGCTGGTCCCCTTTCAGGGCCCTATTTGTCCACACCAGTGGTTTGTGTTTTTCAAAACTTCTGGGGTGGAAAGTTGCACAAATAAACAGACGTCAGTGCGCTGATGTGGCTCCTATATAGTTACACGCACATCACTTCCAGCACAGACAATGCCACGTGGAATTGAATGGTGCCACATACCGGAGTGCAGACGTGTCCTCACGAAAAAGTTCCAGATCCAGTCTGAAGCCTGGGAGAATTCTCAAGTAAGAAATATGCGACTAGATAGAATCTCTAACAAATAAGGTGTTACTGGAGTAAGTAACTTTTTCTATATGACAACGTACGATATGTAAAGTGAGACTTCCAAAACCTCACTATGACTGAAATAGACATTGTATGATGCACACAATACTAACTCACATTGTGAAACATATACACAAACTGGCATATATGTAATGAACGTAATCTGTGAAGGTGAAATAGTTAATATACAACATAAGATAGTTTTCTTTAAGGATCAAATGGAAAGACCGAAAACTCCAAACCAGTGCTAATCTACTCTCATGCTAATCACACAGCTTCCGCTCCAAACCACTGAGCAAACAGCCACCTGTGTATTTGCAGGATTCCCTATTAGGAGGCAACTGTTGCAGTGCATCCAGGGCATGTCGGGTTCAGAGCAACATGACAGGGTAGACAACTGGTTGGTGGGGGAAGGGCAGAGGAAAGAAGTGGATGTAAGAGAGTGGGGTAAATCAGGGAAGGGGCACAGATCAGGTGAAGAGGTGTGAACAAGGAAGAAGTCAATAAAGAGGGTTAGATCCGGTCAGAGGTCAATTAAGCAGGAAGAGGTCAAGCTAGAGGATGAAATGGCTGAAGTGAGACAATAAAGTAGGAAAAAATGATTTAAGTTAGGGAACAAGCTGACAGAGGAGAAATAAGAGAGGGTTAGGGAATTTTGTGAGGAGACAAACACTGGGCATGAAAGGGAGCAATGCAAAGGGGCGAAGAGAGGACGACATAGGTAATCACCAGCGACCTTGAAGTGCGAAAACACATGGATTCATTTCACTCCCCTGGTACTCCCTTTACCTCTCCACGTCCTGATGGCATCGCACCAGCTGCGCTTTCAGCTTCATTTCCTCCTCCTGCATAGACTGAAGCTGAAGATCCTTAGACACAGTCTCACTGGAGATTTGTGCGATGTGTGCATCCCAGGCACTTTTCAGCGTCTGCATTTCACCTTGAAGCCTGAAAAACATATACATGTCAAATCTGTTGTACATTCAAGTTCTTCAGATCATACACAACAGTTGCAAAGCACACCTAATAGCAACGCTCAGACTCGCATTCAGTTGCAAGCAGCAGAAGCCTTTATGTAGCCCTTCACTGACTACACTCATCCTGGTATGACTCTAAGTATCAGAGGTGAACAGGATGGTGTGTCTGGTGAGGATTAAGAAAAATAGGACAGTATGCTTTGAGAAGACAACAAGGAACAATGTGTCCTGAAGGAATCGGTAAGCCCTGAGAGGATCAGGAGAGAAGCTGCTCTTTCCTGAAACAATCATAACTCAATACTGTGCCTTTACAGGATCAAAAAAGACACTGTCTCCAAAGAATGGAAGTCAGGATACTGTGTCTTACACAGGCTCTCTGCTTAATGTCACTGACACTCTTCAATATTGAGGGTCACAAATGTAGCCCTCTCTCAATATCCAAGGCCCCATCTGAATATAAAATCATAGACCTGCCTCTCTGTTGAAGCATGGTGTCACAGGTCTTCCTCGAAGTCGAGGGAACTCCACAATTTTAACGGGTGAAGAGAAAAGGCACAGAAAGCGAACAACTGGGTGTCAGGTGTGTTGTCCAGATGGACTAAAACATTGCCAACAGCCCTTGATTGACTGCACTGGACACTACACTAGAGTAAACCATTAATTTTCAGCAACTTAATAAATGCCTGGCCCCTCCGAGTCCAGTAGCTGCTCTCACATCATACTGTTGGTAGCCCGAGCACAACAGAGAAAAATCCAAACGGCAAACAAACGGGGACAATAAATTCACCTCTGAGACCCATACTGACCGACCATCTGTCAGAAATAGGCTCTATAAATTCAGAGAGCCAACTGAAAGACAAAGTGATTCATTTAGGCTCCTCCCTTTCAGAAAAGAAGGTTTAAATAATATAGAAAGTATGACATACTTTGAAAAAAAAGAAAGTTTGTGAAAAAATAACCAGAGGACCGAGACGTGTTCACGGTCTAACCCAAAAAGAGGGGACTCAAGATCCGTGACTGGCTTGAAGCAACAGTGCAGCAGTTCACTACGATGTCTATGGAAACACTCTTGCTATTATTTTTTCTCTTCTGAAAAGAGAAAACGATTTGCTCAATGTTGGACTTGACCCTTTTTGTAGGGTCATGCCAGAACTTTTTGCCTTCCTCCTGTATTTGTTTCTGACAAGTTGCTGGTGATTTTATGACTCTGGGCAATTTACCACTGCTGGTCAGTACTAAAGTGCATGTGCTTTCTCTGGTAAATATGGTAAGATTGGTCTACGCCCACCGAGATGCGGAAGTAAGTCGGAAAATAGCACAAAAATGGGAACGCCAGTCTTTTACCAGAGGAGGCTGAGTGAATCTAATGCTGGCTTATGGAGAGGGGCTGAAGAGTTGCCACTGTTTGCGTATCCTGACCCCCAAGGTCTAGGACTTGCTGAGGGACGGAATAGACCTTGCCTGCTCAGTTGATTGCAATGCCTACTTGTTTGATGCACTAATAGGCAATACCAGCGCTGGTTCTCATACTCAAGAAGCAGCAGAGGACATTGCCTGGTCTCCTTCTAAACAAGTGGATCCCCAGGGGCCCAACGAGAGAGTGCTGGGAGTGAAGCATGGGGAAAGTTACCCAGAAATAGGGATACAATGTCCTAAATATGGGGGCGGGAATCAGTCTGACCAAGATGATGACACAGGGGAGGCGGGGAAAGATGCCAATCCCACGAGGCCCACTCTGATAGACATCATGGAGGGCATCACAGCTTCCAGGGAGGGGCTGGAGATGAAAATTGACACAATAGGGACGGACTTCAGTCTGCCGAAAGATGACCACTGCATACTCAAGGAACGTGTTGCAGTTACCGAAAAAAGACTCACTGACATTCCGGAAGTGGTGACTACTCTACAAAAATCTGTCAGAGCGGTGGAAATTAAGGTAAAAATACTAGAGGTACGAGCAGAGGACAGGGAAGGCAGATCCCGTAGAAACAACAAACGAATAGTGGGAGTACCGGAGAGAGCAGAGGGCACAGATACGGTGTGTTTCCTTGAGGACTGACTCAAAACAGAAGTGGCCCCTGTTAGACCTGACATCATTGGCTTCAGTCTCTCCTCCATTTTTTCTGTTTGCCTCCACTGTTTTACGATGTTTTGCTGGATAATGCTTTGGGCGCCGTGCCACTGCTGATCAGTGCCACAGCGCAAGTGCTCCCGATGTTAAATTGATGTATCGATTGAATTCCCTGTTTGGCTTATTTGGTTTACTG
Organism: Lissotriton vulgaris; assembly: GCF_964263255.1. NCBI lineage: Eukaryota > Metazoa > Chordata > Amphibia > Caudata > Salamandridae > Lissotriton > Lissotriton vulgaris. Next base: position 842,798,341 of record NC_141695.1, read on the forward strand.
TCAGTCCTTAGTCTAGTGCACCAGGAGTGCCGGGGCTTGTAAATACAAATGCCGCTCGTGGGCTTGCAGCACGTGTTGTGCCACCCACAAGAGCGGCCTCGTAAAAGAATGTCTACGGGTCGGTCATTGCGAGACCTACGTGCAGTCTGGTACTGTCACGCGGGCTGCGCAAGTATACCTACTTGCCAGTCCCTCAAACCTTCCCTTAACTTCACGTTAGTCACCCCTATGGTAGGCCCGCAGGCAGGGTGCATTGTAAGTATAAGGTAGGACAAGCCTGACCAAGTTGGCATGTCCTAAATAGTGAATTACAGCCATATTCGTTTTTCACTATTGCGAGGTAACCTTGCTCTCCCTTAGTTAGAATGGGCTGCCCGGATTATTGATGCTATAATCCTAGCGGGCTCGGGGAGCATGGTGCAATGTCGAGTTTGGTATCCATGAACTCGGGGTTTAATTACGCATCCGTTGGTGTGGATGGTTTTTGGACTCTGGGTTTGAAAATAGCACTTTTAGAAAGTGTCTATTTTCTTGTCTAACCATTTCTGGTTTCTGCTGGTTTTGCGTTGTGTGACAGGAGCTGGGTGGCTCCAGAGGTCTGAATGAGTCAGTGTGGGATGAGTGGGACATTCCATACTCGACTTACTCCGAATCATTATCTCCCAGGCTGGTAGACTTATACAATCGGGCGAGGCAAGAGGGCGGACTCCCTGAGTCGACGAGGGAAGCGGTAATCATCCCACTGCTTAAGACAGAGAAACCGGCATGGGACACAGCGGCATACCGACCGCTCTCCATGCTTAACTTGGATTATAAAATCCTGAGTCGGATACTGACTTTCAGCCTTCTCATGCATATGACAGCATTGATATATAAAGACCAAGCGGGCTTTATCCCCATCAGAAATACAGCTCTAAATGGAGGCAACTACTTTCGCAGTTGATATCGAAAAGGCGTTCGATAGTCTCGAGTGGCCTTATTCATTCCAAGTGATGGGGAAATTTGGAGAATTTGTTGAATCCACCGCCAGAGTCAGGCAAGCGGCCTGATATCAGACGTCTGCACAGTGGGTCGAGGCACAAGACAGGGATGCCCGCTGTCGTCATTATTAGTTGCCCTGGCAATGGAGCCGCTAGCGGCCCGTGCTAGAACAGGCAGGCACTATCAGGGCCTGGAGGTGTCCAGGTAAGTTCATCATATAGCATTATCGCTGACGATTTGTTGATGTTTCTGGCCGACCCGAGAGAGGCACTGTGTGGGGCTAAGGAGATCCGGCATGGAGTGGGAAGAGCGGCAGGTCTCAAGGTAAATTGGGCAAAGTTGTGCCTTTTCAATACTAGGACCAACAGAACCCGTCCGCCATAGACGGAGGGAGTGAACTGGGAGGATTGATGTCTGACATACCTGGGCACACAAATATACCATGTACACAGAGATTTGCTGGAAGACAATATAGGGAGAGCGCTGAGAGGTACCAAAAGTAACTTTGACTTCTGGAGGACCCTCCCCCTGTCTGTGGAGGGCCGAGTCACGCTCGTGAAAATGGTAACATTGCCAAGATTGCTGTATTAATTTGGATTTCTGCTTGAGTCTTGGGAGGAGATGGGAATATCCACAACAGGAGATTTATATGAACAGAGTGCCATGATCCCGTTTAATGATCTCTGGGAAAGGTATGATTTACCAGCAGAAGATTTTCCACTATATTCAGCTCTCATGGCGGCCATATGGAGGCACTGGCGAGAGAGTCTCAGAGAACCCCAGACGTCGGCGATGTGTCAATACGTAGTAATAGCGGCGGGCACCTTTAAGGCAGTCACATGCCTCTATCGACGCCTAATACATGAAACAATACTATCCCCAGCTAGTTTACATCAAAAATGGGAGGCAGACCTGGGTGAGCCAATTCTGCATAATGTGTGGGAGGAGTTAGTGGAGAGGACATGGAAGAGTATCAGGAATGCTAGGTTTCAGTTAGTGCATTTCTACGTTTTACACAGAGCGTATCTCACCCCGAGCAATAGGATAGATCTAGGATAGGACAAAGACCTCCCGCCCTCTTCGGGCACCAGAAAGTAGAAGGAATAACAACCACAACATACTTCTGATGCCGGCACCCCCTCTATGGATACCCCCACTTCCTAGCAGGGTAGGAGGATGTGGTCCTCCTTCAGCCAGTCACTAATGGGTGGTATGGTTGGAGGGGTAGTCACAAAGGGAGAAGGAGTAGCCCCCTTTGGGCAATCTGCAGAACTCAGTGGTTAGATGTTATCGACCTCCAGTGGGGCAGGTGATGGTGTATCCTGCCTCCCAATGAATGCCCATGATGGTCGGAGAGCAAATTAAAGAGGCTTGCAGGCTGCGGCTGCCGGGGCGGAGGCGGACTTGCTCAACCTCTGGCTACCTGCCCCACAAGATCTGTGAATATTGTGTCTTGGGCCAAGAAAGGGCCGGCAAAGCCTGTCGGACGTGGTGTCTGGGTGCGTAGAGACACAGCAGGAAGAATAAAAGTCGGACTGGGTTTGACGAGTGGTAGTGGAAAGGCCGAAGAACCTGGCCATAGCTCTGTTGTCCTTGAAGCTATCCCGCGCTGAGTCCGCCTGGTCTCCGTAGGCAGCACCTGCACAGACAAGTCCCAAAGTGAATGGGAGTATAGTTCCAAAAGGCATACGGTGTTCACAAACCACAGTGCAGGCTGGCAGAAGAAAACATTCTTTCCCATGTTATCCAGCCTCTTGGATTCCTTGTCCAGCGGAATGAAAGGGAATGTGCCTGGATTTACTCTGGAAATGGAGGCTTGGGCCACCTAGCTCTCTGGGGTAAGGTGCTGGATGAGAAAATTGGGATACCCTGGTGCAGGGCGATGGCGGCGGGCAATTGTCTTAATTTTTTTTTGTGGAGTTTTATATAACGCAAACTAGACCCAAAGGTATAAGCGCGCTTTACACGAGCACCAGTTATGTTACAGAAAGACACATTAATTTTTGTTAGGCACGGGGAGATTAAGTGATTTGCCCCAAATCACTGAATGTTGAGCATCCCTGCCGAGACTCGAACTCGGTTCCACAGCTCCGGGGTGAACCACCCTAGCCGTTAGGCCACATTCTCTCTCTATTCACAGAAGCCTAAATACAGGGCTTGTGCCATCCCAGAGTAGAACATCTGGGATGGCTTCGTTAAATGGTAGATACGGTTTGGATGGGTTACTCCCGGCTTAAGATCCTCTCAAGACCTTCATCTTGACTTCCACAGAGGGCATATGAAGGCCTAGAACCTCGGCCACCCTCCTCACCACCATAGCAAATTAGGCTCCCTCCTTTGTAGCCAAGGTAGTAGGAGAGACCAAGTCACTATCTGGGGAGGTGTTCAGATCACTAACATCCACCAGATTCTCAAACCAGGTATCCTCTTGGGATATCTAGGAGCGGGTATTTATCAGGGTCCAGTGGCCCATCCCAATCATCCCCAAGTCCTAGCCCATAGGAATAGGGTATAGTCTCCGGCCTGGAAGGAATGCCTTCAGTCAGTGCCAGAGTCGGCATCGTATGACGCCCAACGGTCTCTATGTCGGAGTCGGAGAGGAGTATGTGGAAGGTGTCGCTGGAGGGCACCATTGGTGCCGTCGGCAATGGAGCGGGGGAAGGTTCGGGTGGTTCAATCGGTGTCGTTCCAGATCTGTTCATGGATTCAAGAGGCCCGACTGGCACCGGGGACGAGCCTGCTGGTGGAAAACCAGTAGGGGCCCATCCTGAACCTTCAGGACCCAAAAGCGCCCCAGCAGGGATGGGCTGTCCAAATATTAGATGCATGGCAACTTGGGAGTTGGGCGGGGTCCATTCTAGCTCCAGGAACCTCAGGGAGGCATGGAGTCAGCCCTGGCGCAGGCTTAACAGCAGAGCTAGGCCTCGAATACCAACTTTTTTTTCTAGTCGGATCTAGGAGCGGGTATTTATCAGGGTCCAGTGGCCCATCCCAATCATCCCCAAGTCCTAGCCCATAGGAATAGGGTATAGTCTCCGGCCTGGAAGGAATGCCTTCAGTCAGTGCCAGAGTCGGCATCGTATGACGCCCAACGGTCTCTATGTCGGAGTCGGAGAGGAGTATGTGGAAGGTGTCGCTGGAGGGCACCATTGGTGCCGTCGGCAATGGAGCGGGGGAAGGTTCGGGTGGTTCAATCGGTGTCGTTCCAGATCTGTTCATGGATTCAAGAGGCCCGACTGGCACCGGGGACGAGCCTGCTGGTGGAAAACCAGTAGGGGCCCATCCTGAACCTTCAGGACCCAAAAGCGCCCCAGCAGGGATGGGCTGTCCAAATATTAGGTGCATGGCAACTTGGGAGTTGGGCGGGGTCCATTCTAGCTCCAGGAACCTCAGGGAGGCATGGAGTCAGCCCTGGCGCAGGCTTAACAGCAGAGCTAGGCCTCGAATACCAACTTTTTTTTCTAGTCGGATGATTTAGACAGGTGGGGAAAAGTCAGAAGACCTCTACAACTTCTTGTTCTTCTTATGCCTGAGACTTGCCCGGACAACTTTGAAGGGGAGCACTTGGAATGGCTCAGCGACCGATCCTGGGATCTTCGGTTGGATCAGGATCACTACCGTCAAACGGCAAGCAGTAAGGAGCTTGAGGGACCGCTCCTTCAAGGCCTTGGAGTGAATGATGTGAGACTTTCATACACTCACTCCCAGTCAGAAATCTGGGAAGAATCCAACATCATTCTTTGGCTCGCGAAAGGGAGAGGAAGCTGACACTTACATCTGAATAGGCAGTGGCCTGTGTCCCATACAAAGAACCAATTAGCCTACCGCCCTACACCTCCCCACAGATAGCCTAGCAGTCAGGGCTGGGATGAAAGGGGGCCTGTGCACTTCAAGGGCCAGCTTTGAAGGCACCCCCTCTTAAAAGGCACATGGCATTTAAAGCAGCATTGGGGAGTGTGACAACGCCTGCCGGACTAGACAATCCTAGGTCTGCACCATGGATGGTTGATCTTTTTCACATGTGCACGGAAGACGCAGTTGGCAAACTCCAGTGTGACCCACCGGACCCAACGGAGGGGACCCTGACTGCAATGCTTGCCTGAACCTCGCTCTGACGCCCGGAGGAACTAAACTGACCTGGCCAGCGGCCGTGGCCCTCGTGCACGGCCGGTGGGAGTTCTGGAGGATTGGGGGCAGAGGAGGACAGCACCCAGATCGCCCGCCCCTCACCTGGGGAGTGCTTTGTCACCACCTACAGTAGTGATCTCTGAAACTTGTCTGGAACACCGCCTGGCTCCCTGCTGTGCTTTCTGGCCTGGACCCCTTCCCTGGCAGGCAGGCCCCCGGAGGGTCATGATTCAATCAAAGGCAGGTAAGGACTCGGCAGCACCCCCAAAAGAAAACCCTGTGACTGCCCTGTGGGATCTGCACGCACTGAGGGGATGGCCTCCGTTGCGATGGGACCCTCGGTACCTGTCACCCAATCCTTTATGGCCAAATTCATGCAGGAACTCAAATCTGAAATTGGTTCCCTCCGAACAGAGGTTCAGTCCTGTGTCAAGAAGCTCCGGAGGGATGTAGAGGAACTAAGGGGCAGGGTGGATGGCCTCGAAAAAACAGTTGACGCTCGCACAGAGGACAAGGAGCAGTTGTGGCAGCGCTTGGCGGCCCCTGGAGGACCAAAACATTGAGCTACAGATCAAGTAGGAGGACCTGGAAAATCGGGGCCACCGCAACAACCTGCGAATAAGAGGGGTCCCTGTCGGGGCAGAGGGCACAGACATTATGACCTTTGTCGCTACCTGCTCCAAGAAATAAGAGGGGATGAAGGTGCCTCCCCACCGGCCTTGACCGTGCCCATCGAGTGTCTGGTCCTCCTGGCCGCCCTGGCCTAATTCCTGATATCCTGACCCGGGTCCACTTTTTTACAGAAAAGGAGGCCATCCTCAAGGCGGCGAGCTCCAAGCCGGAACTCACCTATAAGGGCACCACCATCCAGCTGTTTCAGGATCTTGCTCCTACTACACTGCGTCGCCACAGGGACTTCAAACTCATCACCGACAAGCTACGGGAGCTGGGTGTCCAGTATCAAAGGGGCCATCGATTTGCGATTATCTTTCAGAGGGACTCAAAATATTGGCTGCTGCGATCCTTCAGGGAGGCCGCGCACCTCTCCAGCTCCTGGTCAACCCGCCAGCCAGCCCCACCAGGCTACATCTCTAAACCGCGAACCGGCAAAACCTTAATGGGCCAGAGTACATGGACCAAGACGCTCATCTCGTAGAGGGGAACGTGCCTCCTCCCAAGCAAAACAAGACATTATCCAACACGTTCGCGCATTGGACGGTGGGAGCTCCCCATCGGGCTCCCAGACCTCAGAAACCTAGCTTTTGGGCACCCCTCTACACCCTGCAGTTCTTCATAGGCTTCACCATCATTTCACAGAGATGAGAATGCTCTCCCACTCCCTGTGCTTGCTCACCCATTGCCCAGACTTCATCTTGGCAGCGGCTCCGGAGCGTGCGTCTCAACGGTGGTGCTGATTCTCTGAGACTCACTTCCCCTCCTATTCCTCGGAGAGTGACATCTCTGGGATGGCTTGTGCCCCTGTGCATGGCTTGCTCCTGCAGTGGAATAGGTCTTGTTGGCCATGTTGGCCACGGTTGTCATTGGACGTTTTGTTTCTCTTCTTTTTCTTTCTCCCCCTTCCTCTTTCTGTTTTCTCTCCTTTTCCTAATGGTGGGGTGGCTCCAACTACCGTAGGTGCGATATCCTATTCGAAGGCTGCTACTCTTCCTCCCTGCTTGGCGAATGGTCCCGCGATGTGCCTCCACGCCGCCTGCTTACCCTGGGGCTACACTGGGGCGGGTGGGGCGGTGCTGCGCTCCTCCCTTATACCTCTGCATGTGTTGGCGCTTACATGTGACCTACCCATACCATGACCACCATTCCATGTCTGAAACTCCTTTCTCTTAATGTAAAGGGCCTTACCTCCCCCAACAAGCGACACCAGATACAGAGCCATCTACTACAACAGAATCCGGATATTATATTCCTCCAGGAGACTTACTTACTGAGGGCAGATACCTCTTGCACGGCTCACCCTGGATACCCCCTTCAATTCTGGCCCTCTGCTCACACTAAATCAGCTGGGGTGGCTATTCTCTGTAGGGCGGGCATTAGCCAGGGCAACCCCAGAGTGTTCCGTAGCAAGGATGGCAGGTTTCTCAAGCTGATGGTCAAGATCTGGCAGTGGGCTCTCACCCTCTGTAACATCTATGCTCCTAACCAGGCACAAGTCCTCTTCAGGGACCTCTTGCAGCAACACTTAACACACAATGACACTAACCTCGTCATGGGGGGAGACTGCAACTTGGTCTGGAACACGGGCCTTGACCGTAGTGACGGCTCGTATCGTGGGACAGAAGCTATGTCCGACGCCTTAAAGAGGAGCTTCACTGACCTTGGTTCAACAGATATTTGTCACTACCATTCCCCAGCCGCTTGAGTCTATTCTTATTATTCGCATGTCCATCGCTCTTCCTCGCGCATTGACTATATCTTTGTTTCCCACTCCCTGATTAGCGACACTCTCTTGGCGCCCATGTCTGACATCTTTGTCTCCGATCATGCTCATGTGGAATTTCTCATGCAGGACCTTCGCTCTTGCCGACCCCCGATGGTGCCGACCCCCCCCAACTCCTCTGGGATCCCGTAGACATTGAGGCTATTCGGGACGCTGTCACCTCCTACTTTGCATCCAACGATCTCCCTGAAACCCCCTTCCCCGTGGTCTGGGATAAGTTTAAGGCCACTATCAGCGGCTGCATCATGTCATTCGCCATAGCCCAGGCTCAGGAATCACTTCTCTTTGAAGATAATCTCTTGCAGGATATAAAAGCACTTGAAAGACTGGACCAGGGACGTCCACTAGCTCTCCATGTGAGAATACTTGCCATGCTTCAAGGCCAATTGCGGGCACATAGAACCAACAAAGCGGAACAGGCTCTTTTAGCCCTGAAGCAACGGTACTACGAGGGGGAGATAAGGTGGGTGCGGACCTGGCCCGGGCCTCTGGGTACAGACCGCACATCGCCAAACTTAAACTAGAGGATGGCACATGGGCAACCACCGAAACCGTTAAGTTGCGAGCTTTCCATGACTACTACTCATCTCTCTACACCAGGGAAACTCCCAGCACAGAGGTGATACAGGCCGTGTTGGGTGAGTGTGCCTGATCCCTGATTGGACGCTATCACGCGCAGCTTCTGGAGGACCCGCTAACCTCGGAGGAGCTCTCAGGCACCCCAAAGGACCTACCCCTTGGTAAATCTCCGGGGCTGGATGGCCTTTCGAACTCCTTCTATTGTACCTTTCTCCCGCAACTCAAACCTCATCTGCTCCGTCTTTTTAACTCCTTCTTGGACACCGAGGGGCCCTCCACGTCTATGTCCATGGCCGAAATTGCCCTGATTCCCAAACCAGGGAAGGATTATAGACTATGCTCCTCTTTACGCTCCATTGCGCTCCTAAACACAGACATCAAAATGTCCACCAAAATGCTAGCCAAGCAACTTGATCCATACCTGCTCGGGCTTATCAAACCTGACCAGGTTGACTATATTCGATATCGGCAGGGCACGGAAAATGTGGGAAGCATCGCGCACTTGGTCGGAAAGGCTCGGCACTGGAGGATACCCTTCTGCCTGTAGGTGCTAGATGCTGAAAAAGCATTCGACCGGGTGGATTGGGTGTTTCTTCGGACAGTCCTACACAAAAAAGGGCGAGGCCCCCAGATGATTGCCAGGATCATGGCACCGTATCTCTCTCAGTTGGCACAGGCGCGGGTCAACGGCCAGCTCACGGAACCCATCTCGATTCAAAGAGGCACTCGCCAGGGGTGTCCCCTTTCTCCCCTCTTGTTCGCCTTGGTGGTCAAACCCCTTGCGATTATGATTCGCCGTCCCACTGATATACATGGCATCACACTGGGAGGGCTGGACCATAAAATCGCCTTGTTTGCGGATGATCTCCTTCTTACAATCTCTCGTCCCCGAACCTCACTGCCTGCTCTCCACAAGGTGCTCCAATCGTTTGAATTAGCCTCAGGCCTTAAAATTAACCATGCTAAATCATGGGCCCTGAATCTCATGATCCCTGAGGCAGAGCTCCCTGTGTTCCAATCCCTTGTCCCATATTGATGGGCCTCCCATTCTATTCCATTCAGTGAGAAGTGTGGCTCACTGGTTAGAGGAGGCATACCCTGAAGCAGAGGTCAGACCCGGGATCAGGGTTTAAATCCAGACGCGGCAGGGTCTTGAGCCCAATTGTCCACGGACTCGTTAATTCTCGCTTCGGTGCCCACTCTAATCATGGGTTCACACTCTGCAACTCTGGGCATTAGCTTGCTTAATCTCCACAATGGGCTCCCGCGGCGGGATGCCTGGCTTTCACCTTGGAGATGCCCAGTACGGGTTATCTCAGAGGGAAAAGCCAGGACGGGTTCCCAAGGCAAGCGCCGAGATGCCCTAGGGTAAGTCGAGCGCTATATAAGAACACACATACATACATACATATTCGATACTTAGGCCTCAACTTGACCCCCGACCTTGCCTCGTGATCGCAAGCTAACTGGCAAGAGTGTAGAAAAGCAACTTGAGAGCGTGGAAATCCCTCCCTCTGTCTTGGCTGGGACGCCTGAACACAATCAAGAAGTCGATACTCCCAAACATACTCTATCTGTTCCAGACTCTGCCCACGCTTTTATCTCAGCATCCAATCCAGAGCCTTCAGCGTGACCTCACTCCGTTCATCTGGGGAGGGTGTCGGCCGCACTTCTCCAACAAGATTCTTTCGCTGCCGCGAGACAGTGGGGCTGGCTTGTCCTAACCTGCTTGAGTATTAGTGGGCCTCTCATCTCCGTTTTATCTCGGAATGGATGGCATGGGAAAGTGAGAAGGTCTGGTTTCATATGGCCAGGGTGGTGACCGATCGACCCATCTGGGATCTTGCCTGGCTCCCGCTGGAGGCATGCTCTCGTAGTGCCTATATAGCTATTCCTAAAAAGACGGTGCTTGAGATCTAGGACAAGCTAGCGTTGTCTAGAGGCCTTACCACTTTCCCGTCCCCACACACCCCCATCGCCAGCAACTCCCCCTGCCCGCTAGCTCTTCACCCACACTCTTTCTCAGACTGGTCGGACAGGGGCTGTCCAACGGTTCGGGACCTCTTCTCGGGGGACTGTTTCAAATCTTTTGATCAATGTAAGCAAGACTTTCAACTGTCGGAGGGGGTGCGGTATCAATATATTCAACTCCAACACTGGGTCCAGGCTTCGTCTTTGGCACGGGCAGCCACTCATCCCTTTACCCCTTTTGAACAGCTGCTGTGCTCCTTTGATAACACCAGGGGTCTAATCTCTCGTACATATCGAATTCTCCAACACTCTCCGAGGATCACCCGGCATGCTTATCAGTCAAGGTGGTACAAAAGGGGGTGGTAATGGATGGAGCATCTGAACCAATCAAACACTCACACCCAGTCAAAAGATGTGGGTTTAATCCATCACCGTTCTTTAGCCCACTCTGCCACACCAGTTCAGACATGGCTATTTGCAAATCAATCTGACCCTGTGCCTCATGGGAACAGTCCAGCCCGAACTGCCAAGCCATGCCTTCCCTGGACCGGAAACAAGCTTCTGAGGACCCGTTTCTGGCATTCCAGCGGTCTTCAGCCCGGCTTTCTTGAATCCAGTGGCAAAGTGAGCAAGAGACTCACGTCTGAGCATACCCTGCCACACTAATGGCGTCCAAAAGCGGTACAAAAGGGGGTGGTGATGGACGGAGCATCTGAACCAATCAAACACTCACACCCAGTCAAAAGATGTGGGTTTAATCCATCACCGTTCTTTAGCCCACTCTGCCACCCCAGTTCAGACATGGCTATTTGCAAATCAATCTGACCCTGTGCCTCATGGGAACAGTCCAGCCCGAATTGCCAAGCCATGCCTTCCCTGGACCGGAAACAAGCTTCCGAGGACCGGTTTCTGGCATTCCAGCGGTCTTCAGCCCGGCTTGCTTGAATCCAGTGGCAAAGTGAGCAAGAGACTCACGTCTGAGCATACCCTGCCACACTAATGGAGTCCAAAAGCGGTACAAAAGGGGGTGGTGATAGACGGAGCATCTGAATCAATCAAACACTCACACCCAGTCAAAAGCTGTGGGTTTAATCCATCACCGTTCTTTAGCCCACTATACCACCCCAGTTCAGACATGGCTATATGCAAATCAGTCTGACCCTGTGCCTCATGGGAACAGTCCAGCCCGAACTGCCAAGCCATGTCTTCCCTGGACCGGAAACAAGCTTCCGAGGACCGGTTTCTGGCATTCCAGTCGTCTTCAACCCGGCTTGCTTGAATCCAGTGGCAAAGTGAGCAAGGGACTCACGTCTGAGCCTACCGCCATGGTATGCTCAGACGTGAGTCCCTTGCTCACTTTGCCAAAAAAAAACATGTTTAACAAAAAAAAATGTTTTATCATCAAGAGACCTTCTTCCCGAAGACAGTCTAATAATGGAATAGCCATGGCAGTTCTTATTGCCTTTTCATTCAAATCAGATTAAAAGTATGTATTTATCAAGCCAAAACAGGTAGGCTTAATTTGTTGGAAGAACTCGCTATGGGGATATGAAACCTGTCTATATCATCTGGTTGTGGATCTTTTGGTATTGGCTCAGAGCTAACCACATATGGCCCGACAAACTCACCCATATTGGATCCTTGGACACTCCAAAATGTGGTTCCTTATCCCATGATCCTTAGCTTTGAAAATAATCATTGTTATCATCCATGCTTCTTCTACCAAAGAGCTGTGATCATCATCATGTACAATTCATCAATATCATAATCGTCATGAGATCGTCTTGGAACATGGACTACTGGAGAAGTAGAAGGTGGTGGTGGTGGTACACAAGGAGGTGAGCAACAGCAGGTAGTTATCCACTAGACTGAGACTTGCATGGCAACATCAGACACATCTGTCGATGTTGAAGAAATGAAACTGAATGATGTGGCAATAATACTGAACCTGGTTAAATTGGATTCAGCAGCATATATATATATATATATATATATATATATATATATATATATATATATATATATATATATATATATATGCTGCTGAATCCAATTTAACCAGGTTCAGTATTATTGCCACATCATTCAGTATATATATATATATATATATATATATATATATATATCTATATTCATTCTCTGTTCAGAGCAAAGTAGGAGGATCGCCCTGAAGCTTACATGACTGGTGAGATAGAAAGAGCAGATGTCACAATCACAATTGACAAAAAAATACAACATCTGCAGTTGTTTCAAACTGTTACATTAAAAGGGACATTGGGGACAAAGGAACAACAGTTAGAATGTGTAAGCTAATTCCAGTCGAAAATCCTTGACATAAGAGGTAGGTCTTCATATATCTGTTGAATTTCCTTAAGGTTGTTTCACATCAAAGAGACAACTGCAAAGAATTTCAAAGGGAAGTGTCATAAGACTGCAGGGACACCCTCACACACTTGAGCTAGATAAAATCAACATTAGCAGCAATAAATGTTAAAAGAAATACTGCTAGACATCAAGTTAGGTGGAATGGTGAACCAGTGTTCAGTTTGTAGTCAAGGGTGTTCCCATGGAAGACTTTATTGACCAAGAAGAAAGTTAGAACTTCAACTCTTTGATTGACTGGCAGCGAGGGTGGTGGCATAAGTCCTAGTGAGCTGTGATCCAATCGTTTGGATTTTGCAATTTAGTTTTGATCCTTGAATTTTACTCACTGTTTTTGCGGCATTTACAGAAGTTGATGCTAAAAAGCGCAACAGTAAGGACAAGAGTGATATGGTGATGAGCTAGCAGTGGTGATACAGGGATTAGTTAGCAGTAGAGGCAGGATCCTGCATCTTTCCGGTCACCTTGTTGACTTATTCAGTGATGAATAGACTCAAAGAAGGACCCAAGATTTCTTACTGAGCCTGAAGTTATTAAGTTATTAAGAAACCACTCTAAGAACTGACCAATTAAATGAAAGCAGCAGAAGATTTCCAGAACACATATAATATGGATATTATGGGTATTGAGGGTGGCTGTAAATAACAAGTTACTTACCATTACTCATATTTAACTGAAGATTCCTCAACTTTCAGATATTCCCCAGGCGTACGTAAGGATACAGAAAAGGTTTAATGCAGTACCCATGCATGTTGGCAGGTTGCATCGTGGCAATGTCGCTCGGCTCTCGAAGGGACGTGCAGATCCTAATATGGGCACCCCCTGCATGCTGACATCTGTTGCATTCTAGACTGTCCACGCAGAGACCATTAGCACATTGGCTGTGACCAGTGTGCAATTCTCAAGAATTAAGACCTTATTAGATTACGAAAAGAGCTCAGTTTCTTGAAAGGGGATGTCAGTGAGAAATCTGTCTTCAACCAGTGTCTCATCCTTGGAAACGTTGATTTCTTCTTGGTGATTGCTTGGAATAGGTTGGTGGCTGCCTACATTGCTGTTGAGGATATTGTGGTCGGTATTGCAGTTGAAAGGGCTGATTTTGTTGATATAGACATAGTTGTTATCTTCCACTGCAGGAGAAAAGCCTACGGCCTCTTGTTCCTCAAAAGAGCATTTCCCTCATTTATAAATTACCTAGTGATGTTGCTGTGTCTATTTTGAGGATTTGTAGTGAGTCGTCGACATGTTTTTCAAATAATGCCTCTCCATCATATGGCTTGTTCAGGATTTTAATTTGGACCTCAGGTATGAAAGAAGTGGCTTTAAGCCATCTGTGTCTGCAAAGAACAGCCACTCCCGCAAACTGATGAAAACCTGTAGAAGCGCTATCCACTGTACAGTCTATCATCTCCAACAAAGTTCTTTCACCCTCTGTTACGATCTTTTTCACTCTTAGTAGACGATCTATGTATGGACTATGGAGCGATGTCTGATTACATCAGCCTATCATAGCGACTGAGGATCGCCAAGGATTGGAAGCCCTAACCGTAGTCACAGAAATAGCGGAAAAGCAATTTCCTGGATTGTCTAAATGTTTATCCTCTATATTAGGTGGTGTGGGAATTGGTGTATAAGGATTCTTGAAACAGCACAGGGCTGCTTGTGTTATTATGTAGTATGGATTTGGTTGTGCAATCAAACAAGGTGGAGAGTTTTCTGCTGCGTTATATTTTTTATCTAATCTGGGCAAGACAGCAGAGAACATTGCAGGATTTTTTTAATGATTTTAAGGCCTTCCTAACAAATGAAATCCACAATAGGGATTGCTTTAACTGGTTTTCTTAAAAGCTCTTTAAAGTCATACAAAAAACAATCTGATTGTTTTATAGGCATTGGCAATTCAAATATTTTCACTGCTCTTTCCGTTAGGTTGCTAAATCCTCCAATGTTGTCAGAGGGAGAATCGCTAGTTGTGTAGCACGAGGCGATGGTGTTGGAAGAAGGTAGTCATCCCATTCAGTGGGTGCACCCTGATCATCCAGCACTGCACCTACTTCTCTTTCTTCCTCTGAAGATACTCCCTCATCCACTGGTGGGAATGTAAGATTTGATGGAGGTGCCCTCTTAGGCATATGCACCTCTGGAAAATTATTAGGTGTTTAGTAGGTGGTTGTACATGAGGAGATTGTGGAGACCTTACTGCTTGTGTTGTTTAGGATCTGCAAACCTTCTATAATCATCTTCCAACATGCTCTTTAAGTCTTGAACCAAAGCCCTTAGTACCTGGATCATGTCTTCTTGAGGCTGATGATAACTTTAGGGTTGGTTTTGCCCCATATATTGAAAGGGTCTATCAACATATTGTTGTGATCCAGAAGAATAACATTATTCCTCAAAATCTTCTTCACATTCCTCTTCTTCTTGATATTTCACATTTAATTCAGAAGGATATGGGCAGTTCCATATGGTCCGTCTCCCTCATCTGAATTCTCTTCATCTAATAAATGGGTTGGTGGAAGAGATGACACTTTACAGGGGGGGGTATGCTCCGGCATCAGTAAAATAGCCTGAGAAAGTATTTTCTCCCTAAGTGACGTTGTCAATAACATTGACTTAAACAGTGTTCTCACTATTGACGATGGAAATGTTACCATCATCGATGAGTTCGGCCTCAATTTATTCGACAATGATATCACCAACCCTGCGTATAAGTTGTTGCAGATGCTGCAGTTGCCGATATTTTCATAGACTTTTTTTAGTTGACATTGAGGCAGATTTTTCTGTCAATGGCACTTAGGAGGGCTTTTTGAATTGTAAAGCTAACTTGGGAGAAGGCGTTGCAAGCTCAGATTTTGATTTCTCTCATGAGACATCTCCTTTTTATATGTCTGTAGAAGCATTCCGCTGATGGACTATGCTCCCTTGATGACCTATGATAGGTTTTTTAGATCCTTTTTTAGGTGGTTACCAAGGCAGTCGACCTTTTGACCTCCCCCTTTTATGAGTCTTCAGATATGATTTTGGGGAACACTCACTATCATCCTCAGAAACGGAGGCATCCTTCTCTTTAGCTTTCTGAAGCCATATTAGTAGACTTTCCTCCCTAACCTTTAAGATTTTTTAAATGAAGGTACGGCAGATTTTACATTCCTTACCTTATAGTAGTGGTGAAGGAAGTGGCTGCCTTCCTTGTGAGGATCGTCTGAGTGGAGCCTCTTCTTTTCACATGTTCCACAAGGTTTGAATTGGATAAATGGAGCAAAGCTCAGGGAAACTCCGATCACATGATGTGGGGTAGAAAATTTGAGGGAAGGAAATCTCTGAGGGGAGTGTTCTATAGGGTGATGTAGCCTGATTGGCTGGAGTTCAGTTCTATTTAAATAATGTGGATAAGATGCAAAAGTGAATGGGGTATGTGTGACACAGTGCGGCTTTCTAGTTATATCATGGGGCTCCTACTTCGACAACGGGGAATGATTTAAGCATGTGAATCTATGAAAGATTAAATACTGGAGAATCTGCAGTTAGATAGAGTATCCACCAGAAAGAATGTTACTGAAGGCAAGTGATTTATTCTTCCGATAAGTACTTCCAACCGCAGATTTTTCACCTTTTGAATAGGTACCAAAGCAGGTGTTGAGTCTATGAACTGGCTCAAACCAAAAAATCCTGCAGGACTGAGTGAGCAAAATGTCCATATCGACAGACTTGACTGCCCAGACAGTAGTGCTTTGTGAATGCATAGTGACTCCCATGTAGCAGCCTGCCAAATATCCAGAAAAGGCACGCCATATCTCAAAGCATAAGGTGTAGCCTTAGCTCTGGTTGACTGGGCCCACAAACCTTCATCTGTGCTGCTTCTTAGCAAATGCATAGCAGATTTTAATGCGGAGCACAATCCATCAACAGTGTGTCCTCTTCTGCACTGCTTTGCCCTTGTTTGCTCCAGCGAATCCCACATACAGCTGATAGTCCACAGGATATTCTCTGGCATGATCGATGTAAAAGCTAACAGCTCTTTTCGAATCCAACTGATGGCGTCTCTTCTCTTCCACAGAGGGGTAAGGTGGCTGCTATAGCTCAAATGGCCAGTTCCTAGTGTGGGGGAAAGGAGTCAAGTCCCGATTGGACTTTCTATGCTTGTTCTTCGTCTCACCCAGACTTTAACTATGACGACGAGCAGCCATGGGTATGGGAACTCTCGTTTGACTTCTACCAGTCAAAGCCTGGATTCTTTCAGAGTTTAACGACATAGAGCTTCACTTCACAGTCCCAAATATCCTTCGGCTTCATCAAAGCGCAGTCACTGCAGGCCTCTGAGTTCTGTTCTGAACCTAGATACCAGAGGCAAACCTGATGGGTGTCTATCATGGACATTTGATTCTAACACTCCCTGCAAGGTGTAAGCCCTGTTGCCTTGGGAGTTGACATTTTCCCTTGCATAATGAATCTCTCAAAGAATTTTGAGAAAACAATTTTTGAAGAACCCATGGGTAGCTCCGTTTGATGATGCAAAAGGAAGCAACTGATGCATGTGGCACCTATATGCGGTTCCACATGTCACTTCCAGATCAGAGCAATGCCAGAGCAGAGCCACATGACCCCACCTCCTGGCCCGCAGGGGTACTACTTTTAAAAGTTTTGGATGCAGTCAGATGCCTGGGGAATATTCAAAAGGTGAGTTCTATGCTGTCAGAAATATCTATCAGGAGAAAGGACCTACCTTAACACAAGTTGTGTAAGATTGGTGAGGGAAGACACGAACTATTGGAGCACAGACACTTAAGTACAAAACAAGGACATAAGACGAGTGAGGAAGTTTACAAGACAATATTGGACCAGATTCCTTCTACAGAGCAAGTTCCCCTTGGTATTGAATATCCTGTTTGTGTCTAACACCTGTCTGGAATTCGCTAAGGAGTTTGTATTCAAGTTGCCATAAAATTGTGAAGTCACGCCAATTCAAGAATCGTTGAGAGAGAATATAAACTTGAATTGGGATTGTAGCTTGCCAGAACATTTGGATCAGTGGTTAGTAAGCAATGACTTACCTTTCAAATAAAAAATACATTCTTAAGACCTATCCAGAATGTTCGAGAGGCACTCACAGTGTTTGCAGTATAAAGCTCAAAGTGTGACTAGGAAGGTTTTAATAATTAAACAGACTGTTTCTGTTTTTAGAACCGCTACATTTAAATTGAATTGGTTCTATGAGCAGGAAACATAGTCTAAGCTTAGCAATTTCGGAAAACAAAGGCAGCCCGACATCTACAATCCTGCCACATGCGCAAAAAGCCATGTCCATGATGTTATTACATAAAATGGAGCACTGCGCTCATGACTCTGCTACTCACTTTTCAATGGTGGCATCCTTTTCTGCCAGGGTGTCCGAGTGTGTCCACTGCATCCTGCGCTGCTCTATCTCAAGGGTCTCTTTGGCTACCTGTAGCTCCCTGATCTGGGTCTCCAGCGCCTGCTCCTGCGCTCTGTGCGCTTCTTTCATAGCCTTTAGCGCTGCATCTCTCTCACGGGCAAATCTGTCCAGTTGTTCATGCCTGGAAATATCAAGCAAAAAAACACAAGTGATGGCTAATAGAAAGAAACAGAAACCCCCGTTACTAGTGATAATGAACTTTCTATACATTTAGAGCTGAGAAATTCATTGAGAAGAAAAGAAACTTCACTTCGGTTCATGGCCTAAAACATCATCAAACTACACAACGTTGGTGCCAATGCAGAGTGTTTAAGTCCTTGACAAATTGCCTCTCATTTCCCATTCCGGAGGGGTGGGGTTGCGAGTGGGTATGGGGGTTGGTACAATTCTTAATCCGGAGCCAGTTACGCAAAACCAATTACCGCACCTCCCTGTATCAGTAATTACTGAGTGCGCAAGTTGTCCCTGTGATTTGAGCTAAGCGCGAGGAGGCCTCGGTGGAGCAGGTTAGGTCGGTTCGCAGAGGAGGAGGATAGGTGGTTTGGGGTAAAGATGTGCTGAAATCCTGAGGGAAGTTGACGTATGACACTGGTTGAGCTATAATAGAGCGGTGACTGAAAACTTCACAAGTGGCAAGTGTGGGGTAGGTCGCTGGGCGTGACTGTGTTAGGGTCCTGGAGCACACTGTATTGGGATATTAGGCAAGGTTGCCAAGAGAAGAGATACTGTGGCATTCACTGTGACACTTTGTTGCGGTGCCTGGTGAGGATGCTTTGCTGAATAAGCAACAATATGTTGGCGTCAACCCATCTGTGTGATGCGAAGGTAAAAACCCAGGCAAATTAAAACAAAATATCTGGCAAAAAAAGAGATATAATTGAAAAAAACAACACAGCATAAGGAGAAAAAGCACAAACAAACTATGATGACATGAAAAATTTAATTATACTTATAAAAATTGATATGAACATATTCAATGATACAAATATTTTAAAAAGTTTTTAAAAAACAATTCTTCAGTCCAATTAATATACTGTAATCAGGGAAATAATAAAGCATTGATGTTTCCCAAAATTAATCGAAGAAGCTGATTTCTGACAGAAATCAGCTTCTTCGATTAATTTTGGGAAACATCAATGCTTTATTATTCCCCTGATTACTGTATATTAATTGGACTGAAGACTTGTTTTTTAAAAACTTTTTAAAATATTTGTATAATTGAATATGTTCATATCAATTTTTATAAGTATAATTACATTTTTCATGTCATCATAGTTTGTTTGTGCTTTTTCTCCTTATGCTGTGTTGTTTTTTTCAATTATATCTCTTTTTTTTGCTAGATATTTTGTTTTAATTTGCCTGGGTTTTTACCTCCGCATCATATTGCTTTACCCTGACCCAGGAAATTTATCCCATTCAGGGGGTCCTTGTTTATTTCTATAAAGTCAACACATCTGTGTTCTGGTGCTCGGTGAGGTAGCGTAGGACACCTTCAGCAAAGACGTAAAAGGTACTTGTGTGCAGTCCTAATTAATTCGCAGTCATTTATATCTTCATTAAAATGATAAACACTAGACTATGTTGACCTAAGTGTGTGATACTGGAACAAGTTTTTATAGAAAGTTATATTTCTGTCCTGAAACATGTTTCATGCCTATCTAAAACAACAATTTCTAAATCAAATTAGTATTCAAAACGAGCTTTAAAAAAGCAGTCATATTTGTGTCCCGTTTTAGTTGCTTATTTTAAAATAAACACCAAAGCAATAAAAAGAGTTTGAATGGAGCTTTGAGGTCGAAGAACGGGCCTATACCAACTTGGGCGTGTCACTGTCATCAAAGGCCCACTGAGGAGGTTCCTTTCATGGTAGATCCGGAGTTTTAATCGTAGGGAAATAGGTCCTGTCACCAGTGGGGAATGCAGGGAGCTATGAAAGATTCTTCTTGCAATATTTACTCAGAACAAGGCCTTTAGGGCAGGAGTAAAATGGGTGTTTTAGCTCAGATCTAAAACTTGTCTAGAAGTGGCATTCTGGACACTTTGAAATTTGCTGATTTGAGTGCCTGTCGTCCAACCCTCTGAAATATTCAAGACATGACTGCATGAGAGGCCACCATAAAGAATAGTATACTCATGGTGTAGAAAGCACTTTTGTATTCTGTATATGTGTATGGGTCATCCATTGATCAGGATGAAAGGCAGATCACTGTGGGGGCTACTGGGAGGTGGGGTATTCCAAGATGGACTAGGCGAGGTTGCAGCATAGCCTTCTCTAGTTATTTATGTGTTTGTTCGTTTCATTGAGCGCACTGCTATTTCCAAGACTTCCAAGCGCTGCTGGAAAGAACTCCCTTTTGAGAGAAGAACAGCAACAGCCAATATGTTAGGCAGTTTAGGTATCAAGAGGTGGAAGGAATGGCATCCAGTGAGCTCTTACTTTATCCAAGCAATGGGAAAGATGGTCTGACTTCCCAAGCACAGTGCAAAAAATGCAATAAAAACCCAAGCATGCTTCTTTCTAGGAAGGAATGGAAGAAACTTCCTCATAAGTGTGAGAGTGAGGACGCGGTATGAGACCACTGACTTAGCCTGGGCAGAGATACAGGCCTTCTGGTGTATTAGGCCTGGAGATTTGACCTTAACCTGAGCTTTAGTGGGTGTGCCCAAATGCTCAGACCAGAGAGATTTGCCCCAGCGAGGTATATGGTTAACCAGGACAGAAGTTCTGTTTTGATGGTATTCAGTTTCCACTGGCGTTTCGAGGGTTGGGGAGGAGGGGGGGGGGGGGTGTCGACAGCACCGGTGCCCCAGCTCTATTTGTCACTGTTGTTAAATATGCCAGAAAGTGACACAAAAAAAACCAGACACTGACAAATTCACCACAAAATTAATGTATCTAAACACCTTTTATTGCAAAGCAGTGTTTGCCTAAAATATTTAAATCTGACTGTATGTCTGGAGTGTGTGTATATAGCTATATATACAAACTAGCAGCCCGTCCCGACCTTGTCCGGGTAGGCTTGAGGTACTCACCAGCATCGCGCTCCCCTGGGCATGTAGATGTCGACGCTCCTCCCCGCGCTCCTGGCCGCTCCTACCCCATGTGAATTGGACCTGGAAGGGTGTCGCTTCCGCACTCCGGACTTCGCAGGGTGATGCTTCCTTTCTCCTGGGCACTCCTCACGCTCCCCTGGGCATGACGATGTCGACGCTCCTGCCCGCGCTGCTGGCCGCTCCTACCCCATGTGAATTGGACCTCGCAGGGTGTCGCTTCCTTTCTCCTGGGCGCTCCTCGCAGGGTGTGGCTTCCACGCTCCCAACCTTGCAGGGTGTCGCTTCCACGCTCCTGTCCACTCCTCGCAGGGTGTCACTTCCGGGCTCCGGCCCTCGCAGGGTGTTGCTTCCGGCTTCCGCGCTCCTGTCCGCCGACCCGTGATGTCAGCACGCACGTCGTTAGCTGGCGCTACTTCGAAGGGACTACTTTTCCCAAAAAGTTACTTTGCCCTTATAGCATATATTTTTTGAGATATATAGCCTATGTCCATCTGCTTACCCTGACAATTCCAATGATGTATTGGGTGTTTGGATTGGCGCTGTGGTTCCAGAGTTTACCCGCCTCAAAAGTTCCCAGTTCTCACTTTATAATAGTAGTATAGATTATAAAGAGAGAACTGTTAAAGTTTGTGGTCCAAAGAAGCTTGATGCTTTTTAAATGTTGCAAGGTAAGTTTAATTTGAGGTGTTATTGTTTGTACTGTGTGCCCCTATGTCTGCCTTTTCAATTAGGGAGTGTAATTAATGTTTTGTTTTGCTTTTTGCGCTGTGTTTTGGTACTCAATTTTTATTGTTGTTTTGAGTGAACAGTGGTATTAGGGAAAGGTCCGTGAAAGCTCATTCATGTGTGTTTCTTCAAGTGTAATGAGCCTTATTTATCTTGGCATGTTTTCCTTTCACTGGCAGCCCCCTTGTAGAACCTTTGAAGTAGTGCAAATTGTGGAAGTGTGTCTGCCTTTTTGGAGCAATTACAGCGAGGCCTCCGAGTCTACCTTTTTTCAGCCCCCAGCGAGAACCTTTTAATTATGTGTAAGTGTGAGACTTTTTTGTTGGTTTATGCTGCACTGTCACATATGTGTGCATGAAGGTTTTATTGTTAGTTGTTGAAATGATGTGTGCATTTAGTGAAGCACTGATTGTGGTTTGAAAAGAAGTTAGAGGTTTGTTGCGAGGCAATGCAAAGCGGCGTCAATTACCAGCCATCATGCCTCGGCATTGTAAATGAGGCTTAGTCAATTCGTCTTCTTTTTGTTTTCTTGGCCGCCCCCTGTGCGAACCTTTAATGTCATGGAAATTGTGAAATTGTGTCCGCGTTGTTGGCTGAATGTAATTGAGCCCTCTGTGAAAGTGTTTTTTTCGTGACGACGTTGATAATGTGCTCCGTGCATTCAAGTTTGTTCTACTGCTAAGTGTGAAAGTGTGTCCGCTTTTGCACATGTAATCGAGTGCTGAAAATTGTTAATTTGTGTCCACGTTGTTGCCTGAATTTAATTGAGCCCTCCGTGAAGGGGTTTGTCCTTTTGACGTTAATAATGTGGTCCGTGGTTGAAAGTTTGTTGTACCGCTAAGTCTAAAAGTATCTCCGCTTTTGCGCAGGTTATACAGTGCTCCTTTCCTGGAAACGCGTTTGTCCGTACGACAGGAATAATGTGCCGAGTGCGTCAACCAATCCTTGTTCTTTTTTTTGTAGTCACGTGCGTGTTGGACCAATGTGTGAAAATGTAGGAAAGTTTTCTTGGCAAGTACTGTGGAACTTTTATGTAATGTAGCGTGATAGGTAGTTTGGGCAGGGCGCGCCCCTTTGGTGTGGTGTCACTTGACTGACACTGATCGGATTGTGTAGTGGGCTGTGACTAGAAGTACGGCGCCCCATCTCTGCGCCCCTTTTTCTTACGAAGAGGCGCCCCTTTGTTTATGTGGGATCCAAACACTGGTGAATTCGCTGAATGTGTGAGCGATGTTTGAAGTGAGTACCCAGCCCATGCCACACAGCGAACTTGTAATGTTTGGAGGCATGCCCCTATCACAATGTCGGTCCTCAGTAGCATTCCCAAAACGCTGTTTTGGTCACCATTGAAAGCCGTATAAATGCTTAAAAGTTTGTATTTGAAATCGCTGTCAACAAATCGGTGCGTATGTCTCCAGTGATTGTTCATGAAGTCGCTGTGTTTTGTGAAGGGGCTGTTGTTCATGAAGTCGCTGTGTTTTGTGAAGGGGCTGTGTTTTCCTGTGTGTTTGGCCCCTGAAGGGGCTGTGTTTTGTGTGTGGTTGGCCCCTGTAGGCGAGTGAAGTGTCATGCATTTTGGGACATGCCCCTCTGTCAATGTTACCGCCCACATTAGTTTGACACGCCCATGCTACTCCCTAACAGCAGAACAACGCCCACAAGGAACTACTTTAACCCAAATGTTCTTTGCCCTTTATAATGTATATGTTGTACAAATGTATAGCCTATGTCCATCTCATGGAGCTCCCCTTTCCAACGCTATATTGGGTGTTGTGATTGGTGGTGTACTTCTGGAGTTTACCCGCCTCAAAGGTTCCAAGTTCTCGCTTTATAATAGTAGTATAGATATAGATAAATATATAGATACAACGGGCGGCCCAGGATAGCACTGCAGAAATGATATGCACCGCCTGAAAGTGGGGGCTTAGCAGTTCTTCAATTAGAATTATATTACTTAGCTACGCAGCTACAATGACTCCCCATTTTAGTGTCAGTGTCTGCATGATGGCTGCATGCAGGAGGAACTGACCCACCGGCAAACCAGTCTCCGCTGTTAGGGTTGCAAAAGACAACAGGGCACCGTCCGCATATAGGTCTCCAAGTGTCTCCACTCCTGCTTCAGTCCAGGGCGTCAGCACTACATCTGGAACAAAATCTCTACCTCTGGATGTCCCAATAAGTGGCAGTATTGGGGCATAAGGAATTATGTCTTTTGTAAGTTGAAGGCTCCTCCGTTAGCATATATGGGGCAATTCCATATGTATCTGTGTCGGGCGGGGAAGTTTCGCGAGTGGATGAAATGCACTATAGATTTGAGTCTGTGTCCAGGATGATGACTCGGTCGCAGTATCCATCCGGTTCCTGTGCAGCTAAGTAATATAAGACTTGACAATTGAGCCGCCAACACACCAGTTGTTGCAGTATCTACATGTGATGGGGGAGGGGTCACACTGGCTGGTGCAGGCCCTGCTTACTCACTGTTAAAATCAATACAGAGACTCGGTGCACGTTGGACTGAGCACAAAGGTCGACCCTGGACCAATAAAGACTGGGAACGTGTCTTAGCCTTTGCCACACACATAACGCAATTCACGTTTTAAACTTATACAAACATTCATATTGCATAGAGCGTATCTTTCGCCAGACAAGATCAACAAATACTTTACCATCACCTCCTCACCCGGTTGTCTGAGATGTCATCTTCTATACGCTGAACTACTGCATATGCTGTGGTCCTGCCCCCTACTTCTGTTCTACCGGTACACAATAACGGAAACACTCACAAGCAGCACTAACACTGAGGTCCCGAACACTTGGGAGGTTTGTATTTTAGGATTTTACAAACAAACAAAAGCTAACAAAGTAAGTTATAGATTTCGTGACTTGGGCTTAATAACTGCAAAACAATTGATAACCAAGAGATGGAAACACAAAGACTCTCCAGAGGTACCCCACTGGTTAAAATCCCTAGAGATCTGGGCACAGGAAGAGAAGAAACGGCTGTGTTTCCCATCGCGCATGCCTGGGATGATATTCTGACAGCCCTTGTACAAACTAATGCTACGTCACACACGCCTCTCACGCAGCAGGCGGGAGATGATGCCTAGCGTGTTGCCTGGGTGGAACTGACAGGATGTACTCACTAGACGCCTTGGCCATAGCTGTTGGGACGAGCACTGAAACCACAATCCATCATGACATGTCAGACATAACTTCAGACACATGATACCTTAGTGTCCATGAGACTATGCACAGTACAGGAAAAGTAACTCGCATCCACTATGTGCACATGGCCCTTGGCATGACTTCACTCGAAAAGCGCATACCACACTGGACACACGATCCTTTAAGTACTAGATCTCCTTTTTTTTTGCACTTATTTCATTTTTATTAGTTGTGGTTAAAATGTTAGAAATGAAGATGTCTTGCAATCAGTTATGATATTCACTTCTTATCGCCCATGCACTACTGTCTACTGTGATCCTAAAGTTAAACTACATATGGGCCATGCACTTCTGTAATAATTGTCATGTTTGCATATGGTTAATTATTGTTGAGAGGAGCCACATGTAATAAACGAGCCCTGCTTCTCATTCAGAGGTAACGGTATGCGTGGGTTGCAGATACCCATGCTAATTTGCAAATGCACGTCAACTCCTGCAACACAGATGCTACTTATGCTATGGTTATGGGATGATAATACCTATAATTGTAAATACAGTGACATAGCAACATTGATCTTGTAAAAAGTGCGGCATGTACCAATGCTTAGTTTGTTTGTATCAGGAAAAATGATTAAAAATACAATAAAGACATCCAAAAAATAAATAAATATACAGATACACACAAAGTCAAATGTAAACATTTTAAGCAAACGTACATACACACACATACTTATATGAACTTTGTAGGTGGCTCTTGTACTTTTCTCTGTGACCCAATTTGTGCCCTCCCCCCCCCCACCCTTAAAAGTGAAGTGAGTTTTAGAGACAGCACTGCCAGTTACAGGTATTTGTGTCTCATTCATTGGTCATGCATGTGCATCACTGTCAAGTTTCACAATGAGTTTTGTATTATTGGCATAGAAGATAGGCCTGCACTCAAAAAGTCTTAGTAGCAATGACATGGGCCATACATAGATGCTAGTCAGAATAGGCAACAAGGACAACGTGTGAGGTATGCCACAAGTTACTCCTGCCTAACAGATTTTTAAGGAGGGGGTGAGAGAATCTGGCAGCAGGTAGCAAGAAAAGGCTTGAACCAGTTAAGCAGGTACCACCACTATCAATATCTTCCAGTCTCTGAAATAACATTCCATGGTCTACAGTAAAGATCAAAAAGGAGCGATCCAAAAGGATTACTCCAGCTGTTTCCCTTTCATCCAAAATGGGCCAAACGGGGTCAAAGGATGCAACTCTTTGGATTCAGTGTCACACTCAGAATGAAAGCCTATCTACCATAGATCCAATACATCAGTCTCCAAGTAGGCGGAGTGCTGTTTGGCCAACACCTTCTCTTGAAAACGAGATCCCAGAAATAGGACGAGGATGATAACGTAGAAGTCCAAGAAATACAAACCAGGATGGCCAGGGACCATTCCATCCCTCTGGTAGATGATCTAGTGATTACTAAGGAGTTTAGGCAACAGAAGGTGTTAGCAGAGGCAGACTGGCTGGTTCGAGAGTGGCAACAGAGAAAGACAGGGATGAGTTCATGTACTTCAGGAGTTAGGATAATGCTTGATGAATCATCAGTTTACTCTTCAGATTACTAGTTTGGCTGGAATGCAACAGAGTCAGTTGGTAGGAGTAATATGAAGTTCATAAACTGATACAGGACTCTGAGAAGAGATTTAACAGGTTTCAGATGGAGAATAGAAGGCTGAGGGGAGAGTTAACTGAGCGGGAAATTGGTAGAAGAGAGATTAATGGATCAGTAGGACAAAAAATATCCTGGGGGTTCTGTCACGGGGCCTCTATTGTCACCATGGAACAAGGCGGGGACCTTAACTATTGTTCCTTTCCGCCCCGTCCTCAGGAACCCTACTGTCCCTTTAACGCGGCTTGGATCTCCCCGGTGGAGGTGGACTCCGCTCCTCTGACGTGAGGCGAGTCTGGCCTATCAGCACCAGAGGGGGCGAATAAGGAAGAGCACCCGGAACAGCACAGCGCGAAAGCCGGAGAAGGGAGTTGGGAGCTGAACGCCGTTCAGGATTTGGTACGAGGACGAGAAGCAGACGCACTACCAGGACGAGAAGCAGACGCACTGCCAGGACGAGAAGTAGACGAAGGGACCAGGAGTACGCCTGGAGGCCACCGTCACCACGAGCCGCCCTGCCGCACTTCGGGGGAAGTGTGGCTGGACAAGGTACGGGGCTGTTTGAAGGGATTGTTTGTCTCACGGGTGGGAACATATAGGGGAGGTCTGAGGGAGGACCCGGTACACCCACTGTGTGTCTCACTCCCGGTAATGCTGTTTCTTTTGGAACAAAAACACTGTGAAAACATCGCTTAAGTTTGGTGTTGGGCCCCGGTGACTCCTCAGTCCCCTTTTCCCCCTCCTTATCTACGAAGCACTCGGACATGTCAGTAATGGTCGGCTTGTCTTTTCCTTGTTTTTCATGATGCCGAGACGCGGAACCAAGACAAGAAGACCCGGACCAAGTGAAAAGAAACTTGAGGACCTCACTTCTTTCCCTTCGTTTTGTAGTCAAAGACAGACTCTATTTACTTTGTTGATCGTGAAATAAATAACGATCCTTTACTTACGAACGACTATTGGCCATTATTACCCTCACATCCGACCTCATACGACCCCCTCTCTTACTGGTTCACTGGTGAGATTTGGATGCATAGCTTGGCCAAACCAAGTATGAAGGCAAGGAAAAAATAGGACAGGACAGGATAGGACAGGACAAGATGGCTTCAGGTAGATGAAGATTCAGTTGTGAAGGAACAGGAATGGTTAAGTGAGATTGGTCTAAATCTTTTATGGTAACAAATGTGGCAAAGTGGAGTATTGAGGGGATTTAAAAAAGGAGCTGTGAAAAAGCACAGCATACTGAGGTATGTTTGGAGTCCCCCCAAGAGCCATAATGGGGCACTCCACTGATCAAGAAATGCCATGCGGGCTATATGTAGTTCAGTAAAAAAAAAGTAATAAGGAAAAGGTACCTACCTGAAATTCTATTTCTCTTTTATGTGTATTCTTTTTTAATTTAAAAAAAATGGCACACCATCTGTGCACACGTGGGATCCGTGGAATATCTATTAAAAAATATATTTTTGCATAGAAAAAACATTCCTACAGCAGGCACCATTTTCTACATTAATAAAAAAAACAAATCCAATTACCCAAATGAACAGTATATTGTATTTGGATGATTACATCATTGCATTAGACATCCTGAAAACCCTAAACTAAAAAGACAACATAGCCTCTTACAGACAGAGCACAAACTGTGCTAACTGGCACTGTACCTATAAGGAACTCTAAGGCTGCAAGTCTTTCTTATCATGCTGTGCTGGGTCGGTCAGGCAGTTTGTTTTGCAGAAAAATAAAGTGGAAGAATCACAACCTTTAGAGCCTCTTTGCCACCAGGAATATAGAATACTAACGCTTACATTCGCCATCGTGGGATTCTCTCTGATATACATAACCAGCACAATGGAATTGCAAGATACATTACAATTCTGGACAAGGTTTCTACAGGCGAAGAGACAAAAATGCATTTTAGGCAAATAAATAACACAAGGGAACCTGACCTATCATGGTATCAGGTGTGGAGTCAGAGAAAATGCAGTAACGTTTGACGAATGTGCACACAGAAATCGAGGTTGTCGCTTTCCAAATATCTGGAGTCGGTATCTTTCATATCAAGGCAAGCGCAGTTGCTTTCCTACATGCAGAATGGGCATTAGGTTTACTTGGAAGGAGTCCTTAGCCTTTTGATAATACATAATTATATGACAAACTATCCAGCTAGCCATGGTCTGTTTAGACCAAGTCATCCCAGTTCTGGCTGTGCCATAATTTACAATAGCAGTTTGGTTTGTCTAATGGCTTTAGTTTTAGTCATGTTGTTGTTTAGAGTCCTCTTCACATGAGTGATCTTTCTGCCACAGATGTATGATTCAGAGAGAAAGTTGGAAGTGAGACTGTCTGAGTAATAAGCAAATATGGAATCACTCTGGGCAGAAAGGAAGGATGTTTGCTAAAGGAAACTTTGTTACATTGGAAAACAAGATACAGTTCCACTGAACCCAAAGCTCATTCTCCTTTTCTGGCTACAATATTAGTCATGAAAAGGGAGACTTTCTCAAACCAGTTAACTTGTTTGTTCCTATTGCAGGAAGAAGCCTAGGGTGCACCATCAACAGCACAGCTGCCGCGAGTGAGGGGGAAGCGTGGTAACCGCGCTTAAAGCGCTGCCTCTCCAACCGTGACGCGGGAGGCACGCGGGCAGACGCCTGGACGAAGCCCGGACCAAGGGCGGGCCGTCTGGTCCCGTCAGAGACTGGACTGGGCCACCCCTCTAACGTGTGGTTCGTAAGCATTGTTCCTGGTAGTTTTGTTGCTGTCGACATCTGGTTGCTGGCTAATAATGAGCGAGCGTAAAGTGGGTGTGGGCTCAGGAGCCGTGGGGACACAACGCATTTCTTTCTAGGGCTGAATCAGCGCTAATCCACGAAATACAGCTCAATGAATGCAGGCTGTCGCTGGAACCCTTACAACCATCCAGTAGTACGGTGTTATCGCCTCTTCCTGAGCTTATTGTCACTGACAATGGAACACTACAGTCTAGACAAACCTCCCTGGTACGCTCGCACTCTCCATCTTCTAGTCAGGAAAGCTTAGCCAATACCCCCAAGACCCCTATGGTCCATACAAGGAGACAGAAATCAAGTCAGGTCTTCGTTGGGGAACCGCTACCAAAAAAAAGGAAAGCTCGAGGTCCCTTGAAGCTTAATCAACAGGTACCAAGAGCTGCCAAACGTAAGGCGGGTGAAAAAGGGAGTGAAGGCAGATTAAAGCCTAACAATGCCCATGATAATTCATGCATTACAAACTGCTACCACCGCTATACCTGACCAACCGACACCTCCGTCAGAGGACCCTTTTTTTTACATGAAGAGAGAATAAATTCCTAGCTCTGATTAACCCGCTATTAGAAAAACTGACCCAGATAGAGGGAAGGTTGGCAAGAATTGAGCAGTATTCCTCTAGTGCCATGCCACTTAATTCCAGTGTTCGGCAGGGAGAAGAGTTGGGCTCACAGCCTGTGAATAGAACAGACTTCAGGACACCCCCAAATATAGTACATTGTCACCCCCTCCACCTCCAACCGTAGTAGTACCCAAGGTTAACCAAATCACCCGTCTCACACAAAGTGTTGATCCACCTTCCTTGGTATCAATAGTGGGTGATACCCGCACCCGGGCTCCTCAACCACGCGGCAGTAATAATTCTCACGTCCCTTTGTCTTTACATCTCCCACCGGATGCAACACCTTTACACAGTTGTTCTGGACAATGTTCCTGTGTTACCGTTTGCTTCACAGGAACACTAGTCTTCATTGAGGAATAGGACCTTACATCTACTGACTGTCAGAACAGGTATTAAGCTTGACCTCTTTTCAGATTTTAAAATGGTTCGAAGAGAACCCTGGGTTGGCAAATCACACAAGTCCCTGTCTGGTGACTGTGTGGTTTTAAGCTTTGGGTCTCCGGGTTTGGTACAGCACATCTTGGATAGGTCTGGAAATCGGCACATCGAGATGGATGACATTAATATTTTTCCTCTGGGTTTTTTTTATCAACGGATTGTAGATAGCTGGCACAGTGTATGGAGGGTGGCACCCCAACCTTGTGGTCAATATAATTACTCAGTCCCTACGCGCATCTGTTTCGACATTTTCGCCTCCTTAAATGATGTCGATTGACTTGGATCAAATACTTGCCCATCCTATATAGACAGACAAGAGCATAGGGGACATTGTGGGAATGGCTCAGATTTAATTACCCACAGTAATGAAGGACTAATTCCACACAGGAGCTCTAAACAGGCAGGGGTTAAACATGGGGGTGGCATCAACACCTTGGGGGATGCAGGCCAAGATGGGGTGGATATGAGTAGGGCTGTGAGGGAGGACAATCTATCTGTTTCTCCCTTAGAAGGGTTCCCCACGTCCACCAGAACATCCAGCCCAGATGACTCAGTTAATGCTTATGTTTCCAACCCCTTGGTCACTCTCGACACTTTAAAACCTGGGCAAAATAAAACAAATCTGTTAGTAGTCTGCTGGAATATTGCGGGTCTTTCTTCTAAAACCTCTTCTACAGAATGATCAGCATTTATTGATGAACACAACATCTGGGCATTCCAGGAAACCTGGGTATTAGAACAAATGTATCAACCTGGGTTCCTAAATTTTTCCAAACCAGCTCTGGGGGGACTGAGGGGTAGACCCTCAGGGGGACTTGTCATCTGGGTTAGACAGCAAACGGGCTATTCAGTAGAGGAAGTTCAGATAGATAGTAGGGATATTATGGTCATCAGACTACGGATGGCAAACGCACCGGATATCCTGGTCATTAATGTTTACGCAAGAGGAATACCAGGGGTAAGATGCTATAGTACAGTCGCACTCTTAGATGGTTTTTAAGATCAGTACAAGGGACGCAGTAATTTGGCTATCACAGGGGATTTTAATTGCTCTTTTGCGCCCCTAGATCATGAGGATTACAACCTCGGCGATGAGGAGGATACACTATGGAACATTCAGTCCCTTGAACTCACACCTATTAAAAGATGGACTGAGATTGCATTACAATTAAAAAGACTATGTTTGGAACGGGGAGTAAGGGCAGTGAATGGGAGGTCTAATTCAGATAGGCGTGGCTCCCATACATTTAATAATGGGCTGAGAAGCAGCAGTATAGGTTATATTCTACTTAATATAGAATTCTGATCCTCCCTACTGGATATGGTAGTACAGGAGCGGATTGAAAGCGATCAGAACCTTCTTGTTTTGTCACTGCAGGTACCAGATTTTCCTGAACATAACCATCAGAAAACTGTGAAGACAACAGTGGACGTTCAGCTTATAAATGACTGGAGGAGAGTCAAATGGGCTAAGATTATTGACAATGAAGGGCATTTAGAACAAATGAAGGGGCTGGTGGAGTGTTCAATAGCTACCCTCCACACCTGTGTCACTCAGGAGGATATAAATTCAACCATTCTACAGGTCCATAATGATTGGTTTACTAAACTTAAAACCTTTTTTACTAAAAAGATACATAAACAGAGGAAAGAACCGTGTTTAAGGGTTGCTACTTGGTATAATAAATCTTGTAGAGAGGCATACAGGACCCTATCAAGAGCCATTGAACAAAAAGTTTGGAAGGTATTAAAAGGCAAGAGCCGGGTATAAGCAAACTTTATTACGAGCCAAAAGGGACTGGGACGAAAATTGTTGGCAAGACCTGCTTACGGCCAGCAAGGGGAAAACATGGCTAACTTTTGGCATCTTGTCAAATGGCGTAGTGGCAAATCAAACCAAGCTCCTGTTAACCATGTTGCACTTGAGCTGTGGAACTCACATTTCGAGGCCCAGTTTGCTGTCACCGGAGCTAGTACTGACCAATTTTACATGCCCAATCCCACTGCCACCCTGTACTTCTCCAGCTTAGAGGTCCAACACGCACTTAAATCAATTCCGAAAGGCAGGGTCCCTGGTCTAGACTGTATACCGGCGGACCGATTTATGCACGACGAGGGAAATTGGGTGAGCTATATTCAGCTACTCGCCAATGCTATAGCTAGTGGCGCCTCTTTTCCAGTAACCTGGTTTGGAACAGAAATCGTCCCGATTTTCAAAAAGGGAGATCGATCTATACATGGCAATTACAGGCCTATAAGTCTTATTGATTGTATTCAAACAATTTTTGCCAGGTTGGTGCTATGTAGAATATAGACGTGGATAGATGAAACAGACATTATGTTACCATTACAGGCAGGGTTTCGTCCACACACTGGAACCATTGATCAGGTTTTCAGGTTTATGATTATTTTTTGGCGGGTAGTTATCATAGGGGGGGTACAATCTATGGAGCGTTTATCGATCTTAAATCTGCTTTTGATTTGGTGCCTCGTAACAAAATGTGGAGAGTTTTCTTGGATATGGAGATACCACCTGAAATACTGGCCATCTTAGTCACCCTACACGACTAACTATGCTCAAGTTCGCTGGGGCATGCAGGGGGACGTTACAGATAAGTTTATTATTTCCAAGGGGGTCCGCCAGAGTTGCGTCCTCGCACCAATCTTGTTTTCTTTATTCATTAACAGGGTTTCTAACTACCCTACAGACGCACCTACCTTGGTAGGCATGAAGATACCTCTGTTAATGTTCGCGGATGACACCCTGATAATTTCTAAGACTCAAAAAGGGTTGCAGGCAGCCCTTAACAGGTTCGAGGTGTTTTGCCATGATCATGAACTGGTGGTAAATGTGGAGAAAACAAAGTTTATGGTTCTCCACAAAAGTAAAGCCGTAAAAGGAAGAGTTTTTATGAATAATGTCCGTCTAGAGCAGATGGGCCTTTTTACGAACCTGGGTATTACACTAGAGAGGAAATGAAATTGGAAGCCTCAAATCGATATGCTGGCTCTTAAACACGCCCAACTGACTGGAGTATTGATCAAAGAGCATAGACTTTTTCATACCAAGCCAGTGGCCCCAGTTTTAAAGATTCATAAAACCAAAATCAGCACCTCAGTATTATATGGAGCTGAGCTGTGGGGTTTTGAGGATTTAGCTCCCCTAACTACAGCCCAGAACAAATTTGTGAGAGATTTATTAAGTCTCCCACAATCAACACCTTTGTTGCCTCTTTATTTAGATTTGGGCTGTAATATATTTAAGGATATAGCTCGCTTCAGACCTGTGGCATACAGAAGATTTTGGGTGACCCCTGAATTGGCATTGTATGCCCAAGCACTTCTTGAAACCAGTGGGGCAGATTGCTCACATAAGATCCCCTGGCTAAGAAGGGCAAAACATACCTTGAGGGATATTGGGCTAAGTAGCTTATAGGAGGATCCCGTAGGAAATCATTTCCCTTCAAAGAAAGAGTTCAAGGCAGCTTATTGGAATATGGTCATGATGAAACACTTTTCATCTCTAACGAGGCCTACCTTGACGAGGGAATTTTTGGAACACAAACAAGAGTTTAGGTATGAAAGCTACTGGGATCTTATTACTGTACCTTACTATAGGAAACTGTACCATCAGTTTAGAGTGGGCTCCCTCCCTATAAAAACTTTCACCTGTAAATGGCATCCCCTGAATGACGACAAATGTATTGCATGCCCATCACAGAAGGAATCATTAGCAAACGTTCGGTTTGTTTGCCCAGCTTATAGGCCACCAAGGAACAAATGGCTCAGACCAATTTGTCTGATTTTGGGTACCAGGTCAAGCGTGGAGGCACTAAGGATATTGAAATCCGATACACATGAGCCCTTAGTGATCTCAGTTGCTAAATTCCTACGATGGATGTGGGTCATACGAGCAAAAATGATGAGGGCACCAAAGCGGGGTACAATTTTTACAATACTTTTAGCAGCTAAACGTCTAGTGGTGGCCAATGGTTCTGATATTCTGTCCATGTATGTAAATCCTTTTACCCATGTAGCGCATTAGCATTGTTCCTTTATTAATTTAGGGACCAAACATTGTGGCCACATTGTGAAAGTCCTGTGTATGGCGTACACTAGTGATTTTAAGTAAATTGATATTTATCTACCTCTAAATTTTTAACCTTAATATTAAGAGTTTTATTACTGTGATATATTTTGAAGTTTTATTGACATGTATTTATCAAATCATTTTAATATCATGAATATGTTAGTCATTTTGACCTTTTGATGTATGACGTCTTTAATGATTTTGGAAATCGAAATATAGACAAATCGAACTGAATTGAAAAGGGACACTTTCCATGCAGTTTGTTGCAGGCCTGCCTTGTGCAATGGAGGGCCCCTTAATTTGGAAAGGACAATGTTTAGTTCTAGTGGAGTAGAGGACCTCCTGACAAGGGGGAAAACCTTCTTTCGACCTGCAAGAAAATGCTTTAAACGATGATATAGTGAAAAAGCATGCCTCATAGGGGCTCTTTATATACACAGTGATGTCTGCCAAATGTACTTTGATAGAAGTAAACTGTAGGCCAGGTTTGGCCAAATAAAGAAGATAATGAAAAGCCGTCTTTTCTTGACCAGCTCTCTAATTCACCTGCCTCCAAAGGCACCATGCAGGGAATGTCTTCCATTTGAAAGCACAGGATGAGTGTGTGGACATTATTTTGGCTACTTTCAAGATTTTCTAGTAGAATCTGAAATATTGAGATGGCCCTGTTTAAGCACTCAGTAGTGAGGCAATCCAGTTCAGCAAGTGCTGGATAGGATAATAGATTCTGTAGAGGGCAAATTAAGCTTGTGCGAAATACTCTTGTGAGGTTGAAGAAGCAAGTAAGGCATATCTAGACACTGTCATTGTCTCAGCAAGCCTGAGCAAAGAAAAAAATGTTCTCAAAATGAGGAACTGGGAGTTTTTTAACCAGGTCCTGCACATACACTTCCAACTAAGGTATGCAGAAAATACAGGAATGTGCAGTTCCTAAAGTGTAGGAGAGTGTCATCTTGCACAGGATCATCTTGGTGATGACTTTGGGAAGTAGGGAAATCAGAGGAAAAGTATGGTCGAATGTCCTTAAACAGTTTATCAAAAGGGCATTGCCCCTGGATCGGACTCTGGGAACCTGGACAGGAATGTGTGGCATTTTACATTTTCTACTATGGCGAACAAGTGGCAAACAACTGTTGTTTGCCATTGTCCAAAGAGGTCTTGTAGGACGTCATCATCCAATACATACTCATGCTGATCTAGAAAATGTCTGTTGAGCTATTCCATGTTCCAGTAGATCTGAAAGGTGAATCACAGACAGTAATGTTTCTCACAAGTGCCTAGTGCTAACTGAGCTTCCCACAGAAATCTGGTTCCTATCTGCTTGTTAATGCAGTGCTTGGCAGCAGTGTTGTCTGTTTGAATTAGAGTTATTGATGCCAAAATGGATGTCTTTGAAGTTCTTATGTGAGTAAGGGCTTCAGAAATAGAAGACCAGCTCCCAGTTCTAGAATGTTGAGATGGTATAATTTCTCAAAGTGCGACTATCTGGCCAGAGCAGATAGATCTCCCATGTGAGTCCATCAGCGTTTCATCAGGATTATTGATGCGCCGAAATGGATGGCTCTGAAGTTCTTCTGGAAGGAAGGACTTAAGATCTAGATGAACAGCTCTCAAATCTGGCCTGTGATACCGGACAATTTCTCTATCCGTGATATCTGCCTGAAGCAGATAAATCTCCCATGTGAGCCCCTCAGCCTTTCTATAATGCCTCTGTTATGACTGATAAAGGTGTGTGAGGTTTCTGAAATGGAACTCGCAGTAGGATGTTCCCTCTCTCTCCCCACCATGCAAGAGCCTTGAGTGCCAAAGATGGACAGTCTTATCTTCTCTTCCCAGTCTCCTGTCTTCTGGTAGCGCTGATATTTGAGGCAGGAGAAGGTGAGATATATAAACCCTCATGTTCTAGCCTTCTTACTAGACGTGGTTGTATGGTCTAGGAGGGAAAGTCTTGTCTTGCATAAAATATCAAGAAGAATGTGGCCTTTTATTAATTTGTCTTTTTAGGGTGGGGAAGGCAACAAGGTCATTAGTGAAGGTGCACAAAAAGACTGTGCATTAGAGACTGGCTTAGAGCTCCCTTGGTCAACCTGGAGCATGTCTCTAAAGAAAACCTTTTCTTAGTGCTTGCCAAGCCCAATTTGTACTTTCAGGCAGCAAAATCAGAGCTCTGTGCTAACTTTGTTCATGTATGGTGAATATACTTTTTTCATGCAATACTCTGCCACAAACCAATAGAGGCTTTGCGAAATAATGGTGGCTTATATTACACTTTTTCTGATTAGGCTTTGAATATGGGAAATACATTCCCTGAGAATGCAGACCTTCAATGTAGTTCATGAATCCCCTAAAAATATTTCTTGAGAGGTGAATCAGCTATCTTGGAACGGTCTTTGTAGATTGAGTCTTCTCAAGAGCAAGGAGCAAAAGGACTGTCAGAGCCTTCACTTCTCTGACAATGAGGTTGAATTGTCTTTCAGCAAGAAAAAAGCCTTAAAAAGGCTCTGGGAGCAGAGCTTATGAAGATTATCTACATTTTGAGCAGAGCTCCAGAGAATTTGATATCACTTAATGAGCAGTGGAACATCTGACCACTGGATCCCCTGATGGAAGTTGAGCTCCACCCCACTGTTTAGAGTTTTGAGGTAGATAAAAGACTACATATAGTATATGAACAATGCAACGTTTTTTGTGCAAATGAACAAAGCTATTTTAACAGGGGCTACTGATTATTCCCAGTCCGACATAGGCAAAAACGTTGTAGAAGTTGATGATTCAGCCTTTGATGAATCAACTATAAAGGAGGGGAAATGCATTTAAAGCTGTTACATGTCCTATCTGTATAAAGATACTAGTGCTGCAGCAAGCTCTGTGGGTGTGCTATGTATGAAACGCTTCATTTACTGTTTTACTGCATTTATTCTACATCTATAGGAAGCTTGCAATGCTATTGCCTTTCGTCTATCTACTCTGTGCCTAAGTGTAACTTGCACTGCTGCTATCAGTGGTTTATATGATCCGTGCATAAGGGAGCCTTGCACTGCTGCTGTGTGCAATGGTTTTTTTGTTTTACTTTGTGAGAGGATATTATAATGCACCATCTGTGCTCAGAAGGAAGCCTACACTACAGCTGTCTATTTTGTATCTATTCTATGAAAAAGTTCAGCTTGAGAGAAACCTATACATTATGCAAAAGCCAAGCTTGAGAGAAACCTGTACATTATGCAAAAGCCAAGCTTGAGAGGAACCTGTACATTATGCAAAAGCCTCACCATTGCCTTTAGCAATGTGCATGTGTTAAACCTTCTGAGTAACACTAAGGTTGTATGATTATCAAGGGGTGCTGGGTGGCATTTTGTAGTTAGATATGATGCCTGTTCTCCACTAGCTACTTTCAGGGGCATAGTGAAGCACCTTCTACACCAGTTTGAGCAGGAAGGACATTGGAAAGATCAATTTGTTTTTTATTGATCTTCTTTACTTTGAATTGTGACTCATAGTGTGCACAACTGAAGCACAGCTAATAAACCACGCTGTAAGAATGAAAATAACATGACAGTTGTGTGGTGGGGTTAAGGGGTGGCAAAGGAAACAAACATGGCTGCAGAGAGAAAGAGAAATGATGAAAACCATAAAGAAAAAAGGGGCTAATGGAGGAAAAATGCAAAAGAAGGGAAAAAAGAAGAATACAAAGAAGCAAAGTTAGAAGGAAAAGATAAAGCAGGAAATACAAAGGTTTGTAAGGAGTGGAAGAAAAATGGAAAGAAGAAAAGAAAAATAGAAATAAAAAAGAAGAGAAATGAAACGAAAGCAAAACAAATATAAGGGAATTTTCCTGGGGGAACAATTTCCGGTGAGCTTCCTTGAAAGTGTAGGGATCGCAGGCTTCGCCGACTCACTTAGAGGCAGCTACATAGCACAAAGTGTCATCCGTTACCTCACACATCATAGACACTCACTTTCGTTGAAAAGTTTCCTCTTCTTTCTTCCAGCTGAGCTGAATCTCATGGAGTTTATTCTTCAATTCCTTTATACTAGAATAATAAAAACACAAATTAAGAATGGAGCACAGTATTGGGATCACTACTTGTCTCCCCATGCCCAAATATTGCAGACCACTCAGGCCACTAAACGAATCAGTTACTGCAGGCCACTCCCGACAGATACCTCCAAGCATGACCACTGCAGGTCCTTAATGTCAGTCCGTTCGTCACTCCGCTCTGGGTCACTGAGACTCAATGCATGCCATGCAGTTGCATGCCAAGCCTTGCGGCTAACTCCTGACGGGCTCAGGCACTTCAGGTTGTTCTGTGTATTCTCTTACTTCCTGCACTTAGTTATAATACAAGATTAAGGGTTTTGACAATGATAATTAAAGCTTACATTTGCTCCAGATAATGTATCGACTTTTAGTGAATGCAATCTGATTTTGCGAACCTAATCCGTGTACATATACCTCGGTTAACAAAATAACAAATAGCAGGGGGTTGCAGAATGACATGCCTAATTGACATTAACAAGGTAGGCTGCCATTTGCTACTATTTGTGATTCACTACAATCATAGGGATTGTGGCCTACAAGGGACGGGTAGACCACCAACCCTATGACTGCTTTATAAAATGGATTTGAAAGCAGCCCAGTTTCTTTAAGGAGTCCAGGCTGCTCTAAAAAGAAAAAAAGTTTTCTGTTTTGGAAAACTTCAGTGAGACCAGGCAGTGGTCCCACAGACCACTGCCTACACCCCCTGAAGAAACGGCACTGATTCCCATTGGGGAGGGGGCGTAGCTTAGTCACAGAGAATCCCCCGGTGTATATTCATTTTCTAAAAAACACAAGTGGTGGGCCGCAGAGTGGAGGGGCGAGATGATCAAGGTTTGAGATGGACTGTTCCCATGAGGAGCAGGATCAGTACTGATATCATTAACTGGGCCTCTGTCTGTAGTGGCCCAGTGGCCGAAAAACAATGGTTTGGAATGTGTCTGGAGCGATTGCCAATGGTTACACTATTTGCAAGCATTCATCCCATCACTTATAAGTTTTTGATTGCCAGAAGTATGGCTGTAAACCTGACACTAGTGCAGCTTTCCAAACCTACTACTGCAATGTCTGTGGATTCCAAAAAGTAGTACAATTACACCCACTCCAAGAGAACTTCTGTGAGTGCAGATTTACTACTTTTTTAGTAAACCAGTCACTATATATATTTAAGTTTCCGCTCCTAAACAGTAACAAGTTAAAAGCACTAAGGGAAATGAGAACAATGAGAAAAAGTGATCACTGGTATAACTGGTGACCTCTTCTCACAAGGAGGCAATCATTTGTGGCACGCACTTTAAGAATATCCAGGGTGAAGATATGAGTGTGCTCTGAATTGGGAGTGCTGCCCCGCCATTGAGAATCAGAAGTATTGTGGTTTCAACGTATGAGGATGTTACAATTTGCATTCTGAAGATACTGGAAGGTAAAGGTATTCTCCTTCCGGAAGTATTAGAAGCACTTCCTGGAGGGTCACCATGTGACAGGATTGTTGTCCAGGTACTTGTTTAACTCTCTGAGGTCCAGAATTGGTCCCGATTGTCCTGTTAGCTTCCTTATTAAAACGAAGCTGCAGTAGAAGTCCTTGGCCTCTGTGGGATTTTGGGACAACCCCCATTGCTCCTTTCAGGAGAAAGAGAAGAATCTCATGTTATAGTTACCACAAGTGTAAAAAGTGTTTCTTCTTGCACGGGTGATTTGGTATTTTTGAAAAATATCCAACGCTCAGCAGTAACAGGTTATGGACTCCCAAGCAAGAGTGTATGGGGACATTTTCTCGTCAATCCGATAGGTTTAGGATGGCAGGAGGAGCAGTTCAGAAGATGTTGTCTTCTAGTTGTCCTGAGTGCATGTCTTCACTGTCTGATGGTTACAAAGCCCTGGTCATTGCTACATTGTCAGAAGAAATAGAACGGTTGCCCGTGACTTCTGTACTGTGTGAAGCAGCTTCTGAAAACCTGTGGTTGTCTGGAGCCATGAAAGGGAGATGAACCAAGGTGCCTAGACGGCAAAGCTTCAAGGGACAGTTCAGTTTCTGAATATATTTTTTTATTTTGTAGGACATCGTCCATGTTTTTCCAAATATTGTTTTCCCGCCAAAGGCCATGTCTAAAATTTCTAATTGGGCCTGTAGGCTGAAGGCTGTGGATCATAACCAATCTTGTCTTTGTAGGACAGCGGACACTGCCAGTTAGCAGAAGAGCTGTGCTGGATTATGGATTGCCAAACGTTTGATGGCCACCAAAGCATTGGCCCTCCTCAATTAGGCTTTGGCCTCCTCTCATCTGTCTTCTGGGATCAAGTTTATCAGTGACAAGATGTCATGCCACCTTTAGCTGCCTTAATGGCAACGATGACCAAGGCATTCACTGCTTTTATTTTAG
This sequence comes from Lissotriton vulgaris, assembly GCF_964263255.1. Taxonomy (NCBI): domain Eukaryota; kingdom Metazoa; phylum Chordata; class Amphibia; order Caudata; family Salamandridae; genus Lissotriton; species Lissotriton vulgaris. Next base: position 842,839,225 of record NC_141695.1, read on the forward strand.
TTGCCATTATAGAGCTATCCATGACCCCAGATTAATTATCCTTTGAATGTCTGTTAGGTGGTGCTGAAGCTGGCGTGATAGGATTTTGTGATCGCCTTTGTGCTCCTGCAACAATAAGGGAATCTGGTTTAGGATAGCCCGTCAAACAGAGTGAGGCCAAACCAGGGAAGGAGCACTACTGCCTGCACTGTCTCTGGTATCTAAATTAGTTTAATGTGCCCTGGCCATAGAAAGAGCAGAATAGGAAGTAACCTTTTGACTATAAGGTGTTGAGTTTTGAAGTATTAGAGAAGGTATTGCTGCTTTACTGACGCTGCAGGAAGACTAAATTGTTTTAGTTGCCCTTTCAAAGAGCACATGGAAGCAGCCTATGCCATCAGGAGGGAAGTCCGGCTGTTATGGTTACTTGTCCCCCTCCTTGGGTAAGATGTAATCTTCCCATTCGTGTTCATAGTCTTCTTCTTCCCCTTCTTGCAGCTCACCCTCTTCATTTCTGAGAAATGGTCATAATCAGACATATCATGTTCGCCCATGTCCTTATGTGTTGGTGGAACAGGATGTTGTGTTGGTGTAGCTCAGGATTGTGCAGAAGAGGTGTATGTATCCAACATCAGTGGAGATAGAGGAGAGGAAAGTAGTGTCAGTACTTGTGGAGAATGTGGCAGCACAGACAGATGACCCACAGACTGTTGAAAATCAGCCTCTTGAAACTGTTCATCATTTGTTGCAACGTTGTCATGAGGCATCAAGAACCATGGAATGGCAAATAAATTTCATACACAAATGTCTGAGGTTGCTAGCCATATTCTTGAGTCTTCCTTTCCTTCATAAGGCTCCTCCTCAAATTCGAATACATTGTGCACTATGAGTCGCACAGGACTATTTGCCACGTCTAAGGCATTCTCCTGCTCACTGAACCCAAAAATCTGAGTAGGCACTTGTAATGTCATATTCAATGGAGAGATAAAAATCACTGGATAAGAAATTTCCCTCATCGAGGAGGTGGCAGTCGGCAACGAGAAGTCTGTAATTGGTATTGGTGGGAAAAAGCGCCATTGACTTTCTGTTCATCGATGGTTGTTGGTGCTCATCTGTGATGAGATCCTCACCAGTGTTGGTGTCATCGATGACTTGTAGCTGGCCTTATTGGTGTGAATGAAGCCTACACTACAGGTTTCAATAGAGGAGTGGTCATCTTTTTCGTAGATAACTAGAAAGGCTTTTTCATCAACGGTGAGGATAACAGGTCTGAAAGAGCTGTAATGGAGCTGGATTTTTAAAGGTTTTCATGGAGGTTGATCTGTTAATAATTTGAGTGTTTTCCTGAGGAAACACCAGTGTTTCCTGTAGAGTATGCGCCTGCAGGGAATTTAGGTGAAAAGTCTAGCTCTGGAAACTCCATATGTTTCCTTTTTTAGGCCGTATTCATGAAAGTGCTTGGAGAGGCACTTCACATGGGATTATCCCTAGTGAGGCATCACCTTCGGAAAAAGGGAGTTTCTAGTTTCTCCGGCAGATAAAGTGGCAACCTCTTTTCCCTATTCTTCAGGGTCTTGGAAGGAAAGGTTTAACAAATATTGCAGCAAGATGCCTTTTACGTTGGATGAATACACCGATTATGAGGGTCATCAGTGTAGGCTTTATTCTGGCCACAGTTAGTGCAAGAATTAAGTAGGGAGTTCTTTCTCTTGCCACTCATGGTGGTTGTAGATAACAGGAAATTGGAGATTTTCCTCAAACCCTCCCCCCATCCTCCCCAAAAAACCACTTGCAGTATGCTGAAAGATGAAGTTAGGACTGGCGGAAGTCCATAGCAGACCGCAAAGGTATCCGGATGAGGTCAAACACAGGTTAAAGCAGGGCACCTCTCTTGAACACCCTCACACATGACATGCAGTAGAAATCTGAGCTATCTTGGCTCTCTATTGGAAGTAAGGGAGCAAAGCACATCCAACTACCAGCCTGAGGTTTTGACTGTTTCAAATGAGGTACATGTGTAGAATATGGGGGTTGATTTAGAACATCTTCATTCTTAATAGAGCGATTACGCCACAATCTGAAAGTCTCTGTGCGATATGCCCCACAAGGAGAAAAAACATCCCAAACAGACTCACTAAGAGGAGTGAGACACGGATGTATCTTAGCCCCATTCCTGTTTTTGTTTGAAATAAATGGAATTCCTGAACATCTAACAAGGCTAGGTAAGGACTTGCAAAGAATAAGAGCAATTGATATTAATCCTCCTATACGCAAATGATGCAGTGTTAATTGTTCGTACGGCAAATTAACTACAGGTTCAATTGTATTATATTGTGGACTTTATGCAGGACTTGGAACCAACAGTGAATCATTCAAAGTCCTACATAATGACATGTGGGCCTTCGAATACTAAAACTAAGCACTATAAAATGGGAGGGGGAACATCTCTTAAAAAGACAAACGATTTTAATTATTTAGGGATAATATTTAGATCTTCCCTTTCATGAATATCCCTCCTTTTAATGAAAACTCAATTTGGCAGGAATACTGAAGGCATCTTCCGCTTTGTTCTGAAATCAAAACATGAGCCAATAACCTAACATGAGCTGATAACCTTTTACAAAACAAAATGCATTTTGGCAGCCCTCTATGGTGTGGGGGAGTAGGGCTCGCTCAAACGTATGGAAAATGGCCTCACACGTTGGCTGCTTTCTGGCCCAAAAAATTCTGACAACTTTGTCTGTCATGAGGAGTTGGGCTTGCCTTTTATGGAAGACCAGATAGGAGTGGCTCCATTTCTTCTGGCAGAATCCAGAGGCGGGGTTCATAGGGACATGTATTCATGACTGTTTGTCTTTAGATAACGTACATAATATATCCTCACTTGCCTACTTAATATCTTCCTTTGAAAAATTATGTTTCAGACAAAAAAATTAAAATACACAAAACCTCGGTATAAACCCTAAAGTGATTGTGAAACAATGTTTTAATGAGGTCCGTTTGGATAAAAGATTACAGAGGGCACAGAAAATGAAGTCTGCTGAGACTTATTTACAAATATCAACTGATATAAAAATAGAACGATATTTATTATGGTTTCCAAATTCTATTCATCGATCTTTTCTTACGTTTTTTAGATTGAATCTAAGTCATTTTAAGGTTGCCTTTCCAATGCAATGTATCTGGCAGCATGAATTACTTTCTTGCCATTGCAACAATGTAGCTAAACAAAGCACAGGCCACCTTTTGCTATTGTGCACACTATACTCCAGCCCAAGAGCCTCCTTCTACAGCTCCTGTGCTTTGTAAGGCAAATATTGGACTTTTTCTGATAGCCTTGGAGCATTTACAAAATCTGCCTTCAGAAGACATATGTTACGCAGTTCTAAATGTTATCAAGAGTGCTTTAGATATTAGAAAACAGTATGAATCAATAAGCCCCTAATGAAGGTATTAGATGGATTGTATGCACAAATTAAAAATATTTAGATATGCCTTAAATGAGATTCAAAATTATATCTTTAGGTCTTGTTTTAGATTATGAGGAATGTTTGCAGATAATCTAATTATTTCTCGTTTATATTATGTGCCACATCTGATATTAAATATTTCATATCTATGTAAGCATACTATATATATATACCAAAATGTATTATTGTATAAGGAAATATTTTAAATGCGTTTATCGCAAAAGTCGAACAAAAATGTATTAACTGAACTGAACTGAGGTGGATGTGCAAGTAAACAAACACGGTTGTGTGGGCTACAGCCATTGTAACATGGTTTACTGCTATTTTGAAATGACTGGCGATTCCCAGCCTGACGACGGGGAATGATTCAAGCATGCAAACATATGAAAGATCTAATATTGGAGATTTTTTTTTACCAGAGGTGACCTAATGAAAACTGAGAAACTCTCATTCTCCAATTATAAGTGCTTATCAGGATAATTAAGTAGTCTGGGGAAGTCCTAAAGATGAGTTTATCCATCAGGTACTGCATTTTAAAGAAAGCAACAAGAAACTAAAACCCTATGAGCTATCTCCTGACAAAATGTTTCCTGTGAAGACCTTTCACCAACCTCGCCAGAGCATTTTGAGGCACTTGAAGGCAGTGAAAGCATACTTGGGCAGGCCAACTAAAAGTATTTGACCATAGTCTGACCCGAAATTAGTAAGCAACACCTGCAATAATCAGTCTGTGGAATCAATGATCAATTACATTTATTTTTCATTTTACATATTCAAATAGAGCCCTGTCCTTCATACTACAGACAATGTTATTGCCTAGCCCTTTGAGAGAACTATGGCTAGTGCTATCTTGGCAGGCCCAGGAGGATGACCTCTATTGTATCTCCATTCATCTGTAGCTAGATTTATAGAACCAAGTTATTTACTCTAATAAAAGAGCCCACCAAGATGCCACACTGAGGAAGTGAGTCGTTATAGCAATGTAGACTTGGTTGTAATCGGCACAGAAAGGACACTGCTCTCCAATACTTCAGACTGACTTAGAAAAGAGATACATAAAACATGAATAGGGATAGGTGAGTAAGGGATCCATATGGGATGTCGCGGGACAGTTGTGAAGGTAGATTAGATGGTGTCATTGAATTAAAGCAGTAGAATAACTCACAAAGATTTAGCAAGAAAGAGTAATCAGCAGTATCAAAAGCTGTGGATAGCTCTACATATACTATTTATTTATCATACTTTTCAGAAAAGTTATTAGACAAACAAACCGTGCATCCTTCACAGCCGCTATGTCCTTCAGCTCCCATTCCTGATGCTTTATCACTTTGTCAAGCTCCATGTTGGCAGCTTCTGTCGTCTGCAGGGATTCAGCAGTTTTTATCCCAGTTTCTCTTAATACATCAAGTTCCTTGGTCAACAACTTTACCTTTGCAAAGAAGGATGCAAAATGAAAAGGACACGATTCATCCCCTAGATCTTCGGTGATTGTGCACATAGACGGCTCTTGAGATTGAGCTCAGGAACCACCCCACTCCCAACACATTTAGCTTGATTTTTCTCATCTGTCCTATCAAAACACTTCCACTTCTAAAAGGAAAGTCACAAGCCTTCCTTGCTATTCAATTTGGGACGATACCACAGGATAAACGGAGAGAAAGTTAAACTAAGCTGAGACAGGATGTCCCCTCCACTTTCAATCATGGAATAAATGACAGAATGTATGTGCATTAAAAACAAATCAAGAGAAAACAAATATACTTGATCATAGATGACTCCATGGACCACAGTTATGTTTTTTTCACTGTGGAAAACTAGGTAGAAAGTGAAAGCATACAACCAAATTATGCCAGCTATAAACGCCTTATTCACTGTCATTCCAGTATGGCAACTTTGTGGGTCCCTCGCTAGAATCCTAACTGAAGATCAACATCACAATGAATAAAATATTCTCAGAAATTCCAGAGATTTTGATGCATAGTCCATGACTGTCTTAGATTTATATCTTTTTTGAAGTGCAATAGCCCCTCATTCTGGCAAGGCTCTGATTCCTGGTGCTCGGTATCCCAAGTTTAGGGCTTTGACGCATTTTTTTAAGACAACGCAGGCTACAAGGGGATGAAAGGGCAGAGTGGTTAAGCTAGGACGTAACGTAATCAAATTTTGTTGTCTTTTGATTTTAACTGCCTCTGACAATAGCATGTTTAATATGCACTACAAGACGTTTCAGGAATATGACCAATGAAGGACCTGTGTTTCATTAATTGTGTGTTATTTAAATAACAAGTGGCTATTAATGTAGAAATCATTTGGATTTGTATGCAATGCCAATAGTGGGAAGATCCCTTAAAGGTTCTGCATTGCTAACAGTTTTGGCTGAAGTGAAAGTGAACTAAGTGATTATTAAAAAGCACACATTTGTTTGAGCCTTGAGTTTTAGGTGTGCATCATGCATTCATAATTAAAAGAGTGTGAGGCAGGACCCGAAGCAGTAAATGTTGTCAGCCAGTGAACACTTGCAACAGTTCTCCATTGTCAGAGTACTGGTGGATTGGGCTTGCTAGTCAACTAGTGATACCCATAAACGTTCCATAAAGAAGTTGCAAATTTCAGTCACTCTGAATCTATTCCCATTTTACTAAGTGGTACTTAATTTCCTACTAACGAGGTGTGTTCAGCCTCAGGCAATGATCTCTCAAGACCTATGGAGAGGAATCAACTGTGACCGGTCTGTGAGAGACTAGTACTACCTGAACTCATTACTTGAGAAAGCCTGAAAATGCATACATTAAGAAAGCTCTTGGACACCATCTGTAGCCATTGCAGATAATAATGGGCCAGAGGGAGTGGCATGGTTTATTTTTATATGAGCAGAGGAAACACATGAGCATTCATCAGGTATATTAACATATGAAAAAATAGGGTGGATTTTTGAGACCTTGATGGAAAGCAAGCAGTGGAATATTTCAGTGCTTCCCCATTCTCTGGTGCATGCTGATCAGGAGGAGGTGGCTTTGCTTTTAGTTTTTGCCCAATCTGAAAAGAAGAATAACTATGTACAATATCTATTCAAGGAAGAGAGGGTAAAAAAAAAGCCCAAGAAAGCTAAAGCATCCAGATAAGCCCAAGCTTATCCCAAGGCTATAGAAAAAGTATCTACACATGGTGGTTGGTGGCATGTAGGGAAAGGTTCACTGCACAAGGGGACGCTTTAATTGGGTCCCTTAACAAAATCCTTAAAGTAACAGCATCTTTTGAAAGAGCTTTCTCAGCTTTGGCCAGTAGAGTAAGAAGTCCCAACAAGGTGGGAAGAAGGGGGTGATGATGTCACCAATACTGCATGCTTTGGCCCAAGCGTCTAAGTTGAGTTAAAGTCAGAGTCCGAATTTTATGGACATCGTTTCGGAGAAGAGTGGAACCGAGATTTCATTAGAGGGGCTACATATTTACTGGCTCCATTTCAAACGGCAAGGGGCTAGCATTTAATTGAGTAGGAAGAGCATTGACCTGTCGAAACTGAACTCAAGATCATGCAACTGATGAATAGCATGGTCCCAGGTTACATCTTTTTATTGGGCACTTCTACCTGCAGATTCCTCACCATTTGAATCTCCACAGGCACCAACCAGACTCGATCCAGAAACTTTGCAATAGCTCAACCGTGCAGTAGGTGGTGCTGACTGCATTTCACTGTCAGTTACAGCAAGGGTGTAAAGTCACTGGGGCCATACATCGCTGCCCTAGCTTCGATTCCCTTTATTCACACCCTTCAACGTGGATGGAGATCGATGCTCTCTCTGATAATTTTCAGAAATGTTCCAAGTTCTGCAGGTTGTGCTTGGGGTATGAAGCACTACTCCAAGTTGTGTAATAAAAGCAGCTTCATACAAACCAAGTAAAAAAAATAAAAAAAATTGCGTGCTAATTTGAACGTTTATAATCCTCGCCATACACTGCAGAGAAGCTGGATGAAGTGGTGGCAGTAAACTATGTTACGGGCCCCATTGACTCTACTCACAGACTTAGAAGTGGCCAAAATGGAAGTTGATATTAGTCCCGAGGAGGTAGTCTGTGCTAATCAAAAATGTCCTATTGGAGGGGCGTGGCCTGGTCGAGCACCAAGATGGTGGCCTGACCATAAAGCTCTCAAGCAACCACGCTGCTAATGCTGCGCACAGACGCATTAGTGTGACCAGCTAAGCCCCTGGGAGTAGCGTGAACGGGCTGAGGTCCACAGGCATGTAGGGAGAGTTGCGGGGGCGATGAGAGAGCCGAGAACCACCCAAAGAGGCTGCCACTCGATTGCGGTGTGACGCGGCCATCAGAGGCCCCGCGACATGGGCGAGTCTGTGGGTGGGAGAGCAGCCGCAGGATTCAATCTGGTCCGGGGAGCCGCAGCCTCCGAGGACGCAGTCGTGAGGGACCAACACCTGTCTATTCCTGAACCAGGAGGCTGTGGCGAGTTCTGCGCTGGGATGCAGGGCCCCTTCTCCTCTCCTCATAGTTTACATATGCGCTGGAGATGAGAGGGGTGTGCTACATGATTTGCGGCCGAGAACAGCAGCCCGCCCAATATTAGGAGGAGCAATGGACAATTGTGGAGGTCCCTCGGGGAGTGGTTTGCTCATGTAGGCCCCCATGCTTCCTTTTCAATGCAGACTTAAAAGCTGACTGCAGCGTCACACAGGAGAAGAGCTGCTAAGTATGTAAATGGCGCTGCAGATGTGGCAAGGTGGTAGAGAAATCTACTGCTCGTATACCGGAAATATGAATGGGGCAGGGGGTCATTGTCCCCCCTTCCCCCTCCAGGCATTGAGCCGAACACTATTGACTGGTGGGAAGGATTTGCAACCTACCGCGCAACAGCATACAATTGGTCAGCAACGGTCAGGGTGAGCCTAAACAAAGGTAGCTCACCTTTGAGGCCTCCAAGACCCCAAGGAAGGAGGGCGGAGGGCGGAGACGAAGCGCCGCATGATGATGCCCCTGAGCGTGCCGATCCCCCAGGAGCTGGTGGCGCGGTGTCGGAGGGAACTGCCGCCATTATGGCTGAGCTTCGTGCTGGATTCTAGGCTATAGGCGCACGTTTTGACAAACTGGACACGCAGATGGAAGGTATGCATGGCCACGTGGATCAACATGAAGCCCGCATAGAGGCTGCTGAGAAGTGCATTTCCGACACCGAAGATACACAAGACACAATGTTTAAGCGCCTAGACCGCACAGAACACCTTCTGAAAGGACAGCGGCAACGGCGGAGTATCTTGAAGCATGATCGCGCCGCAGTAATTTACAAAATGCAGAGTCTTCCAACACTGGGCCCATGGAGGCATATGTGGAGCGGGTGCTGTCGGATCTCTTTTGCAGAGACAGTTTTTCAACCACATTTGCGGTGGAGCAGGCTCACCGGTCCCTGGCCCCCAGATCTGTTCCTGTTGCCGCCCCCCCCCCCCCCCCGGCTTGTCATTGCGCAAATGTTGAATTACCATGACAGATGTTGCACTGAGAAAGGCCCGGGAGATGGAAAATCTGATATATTAGGGAATGACCCTATCGCTCTACCCAGACTTCACGATGGGCTTCCGATGGGGGACATATCTGGGCCTTCGGATCTTCTCCCCATCTGCTCCCCCCAGCTCCCATTCGTCCTCTCCCTCCCTCCTCCCAGCTGCTCCTCCCTCCCACTTCCCCTTCTTATGGCGGCCACTGCACGGTGAAGGAAGCGACCCTTGACCCTATTTAGGCAGGTCGCTCCCTGCGCTGCACAGCGCCACCAGTGTGTTGCGCCCTTGAGCCCTGCTGCCACTCTGCAGTGAGTTTGAGGCCCTCCTCCACCCGCAGACTACCACCTGTGCCTCATCCCTGGCGGCCAGTGGTAGGCTGTAGGTTTTTGCTTGTTTTTTTGCCTTTATTGGAACTGTTTTTATTGTTTTGTCTACACTAGTTTTTCGCCCCTTCATTTCCCCTGTCTCTGCTGTGCCCCTCTTTTTCCTTCAGTACCCTTCGCCGATCCCGTTTTCCGTCCGCTGCGTCCCCGCTCCCATTCGTCTGCTCCCTCCCTCCTCCCAACTGCTCCTCCCTCCCACCTCCCCTTCTTATGGCGGCCCCTGCGCGGCGCGTCTAAGGCATGCCCGTCTGCGCCCGTCCGTGCCTGGACAGTGCCCTGCCCCAGAACCCCTGGCCCCCGCGAACACCACAACTCCCTTCTCCTCTACGATGCCAGCACCCTCCATTCACTCAACACCGGACAAACACACACCTGCTTTCAGGCCACTCCAAAGCGCACCCAGGGACCCTTCTCCTGCCGGAACTGCAGCTTCACCAGCACCAGACCCGCCTACCCAGCCTCCAGGACATGATGCAACCACCTCAGATGCATACTCCTGAACACCCGCTCTGCACGCAAACACCCCGTCGAACTCTGGGATCTGCTCGACACGTCCTCCCCGGACGTCGCCTTCCTGACAGAGACCTCGATCCCATCTTCAACAAACGCTCCCACGTCTCCTTTAGCCACAACACCGAACTCCACTGGACCAATCATCACTGGGTGTCACTTCACCTTCAAAAAGCCGACCACGCACCAGCGCACCCAACAGATCCCCTGCCGCTGCTGGCGCAAAATCACCAAAGACCAGCTTCACACTGCCCTAGCCCAAAGCCCACCCACAGACCCTGACGCCGACACCACAAACCTCAGACGCTGGATCGACGACTGCGCCCATACCCTCGCCCCGTTCAAGAACCGCTCAAACTGTCGCACCAACAAGTCTGCCAGCTGGTTCACCGCGGACCTCCAAGCAAAACTGCTGAAAGCTGGAGAAGAAATGGCACCACGAACAGACACCGGAGAACCAAGCAGCTCACAAGAATGCCATGAGTCAAAACCATCACCTCATCAGATACGCCAAAAAGGCCTCCTTCAAGGACCGCCTCGACAACAACGCCCACAACAGCAAAGAGCTCTTCAACATTGCAAAGGAACTCTCCAACCCCAGCTCTAACACCAACGACATCCCACCATCGCAAGACCTATGCAACTCCTTGACCTCCTTCTTCCACCGCAAGATCGCAGACATCCACGACAGCTTCGACAACCAGTCCACCAAGGCAGCCAACGACACCTCAAACCCCACGACAACCCCCTACACACCTGGACCGACATCAACGACGACGACACCATAAAAATCATGAGCACCATCCACTCTGGCTCCCGGTCAGATCCGTGCCCTCACTACAACAACAAAGCCAGCACCACCATCGCACCCCACCTTCGCGAGGCCATCAACATCTCCTTTGAGACGGTGACCTTCCCGGAGAGCTGGAAGCTCACTGAGATCATCGCTCTGCTAAAAAAAAACAAGTTTGACCTGAGGGACCTCAAGAACTTCTGGCCCATCTCCCTGCTCCTGTTCCTGGCAAATGTCATCGAGAAAACTGTCAACAAACAGCTCACCCGCTACCTCGAGGAGAACATCCTGGAACCCTCACATTCCGGGTTCCGCAGCAACTACAGCACCAAAACGACCCTCATCGCCGCCACCGATGACATCAGAGTCCTGCTGGACAACGGCGTGACCGCACCCCACATCCTCCTATCAGCCGCGTTCGACACAGTCTGCCATCACACCCTACGCACTCGCCACCACGATGCAGGAATCCGAGGCAAAGCACTGGACTGGATCACCTCCTCCCTCTCCGGCAGAACATAGAGCGTCCGCCTCTTTCCCTCCCGATCCGAAGCCACCAAGATCATCTACGGCGTACCCCGAGGATCCTCCCTCAGCCCGACGTTATTCAACATCTGCATGGCCCCGCTCGCCCACGTCGCCAGACTGCATGACCTCAACATCATCTCCTATGCAGACGACACACAACTGATCCTCTCCCTCACCAAGGACCCTCTCACCGCCAAAACCAACCTCCACGAAGGAATGAAAGCTGAATGGATGAAGAACAGCCATCTGAAGCTGAACTCAGACAAAATGGAGGTCCTCATTCCTCGGCTCCACCCCTTTTCCCTGGGCCGATTCCTGGTGGCCGACAGCTCTGGGAGCAGCACCGACACTAACCGACCACGCACGCAACCTAGGATTCATCCTCGATTTAACACTCTCCATGACCAAGCAAGTCAACGCCATCTCATCCTCCTGTTTCAACACCCTCCACATGCTCCGAAAGATCTACAGGTGGATCCCCACCAACACTAGAAGAACGGTCACCCAGGCCCTCATCATCAGCAGACTGGACTACGGAAACGCCCTCTACGCGGGAGCCCCGGCCAAACTACTGAAACGACTGCAACGCATATAGAACGTCTCTGCACGCCTGATCCTCGACATCCCTTGCCACAGCCACATCACACCCCACCTGAAATACTTGCACTGGCTTCCCGTCAACAAGAGGATCCCCATAAAACTCCTCAATCACGCATACAAAGCACTCCACAACACTGGACCAGCATACCTCAACAAATGACTCACCTTCTACACCCCGAACCACCAGCTCCGCTCCGCCGACCACGCCCTCGCCACTGTTCCCGCATCCAGAGAGTGACGACCGCGGCAGATTATTCTCCTACCTCGCCACCAACTCCTGGAACACCCTCCCTATCCACCAGGCAGATCGAAGACCTACTAACCTTCAGGAGGTTACTCAAGACCTGGCTGTTCGAGCAGTAGCGGGACTCCCCCCCAGCCCCCCCTCCCAGCGCCTTGAGACCCTCACAGGTGAGTAGCGCGCTTTACAATTGTATTGATTGATTAATTGATTGATTGATTGATTGATTTGAGCGTACAGTGCAAGAAAACAATGCCACCCTTCTTACCATGATGAGATTGGAGCACTCGACCTGGAAAGCGTACACATTGTCCTGGTTGGGTAGATTGTCAGCGGTTAAAATGACACTACTCCCCAGGATTTTATCCTTCATGCAGAAGCTGCCACTTCAACCCTCTCCCTCAGTGTTATCCAAACTACAACATCTTTTAGGCAATTTTATTTGGGGTGGAAAGAAATCTTGCATGGCCCGTAAACCAGACATATCGTAAACAAAAGAATGGGGAGTTGGGTGTTCCCCCACCTAGAAAAGGATTATCAGGCGGCCCAACTATGCATGATAGAATGGTAGAGAATGGCATCTGAAAAGCCCTGGTGTTTTATCAATTGCTCGGTTGCCGGGATACATGTGTGGAAAGTGCCTTGAGTCCCAAAGAAATACCAACCCGTCGGAGTGTATATCTCACCCATAACCAGGGCGACAGTGGGGGTTTGGGATAAGGTGCAAGAAAAGATACGTCTCTCCAAAGAGATATTACCTGACTGACTGACTGAAATACTTATAAAGCGCTCGAATGCCGCGGCGTCTTGGCGCTATAGTGACAGAGAGAGCGGTGAGAGCAGATCTTAATGCGGAGAGAAAAGCCAGGTTTTCAATGCTTTTCTAAAGCATAATTTAGATTTTTGTGAGCGCAGTGCAGGGGGCAGAGAGTTCCATAGTCTGGAAGCTTGGTACGAGAAATACCTGCCACCCCATTGCATTCTTCTTACTTCTGACCCCTATTGGCAGTAAAAGGGGACGGCTATGTTAAGTGGTAAGAAGCTAACTGCAAGAGACTAGGAGACCTTTTTGTTGAAGAGGGAGTGATGGATTTCACACATCTCCGTTCCATGTATGGACTACACCCCACCCCCTCCGCCCCCAGATACCTACTGGCAATATATTGCCCTGAGACATTGGGTCACACAGCCCCACCTACGCCCCCATGCTAGTCTCCCCTGACAGATTTCAAAAAATGGTTTGTCACCCATCACTCCAACAAAAGCCTGCTTTCAGACATATATACTTTTCTCACTGCACATTTACACCACTCTAAATCACCAGTGCAGGCAAGGCTGGAGAATGAATGTGAGCATGAATTCTCTATTAAGGAATGGCAGGACATTATACAGAGGGCCAGTGCTTCCTCATGCAGCACTGCTGGTAAGGAAATGTTCCTCAAAATGGCCCATTGTTGGTATTTCACTCCGGTGAAGGTTGCGCTGTGGAGGGTAGGTGGGGACCCACAGTGCTGGAGGCAATGCAGGTAGGAGAATTTACTGTAGTACTGCCCGAAAATCCAGCAGTTTTGGTCAACCGTCCTATCGGACATTAACAAAATTTATGAGACGGAGCTGCCAAGATTCCCAAGCTACATTTTGTTGGGCTTACCGAACGCCCTGACTTAGCCCCTAAGGACTTGCTGTGGAAGAGCTATTGCTTTGGCCTTGGGGGCGGCCAAGCAGATTATTTTCTCCTGGTGGGGCAGGAGCGCAGTTCCGACCCATTTGGATTGGTTGCACAAATTATGGGAACTTGTGTGTATGGAAAAGCTGATGGCCGGCTTCATGCGCACTCTGCCGCGTTTTGATAGAACATGGGGCTCAACCATCATATTCCTAGCTAACGAGTTTGTAGAATTGACATGTCCCGTATAGCTACGGATGCTTCACCTCACTCAGGGGGTTCATACTGAGGAGCAATTTGCCTAATCATGTTATACAGGGCATGGACGCAGGAGTAATACACCCAAGTGTGGCGACCCTTATCTTTGGCTGTCGAGCGTTCTCCTGTTTTTCTGTCTTATAAATTGTCCATCTTCTATTGTTCCCCAGTCTCATTTATGAAGCAGTTATTATTCTCCGCAGCCTATGGATGTAGCTGGTTGCTGTTGTTCTCTCTTTTTGAAAATCAATGAAAAGATTTAAACCATAAGAAGAAGAAAAGAAAACACAAGAAGAGAAGGATATGGGATGAATCCACTTCGTAATCTTTCTACTATTTGTGAAGTAGGCCACCTCTATGCTATCAACTTTTTGAGGAGCCATGTCTCCTGCCCCGGATAGAGGACATTTCTCCACCAGATAACTCTTTGGCAGTGGCACCACTAGCTACACTGGTTTCTTCCCCAGAACCATTTACAGCTGCATCCCCATTTCCTCCACTAGTGTCTGCTCCGATACCATTCCCGTCACCTGCACCAATCTGTCACCGTTCCTGCACACCAGGATAGCACTTTTTAAGAATGCAGTGGCCCGTCTGGTGCGCTTGCAGGTCTCATGGTTCCATCGAGGGTTCCAACTGGGATATCATCGACAGGTTCGCTCTAGGCATCTTTGGAACTGAAAGGCCTTCCTCAAGGCACACCACCTTCGCCTGCTGGAGTCACACCTGCACCAAGGTCTTTGTCTGTGCACCCAACCAGTGCCACCGACCCTGAAGCCATCAGTGGCACCTGCCCCTCCTCGTGAACAAGCCTAGAAAAAAAGGCTATCTTGATGAGATCCAGGAGAGAAGAAAAGTTATTGTCGGAAGAAGCCGGGTACACAGATTGAACGCAACAGGCATCTCTGGCAAGACAACAATGCTGACAGCTGATGACATCTTTGGGTTTGATTACAACCATATTCAGATGCTGGAAATGATTCAACACAATGAAGACGACAGCAGTGAGTCAAACAATTTGCTACCCCCTGCACACTCTTAAGCTGTAGACTAATTGGCACTCCCATCGGAGCAGACACTCGTGGAGGTAATGGTGATGCAGCTGTAAATGGTTCTGGGGAAGAAACCAGTGTAGCTAGTGGTGCCACTGCCAAAGAGTTATCTGGTGGAGAAATGTAGGTGGAATGCCCCTTGAGGCCACTGCCTCCTGAGGAAGTCTCCGTCCAAGCATTCCACAGAAATGCAACAGAGGTGCTAGAATTTCCACTCCCTACAGCAGAATCAAAATGGACAGAAATATTACAGCCAGCTTTGGCGCTATCCGAAACACTGCTGCCTTTCAATTAAGTTCTAAACAAACCACCACGGTGGGTTGGGACAAACCAACATCTGCTTCAGCAGTAAATAGGCTGATTGCTCACCAATACAGGCATAGCACCAGGAAATCAACATTTCTTGTCCATACATCCTTTGACTGAAATCTTGGTGGTACAAACATCCTCCTATCACAAGAACAACCCAGTAGAATTTCCCATGAGTCTCCAGACAGAAAGTCTAAGAAACTGGAGGCCTTGGGAAAGAAGGTGTTTTGTGGGGTGAGTCTGGATTTGCATTTCATGAACACCAGGTGCCTGCTGATGAGGTACAGCCACTCATTTTTGTCTGTCTGATAATTTGAAGGAATACTTCAGAGATGTGGTCATGGATGTAAAAATGCTGCTAGGTTAATTTTTAGGGTAGACCTGGACACAATATACTTGGTGAACATGGCCATAGGATCTTCAGGGGCTCTAAGGAGACAAGCATGGTTGAGTTCCAATTACTTTTCCGGCAACGTTTAGGCTCAGGGACAAGTCATTCGACTTGTCTACTCCGTTAACAGACAAAGCTGATTCAGCTATGGAACAATTCAAGGTGGGCAGAGCAACTGCCCAAACCCTGGATTACCATTGCCAATTTGACACTTCCACAAGCAATACAGAAAGGTTCAGGACTTCTTTAAGGGTTCCCTTATCCACCAGAAAGATCGTTACTGAAGGAAAGTAACTTTTTCCTTCATCATCTCTGTAAGATGGGCCCATGCATGACCAAAAAGAAATGGTCATTTGAAAACGGGTTTGTCATGGCAGGCTGAATACGCAGAGATCATCCCATCACTTAGCTGAGACACTCTTCCGCCAGTGATGATAAAAACCTAGTATATAAGTGTTAGGGTAAGTGCCCAGTATGTAAGTACCTTATGTTCAATGAAGCACTGTGTAGTGATGGTAAATAGGCAACGTGTGGCAGTGAGCATGCGTATTACAAACAAACGTTTCATAACAAATGAGATATTTCCAACTATAGGTCTCTTACCGTGCATGTGCACACTCACGATTACATACCTTGAGCTCGTGAGAAAGAACCAATGTGCCCATCTCATCCATCTGCAGTCGAAACTCATGCTCCCGCCGTTTCATTTCAGTATCAAACTCCATCATCAGCTCCTATAGAAGAAGCACAAATAGGCAAGGGCTGGAGAAACATCTAAAACTTTTCACACTGAAATAATTTACCATATTTTAAATAAGGGAATGCAAACAGAAGAGTAATGCTGTGTTTGCCTGTTCACTAAACACAAGCGAGCTCAAGGGCCTCTACAGGGTTTATGTGCAGGCAGCAGTTTATTTATATGTGTTTAATAAAAATGTTTTTTCATGCATACGTTATGCTCACAACTATCATAAGGCTGTACACCATCAACATTCCTTGTGATACATACTGAACATGTCACACCGGAGACACACACGAATTGCAGAAACTTCCCGTCCTTGTAACTCAATGGCCAGGGGCCTGCTCCAGATAGATTCACCTTACCAGGGCAGGATAGGGCGGTGCTGGAGGTCCTGATTCCTAAGGCACTGCCAGCGCAGGTAGGTGGTGGACATTGGCACTAGGCATGGGCGAATTTTGCGAATTCACAATTCGCGATTTTGCGAATTCGCAATCCGCAAAATCCACAAATTTGCGGATTCGCGGATTTTGCAGATTGTGTGGGGACTGGCCGGGCGGGAAAACGGTGCACATCGCTAGTGTGAGGGGCAGGGCCAAACGGGCGAGGCTTATATGCGAGTTCACATGCCTCTTGTGTGCATAAAAGGACAGGCACGGATCAGAGAAGCTTGTGGTCATAGGAACTACACAGGGATTGAGCTCGTGAAAGTCAATTATGCAAAGGCCTCCATCAAGCATCATAGCTAATTTTCGACGATAGATATGGGGAGAGCGCACACCTACCCAGCTTTAACAAAACACACATTTTTGGGGGGGCTGATTAACTTTGCCATCACACCAAAGACCGCCGGAGTTCCTCGAGTGAGCTGTCCATCAAGTGGGTAAAGGGCGCGAAGATGGTGCACACACCACTAGTGTGTGTTAGGACGGGGCTTATATGCGAGTTCACATGCCTCTTGTGCGTATAAAAGGACAGGCACGGATCAGAGAAGCTCGTGGTCACAGGAACTGCACAGGGATTGAGCTTGTGAAAGTCAATTATGCAAAGGCCTCCATCAAGCATCATAGCTAATTTTCGACGATAGATATGGGGAGAGCGCACACCTACCCAGCCTCGACAAAACACACAGTTTTGGGGGGCTGATTAACTTTGCCATCACACCAAAGAGAGCCGGGGTCCCTCGAGTGAGCTGTCCATCAAGTGGGTAAAGGGCGCGAAGACGGTGCACACACCACTAGTGTGTGGGGAGGGGCCAAATGGACGGGGCTTATATGCGAGTTCACATGCCTCTTGTGTGTATAAAAGGACAGGCACGGATCAGAGAAGCTCGTGGTCACAGGAACTGCACAGGGATTGAGCTCGTGAAAGTCAATTATGCAAAGGCCTCCATCAAGCATCATAGCTAGTTTTCGACGATAGATATGGGGAGAGCGCACACCTACCCAGCTTTAACAAAACACACATTTTTGGGGGGGCTGATTAACTTTGCCATCACACCAAAGAGCGCCGGAGTCCCTCGAGTGAGCTGTCCATCAAGTGGGTAAAGGGCGCGAAGACGGTGCACACACCACTAGTGTGTGGGGAGGGGCCAAATGGACGGGGCTTATATGCGAGTTCACATGCCTCTTGTGTGTATAAAAGGACAGGCAGGGATCAGAGAAGCTCGTGGTCACAGGAACTGCACAGGGATTGAGCTAGTGAAAGTCAATTATGCAAAGTCCTCCATCAAGCATGCCTCCATCAAGCATCATAGCTAATTTTCGACGATAGATATGGGGAGAACCCACACCTACCCAGCCTCGACAAAACACACATCATCCTAACTAACTATTTTAGGATGGCGCCGGCAAGCTGCCAGCGCCATCCTAAAATAGTTGCTAAATTAGCTTCATCAGGAAGCACTAATAGATAAAATAAAGCAGGTGCTCGAGCTTCCTGTTGAAGCTAACTTAGTAACTATTTTAGGATGGCGCCGGCAGCTTGCCAGCGCCATCCTAAAATAGTTAAAAGTTCAACAGGCTTGTACTTTTGCCCCCCAAATCCGCCGCTCGAGGATCTCGCGGATTTTCAGTAAATTCGCGGATCGCAGATTTACCGAAAATCCGCGAAATCCGCGAGCAGAACGGATTTTCCGCTCATGATTAATTGGCACTCATTTTTGGGGAGCAAAACTTATTTTTCATCATCAGACTTTGACTCAGAGCAAGAGACAAAAAACAGACAAGGGAGAAGTAGTTGGAAGAGAAAGGCAATAACAAAGTGGTCAAAGAAGGAAGCAGAGATTAAAAAGAAGCTGCAGGAATTAGATAAAAAGACAAGAAGTGTAGAGCAGAGGTGAGGCAGTATGTTGCTACAAGCTCAGTCTAACTTGTCCAACAGTTACTAAGCAGAGGGAGCTGCTCCAGAGAGTATTCATATGCTATTGTCTTGGCTCCAACAACCCCCCTCCACCTCCTGAAATTAGCTAACTCAGTACATTTACCTGCCCCAAAATAAAATACAAAATCAAGATAATTTCGAAATTAACGAGTGTAGTTAGTATTGCATTTTCGATCACTGACCATGTGAAATCAGCGCTTACACCGTTCCATCGGCTGCTGGTTTATGGTCACTCCACTGCGAGTTTAAGAGCACAAGGCTACAAGAACAGTAGCCGTGAGTGGGTAATGACGGCAAAGAGCTAGCAACAAACAGGCCACTCCCCCAGGCACCGCTGACGTTCGGGGTTACTGGTTTATAGAAAGCTCTCCCTCGATCTGTAACAAAATATACAAACCTTCTCGATTTCAGAAACTGCTCTTTCAGGGTGCACCGGAAAACAATAGGTGAACTACACGTCTAAGCGCCCTTCAATCGGTAATAAGCTAATGAAGAAAGAGGTCTCAGTAACGAGGCTTCGACGTGGCATGCAGCAGATGAAAAGTCCATAGTTTAGAAGAGCCTCACTGAAGTCAATTTTGTAGCAATGGGTCAATAATGGCTGGTTGGAAGGCTTCTGCAGCAGCATTGCAGCCTTCCTCCAGTTTCTCCTCGTCTACTTTAGAACATTCCCAATTTATAGTTAGAACGTTTTAATTGTGATTGTAAATAGAATTGCATCTATATAGCACTTACTACCGCTGATGAGGCATTGAAGTGCTTTTCAGCAAGTAGCACACTTGAAAAGGATTAGTGGTGAATTAGTCCAGAGAAATTGTAATTAATTTGAGCGGTGACCAAGGAGCCTGTTAGTTGAATAGAAAAGGATTTGGGAGGGAGAAGAAGGAAGGGTCTAGAAAATGTTTATTTGGAGATCATAGCACTATGAGGCTGTTTGGGGGAGTAAAGGAGGGGGGAGAATAGTCTCTAAAAGTGGATTAGGGAGAAGATGAGGTGTCAGATGAGTCTACTAGGGATACGTGAGGGAAGGGTTTTGGAAGGCTTGTTTTGGAAGTCTGAATTGTAACAGAGGTTTGAGACGCTGAAAGAAGCAGTAAAGGAGGGAAGAGCCTAGAAAGAGTTATTTTGGGGATCATAGTAGTAGAATGGGGTTTGGGGAGTCAGAGAGTGGAGGTAGAGGATACATTGAGAAGGCTATAGGGTAGTGCATTGGAGATGTTAAATTAGGAGGAAAGTAATATATATAAAGATATAGAAGTACATGGAAGGTAATTATGTAGAGGATATAGTGAGAGAAGTATAGGATGAGATATAGGGCAGTGCATTAGAGACGCTGAATTGGGAGTAGAGTAATAAACATAAAGACACATAAGAACATGGAAGGTAAATATGTATAGGTAAGGTGAGGTAAAATAAGTTTCAGACCCCAATAATGAGTGCTGGTGGGCCCCACCTGCAACACTGGCTCAAAGTGAGCACTGTTATCACATGCAAGCTATAATGCAATATTTTCTCTTATTCATTTTATCTTGGTAAGTTGTATAGTTTTTAAGCTAATCTCAAGGCACTTCTATCTATATGTGTGGGAGGCGAGGAGAGGTACCAGAAGACAGGAGTGATGAAGAATAAGGACCTGGAGGAAGGAAAATACGAAACAAGATACATAGAATGTTAGATGGAGTGCTCGCCACTAAACCAAAATATCTGAATAGACAGAGCTATGTCCCACTGAGACCCACAGGAGCACAAATTACCTTTCACGGTTAGGGTTGGTAATGCTATTAACACATGAATATGGAAGATGATTACTGGGATCCTCTTCTCCTCGCCCCCTTGTTAGAATTGAAAATGTTACTGTCCATTTGCTCGTGTTTTATTCTGTGTTAAGTTAGCATTCATAGCTCCATTGTATTAGTAGCCGCCATTCTGTTGTATCATCGAAGCTAAGCTCCGGCCTCACACTGCTTGCCTCTGCAGAAAACAGCCTACATGCATCTTTCCTCTTGTTTCTCCAAGGCAGAGTTCAGCTGCACTAATAAATGTACTCTCTATTATGGCATTCCTTTGCTGTTAGATAGGCTCGTTCCCACCTTTTAGAATGGCGAGCATGGGCAAAGTAACCTTGGAGCGGAGATAACATGTACCCAGTCCCAGGACTGTAGCTGGATTGGTGTCACTACAACGCATGCTTTTACATCGCATGCCTTTACAACGCGGTTTTTACCACGCAGTCCATTACAACGCATAATGCTTTTAGGCGCTGGATAGTGAATTATTTAATTTACTATTCCAACTCCAGTCCCCGTGGATAGCAGGGAAGGTGTTGGATAGTAAATTAAATATATTCCCTATCCTAGAGCGCCCCCCAGCGCAATGCGTTGTAATGGTATGCGTTGTAATGGTTGCGATGTAATGGTAGTGCGTTGTAAAAAATGCGTTGTAAGTGATGTTCCCCCTGTGGCTCATCCTTCTGTGCCTCCTTTGGTTGCTAGGGCCTGGAGTGGAATTTTCCAGCCTGGAAGTTATGGATTTGGAAATGTATAATATTTTATGCCATGTTGGGGGGTGTCAGTCCCTCTGCAGCTATCTCATGAGGCTGGTCAGACTGGGCTCCGCTGAAGCGCAATACTAATAAAGAACGTGGGTTTATATTCTCTACTGTCTAACCGACTCTTCATTGGTTTGGAAGGCCGAGAGTTGGTCATGAGTGACCCGAATGACCCTATTCGGGTCACTTCCTTCTCCTTACAAAAATACGTTTCCTGATGGAAAACCTAGAGCTAAGGGCCTGTACCACTGTAACACAGATATAGATCATATTCTAATGAATCAGATTGGCTATCTCACTCTTAACATTTTATAAAATTAATTATCTAAATACAATTTGCTCTGACAATTTTGGTAGACCTTATGTGACTTATTACACTAACAATAATCATGCAGTTCATCAGTACACATGACCATTTCTGGATCTGTTACAAAAATAATATTTTCTTTTCTACTTTTATGTGAACAACTTTGGTTTAATGTTGGCCATTCTCGGTTAACATTTTACTGTTTTTAAAATGAATCATTCACCAGGGTGTTTTTGGTGGATATTATATTATTTATTATACTAAGGACGTTTCCATGAACCTTTTTGGAAAACATCCATTGTTAATATACAAATATGTATTCATCACTTAAGAAAGTTCAATATTGTTTGATGTCTTGATCATATTCACTGGACCATTTTTGGCAAATGTAGATCTTCTATTGCTTCATGAAGTACGTTTGCTTAACATTTCCGCGCTCTACACGTTCTAGGTTAGAACCAAGACACATGGGTCATGGCAGTGCTTCCCAAACTTTTTAGCACCACAACCCAATTTTTAGAGCAACAAACTTTCACGGCCTTCCTAGTTTTAATGGACATGAGATTGGTGATTTTTTCATGTCACTAAAGCATGGTGTGGTAGTCATTAATAGAAAGCACATTTTCCACTGAAATGACCACTAAATTTGCACAGACAGTTTTACACAAATGATACGTGCAAATGTATTTTCATCATTTGTTCATCACCAAGTAAAGTGTGTTGACCCTTTTAATATCTTTGTTTCCCTCTAACTTCAGAATTACAAATACAAGTACTTCGTGTTTGCTTTCCTAGCTGCTGAATGTAGATAGTTCATTTACAGGTATTTACATTTTGTTGGGAGATAAAAAATAATATGGCATCCTATTTCCTTTAATACTCCCTGCACCTTACCAAGATCGTTTACATAATTCACTTTACTTTTTTTTGTCAGACAGCAAAGTGAAGGGAGTTTGTAAATACCAATTCCCATGTTAAAAAAGCATTGGCAATGCCAAAAGCCCTGTTTTAAAAGCTTACTGTATGGTAATGTGAAGAATTACAAGTAAATAGAATGGAAACATATGTATTTATGTGAAAGCAAAGAACTGTATAATAATATTGGGGTATGTTAACCCCTTCGCTGCGGCGGCTATTCCGCCGCAGCGCTAAAGGGGCGGGGCGGCCGCGTGGCGGCCGCATGCTGGTGACGGAGCCGCTCCGTCACCAGCCGCGGTTGAGCTATGCTGGTGACGGAGCGGTTCCGTCATGACCCGCCCCGCTCATTAGAACGCCCGCGCAGGCGCGAAATCAGCACCGCGCAGGCGCGGCGGCCGGGCCATGACGGAACCGCTCCGTCATCAGCACAGCTCAACTGTAGCTGATGACGGAGCGGTTCCGTCATCAGCATGGAAGGGGTTAAAAGATCAGGTGACAGTTGCACTGTCACACCAGACCTAAACCCCATGTATGTTAATGACTACCCTCCTCTCATCTATGCTGCTGCCACAGAAAAACAACATAAATTAACTAGTTATTTAAGACACTTAAATAGCATTCCAATGTGATGTGTGTGCCCCTAAAAGTTCAAGCTTAGGCAGCTAGATAAATAAAGAAAATGATCACAGCTGCTTCGAGGGCAAGCACTGTTTAGGTCGAAGTCTACAAGATAGTGCAGCTGCCTGGATTGCTAAAGACATCTTGGGGACATTCAAAAAGCTGACCTCTGAATGTATTCCACCTGTTGCTTACCATTGGCTTTGTGATTTACAACTCACATTTTCTGGCTTTCTTTTTGCTGGCTTTTTTTTGCTTTTGGCTGTCTATCCTGTTGTCCAAACCTTGATTATGGTATACTTCCACAAACTCACTTTCTGCAAATAAGCCTTTAAATCTTTTTCTTATCTTGTCACATTTGCTGTGCATTAAAAGACAGAGGTCAAATGTCAAGCAATGTCTTCCAATGGAGCTTGGTGTTTATTTACTATTCTTTCTCCGATTTCAAAGTAAGAAAATGTATGTGACAATCTTGCTGAGTATCCATGTTATAGGAAAGGGGGCATGATTTTAATTTTTTTGCTGTGTGCTAGAGAAAAAAAGAACGGTGCTGATGTTTCAGAATATATCAGAATTAGTACAAACAAAGCAAATTGTTTGTACAATTCTGAAGTGTAGTGAAAACAAATATTTGAATTAAATCACAACACGTCAATACATTACTAGGTGATGACATTTGTACACATTATTGTTGGGGGCAGTAAAACCGTATTTTAGTGTAAATGTAATCGTCATTTCAATTGAAAATGTTTTATATGTAATGGCAGTGCACTACCTCACCATGTATACTCCACACTATGCCACTCCAATCCACTCCAAGCACTTCTACCCTATGCCACGCCACTCTATTTTAAGCCACTCCATTCTACGAAATGCAACTCACCTGTAAGCCCCTTCACTCTCAGACCTCTACGACATGCCACGCCACTCCAATCTACGCCACTCACTCCACAACACGCTACTCCATTCAACCACGCCCCTTCACTCCACACCACCTGCCCACTCCACTCTATCCCACTCCACTCCAATATATCCCACTCCCCTCCAATCTATCCCACTCCCCTCCAATCTATCCCACTCCTCTCCAATGTACCCAAATCTACCCTACCCCACTACACTTCGCTACAATCTAGCCCAATCTACTCTACTCCAATTTACCGCGCCCCACTCCAATTGACTCTACGCACTCCACTTAAATCTACCCCGGTCTGTCCCACTCCACTCCAATCTAACCCAATCCAACCCCACTCTACTCCAATCTACTCAATTTCACTCCAATCTACCCCAATCCAATTTAACCCGCTCCATTCCAATTTATCCCACTCCACTCAAACTCCACTGGAATCTATTCAACTCCTCCTCGATCCAATCTAACCCACTCCACCACAATCTACCTCATTTCAATCAACCACAATCTACCCCACTCCAATCCAATCTATTACACTTCAATCCACAAAATCTACCCAGGTCCACTCTACCACACTGCACTCCAGTCTAACCAGCTCATGCCCAATCCGCCCCACTCCACCCTAATCCCATCTACCCTCGCAAATCTACTACACTCCATTCCACTCTACCCAATCTACCCCACTCTACCACATGCCAATCAAATCTACCCCTCTCCATTCCAATCTAACCCACTCCACCCCAATCTACTCCACTACTATCTACCCTACCCCACCCCAAACTGCCCTACTTCAATCTGCTCTACTCCAATCTACCCCACACCAATCTACCCTAACCCAATCTTCCCCACACCACTCTGTCCAACTCCACTCTGTCCAACTCCACTCTGTCCAACTCCACTCTGTCCAACTCCACTCTGTCCAACTCCACTCTGTCCAACTCCACTCTATCCAACTCCACTCTATCCAACTCCACTCCAATATATCCCAATACACCCCACTCCTATTTCACTCCAATTGACCCACTCCGATCCAATCTATTCCACTTCACTCCAATCTACCCAAACATAATCCACCCAATCTATTCCACTCCGATCTACCTCACTCTACTCTACCTAACTCCACCCAAATCTACTCCACTCTGCTCCAGTCTACCCCGCTCTGCTCTAATCTACCCCACTTTGCTCCAATCTACCCCACTCTGCTCCAATCTACCCCACTCTGCTGCAATCTACCCCACTCTGCTCCAATCTACCCCACTGCGCTCCCATCTACCACACTCCCATCTACCACACTCCCATCTACACCACTCCCATCTACACCACTCCCATCTACACCACTCCCATCTACACCACTCCCATCTACACCACTCCAATCTGTCCAACTTCTATCTATCAAACCCCAACCTATCCATATCCAATCTACCCCCATCCACTGCACTCCAGTCTTTACCAATCTACCCCACTTCACTTCAATCTACCCCAATATATCCCATTCCACTCTAGCCCCCTTCACCTCAATCTACTCCACTTCACCTCAATCAATCCCACTTCAATTTGATCCACTCTCTCACTCCAATTTACCCCTCTCCAATCTACCCCACCCCATCCTAATCTACTCCACACCACTCCAATCTACCCAATTCCGCTCCAATCTACCCAACTCCAAAATACCTGAAACTATCTCCACTGAGTTCCATTCTACCCTACTATAATCCACCCAATCTACCCTACTCCAATCTATTCCACTCCAATGTACCAACTCCACTCCAGTCTACCCTACGCCACTCCAATCTACCGCAATATATCACAATCCACTCTACCCCAATCAACCTACTCCTATCTACCCCACTCCAATCTATCTCACTCTAATATACCTCAATCTACTCCACTCCAATCTACCCGACTCCACTCCAATTCAATCTACTCTACTCCAATCTACCATGCTAATCTACCCAACTCCCCCACTCCAATCTACCACACTCCAATCTACCACTATCCACCCCACTTCAATCAACTGCTCTCTACCCCTACAAGATAATGACAGAATTTATAGGCATCTTTGTTTATTGCTTGTACTTTTGCAACTCACCAACAAAAAGTGGCCTCCCAATCCACTCCATAGCGTGGGGCGCACACTTAGCTTTGTCATGTTTCAAT
The DNA here is from genome assembly GCF_964263255.1 of Lissotriton vulgaris. NCBI lineage: Eukaryota > Metazoa > Chordata > Amphibia > Caudata > Salamandridae > Lissotriton > Lissotriton vulgaris. The sequence continues at coordinate 842,865,485 of NC_141695.1, forward strand.
TCTACCACCCAGCAGATAGGGCCCAGGGAGGCAATAAGCAAACAATTCAAACCCATGCTTGTCATATACCTAAAAGCCAGTGAAAGCGGAAGTGTCAGCACGCGCTCTTCGGATATCTTAGACGGGAAAGAGTGAGCGTTTAGCTTACATTTAGCTCGTCAACAGACTCCTAATTTGCCACTGAGGTGACAGGACATGAAGTGCAAACTATTGTGAGTACACAGGAATATTACAACCCTCTTTACATTCTGTTCCCGCTGCTGTCTTTTTGACCCGCGAGGCACAGGGAGCACAGCCAGTGCCAGAGAAGCAAAGGGTAAACCAGAAGTAGCAACGGCCTCTGCTGACGTGCGCGTGACCCGAGAATAAGCTCGATTTGTAGAAAGTAATGTACTGAGCGAAGATGGAAGCACGTAAGGCCGTAGCAGGTGCTTCACCACGTGACGCCAGCGAGCGCTGCCAATGCAGCTGGCCCGGGCAGAGTCAGGGGTGAGTCACCCTCGCTGGAACGTCAAGGTTATTGAATTTAGAATCCCGCGTCGGACACATCTGCAGGCCAGGGAGTGTGACTTCTTTCACCTTCTCAGCTTACCCAGCAGCCAGGCATGCAGTCCTCTGACTGGGGGCATCCAGAGGGAGCAGCTCGCAAACACCAGCGCATGCCACCGACAAGCACCTGTTGCTCTGAACACACACCGTGGCATTATTTGGGGCACAGCTAAGAAAGCAGGAGATGAGCGCAATTTAAAACAAGCATTGGCATAGCCAATAGGGCTCGCCTTTGGGACCTTATAAGTGTGTAGCCATGCAACCGTTGATGTTGTTGCACCAAGGATATTGTGCTGCATAGCTGGGTCCCAAAAGCGAGACCTATTGGCTATGCCAATGCTTGTTCATACACTGCGTTCAGCAGAGGCAGGGCAATCCAAGCAACAGTCCGACCCCCTTTAAATAACTCATTATAAACAGACAATTGCTGGCAACGGCCAATAATTACTGCATCTAACGCTTGTGGGAATAATGCTCTCTTTCCGATATGAAGGGCCCTGGTTTTCATTTCCTGGGTGGCAATCGCTGCTGGGGGACGGAGCTCAGACAGGAGCTGTAACTGAAGTGGAGAAGCCCCAGCCGACATTTACCCGGTCGTGTTATTGAACCGCTCATCAGCCTTCTGCGGGCTCTGACATAGCCACACGTATATGCTGCTGATTTCGACCTGCCAATTTTTTGGCCTGTGGCATATTCTGGTTACAAATTACTTCTAAATCAATTCAATAGTTGCCTGCAACACCAAATATCTCCCTGCCTTTATGGCCCAAGGCAGTTCTCAGAGAATCTACCAAAGCTGAAAGTCTTAGACAACATCCACATTCGAAGTGATAAAATCTATTTAGATGATCCACATAAAACAAGTCGAAAATATGTATTTAAGATAAACGTGCAGTGCATGACTAGCTGGAAATGTTCACAACCCACATATTTAAAGGCATGCCAAAAATATGTTCACAAGATCTGCGTTTAAGAACAAGTTGAACATCTCTTTATAAAATGAACATGTAATCACATGTCAAACTAGGGGACATAACAGAGTCCTCTCCCCCCCGCCCCCCCCCCCCCCAGCCCCCGTGTTGACTGCACCTTAGAGGTCAGAGGGGCCTCTTTAAAGATCCATCTGATGAGAAAAAACGTTACAGAGGCCGGCCAGGGTCCTATCATGAGTGGCAGAGTTGAATGGAAAAAAAATAATTCACTGAAGAGTGCCTTTCATTCAAAAGCGAGGGACTCTTGGAGGGTTAAAATAGGTTCAAACTTTTCCTGGTGCTCTTCCAGTTTGCACATACAGGGCGTCTTTAAGACAGGTCAGAGTACAGGGGAGACAAAGCAGCCTGCGAAGATCTTTGTGTGCCCCAAATTTTTCAAGGCACAATAATAACAGAAAGCTAACTGGTGAATAATGTACGTGCTCATAGAGCTGTTTTTGTTCTAGTTGTGGTTTTGGCTTATTAAATAGCACAGAACGGTTAATGAGCCTGCTGCAATTGTGTAACAACCAGATTACAGATTATCATTTTATGGTAATAGCTCAGTAGGCTGCTGCTTTTCTCACAGAGAATGTTTCCCCCTGAAGTTTTGTTACGCCACTTTGTCAAACGTCCCCGGCAAGTACAACCTAGGTAAGAAAAGAACGCAGAAAATCTAGGCTCTGTTTAAAAAAAAAACACATGTAAATGCGTGCTGTAAAATAGGATTTACAAGTTCAGCAAGTGTCTGGGGAAAGTGGTAAAAGGTCAAATAATTGTTACTATAGGGATACGTAGTAGAAGAACATATGATGAGACGTCTGATCTAAGATCAACACGCAAGGACATGTCGAAAAGCTGTTTACAGTAGACACATGCATTCCCTGGTGAACATCTTCCACATGAAATGACATGCTCAGAAAAACGTGTCTCTAGACTCATTTTGATGGTACAAATTACCTGACAACTCTCCCATAAATTGGGCACAGTTTGCGAATACTCCCTCAGGCACACAAACTGCTACCTTCAACAAGTGTTTAAAGATTATGATTTTAGGAAACAATGGACTTAAGTTTCCCTTCCTCTTAATCTGTGCGCCTTTTCATTCGAAAGGATTTTAGTATTGAATTGAAAATAAAAGAATGAGTAAAAAAACAGGGTAGCCTTTAAACTGGGAGATGCCCTGGGAATTACAAAACCCCGATTTAAGGGGTGTCTAACCATTGTCAACAAAGCATGACAACTGCAGACGGCAAAGCAACGGCAAGACAAGCAGTGTAAAAAAAACCAAAGAGCAGGTAAATGCTAACAGCTTTTTTCAAGCACTCGTGCTGACATCCACCTTACGGGAGCGAGTAGCGGCACGCGGGCCATCTGTTTTCAATTAGCAATACGCTGCTGCTCGCTCTCGCAAGGTGGATACCAGCACAAGCACGAGTGCTTGAAAAGAGCTGACCAATTATTAAAGGTCATCACCTAGGCGGGACCTAAAAATACAGATGTAAGGTGTGGATTGCTAGAAATATACACCATGCAGAACTCATGTGAAAATCCTCCACATCTTCCTAAAAATAACAAAATGTGGGACGCCAACCAGTCTAAGGGGTGGAAGGGTGCAGTCTGAGGGGGGCTGAAGGGGGAAGTGGGGGTTCTTCAGTCTTCGATTTCACAACAATCATGCGGGCATATCTTCTTTAAATATATTACCTGAGAAGAAAGGAGGCTTAGGGGGTATTGGAAAGGGCGAGCAGCCGGGATTGTTAGTAGTATTTAAAACTCAATATTTTGTAAAATAACCATCATTTTTTAAGAACTTCAAAACAGAGAGGAGAGTATGGGTGTGTGTTAGTCGGCGTGTGCATGTAAAAGTCCTAGGTGAACTCCAACAGACACTTCACGGTACCAGACTGAAAGCACCTCTTCCCGAATATTTACTACGTAACACACCCCAAACACCCCTGCCCCCCCACTTGAGGCTACCCCCATGGATCCAGTTTCCAAAAGAAATTTGTAAAGCTATGGAAACTTTGTGTACGGCTAGGCATGGCGGGGGTTGGGGATTCTCAAGGCAGGGACAAAAGGAACGGCAGAGAAAGCTTAAAAATACAAGGGTGACAGACATAGAGTAATACCGTAAGCCTGGCAAGAAGGAAAGATGGACATGAATTAACAGGGGAAGCCTTGCAGGAACGAGAGACAGGGAAACCTTGCAGTAGTGAGTGGCAAACATGATGCAGCCTTCCAATAATAAGTCCCACACACAGAGTAACAAACACACAGTAACAATTCAGAAACACACAGCAACAAAAGAAGCCTTGTAGTCAAGTCGCAACCATGCAGAAACAAGAGAAGGCTTGCAGGAACAAGTAGGTGATATACATTAGGTAACACGGGAAGCCTAGAAGTAACAAATGCAAACATGCAGCAACAAAGGAAGCCTCGCAGTAACGGATGAAAAACATGCAGCAACAAGGGAAGCCTCACAGTAACGAATGACAGACATGGAGCAACAAGGGAAGCCTCACAGTAACGAATGACAGACATGCATCAACAAGGGAAGCCTCGCAGTAACGAATGACAAACATGCAGCAACAAGGGAAGCCTTGTAGCACTGATTGACAGACCAGTATGAACAAGGGAAGCCTCGCAGTAACAAATGACAAACATGCAGCAAAAAGAGAAGCCTCGTAGTAACGAATGACAAACATGCAGCAACAAGGGAAGCCTCGCAGTAATGAATGACAAACACGCAGGAACAAGGGAAGCCTCGCAGTAACGAATGACAAACACGCAGCAACAAGGGAAGCCTCGCAGTAATGAATGAGAAACATGCAGCAACAAGGTACGCCTTGTAGCACCGACTGACAGACACGTATTAACAAGGGAAGCATTGCAGTAACGAATGACAAACATGCAGCAACAAGGGGAACCTTGCAGTAACGAATGACAAACATGCAGCAACAAGGGAAGCCTTGCAGTAACGAATGACAAACATGCAGCAACAAGGACAGCCTCGCAGTAAAGAATGACAAACATGCAGCAATAAGGGAATCCTCGCAGTAACGATTGACAAACATGCAGCAACAAGGGAAGCCTCGCAGTAATGAATGAGAAACATGCAGCAACAAGGTACGCCTTGCAGTAACTAATGACAAACATGCAGCAACAAGGGAAGCCTTGCAGTAACAAATGACAAACATGCAGCGACAAGGACAGCCTCACAGTAAAGAATGACAAACATGCAGCAATAAGGGAAGCCTCGCAGTAACACATGACAAACATGCAGCAACAAGGGAAGCCTCGCAGTAATGAATGATAAACATGCAGCAACAAGGGAAGCCTTGCAGTAACTAATGACAAACATGCAGCAACAAGGGAAGACTCGCAGTAACGGATGCCAAACATGCAACAACATGGGAAGACTCGCAGTAACGAATGACAAACATGCAGCAACAAGGGATGCCTCCAAGTAACGAATGACAAACATACAGCAACAAGGGAAGCCTCGCAGTAACTAATGACAGACATGAAGCAACAAGGACAGCTTCACAGTAACGAATGGCAAACATGCAGCAACAAGGGAAGCCTTGCAGTAACGAATGACAGACATGCAGCAACAAGGAAAGCCTTGCAGTAACGAATGACAAACATGCAGCAACAAGGGAAGCCTCACAGTAACGAATGACAAATATGCAGCAACAAGGGAAGCATCGCAGTAACGAATTACCAACATGCAGCAACAAGGGACGCCTCGCAGTAACAAATGACACACATGCGCAACAATGGAAGCCTCACAGTAAAGAATGACAAACATGCAGCAACAAGGGAAGCCTCGCAGTAATGAATGACAAATATGCAGCAACAAGGGATGCCTCGCAGTAACGAATGCCAAACATACATGAACAAGGGAAGCCTCGCAGTAACTAATTTCAGACATGCAGCAACAAGGACAGCCTCGCAGTAACGAATGACACACATGCAGTAACAAGAGAAGCCTGGCAGTAACAAATGACAAACACGCAGCAACAAGGGAAGCCTCGCAGTAACTAATGACAGACATGCTGTGTTGGACTTGGCCCTTCTGGCAGGTTCACCCCTAAACTTTTTGCTTTGTGGTTGTGACCCAGTGGTAGTGATTTTTGGTTTCTGCGCACTTTCAATGAGTCCCAGTGGAAAGTGCGTGTGCACTCTGAGTGCGTGTGTGAGAATGGCCTGCCCTCCCATAGGAATGCATGGGGAATGTATGTGTCCCTGGTAGTTCCTGATGCGTGGGGTGTGCAGGCTCGAGTTTGGTATGTGCAAACTCGTGAGATTGAATGCTGCGTAATGATGTATGCGGCAAGAGGCTTCACCAGTTCAGGGAGCATTATTGTTTAAGAGCCCAGAGGGGCTCACGGTGCCACAGTGGTTTTGCGAGCCCAGAGAAGGCTCGAGGGGGCACCTTGATTTCTACGAGCCCGGCAAGGCTCAGAGGGCACCATTTGCTCAGTGGTAGAGCGGCCCCGGAAGGCAGCGGGCCGCTCCCACCTTGCCTCACATTATTGGCAGAGCCACAGAGGCTCTATGGGGCACTTTCTTTGTTTAGAGCCAACAGGCTCTTGGGGACACGAGTGATGTGTTCAGAGCCTGCAAGGCTCCAACGTTGTCCCCACCAGTGTCCCCACAGCTGCCCAGCACTTAGTGGGCAGCTGCCACGTTTAGGCCCCCCCTGACATTGGGACACAGGGCGTCCTAGCCCCAACAAGGCCAGAGGGCCTAGGGACAGTCATAGGTGGTGACTAATGTGAATTTCTGATAATTGTATTCTTTTCCTTACACCTCTGAATGTTTTTAGGCATCATGTGTTTTCCTTCCTTACACCGCTGAATGTAGGTTCTGCATCATGTGTTTTCCTTCCCTGCACCTCTGAATGTGTTGATTATGCGTCATATGCCTTGTTCCTTACACCTCTGAATGTATGTTATACATCATGTGTTTTATCCCTACACCCCTACAGGTATTGTGATACTTAGGTGGTTGTTTTCTTGCTAGTACAGGTGTTGCTAGCGAAGCCCAGGTTCCCTGTGTAATATTCTCCTAAGGTAGGGAGGGTTGCGTAGGTGGTACTTACCTTTTACCAGTGATTACTGGTTGTGTGCTTTATGTTCTATTTTGTGCTACAGTGATTTATATTCTATGTACTAAGTGCTAATTCTACCCAGTGCTAAGTTCTAAAAGTGCCTATTCCTGACAGTGGTCCATGTGGCCCTGTCTTGTACATATCCCCTGTAAATTCTGCCCGTGCCTGTTGGCACATTGTAAAGTGTGTGTTTTATCTAATGTGTTTTGGTATAATACAAAGGCTATTTTTATATATAACCTTGTGTGGAGTTTCCTTTGTGGTGGGCCTTGGGTGTTGTTGCTGGGTGCGCGCGTAAACACTTAACCTACATAGCCTCCAAGTTTAGCCTTGCTGCTCGCGTCACTTTACCTAGAGGGTGAGCAGGGGTTATCTTGGCGTGTAACTCCCTTGCCCTGACTTGGGAGTGGTGACCTCTGACTGACTTTGGCGCAAGCCCTGGCCAGCCAGGGATCCCATTTCTAACATGCAGCAACAAGGGAAGCCTCACAGTAACGAATGACAGACATGAAGTAACAAGGGAAGCCTCGCAGTACCTAATGACAGACATGCAGCAACAAGGACAGCCTCGCAGTAACGAATGACAGACATGAAGTAACAAGGGAAGCCTTGTAGCACCAACTGACAGACCTGTAGTAACAGGGGAAGCCTTGTAGCACCGACTGACAGACATGTAGTAACAAGGGAAGCAATGCAGTAACGAGTGACTGACATGAAGTATCAAGGGAAGCATTGCAGTCATGAATGACAAACAAAGGAGACTTAGAGAAATGAGGGACAAACTTTCAGTAACAAGGGAAAGATATCAGGTACTGAGTGACATGCATGAAGTCACAAGGTAAGCCTTGCAGTAACAAGTGTAAGACCTGCAGTAACACAAGGAAGATGTAAATACTGACAGTAACGAGTGACAGGCATTCAGTACAAAAAAGGAAAACTTGCAACAACAGGCGACAGACATGCAGTAGCATGGAAAGACTTGCAGTAACAAGTGGCAATCATGCAGTGGCAAGTGAAGGCCATGAACACCAAGGGTAAGACACCGAAGAAGGGCAAAACAGGTAGGAAAGCAAACATTTTAGTTAAAAATTAGGGAAGGGTCTGAAGAAAAGGGAAAGGGATTAAGACCAGGGAATAATAAGGTCTCTATTAAGAGCGCCTCGCAATCTTACAACCTCTATACAGACAGCCCTTTTTAGCCACGCCCTGCATTTACAAGATATGCAGAGTTTACCGCACGCCCAGAGATTTCCTCATACAGACATCGACTTGACAATACTTACTGGAGGGAAAATACGTGGTAAATACCAGGACAGGTGCCTTGTAGTGCAGAAAGCACCGAAAGTCGTCTGATGCAGGGGCGGCCTTAGGCATGTGCAAGCTGTGCACCTACACAGGGCCACCAAACCCCAGGGGCCACCACGCCAATATATATCCTTAATATAATAATCCTCTGAGGATGGATACATATTTGCGTGGGGGCCCCTGGAAGGGATTCTGTTCCACTTCTAAACACCCTGACCCCCCCTCTTCACTCGCCTCCGTGCTCCACCCCGCCTGGACCCCCTCTTCCGGGACCCCTACTTACGCTCCCTGCCCAGGGCCGCCATGAGCCTAGAGCGGCCCCTGTCTGTTGTGACCCATTCTGCAGGGCTTAATGTGTCACTAATGATATATACTGATCTCCGGATTATGGGTATTTAGCGGGGGGTGATAAAAAGTGGGACTTCCGCAATAAAGACCTAATAGACCAGACATGAAAAAGGAGAAGAGCGTACATGAGCAAAGCCAAAAAAAACTGTAAAAATGAGTGGAAGATCAGATACGAATAAAAGGAAAGCCCAGGAAAAAAGAAGGGTAACAAGGACAGACGATGCAGAATAACATAAAAGACTGGGCAGGATAGATGGAACGATTGGGCAAGATGATGGCAATGACCAGGAGGGACTTAGGAAAAACGGCACAGTAAAAAAAGAAAGATTGGCAGCAATAAGGCAAAGACCGAGGAAAAAGGCAAACCCCAGGAATAGGTGGAAAACCTGGGTGGATAAAGGGAAAATTCCCACAAAAAAACCCAGGACGGACTGAGGGAAAGACCTGACAGAATAAGAAAGGCCTGGTAAAAGTGAGGGCTAAGGAAGGCACAAATCAACGAGGGGAAGAGTGGCAGCAGTACGGGAAAAGCTCAATCGAAAGAAGGGAAAGGTCAGGCAGTAGGAAAGGCAACAATGACCTGATGACAGAGCAGCATTGGAATAGCAGGCAGTATTGAGAAAACAAGTCACGAGCGTAAGAACGCCCTACCTGTGGCACCAGAAACACAATCCAAATATCAATGCCTAGAGATTAACACTGTACAATACTCTTGTACCTAAAATGACAGTATGTCAGTGTAGAGCAAGGTAGGAGAGAAAGCCCAAATCACAATGGGAAACATTTAAAATTCCTTCCCTATATTGTAGTGAGCAGACACTGCAATCTCAAGGAGGAGGCGAATGTTTTTTCCACTTAAGAAGATTGTTTGGAAAATGTAAGTAAAACTGTCCATTTACTGCAAGTTTTGGAAATACTTCGAATGAAAAGGCATGGGTTTTAGAGGCAACTCTGTGAAGCCGCTAATGAAGAAAGACAACACATCAAGGTATGCCACATTTGAGCAAATATTCCACCATAAAAGACAACATTTAATGCAGCCATTAAAAATGTGTAAGGTAACAATGACATTTGCAGGACGGAGGATGAGTGAAGCCACAGACGACAACCCATTCCCCACTCATGTCTGCACTCATTTCAGCAATTCTGGAGGGAATGTCACACACTGTAGCTTACTGCCAGAGACGCAGCTGGGGGGTTGGCCTGTGCCTCTGCACAGACGCAGAGGTGCCTGGAACTTTTGAATCCTCTGACCAAGCCTTCCAATCTGTAATGCTGCACTGGACATTGACTGTGCCCACCTTCCCAGTCGCTCAACGTTGCACAGAAAGCCTGGAGCCGTCTGCACCTCACTGATCATTTTCTTAAATGGACCTGCTTGGATCCTTGCTATCCTCTTGGCTAGGACTACGGCTTTGGTCTTGCTGAAGCTCAACTCTTTGATATCTAATCTGTTGCTGCTGCTGAGCTTGCACTACTTGCAAGTCCATAGCCAGCCAATAGGTCCTGAAAGCTAAAAGATATGCTAAGACCACAAACCCTCCACAATGAGGGGGGGGGGGCTGGCAACAGTTCAGACTCAATGTGGGTGTCTGTAAACATCCATAGATCTCCAATCCCTTACACAAGGCAGAGACAGCGACAGCCTGCCTAAGAGCTCTGTTGCAGGTGAGACCTTGGTGACTGATGATAACACTAGGCTACTCACCATATCTTACTGTTTGCACCCATTTCAGGTTTCGCCTTTTTAGACTGGCACGTGTGGGGCATCCATCAACAGGTTAGACTGGCACGTGTGGGGCATCCTTCACCAGGTTAGACTGGCACATGTGGGGCGTCCATTGCAAGGTTAGCTTGACAAATTCATGGACCCTGGGGGACCATTTTCAACCCCATGTCCAGGGCTAAAGCCCCACTGTGTACCACGTTACCCACTTGGTTGGCATACCTCTACCGTACCCCTTGCCTACAAGTATGAACTCTGAGTCACTATATCTTTGACACTTTCAATACTATTGTGTTTAATTTCTGTTGCAGTACCTAACCGTGCATATTTAGCGTTTGAACATGTTTTATATAGCCAAAACGATAGAAATGATCTAGTTTTAGCAAACAGATTACAATCCTTTATTTTCTCTATTCCTTTAAAGCTCAGCACACATTAGCTGTAGTTGTGTTACTTGCACTGGTTCACTGTCGTTTCTGTTCTTTGCAAGATCAAAGATTTTCAAACAATAGGGTTCACAAAAATTTGAGCTGTTATAGCTACACAAATATTAGAAACTGCTCTGCAAACATTAAAACTTCACAAACGTACAGGGTGTTTATGCAGGGACCCTTGTTTTAGAATTGTTTAGTGTTTGAACATATGCTGTGATTGTTGTCCAGTAACCTTAAATAAAATTACCATTCTCATTTGGCGAGTACCGACTCAATGTACCATGTTGTGTAACATTTATTTTCCTTTGAATTGATCTTGGTTATACTGAGGTGTTAATATATAGAGAGGTTATTATCTAGATAAGTTATTATTACACTTGGCACACAACTGTTAGCTGAATATTTACACTCCATTGTGGCTGTGGTAAAGGTGTCGTAGTGTGCCTTGATCTGCTCCGATCCTCCAGTTGTATAAGACTTTGGATTGGTCGTCAATGTCTACCCAGAAAGGCGAGGCCTCTTCAGTGAGACCAACTTACTGTTGCAGACTTGGTCTCATGAGCACTGGTCGTTAAGAAGCCTTAGCTCCCCCACCCCTCCCGTGGAGAGCTCAGAGGCGCTTATCAATGCTTGCTCGTGAGAATCCAGAGTATTAGCTAGAAGTAACGACAACCTAGCAAAGAATTGCAGGGTCCCCATTTGACAGTTTGGCCACAATATTACAAAAACACCTTTTATCTAGCCATCGCCACTTTTTGGAAAATTTTTATTGACAACATGACAATGGAGACAAAATACAGATACTGAACATTCGGAGGGAGGAACACATTGGCAAAGTTATGGTAGAATGAATGAATCGGTTCGTAGACAGCAAAAACGACATAAAGGAAAATCAATGACAATGACAGTGGAGCAGAGATAACAATCCTAACAGAATATAACTAATGTCGTTGGAATACATTTAATTTGACATTTTATAGAAAGTTTCCCCATATCTTTTCAAATTTCCTTAATGACTGTACCCCTCTGAACTTGGTCAGGGCCGCCTCCATGGAATGTATTTCATTGACCAACGACCACCATTCCAAAACATGAGGAGGTTTAGGGGAGATCCATACTCGAGCAATAGTTAATTTAGCGCAGGACATTAGTTTAGTAACTAGATTCTGCTCGTAAGAAGAAAAGGGGTGAATATCTAGTATTATCAGTGGAGCCGACAGTGAAGGTGGCTTGCTCAGTTTCATTTTCAAAACCTTGTCTAATGCTCACCAGAACTCCTTTAACAAAGGGCAAGAAAAAAACATATGTTCTAGGTCAGCACCATCTAGGTCGCACTTGGGGCACTTAGTACGATCGCTATAGGCAGCATTTAAAGACCATTTAGAAATTACTTTGGGAGTGTAATAAAGCAAGCAGGTACTTTTAAACTGTTGTAGACTTAAACTTGACGAACGAACAAGATTGTTCAGGTTGGAAAGGGAGTGAGCAATCTGGTTAGAGGTTACATTGCACCCCATCTTCAAGCTGCATTTCTCTGCTAGTTTAGAGAAGTCGCCTGTCTTATAGGTGTTTAAGCATTTATAGCTTTTACTTATTAAAGACTTGGTCGTTAATGAGCAGAAGCATTCCCAAATGTCGGAGTCTGAAGGTTCTGAAATTTTCATCTTGCGTATTAAAAAGTCGTGGATTTGAATATATTGAAACCTCATTGAGTCAGTAAGTTTGAATACATTTTTAAGTGCCCCGAAGTCTAAGAAACCTTCAGACCCATAGAGATCCCCCAAGTTTTAATTCCATGAGTGGACCATTTATTTGCCCTGCCATCGTTAAAATTCCCAGGGAGACCCGGATTTCCCCACAATTGTAGTCTGGGATGAAAAAACGAAGTGTGTGACAAAAAGTCAAGATATTAAACCAAATTTTTGCAGAGTCTCTGGCAGTCTTAAATTTGACCCTTTTGTAATAATTTGGGTCGTTTCATTTTAACAAAAACATTCTGGAGTCTGAGTTAAGCATAAGGATATGGAAAAAAATTGAGTATCAGAATTGAGCAAGGAGCGCAGCCGGCCTATAAAAGTGGACCAAAAGTATAATTTAAAGTCTGGGAAATTAAGTCCCCCTGCCTCTACTGTCCCTTTTAGTAACGTCAAGGATCTACGAACCTTTTTATATCCCCAAATAAAACTGCTAAATAAACCATCTATTTTCTTAAAAAAGGAATTTTGGAGTGCTAGTGGTATAGAACGAAATAAGTAAAGGAATTTAGGGAGCACTTTCATTTTGATCAGGTTGATTCTACTTATGATGTTTAAGGGAAGTTTGTGCCATTTCTTCAGTGACGAAGCAGTAGATTTTAATAGAGCATCGTAGTTTACGTGGATGATATCACAGTTTTTAGACGTAATTTTAACCCCCAGATAATTAGCAACCTTACATATACCAGTGATAATTCCTTGTGGTTTGTGGTTCACAACTATTTGTGTTTTATTGATATTTAATTTGTATCCTGAGACGGCACCGAATCTGCTAGCCTCGATATTGATGCCCTCTAATACCTGGGATACATCCGTGGAATATATGGCAATATCGTCCGCATATGCGGTAATTTTCAATGAGAGAGGGCCGTATCTAAACGGTATGATACGAGATTGGAGCTGAAGGGCAGATAAAAAGGGTTCCATTGATAGGGCAAAAAGCAGGGGTGATAAAGGACACCCTTGGCGGCCGCCCGTGCATGCGCATTGGTTATCAAGACAGCGACGTGAACAAGCAGAGGGAGCCCCGGGGCGCCGCGGACAAGTTAAGTGCCTTTTACTAGTTTTTTATGTGCCCATTTACTAAATTAGGTATGTTCGGGAGGGCGGGAGGGAGGCGGGGGGCGGGCAACTTCGCTACGTCCAAGGAGTGGGCGTAGTGTTGCCTGCTTCGCCTACTTTGCAAAGGGCGAAGTAGGCAATACTACGCTAAGCATGAGCGGAAAATCCGTTCCGCTCGCGGATTTCGCAGGTTTTCAGTAAATTCGCAATCCGCGAGATTCGCGAATTTCCCGCAAAATCCGTGAACGGAAATCCGCGAACGGAACGGATTGGGTCAAAAGTTCAAGCTGACTTTTGTAACTCTTTTAGAATGGCGCCGGCAAGCTGCCAGAGCCATTCTAAAACAGTTACAAAAGTCAGCTTCAACAGGAAGCTCTAATAGATAAAGTAAAGCAGGTGCTGCTCAAATTCAGTTACACAATCATTAATCACCCCAAACTTGGGGTGATTAATGATTGTGTAACTTAATTTGACCTTCAACTGGAGCACCTGCTTTACTTACGAAAATCCGCGAACGGAACGGATTGGGTCAAAAGTTCTAGCTGACTTTTGTAACTCTTTTAGAATGGCGCCGGCAAGCTGCCAGAGCCATTCTAAAATAGTTACAAAAGTCCGCTTCAACAGGAAGCTCTAATAGATAAAGTAAAGCAGGTGCTGCTCAAATTCAGTTACACAATCATTAATCACCCCAAACTTGGGGTGATTAATGATTTTGTAACTTAATTTAACCTTCAACTGGAGCACCTGCTTTACTTTATCTATTAGTGCTTCCTGTTGAAGCTATTTCTAGCTATTTTAGAATGGCGCTGGCAGCTTGCCGGCGCCATTCTAAGTGGGGCTGAGGGCAGAAGGGCACAAAAGTGGGACAGAGGGCAGAAGAGGACAAAAAATGAGTGGGGCAGAGGGCAGAAGGGCACAGAATCAAGTGGTACATAGGGCAAATGGGCATAAAAAACGAGAGGGTGGCAGTGATTAAGCAGGCAAAAAAAAAAAAAATGCGAAATTGCAAAGCGCCTCGCGAACACCCGCGAACACGCAAAGCACCTCGCGAACACCCGCGAACACGCAAAAATTAAAAAATCCGCAAATTCGCGCGAATTCGCAAATTTTGCGGATTTCCAATTCGCAAATTCACGAATTGGCAATTCGCAAAATTCGCCCATGCTTTCACTACGCCCACTTCGTGGGCGTAGCGAAGTCCTTCGCCCAGGGTTAATGATGTTGAATTACATTTGAATTGGATAAATTCAGAGATATGTTGCTTAAGTTGTGTAATATATTCCACATCTGATAATAAATAGCGAGGAAACGAGAACATCCTTGGGCCAACTGGAGCTTGCAAATTATTAAAAGTTTGTAGAATTGGGTTGTGGTCCGAGGTAACACGAGGGCAGATCTCCATAGAACTTGTAGATAGTATATTAGTATAGGCCCAAGCCATATCGATACGGGAACATAATTTATGTGGAGCTGAGTAATATGTATAACCGAGGATCTTTGGGTAAATAGAACGCCAGATAACCCAAATATTATGTAATCGGCCAATTTCTAAAATAGCTGCGCGTACTTTACGCATGCGATGAAAAGCGCCCTGTCTAGTGGTGTCTAACTGATATTCCATAATACAATTGAAATCCCCCATCAGAAGTAATTCCCCTTCCCACCCCAAGAGCTCCGTTTTTAATTGGTCAAAGACCTCGTCTTCGTCGCTTTTTGACCCATAGATTACACAAAGTACATATTTATGGTTTCCTGTGGATATTTGTGCCCCTTTCGATTTAAAAGGATCAATACGTTTCCTTAACTTCCACCTCCTATCTATGGTGGTTTTACTCAGATCTGACCGTACAAAAAGGGAACAATTCTCAATAGTGACTGGAGAGTTGGAGCGTGCCTTTCGAGAGACTGTTTGCCTCAAAAGAAAATTACCAAAATAATTAAGAAAAGGTCTAGGGAATTTGCTTTCTTTATTCCTTTGAACTAAGGGAAGTCGGTGAGCTCTTTGGACCTGGGAATCTCAATCCCAATCCGCTAAATTGGGGAAAGCCTTAGATAGTAGCAAAACAAGATAAGCCCTCGCATCTGACCCTACCACCCCTTCCGGGATGCCAAAAAGTCTCAGATTCTGGCGCCGTTGGCGATTTTCTAAGTCTTCCACTTTCAGCTGCAAAGATGTAATCTGGGCATCATGTTGACTCAGGGAAGACTCAGTATGGGCACAGTCCACCTCCAAATGTACCACTCTCTGTTGCAGCTCCTCTATATCCTGTGAAACCCCCCAATTTAGAAGTCACCTCTGATAATGAGTTCTGTAGCTTATTATTGTCCTCCCTCAATTGTAGAAAGTGTTCTTGAGCTTTCAAGCGATGATTTGTTAATGTTTGCAAGATGATATCGAGGGGAGAGATGGCAGATTCAGATTCTCCGAAGATGGTAGACGGTGCTGCTGTGTTGGCAGCGTCGGAGATCGAATCGGTTGATTTATATTTAGACAGTGGGGGTGGACCCTGTAAATTTAAAGTTGCTGTAGAAGATGAAGCGTTATGATTTAGTGAGGGACCTGCAGTGGTGATTGGGCTAGAAGCCGAAATAGAGTCAGAGGGAGGAGCATGTAGTATAGTTACCGAGGCTACCGAGGCTACCGAAGCTAATGGAGCATTAATGTTCGGTGGAGAAGGGCTTATGCTTCCGTTCTCAGTATTGGTGATATTGGTATTAGTATTAAGCATGAGCGGATTTTGCGGATTGGCAATCCGCGAATTTTGCGGATTTGCGGATTCGCAATCCGCAAAATCCGCGAATTCCCGCGAATTTGCGGATTTTTTTTTTTTTTGTGTTCGCCCGTGTTTCTGCCAGTTCGCGAGGGTTTTTACAATTTCGCAATTTGCGAACTTACCTGTCGGGTCGCAAGTTTTGCGAACTTGTTGTTTCTACGTGTCCAGCCTGTTTGGGACACTCTTCTTCATCACTGCCACTCTCTGTCACCACTGCCACTCTCTGACTACTCATGCCACCCTCTGGCCCACCCATGCCACCCTCTGTTTCATCACTACACCCTCTGGTTGTCCAGTGTACATTATTTTCGGCAAAGCAAAGCACACCTTCCCTGCCTCAAGTGACCTGAATTAATTTGGGGCTGATTAATGTGTCACAGAATATTTTTTTAGCTGGCACCTGCTTCCTTAGTGCGCCCTGATTAGTGATCTTTTGCACTTGCTAAGTGCTTTCATTGTTGCAAAATTAGTTACAACACCTGCCCTGCCCCAACTGACAATAATGAATTAGGGGCTGATTAATGGATTTTAACTTCCAGCCTGGCTCCTGCTTGTCTCCCTTAGCTGTAATTCAGGACCTTTGTGGCATATGTGTAACTATTCTGAGGTTCAGAGCAGGGTCACATAATAGTTTCAACTGGCAACTGAACTCTGGAGGGGCCCCTCAGGAAGCACTGCAGGAAATGGCTACTAATGATGTGCCTGAACTTTTGAACCTGGTAAGTAGTTACTTTCAGTTTTGCCAAGATCGTATTTCTGCAATTTCGCACTTATTCGCGGGGCGCGAACTCACGCTAACAGTGCGAGCAGTGCGAGCAAAATCCGCTGCTCGCGGATTTGCGGATTTTGCGGGAAATTCGCAAATCTCGCGGATTGCGGATTTCCCGAAAATCCGCAAAATCCGCGAGCGGAACGGATTTTCCGCCCACGCCTAATTAGTATTAGTGTCTGTCTCTGTAGGAGATAAAACCCTTAAAACCACAGGAAGCCCTTTCGGAGATTCAGGAATCATTAGGCTTGTGCCAGATAGCTGCAAGGTCGTATTTCTAGCAAGCCCTTTAGCCTGTATCTACTTTCTGAGAGGACTTTTTTCAGTGAGAAAAAACTTTTTCGATGTAGAAATATTTATCGCTGGACCCTCAGATGAGGGAACTCTCCCTCTCTTGCTCTTTAACTTAGCCTTAGTTTTAGATTTTTCTCTTCGGCTAGCCAGAAATTTTACTGTATCTTGAGAGGAGCCAGATGTAGTATTGACAAGTTCCACGTCCTAAGTTTCGTCTTCCACCTCCTCGTAATCTTCATTAGAACCTATGCCGTCAGCCTCCGCCTCCGCCCCCGTTCCGGGAGAAGATGAGGAATGGATTTCTCTGTTGACTTGCAGGTTTTGTGTATTCACCAGCTCAAGTCTAGTTTCCGCTTCAGAGTGCCCTCTAGAGCAGTTTCTCCCTTCTTCAATCGTAGCAATCGCCACTTTTAAAGACCGTCTGCTTAAATAAGTTAAACTGGTAAGTGAAATAACAAGCATTATACTGGATCTTCAGTCCAGTCGAGTTGAAGTCTTGTAGCTCTTTGGTGCATGTGAGAAGTTGGCCCGATATGCAGTGTTCACTATTCTAGCGACCAGTATGCATCGGTCCAAACGACCCTTATGGTGATTGGTTGTAAGTCAACCTTAGACCAGCTATCCTAGTAGCGTGGATACGAGCAGTCTTCGGGCTAAACTCTAGAGGGCGTGTTAAGCCAGCTGTTATACCATCACATACCCCTTGAACACCAAGTGAAAGGACACCACACAAGTGTTATGAAAATAAAGAGTATATTTATTAGAATCACAACAGCCCTGTACTCTTTATGAGGGCAGGGTACTAAGCACAGAACAAAACTCTTAGGAAAATACTTCAAGTGCACAATCAATACAAGTGCCCGAGGGCACGGAAAGTTTAGTGGTCTCGGGCGGACCCGATAAGGCAAGTCGGAAGCGGGGGACTCGGGACCCTTAAGTAAGGAGGCTATGCAGGCACCGAATTGCCGAGGTTACCTAGCCACGAGGGCTGCGGCTGCACAAGTCTTACAGGCGTCGGGGGTCTTCGCTGACGAGCCAGGAGCCGGAAGAAAGGAGTTGCTGGCTGGCGACCAGTGGAGAATAGTTCGTAGAGATCCAAACCTGGATCAGAGATCGATGATACCTGAAAGCAGAGGGGACCAAGTTCGTACTACTAGCCAGTAGTCAGAGGGTACCAGGAGGGCACCGGATGATCGTCACCTCGACTAGGTGAGTGGGCGACGCTAGGCTCTGCAGTCTCACGGACCAGGAGGCGTTGTCGGCGACCAGGATGGAGGTGCGAGCTGTCCCACGAAGATTGATGCTGTCGGCGTCGCTGGGCCCAGGATTGGGGCAAGAAGCCTTGGCAGATTTCAGGGCCACGTGGTGGGCCTAAAATGGCGTCTTGAGTGGACCAGGAGGGTCCGGGGTGCTCCTTTCGCAGAAGGGAGCAAAGGCCAGTCTGGAGCAACCAGACCAGCAACGTTGGTTGTCGTTCGTCGTCAAAGAGTCACCAGCCAGCGGCTAGTGATCGGACAACGTGCTGAACAGCGAAGCAGAAGGGCCCCACGCAGATCGTGGAGATGCTGGGAGGCTGCACTTCGGTGCTGGAGCTGCTCAGGGTCGGGGCTTCTCGGACCCCAGAGCACTCACCAGAGGGTTCCTTTGGTGATCGTGCTGGATAAGAAAGCGTGCAGGTTTTGATGATGGCCGGTCCCTCGAGGTCTCGTCGCACCCACAGATCTCAGCTGAGCTGACGATGTGGGTAGAGGTCAGAGGTGCCAGGGAAGCCGGTTCTCGTCGAGCTGGGCAGTCGGATTCCTGAGGAAGGACTTGCAGCAAACCGCAGAGTTCTTAGATGGTGCCTGCGGACGCAAGGTGACTACTCCTTAGCCACAAGGGAGAAATCTTATGAAGAGTCTCGAAGTCCTTTCGTAGAAAGTATTCTTGATTCAAAAATGATCTAATTTGGAAGGGTCCCCGCTCCGGCCTTTATCCTAAAGAAAGGGGTGGGTACATGACTAGGTCCTGCCCTAGGGGTGGGACCAGGAAGGGGGGTAGTTACACCCCTCTCCCCTGCCGGACTTTCCCCAGGTCAGGGGCTGCGCGCCCCTGGAACTGGTTCTAACCGGCAGATGCGTAGTGAGCACCGGGGTGCCACTCCGCAGTCACCTTCTTGTAAAGCCCTGCCTACCCAGGATACACAAAACCCTGTCTGTGATGGTGCGAACACCGCCCCGGACAGGAAACCCTTTGTCCAAGCTCTCCTCGCTGGAAGGACTCCCAGCAGCAGGAGGTCAGACTCGTGTCTGTGGTGGCAGCGTCCATTTTGTGGAGCTGAGGCTTCAGTTAACTTTAACCGGGATTCACGGTTACGTACATGTCGTGTCCCTCTAGAAGGGCGGAATGCTAACCTCGTCGCCAGCATTGGTGAGGGGGCAGCATCCCGATTCGCATGACACCTTACTCGACATGTCTTGATAACGCGATACCGAAGTTACCGATATGGTACGCGTTACCATGGAACAGCCCTTGGGTCTTGGTTCCGCAAGCTGCAACCGGGCTCGGCTCGTTCCAGAGCCCAATTCACACGGTTCCACGCACTCTGCCGTCAGGATTGTTAAGGCCTGCCATAGGAGTGACTGATAGGAACTCGGGTGTCCATTTTAGGGTTAGATATAGGGATACTATACCTAAAGCAACGGGCGAGTACGCCACGTTGCCCCAGCTGTCGCGCAGCCAGTTGTGTCAGATTTAGATGGCCATCCAGGGGTGGCATAATACATGCTTCAGCCCCTGGTAGGCCCTGGGTGCACCGATGCCCTGAGTTACAGGGTCTGACAAGGTGGCCCAGTTCCAATTGGAAATGTACCTAAGGTACATGGAGTCCATTTTAGAGAGAGAGCAGTAGGCCTGGGGTCCTGATTGGCAGGGCCCCAGGTCAACTAAGTCGGAAAACCAGCAAAACACCAGGCAAAAAGTCGGGGGTAACCATAGTCAGGTATCTACCTTCCTACACAACCCCCCCCAAACGAAAGGAGATAAGGCTATCCTTGTCCAGGTAAGCCTATATTGCCTGAGTGGCCATATGAGGTGGTACATGCACTGGCATGGTTACCCCCTGTATCATGGTCCACTAAGCAACCCCTCACCCTAAGGGTATCTGAGGGTCTCCACCATAGGGAATCACTACCTGTGGTGTGCTTTGGCAAAGTAACAGGCTGGTGTGGGAATGGAGTACTGAAGTGAGACTCCACTACTGTTGGGCTCAACTTCCTCCAATCACTACCCACCATATGTGCCTTTCTTTCCAGTACTGAGTTGCTATGAGCTCTCAGGGTCAACCTCTGGCTACCTAAAGCTGGAGGCTGTGTCCCTCTGTTTGGCTTACTGGAGGGACAGGTCAGGTTAGGGGTTTGTAGGCCCCATGTTTGGCTGTGCCCAGCAGTGTCCAGCTGTGGGAGTTCCCTAACTAAGTTTAAGGGGGATCCCTCAGGAGTTCGTTTTATTTTCACTTGGCTAGGGCTACTAGCTTCAGTGATCCTAATCTGCTGACTGGGAAATTCGGTTGGACAGGGGGCCCTTTGGGGTCCACCACTGGCCTCCTGGACCTCTACAGCCCTGGGCTGACTGAGGCAGGGTAGAGAGGGGCAGGTTACCTGCTCCAGACTGGGTCCCACCTGGGAAGGTTCCACTGTCATCAGGGGCTCTGCCAGGCTAGGCCGGACTACCTCTGGGGCAGTTCCTTCACCAGGGGTAGAGTCAGTTCCCGGAGGAGGCTGGCTCTCACCTAGTGTCTGGGAGGGGGAAGACTTTTCTTCCTCCTTAATGCTCTCTGTCTGAGTGGAGTGATCCATAGTTTCAGGCTTCACAACACTGTTATCGGTCTGAGTTTGAGCTGTGGCCATCACGACTCCACCAACCTTTTCAGGAAGGGACTCAGTTTGGGTTTGGGCTGTGACCATCACAGCCTTGCCAACCTGTTCAGGAACGGCATCTTTCTGGGATAGGGCTGTGACTGGCACAGCCCTCCTGACCTGTTCAGGGAGGACATCTTGGACTGGGGCTGTGGCTATCACTGCCCCACTAACCTTACCATGGAGGTTTACTATTTTAAAATGGGTTTCTTGCTCTACCTCAGCCCAGGCTGAGGTCTCTAAATCATTCCCCAGTAGGCAATCTACAGGCAAGTTTGGTGACACTGCCACTCTCTTGTGACCAGTGACACCTCCCCAGCTGAGATTTACCACTGCTATGGGATGATCTCTCTGCACTCCATCAATGTTCACTACCTGGTATGTGGCACCAGGCATAAGTTGCCTTGAGAGGACTAGGCTCTCAGCCACCATGGTGATGCTAGCCCCTGTGTCTCGGTAGGCCTCAACTTTTGAACCATTGATGGGGGGCTCCTGTCTGTACCTGCCCAAAGTGTTGGGACAGGCTGTGAAGTTGGCAAACCCCATGCCAGTCTCGCAGACAAGAGTATCTAAGTCAGGGGACCTGGTTAGGCCAGAGTCCCCAGGCACTCCCAAAGAAAATGCACCCAGATTCTTGGGGGCACTCCCACCACCTGGGGGATTACTACTAGTAGTAACAGGAGGTTGGGAAGCTTTATTTGGGGGTATGTTCTCCTTATTGTTGTTGGCCTTGGGACAACTGCTGTCAGTTTTGTAATGGCCCACCTGTTTGCAGGTGTGACAATAAGGTTTCTTTTGGGTTTTGGGAGAAGTTGGGGACCCACCCTTTTCAGAGGAATTTTGGGGCCCTGTGGTTTGATCAGAAGATTTATTCCCACCCTTCTCTTGAGGCTTGGTTGATTCCTTCTTTTGGTCACCACCCTGGTTCTTCGGCCTGACCCTGGTTCTGACCCATTTGTCTGCCCTCTTACCCAATTCTTGTGGAGAGGTCAGATCAGAGTCTACCAGGTGTTGGTGTAATAACTGGTTCAGACAATTACTTAAGATTTGCTCTCTCATAATTAGATTATACAATCCTTTAAAATCAGTAACCTTACTTCCCAGTAGCCAGCCTTCAAAAGCCTTAGTGGCACAATCAACAAAGTCAGACCAGTCCTGAGACTGAGTTTTCTGGGTATCCCTGAACAGCGACCTGTACTGCTCAGTGGTTAGGCCGAACCCATCAATCAGTGTGTTCTTCAGGACCTGGTAATCGTTAGCGTCCTCAGCTCTAGTAGTGACGAGCTTATCTCTACCTTTACCTTCAAAGGAGAGCCACAAGATAGCTGCTCACTGACTCTGGGGGACGCACTGTACAGTGCAGGCCCGCTCCAAAGCAGTAATCCATTTGTGGATGTCATCCCCTTGCTTAAAGGGGGGCACTATCTTACTCAGGTGTCTAGTGTCTAAACTCCTGTCTTTTTCTCTTGGGAGAATGCTGCCACCAGTGGGAATGGTCCCACTCAATTCTTGCTCTCTAGCAAAGGCGAGTCTTTCTTTGGCTAGGGCAAGTTCTTCCCTTTCGATCCGCAGATTGACTTCCCGCTCCTTCGCTTCGTACACTCTCCTCTGAGGGGATGTCATCCCTCTTCGAGAAGAGCCTCGAGAGCCATTGGTTCGAGTGGATCTGTTAGAGCCTCTCGATAGAGACCTAACTCGTCCACTCCCAATGTTAAGCTGGCCTGAGAGGGGCCCCAGGGGTCTCCTAGTACCATTCTCGTGCCGGCTTAAGTTGTCCCTAGTTAGCTGGCTAACCACTACTGGACCTTTGTCTGCCTCGTCCCCAGATGTCTCTGGCTCCTCGTCCTCCTCTTCACCTTCTGCGGAGAGATGGATAAGGTCAGGGTCACCTCGGGTTCCCTCGAGGGGGGGCATACTCTCTTCTGGATGAGAAGGGTCGGTGTTACCCGCCCTCCTAGCATCATAAGTCTCCAAGAGACCAATCAGAAACGGAGTTGTAGGGTTTGAACCCTGTTTTAGCTTCCGAGATGTACAGAGCTGTTGCATCTCTTGGAAGCTAAGTGCAGCATATCTGGACGTGACCTGTGGAAGGTCGACTGACACAAGGGGAGACTCAGAGTTTCCTCCTTTGTCGGACATACTGCTTCTAGTGTGGTGTAAGTGATGCACCTACCTACACTATATGTTTACCTACTGATCCCTTGCTAAGAGTTGTAGCCAAGGTGTGCTAAGCCTTGCGGAGCTACAACAGCTGGTTCAGTAGAACTCAGAGTATTCTAAGCTAAGTTATATGTACCTGGAGTACTTATGCGATCTTTCACAAGATATTCTTAGGATACGCGTGGTAAAACAACAGCAAGCTCAAATCCCAACCGCTGCTCACCAATGTGAGAAGTTGGCCCGATATGCAGTGTTCACTATTCTAGCGACCACTATGCATCGGTCCAAACGACCCTTATGGTGATTGGTTGTAAGTCAACCTTAGACCAGCTATCCTAGTAGCGTGGATACGAGCAGTCTTCGGGCTATACTCTAGAGGGCGTGTTAAGCCAGCTGTTATACCATCACATACCCCTTGAACACCAAGTGAAAGGACACCACACAAGTGTTATGAAAATAAACAGTATATTTATTAGAATCACAACAGCCCTGTACTCTTTATGAGGGCAGGGTACTAAGCACAGAACAAAACTCTTAGGAAAATACTTCAAGTGCACAATCAATACAAGTGCCCGAGGGCACGGAAAGTTTAGTGGTCTCGGGCGGACCCGATAAGGCAAGTCGGAAGCGGGGAACTCGGGACCCTTAAGTAAGGAGGCTATGCAGGCACCGAAATGCCGAGGTTACCTAGCCACGAGGGCTGCGGCTGCACAAGTCTTACAGGCGTCGGGGGTCTTCGCTGACGAGCCAGGAGCCGGAAGAAAGGAGTTGCTGGCCGGCGACCAGTGGAGAATAGTTCGTAGAGATCCAAGCCTGGATCAGAGATCGATGACACCTGAAAGCAGAGGGGACCAAGTTCGTACTACTAGCCAGTAGTCAGAGGGTACCAGGAGGGCACCGGATGATCGTCACCTCGACTAGGTGAGTGGGCGACGCTAGGCTCTGCAGTCTCACGGACCAGGAGGCGTTGTCGGCGACCAGGATGGAGGTGCGAGCTGTCCCACGAAGATTGATGCTGTCGGCGTCGCTGGGCCCAGGATTGGGGCAACAAGCCTTGGCAGATTTCAGGGCCACGTGGTGGGCCTAAAATGGCATCTTGAGTGGACCAGGAGGGTCCGGGGTGCTCCTTTCCCAGAAGGGAGCAAAGGCCAGTCTGGAGCAACCAGACCAGCAACGTTGGTTGTCGTTCGTCGTCAAAGAGTCACCAACCAGCGGCTAGTGATCGGACAACGTGCTGAACAGCGAAGCAGAAGGGCCCCACGCAGATCGTGGAGATGCTGGGAGGCTGCACTTCGGTGCTGGAGCTGCTCAGGGTCGGGGCTTCTCGGACCCCAGAGCACTCACCAGAGGGTTCCTTCGGTGATCGTGCTGGATAAGAAAGCGTGCAGGTTTTGATGATGGCCGGTCCCTCGAGTTCTCGTCGCACCCACAGATCTCAGCTGAGCTGACGATGTGGGTAGAGGTCAGAGGTGCCAGGGAAGCCGGTTCTCGTCGAGCTGGGCAGTCGGATTCCTGAGGAAGGACTTGCAGCAAACCGCAGAGTTCTTAGATGGTGCCTGCGGACGCAGGGTGACTACTCCTTATCCACAAGGGAGAAATCTTAAGAAGAGTCTCGAAGTCCTTTCGTAGAAAGTATTCTTGATTCATAGATGATCTAATTTGGAAGGGTCCCCGCTCCGGCTTTTATCCTAAAGAAAGGGGTGGGTACATGACTAGGTCCTGCCCTAGGGGTGGGACCAGGAAGGGGGGTAGTTACACCCCTCTCCCCTGCCGGACTTTCCCCAGGTCAGGGGCTGCGCGCCCCTGGAACTGGTTCTAACCGGCAGATGCGTAGTGAGCACCAGGGTGCCACTCCGCAGTCACCTTCTTGTAAAGCCCTGCCTACCCAGGATACACAAAACCCTGTCTGGGATGGTGCGAACACCGCCCCGGACAGGAAACCCTTTGTCCAAGCTCTCCTCGCTGGAAGGACTCCCAGCAGCAGGAGGTCAGACTCGTGTCTGTGGTGGCAGCGTCCATTTTGTGGAGCTGAGGCTTCAGTTAACTTTAACCGGGGTTCACGGTTACGTACATGTCGTGTCCCTCTAGAAGGGCGGAATGCTAACCTCGTCGCCAGCATTGGTGAGGGGGCAGCATCCCGATTCGTATGACACCTTACTCGACATGTCTTGATAACGCGATACCGAAGTTACCGATATGGTACGCGTTACCATGGAACAGCCCTTGGGTCTTGGTTCCGCAAGCTGCAACCGGGCTCGGCTCGTGCCAGAGCCCAATTCACATGGTTCCACGCACTCTGCCGTCAGGATTGTTAAGGCCTGCCATAGGAGTGACTGATAGGAACTCGGGTGTCCATTTTAGGGTTAGATATAGGGATACTATACCTAAAGCAACGGGCGAGTACGCCAAGTTGCCCCAGCTGTCGCGCAGCCAGTTGTGTCAGATTTAGATGGCCATCCAGGGGTGGCATAATACATGCTTCAGCCCCTGGTAGGCCCTGGGTACACCTATGCCCTGAGTTACAGGGTCTGACAAGGTGGCCCAGTTCCAATTGGAAATGTACCTAAGGTACATGGAGTCCATTTTAGAGAGAGAGCAGTAGGCCTGGGGTCCTGATTGGCAGGGCCCCAGGTCAACTAAGTCGGAAAACCAGCAAAACACCAGGCAAAAAGTCGGGGGTAACTATAGTCAGGTATCTACCTTCCTACAGTGCATACAAGATATTCCACATTTTTTTTCACTTGCATTTGGTCCGATATGGTTGGGACTATAATGCAGCATGAAAGAATTATCACTTTGTTACTAAAAATAACTAACATATCAGTATCTACAGTTTTCTGGGTGGGTATCTGTTATAGATTCACATGCCTGAATCACTCACTGCCATCGAACTAGGAGTCCCAAGGTTGCTTTACAATTGCCGTGTAAGGTTTTAACATGCCTGAAAGTAACTATACAGGGCCACTTTAGCAGCATATTCACCTTGTTTGAAAAGTGCCAATCTTCCACTGATGAGATGACAGTGCACTGAACTCCTCTCTCCCCAGAGGACACCACAGCTCAGACTTCCAGCAGAAATGTGAAAGGCCATGCAGAATTGGTAAGTCTGTGTACGGGAAGAAGGCCTGAATGTGAATCTATGACTGATACCAAATGCTGGAGAACTGTAGTTGCTTGTATAGTTGGATCTTTCATAGATTTACATGCTCGAGACAGAATAGTAAGCAGTGTGAAAATAAATCACACGTAATAAATATGTGAGTAAGCAGACTCACCCTCTTGAAATAAAATGCGAAGAACAACCTACTCCAATGCCCCTTCTCTAGAGCACCATTTCTGCCCAGGCATGAGCATTTGGTACACACAATTGTTTCATACTGTATTCTGCAGATGCTACTAAAGTGTTGTACTGCATACAAAGTTGCTGACTGTACCACTAATTGATTTTCACCTGATAGCAATGACAGAGCGGTGGACATTCTGCGCCTGAGTTACCAGAGGGCACAGGGAGCTAGGCTCATATCGCTATGTCCATGGGCTGGTGAATAAAGAAAGTGAGTCACCGGCAGGCATCCATAGAGCATCGGGTCCACTTTGCTGAAGAAGTAGGATTTAGGAACAAAAATAACACAATAAAATTGGTCTCTTGAGACCACACTATGATTTAAATTTCAGCATGAATTTTGATTTTTTTCCTGAAACATCACTGAATCTTATTGAAATTCATTAAAGGTTATCTGTCCATGGATATCTGTATTTCCCTGTCAATTGTTGAACTTAATGATACCTCCTTAATCTGGGATTTAGTCTGATCAATGTAACAGTGACTCCTTCCTTTAGCCACGGCGCCATTGTGCAATGGCCAATAAGTGCGCAAGAAACAGGTGTCCTATGAGAAAGGCCACAATAGAAGGAAAAAAGTCAAACGGCAGAAAAATACTTTTTGGTTGAAAAGAGAAAGCTTAAGACTGATGACTGATGAGCAAGAAATGAAATGAAATGAATGAAACTTATATAGCGCATGACTTACCCTGGGGCATCTCCGCGCTCGCTTAGGGAACCCGTCCTGGTATTCCCCTGTGAGATAACCCTGGCAGGGTATCTACAAGGTGAAAGCCAGGCATCCCACCGCGTGGGGCCGTTGCGGAGATTAAGCAAGCTATTGCCCAGAGTCGCAGAGTGTGAACCCGTGAGTCGAGAAGGCACCGGAGCGAGAATTATCGAGTCCGTCGAATTTTTGAGCCCAAGACCCGCCGAGGCGGGGAATTGAACCCTGGTCCAGGGCCGAACTCAAGCTCCAGGTCTGCCGCCTCTAACCCCTGAGCCACACTTCTCCATATTAGTATCAGACATCTGAAATACCACTGGACAGAACCAGGACAAAACAATATCAAGAAGGAATTAAAACTGAGAAAATTGAAGGAAATAAATTAAGGAACATATGTACTAGTGGCAAAGGGATGGATGAAAACCCAGCTGAAAAATACTCTCATTGTGTTACAACACACTCTCACTGAATCCACAAAGGTTTATATCGAAGAGTAAAAGGACATGGAAAAGACAAGAACCGGAAATGGCTTAAAGAAAAGCTGGAGTGACGCTTCCCTTTGGAAGACTGCTATGACTTTGCCGTGAAAGTTTCCATCTTAAAAATGTATCCTCCACAAGGCAAAATGCAGTGCCCAGAAAGGAACAATCCAGGTTGAACACCTCCCGCTCAGACATTATCCTAACCATCTGTGAGATGTTAGAGCCAACACTTCAACCGTGTCTTAATGACAGGAATTCCAAACCGGTCTAACAGCTGGCTACGATGAAGGACTCGTGTATAAGGCAGGACTCTCTTTAAGTGTAATAGAGCTGCCGGCAGGCGTGGAGTACAAGAGGAGACATTATCTGTAGCCCTCTCCCACATCCATTCAATATGAACCTTAAACGTAATGATGATGAAATAGGCAGAACCTTAAGCTGCTTGAGAGGTAGATTATTTTTGAACTGAATATGAATCTGGAATTCACTAGATTTTATAAAATATGAGACACGTTGGGGAGGCTAGACGGACAGCAGGTGAAGGTGAATACTTTGCCGTGTATACCAGATGTAGAAACACTTCAAGTAAATTCTGTAAGATTCTGATGAGGCTCAAGCCTGGGCAAGAATCATTTTCATTCAGGAGGTATGTGCAGATCAGCAAACGTTAAGTGCTTTGGAGCAGGGCAGTCACTAATAGGTGTCACAACTGTGATATAAACTTGACCCTCTGTATAGCAGAGCAATGCCAGGTGACTGTCGAATAAAAGCCGGAGACTGTAGAAGAAGAATATCATTATTGCCACAGCCATGCTCTGGGATCAGGATTAATGTACAGTAGCATCTTTATCCTGCTGATCAGAGGAAATGCTGGAGAAGGCAGGCAAACATCCAGCAGTAGACCCTTGAAAATATTTGTCAATTCTTGTTCGTCCCTGCTGGCATAGAATCAGCATTTTCCATTAACAGCTGTGGGGAATAAGTCCACATCTGGACGACCTAAACACTGGAGAATTCTCCTAGATGGTGGAGGGTGAAGCTCATATTCATGAAACTTTCACTTTGACTTGTATAGGGATTCTCCTTTGCTGTCTTGGCTGGCATGCAGACCATTCAATGCTGTGTGAGAATGCTCAGTTTCATGGCTTTTGTTCCTATTAAGATTGGTTATCTTGTTCCTTCCTGCTCTTTGAAATAGAGCATATAGATGATGAGGTTCAGTTCGTCTACTACAGCAGGCCCTCAATAAATTCAGTGATGGATTGCCTTGTGCCACAGACGGGTGGGTCTGAGCTTTAGAACATCAGTAAGGTATCGAGTGCTTACATTTCTCCACAGCCCTAAGGAAGAGAAGCCTGCAAGGGAGTTAATCATCCGTTCATGGAATTCTCGGTGTTAGAGACGGGGATTCTGGTTGACTACTATGTGCCTCTGTCAGGCAGAACCCACCACTCTAGTCAGGGTAAGTCAGATACCTATCAAGATAACCTGAGCTCACCCTGTGGTAGCTTGGCGCAGAGCAAGCAGACTTATCAACAGAGGCAATGAGCAAAGCATTTGCGCAACACACTCATACAGTAACACAATGAATACATCACAAAAGAGAGGCTCCATACAGGGTTTATAAAAATAGAACACTATATTGTAAACAAATTAAGGCAAAACGATAGGTATTATATCAGTAACAAATGCAGAATTAATGAAAATGGCTAATATGTTGCAAACGATCTTAAGTACATAATAACTTTTGGAGATATATTAATATCACTTTAAATACAGGTAACACCCAAGTACTTTCCAAGGTACATGCATATCACTTTAAATGTAAATAACACCCAAGTACTTTCCAAGGTATACACATTTCAGGTAGAATATTTGGTGAATCAAGAAAACATAGGGCATGGGGTACCTGCATGCCTACTAAACTTTGTATGATCATTTCTGTCTCCTTTAGTGGTTCTGTTCCGTAAGGCAGTCCTACGCCACTCTCTAGCTTCCCCACAGAGGTTTTCAAGACTAATTCTGTAGGTGGCAGAAGCAGTACTGCAGGTCAACTAGTAGCATTTAATTTATAGGCCCTAGGTATATGGAATACCACTTTCCAAGGGACTTACAAGTAAATCAAGTACAGTACGCCAAACCGGTGTAACCTAATCATACCATGTTTAGGGGGAGAGCACATACACTTTAGCACTGGTCAGAAGTGGCAAAGTGCCCAGAGTCCTCCTAAAGCCAACAAAAAGAGGGTCAGAAAAAAAAGGCGGAGGCAGGCAAAACATTTGGGTATAACCCCGCAGAAAGGGCCAGGTCCAACACTCGGTCATGCTGATTTATGTGGGGGAACATGGTTCTTTAACTGACCCACTAACTGTTCAATAAATATATGACTTATAGCCACAGCCAGCCCAGTACTCTTGAACTGATGACATGTATATATAATATAAGGGTGTCAGCAAGATAATGGAAGACTTCAGTGCAAACAGGAGCTTCAAAAAGCTGTACTGCACAAATATGGGGGAAGAAGACATTATTGGTAACAGCTAGTAGAATTTATGAAGGGTGAACTGCTTCGTATGCCCAAGAAACAGTAAGCAAGAGCTAAGTGTCTATTTAAATTTATTGTGATGAGTGGATGTTAATTCCAAGTGTGAATTGCTATAGGTAAGAATTGGTGGCACCCGCACCTCTAGGTACTAAATACAGGTTGGCCTTAGTTTCTGAGATCTTCGACCACAAGAAAAAGGTACACTGTAGGGAAATGAAGGTTTCTATGATGTTCTGGTTGGATTGGAACGTGTGAATATATATTCCTGCTGTTAAGAGTGTCATAAAATCTTCCTCTGGTACAAGTTAAAGAACTTTTGCAGAATCAACATTGTTTACATCGATTTCCTTAGAAAGAAAAGCCAGTGATGGATCCTAAACCTCTGTCTTCTTTACATTTTGATGAAGATCATTATGCTGCTTACTCCTTAGGAAGTGAGTCTGTACCTTCATTTAGCAACATATAAGACATCCCCTCTTGGGGTACGGATTCTGGTGGGTACTACCTACCGAAATTCCAGTGGTAAACGGGTCACTGTACATAAAGGAACAACGCTTCATTAGTCTTTGGTACGGATAACTGCCTTGAAAGGAGGAGACCTTTCCTCAGGTTCTCAGAAAGATGAATGGATGGTGTGTCTTCCCGATTACAAGTAATATATGTCTCTAATGTGATGCTCTAAAGACATGGAGATACACTGCCTACCTGCTTACCAACACTGCCTCATCTTCAATAAGCATGTCTACGACAGAACTCTCAACTTCTTACTGGAAGGAATGTGCTCAAACGCTGTCTTTAGTGGTGGAGCACAGCCATTCTTGCCGAAGAAAATCTGTATTGGGTATATCCAAGGCAGTATCAATCATCACACTGATGAGCATTGCCTTAGCCTCGTCCCTTTAAAATGTCAAGACTTGCCACAATCTCCTGCCGTCTCTGTTAGCCATGGAGATCTAGGCCTGTATATCATACAACCTAGATTCCACTTGCCAGGTGCACACATTAGCTTTACTTTGAGGTCTGGAGAAAAAGCTGCAGGATGACGGCATGTTCTCCAGAAGATGTTGCACTTTTACAGTTTGGCTCACAGTCGACTGTGCTCAGGCTCTGTATCATGCCTACACTCTTCTGACATAAGTGATCCAGATTGACAATGTATTTAACAGGACATCAAGGTTCCCAGCAAATCGTACAAAAGACACTTCTTTGAAGAATCACTTAAGAAAAATCTAATTTTTTACTGCATCATCCATTAGGCTGCAAAAATAGGAACCATTATCCAATCAGTCAGCAAAGCGGACTGAGTGGATAGTGTACCACGGTACAGGTACCGCAGACAGCCATTACTCTTGTTTTGCCTCTTACGGTCGAATGAAAGAAGCATGCATGGATAAACCACGCATGCCTCTCCCACGTAGCCCAAACCACAAATAAGTTTTGACCATGCATTCCTTTACCCAGCATGCCTTTACAACCAAATTTCGTGGTACAGGCATGAATGGTAAAGAGGTATGTGTGGCTACGTTCGCCACTACCTTGCCCCTACCTACCCCAGCGCTGTCCCTAAAACTACCCCAACCCCTTCCACTGCCCTTAAACTTACCCCGACCCACCCAGCACTAAAAACGATCCCATCTACCCATTCCCCTCCCACTGCCCTAAGGCCTAAAACCCTGCCCGTTTACATACACTACCCCCCATGCTGTCCCTTAAACTACCCTAACCCCTTCCACTGCCTAAATCCTACACCTGACTCCCCCAGCCCTAAAAACTACCTCATCCACCATTTCCCCTTCCACTGCCCTAAGGCCTAAAACCCTGCCTCTTTACGTACACTACCCCGACCCCCAGCCCTGTCCCTTAAACTATCCAACACCTTCCACTGCCCTAAAACCTACCCCGACCCCCAAGTTCTAAAAACCATCCCATCTACCCATTCCCCTCCCATTGCACTAAGGCCTAAAACCCTGCTCTTTTACATACACTACCCCGTTGCCTGTGCTGTCCCTTAAAGTACCCCAACCCCTTCTATTGCCCTAAAAACTACCCCATCTACGCATTCCCCTTCCACTACCGCACGGCCTAAAACCCTGCCCCTTTACCTGCACTACTCCACCCTCCAGCGTGGCTCTTAAACTACCCAACCTCTTTCACTGCCCTATAACCTACCCGACCTCCCACCCATCCTAAAAACGAACCCAGCTACCCATTCCCCTTCCACTGCCCTGAGGCGCAAAAACCCCTGCCCCGTAAATTACACTACCCCGCCCCCCTGCGCTGTTTCTTAAACTACCCCCACTCCTTCTATTGTCTAAAACCTACCCGACCCCCTAGCCCTAAAAACTACCCCATCTACCCATTTCCCTCCCACTACCCTAAGGCCTAAAACCCTGCCCCTTTATGAACACTACCCCACCCTCCCGCATTGTCCCTTGAACTACCCCAAACTCTTCCAATGCCCTAAAGCCTACCCAACACCCCCCCCACCCATCCTAAAAACGAACCTAACTAACCATTCCCCCACAATGCCCTAAGGCTTGAAACCCTGCCCCGCAAGTTACAATAACCCGACCCCCTGGGCTGTCTCAAACTACCCCAGACTCTTCCACTGCCCTTAAAACTACCCAGACTGCATCCCAGCCCTAAAAACTACCTGAACCCCTCCCAGCCCTAAAAACGACCCCTCACAGCCCCACTTACCTCACTGCAGCATCTTCCTGCTTCCGTCTTCCAGCAGCTAGACTACACACTGCCTTAACCACACATATGCGTGGTAATGGTATATGTGTGGTTTAGGCAAGCGCGGTCGATCTTGCGTAGTCGGAACACGCGTGGTTCAGACTGCAGTGTTCCAACTGTTTCCCTTCTCTTATGGGGCATTTCCTTTTCATCCTCTTCAGTTGGACTGTTGGAGACTAGATGCAGATCACTAGGGGTAGAATCTTCTTTTACAGGCTTAGCTATTAGAGCTGGAGCTGGCTGCTGTGTCAGGAAGGCATCATAAAGGTTGTGCGTTCCTGTTTTACTTTAACTTTAATTAGTGGATCCTGATAATATGAAAGGGTAACTCTCCTTCGTTATCCGTTTCATTCTCAGACCTCCTACATTAGGAGACAGTGTGCTGAAAGCTGTCAGAGTAGTTCTTAAGGGAAAAGGGAATTGTATTAAATGCTCCATATCTTTGGGCTTGCAGAAAAACATTTGAGGCGCATCGATGGTGAGGTGTCTAAAGATGCCTTTAATGAGGCCATCACTAGGGTGTCGTTGTCTATAAAGGTGTGTGCAGAGCCACTGCCTATGGAACCATCCTTCAGGAGACCATCATTCACAGAGGTCATCAAGGCCATTGACCATCTAGGTCTCATCTAGAGGCGTCTTGTCTATGAGCGTCCCCAGAGGGGCTAATCTATCACTGACCATCTACAAGCCCTTGTCTAGGAGCAACTGTCTACGAGGCCTCATCTATAAGCAACCATCCGCAGCACCTAAGCTATAAGCGACCTTTTTAAGGGTCTTAATGTTCCACATGCGACCATCTACACCGCTTAATGTATAGGTACCATCTGCCAGGCACTGTCGTCAGGACACAAATTACAGATGGCATGTCATCCACAAAAATGTTACTGGAGAGAATGCTCTTGATGAGGGTATCTTAGATGAGAATGATTTTGGTGGGAAAACTGACTGCGCGCTGAAAAGAGCTTCATATTTATGGAGTAGTAGGGATTTTGATCATCACAAGGTTGTTTAAAAAGTGTAGCAAGGTGTGGAGGTATGCCAAGGTTTCCCATTAAACTGCGTTCCAGGCACCTTAGGTTTGGAAATGCCCTATTTAGGGATATTAGGGCGATTTTACTTTTGTGCCTTTATCTTAATAGAGAAAGCCGTTTTTGAAGGTGTATCATATTTGAAGGTGTTCCAAAAAAGGGGCATTTTGAAGCAGTTATATTTTTGTGCCATTTTGGAGATTGCGGATAGTCCTCACTGTACCAGTTTAGGTGGCTCTGAAGCAGTAGCGGCTGGTGTCAGGAAAATGTAGAGGGGTATGAAAAACAACGTACCTGCCAGTCTTCTGCTTGCCGCTCTCAGCATGAGAGCTGTGTCAGGACTGGGCAGAGCTGGCTTGTTTTATGCTCCCTATGGAGCGGAGAGCCTATACCTGATGATCTTTCCACCCAGCAATACAGCTAGGTTGGAGAGATGTCAGTGCACATGACGGTTTGGCCTTCCTAAAACGGCCGGCCAAACAGTCATGTTCACTAACAGCAGGGTCCGCGACTCCTCATCCCCCTGCTGCAGTGCTGTGGCCCCACCCCATGACTCAGCCACAGGACGAAAAATAAAATGATCTGTTTTAGAAATGGGGGTCTCTAGTTGGCAGTGGCTGGCACACAGTCCAAGTAGGGACCCTTCTCCCTAAGTCAGAGTAAGGGGGCTACACCCTTTGATAACCCCTGCTCAACCCTGTGGTAACGTAGCACGAGCAGTTAGGCTTATCTCAGAGGCAGTGTGTAAAGCATTTATGATCATACACAGTAACACAGTGAAGGACACTACAAAGGGACACCACACAAGTAGTTATAAACAAGCATTTACAATGCAATAGGTCTCGCAGCATTAAAGTTTGAGTTATTGGCATTGTGTATGACAATGTGTTGCATAAAATTTTTAGCAAACTTTGAATTGGTGAGCAGTGAGAGTGTGTGCAAGAGTATGCTGTTCTTGAAAGCAGTGTGGTAGAGAGTGCAGGAATTTGGATGACCTGAGCAATGTGGATGATGCACCTCACGCACGGGGCTGACGCAGTTATTATTCACACAGCTCTGATGATGCACCTCAGGCACGGGCTCACAGCTGTTATTATTCACACAGCTCTGATGATGCACCTCACGCATAGGGCTGACGCAGTTATTATTCACACAGCTCTGATGATGCACCTCAGGCACGGGCTCACAGCTGTTATTATTCACACATCTCTGATGATGCACCTAACGCACGGGGCTGGCGCAGTTATTATTTACACAGCTCTGATGATGCACCTCCGGCACGGGCTCACAGCTGTTATTATTCACACAGCTCTGATGATGCACTTCAGGCACGGGCTCACAGCTGTTATTATCACACAGCTCTGATGATGCACCTCACGCACGGGGCTGACGCAGTTAATATTCACACAGCTCTGAAGATGCACCTCAGGCACGGGCTCACAGCTGTTATTATTCACACAGCTCTGATGATGCACCTCAGGCACGGGGCTGACACAGTTATTATTCACACAGCTCTGATGATGCACCTCACGCACGGGGTCACAGCTGGTATTATTCACACAGCTCTGATGATGCACCTCAGGCACGGGCTCACAGCTGTTATTATTCACACAGCTCTGATGATGCACCTCAGGCACGGGGCTGACAGTTATTATTCACACAGCTCAGATGATGCACCTCAGGCACGGGGCTCACAGCTGTTATTATTCACACACCTCTGATGATGCACCTCAGGCACGGGGCTGACAGTTATTATTCACACAGCTCTGATGATGCACCTCAGGCACGGGCTCAAAGATGTTATTATTCACACAGCTCTGATGATGCACCTCAGGCACGGGGCTAACTCTGTTATTATTCAAACATCTCTGATGATGCACCTCAGGCACGGGGCTCACAGCTGTTATTATTCACACAGCTCTGATGATGCACCTCAGGAGAAACTGACGATGCCCTGTGCTACACATTGAAAAGAATATAGCAATTTATGGTGATAATGTTCGTAAAATTATAGTAGTGTAACTCTTTAAACATGGATATGTTGTCAGAGTCACTCAATATGTCTGGAGGAGCGAAGAATTGGCTGGGGTGCTGTCAGGAGTATTTATTCAATAATAAAGCAAAAGGGAATGGCAGCTGTGGGATTTGAATCCACGCCTCCAGAGACACTGGAGCCTAAATCCAGCGAATTAGACCGCTCTGCCACACTACTACACTAAAGAGAAAAGTAATGTTTACTTCAGGACACCGATAGGATGCTGGGGTTTGATAAACAAAGCATAATGATTAAACCACTGTAAGCATCAGATACACAAGTTGAAGGAGAGCAATAAATATGCCTCACTGGAGAGGAAAAGGGTGGGTGCCTAGTGTGCAATGGTTACTGAACATTAGATCTGTGTTACTCACAAACTGCACAACCCTTCTTCCAGCCAATCGAGTCTCCAAAAATGTACGTAAAGTACACAACTTTAGAGGTTTTTTCAAAGCAGTTTAGAAACATCTGCTCTAAAATTGTCCTGACTTGATAATATTCTAAGCAATAGCGCATACTGCTGGGATAATTTATTACGTCACAACTTCATAAAGAGTAGTTCATTAAAAAGTTAAACACCAAGTTCCACAACGGAGAAGCTCATATATTGGGTGCTTCTCCCCCGCCACCCTCCATGAGACAGCCACCTGAGTCTCTCTGCCCCCATGATGCCAATGTGCTTCTCTTCTGCCCTAGTCGTACTAACTCCACCTGGGCTCTCCATGTCACTTCTCTCCCCCCACCGTGACCCTCTTAATTTCTTCTGCCTTCCACGCCAGCCTTCCCAGTTTCGTGTTGCTCTCCCCATGTCCACCCCTGTATTAAATTGCATTTGTACTACTTTGTTTCTTTTTCTTTACAGATCCAACTTGGATCAGTAAATACAAAAAAACATTTGCATCATTTGGTAGGCGCATTCAAGAGAAGGGCGAGCGAATGCGCTGGTAAGAATGGAAAATCACCAAATGGCCATTCAGTGTAATGCTTGATTGGGCTGGTAACAGGGTCGGAGCCCCAATGCACTGCGTGCCAAGTCGGTCAGGTAGGAGAATCCTGGGGAAGGAAAGACGGGATCTGCCAGTTACTTGCAATAATCAGGAAAGGAGAACGAGGGAAACAACATTACGTCTAAGGTTAAAAACAAGGGTTTCAGAGTGTGCTTACTGTGGTGAAGTCAGTTCAAGGGAAGGACTGAATGCGAAGACAGGAAAGCCGCTAGGATCAGCGCCGGGCCACCACATTCGTGTCTTGTGCAAACCGATGTCTCAGGAGGAGTCTGAACTTCAATATCAGAGAAAACGATACCTATCGTAGGGCGGGACTTCCGTCTTGTGAAGCCCGCACCCACAGAGTGACTGGAGGAGCAGTGGTGACGCGGGGCTCCCATGCCCGAGGGAGAGCCCCGCGGAGGCTGCAGAAGACCGGAGTGGCAGTAAGTGGGCCTTACTTGTAGGGGGGATGGCGGGGGGTCTCGGTGCGCTCGTGTGTGTGTGGGCGTGTGTGTATGTGTGCGACGGCGCGGGGGTCTCGGTGCGCTTGTGTGTGTGTGTGTGTGTGTGTGTGCACATGTGTGTATGTGTGCGACAGCGGGGAGGTGTCTCTGCATGTGTGCGTGCGTGTATGTGCGCTCGTGTGTGTGTCTCTGTGTGTGCGCATGCGTGCAGGGGGAGGTGTGGCTGTGTGTGTGTTGGAGCTTTCCAGGAGACAGGAGATGGCCACAGCGTGCGCTTTCGCGCACGAGCGGCCCGCTCCAATTGCCGATTTTGGTATGCGCGTGGCCAGCTCTTGTCTCCTGGAAAGCTGTGTCGCTGACAAAAGCTCTCTGGCGAGACCGCGCTTTTGCGCGGTTAATGCCACGAGACCTAAAAATAAGTATCTTTATATATAGAATTACCACAAGATCATCGCATCAAGCCACAATACTGGAAAATGGGGGTACTCTTGAAAAGCTGGAAAAAGAGTTCAAGGGTTCAAATAGGGGTTCAGTTCAAAGCAGTAGTCTCTGCGACCCTCTTACTTACAAAGTACCTGGATTTCGTAGCAAAACCAACAAAATGTTGCAAAGGAGCTGTAGCGATGATTTTCCCCACGCTAGGCCGGCGATGCGCTGACTCCTTGCCGCAAGGGAGGATGATACGCCGGGCTGCGGGTGCGTGCGGGACAAATCGACAGATTTCTTCACGCTAGGCCAGAGATGCATTGAATCCTTGCAGCGAGGGAGGATGATGCGCTGATCCTGTTCCGTGTGCGATCTCGTTGCGATGAAAGAAAATGGCGCTCCGCGAGGGAGCAACGATCCGGGTGCGATGCGAGGAAAATGGCGGACAATCGGCGTTCGTGCTGCGATGATCTCGATGCCATGATCCGGGGTCAGCGAGCCTTCGAAAAGCCCGCAAACGTGCGGTGTGATGATCTCTGGGGTTAGCGAGCAATTTTGGGCCCGCAAGCATGCAATGCGATGATCTTTGGTTTGAGAGCGCTCGGCGGCAGCAGTGCAGGGATTTTTCTTACGCTCTTCAGCTGTGGCGGCTCGCAAACGGCGTTAGTGACGATTTTCAGCTCTCTTTTCTCTGTAGTAGAACTAGAGGCCCTGGAACACACAGGGGCCTCACCTGCAGATAGAAATCCTCGCTGGGAGGAATCAGGAGGCTGTTGGGGGAGTCAGATGTGCCTGTGACTCCAGCAGGAGGCTAGCTCTCTTCTAGCCCTTGGGGGATTGCTTAGCAAAAATAAAAGTCTCTCAAAAGTCCTTTTCCCTCTTCTTCCAAGTCCAAGGGGATTACTGCAGGCCAATCCAAGAAACAGCATACAAGCACAAGGACAGTCCTCTCCTGCAGATTCCTTCAGTAACACGAACAGAGGTTCCTCTTGACATCCAGGAGCAATACCAAAATCAGGGGTTTGGGCACAGATATTTATACCCCAAAAGTCTTTGTTCTCAGAAGTCTCTAGTCACTGAACCCAGCCAGAACTAGTTCTGCTCAGGCCTGGAGCACTTTGTTTACCAGGCTGCATCCTTCCTTTCAGAAAAAGGGGGTCTGCCATCAGACGCACAGTAGGAGGTGGAGCCAGCATTCACCTTGCCTGGTACAGCCCTATTCAGGACAAGGAGTTACTCCTCCCTAGTACTCAATGCAGATCTCTCTATTTAACCCAGGTCTGACTCAGCCTGCCTTGCCCCTCTAAACCCAGACAGCCAATACACATAACAGCAGATCACACTGGAGGCTTAGGCAAGAAAATACCTACTTTCTAAAAGTGATATTTTCAAACACAGAATATTAAAACCAACTTCACTAAAAGATGCATTTTATTATTCTGAGCTCAGGCATACTAAATTCGAATTTCTACCATGTTCCCTGAGTCAGATAGGACTATAAGATGTAATAGCCAGTCTGCCCAGTCTAGCCTATGGAGAACAGGTAGCCTTGCAGCAGTGAAAAACAAAATGGAGGGGGATTCACTACCACGACATGCTACACATATCAAGCCATGTCCTACCTTACGCACACAATGCACCTACCATAAGGGTGACTGACATGAGGCTATGGGAAGGGTCAGGGGCTGGGAAATGTGGACACTTCACAGCCAAGATGGCAGTTCTGGACTGCGCGCAGACACTGCAGTGGCAGGTCTGAGGTACACTTTACAAGCTACTTCTGTGGGTGGCGCAAACCAGCGCTGCAGGCCCACCAGCAGCATTTGGGTTACCAGCCCTGGGCACACACAGGCCACACTACTAGGGACTAACAGGTAAACCAAATAAGCCAATCAGAGATATACCAATTCACCGTCATATTTACACAGGGAGCATTTGCTCTGTGGCTCTGAATGGCAGTGGCACAGCGCCCAGAGCATCTAATACCAGAAAAAACAGAGGAGACAACAGCGAAAAATGGAAGGGAGACCCACACCAATGGTGCCAGGTCTTACACGTGTCCCCCCCAGCTGAAATGTGGGGAGAACTACCCATCTCCTTGGGGGTTCTCTTCACTAGGGCGGAAAAATCTGGACAGACCATCAGCATTGGCGTGTTCTGTGCCAGGGCGGGATTCCACCATGAAATCCATACCCTGTAGGGAAATGGACCACCTCAGCAACTTGGGATTCTCACCCCTCATCTGCATCAGCCATCTGCGGGCCCTGTGGTCTGTCTGAACCCGGAAGTGAGTCCCAAACAGGTATGGTCTCAGCTTCTTCAATGCCCAGACCACAGCAAATGCCTCTTGCTCAATTGCACTCCACCTCTGTTCCCGGGGAAGTAACCTCCTACTGATGAAAGCTACAGGTTGATCTAGGCCCTCCTCATTGATCTGTGACAGAACAGCCCCCACCCCATGCTCTGAAGCATCTGTCTAGACAAGAATCCTTAGCAAAATTGGGCACCTGGAGGACGGGTGCTGTACACATGGCAGTCTTGAGGGTATCAAAAGCTTTCTGACAGGTGTCAGTCCAATTCACAATCTTGGGCTGCTTCTTGGAAGTCAACTCAGTCAAGGGGGCAACAATGTTGCCATACCCCTTGAAAAACCTCCTGTAATAACCAGTGAGACCTAGGAAGGCTGTCACCTGGGTCAGGGTCCTGGGGGGCTCCATGCCAGGATGGTTTCAATCTTAGGCTGTAGGGGTGCCACCTGGCCACTCCCCACCTGGTGTCCCAAATACACCACAGAACCCTGCCCAATCTGGCACTTACTGGCCTTGATTGCGAGGCATGTTCTGCGCAGCGCCATCAACACTTCCCAGAGGTGGCGCAAATAGTCCTCCCAGGAGGAACTAAACACTGCAATGTCATCCAGGTAGGCGGCACTGAAATCCTCCAGCCCAGCCAACACCTGGTTTACCAACCTCTGAAAGGTGGCAGGGGCATTCTTCATCCCAAAGGGCATCACACAGAACTGGTAGTGCCCATCTGGTGTGGAGAATGCTGACCTCTCCTTGGCCCCCTCAGTTAAGGCGATCTGCCAGTACCCAGATGTTAGATCAAACGTGCTGAGGTACCGGGCAGCCCCCAACTGATCTATGAGCTCATCAGCTCTGGGGATTGGGTGCACGTCAGTCTTCGTGACTGAATTGAGACCTCGGTAGTACACACAGAATCTGAATTCATGGGTGGCACCAGGCGCGGCAGCTTTTGGCACCAAGACCACGGGGCTGGACCATGGGCTGCTAGAGGACTCAATCACACCTAAGGCAAACATTTTGGAGACCTCCTCCTTAATGTAGGCCCTGACCCGGTAAGTCACTCGGTAAGCCTTGTGCTTGACAGGAGGACTGTCCCCGGTGGACGCACCACTCAGTGACACCAGGCACCAGGGAAAACAAATAAGAAAATTGCCCCAACAGCCGGTGACAATCTCTCTGATGCTCAGGGGTCAGTGTGGTGGAGAGGACCACACCTTCCACTGACCCATCCTTCACAGGAGGTCAGTAATAGGCTCACTCTTCTCCTCCATTCCAGCATCTGTGGCAAGAAGAATGCCCACTTCAGACCTAGCAAAGTGGGGCTTCAGGCGGTTCACATGCAGGACCCGCAAGGGGTTCCAGGGAGACTGAAAGTCCACCAAGTAGGTAACTGGACTTTTGCGCTCCACCACCTCAATGGGACCGGTCCACTTATCTTGGAGCGTACCAGTCTCCACTGGGGCCAGTACCCAAACCTTCTGACCAGGTTGAAACTCAGAGTGGTGTTCTGGTCACGCCAGCGTTTCATTTCCTCCTGACTGGCTTCCAGATTTGCCTCAGCAATTTTTCTGAAACGCTGAGTCTGATTCCTGAAGGCCAAGATGTAGTTGAATACATCTTGGGGAGGTGTCCTGGGAGATTGCTCCCAGCCTTCCTTGACCAGACTCAGAGGCCCTCCTACCGGATGGCCATAGAGCAGTTCAAAGGGACTGAACCCTAAGGACTTCTGTGGCACCTCACTGTAGGCAAACAACAAGCATGGCAAGAGGACGTCCCACTTATGCCTCAGGGGCTCCTCTAGGCCCATAATCATGCCCTTCAAGGTCCGGTTGAACCTTTCAACCAGACCATTTCCTTGGGGGTGGTAGGGAGTGGTGAACTTATAAGTTACTCCACACTCCTTCCACAGGGACTTCATGTACTGGGAGATGAAATTGGTCCCCCTGTCATACACCACCTCTCTGGGGAACCCCAGGCGGGAGAAAATCCCCATCAGTGCACACCCCACCACGGGGGCCGTCACCGTCCTGAGTGGGATGGCTTCAGGGTACCGAGTGGCATGGTCCACCAGGACCAGGATAAACCTGTTGCCCATGGCTGTCCTGGGATCCAGAGGCCCCACAATGTCAATGCTCACTCGCTTGAATGGGGTACTAACAACTGGAAAGGGCTGGAGTGGGGCCTTGATCTTCCCCCCACTCTTCCCACTTGCCTGGCAAGTCTCACATGTCCTGCAATGAGTGTCTGAACTATTGCGCATCTGGGGCCAATAAAAGTGGGTGACCAGCCTTTTAAAGGTCTTAGTCTGCCCCAGATGTCTTGCCAATGGAATGTCATGAGCCAACCCCAGTAGGAAGGCTCTGAAGCATGCAGGCACCACCAGCACACGGGAAGACTCCAGCTCAGCAGCCTTAGGCTCGCTATACAGGAGATCGTTCTCCCAATAAATCAGATGTGAACCAGACTGGTCACCTGCTGCCTGGGCTGCAGCCTGTTGCGCATACCCTCTAGAGAAGGGCAAACTCTGTGCTGCTCACAAAATTCTTCCCTAGTGGGCCCTAGGCTGGTTCTCTGCTCCCCGGTAGGCTCCAGGGCATCCCCCTTGGAGTCTGCTCCCTCCTGGGTCGTGGGAACCAAGGGGCCGGCTTCCCGGGCCACTAACCCTTCTCTCTGAGGCAGGGACCTGGGCCATACACTAAAGGCTCCAAATCCTGCTCAACACCCTCCTTAGCTGCCATGGACCTGGTAGTAGCACACGCCCACTCAGGCAGACCAAACATTTGTAAATGAGCTCTCCTCTCCACCGTAGCTCACGGGGGCTCTCCAAATCATTGCCCAACAGACAGTCTACAGGCTTGGCGGGCCTCACAGCAACCTGAAGAGTTCCTGAGACCCCCCCCCCCACTCAAAGGGAACCTGAGCCACCTCACGTTGGCTCTCTGAGTTGTCTGATTACCCTACAGGGCAGAATGCATGAGGGACAACCTGCTCTTTGGACACCAACTGGGATCGGACCGCAGTTACACTGGCTCCTGTGTCCCTTAGAGCCTCCACTCTCTGGCCATTGATGGTCACCCACTGCCTGTACTTCTTAGTGTTCTCAGGCAGTGCGGGTTTAGGGACCATCTCAAAGTCTCCTAATGAAACAAGGGTCAATTCTACGGGATCCCATCCTTCTGGGGCGCCCGTCTCTTCCTCTCCCAGGGCTACACTAGCAAGTTGGCGGGGTGGTGCACGGATTGGTGCAGGGTGGTCCCTCAGGGGACACTGAGGATCAAAATACAGGTGGCCCACTTGAGCACACTTGAAACAAGAAAAGCCCCCCCCCCCCTGAACAGGCCTATCTGTCGGGGCACTGACCTCTGCTCTTGGGGAGGCTGGGAACCACTGCTTGGTTCCCTTAGTAATTACTTTGGGGCCCTCTTGGAAACTCCCTGGGTTTACCCCTGTCCCCCCCACTTCTCTGCTGGCGACCCTGCCCACCTTTGGCGGTCTCCCACTGGGCCTTTCCAAACCCTGGTGCTCACCCAGCGGTCCGCCTACTCAGCAAGCTTCCTAGGTTTAGTTAGCTTGCAATCGATCAGATGCTGGCGTAGCTCAGGAAAACAGTTAATAGA
Source organism: Lissotriton vulgaris (assembly GCF_964263255.1). Lineage (NCBI taxonomy): Eukaryota > Metazoa > Chordata > Amphibia > Caudata > Salamandridae > Lissotriton > Lissotriton vulgaris. The sequence goes on from NC_141695.1 coordinate 842,909,325, forward strand.
TAATTGCTCCCATGCAATCAAATCATACAGTTGCTCAAACGTTTCTACCTTGCTACCTTTTACCCTGCGCTCCATTGCTCTGCAAAACAAAATACACATATTCAACCCACGTGGTACCCTCTAACTTCTTGCAGGTCCTAAACCTCTGCCTATACATTTCAGGGGTTAATCCATAGCGGGTCATCAAAGCCTCCTTCATGTGGGCATAAACCATTGTACTTTCCTGGGGTAGGTCCAACAAGGTATCCCTCCCCTCACTAACAAAGCGCCCCCACAACCCCACTCCCCAATCCTTCTGAGGGACCCGGTGGGACACCATAGCTAACTCATATGCTGCAAACCACTGTCCAATATCTTCACTTTTGTGGAAATCCTTAATAACCTCTTTGGGTATATACACTCTACTCTCAGTATGCACTACAGGTATGTTGCCACCAGAGGGGGAGATCTCTATACTCTTGGGCTTGATCTCCAACTCCCTCAATACTCTCTCATGTTCAAATTTCATCTTCATCATTTCAAATTCTAATTTTTTGTTCTCTAGGCCCCTCAGACCTTCCCTCTTGAGCCTAGCCATCTCCATATTATGCTGCCTATCTCTCTCCCTGTCCTCCATCTCCTCTGTAGACAGGCCCCTTGAGGACACACTCGTGCCGGGGCTAGAGAGTGCTTTTTCACAACAAAATCTACTAATTCTACCTGCTGCTCTCCCACATTCCCTCCCTCCTCCCCAGGCCCTCCCACATTCTTAGGAGCACCCCTGGCTTCTAGCCAGGCCTTCAGGGCTTTGTAAAACTCCTCTCTCTTAGTGAGGCCTGTGATAGGGACTGTGAATTTTTTGCAAAAGAACTTGAGCTGCTTGGCATTGTAGGTATCTATTTTCTCTTCTTCCCAGGAGAGATCCTCCGAGGCATTGGATCTGGGCTTGCCCATTGTAGAAATAACTAGCAATATCAATCCAAAAATAGAATCCAAAAATCTCAAAAATGTATGTGGCTGCGTTATGGTCTGCACTCACTAGTAGTGTACACTATAATTACTGTAAGTGATCACAAATGCAAGTCCAGATCCTCACCGCTGACCACCAATGTTAGAAATGGTGGTCTCTAGTTGGCAGTGGCTGGCCACAGTCCAAGTAGGGACCCTTCTTCCTAAGTAAGAGTAAGGGGGCTACACACTTTGATAACCCCTCCTCAACACTGTGGCAACGTAGCACAAGCAGTTAGGCTTATCTCAGAGGCAGTGTGTAAAGCATTTATGATCATACACAGTAACACAGGGAAGGACACTACAAAGGAACACCAACAAGTAGTTATAAAAAAATAGTATCTTTATATATAGACTTAACACAAGACCAATAACGGTAAAAAGCCACAATACTGGAAAATGGGGGTACTCTTGAAAAGCTGGAAAAATAGTTCAAGGGTTCAAATAGGGGTTCAGTTCAAAGCAGTGGTCTCTGCGACCCCCTTACTTACAAAGTACCTGGATTTCGTAGCAAAAAAAACAAAATGTCGCAAAGGAGCTGTAGCGATGATTTTTCCCACGCTAGGCCGGCGATGCATTGACTCCTTGCCGCAAGGGAGGATGATGCGCCGGGCTGCGGGTGCGTGCGGGACAAAGCGACAGATTTCTTCACGCTAGGTCAGCGATGCATTGAATCCTTGCCGCGAGGGAGGATGATGCGCTGATCCTGTTGCGTGTGCGATCTTGTTGCGATGAAAGAAAATGGCGCTCCGCGAGGGAGCAACGATCCAGGTGCGATGCGAGGAAAATGGCAGACGATCGGCGTCCGCGCTGCGATGATCTCGATGCGATTATCCGGGGTCAGCGAGCCTTCGAAAAGCCCGCAAACGTGCAGTGCGATGATCTCTGGGTTAGCAAGCCCTTTGGTGCCCGCAAGAGTGCGATGCGATGATCTTTGGTTTGCGAGCGCTCGGCGGCAGCAGCGCGTGGATTTTTCTTACACTCTCCAGCTGCGCCGGCTCGCAAATGGTGTTAGCGACGATTTTCAGCTCTCTTTTCTCTGTAGTAGAACTAGAGGCCCCGGAACTCACAGGGGCCTCACCTGCAGATAGAAATCCTCGCTGGGAGGAATCAGGAGGCTGCTGGGGGAGTTAGATGTGCCTGTGGAGGCTAGCTCTCTTCTAGCCCTTGGGTGATTGCTTAGCAAAAATAAAAGTCTCTCAAAAGTCCTTTTCCCTCTTCTTCCAAGTCCAAGGGGAATTACTGCAGGCCAATCCAAGAAACAGCACAAGCACAAGGACAGTCCTCTCCTGCAGATTCCTTCAGTAACACGGACAGAGGTTCTTCTTGACATCCAGGAGCAATACCAAAATCAGGGGTTTGGGCACAGATATTTATACCCCAAAAGTCTTTGTGTTCAGAAGTCTCTAGTCACTGAACCAAGCCAGAACCAGTTCTGCTCAGGCCTAGAGCACTTTGTTTACCAGGCTGCCTCAATCCTTTCAGAAGGAGGGGGTCTGCCTTCAGACGCACAGTAGGAGGTGGAGCCAGCATTCACCTTGCCAGGCACAGCCCTATTCAGGACAAGGAGCTACCCCTCCCCAGTACTCAATGCAGATCTCTCTATTCAACCCAGGCCTGCCTTGCCCCTCTAAACCTAGACAGCCAATACACATAACAGCAGAGCACACTGGAGGCTTAGGCAAAAAAATACATACTTTCTAAAATTGGTATTTTCAAACACAGAATATTGAAACCAACTTCACTAAAAGATACATTTTATTATTCTGAGCTCAGGCATTCTAAATTCGAATTTCTACCATGTTCCCTGAGTCAGATAGGACTATAAGATGTAATAGCCAGTCTACCCATTCTAGCCTATGGAGAACAGTTAGCCTTGGAGCAGTGAAAAACAAAATGGAGAGGGATTCACTACCAGGACATGCTACACATATCAAGCCATGTCCTACCATACGCACACAATGCACCTATCATAGGGGTGACTGACATGAGGCTATGGGAAGGGTCAGGGGCTGGGAAATGTGGACACTTCACAGCCAAGATGGCAGTTCTGGACTGCGCGCAGACACTGCAGTGGCAGGTCTGAGGTACACTTTACAAGCTACTTCTGTGGGTGGCGCAAACCAGCGCTGCAGGCCCACCAGCAGCTTTTGGGTTACCAGCCCTGGGCACACACAGGCCACACTACTAGGGACCAACAGGTAAACCAAATAAGCCAATCAGGAATATACCAATTCACCGTCATATTTACACAGGGAGCATTTGCTCGTGGCACTGAATGGCAGTGGCACAATGACCAGAGCATCTAATACCAGCAAAAACAGAGGAGACAACAGCGAAAAATGGAAGGGAGACCCACGCCAATGGTGCCAGGTCTAACAGTCTGAATTTATTTTTTTATTTGCCTCTGCGCGCAGTGAGGTGGCGGTCCTCTGCCATAGCTGAGGTACCGTCGCTGCTCTGAAGGTCCTCGCTGAATCATTACCTGAAGAGGGGACATCCTTAAGACAGTGTTACAGAGGGAGACTCTAGGATAGTAGTTAATGGTGTGGCACATTTCATGGCTAAGGAATATAATTTTAGGAAGAAAGTTTTCTCCCCAGAGATCTGAGGCATCAAGCCAACTGCACTCCAGACTAACATTAGCTGTTAGAGGTCAGTGTTCCTTTGGCCAAAAATCTTTTAAGAAAGCCTGTGCAATACTTATTTCTTATAAATGTCATCATAACAAGTTTCCCACCAGGTATTTGTGGTCTTCTTTAGTTCATTCCTTTTTCCTAGTTGAAATAATAGAGCCATTTGCTTTCTAATTACAAACAAAGGGCATAGTCCATAGTTATGAAAGTATTTTTTTCATTGTTAATTTGAGCTTTTTCCAAAATCTTCTGTGCATGATTCAAACTAGTTATATCTTCCCTGAACTTACTGAAGGCATATCTTTTATATACTTGAATTATGAAGTAATAGGATCATACTTCAAACAATTTAATACAACAGCATTTTTGCATAAAACAAACCTGCGCACACGTCTTTAAGATTTAAAGCAGAGTAAGTACTCTGTCTATTCGAAGCAAACAACACTTAGAGTACATATATACATTTTAGCCGACACAATAAACATTTCACATTTGACTGTGTTCTTCTTTTATTCTGAAGAGATTGCCCAGCCAACACGTGCTTCGTCTGGGTGAATGACCCTAGACATCCTCAGGGCTTTAAGCAAGTTAAGGAGATCTGATATCTCTCTGCCGGTTGAACTTCCGTCCCGGCTGACAAGGAGGTGGAGCAAGGTGAAGAAATCAGAGTAAGGGTTCCAATGGGGTGAAAAACGAAATTCACTTCCAAAAAGTAAGGTCTCTGGGATGAGGTCAATCTGGTGGATCGGGCGCAAATAAGGTCCACCACGAGAAGTCAGAATATTATCTAGACAGTCAGAGGACTGGCCAAGCTGACCAAGCGAGTACACTTGTCCATGAGAAAGATCGCAGCGTCTGGGACCCAAACGTTTATTCTGTCGGATAAAATGTATATATGTATTGTATAAGTGTTGTTTGCTTTGAAAAGACAGAGTACTTACTCTGCTTTAGGTCTTAAAGACGTGTGTGCAGGTTTGTTTTGTTCATATACAAGACCTCAGGTCTTTAGAAGGGGGTTCAGGGTTAACCCTCTCCTGTACGCACCGTCCCACCAGATATGAAACAATGACGAGCGTTTCACTCTGAGCAGGCGTCACCTACCTACCTACCTACTCAAACCCTGTCTTTTGTTATAGCATTTTCGCCTGCCCTGGAAGAAAACGATGCTCGGAGAATGCTTGACACCCATTTCTGCCATTAAAAGCTTCCAATCCAACAAGATTTTATTCAACACACCTGCGCTCAACTAAAGTCCCAGATATCGTCACCCAAAAGTATTTAGTTGTTTATACTACCATAATTTAGAAATACAGTGTGATTATTTTCAATTGTATTGTTCAAAAAACAGCTATTTTGCGGCACACTTTTCTAGATCTGTTATTTACCATGGTGTTGGGTGAAAAGATAAACTGGAGAAGTAAGGTGACCTGAGGCACACAGCTGGGCTGGTTTTGGCAGGAATGTTTAGGGCTGACTTAGCCAAGATAGAAGAGTTGCATGTGGGATTCCGAATAGAAAGTACCTAGGACTAGAACCCAAAGAATGGACAGGAAGAGCAAAGAGGGGGATGGAGGAGAGAGGTGCGTCAGTCAAAAGTCCAGAGGAGAAGATGCACAAGGTTGGGTGATGGCATAAAGCAGGGAAGAGAGTGAATCAAGGGGGGGGGCAAGGGCGCAAACAGGATTGGCTATTGCTAACAATCATAGAAGTAGTCATGAATATAACACACTTATATACGCAAGACTTTATCATTCCACAAAAGACATTAAATTAAAGGTTAAGTAAAAAGAAGTTACCTGTTTTTGTAAACCAAGTTCTCCTTCCACCTCCTGGATCTTTCTCTCCAGCTGACGTTTTAGCTTCTCATAGTCTTCGCGATGGTGGTCAATTTCATCATCCTTTGAGCTGAATATCACAAGGAAAGTCATGAGCATGTATGTACGAGTTAACAAATTGTGTGCATTCATGCAAGTGAGCAATCTATGTCATTTTGGCTGTAGAACTAACAAGAATGTGAACATCAACATTCCAATGGAATGCACACCCTACAATGATACACTATTTTTATTATGTTCTACCAGATATCGAGTTTTTATATTGAACTGCAAAAATAAGTGTTGATTTACTACTCCAAACTTAACATCTACTTAGAGTGAGAGTATATATGTCAATGAGCCTCCATACATTGTCAAGTAATGCTCGGAAAATGTTCCCTGAGCTGAAACTCTTATTGCGCCATGGAGCCACTGCCAGAAGCAGCAGAATGAAGAATGGCTACGTGCTCTTTTCTTAGCAGGATAGTCATCAAGCTAGTGAAGTTACTCCCTAGAACCAGTGCAGCACCTACCTAGAGCTCAGGCCGTCTGGCTACATTTGCATGAAGTGCCCACATAGCAGTAGCTCAAAAAGTAGGTTCCATCACTTGCTTAGAACACTCTGTCCCAATTAAGTGCCAAATGTTCTGGTCTTGACCAAGTCATCTAACAAAGCGATGACAAGCTTTGTTAATCCGCTAAAAGACTGGTCACTGACAGAGATGTGATCTAACATGGACAGTTGACCTGGAAGATGGTAGACTCAGCAGAACCCACACGCAAGGTTAGAGAAGAAAGAGAGCAGGAGAAACAAGGACAAATATAAAATTTGAGGATCGAGATCCAGACAGCACAAAATAAAAGCAGAGAGCGCTGACCTTCGCATCTTCTCAAGCTCGAGCTGGTGCTCTTTCAGTCGTTGTTGGTACTGGTGCTGTAGGCCCTCTCTGGTTTGCATCTCTTTATTAACTGTTTGCTGAAGCTTCTCTATCTGGATCTTGAGCTCACTGACTTCAGCCTGCTTAGCATTTTCCACAGTTTTCAGATGTGTGAACATGGCATCATACCGCTCCAGCTCACGGTCTCGTTCCTCCATAAGACGCAGATTGTAGGTAAAATCTTCCTTCAGCCGGCTATACTTCTGGCTTTGGTCTTGGAGCTGGCGCTTGGTGTCCTTTAACGCAGTTTCTAAAAGGCTCACTCGTCGAGCCTGCAGCTCTTTCCATTCCTGCTCTTTGGAAACAAGGAGCTCGGCAAGTTCGTCGTCCTGCTGCATCGCTTCTCAAGCTCTGAAAGAGAAAGCACACTAGGTGGTAAATATTTGAGGATGAGAAAGCGATATTATCAACAACCAAAGAATACGGACACCTTATATAATCTATATACCTCCCAAGCATTCTCAGCCCTGGGTGATTTGATAGTGCTAAAAAGAGCCATTTTTTGAGGTCAGACAGATCACAGTGTAAGGTACCCCAAATTCACCCTGTTCTCCACTGTAGCTTTAAGGTCCAGCTATAGGCTTTGAAACCTCAATATTAGGCAGTCCATATTAGAGATAGTCCTTTAAGGTGACCTCTTTATTGACTTGAGGAGTCACATCTAAAAACAAACCTGACAAATTTAATAAGTGACATCCCAGGATATTTTCGAGGCTAGGACATTTCGTCATGGGTGTCACAATAAAGGACTATTTCAAATATGGACTGCCTATCATATTGAGAAGTTGCAGCTATGTATTTGTATAAAATTTTAGGGAAGAGAGACGGTTCCTATTGTTATAGGAACATTGAATATATGTAGGTCACTTCACACTGTATTTGTTTATGTATATTGTTTTTACAGACTTATGTATATATATATATATATATATATATATATATATATATATATATATATATATATATATATATATATATATATATATATATATATATATATTACCTACTGGCTATCGCCAGTAGGTATATATAGTTAGGATTAATTCCCTATGGCATTTCTGAAAATTCTATGTCTAATAACTTTGGCGTTTGTGGACGGAATCGGCTGAAATTTTCAGGAAAATGGCACATTTTGTTTCTGAGCAGCCCCTGAAAATTTGGTGGGGTTTCGTCAAGGGGGGGCCGAGAAAAAAGGGGGGTCCCAAAACGCGTTTTTCCCATTCATTTTTCCATAGGGCGGTTGGACTCACTTTTAGCTCGAACGGCTGAATGGATTTGCACGAAACTTGGCAAAATTGTAGGGACTGTTAGCCCGATGTGCCTTTGCTAGGTCTCAATATATGTGCTCCAGTGGATTTTGAGAAATTAACGTTTAAATCAAGATATATATCTGTAACAGCGCTCCGGGCAGCGATCCGGTCCGCTTACTTTTCGCGTTTCGGAACTTTGCGCGCAGAAAGCTGATTGGCTCTCCGGTGTCTGTCAACATTCTAAACAGTCCGGAGCGGCCGCCATCTTGTCTCTCGGTAGGATCGAGAGAGAAGAAGAGGTGAAAAACGAAGGGGGAATTTAATGAAAGGGGGCAAGGTATCCCCCTCTTGACCCCCTAGGAATGTTGTTGGGGTTATTAAAGGGTCCCGTGGGGAAAAGAAAAAAAAAATGATTTTTCACGGTAGAAGCGCTTCACGGGCCGCGAACTGGGCCGCAAACTGGTAGCGAAACGGGAATTCGCCATTTTGTGCTTCGTTAATTAAATTACTAGGTATAAGGGGGTGCGGGAGACGTATCCTAATCCCCTATGTTTCCTGAGGGTGGCTGAGGAGGCTGATATATGTTGATACATCTCTTCCAGCGGCTGTGCGTGAGCTTTTTTTTTTTTTGCTGCGTGACAGTCCGGAGCGGCCGCCATCTTGTCTCTCGGTAGGATCGAGAGAGAAGAAGAGGTGAAAAACGAAGGGGGAATTTAATGAAAGGGGGCAAGGTATCACCCGCTTGACCCCCTAGGAATGTTGTTGGGGTTATTAAAGGGTCCCGTGGGGAAAATAAAAAAAAAAATGATTTTTCACGGTAGAAGCGCTTCACGGGCCTCAAACTGGTAGCGAAACGGGAATTCGCCATTTTGTGCTTCATTAATTAAATTACTAGGTATAAGGGGGTGCGGGAGACGTATCCTAATCCCCTATGTTTCCTGAGGGTGGCTGAGGAGGCTGATATATGTTGATACATCTCTTCCAGCGGCTGCGCCATCTTGCCTTTTTTCCAATGCCACAATTTTGTCGTGCACGGCAGCCATTTTAGATGCCAGGCTGGTCCCAGGCTATCACCTATCCCTGCGGATGTAGTTGATGGCCCCAGCTGTAGAGAATTCAGACATGCCAACCCTCCCGATTCAGGCGTGTGACTACTGATTTCAGTGCTAGTCTCCCGCCTCCCGATTTCTGCAAGCAAAAACCCGGGGGCATATTACGAACAACTAGCGATAATTTTTGTCTCTAACTTGTTTAGAGACAAAAATTATCGCCGCACATCGGCGATTTTTATCGCAGATAAACCTTGCTATTATCGCAGAAAAGTCAGCGATATTCATGTATTATCGAGCAAATGCTCTTAGCCATGTTATCCACCTCCCATTGGATAACATGGCTAAGAACTGCTCAGGGCAGGTGTTAGATTTTGGAGATATTCGCGCTTAGCGCGAATATCTCCAAAAGTTGGTAATAGGAGATAGCGATGTTAGGGACTGTTTCCAGTCGCTAACATCTTGGCACGCCACTTTGCATGTCATTAGTGATAAGTATCACTGACATGCAAAGCGGGGCCCAAGATGGTCGCTATCTCCTTTTAGCTGTCACTAACTGGTGTTAGCGACAGCTTGGTAATAGGGAGATAATTTTATCTCCGCTTTCATGGCTTTTAAAGCCAAAAAAGCGGAGATAAACCCCCTTGATAATATGCCCCACGATTCCTTGGGGGTTTCAGCTGACAGGGCTTGGTATTGTGTTACATGGTAATTTTTCCAGGAAACGTCAGAGGGTCGATGCAGGGGTTTTGGAAGAGGTGATAAACCATTTAAGCCTCATGAACAAGCGCATGGTCTTTTAAAGATTTGTGAAGTACTCGGGGCGGCGGTGTGTGTGTGCCCTCTTTCAGGAGCGGGCGGGGGGGCACTGCCAGCAACTTGCCAGGTCAGGTAGTGTTCAACACGTGCATCACCCTTTCTCTGCCTGCTATTGCGCTCCATGCTTCGGAAAGGTAAGAAAAAGAACGTGCATTTGAGTTTGAAATGTCCGATCCTGCAGCAGCACACTTCCAAAGCCCACACATGACAATAACCCGATTCAAGGCCCTATTCACCCGTTTTTAAAAAAATAGATAACACTCCAACACAGTAAGATTATAAAACTTTATTAACTTTTAACTATAATGAACGGAACAAAAACTAAAAACATTTAAACATTTTTCAACTCAAAAAGCAACAATGGTTAGAAGCTGTCTTTTGTGCGAATAGTCCCAAGGCAGCACAACGTGCAGAGTTCTGGACGGCACCCAGGTGATGTCGCCTGGGTGCCGCACTGGTTTTGGGATCCTACAATGCAGCACAGAAAAACAGCGTGGGGCGTCCCGGGTGGTGCGGGGGGAGGCCTCGTCAGTAGCGGTCTGTTGTGCGAATAGTCCCAAGGCAGCAGAACGCGTTGAGATGTTGATGGGACTGTGTCCAGTGTCCCATGGCTGACACAACATGTACGACAAGCACCCAGGTGATGTCCAGTAAACTGCCGCACTGGTTTTGGTATCCTACAATGCTGCTCCGAAAATTGGCGTGCGGCGGCCCGGGGGGGGGGGGGGCATGGGGGAGGCGGCGTGAACGGGCCTCCCCAGGTGGCGGCCATCTAGCTGAGTTGCGCCCGCTCTTGCGGCTACAGCGTCTCGCTCACCATGTTGTTGAGTTGCTCCCACTCTTGCAGTGCAGCGATAGGCGGCTGCCACATGGCTCTTAAAATGGCGGACGGCTCCTCGGTTTTGGGCCTGGTCCACTGAAATGGCCCTGGGACACCTTGGAACTCGGACGCTTGCCTGTTAGGGCTTGGGCTCCATTCTCGAAAAGCGTCCCCTCAGCCGTGAAGATTCTACAACAGTCTTGGGGGCCCCCGACTCCCACAGGCTTCCGGTGGGGAGCGGCTGCCATGATTGCTCGCGGAATGACCACGACGGAGCCACGAGATGGTGGTGCTCTCATGCTGACGCCAGCTTCAGTCTGAATGATCCAGAAACAAGGTGGGGCTTTCATCGTTTGGGAAAAAAAATGTTCTAAACCAATGAAAAGTGTTATTTTTAGGTCATATGACCAAGACTTCCATCTTTAGGAAACCAAAAGTAAAATGAACCAATGAAAAGTTTTATAAACAAGTCACATGACCTGTTATGCGGCATAGGGCTACAAAAAGCGTAGAAAATCCGTTGGCACGTGAGGCGGCGTCAGTAGCGGACCAATGTGCGAATAGGCCGAAGGCAGCACAACGCGCCGAGATCCGGATGGCACCGAGGTGGTGTCCAGCAAATTGCCGCACTGGTGTGGCCATCCTACAATGCTGCGCCGAAAGACGGCGTGTCCAGCTGAGTTGCGGTCACTGTTGCGGTACAGTGACTCGAACGCGCCGAGATCCGGATGGCACCGAGGTGGTGTCCAGCAAATTGCCGCACTGGTGTGGCCATCCTACAATGCTGCGCCGAAAGACGGCGTGTCCAGCTGAGTTGCGGTCACTGTTGCGGTACAGTGACTCGAACGCGCCGAGATCCGGATGGCACCGAGGTGGTGTCCAGCAAATTGCCGCACTGGTGTGGCCATCCTACAATGCTGCGCCGAAAGATGGCGTGTCCAGCTGAGTTGCGGTCACTCTTGCGGTACAGTGAGTCGAACGCGCCGAGATCTGGATGGCCCCGATGTTGTGTCCAGCAAGTTGCCGCACTGGTGTGGCCATCCTACAATGCTGCGCCGAAAGTCGGCGTGGGGTGCCCCGTTGGCTTATGAGGTGATGTCAGTAGTGGACCGATGTGTGAATAGGTTGGAACCAGCACAAGGCGCCAAGATCCGAATGGCAAGTTCTGGATGTTGAGTGCCATAGTTGAGAGTTCTGAGCAGTGCTTGTAAGACTATCTGAAGTTTATTATAAGAATCAGAGTAAGTTGAAGACTGTCTGAAGCTTATTTGCACCTTTTGCAGCTTCACTATTGCCCAAGGTGGTGTCCAGCAAATTGCTGCACTGGTGTGGCCATCCTACAATGCTGCGCCGAAAGACGGCGTGTTCAGCTGAGTTCCGGTCACTCTTGCGGTACAGTGACTCGAACGCGCCGAGATCCGGATGGCACCGAGGTCGTGTCCAGCAAGTTGCCGCACTGGTGTGGCCATCCTACAATGCTGCGCCGAAAGTCAGTGTAGGGTGCCCCGTTGGCTTATGAGGTGATGTCAGTAGTGGACCGATGTGTGAATAGGTCGGAACCAGCACAAGGCGCCAAGATCCGAATGGCAAGTCCTGGATGTTGAGTGCCTCAGTTGAGAGTTCTGAGCAGTGCTTGTAAGACTGTCTGAAGCTTATTTGCACCTGCTGCAGCTTCACTATTGCCCTGGTGTGGCGAGGTCCGGCGGAACTTTTTTCCTTTTCCTTTCTGCTTCTTTTCCTACAATCCGTTTCATCTGAAGACACGACCAGGTCCCTGAATGTGTGTAGGGGGACGCTATTGATTGAATGAAAATGGCGGCTTGACACAAAGCTGACTCAAGCGTTACTGTTGATGCTATACAGACAAAAATTGGTTTTCAGTTTGTACATTCTTCATGGTTTTTTTTTCCATCCAAGTCTGATTGAGAGTTTGTAGAAAAATGGCTTCAGATTTTCCACATACTACTCTTCAACATTCTTCCTAAATGTAACAATGTGAAACTCACTAGGAGAACGGCTGTTTCTGTTTCCTTTCAAAATGCTGCCAACAATATTTTCTGAATGGAAGACACCATCTTGTAGCATAAAGGGCCGAAAGGGGTTCTGGTCTGGCCGATGGTTGGTGGAGACATTTTGACTATATCTTGGACCTGCCCGGCCTCGCCCAAAATGGCGCCGGTATAAATGGGACTCGTAACTCCTTGCCCGCAAATGTATATCTAGAAAATGTTATTGTAAGTGGCCCTGTCGTATTTTAATTACAAAATGTACGTCCACCGATTCCGCAACTGTTAGACACCTTTGTTCTTGCAACCTAATGGCCCGCTCGTTACGTTCTTCTACAGTGTAAATGTCTCCTCATCATATACGATTTCAGTTTGCTCCGTGGCCGGCCCACGTGGTTATAGGCCCGTATTTGTATACTGACATTTTCACAATAAAGGTTTTTAAAACAAAACACGGTAGTAGTATTTACATTGGTAAAGTTTTTACTTTTAGTCACTGTTTTCGAATCAGTAAAAGGCAAGTGAAATAAAGCAGTCCAATTACATGACGGATAAAAGGTATAATATGTAGGAACGCAGTAAAGATAAATGGTCAAGGGCAGTTGTGTTTTTCATGTCTGCAACATAAAGTGATCAATAAGAATCTGATAATCAGGCGTATCGGCGACTAAGACAGCAGGCCGAATCTCTTTTACTCAACGGCTCCGTCATGGAAGGAAGAAACGCCCTTTTTCTCGAAAAAGAAATATATTTTACTTGCAAGACAGTTGTAAATTTTCCGGGAAAGTACATTAGCCTGGAATATTATAACATATGTTTGAAAAAAAAATATTGTTCGAAAACAATAAAAAGCGTAATTTTTAGGTCATATGATCAAGCTTTTCATCATTAAATTAACAAAAGTAAAATGAACCAATGAAAAGTTTTATTAACAAGTCACATGACCTGTTATGCTTACGTTACGCGCTGCGCGCCGCGCCTCGGATCACTTCCGGGTGCGCTAACGCGGCGTGTCATATAACGCATTACGCGACAACGTAGGTCAAGAATATAGTCAAAATGTCTCCACCAACCAGCGTTCGGAACACAACCCCTTTCAGCAGTCCAAAAAGTTCTGTTAAATGACAACAGAGGGGACAGGCAACAAGAACCATCAGTCAAAGAGGGGAGGGCAAGTTCTTCTCTTCCGGGTCATGTTGGGGCGCTACCGGAACTGATCGAATTGGTAGTCTACAGTGTTTCTGGATGTTTCAGACTAAAGCTGGCGTCAGCATGAGACCACTACCATCTCGTAGCTCCGTCGTGGCCATTCCACGAGCAATCATGGCAGCCGCTCCCCACCAGAAGCCTGCGGGAGTCGGAGGCCCCCAAGACTTTTGTAGAATCTTCACGGCTGAGGGGACGCTTTTCGAGAATGGGACCCAAGCCCTATCAGGGAAGCGTCCGAGTTCAAAGGTGTCCCAGGGCCATTTTAGTGGACCAGGCCCAAAACCGAAGAGCCGGCCGCCATTTTGAGAGTCCTGTGGCAGCCGCCTATCGCTGCACCGCAAGAGCGGGAGCAACTCAACTACATGATGAGCGAGACGCTGTAGTCGCAAGAGCGGGCGGTAAACAGCTGAATGGCGGAAGAGGCACAGTGTAGCAAAAGCGGGCGGAATGGCAACTGAAACGGTAAAGGGGCGCCCCACTACAGCGTGTCTTCAGGTCAAACGGATTGTGGGACAAGGTTCAGAATTGAAGAGTCATCAAAAGGCAAAAAGTTCTGCCGGACCCCGGGAGCCGGCCGCCTATGTCGGGGGCGATCTCAGGCTACACCAGTGCTATAAGACTTGGGGAGGGTGTCGGAGCCAAGCGTCTTCTCCGAGTCCATGGCCATCACACCGCCCCTAAGGGGCCTCCGTCAAGCTGTTTAGGAAGGTAACATATCACATTGTTTTCTAATGCAGTCAGGTCCACAAACGACACTCACTTACTTTGAGAATAGTGAAGCTGCAGTAGGTGGAAATAATCTTCAGACAGTGTTACAAGCACTGCTCAGAACTCTTAACTATGGCACCCAACATCCAGAACTTATGCCATTTGAGAATGGCAGTGACATCGAAGCAACTCAGGGACCAAAACCATTAACGTACTTTCACGTATGAAAATCTTACTTGGGGAGGGGGCAGGAGCGAAGCGCCCCCTCCCAGTCAGCGCCACCACACCGTATGTTGAAAATTTGAAGCCATCGTTCTACAAAGTCAACCAAACTTGGATTGAAAAATCTAGAAAAATGTACAAACTGAAAACCAGTTTTGGTCTGCATAGCATCAGTAGCAACGCTTGAGTCAGCTTTGTGTCAAGCCGCCATTTTGATTCAACAAAGCACAGGCATTGAAAAAGGCTCAAACTCAGAACTCTGAACTATGGCACCCAACATCCAGGAGGTTGCCATCCGGATCTTGGAGCCTTGTGCTGCTTTCGACCTATTCACACATCGGTACACTACTGACATCATCTTATAAACCAACGTTATGTAAATAGTTTTTTAATAAAATGTTTTACCCTGTTTCTTTGCTGGCGTGTTGTCTATATTTTTAATATTTGCATAGGGTTTGTCGTTATTTTGTGCGGGATGGGTGATGGAGCCGAGCTGTCTTGTAGCCCTCATGGTGTGGAGCTCAGTTCATCTCACTATTTTCGTATTTCTCATGAAGGGTTGTTCCTAATATTTCTATTTTAGCGAGGTCAAAAAGAGATCCAATTAGTGGCCTACTGATTTTGCTCGATTACTTTTATTTTTTTACACGATTTTTCACTATCTGCAAAGACTAAACAGAGTATTGCGACTTTGTGCTTGTTTGTAAATAGAGAATGATCCAAAGAGAACCAATTCTAAAACAGTAAATGCTTGGACAACAATCAATCAAATGGAGAGACAAGCAGGCACGACGGATTACAACGGGGGTAAAGGCCTGCGTTAACTACCCTTCAGTATCTGCAAAGAGAGAGTACTACTAAGACAAAAGAGGGGAGTGGGGGGTGCAGCGTTCAAAGCACATCAGCGTGCATAAATACGAAAATGTTTTTATCTATCACGTACTTGACATTTTAAAGCTTTTCATATTTGCTATTAAAAAACCAATGAAATTCACAGAAAAAAACATAGGTTATAGTGGATATATAGTTAGGAATTTGCATTTACAAAACCTTGAAAATTCAATGAAAAAACCATTGGTTTTAGGCCATATATAGTTAGGGATTTGCATTTACAAAACCTTATTTTACTCGCATAAAACCATTGAAATTCCATATATAGTTATAAGCGCTAACTATATATCGCACACCCGCAATCCACTGCTGATGATGTCACATATTACATCATTCATGACATGGTTAGTGACATCACTGATGACATCACTGATGACATCTCAAATGACATCACTGATGACATCACTGAAAACATCTCATTTGACATGACTGATAACATCACTGATGATATCATTCATGTGATAATACGATGAACCTCTTCAGACTCTAATATAACCTTAGATACAATCAGTGTAAACAGACACTCACAGACTGTCACTCATCCATGGAGTTACTCACACACCTAGTCAGTCATGCAAAGAATCAATCACACCTCCATTTCCTCAACTATACAGTTATACAAACTTTACTTATTCAAACATATACTAACACATATTTACTCTATTATACAATCCCTGATACAAGTTCACAATGATCCATACAGCCACTCACACATTCACTGGCTCTTATGCACAGTTATTTATATATGTCAACTCTCACATGTACTGTGTTTTACATATGTACTTACTTTGACATGTAGCACTGAGATATCCATTCACTCACCAATACACTCATGCACACAGTCAACCGCCCATACAACTGTTTCCACATGCACTTTTGAAACCATACATCTAGTGAATCAACTGCTCACACATCTATGCACAGAGTCACACACCTCCCAGCCACCCACACACACACTCAGTATCCCATACAAATACTTGGGCAACCAATCAATAACCCATATAGTTACTCATATAGCTACTTATCAACACATGCAACAGTTTACAGAACAACAGACATAATGATGCACAAATTAAGACAGTTTAGTCACTAACCCATGCACTCAGTGAGACACATTTAATCACTCACTCATACAGTCAGTCATGCACCTACTAAATCCTTCATCCAGACACTTATATATCCACTCATTCTTCAATATGTAAGAGATATTTTAACTTTACAGAAACATACAGTCACTGGATGTTGTCATCAGTGATGTCATCAGTGATGTCATTTGAGATGCCATCAGTGATGTCATCAGTGATGTCACTAACCATGTCATGAATGATGTAATATGTGACATCATCAGCAGTGGATTGCGGGTGCGCGATATATAGTTAGCGCTTATAACTATATATGGAATTTCAATGGTTTTATGCGAGTAAAATGCGGTTTTGTAAATGCAAATCCCTAACTATATATGGCCTAAAACCAATGGTTTTTTTCATTGAATTTTCAAGGTTTTGTAAATGCAAATTCCTAACTATATATCCACTATAACTTATGGTTTTTTCTGTGAATATATATATATATATATATATATATATACATATATATACATATATATATATATATATATATATATATATATATATATATATATTAAAATAGGTCTCGTTGTATACAGTGAATAGATATTTGTTCTGTCATTGGTATATGTAGATACACTGCTTTTCACACCCCAGTTTAGGAGTTTGGGGATTTGCTTTGTAAAAAGATTAATAAATTATAATTTGGAAGTCTCTACCAGACCAGTGACCGATTAATAAGCTTACAGGCTAAGGGTAAGTTAGGCAACTATCGATTCCCACATGTGACCAATTTTTCTGTTTCATTGAGTTTCTCTCCAGGTCCAAGTGGGATTAGTAGGGCTAACCCCTATTGGTATATCCATGAAGTTCAGAAATTAGCTAAACACCCATCTGTTCAAGGAGCACTTCCTCATGCCGATAAAAGCCCATTAACCTGCTCCTGTAGCCTTCAACACCAGCAAAAAAGCCCTACCCACCAGCTTACTTATTATTGTACACTATTTTATATTACCCACAAGCCTATGCAAAGTACCTGGAACAGGCGTCTGCCCTTCTAGTATGTACAGCGCTGATGCACTCCAGGAGTACCAATAAAAGCAAAACATTTTAAAATAGGAAATTGTAGCCTATTATTTAGTGCCAAAATATCACTTATAGGCCACCTAAGAGCAGGTTGAGACCCTGGGGGCAGAGAGGGTCAAATTGGAGGGAGTGGTAGGTGATATTAAAGATGAGAAAATACAGTGAAAAGGATAAGGGAGGGTACAACACACAGAGAGTGAGTGTGCAAAAAGGAGGAAGGTGTTTCAATACCCTGAAAAAAATAAGGGAAGAAGTGGTACTGGCGGAAGTAAAGTGTGGAGATTGGGTGAAGTTGAAGGGGTGAGTAAACCCAGGGAACAGAGTCCAGGGTAGATGAGCGTCAAATCACATTTGGTGGCGGTGGACAAAGCAGAACGGGTAAGATGTCGGTATGAGATGGGATCCAGCTTATGTTTTTCAGTGATGCTTGTAGTGAGCATAATACCAATGTGATCATCTCCAAGTACTACTGTACGGAGGGACCTTGAGAGCAGAGGGTGATGATTTTGCTTTTGGGGGTGGGAGTGGATGAGGGAAGGACAGTGGAGGAATCAAGCACTGAGATTTAGTTAGGTTAGTCAAGGTACAACATTTAGAGGAATACCATGCTTGACTGAGAGCTCTCACTAAAGCACTTTGCTCTACATTTGCCCTCCCTTTTGCTACAGCGTATAGTGACTAGCCCTCGCTTACTTCATCCACATTTTTACAAGAAGGGACTTAATTAGTCAAATTTGATTAATCCGTGTTAACTGGGTTCTCAGCGTCAGCTATTATGTCCTTGGTCATCTGTGTCAATGCTCAATTTCATACTGATGGAGAGAGAGCAAGAGCCCAATAGGGCAGTGATTGCAGTAACAAGTGTGGGAAAGTCACAGGTGGAATAGGGTGAAAGAGTGCCTAGGAGCCTACTGTGCACTGGCTGATTTTCCACAACACTGAATCCAGCTATTCACAGACAGAAGTGGTACAAATGCTCCCTGGATTGCCCTTGGATCCCTTTAGGTAGCTGGCCAAGCACGAGGCCCTGGTGCTCGAGGATCTGAGGGATGCAGGAACGACAGGCACATGCAAAGGAAGTGAACACGGTTCACATAAAGATCAATATAATTACTTTAAAAGCTGAACTAAAAATCACTAAGAGCTAGAGGATAAAAATGGAAATATCTGGAAATAAAATGACTCGACAGTCGTTTTTACCCTAACTGGGTAAACATTTAAAGTATTAAAAGAAGTCCAAATGGAATAAGGATTCCATAAACATTATACTAAATGAATAGAGCATTCAAAAGAGGAAACCCCATCACAAAGAAGAGTTTTAAAAAGTCTAAGTCCAAAAGAGGGCAAAAGCAAGTCAGGGTCTTACAAAGGTCGCAAAGATGGTGAAGATGCAGGCTAGCAAAAAGACTTGACCTGCTACAAACAGGAAAATCAAGTTGGGGGCAGAGGGGAGGGGAGGTACACTCAAGACATGTGTGATTAAATACTCAAGATCTGCATCATTAAATTCTCTCCATTGTGAACCCTACAAGTGAGTGGGGCTGGGTCCTTGGCAGCTAGCAGTAGAAGGTTGCGCAGGCAAAGAATGTTCTTCTAATTCTGCGGTGCTGAAAACAGATTACAGATTTCTTCATAGGATTTCTGCCCTTTGATGCCATTTCGGGTGGTTGGTTCAAAGCAAAAGCTACACTGGACCGGGTAACTGTAGGCTTCTAGCTACTTAAGAAAGAACCTCTGTATGGTGCCCAGAGGCTGAGAAAGCAATAATTATCCCTCACTTAGTTTGGTGGATGGGGTATTAGGCTGAATACTACAATCGACTTTTTAAGCCTGTGAGATATTGGGTTGTTGGTCGAGGGAGCTGAAACCCTACTCAAGCATTAGCCACAATCCTGGTCATAGTAGTGAAAAACAAATGTATGCGTTTTTCATTACAAGGATATGTAAAACAAACGTTTATGTGCAACATTTCAATTACAATGCACCGTGCCCTATGGGCTGTTTATGGCCTTCGTGAGGAGTGACTTGTATGTAATAAAAACAAGCATTTACAATGCAATGGTTTCGCCTTTGGAAAAGTTAGAGCTATTGGCATTGTAAATAACAAAATTTGTATTTATGTGTTGGTTTTGAAAACATATAAATAAATGGCATTGTCATTTACATTGCCATTAGCTTAATCTCTCGCAAATGTGAGACCTATTGTACCCTACGGACGAGCTCAGCAGACAGCAATTACTACCACACACACACACCCAGAGCCACACACACACACCCAGAGCCACACACCCAGAGCCAGCCACACACACCCAGAGCCAGCCATACACACACACCCAGAGCCACACACACACACACCCAGAGCCACACACACACACACACCCAGAGCCACACACACACACACACCCAGAGCCACACACACACACACACACACACACAGAGCCACACACACACACACACACCCAGAGCCACACACACACACTCAGAGCCACACACACACACACACCCAGAGCCGCACACACACACACAGAGCCACCCAGAGCCACACACACACCCACCCAGAGCCACACACACACTCAGGAGAGCAAGCACAGCGAGGGGGCAGGGAAGCAAGCACAGCGAGAGGGCAGGGAAGCAAGCACAGCCAGGTGGCAGGGAAGCAAGCACAGCCAGGTTGCAGGGGAGCAAGCACAGCCAGGGGAAGGGGAACCAGGGGGCGGATGCCCATCATCTGCACTGGCACACCTCTGCTGTGTGCCGTCACAAAGATACACGGTACAGGACAAACATCAATTGCAACCTACGTGTCTGATATGCACACCTAAAAGGAACAACTGCACTCCTAACTCCAAAGTGCCAGCAGACACATACATCGTGTGTACATAGAGCCATTTCAGGAACCTTTTCTTAGCGCCACTACCTCACCTTCACACTCTGGCAACTCTATAGGCGGGGCACAAGCCTTGCTCACTTCTGTAGCTTTTCTTGAGGAAAACTGAGAAATACAAATAGTATGTACTGGCACTAAGTTCGCACATGTGGTGAAAGTGCACGAGGTGCACTTCAGTTGAGCTACCTAATAAACATATGATTGTGTGCACTATACAGTCACAGTAAGCCCAGCAACTGTGTCAGGCTGCATATAAATGAAACAAAAATGAATCTTACGTGAAGCCTTTTTGTTCCAGTCCCTGTTCAGTATGTGTAATGGGAAAGTGCACTTTGTATGTACTGTCTGAGGCCATGAAAGTGCAGTCGTCTTAAATATCGGTAGCCGCCACTGCAAACAATGGAAACTATGAGGTGCCAGGAAGTGCACTGTCTGAGAGTACAGGACGCACTGCAGCGTTATCCGAGGTGCAGGGTACGTTATGACAGAAACAGGAGTCATTTCAAATGACAGGAAGTTCTTCAGCTGCACTCTATACGCACTATATATATTTAGAAAAAAAGTGCACACCCGCAGAGTGCACTAAAAGGTCCCTTCTGGAGAAAGCATAGGATTTAAAAATACTTTTCCCCGCGTTTCTGCTACTTTTAGCAAGTTTGGGGCAAGGTGTACGCTTCGTAGCGCTCCTGTGCGCTCCGAACGGGAGAAATGGATGGCCCCTACAAATGCTCACGCATCTAGCGTGAGAAATGGACGGCCCCTACCAATGCTCACGCATCTAGCGTGAGCAACCGTACGTGGCGTACAGCTTTGCAATGAGGATCGAAGCGTACGGGTCTTTTCAAAGGGGGGGAAGCGGAAGCGTACAGTTCACCAGGCAATATGAAGCGCACAGTTTATAATCCGAAAGAGTACAGTGGGAGCGCACAATTCTTTTTAAAGGCAGTCCAGATGGGCAGAATGGTGCGCACATGTTACAGGCGAGCTGCCAAGCGTACAGTTAGTTTTCCTGAAGCGCACAGTCTTTTCGATGCGCACCGAACCGGCAAGATGCCACGCACAGTACGGGCGCAAAGTGTCAGCCCGACAACCAACAAACACAAAGAACAGTACACAGAGACGACAGGTCACGGAAATCGCGCAACCCACCCATGCAAAAGACACGTCCAAAATGGCCAAAACATGCCGAGAAAAAAAAAAAAACATCCGCCCACCGCCGCAATGACGTTCTACAAGGGGCGGAGAGGGAAAAAAATCGCCGGAACGCCCACGAATCACCTCGGACAATGACGGACAGATCTTTCTTCCAATGGCTAGCCTCCATTTATGGAGCTAGCCAATGGAAGAGAGAGGCGGGACAAAGCGACATACTGTTCCAACATAAGATTTTGCCTGCGTGAACGCTGCTGCGCAGTGGACGCCAGGCGAAACCTAAAATGGAGTTGGAGGCTTGGCAATGGGATTATTTTGCCAAGTCGAGTTGGCAGTTTAAAACTGCATATAACTGCAATGGCAGGCCTGGGAAATGTTTTAAGGGGCTATTTAAGTGGGTGACACAATGAGTGCTGAAGGCTCACAATAATAGCATTTAGTTTACCAGCCCAGGGTATATTTATATCCAGTGCTTTAAATGGGAAAAAATAAGTGCAGGTACTCATTAAAATAAGCTAGAGGAGTAGTGAGTGGGTGGGGCTAAGGGCAAGACTTGATGATACTTAACAACTTCTATAATAGTTGCAGCACATACCAAAACACATGAGAAATGTGTTTATATAAACAAAGCAGGTTAACTCGTTACAAAAAATTAAAGATAAATGCAATAATATGTTAACATTTCCTTTTTCTTGCAATAGCTGCACCTTCTGAATGACATACTGTTAATTGCTGTTGTTTGGCACAATACTATATATTTTTGAGCATGTGAGTGGGAAGAAACTGAAAAAAAGCCCCACTTGGAACCAAAGCTCTAATGACACCAAGCAAATGAAGCAACTCATCACTACCCTCACAAAAAGAGATCTCTTGTCTCCTCCATCGATCTATCTATTCATCCTTTCATTCTACCATTTACCTGCTGATGTCCACCATTTAACCTTTACATTCTGTTGTCTATTCAGTCTTTCATCCATCATTCAGTTTTAACCATTTAGTCTGTCCGCCCTTTATATCCCAACCTATCCATCCATCTCCAATCCTATCCATTCATCATTTCACTCATCCATCTCTTCATCCACTCTTTCACTCATCCATCAATCCTTTCGCTAATCTATCCATCAACCCATTCACTCCTTCATTCCATCCACCCTTTCATTCCATCCACCCCTTCACTCAATCCCTCCTTTCACTCATCCATCCTTCCTCCCTGTCATTCATCCATCTAAACTTTCACTTATCCACCCATCATCCGCCCTTTTATCCAATCATCTACACTCTTTTACCCCATCCATCCATTCTTTCCTCATCTATCCACTTATTCATCCATCCATCTTCACATCCACCCTTTTACTCACCCATCCATCCACCCTTTCACTCAATCACCCGCCCACCAACCCTCCCTTTTACGTTACTTATAAACCTTTGTCACCGAGCAGACATGTACACACATAGTGCCACACATTTTCTGTTAAAAACCTCCAGAGAGTGTCTTGATTCTCTCTTTTTTTCTCTCGCGTTTTTCTTACAAAAACAGGCATACACATGCTGGCAAACACACAAGCATAAGCAGACACACAAAAGATTTGGGTATGATAAAAGCCATTTTATACTCTTCACATACCATGGCTTTTATAATTACTACTGCCAGGGGACTGCCATCATTCCTGTGTTTGCACAAATGCACACCATAGTGTGAAAATGATTGACACCACAGGGCCTTAATGGACCCTGCTCTGTAAAACACAGGGTAATGGTGAGCACCCGAACATTAATCAAATGAGGTCTGCTGAATAGCTCAGCTGGGGCTACAGAAGCGGCGCCTTGGCTACCAGAGACAGTTCCGCTCCTGCTCACTAGCACTCAAACTCACTACCTTTTCCTGAGTACCGGTACTCTCCTCGGCATTGGAGAAGTACTGGTACTCAGAGTGATAAATCTTCGAGGTGCTGGTACTCAGTACCGGTGAGTACCGGCCCATTTAAAGCACTGTTTATATCACTATGGACGTATAAGTAAGCTAAATATGCCAATCAGGTGTTAGCCAATATTACCATGTTTTAGGGAGTGAGCACAAGCACTTTGGCACTGGTTAGCAGTAGTAAAGTCCTAGGGCCAACAAAAACTAATTCAGCAAAAAATGAGAGGGGAGTAGGCAAAACGTTTTGGGGAAAACTACCCTTAGGCTGACAGGTCTAATAAGAGCCCATGAGAAGTAATAGGAGAAACACAAAACAAACGGGCTTAAATGTACTTTACAGAAATCACTATCAGAGAGTTGCACAACGGTTGCTGCACATGCTCTTCACTCCCCAGGCTTTGGAAGATTTGAGCAGAGAGACTTAAGGCAGCCAGCTGTCTTGGCAAGCTCTTCTTGCAAGGAGGTACTGAGACTGCAAATTGTGTCCAAGTGGCAGAGAATAGCCTGGTAAAAGCCTATGCAAATGTCTTGCATTTCTGTGTCTCATCTCATTTTGGTAGCAGAAGAGTTTACCCGGCGACCACCCGAGTCTCATCACACGCATCCTGCAGTTCCAAAATACGTTCACAGGGTCTTTTTGGGGGTCTTTCATATTTATTACCTCTTATCTAAAACATCTAATACCTAAGTTTTTTTTGGGGGGGGGGGGAGATGTCCGCTTGGGAGGCTGTGTACAAGTATAGGTCCGCGGCTGTGGTTAGGTAGATACACTGTTCTAGAAGTGAGTGGAACATATTTGAAAAGGCAGTAAACACCTATTTCTAATGAGCATAAAAGCCATACAGGCTACAGAATGCACCAACATTGGCATGGCCCCTAAAGGTATATATTTCTTTATCTACCAAAACGGTTAGCTTCAGAAATATGAAAACCATATAATTGATTTTGAATGTGTAAAATATAACAGGACAACACTAATGTTAAACCAAAACATGAAAATCTGAATCCAATCAAAAAATACGCGGAAGTAAAAAGGCTGCGGCCCAAACATCAACACAAATAAGACATCCAACATTACTTACTTCCAAAACAACTTTTTCAACTGTTTCCAATGTTTCATAACTATTGGTATATGGAAGTGTTTGAATAAAACCGATGGCGAATATACCAAATACGAGCTGCTTGTAATTAATATAATCTAAAAACATGGGTTTTTGGTTTTTAACTAATGAATGCAGTTCTGGCTAATGAACTCCTCCACCCCCCACCCAACCCCCCTACTCTGGCCACAACCCGGCATGATTAAAACAACCCATCTCTCTCGGAACTATTAATCAAACACTGGGCGTCCTGTGAGTGCTCTCAGCAGCAGCAGACACATGGCGCGAGGCTAAACTTAGCAATCCTTAGACCTTTCAGCGGTCAGAAGAGGCTCACAGTGCAACCCACAAATGTCAAACACGAAACCAGGTCAGGCTTTCCTGAAGAGGCCAAACGGCCCGGCGTGAGGGAACGAATGCCAGCACCGCGTGCTACGCAGCCACAAGCCGCGCGCATGTGGTGGGCAGTAAAGCCAGGGTTACATCGATTTTCTCTCATAAACGTTTTTATCATACACTGTGAGCATGTTTCCAGGAATTTTACAGTCTTTCTCTCAGTACCTGTCCAGATTCAAAACGCCTGGATGTCGCCAAGTGGATCAGAACTGTCCGCCTCAGACAGACAGGGCAAGTGGCAGGTTTTTGTCAACTATTACCTCTACAGAGGTAGCAGTGGTTGAACGCTGTTGTGCATACACAACACGTGTCATGTTATTTATATACTCATGTCTTTGAATAACAACGGAGGATGCTCTCTGCCCAAAAAAAAAAAGTGTGGGTTGAATTGTTGACAGCTTAGTAACCCGTTTGAAATATGTAGCTAATGGAAGCACAGCACCTGCCAGAATGTTACTTGTTTTTAGAAGATTCGTTCATTACATATTTCGTCAGTTCATGGGACTTTTTCAAAGCTGTGAGGTTTAAATAGATATGAAATCTCGACAAACTACCAGACTAGATCAAAATAAAAAAACGTACACATATTAACTGTTACTGTGTCTAAATCTCAATGTGGCATTGTCTAAATTCAGGTGTGGCAAAACAAGTAACAAATGTATTCAATTCGTGGCAATGAGCAAGCTAGGTACCAATGAATAATTATCAGATTGTGTATCACATCAACACATTATAATAGTCATGTCAAGTCAAGAATAACTTTATTAAATTGCAGTTACATACAATCATAAAAGCACATAAAACAGGCAATTTTACAATTCATTACAAAATTCGAGATAACATTTGAAATTGATAATATCAGTCCAATACTGCTTTTAGTACCTCAATACTTAGATCACAACAGATTTCCTTTTGCCAGAGTACTTTCTTTAAAAACATTGATATCCTCCATACTCTATGTTCATTATCCAGGAACTGTAGATTAATGAACGCCAGGCGACGTTGTCTAATCCCCATAGATTTTAAAATTGATATTATCCATGCTTTCCTTAATCTACTGTAAAATGAACAAAATAAAACTACATGTATCGTAGATTGTTCAGAGAGATTATCACAAGGGCAGACTTGTTGTTCACAAGCCCAGTCATTCATTTTTGGAAAACTAACAAGACTGTGGAAGATCCCCAGCCTGAATCTAGTAAGTAAAAACCTATCATAACCCCCAGAATTTTTTTTTAGCTAGGGTTGGATGCTACAAGTAGTTAATATCAGCTGATTATGCTGGACAGATGGCTTGATAATCTCTGTCGACATTCTCAGTGTGTCCAGCAACAGAAGAGACTCCTTTTTTAACTCCTTTCTCGAGATCGTCTGGATGGTACTCTGGTCGATGAAATACTCTAAGTGACCTAAATCACGCATAAAATCTCTGACATATCTAATCCATGGGATCTTTAGGGCCCCTTCCAATTTCAAACTGTCCATTAAAATGTCCCTGTTTAACTTTGTCTCTGCTTTTGACCAGACTCTATGCCACAGGAGAATTGGCTCTGTTTTCATAAGATCAGAAATGTATGGGAGGCCCAACTCCGCCTGGCAAACATATGATGAGGTACTGTTCGGTACACTCAGAATGTATCTTAAAAAGGAGTTTTCCACCATCCGGAACAGATGCACGTCAGCAAAACCCCATACCCCCGCCCCATACATAGCAGTGGAGATACATTTTGCTTTATAAATGTCTGTGAGCTCTACGGGTGGTCTGCTGCCCAGCTTTTTAGAAAAATTAACAAGGGCAGTAGCTGTCCTTAAATACACTAATTTGTTTGCTGATACAGCTTGGGCCCATGAGTCAGTATGATTAAAGAGTATACCAAGATATGAAAAACTCTAAGTGGCTCCTAACTTTGCTACCACTTTTTTAGTAATCACTAGTGGGTCCACCATTGGCCAACCCAGAGAGTACCCATTCGTATTGTCATTTGCTATATTTGCTAACACCCGGTCAACTTCATCGTGCCTATCAGATTTACTTGTCGACAGTTGAACAGAAAGACACAGTGGAAAGTGGTCACAGAGAATTATCGCCAACAGAAAAAGAATGAATTCTGCACGCTTGACTGTTTGACACTAATAAGTCATCTATAGTAGTGCATAAGCCTCTGCCATTTAAGTTATGACGCTTAGGGACAGGTTCTGCACATAGACCATTTGCAAAGCCCAGATTCAGACTAAAAACGAATTCATTATAGAGGTCCCCCAATGTAAAATATCTAAAATGGGAATTGCATAGCCCTTCTTAGTTTGTAAAACTGCATAAATTACCTTTGTCATTTGGGCAAAATGGACAGTTAAAGTCCCCTGCCATTGACATTAACATTGTGCCTTTAGTGTCATCACTACACAGGGAATTCAGGTCATTACCCAGTTTTCTGACTACAACCCCAACTTTATCCGAGGGGATATTGTTACAACAGTTAGCCAATGCAATATAGTGTCTAATATCCACATGGATTTTAATCAATTGATAAAACGTTTCCTCCATGTACATCTCCATCTTTTTTAATTTTCAACACTTTGAAGGTGTAAGTACAAAGCCCACCCTTTGCCCTTCAACTTGTCCCTTCCATAGCTTGGGTATGGAATGTTTTAAACCCATTAATGTGTATTATTTCCTTAGCCCACGTTTCCTGAAGACACAGTATGTCATAGTTTAGTACAAAATCGAACTATATGGGGTTAATCAGCTTAGAGCGCAGCCCAGAAAAATTCCAAGAGACGAGATTACATATGGCTCGGTCACTACTAGCGGCAAAGCTGGTTGCTACTGTTTTACCAGACAGTGGTCTGCCCTCTTTGAAAGATGTTTGGTCTGGGCTGACGTGTTCGTGACATTTCAAAGACACACCCAAGTTAGGCATAACATTCCCCCTGGTATCTTCCCCCTGCTCAATATGACCTGGAGGTGACAGATGGTTATCTAAAACTACATAGGCCAGGTTAGAAATAGTTTTCAGTTTGAAGGCTTTATTGCCTGTTACGCTGGGAGCGGGTAGCGGCGCTACAGTGAGGGGCAAGAGTCGAGCTCGTGGCAATTGAGGTTTTATTGATGCAAACAGTTGGTCCGTACAGCTTTTACGGTTAGGGTATTTCCTCGGAGACCGGCTTCTACTACGTCTTCGGTGGACGACCTTATCCTTTTTCCGGGTCACGTCCGGTCTTCGGGGTGGGGTCTCTTCGGCTTCGGAGTCCGTCCCGACTGTCGGAGTAGCTCTCCAGCGACCTCCCAGCCAGGGGAAAAAAGGAAAGAGACAAGTGTCAGGGTTGTATTCCAACTATCGATCAGTGCAGGGGAGGGGGAAGTGAGGGGACTCCCGGTGCTCCAGTTAACGAGTGAGCGGCGGTTTTAAAGGTGCATGAAAGAATAATACCGTAATAACTAAACGTCTCGTGGCGATGTACCTAGCGTACGCTGACCTCCTACCCAGCCCCTCAAACGGTCACGTACCTGGAGAAGCCACGCACCTCCCCTGGGTGAGTGGCTGGGCGGCTCGTGGGAACGGTGGCCTCCTGGCTTTCCTCCGTCCGGGGCAGGCGCCGACTCTGCTCGCGTTTCCACTCCCGTCGTCTGACTCCCTTCTTTCTCTCCAGCTAACCAGCTCTCGATGTTTCCCGTGGTGTCTCCCGCTCTCTCCTCCTGGGCTCCAATCCTCCGATCTGTATGTTCCTCCTCTCGATTCTCCTTCCTCCGTACGCTCTCTCCCTTCGTCCTCCAGGTGAACAAGCACACCTGTGACTCGTCTGGATCTCCTTTTGAGGGGCAGGGCAGGTATGTCGGCTCCTCCCACTCGGCGTGTCCTTCAGGGTTAAAGGGCCAGTCCAAGTCGGTCGGCTCAGTCCAGCTCGCCAACGGGTCCTGTGATTGAGACAGAGAGAGGGGAGGGGAGGGAACAAGAGTTAGCTCGGACCTCCCCTCGGTCGTCCCCTTTTCACGAGGTAGACCAGCACCGGGAGGCTCTGAGTCCTGCCTGCCCTGTACCCTTTTGTACACCCCGTTACACACCTCCCCCCTAGGACGCTCCCGATCGGGGAGGGGATGGCGAGACAGGTAGTCCGCATTAATGTTTTCAGTTCCCTTTTTATGATGCACTGTAAATGAATAAGGCTGGAGCGCCAGGAACCAGCGCATTACCCTGGCGTTGTTGGATTTATTCCTTGACATCCACAAGAGGGGAGCGTGGTCAGTGTACAGGTGGAATGGTCGACCCTCTAGATAGTATGCTAGCTTCTCAATAGCCCACCTTACAGCTAAACACTCCTTCTCAATGGTGGCATATTTTAGTTCCCTGGGAAAGAGTTTGCGGCTGACGTATACCACAGGGTGTTCTAGCCCGTCTTTACCTATCTGGGACAATACGCCTCCTATGCCATACTCGGAGGCATCCGTATGTAACAGAAATGGGACCGAGAAGTCTGGGGAGGTGAGCACCGGCGTAGTTGTTATGATGCGCTTTAATTGGTTGAAGGCGTCGGCCATGCCCTCAGAGGGCTTGATGGTGGCGTTGGATCTACCGGGCTGGCGTAGGGCATCTGTAAGGGGGGCGGCGATGTCTGCAAATTGAGGGATGAACCTCCTATAATACCCGACCAACCCTAGGAAGGCCCTCATCTCTTTCCGGGTGGAGGGGAAAGGGGTGTCCACAATAGCCCTGACCTTCTCTATTTGGGGTTCTATCATACCATGTCCCAAGACGTAACCGAGGTACTTCACCTTCTGGTAGGCTAGCCGGGATTTCTTGGAGTTTACTTTTAGTCCGGCTTTTTCAAGTACCTGAAACACCTGGTGGATATGTTGCAAATGATCCTCCCATGTTTTGCTGTGTATGACGATATCATCAAGATATGCCGATGCCATGGAGGATACGGGGGCTAGAACCGTGTTCATAAGTCTCTGGAAGGTGGCAGGTGCCCCGTGGAGCCCGAACGGGAGGACGGTAAATTCGTAATGCCCTTCGTGGGTGCTGAAGGCGGTTTTCTTCTTGTCCTCCTCCCGTAAGGGCACCTGCCAATATCCTTTGGTAAGGTAGAGTGTCGTTATGTACCGGGCTTCCCCGAGGCGTTCTATAAGTTCATCTACTCGGGGAATTGGGTACGCATCAAATTCCGATATCTCATTGAGGGCTCTGAAGTCCATGCAAAAGCGCCGACTCCCGTCCGGCTTAGGAATCATGACGATCGGACTGGACCATTGGCTGGTGGAAGGCCTTATTACCCCTATATCCAACATGTCCTGTACTTCTTTCTTTATGGCTGCTCGTCTGGCTTCAGGCACTCTGTAGGGTTTGATATTAATAACCTTTTCAGGCGGTGTGTTTATTTGATGTTCGGCCAGGTTAGTTAGTCCGGGCTGGTCGGAGAACAATCCCTCGTGTTGTTGCAGTACTGTCTGTATGTCTTTCTTTTGAGCTTGCGTCAGCTCATCGTTGATGTTCAGCTGGTCTAGCGTGGAAGAGGACGGAACACTACTAGTCAGGATCCGTACATCGGCGGCTGGGGGGGCTCCTAGCCATTTTTTTAAAGAGTTTATATGGTAGGTTTGCGTCTTTCTGGGTCCGGTCTGTAGACAATAGGTGGTCTTACCAATGGTTCTGACAACTCGGAAAGGCCCCGTCCAACTGGCACGAAACTTCTGAGTGGAGGAGGGTAACAACACTAGGGCCCATTCCCCTACCCTCAACTGTCTCCACTTCTTGCCTTTGTCGTAGATTTGTTTCTGTTTTTCTTGACTGTTCCCCATATTGGCATATGCCAGGTCGCGGAGCTTTCCCAGTCTGGATTTAAGGTTCTGTGCATAGTCCAGTGTGGCTGAGGTTTCTTCGGGAACCTCGTTCTCCCAGGCTTCTTTTGTCATCTCCATCAGAGAGCGGAGCTGTCGACCGTATAAGAGTTCAAATGATGAAACGCCGAGACTGCTTTGGCGTTGCCCTCGTATAACATAAAGAGCCAGGAGAAGAATTTGGTCCCATTCACTCCCATTCACTTCCATCATTTTCCGCAATGTTGTCTTTAGGGAGCGATTATAGCGCTCCACTAGTCCATCCGTCTGGGGATGGTATGCTGCAGTCCTGATTTGGTGCACGTCTAGGCATTTGCATACCTCCTTCATCAGCCGGGAGACGAAGGGGGTCCCCTGATCGGTCAGTAGTTCCTTCTGGAACCCCACACGACTAAACAGCTCGTTCATTTTGTCGGCTACTTGCTTCGTGGTGGTAGCCGTGAGGGGGAAGGCCTCAGGGAACCTAGTGGCGTAATCCACCAGCACCAACACATACTGGTGTCCTTTCCGGGTTTTGGGCAATGGACCGATGATGTCCATACCGACTCTTTCAAGCGGTTTTCCAATAATGGGGAGGGGCTGGAGAGGCACCGCTGGAGGTCTCGTCATGTTCATGGTTTGGCATATACTGCATTCCTGGCAATAACGCTGGGCGTCCTTATAGATACCGGGCCAGTAAAAGAACCGTAATATGAGTTGGGTGGTCTTTTCGCTCCCGGTGTGTCCAGCCACCAGATGGGTGTGGGCGAAGAATAGGATCTGTTCTCGGTAGGAGACGGGCACCAGCAACTGTTCGGGTTCGCCTTCCTTAGCCTGACGGTACAATAGTTCCTTGATAATGATAAAGCGGGGGTATCTGGGGTGAGGGTCATCCGTCTCCCTGTGGGCCTGTTCCCAAGCGTTCAAGAGGGTGGTGTCATTTATCTGGGCGAATTTGAAGCTCCGATCCATAACCCAGGGTTCAGGAGTTAGAAGTGCTGGTTTCGGAGCTGGTGAGCTATTTTCCCCTGTTCCCAAACTCTGCCTGAACCAGTGTAGGAATTGGGGATTGTCAGTGCCTATAATCAACGGTTCTGGGAGGGTATCGAGGACACCTACCCGCACTAGCTGTTGGGGCCCACCTTTGGGGTGTATAGGTATGTGAGCAAGTGGGTAGGTCCGCACATCCCCGTGTACACAACTTATGGCCACTGTTTGCGAGCTGAGATATTGTGACCTGAGAACATGAGGGGCCTGAATAACTGACTGCCTGCACCCTGAGTCTAGTAGAGCCTGTATGACCACTCCGTTCACCTGTACACTTACCCGATACGTGCTCCCCATCTCGGCGGAGTAAAGTACTGTCCTTGGCAGGTATCCCACCTCCATCGGTTCCTCTTGAGCTTTCTTAGAGGGGCAAAACCTGGCGATGTGGCCCCAATTTCCACAATCAAAACATTGCGGACCAGAGCTGGAGGGAACCTCAGGCTTCCAAGTGCGTGGTTTTGGAGGTTCTATGGACCGCGGGACGGGGCGTCTCTCTTGTTTCAAGGGCGGCTTCGGGTGGCGCTCATGTTCCCAACCCGAGGAGCGGGGTTGTGCTCTAGAGAAGTTGGTGGCCATCTCCACCGCGTCAGCTGTGGACAGGTTGTGATGTTGGCGGAGCCACCGCTGCGTCGCATATGGAAGGGCCTCCAGAAATTGTTCGAGATATATGCGGTCCATTATCTCAGTCTTAGTACTGGTGTTCGGGGTCAGCCATTTATCTGCGGCCATCTTCAGCCTCACGAATAGGGTTTTAGGGGTCTCTCCGGGCGTGCCCCTTTCCTTCCGAAACCTTATTCTGTAGACCTCGGTGTCCAGCCCTAGGTGATCGAGGATGATGGTCTTTATGTCCTTGTAGGAAGTATCCCCGTTCGGGTTAGCGACCTGGTAGGCGGCTTGCGCTTCCCCTGATAAGAGGGGCGCCAAGAAGAAGGGCCACTTGCTGATGGGCCACCCACAGGCCCTGGCGGCCCTTTCAAAATTCAGCAAGAACGCATCAGGGTCGTCTCCTGCATGGTACTTCTGCAGGGCCACAGCAGAAGAGCCGTGGGGGATAGTTCCTTCTCCTCTAGATCCCCCTGTGGCGACGGGATCCACCCAGGGTGGTTGTGTTTCCTCTCTGGCGGCGATGGCTTTCTTTAGGATCTCCCTGTCGGCCTGGGCCGAGGTCAACTGCTGTTCCGCCACCCAGTCTAGCTTCTCCTGTCCCTTCACGAGCTCTTGCAGAATGGTTTCCATCTCTGTATCGAGATTTAGGCTGCCCGCATTCTCCACCACTGTTACGCTGGGAGCGGGTAGCGGCGCTACAGTGAGGGGCAAGAGTCGAGCTCGTGGCAATTGAGGTTTTATTGATGCAAACAGTTGGTCCGTACAGCTTTTACGGTTAGGGTATTTCCTCGGAGACCGGCTTCTACTACGTCTTCGGTGGACGACCTTATCCTTTTTCCGGGTCACGTCCGGTCTTCGGGGTGGGGTCTCTTCGGCTTCGGAGTCCGTCCCGACTGTCGGAGTAGCTCTCCAGCGACCTCCCAGCCAGGGGAAAAAAGGAAAGAGACAAGTGTCAGGGTTGTATTCCAACTATCGATCAGTGCAGGGGAGGGGGAAGTGAGGGGACTCCCGGTGCTCCAGTTAACGAGTGAGCGGCGGTTTTAAAGGTGCATGAAAGAATAATACCGTAATAACTAAACGTCTCGTGGCGATGTACCTAGCGTACGCTGACCTCCTACCCAGCCCCTCAAACGGTCACGTACCTGGAGAAGCCACGCACCTCCCCTGGGTGAGTGGCTGGGCGGCTCGTGGGAACGGTGGCCTCCTGGCTTTCCTCCGTCCGGGGCAGGCGCCGACTCTGCTCGCGTTTCCACTCCCGTCGTCTGACTCCCTTCTTTCTCTCCAGCTAACCAGCTCTCGATGTTTCCCGTGGTGTCTCCCGCTCTCTCCTCCTGGGCTCCAATCCTCCGATCTGTATGTTCCTCCTCTCGATTCTCCTTCCTCCGTACGCTCTCTCCCTTCGTCCTCCAGGTGAACAAGCACACCTGTGACTCGTCTGGATCTCCTTTTGAGGGGCAGGGCAGGTATGTCGGCTCCTCCCACTCGGAGTGTCCTTCAGGGTTAAAGGGCCAGTCCAAGTCGGTCGGCTCAGTCCAGCTCGCCAACGGGTCCTGTGATTGAGACAGAGAGAGGGGAGGGGAGGGAACAAGAGTTAGCTCGGACCTCCCCTCGGTCGTCCCCTTTTCACGAGGTAGACCAGCACCGGGAGGCTCTGAGTCCTGCCTGCCCTGTACCCTTTTGTACACCCCGTTACATTGCCTCAATCTCCGATTGGGATAAAAGTATTTTTTTTTAATTTTTTTTTTATTTCAAAGTATTTTATTGAAGGTTATATAGATATATACAGTACAGTACAGTAGTAGTGGAGCGTGAGGGTACGTAAGAGGGAGAACCCAGATAAGTCAGTCAGTCTATATTTTCCAATGGATTCAGAGTGTTGTAGCGATTGCTGACTGGGACCGAATACTTAGGGTGTCTACTTCCTGCGAATTTCTCATCTAGGTAAGTAAACCCTAGGCTCCTAGGAGGTTGGTGAAAGTACCCCAATGGTAAGATGTTAATACCCTGTGCCATTGCTAATCCATTACCATCCCTATCAAAGATGGACTGAACCAGACCTGGAGACCTAAATGTTAAGACTACACAGTCACCCACAAAAGTCTTCGTTATTTTACCCACCCAGCCTATTCTTCGCGCCATTTCAAACTCTGAGAAAAGTGTATGAGTGATGCCAGTCCTTGCGCTCAAGTGTAATGACTTATTCCTTAATGTGGACCAGTGTTCAAAGACGTTGGGCGGTAAAGATGAAACATTTGCCAGCCCAAGCGTGTAGGGAGTTGCCTATGCCGGGAGATGTAAGTTCAGATTTGGGTTGACAAGACCTGAATAAATCTCCATTGGTTCAACGTACTTTTCGGTCTCCCCCCTTCACCTTCTATGGTGCTCCCCCTAATGGTGGAAGCCTCATTTGAAGGTCTTGCAGAATGTGTGCATGTGGTGTTCGAACCGTCTGGGCCGTCCGATGGTCCTTTCTGGACAAGTGGAGAAGTTAATACTCTTTGGTGCGAATGGCCAGGCCAAGCTGAGTTTATGGACGTAGAGTTGTGGGTACCAGAATGAGAAAGTTGTCCCCCTGCAGGTTTACTGCCAGGCTGACCAACCGCAAATTCCTTACCCCTATTGGACAACGTATCTGTGTCTTTACATAGACAAGTGTCATGGTGGGCTGGGAAAAGGCTGGTGACAAGACCCTCAAGGTTTGTTAATCTACTTTCCACGATGGACAGTTTTTGGCACAGAGGGTCCAATAAGACTGATATCACTGTTTTTAGCCTTTCCCAGAAACACTCCTCGGATGTCCAAGGTGGTTCTCCATCTGATTCCATGGATGCCGTAGGCATAGGGATTGTGGTAGGCCCTTCTCTACAGAGTCTCTCACCCGTTTTAGTATTACGCCCAGTAGATTTTGATTCTGCTTCTGAAATTCCCAACCATACCTCTTCTTTGATGGTGGATCATGACTGTAATCTTGGCCTGTTTTAGCCTTCTGACCCATTGTAGTTATTGTAGGCCTGCTTGATCTGTTTACTGACTCAGAGGATGTATTAGACTGAAGATCAAGCTCTGTGAGTGGGGACTGGTTGATTTGGAAAGATATGCCTTCAGAGTCATTTTGCAAAAGGGGCTCTGTCTGTGTAATTCGATTTTGGAAAAGCTGGGGTTCTAACGATTATCTTCGCTCTGTGAGCTCAATCTCATGGATAAGTGCTGACTTTACCCGCAAAAGGAAAGCATCACGTGTCCCCACAACTCCCTGCCCGGTAACAGACTTTAGTTTGCTAATTGTGGGGTTCCCCAGAACTAGTATCAATATTGGGTTGTAGCACAGTACCTTTCACCTCGGATGCAGAAGCAGATGCAGAAACGTCCCAGAAGCAAAATGTCAATAGTGTGGCGCAGCCCGGCCTCTTGCGGTCTCGGATGGGTGAGGCGGGCACGCCTGCGGGCGTCCTGTGCTGCGGGAGCCCACGGCCATTTTTGTAGCACCTCCTGGTGCTACACGAGGACGCTGGTGGCTATGCGCCACAGGGAGGGCAAAGAGAGCTCGTCAATGTGGTCCACCAATGTCCAGCAACAGGAGCAGCAAACAGGAGCAGAGAGCGGGTCCCGCGCTGCAAGAACCGCAGCTGTTTTTGTAGCGCCTTCTGGCGCTACACAATGACACTGGAGTCTACGCGCCACAGGGAGGGCAAAGACAGCTGGTCAATGTGGTCCCCCCTGGTCCAGCAACAGGAGCAGCAAACATTAGGGTAAGAAATGCATACATACAAAATAAAAAAAGAACAGAACACTGTAAAATGTTAGTTTTAGTATGGTATTGTAGAAGGTTGCATATAAACCACGATATGCGTTAAGGAAATTGGTTATAAAGTTAATAATAGGTGAGAGTGTGAAGGATTTTATTCAACAATTGGTTGTTACTATTGGGAAGTCTTGATATGTCATGGTATCAGAAACCAGAGTAATGTGTTGTATAGGATTTATAAATGATTAAAGGTACCTACTTGGTAGTAGGTGGTGATTATTTACCTTTGGGGGTGAGGGACTAGTCTAATTGCTAAGTCTGCATGAAGATTATTGGATTCATGGCTTATTGTCCTAAGAACCTGGTAGAAAGTCTTTAGAGTAAATTATGATCATGTGCCTGACAAATTATGAAATAATGATTAATACCCCCTTGAGGGCCAAGGAAGGAAACATATATGCACTTTATAATGGGGTAGCACCAAGCATATGCATTTTATGTTGGAAACTGCTAAGTGTGCATGGAGAATGCTGGATACGTTGCTAATTCTTTTAAGAACCTGGTCGGGTTTCTAGAGTAAATTGTGATCATGTGTCTGATAAAGTATGATATGCTTATCAATATTCTTATGATGGCCACGGGAACATATAATATGAACTTTATAACTGGTAGCACATAGCCCGAATGAAAATTAACTAAATGTGTAAAAGTTATGGAAGTTGTATTGCTCAATCCAAGAGTGCAGTATAGTTTTCCCCCAAAAGCAATAGAGATCTTAGACATGTGAATGTAATAATACTAATAATTGAGCTGTGATGTTATTGAATTGGCCCTGCCAAGAGTTTTTATTGTATTATAATTCATTTTTACGCTATCTTTTGCTTTATAATATTATGTGTGCAATGTTTTACGGTCGAAATTTGACAAATAAACAATGATAAGATAGTCTAGCAAATCCTACTGTATGTTGCTACTCAGGGATTCAATAGTTTAGATCTGTCCAATAAAATGGTGACTGTGAATAAATCAGTGACGCCTGTGTCGAAGCATGGTGTTTATAAAGACGATATGATGCTCTTCATTGGGAGTAAGGGGGGCAGATAAATGCCAAGATTAAAAAATATTCATTAATTTAATAATTGACAGTGATATAGCTCATATCCATGGTGGATGTGGACGTAAAGCGTAGATGTCTTGTAACTTTTCATGCTGAAGAAGCAGAAGGTGTGAAAGTCACCGCTTTCCAGCCATTAGAGGTGGCAACATAGCACTGAGAACTATGTTAATACCGGCCGTGCAAGATGAAGAGAGGATAAAGGCGAAAAAGGACCTTGATGGTTACTTAGAGCCGCTAATAAATGGACAGGAGTGTTTTAACTGATCAGTTGAGTACCAGTGGCAGAAGAGTAATAGACAGAGGTAAGATTGTTCAAGATAGAAAGACTACAATAGTCCTAAACACAACTGGCATGCCAAGCAGCGCGAACATGCAGTACTTATTCATGAACATATTGTGACTATTCACAGCAGTGTTTAGGCACTCCACGAGACAGCAATGAAGGTGTCCAAATTAGGCAAGACCACAGTGCAGCTTAGCCTACAGCATTCGTGAAGAGCTGAGATACTGTAGTAAATCCCAAAAATGATGTGACAATTCACAGTAGCGACACAGTACTGAGCAGGGAGAGCACAAGATGGCAGCTAAGGCGTTCAGATTAGGAGAAACCACAAATTAGCTTAACCTTGAGTTTGCCTGATGCGCAGGCTGTGGATTTTAGCAATAATTACATACTTCTAAAATGGAAGAGAGCGAAGTAGTAATTCCACATAAAGGAGGAGTAAGTAAAACATATTTGATGATTAATTCAAAATCGCTCAATAAAGGAAAATAAATATGGGTATTGTAATTAGCGACACAGTAAGGGGGAAGACCGCTTGAAGTAGAACAGATTAGAAGGGGAAAGACAAATCATGACAAAAAATGAATGCCACACACATGCATAGCCTTGTTTGCTTTACTTGGCGATGTAGGGTTCGGCCATGGTTGCTCAACACAAAGAAGGCGAGGACATACACTGCAAACGTATTCAACCTACACAGCGTATATTTGCATTGTACATCCTCACCTTACCTCTCTTCTACTCCAACTAGTCTTTCTCCTTCTTGTCTTGCTAATTACAATAACCGCACTTATTTTTCTTCCTTATTTGAATGATCTTTAATTAATAATCAAAAATACTTTACTTAATGCACACTTATTAGTTTGCGCTATTCCTCCTTCAGAAACATACATCCATACGATTAGGATTCTGCAATCGTCCACCACAGAGGTTCCTTGGAGCAGCCCTGGAAGGGAACTAGGTCACAATAAACAGGTAAAGTTTTTCCTAAACTCTCCCAAATCAGAAATAGTGCGGATAGGAAGTGACAATCAGTTTCACAATGTTGCCACAACGCCTGAGAACGTAGTGTCACCGTATTTAAATGTCCGAATTAAAGGTTCTTGCAATAAGAATGTCCGTTGTCTGATACGAGCGTAAAGGCTTGGTAGGTTTGTATAAATAAAGTCATGCTTTATTAAATCTAGGTCAGATAAATAGAGGCCACATAAACAATCGCAAATGACTTAAAGGCTATCCTTTCCTGAAAGGCCAGCCAGTGTAGTGGGTTGATTATAGGTGAAGCCGAGTCAAATTCCTTGGCTCTGCTGAGTAACCGAGCCACCATATTTTGAATGCTTTGAAGTTGTGTGATTAAATACTTGGAGGAAGACAATAAAACTGCCTTGGGGTAGTCCAATCTAGATACGATCTGGGCATTAACTGCCGGGATTCTTCACTCTTTGTTAATGTAAGCCAAAAAGTTTCACAGTATGTGCAGATGAAAGTACCAGCATCTCCATGGTGAGCATGGCATGGCGCTTTACACCTGAGCTTGCATCAACGAGGATCTCTGAATTCCGACCATGTGCGGATGGAATGCACATTTCGGCTGGCCAATCATGGTCTGTAGTTTAATGGCCAGGGTTAGTAAGAAGGATATCAATTTTGCTATAATTCAATCTTGGATGATGGGTCAGCATTCACCATCTTGTGGCAGTAAGACAGTTTGCTATGGAAAACACCAGGGCGCTCTCAGCAGGAGGCAAAAGTCCAAAGATAGCTTAGGGTCATCAGCATGCATGTATATGGTTTTATTCTTTTGGTGTAGTAAGTAAGAAATGCCACATAAAAACTTAATAAGAATGATACGATCGACCCTTAAGGGACACCACAAGTCACAGGTACAGCTTAAGAGGAGTAAGGATGGCGGAACACTGTTTGAATCTGATTGGCCAGGAAATGTATTAACCAAGTTAGCACATCACTGTGGATACCTACTTGTTTTAGGCAGCTGATAAGGATGTCATGGATGACGGTATCAAAGTCTGCCAATATTAAGACCAAGCCGAAGAGGGCCCTCCACCTGGGTCTCACTGTTCACTGTCCTGGCAGAGCACCTACACCGTTAGAGGCGAGTGGGCAAACTGGCCCATGTGCGCACTGCGCAGAGCTCTCCCAGCCCACAGACAGGTTGAGTGGTGTTGTTGAGGAACAAGAGGAGTTTGTTTCATGTATTTATATTGGTTCTATGTTTCTACACAAAACCTATAGAACAAACATTGGTAATTCCAATGGGTCTGGCTTATAAGGAAGAGTTACCTTTGGTAACAATATATCTGGTAGAGACACAGTCTAGCCGCAGATTCCTTAACTTAGAATATCTCCCCAGGCATCAGACTGGATCCAGAAATTGTTTTTGCCCCAGCAATACCTCTGCACGCTGGGAGGCGGTGTCGCCCTGCTCCGTCCTGACGTTGTCCACTGAAGTGATGTCAATGGAGCCATATAAGCCCCTCCCAGTGTGCTGACATCCGTTTTCTACAGGAAACTATTCCACGCCACAATGCGGAGACGTGCAAAAAACTGCAATAGCACAGGAACAGCATCTGTTAAAAAAGAATAAAATCACTGAAAAAGCACCCAGTCCCCGGAAGGGCTGAAGGGAGCTCACAGAGTACTTGCTGCAGGCAAGGGCCCAACAGATTGCCAAGACATGCCCCACCTCGAGGAGGCAATGACAGCGGCACAAAAGTTATGACAAGCGAGGCACAGCTTGTGACCACAGAAGGGAAATTAAAAGAACCACAATATTGTAGCAACATGTTGCAAGACAAGGGACTCAAAGTGAACAACCACTAGAAAGTTCACCACACACACACACACACTCCAGAGATTGGAGGACTGTAGCATCAGGAGAATCCAACTCAACTGACTGCCAGAGAAAGGAAGAGGCATAGGTGTGAGCGGTGGGAGGGAATTAAAAACAGAATAACTCCACGTGTGAGTAGCACAGGAGGAAAAACATGCGAAGGTAGTAAAAAGTATCGAGCTGAACCACCTTAAAACCTGGACGGAATGGAGAGCCAAAGGGCTCGAAAACTGTAAAAGGAAGGTGCGAGAGCACGCCACCAGCCAAACACTAGGACAGAGAGGAGTCCGAAGGTTCCCAAGGAGAACAACACACCCTACGCCAGAGTGAGGTGTGAGAGCACACCTCGGAAAACCAAGGCCACCAGAAAGAGGGAGGCTAGGTGGAAAGCCACCAAATGAAAAGGTCTTCGCAGAGTGGGGAGGATGGGCAGGCGTTAAGGAATATGCGGCTAGACTGAGTCTCAACCAGATATATTGTTACCGAAGGTAAGTAACTCTTCCATTTGATAGAGACATCTAGCAGCAGATTACTTAACTTAGAATAGATACCAAAGCCATACCCCATAGGAGGAGAGTCTGCGAAACAACCACCAAGTTCCAGGACAACAGGCATCAGGACCATGACCCACCTTAAGGAGCATGAACAAGGGATGGTAAAGACACCAAATCCAACGAGGGACGTGTGAGACCTCTCTCTCCCAGACATAGATGAAAGAAAACAGAACTAAAAGTTTGGTGCCAACGTAAGAAACAATGCAGCGAGACCTTCAAAGAAGGATCCAGGAATTGGTCTCTATAACCCAAGAGGAACTAAGAACCAAGGGTCAAAACAACATGACAACGGTAGAGCATACCGCCTGTACACACCACAGTTGAAGCCACAAGAAATGGGACAGTCGGGAGCCTCACCTCCCAATAACCGGACCTGCAGCATGAGGCCCATGGGTGGAAGAAAAAAACACCTTAATGAGTCACAGAGAGAGCTGCCTGAAGCACAAGTCCTCCTGGATGGAGGGTCAAACAGGTGGGGTCAGTGGAAGCTGGCCAGCGTGCATGATCCACGTGGTCCCCCGAGGAGGGCAGTGCCCACGTTCCGAGAAGGATGTCAAACAATGACTCCACAAAAGATAACAATGGTTCCATGTTCCCCGTGCCCTGGCGGAGTCCGAAGGACTAGAGACTGAGGGCACCTCTATTCTTAAAATGTCTGCAGCCCTGCAAACAGCCCTGACTAACGTCCACTACCCTCCGTGGTCCCGCGAGGCGGTGAAAGCAAGTCATCAGTAGGTGATGGACGCGAGCTAAACCGGCTACTTAATGAAGGCTCAGCAGTAGGATGAGTAGGCCAATGCTCCACTGGTGCCTGCTCTGGAGGGCAGTGAAATGACTCGGGGTGGTGAACCCCCCGGAACGTAGAACAACAGGAGAGACAAAGGGATTTCCACTATGTGGAGGGGAATACTCCTAATCCCCTTAATGGTCAAATAAACAAACAAATGGAGGAGTACAACCATAAGACCTGTCGAGGTCTCAGGAAAGTGGGAGAAGAGAAAAGAAGCACAAGAAAAGGAAATTGTCCTTTTCTAAGAAGACCCCTCACTCACCAACCGGGACCACATCCTCCACCACTAAAGCTGGAGACGGTATCGGCGTCGAGGCGACGCCGAGGCGGCGTCTGAGATCTTTGAAAAGGCCCCGATTGGCGGAGTGGAGCAAGGTGTCGGCGACCTCTGATAAGGCCTCGACCCCTCGAGTAGAGCCAGCGTCGGCGACCTCCGAGAGGCCTTGACTCCTCAAGTCGAGCCGCCGACCTCCAAAAAGGTCTGGACTCCTCGAGTCAAACCGGTGACCTTAGAAGAGGCCTCGACCCTTCGAGTGGGCGACCTCCGAAAAGGCCACGAGTCAAACCGGCGACCTCCGAAGCATCGACTCCTTGAGTCGAGCCGGCGTCGGTGACCACTGAAAAAATCCCGACCGTCCGAGTCAAGTCGGCGACCTCTGAAAAGGCCTTGACCGCTCAGAGTCAGACCGGAGAAGACTCATCATTCCCAGAGGGGGAGAGAGTGCGCCAATTACAACATATTGAAACAGACTTGCAGGATTTAGACTGCCATCATTGCTGGCCGATAGCCTTCTTTACACCAACGATCTGTATTATTGGCGGAGTTTCGCATCCTCATTGATAGGGTAGTCGCATATCTGAGGAAACATGCCAGGGGCTACGTGTACAAAGAGGAAGACCATACAAATCGCACTCTTGCATGCCTACTGCATCCCAACCACCTACACAACTATGTCACTGAGCAGCGCGCGGACTCTGGATTGCGAATACTGGGTGGGGAGTGTGAACTGCCAAATTTCAACAATGTTATAAACACCTATACAGTTCTCGAGTGTCCGATCTTCCCTCTGAGATCTCTGCATACCTCAAGGAGGTGGCAATGGTCTGGTTGACAGATGGCCAGCATCTGTTTCTCGCTGGCCAATCACTGTAGAAGAGATTCCCAGGCTATTGACTCTCTTGACGGTCACACTGGGGCATTCTAAAAAGCTTTCAATGAAATATTAGCTCCCCATCTCCTAGCATTGTACAAGGAGTCCCTTTCACCGGTACACTACCACCGTCACTACGTGAGGCTGTTCTAGTATTATTACTAAAACCGGGTAAGAACCTCTGCCTATGGTCCTCTTATCGTCCCCTCTCTCTCCTGAATCTTGTCAATAAAATCACCAGATTCTCTCTTCTAATGGT
Organism: Lissotriton vulgaris; assembly: GCF_964263255.1. Taxonomy (NCBI): domain Eukaryota; kingdom Metazoa; phylum Chordata; class Amphibia; order Caudata; family Salamandridae; genus Lissotriton; species Lissotriton vulgaris. The sequence goes on from NC_141695.1 coordinate 842,952,501, forward strand.
GCAAATTATCTCCCCTGAACAATCCGGATTCGATCCCCACTGTTCTACTTCTCTTAATTTACGCACTATCTTTACGGTCCTCAATAAGATATCCCCATCAATACCTGCGGTCGTAGCCCTCTTAAATGCTGAGAAAACATTTGATTCTCTTGAATTTCTTGAGAGTATTTCTGAGCAAGCTGAGTATCCCTCCTCCATTTCGCTCCATAATCTTGCTTCTATATTATAACCTGGTGGCTCGTATATGGGTTAATGGCTCATTAACTGATGAGTTTCCAATCATAAGAGGGACCAGACTGGATTGCCCAGTCTCCTCTCCTCTTCATTATTGCAATGGACCCACTGAACCGCAGTATGCAGCCTAGCATTTTCATTGAGGCCTTCAATTTACTCATGGCTCGCTTTTACTCTCTCTATAAGCAGATAATATTCTACTATTCATCCGCATCCGTCAGAAATCCTCTCCCCTGTAATGCAGGAGATTGTCCTATTTGGCAACTTATCCGCACTCCAGATAAATTGGACCAAGTCAGAACTTTTCCCTCTAACAGATGCTGCACAGCCTATGCCCTCAGATTATCCCTTCATGTGGGCTGTGGACGGCACCAAATATTGAGGCATATGGCTCCACAGAGACAAAGACTAAATACTGCAGCTTAATTATGGCCCGGTAATGGCGGACCTTGCCATGCAAATAGACTGTTGGATTAAACTGCCACTCTCCTTGGCTGGAAGTGTGGCTATCATTAAAATAGTTGTACTTCCCCGTTTTCTATACCTCTGTATAAACATTTGTATTCCTCTATCCCAGAACTGTTTCCACTCTCTGCCCAGTCTCCTTTTGCACCTTGTTTGGGCCGGGGGTCGACCATGTGTATGCTGGGACACACTCACTCTCCCTTACATTCGTTGGGGATTCGGGGTCCCTGACTTTTATTTTTATTACATTGCTGCCCGGTGTCAGTACACACATCGATGGTACCATCCAGACGCCCGCATCTCCTATTTGAGGGTGGAAGAAAATTAATTGGACAGTCTCTTACACTCCTCGATCCTACCGAAGGGCATTCCATTGGATGACAACGACATTCAAACCATTCCCATGACTGGTTGGCCAAGGCGCAGGCTTCGCCGGGCACTGGGTGGAGGCCCCTCTTCTCTACTGTTCTCCCACTTCATGACAATCCTTGGCTCCCACTCATGTGCACGAGAGAGGCTGGTGCAGAGCACGCTTCACCATTATAACCTATTCACCATGGGGGTAATCTTTCCGGATGGGCACGTTATACACCCACCTGTGGACCCCGTTTGCATGGCCCATCCTTCATGGATCTCTTTATTTTCAGAGACTTCACATCACTCTACCGTCTTTTCATCCTTCTTCTCCAGTGTCACCAGAGGATTTTTTCCACTGATGCTTGTGGTGTCTGATGTGGATGCGACCATTTAACCTTGAGACTGTACCATCTATGCATTGCCCTGAAGCCCGACCCAACCACGCGGTGCGTCGAGTGTTGGCAGAGGTATTGGGAATCTCCCTCACAGACAAGATATGGTTATATTGTTGCACAGAGATTTAATGTATCTCGACTAACCACAGGCATAAATTATTACTTTTAAAATGTTTCTATCGCACCCATCTCTCCCCCTCAGACATAGCCAAATTTGATCCCGCTAGATCTGACTGTTGTATTAAATGCCAAAACCCGGGAGCTGATTTTGCACACTTTACATGGGCAAGCCCTGTGTTATCCACATATTGGGCTTCTGTTTTCACTCACGTCTCTGCCATGAAAGATATAAAACTTACCCCTGATCTCCTTCTGGCTCTCTTAAGGTACACCAGGGACATACCATGCTCTCTGCGCCGATTTACCTCAAGGGCCTTCTAGCTAGCCAAGCGAGAGATCGCACTTCATTGGGGCAGTAATAAAACACCCACCCCGTCAGATTGGTTAAAAGGTATGACATACTGTGATAATGTTAGCAAGGATTATGCCCTCCTTCAGACCCCCACCTCCTGCCATAGAGCTATCTGGCAGCCACTGCGCGAATATCTTCGTACCCGATTGCATGACCCTACAGACTGAAATTAATTCCCCTCCTCCTCCTCCACAGCAGACTTTTACTCAGATCTTCTTTACCTACTCACTCCATATATAGAGGCATCGTTTAAGCGGTATCAATACCTATTTATCAGGATGTCTTCTACTCTCCATTATTGTAAGTTCATTATTTGCTCTGGTGATGGGATTCTCTACAGCATGTATCTGTTGAATTTGTTCGTTTTATTTGAAAATCAATAAAGACATTAAAAAAAGTAATGTTGGTAGCATTCTCAATACTATTAGCAAAGAACTCTATGTTAGCTTGCTTAATCCTGAAATAATATTGTTTTCTTTTAATTCATAATCACTTTTGAGATTGCTGTCCTATGTCCGGCGCCAGTAACGCTTTAGTTTTGCCTTTGCCACTTCAATAGAAAATCATGGGTTTTCTGTCCTTCCTGATGACCTCCTTATTGTTTAAAGGCATTGATTATTTTACTCAATGCATTATTGAAATTAGACAATTTTCTTATAGGAGATACAGTCATATTTCAATTATCTGACGAGATCCAATTGTTAATTTAAACAGCATTTGATTATATTAGGGACTGCTCGTGCGTCAACATTTTTCCATGAGCAGCTCGTATGGTATTCTTTTATGGCAATTGTATATTTAACCTGGATAAGTTAATACTGAAAGGTATAGGTCTATGGTCAGAACAGATAACTGCTATCGATTATTCCCAAAACACCTCATCATGGGAGGAAAAGAATGGGTCCAAAAAGTGCCGCGCTATGCGTGTAACCTCTTTAGACAAAAGGTAAAGGACAAACACCTTAAGGGACTCAAATACGTTAATGTCCTGTCGGGGCTTCAAATCACAGGCTGAGGTCATCCAACAGAATCACTGGTTGTTTATGCAAACAATGTCCCAACTTTTTTCATAATTTCCTCTAAATGGCAAGGAGCGGATTGGGAGAGGTGATCGATTATAACAAAACAGACTGACATGAAAGTGTTTTTAATTATATCTATATACTAACCCAGTCATCATACACCTTCAAATGTGCCATTATTTTCACATCAAGAATATATGCGTAAGTAAAAGACCCTGCCTCTCCTATTGATATGATCAGCAATGAGTATGTTGTAACATTTGGATACCATCATAGGATTTGTTGCAATAGAAAGCCACGCCTCCATAATGGAACTGACATCAGGGTTAAAACGTGCTATAGCACCACATATTTCAGCTCTGAGAGCTGCAGCTGAGCACAAGTTGTTTAAGATAGCCTTGACACCCTACACTTGTAATTGTTCAACAGTGTGGATTGGCTCAGACAGATGGGTTGCATCAGGAAGGAAGTTTGACATAGAAAGTAATTCTTTCTAGCAGCTAATGCTACGCGACCAGGCGGGGGTGGGACAGAAGGCTGTATCTCCTTAGATCTGAAACAGGCCTTTGACTCCCTCAGATGGGACTTTATGTTCACGACCCTAGAGAGCTTCGGGGTGCCGCCCGAGTACATCGACTGGGTACGACTACTGTACACCCGCCCCACAGCGCGGGTACGTACGAACCGATGCATCTCAGAGTCTTTAAACATTGAAAGAGGCACCAGACAGGGCTGCCCGCTTTCTCCGATCTTATTTATCTTGGCTCTCGAGCCGTTACTCTGCAAACTCCGGACACTGGCGGCCCACAGGGGTGTAGTGAGAAACGGAACGACCCACGTAGTTTCGGCATACGCGGACGACCTTATTCTGTACTTGCAGGATTTGAGGGGGGACTTAGACCCCATACCACAGATATTTGAGGAATTCCGCGGGTTGTCTGGCCTCCCCATCAGTGAACCTAAGTCGTATGGGTACAGTTTTGCCGAAGCCGGCGCGCCTGGCCCACTGCACTTTGCACCACATGCCTTTCAAGTAGCGGAAACGACCTTCCGATACCTAGGGATTCAGATTTATAGAGGAGCGGGGGAAATGGTAGACGGCAACCTGGGCAGGTCCTTGATAGCTCTGAAGTCACAAGTACAGTTCTGGTCTTCACTTCCTCTCTCTGTGGCGGGCAGGGTGGCCATCTCCAAGATGGTTGTACTTCCCCGCTTGCTTTACTATTTTACAGGCTTACCGTTCCCCATCCCGGCAGCAATGTTCCGGGCACTGGACACGACTCTCACTGAGCTCGTGTGGGGCTCGGGACGGAGGCGCATAAGCCTTGCCAAGCTCCAGCTCGCCACGGATGCTGGCGGCATGGGAGTGCCGGAGTTCCGGGCATATAACTTTGCCTGCCAACTGCAATGGCTTGCCTACTGGCAAGCGGGTCGGAACCTACACGAAATTGACATGTCACCTGAAGACCTCTCTAGGGGGAAACTACATTCGCTGCTATTGCCCCGCTCGGAAATCCCTGTGACGACGCCCCCGCTGCTACGACTTGCACTGAACTATTGGAGGAAGGCGGTGAAGTATACCACACAGTTGACCTCTTACGCCCCCACGATCCCTCTACTTGGTATACCTCTGGGGACGGGACTAGTGACGAACCAAGCCCTTACAGCGTGGCACGACGCTGGCGTGACACGAGTTCGGGACTTCTTTACAGATGGCCGTCTGATGTCCTTCGAGGACTTCCGGGCCGCACATCAAGTTCCGGGAGGCTCATTTCTTCTACACGCTGGTGTGAGACGCTATATAACAAGGACATGGCTGCGGACCGAGACCGAACCACCTACGCACCCCCTGTTAACAATGCAATATCTTATGGGAACGGGCAGCCATCTCACTAAATGGCTCACGGCTAGCATAAGGGCAGGCAAGACAACGCTGCTGCGGCCTCTCAGAGAGAAATGGGAGGGCGGCATTGGGAGGCCTCTGGGAGACAAGGAATGGGAACGCGCCCTGAAGTTCCCCAAAAAAGTAGCTAGGAATCCGAAGTTCAAGTTCATACAGCTGATGGTTCTCCACAGGGCGTACCTCACACCACACCGCATACACACTATGTTCCCTGACACGACGAACACTTGCCCCCGATGCGGTAAGGATGACGCGCGTCTATTGCATATGCTCTGGGAATGCCCAAAGTTGGGATACTACTGGAGCACAATACATGAGACGCTATCTTCCGCGGCCACCTCCAGGCTGTCGTACACTATAGACTATACTATACTAGGCCTTGGGCTGGGAGGGCGCAGGAGAAGCGTGGCCACTCGCTTCACTGACATGGCCTTACTGCTTGCAAAGCGCGCTATTACAATGCGATGGAAATCAGCTAGGCCACCTGACCCTGACGCATGGAGGGCGGAAGTGTTGAGATGGGGCAGGGCAGAGGGTGAGGCAATCCAACGTGAGGAGCGGAAGGGACATAGAAAAACCCCGATTTCCCTAGACTTCTATGCTATACTGGGGTCATTTGAGGCGGGTGGGACCAGTGACTCTGACCAGTCATCAACTGCCAGCTGAGCTGAGGCATAACTGCTAGGGTTACTCAGGCAGATAGGAATGTATGCGTTTTAGGTGCAGCACCTGCACAGCGTAGTTAATTACTGTTGATATGCCCCTGTACGGCTGAAGTAGCAATTATCACGAGTATTGTATGTGATGGATGTGGCCTTGTGTCGAATTCTAGAACACGTTAGCTTATGAGTGCTGGGAGGGGGAGGGCAGGGAGGTGGGATGTTATAGGTTTAATTGCAGAAAATTATAAAAATTGAAAATGTCGCTGTTATACCGGACTACTGTGTATATGTATGCATGCCAATACATGACGACCCTGAATGCATTATATGCTGTAATATGCACTGTCGATCCTGTCAATAAACAAAGTTTAAAAAAAAAAAAGTAAATCTTTCTAGCTAGCTTCATGTCAACTCAAGACTATGCTATATTGTGGTTTCACCTAACCTTAACAACTTAACTATCTTATGCCATCACTTTTCAGTACTGTGTCGCTGTCTTCAATAGTCACATTTATGTTATTTTACCAAAGCATGCCCATGCTTCCTGCCAATTCTAGACTAAACTATATCTCTTGATCTGAACACCTTAACCACTCATTAAGCATATTCAGTAATGTAAAATTGTCCTGAATAGTCACAATGTTTGTGATTAATTACAGAATGTTCACCATCTTTACATGCGAAATGGGGGTTTAGCAATATTGTATTCTTTCCAATGTGAACACTCTTATTACATTCTGTGCTATTCATGTTAAGCCACGTTGCTACTATTTTTAACTATTTTGAACAATATGCCTGTGTCCACTTATTAGCTTGGTCAAGCAATGGATACTTTTCTTTTTTATGTATATCCCCTCTTTCATATTCCAATGTCTATATTAACACACTATCTATTACTATGGCTCGAATATGGTGACTTTCACTTCTTATGCTGCTTAAGCCTGAAAAGTACAAGACTTCTACACTTTACATCCATATCCACCATGGCTCTACTAATTATTAATCAATGCATTTTTAAATTCAGTCTACTACCTGTTCCCCTGACTTCTATTAAATAGTAGTAAAGATTATTTCTATACACCATACTTTGACAATGGCCATACCCTAGGGCAGAGGGCAGAGGTCTGTGGGGCGCACCTCGGGGGGGGGGGGGGGGGGGGGGCGTGGCTTTGTTCCTTGGGGGGGCGCAAATGACTGTGTAAATACTTGTAAATGAAGATGGTCTGGAAGTGCGACTTTATCTATCACGTTTCCAGGCTGTCTTTATTTACATCCAGCAGGTGAGGGTCATATATCTTCGTGCCATGGTGGCGTGTTCAAAGACGTGGCTAAAAAGAATTCATTAATGCGATCACTATAGTTGTCTGTGAAACCAAGGAATCAGACAATTGAATCCTGCTTGGCATAGTGTGGAATCCTGACTTTTGAATTTACAATTCTGTGAAGTCCCAGCCTGTAACATAAAGCACTGTGAATAAGCAAATCATTATTTAATTTTTTTTATTATACACTGTATAAGCAAGCCTGCTGGATATATGTGCCGGAAAGGATGAAATTATGTGGCAGGGTTGACTAAATTATGCGGTGGAAAAAAAGCCAACAAAAGTGGCTTAACACAATACTTTTTGTGATAGTGTTTCTTCATTATTTTATCAATTTTACACATGCTGGCACTGTGTGGGCAGATGTTTCACCTCATTAATGAGATGTTTCACCTCATTAAGGAAACACCCAAATTCATTAATAAGCACCAAAAAGCTGGCTGTCAACCTTTGCGATGAGTCTTTCACTGCGTGGCAACATGTATTGTTGTCTTTTTAGTAACCTTTGATCCAGTTGAGCTAGAAACAGATTTTTGTTTCTTAAAATCTATAGAATATGCAGCAGATGGTCAAATATGAGGCATGTGGGTTTTAAATGGCCATCACTACAATTAGTGCAGCAGCTAGAGTGGCACCAGGACAGTACACACCAATTGTGTCTGTGCTACTAGCATAATGGTGGATGGGAATTCTTTTTGCCTGGTAAGCATTAGGGCACTGTTACCCTTGCAGCGCAGGCAACAGGTCTAAAGCAACAGGTGGCAAGATGCAGGATTTACGCCCTTTTCTTTTCAACACAAAGGAGCAGACCCCCTCCTCAAGTCTAGAAGTGATGGACCAGTGGCGAGAGTGGGCATAGTAGTAGGTATCATTTGTACCACAGATGCAGTTGCATGGGGGCATGGGGTCTGATGCGTCAAACAAACACCATTTAGCTTTGTTTTACTGTCTTTTCTTGATTATGTTGGGGCCCACTAATGATACCATTGTTTTGCAAGTGTTGCTTTGGGCCTCAGACCAATGGCCCAAGAGAAGGGAAAATGTAATCAGGGGAGACACATTAGCTTAGGTCTCAGAGAGATGACAGAGTGGGGAAAGGGGCAAAATGGAGGCCCATTTTTTCAATAAGGGTCAGAGAAGAACGTCACTTCACAAAGAAGTTGATCTCATTACTAAAGTAAATGCAGGGGCCCTCAGGCCCAGGAGTGACAGGCCCACTGCATAACAATTATGACTGCCTTAATTTATAAAAGAGGATTGTAGGCTTTTCTTCCTAGCATTAGAGGTGGGGGCACCCTTGCTGCAAAGTGGTGGACAACATTCCACAGCTCATTTTATTCTGAAAGGGACAGCAAATCTGTTCCAAGATTGGAGTGATGGTCATGCATAGTTAGGAAGAGGTGAACGAGGCACATCACACAGTCTACTACTCAAGGCTACAGCTATCATAAGTGCTACATGTGCAGTTGCATTGGGTCTCAGGAGTGTGAGGGGCTCACAACACCCCAAGTATCAGAAGTTGTGTTATTGCTTGATATATTTGCTCTTTTACATGGGTCACATTTACTGTGGATCATCAGTTACAGAAAAAGTACTCCTGAAATGGTATTCCCACCCCCTGCACTCGTCCTGGATCTTTCCACTACCCCAAGTACTGACAAAGTTCTGGAGCGGGCCTGACTTGAAAACATTTTGCTAGGGAGGCTCACAGCAAACAAGTTTGAAGACCTCTGCCCTAGGGTGATGCTTATATTAAACCATCTTAGTAATTACCTTACTCCAATTCACATCACAACTCGTGTTCTTGTTCGTTTGACACTCCACCTACCTTCCTTTCACTTTCAGCATCACTACTGTAGTCACAGTCATATTTTTATGGGACAGACAAGCAATTTGTTCTCCAAGTATCCACATCCAATTATAGGATGTCCTAGACCAGTGGTTCTTTACTCTTTGATTTCAGTGGACCCCCACATAATCATTACTGGAACCTGGGGGCCTGCACTGAATCATTATTGGAATTCGGGGACCATGTCTAAGCCATTTCAACGATTTAAAGTGCAAAATACAACACAAACAAGCATTCATCGAACAAATGCACAAATGATTAAGTATTTTATATAATTTTTAAACAAATATACGTTTTTTTTAATTTCAAAGGTAAAGTTGGTGTTTTTCTAAACTCAGTTGACTATAGAGCACTATATTCTCTTAGACTGCTCCCACAAATCACCTGAAGAGAAACATCATTTTTAGGCTCCAGTTTCAAATTTCTTTACGTTTCTAACGTTTTAAATGTTTCAATTTTACCTTTGCTTCTTTATTTATAAACACCTAATTAATCTGGTAATGTTATTTAATGTTCTAAGCAGTTGTGGACCCCCTCGGCAAGGTTTGCTGACCCTCGAAAGGGTCCCCAGACCACAGGTTAAAGAACACGGTCCTAGACTAATCCTTCAGAAGTGGACATAAAGTCATCACCAACTACTACGTCCCTTCAATCGATTATTGCAAATCCTGGACAGCACAGTACTCCCTTACCTGATACTATTAATACTTACTAATATTTCTTAGAGCACGCACAGATAAAAAGCATTGGCAGCCATTGATTCTTCTTTTTTACCATGACATGTCAAGACTTCTCACTGGTAACTACCAATAAATTCCATTTTGTGTAAGGCTTCCTTGTTCTAACTAACTAAATGTGTTTTGTTAGCTGAGTTACGCAACTAAATCATACTTTGCTAGATTTAAATTCAGATACAGTAACAGTTATTGTGTGGCTTTTTTTTGTTTTGATCTAGTTTCATAGCTGGTAGAGACGTATTTTCTATTGACTGTATGTTGTTAAACCTCGCACCTTGAAAATGTCCATCAAGTGACGAAAAATATGTTTTATCAACAACTCAAGAGGAGGCTGACTATTCAGAAATAAATGCACTTTTGTCACTTTTAGGAATAGATTAAATAAACTGCTTCCCTTTTGTTGAATATGCTTGCCCCATTTTTAAGTTCTTCTGATATGAAAAATACGTTTCGTCGACATTTTTATTCACACAATTGCGAATTATAGTATTCTTCAATAAATGAGTCTACCTAGATATAAGGACATTTCTCACAGGTCATGTGCCTCCATTATATACATATGTCAGGATTTTGTGCTCGGTGCCACGGATTAGTGGGAGATAAGAGATCCCCTTTTCAAGGGGCACAAGGGTGGCATTGAAATTGACAGAGCTCAGCCGTGGAGTCTACCCAAAAGGGAAAGGGGACGTGAAGGGCAAGCCGCCACTCATGTGTGAGATCCTCCTCAGAAGGAAGGCTGCCAATGAGCTGTCTGTCTCGAGAGCATTAACAGTCTCCAAAGCAGAAGGTCACAGATGCCAATAAGAGCGCAACAAGGCTCAAGCCATGCATATAAAACGGGTAAATAAAGAATGAGCAGAGTTAAATGAGGGGTAAACAGCACACAAGAGGAGCAAGCAGAAGTATTCAGTTCCCCTTGGCACTGCAACACTAACATTTAGACGAACATGAGGAGAACAAGACAGAGATAATTCAAACGGAGACAGAAACCCCAGCGACAGGCACTTCAAGGATGGAAGCCATGCTGGCAATTAGCTCCGTGGCCAAAAATACCCTCATACACCTACAGACGGGATTGAAATGCAATCTTCTACCTCCCACGGCCAAGAGAAGGGTTTTAAGCATTGGGGAGTTCTTCCTGGGCAGTAGCTATCAATCGTAGAGCAAGTGCAGTGCACCGGGGCCAGGGGGAAGAGGGACCCACAGGACCACAATTACATCTGCTTTTTTACTGCGAAATCAGGAGATGTGGGGCTCATTTCTGTGCTTACATGAGGGGCCACGGTACCTTGTTACACCACTGAGTTAGTGTACCCCAGCAGCAGCCAAGCATAGCACAGCAAGGAATACCAAGGGCAGGTATGTTCTCAGACCACTGCACATGTGGTGCATTTGATTTGGGAATTTATTAAGCACTCACTGCAAGGTACTTTTGGCACAGGGTAGATAGTCCATGAGAAATGCTAATCGATTTAGAAGCCGTCATTGAACAATACTAGCTGTGGAAAGACACATTTCGAACAGTCTGTACAAAAAGTAAGCATAGACCCTAATTCTAGCAAGGTCCGTGTCTCCTTTTGTCTGAGAAATACCTGCAACAAGTCTTCATTATTAAATATTTTGACTCACAGCAACCCACAGCACTTCAAAATTGTTATGGAGAACTGGATGTATTCCAATGGTTCTGCCATACCTGTGGACCTTCACACTGATCACGCTACCTTCTTCCACACAAACCACATAACAACCACCTTGTGAATGGTGTTAGCAATCTCCTCAATATATCACCTACAACCATCACTGTCCAGAGATCAATCACTCACTAACCCTCTTTTAAATACCATTCAACTTCAGTTAAAGGCCCCTTCGAGGCCAATATCATGGCTGCCTATACTCCATTGAGAGCAAACAGTTCTTTTATGAAGACTTTGACACTGGCCTTGAACCACCAATGTCCACCACTCCACTGATCACTTTGGGAAATTTTAACTAGAACCTCAAAAACAAATGTCAGAAAGTCCTTACTCTCCTAGCTTTACTCTGATCACTCACTGTTTAACCCACACACTAGATCCACACATAACCAGGGCAAAGCCTGAGACGTAATATTACCATCTAACTCACTGACACATTGACCCCTTGCTTCCGAACACGCATCCTACATATCTCGCTGTATCCACCGGACTTTCCTCTCAAACACTACCACTCCTTTGCCCAAAAGGAAACAATTCTCAAACACTACTTGAAGTCCTAAATCAAGTGCATAAAAAACAGATTTCAATGCAACGAACATGCTTTTGACTCCTCTGCACACCTTCTCCCCAGAAACTTCCTGCTCACAATCCTGGATCGTGCAACACATTTTCTCCTTGAAAACAAAGATATGCATACTCCTTCACAAACGGGTATACAATTAAACCACTGAGCATCTGAAGGATTAAATGTAGCCTGAGAAACATACTCATCAACACTACCCAATGGCAATTCCTTCTTCTTCCAACACCTCATGGACTTACTTTGATCTCCCCCAAAATGATTAGCACATGGCATCAGCAATCTACTTTCTCTGTAACGTGGAACTCTCAAACAACCTTAATTCCAACAAACTCACAGTATTCACTCCTTCATTACCCACAAAGTTTAGTTTTATTACCAAATATGCCAACTCATAAAACACTCGGTCTCATACTTTCATCCCTCAAACATCACACCTCTCACTCATTCTCTCAGTTCCAAGATTCTTCTCTATTTGACATCTTTTAAATCAGTCATTCAAATTGGGCATCTACTCATCATGCTTTAAATCTGCTGTTGTGCTACTTCTACTAAAATTAATACCAAAGCTGACCCCACCATTCCTTCTACCTTAAAATATCCCAACTCTCTTTAATATTCAAAATACCTCATTAATGGCCTTACTCGGTTTCGTAATTCCAGAAGAATGCTCAATCCACTCCAATCTAGTTTATGTGCGCTATGCAAGTGGGCGGCTTATCACCTCCTTTCGCTACAACCAACACTCATTTGCTCTACTTCAACCTCTCTGATATTTTAACACAATTTTCCCTACCTAGTGCCAAAGATATGCTAATAAGCATTTTTTAACTTCACCCAAACCACCCTGTGCAACATCCAAGGTCTGGTCCTACAATCTACTTGGGCATACCTTTGGAAGTCACGTCCAAATACCATTAGGTGAATGCCACTCTCTGATAGAGTTCATCGCTGCACTAAAAATAAATCTGGACATTAGAAAGCAACTAAGGTTACCTATCTCACAATACATAAACCATACCAAGTAAATATGTAAATAAAACCATCACACTGAGATGAGGGGAGGAGCTTCGCGGGCGACCAAGATGGCCGCGTAAGCACGGAGCTCCGTGGACCGTCCGACCCACCGCAACTATCCTGCCTGAAATCCTGGTCCACATTGGTGGAATTGTGATGCTGGTGGCCTGCTGAGGTGGGGACTGCAATCAGCTTCCGAATCGATGGCTCCTGAGCAAAGTTACGTCGAGCTGAACTCCGCTCCGTGACGGTGCCATTGTCCCTCCGGACTTCGTCACTTCGCACGATCAGACTGCGTAGTGCCCGCCTGCCGCCCTCATCGGTGAAGTAATTGCGCTCCTGCTTGAGCCTTCTACACCCTGGTCTTGCCTCCCTGACCCGTCTGCCTTTCGGCTGTGGACCCGGACCTGTTGCCACCTTTCCTTTGTTCTCTTGTACCCATCATGGCGGGCAGAGGTGATCCGGACAGGGCATCTAATAAAGGTGGTCGGGGCAAATCGCAAACGCAACACAATCGCATGGAGCGATATGTGAATCTCAAGTCGCCACCTACATCTGGGGCCGTCTCTAAAGGGACCCCATCGACGAGCCCACCGGATGGATCGGACCCCACCCTCGTGGACATCATGGGTGCCATCACGAGCCTACGGGCCGACATGCAGCAGCAGCACGAGACCCTGACCCACAAAGTGGACTCCATGGCTGTTGATATCACCCTTATAAGGGCCGATTTGGGCAAGACCAACGAGCGTGTGAAGGCTCTCGACATCAAGACCTCCAGCCTAACCTCGGACGTTTCCGAGTTACAGACTGAGGTCCGCAACTTGCGGATGACCGCTGATCTAGTCTCAAGGCGGCTGGAGGACTTTGAGGGGCGAGCCAGGCGGCAAAACGTCCGCATAGTAGGAGTACCGGAGGGGTCCGAGAATGATGCAGCTGACCTATTTGTGGAGGACTTGGTTAAGACTCATCTGGCGCCCTCTGGACTGAGCAATTTTTTCTCAGTGGAACGTGCCCATCGTTGACCGGGGGGCCCGCCGAAGTCGGGAGCGACGCCGCGACCGATTGTGGCGCGCCTCCTCAACTTCAGGGACCGGGATGCGATCCTTCAAGCTTCCAGATCGCATGGACCACTTCATTACCAAAATGCGGAGGTGCACTTTTATCCGGACTTCACCAGGCTGGTGCAGCGCCAGCGCTTGAGCTACGCAGGGGTGAAGAGACGCCTCAGGGACTTGGGTCTCAAGTACTCAATGATGTTCCCTGCGAAACTCCGTATTGAGCACAAGGGACGTGCCCTCTTCTTTGACTATCCTGAAAATGTCAGTGAGTGGTTGGACACTGTTTCGCCAACTCGCAACGAACAAGAGGATGAAACTGGAGGCGCCTCGGGCGGAGCGGAGCGGCAAGACTGAACAAGGAGCTGATGCTACCCCCGCCTCGAATGACCGCCGGACTTGTGTTTCGTTACTTAAAGGTCTCTCCTTCGTTTACATGGTGGGTGGCGGGACGTTTTCACGGGGATTCCTTACTCCTCCGGGTCTTTCGTAGAGTAGTTAATGGGGCGAAAGGCACACTGCTGGTTGGGGGGGCTTTTTAGTCTGCTGCAGGGGTGCAGGGTGGGGGGTATGTTGGGGACAGTTACTTTGTATGTTGATTTTTCCTTTCTTTCTCTTGTGTGGCAACGGGACATTGGTGCTCTTGAACTGTATTTGATGCGGGTGTCCTTGGGCATTGGGTGGGGCGGGCAGTGGGGGAATGGGGGGTAGATTGTTACGAATTCTCAGTTGGAATGTTAACGGGTTGGGTGACCGAATTAAGAGAGGGGTGGTGATACAACTGATCAAACGTCACATGCCAGATGTTGTCCTTCTTCAAGAGACGCACTTGGTGGGCAACGCCTGTAAAGCTTTGAATCGCAAGGGATACAAAATGGTGGCGCACTCGGGGTTCTCTTCCGGTTCCCGGGGGGCGGGCATCCTCGTGCGCGCGTCCCTTCCCCTAGAGATAGATGTCACCTTGATTGACGACAGGGGGCGGTACGCTGCCGTGGCTGGTAGATGGGAAGGGCGTTCCCTCACGTTGTTTTCTGTGTACGTCCCCCCGGGGCTTCAATCCAGTACCTTTCAGGACCTTGGTGGTGCCATCTTGTCTATGCCAACTGGCCGGTTGATAGTGGGGGGTGACCTTAACTCAGTTTGCTCTGGTCTGCTTGATCGCCAACCGCCCGCGACCTACGTAGCCCGCAGATGTGGCTGCCCTCTTTTCTCGAGTCCATGGGTCTGGTAGACGGCTGGCGACTTCTACATCCCACGCTCCGTCAATTTTCCTTTCTATCGGGTGCACACGGGAGTCTCTCTCGCATTGATTATGTCCTCACACTGGCTTCGGACGCACTGGCCGTTTCCGAAGCCCGCTTTCTGGCACGGGGCATTTCTGATCACTCCCCGTTATGGGTCTCTTTCGACTTTGGGGTGGTCCTGTCGGAACGACCGGCCGCGGTCAATCCGTGGTATTTTCGTAACATCAAAACCCGTTCCCTCCTGGCCAAAGCCATTGATCTTTATTTCTCCGAGAACGTGGGTTCGGTTAGGTCGGCCATTACGCTCTGGGAGGCCTTCAAGACAGTGCTCCGTGGGGAGGCCCAGGCGCTTATCGCTGAGGCCCGCCGGGCTAGGGATTCTGACATGATGGTTGTTGAGCAGGAGGTCCTGCGTCTCGAGGCCCAGTTGGGGCCCGAGCCAGACCCCTCTGTCTTGCATACCCTCTCGCTGAAACAAGCGGAGTACCATGACTTGGCTGCGAATGCCGCACTCGTTCTAGCCAAGGAACAGCAAGGCCGCATCTACGATGTGGGCGATAAGGCCGGGAAGTTACTGGCTTGGTTAGACAGAAGGGAGATGGCCAGCCGTGTGGTGCCCGAACTCCTCGGAGACGACGGTGTAGTCCTTACGGACCCGAGTGCCATTGTCGACTCATTTGCTGGCTACTTCCGGGGGGTCTATGAGTCTGCCTCGGATTTTTCGGAGGCGGACTCATCGGCCTTCCTTTCGGATATTGACCTACCCTGCCTTTCCGAGGATGAGAGAGCGGACTTGGATAGAGAAATCACCGCCGACGAGATTGACCTCGCGATCCGCTCCCTACGGACCGGAAAGGCCTCCGGGCCTAACGGCATACCGGTGGAACTGTATAAAATCCGCTCGGACGCGGTCTCTCCGCACTTGCGGAAAATGTTCCTGGAGTCCTTTGAGAGGGGCTGTCTCCCTCTGGATCAACGACTGGCTACCATCGTGGTCATCCACAAGGAAGGTAAACCACGGGACGTCCGTCGTTCGTACCGTCCTATCTCCCTCCTTAACGTGGAACCCAGGGTCCTCGCCAAGCTGCTTGCCAATCGGTTGATTGGAGTTATTGGCGACCTTGTACACCCCGACCAGTCGGGATTCATCCCCCACCGAAACACCGCGCTCAATCTGCGACGCCTCCGCGGTGTCATGGCTAGGGCCCACACTCTCGAAGAGCCGGCTGTCCTCGCGTCCCTTGATGCCACTATGGCCTTCGACTCTCTCGAATGGCCGTACCTCTGGGCAGTGCTGACCAAACTCGGATTCGGACCGGTCTTTGTGAGCTGGGTGAAGCTACTGTATGCGGAACCGATGGCTAATGTTGCGGTCAACGGCCGCCTGTCGGCGCCATTCCCCCTACATCGGGGTACTAGACAGGGTTGCCCCCTGTCGCCCCTTTTGTTTGCCTTGGCCCTTGAACCGCTTGCAGCTTTACTGCGTGTACATCCTGACCTGCGAGGCATTACATGGGCCCCTGGCTTCGAAGACAGGGTCTCCCTGTACGCCGATGATATCTTACTCTATCTGACTTCCCCCTGCAGGTCCCTCATTGTGGCCTGTGATGTGATCAGACTTTTCGGGCGGTACTCTGGTCTGGTTATCAACTGGGCCAAGTCCTCCCTATATGTTCTCAAGGGAGATACTCCACGTCTCCCCAGAGGTTGCAACATTCAGATTGCCACACGAGGCTTCAAGTACATGGGCATCTATATCTCTGGTAACCCCAAGTTGAGACACGACAACAACTTACTCCCCCCTCTCCAGCGGCTACGGCGTGATGTGGACAGCTGGCAAAAACTGCCGCTCTCCCTCCTTGGCCGTGCCGCTCTGTTCAAGATGATGTCCCTGCCCAGGTTCCTATACGCACTCCAAAACGCCCAGGACCCGGTCCCTGCGCGCTACTTTCGTGACCTTGAAAGTCTCCTCCGGACCCTCCTCTGGGACGGTCGGCCCCGCGTTGCCATCCACAAACTCACACTCCCCTGGTACGACGGTGGCATCGCCCTCCCAGATGTGCGCCGTTACTATTGGTCTTCGCAACTTGCTGCCCTCAACCACGGATTCTATGGCCCTGTGGGGAGCCCCGGATATGCCATGGATAGATGGTTGATGGGCGATGGTAACTATTATCGGGCCCTTTACTCGAAGTCTTTCGACCGGCGGTTGACGGGCCCCACCCGTACGACGGTCCACACTTGGCGGGCGATTACTAAGGCACAAGGGTGGCAAGGCAGACTCACAAGGTTCACTCCCCTCTTTGATTCGGACATCCTGGGTAGACTATGGCACACCAAGGGATTTGATAAGTGGGACCTTATCGGCATCAGCAGGGTTGATGACATGCTCTCCAGGGGCTCCATTAAGACCTTCCCCCAGTTACAAACCGAATACCAGCTGGGCGCGACGGAGTTTTTTCGTTATGCTCAACTGAGACACGCGCTGCTTTCGGCCTCTCCGCCGGACGGCGTCATTCCTGAGAGCTCCCCTCTGGAGGACAGGATACTAGATGGGCACATGCCGGACAGCGCAATCTCCCTCTCCTATAAAAAATTGATCAATGTGCGCACAGACCTCCTCCTTAGTTTGAGAAACCAGTGGGTGGCGGATGGTCTTGAGCTGGACGATGAGGATTGGCAGAGTGCAGTTTCCTCCCCTAAGGAGGTTGCCATTTCTTCCCGTCTTCGCCTCGTGCAGTTTAAGATCCTGCACCGGGTGTATACGACTGGACCCCGACTAATGCGCATGGGATTCTCGCATGACGGTCTCTGCCGTAGGGGCTGCGGAGCTCCTGCCACTTTTTTGCACATCCTTTGGGAATGCCCAGTAATCGCCTCCTACTGGAGGAGAGTTCACCGAGTTATGGAGGAGGTGACTGGCGTGGCTGCCCACGCGGAAGCCCGTAGATGCCTTCTGAACGTATGGGAGCCTTCAGATCACAATGTAGCGCAGATTAGATGGGTTACCCTTGGGAACATGGTGGCTAAGAGGGATATAGCCCAGAAATGGGGCGCGTCCGCGGCCCCCCTGCTGGTACAGTGGAAAGCCAACATGGACTGGTGCATGTTCCGGGAGAAAACAGTCTATGTGGCCAGAGGGAGACCTCGAACTTGGACTAAAATTTGGGGAGCATGGAATGAGTACAGGGGAGATGTGTGCTTACCGCCTGAATCAGTCAGCCTGCATGATAATGTGTCTCCCTAGCCTGTGACGCCAACTGAGCTCTATTGTACTATATTCTCCTGTTTACCCTCCCCCCCCTCCTCCTTCCCATTCTGTTAACTTATCCTTGATGAACATTTCCCTGCCTTCCTCCCCTACCCATCCCTGACACCCAGCGTCACACTGCCCCCATTGCCACTTTCGCGCCCTCGGGCGCCCTTTTGTTGTACTTCATCTTAATATAAAATTAACCTTCGATGATTATGTCTAAATTGTTTGACACTAATTCTCTCCTGCTACCCCTGCTGCCTTGCCTCCGGGATGTCAGGCTGAATAGCTGTGTGTTCTGATTTCAATAAAGGTTTTAAAAATTTAAAAAAAAAAAAAAAAACATCACACTATGTTTATTTGATGTGCATTTTTTTGAAAAGTAATATTGTTTGTTTGGTAATCCTGTTAACAATACACTGAGATATGTATCACACCACCTTCAATCACGTTAGTCTATGGAAATTCATCTCTTTTCCTTTCATCCTATAAAATATCCTTTTTGCACAACCTTACGGACTGACAGACGGACGATATATATATTATTCTATCTGAAGGTGATTTAAATCCATTAATTTGTGGTGAAACAGGAAAAGGTCTAACACCGACATCACAAATGACTAACAATGGGAACAGAAAGAAAGTTGGCAGATAAATAACAGGCTGTCGGAACTCATTTGGTGTGCAGCCAGTAGTGGCGTTGGTAGGCTTAAAAGTGAAGCACAGATGGAGGCCGGAGATATTGAGGACAGCCTACAAAATGGCCACTACCAATTCAACATGGCGGCCGCTTAAGTAGAGACAGTTAAAATGGTTATTTCTGTATAAAGAGGCAAAATAATGAAGGTCAATGACCAGAATACAGTTCCTGGCAGCATTGCTTCCTGGTGGATTTCTAGCTATTGCTTAGTTCATCGCCCATTCTTCCTCTCACTCTGACCTATTTTTGCCTTCTAGCGTTCCACTCACGTAGTCCTGTACTATCCTAATTGGCTGCTACCGTTTTAGTTGTGCCTGCTTTTGCCTTTAAATCTTCCTCTTTGATAAAGTACTCACCAGTATGCAGATCGATTTAATTGGTATTTAGCAATTATACAATCACTTCTGGGCTAGCAGACCCCCACCTTGGAATGTGGCAAGTGCTGGTTTATCTACTGCAGGTTCCCTGTGCCGTGAATGGAGCAGGCAAGAACTACAGTGGCATTGGTAGGGTGGTTGTCTCGTTTCCTGCCCAACCTCTTTTACCCTGTTTGTCCTTTAGCTCTGTTTCCCCGAAGTCTGACCCTTTGGTGCTCTGTTCCTACTGATAACAGAAGCTTTAAACAGTAGGGAAGCTTACGATCGGGGCACTATTCTGGTTCTCCATCTACGGTCTTGATAGAGAGGGCTCAAGTTCTTCTTTTTGCACAAATGAGACTACAAAAATATAAGACTGTCCCCATTAATGGGACAGTGACCAATAAATAGGACTGTGACATATCAATCATTCGGCAATAGATAGGCACTGCAGTTTGGTCAGATGACTGGTGATGGGGCCCAGTGACTCAACCCAAGACTAGATAACCAGAGGATTTTTTTTATTATCTAAGGTTGTTCAAGGAGGCAACTCCACCTCAAAGTTAAAAGCATGTTCTGCTTGAGGAGATGAATTAACAAATGTGGCATCTTCATTATAAGTCAGTCTAACTGACAAAGCGCAAGAGACGCGTAAACCACCTAACTTCATATGCTGGCTAAATAGGATGCTAATCAAATCACAAAAGCTCCCCTTGATGATGGTCAACTTTTAGTCGGAAAAGACAAACGAAGGTGTGGAAACAACTCTGTTTCTGAACGTAATTTTCTGTGCACAGAGGAAGCGGCGATCGCTCTCGCGCTACGGAGAACCCCCCAACCCTGCTGTAGACAGTGGGAGGAGGCACGCGCAGAAGGGGTGGAGATGGGAAAGGGCTGCAGGAATGCGAGCAAGAGGATTTAATGCACACCTCTTCTGCTGTCACGTTATGACAGTTTATCAATGTCAGGAGGGTGCGGCGCACGCGCACTGTAAGGAATGCAGCTTCTACGTCTTGGGAAGAAAGATGGCGTAGGCCTGTCACATGGACCGTCCTAAAAGTGGACAAGGAAGTGACCAAGAAGCCAGATTTCCAAACATGCGCCATCGTTTACCATAAACGATAATGCGAGCCAATAGAAACAGGGTTGGGGCTTCAAGTCAAGTCAGAATCTGTATCGATTCAAAAGGTCCTGGCATAGGGAGAGCAGCCCATGTGCGCAGCTAACGCTATGGGAGACCTAAAAATGGCCGCAGTGTGTCCACGTCTATTAAAGCTAACCCTGGGCGGAGTTCGCAGAGTTGCACTACACGGAGCAACACGAAGTGCAAAAAAAACTCTGTTGCACTCCGCGGAGCTCAGAAGCGGCAGAATTCCAGAGAAAAATTCAGTTTGCGGCGATTGCACAGTGTGAATGCTTGTCCGCACCGTGCAATCATTGAGAACGGCCCCTTGCACAGCGCAAGCGGTCTCTTCTTTTTTCTTTTCTGCTGCTCGAGTAGATTTTTACTCGGGCGGCAGCTTTCTCAACGTAAACAAGCAGTTTCTCATCGCGAGCGGTCGCAAGCATGCGCGACCATTCGCAATGAGAAACCGGACCACCCCGCATTGAGAAATCTCGCCGGGATGTTTAATTTCCACCAAAACCAAGGGCTTTAAGTGGGCCGGGTCCTGCCAGTGCTCTGCACCTACAGTTCTAAAAAGCAGGTGCTGAGCCGGTCCCTGTTGGGCTCTTCGTCTTTGCCCTCACCCTCAGTGTGATAAACAAATCTTAACTCTGCAGCAGTACCACCCTTCACTGCATTTGATGTAACTTAAAATAGACTCGTTATAATACTTTCACAATTTCATCATTTCAAAACGTTAGCATTTTCAATATCATATACAATGAAGCATAGTTGTTGCTTATTTAGCTTATGCAGCTAATAACCATTGACAATGCCAAAATGTCTGCTTGTTGTAGGTGTTATGTTACTTGTTGTACTATATGTCTAAATGCAATGACAGAAGCAGCAAAATACCAGTGGGGCGGCACACTATACTCAGCAAAGATTTTTAGCATAGGTGTTTTTGCATCACGCCCTTAATTATATCAACATCGCCCCTCTAAGACCCACCTCCCACCCCACCAGTTTTTTTAATCACACTTAAAGCCCTGCTTAAAGTTTACGTTCTGACTAACCTCTGGACTTTACACAAGTTGTCCGCCGCTCTTGGTGTTGTTTGAGGTAGTTCGCCGCCCTCTTCTTGCAGAGTGGTCGGAGCTCTACCATTCTCCGGATGTACCTAGGATAGAGGTCCTTCCTACACGATTCCACCATCGTCCTGAATTGCACTGACCGCCTACACCAGTGCCGCACTCTTCATTCGACCTGTAACTTTGCTGGTTGTTTGAATCTCAATCTGTGCCTTCTCTTGTGGGATTACTACTCTGGTTTCCATCCCTCTTTCTCCTTGTCTGCCTCGAGGTTTCAATTCAATATTGTCCTGCGACTCTACCTTTTTGGAGAATTGTCCCCTGGTTTTGATAATGTAAGCGCATTGCCGCAGGGGCAGAGTCTAGTAGCAGTCTTCTTGCTGGTGCTCTATCTGCTCTTTCCAGGGCAAAAAGTTTGAGAGTCCCGTAGGGGCCACCTTCTCACTAAACCTTTTCAAAATCTGTCATACAATATCTGTTCCTTTAGTGGCTCAGGTAGGCCAGCCATCCTTATGTTGTTTCTTCAATTATAATGTTCAGAGTCTTCTGTTTTACATTCTAGGAATCTAAGGTTGATGTTTCAGAAGTGCTATGAATTTCTTCTATTGCTTCCTCCGTCAATTTGATTGCCAGTTTTGGCTAGTCTTCTCATAGGACACCCATGTCCACTGCTACTCTATTTATCATGGGCTCTAGTCCCCCTTTCGTGGCCTTGTCTGCTGCTAGGATTTTGGCCAAATTATCCACAGGGCAGCATACTGGTCTATTGTCCATTGTGGGAGTGTGTATACACGATCTCCAGGTGACTCAGGGTGTTGTGAGCCTGTTATCTAAGAGCCTGATATGTCCTTGCTTCCTTTGTTTGTCCCATTTTTTTCCATTATGGACCCAATTCTTCTTCCGAGACTCTATTGTCCTTGCAGAAAGCCAGCCGAGGCATACCACACAGCCAACAGAGTTAGTACCTCCTCTCCCTGCTCTTGATCGCGTTCTTGCACGTTTCACCAACAAAGCTGAGCTTTTACATTAGAGGTGGTGCCTCATTCGGTCTAGCGGGGCATTTGGGGTAACTTTCAGGAGTATCTAAAGAGGCAGTAACCGTGAAGCTGCTGTTCCCATTCCATCTGAGAGGTGTTGCTCGGTTCTTTTTTCTTTTCCCGGCACCTATGGAGGTACTAGCCTGGGATGCATTCTGCATTCCCCACCTGCTCCTAGCACCACTGTATTACTTTAAGGTATACACTGGGCTGTATTGTGCCCTTCGTGCACTTTACTCGGACCTCTTGGTTTGCCCCTTGCATGGCCAGATGCGGCCCCAGGTATCCCAAGTGATATCTGCAAGGCACAAGTGTCTCCTAAAGCTTTTTCCTCCTCTTATAATAATACTGTTGTCTCAAGTGTGGCATTTGTTTAACTTTAGTCTCTTACTGGGTGGCTATTGTGCAGCTCACTTTGTATGATCTCCCATTGATTTATATGCACAGAGGTACACCCCTTAATTTGCTTGGCGCCCTCACCTCCACATTTTACTCACTGTCATAACACACCTGTAATATTAGCGATACCTTATGTTAAAGCCCAACAAGGGTTTTAACTCCTCTTTGCACTCCCCAAGGTCTTCATTGGCTCCAGTGGCTAGTGCTACTTAGGGAGCTCCTGCCTGCCTCTGACCATGGGGAAGCATGCCTGTTCTCTTTCAGTTAGGGTGGGAGCAGCTCTCCGATGGTCCCTCTACTTTGCTCAATGCCCGGGTGGCTATAGCCCCCACAGGGTCTGGCACTGGCATGCTCAGGTCCTCTTTGAATCAGCAGAGATTTTGAAGTCAGTCGAACTACTGCGCAGCTGGTCTCTGGCCAAAATCTGTTTTACCTCACTGAGGCACTTTCCTCTGCAGTGCTTCTCCCTCTTATTTCTCTCCTCTTGGAGGACTATGATTCTCAAAAGTGGCAGATTACTAGGCATCGTGGCAACACAGTTGGGACTCCACCAGAGTGTCCTACTCCATAAGCTGCAGGTAAAGGCCCTCCCCTCAACCCAAATTCGGACCGAGAATTCTTATTTACGGTCCAGGGAGGAGCTGGCCTGCCAGTTCGGAATGGACTGTTACCAGGGGAGCAGAGTCAAGCCTGATTTGCATGTGGCTGGATCCAATCTTTGTTGGCATGGTAAGCACAAAAATTATGGATTAAACCCAGATCGGTGACTGGGGGGGAATTTTTGATTTATTCATCATTCCATCCATCATTTTTTCTTATTGCTTTTGTCGCCCTAAGTGGTAAGGGTATGCACAGATGTGGGTCCTGTGCTCACTGTGTCTCAGGATTCAAGTTGCCTGGCTGATATGGGGTGATACCTCGAAACCGATCCCAGGATGCTGGTTTCCGGTTCAGGGAGGACCTGGTCTGGCAGTTCAGGCTGGGCTTTTCCCATGGAGAGCAGGGTCAAGACTGATTTGCATATTGCTGGGTCCAAACTGGAGTGGCGTAGTGAGCAAAAAAACAATGGATTTAACCCAGATCTGTGACTGGGGGTGAAGGTTTCATTTGTTCATTATTCCCTCCATCATTTGTTCTTTTTGCTTTTGTCCCCCACAAACCCAGGCAACATTG
The DNA here is from genome assembly GCF_964263255.1 of Lissotriton vulgaris. Classification (NCBI taxonomy): domain Eukaryota; kingdom Metazoa; phylum Chordata; class Amphibia; order Caudata; family Salamandridae; genus Lissotriton; species Lissotriton vulgaris. Next base: position 842,976,626 of record NC_141695.1, read on the forward strand.
ATGTAGTCTGCTCTGGAGTGTTGGCGTATGATGACCTGCTTGGGAGTTGTAGTCAACATTTGTTATGGCAGCTGGAAGGCTTCATGATGGTTATTTTGCTTGCAGTCAATTGAGTTTTACAAATATTTTTCTTTCCTAGGTCTAGACAACAACCCATATTCAAACACCAAGGAGGCCTCCTGAGGTACAACGATGCACTGGCGATATCAGAGGTATTTGTCTGTGAACAGGTCTTGCCTTTCTTCCGTGCAGATGTGAGCCTTGGTGTAACCATCAGATGCATTTACGGCTTATTGAGCACCTCTAAGCACTAGCTTTATTAATGGAGTCACCCACTAAGCCCTTCTTAAGTCCTCAGGATGGCCACTTGACACAGGAAACTTCTACGGGACAACATACTCTGCTGATTCACTCTGGTCACCTAGACATGCGGTCATAAGCTTGGCAGATACACACATGTGACATCCATACCTCACATGGATAGCCAAAGGACCAGGTGGGAAGGGACCAGAATACACATGTAAAACACTACACAACAGAGGCCAGTAGTCCACCCTCTGTAGCAGGAAACAGGTAAAAATACACTGCAGCCTAGTGAGTTGAGAATAGCCACGCTCATTAAAAGGAGGGTACACATGATTTGCCCCTCTGACCACAAAGCCAGACCTACATCTCAATCCTTGTTGCAAAACCGTGCTGATGACAGTGTGTGCTGAAAGTTGCAACTTGTGATGGTGATTTCGAGGAAGGGGGTAAGCTCACCAGAGACACGTAGGGTAACTTTTCTCCGTCCCAAAAGAAGCGCACTCAGATTCTATCTGAAATGTCCTTAATCATATTTAAACCTTTGATTCTCAGCTCAGACTCTCTGCTTTCATCAAGGAGGCAATTTTAAATAAGCATTTGAAACCTGAACCCTCCTAAAAGGCTACATTTCTTAAACTGTCCTTAATTAGAACAGAAACTGGTTCGGAGACAGAGAAAATAGTCCAGCAGGCCACTAAGAATACCAAGCTGTTGTATGCCTTTGCGCAATAACTTGTAGTCTATGTATCTAGCTACCTATTCATCTATACATGTACCCATTTATCCATACTTCAGTCTATCCATCAGTCTATCAATCTCTATATATCCACTGAAAAAACACAGATAAAATAAAATTGAGGTATTGTACTGGTTCAAATGCACAAAAACACTACATTTGGCTAGTTATGGTTATCACAACACAAAACGTTTAACTGGCGACACTCACCATATTGGTCTCTGGAAAGGTCAGTTTTTTTGTTGCTGTGTCGTTGGCAAATTGATTTTTTGAGCACAGCAGTCGGTGCAAGTTATGGCATGTGTTGTGTGCATTGATAACAATAGCTGGCGAATTTAAGTGGTTTTACGTGTTTGAGCCAGAACCACAACTCAGGTTTAACAGGTTTTTTTCAATAAAGGTCATTGTCTTTTCATGGCACACTTAATTTTAAAATCGTGCTGCTCACCGCCTTAGGTTGTAAGCAGTGGAACCTGGGCACCTTTTGCCATGCACATTGGAGGTTGGGCGAAGGTTCTGCTGCCAGGCCCTGCACCCAACCAGCCACACCCCAACTGCTTGATCGGTATCCCCAGCTGTGCACATCTTCATCTCTCTGACTTACATTTTTTTAATGATCTTTTTTCGAAGTTTTGTAGGATACAAGATGCAATGATAGTACGCGGTTGCTATACAGTACAGCATCACATCGTTATCTTTAATATTATCAGATCAACAAATCTGCAACAGAAAACCCTCCCTCTCTCTGCTGCTCTCATATCAGGTCTCCTAATTATTAGTAAAGAATAGTCTTATATGGAGTCATCATGAAGTACGGTCAGGAGAAGCTTGATTGACAACTAGGTTACATATGCCCCTCGCTGTTGTGCAGGCAACGGTGCCCCTAGGAGCATCGCCCTGCTGTTCCCTTTGGAGAGTGGGTTGGTTCCTGGGGCTCCTTCCAATCAGGTAGCATAGTCGGCCAGGTCATTGTCTAATTTGTCATCCTTATGGATATGTTTCATAAGTATTTCCTCCACAGTAGTCCATTCTGAGACATCCCTTAGCCAGTCTGAGTGTCTCAGAGGATCAGATCCTAACCATTTAACAGCAGACTAAAGACTTGATTTAGATCTTGGGGGACGGGTTACTCTATCACAATAGTGACAGATGTCCTATCTACCAAAATAATAATCCCATTAAATCATATGGGATCTATATTTCAGTGGACGGGATATCCGCCACCGTTGTGATGGAGTAACCCGTTCCCCAAGATCTAAATCAGGCCCAAAGTAAGAAAAACTTTCTGCTGAGTTTTTTATGAGTGGGGAGATATTAGTAGTCTCTGGGAGACTACTAAATTCTCAGAGATATCCACCACTGTTTTTAAATTTGCCAAAGGCCCGCACTATTAAAACACCCCCTGAGGTACAAGGCCATGAGTCAATTTTAAACCACTTTCACTTCACAAGCAAACCAGCTCTGCTGTAATCAGACGTTGAGGCACACCCTGGAGGTATTCAGCAGGCAGGGCGGAAACCCATGATGAAGCAGGTCACCAACTAGATTGGTGAAAGAGGGTTCTTTAAAAAAAAAATTAGGGTTCCCCTTTTTCTTAAGTTAGAGACCCTCCTACACCCAACCCAACAGTTTTGGTTCGGTAGGTAGCAAGCTCGTTCTTTCTGTTTTGTTCATATAGGTCAGGGAAGCTGACGGGATTCCCTTCTCTCTCTCCCCGTTTTGTTTGTCATACATATTAGAAATCAGTCTGTGTCTCCCTGCCATGTATGCAAAAAGAACAATTAATGTACAGAATGCAGAACAATGTTATACATTCACCCCAGTACAGAGATCTGGGGCTAATCCATCGTTTTTTTTGCTCACCATGCCATACCAAGTTTGGACCCAGCCATGTGCAAATCAGTCTTGACCCTGCGCCCAATGGGAACAGTCCAGCCCGAATTGCCAGGCCAGGTCCTCCCTGGACTGAAAACAAGCAACCAAGGACTGGTTTCGGGCTTTCAGTCCTCATCAACCAGGATAGCTTGACTCCAGTGACATGGAGAGCACGGGACCCACAACTGGGCACACCCGTCCCACTCGGGGTGACAAATGCAAAAAGAACAATTGACGGACAGAATGCAGAACAATGTCATACATTCACCCCAGTACATATTTCTGGGCCAAAATCTATTGTTTTTTTGCTCACCATGCCATTCCAGTTTGGACCCAGCCATGCATAGCATTGTCACTATTGTATCAGAGGGTGGTGGTGTGTCTGGAAAAGTAGGCAGAGGTCGCCGAGTTCTTTGTATATTGCAAATATTGGGCAATTCCTAGTGCAAAGGATTCCGTAGATTTGGTTTTTTTAAATTATTTTTTTAATTTTTATTGAGCAGAGCATTAGGTACATGAAATACATAGTATACTTAAAATCATTATTAAAATCAGTTGTACAAAAAACGAAACGACAGCTTCTTAATACATACTACAAAATTTTTTTAACCAAGCTTTGGCTGTAGCAGCTAATCATATACTCATTCACAGATTAACAATTGTCTTGAAAAAAGCTGCAATGAAAAAGGCTACTAGTGCATCTTAAGTGCAATACCAATAAAGTGCTAGTGCCTTATTATCGCCTAAAGCCATCATAGCTACAACATTTTTAAAAAATATGGCTGTAGCGACTGATAACATCGTTGACCAATAATAAAGAATACGTCATCCTTTAAAGTGCAACAACTAGAAAAGTGCTAGTACTTCTAAAGTGCCATATGAAAGAAAGTGTTGGTACCTTATAATGAGAGCTGCTACATCAATTTATAAAAACGAGTGTTAAGGTCCCTCTTTTAAATTTGCTAAATTGCTAAAAAAACTTCAAATGTTTTCAAATTTCCTAGTGGCCCCCACCCATCTAGAATAGGTTTCTTTGAATTTTCGAGTCCTTTTCATTTTATTGAACCATATCAAATGAGAGGAAGCTTCACTAGATTTCTAATTCTGCAGAATTAGAGAACGAGCTACCGTACAAGAAATAAATACAAAAGCCTTTTCGGCCTCTGATAACATTGTTCCATCTCTGCAAAGTCCAAACAAAGCGGCTTCTGCCTCGAGCAAAACACTCTTCCCGATTGCTTGCTTGATATCAGAAAAAATGTCCTCCCAAAAAGGCATCAGCCGTGGACATGCATAAAAAGTATGGTGCCATCCACCTTCCCTGTCTATCTGGCAGCAAAAGCACTTGTTCTCTACTCCCGGGAACCTTTAGGGCGGCCGGAGTTAAATAATGAAGCCATTGTGATAGGAAGGCCATCCTTTTAAAGTTTGCGGCACGCAGTGATTTACTTCCTAGATAACAGATGGCCTCCCAATCCTTCAAAGCCAGCCTACATCCTATCTCACAAACTATTTTACCCAAACGGCTCTCTATCACTGGAGTTTGGCCCTGTTGATGTAACAGCCTATACCAGTTTCCCACACCATTAATATTAGCCCTGTAGGGGGCTACCACAAGTTGGTTTGGGGCATCCAATATGTCGCTGGTATATTTTTACAAGTGAACTCGTAAATATTCAAGGAAGGCCGGTTTCCGGTGGCTCTCCGCCCTTGCCACTACATTTGCCAGGAAATCAGCCTATTTTGAATTATAAAATGTCTTAGCTCGGATAACCCACAGCCTTCCCAGATGTTAATATGCCTTAATCGCAGCTAGAGATCGAGACTAGTACATTCCCTCAATTTTAAAGACCCGAAGAGCCCGTCTTTTTGAAAAAGAACTGAAGTCTAAAAAAGTAATCTGTTAATGTCTTGTATCGGTTTTTTTTAGGGAGTTTGGAAGTTTTTAAAAACACTCGAGTTTGTGAACCAATTTCTTGCGTCATTTTGTCTATAAAAAAGCTGTCTCTGGTACATTTAGATCCCTTCAAGCCAGACACTAAATCTAGAAAAGCGGCCTCATAGTATGATCTCAAATGCGGCAGAGCTAAGCCCCCTTGTGTGATAGGTAATTGCACCACAGTCAATTTAACCCTTGGAACTTTCTTGCCCCAAACGAATTCGCTACGTAAGGTTTCAATTTCCCTAAAATAAGACAGATTGATCTTGATTAGGACATTAGTGAACAAAAAAATAAGCAAAGGAAGTATGGACATTTTAATTAACGAAGCTCTAACCACTATTGATAGGGGGAGTAATATCCATTGTTTCAAAAGATTCTTAATCTTATCCTTCATTCTTAAATAGTTTAATTTGAATAGCTGTTGGTACTGGCTAGATACAAATATCTCAAGATACCTTATAGGGTCAGACTTAGTTGCTTGCATCTTCAAGGAAGATGGAAAAGAATTCAGATCTGCGTTGAGGGCAAGGACTTCGGTTTTATTGGCATTTATTTTATACCCACCAATTTGTTCAAAATTCCAAAAGTCAGTTAAAACTGTTTCAAGATTGTCTTTATCGGGAGTCAGGTATAAAATGATGTAGTCTGTAAAACGTTTCAACTTGGCCATGCCAGGGATCAGTGGTTAAATAGCAGCATTGTTTCGTATTTTAATTACCGAAGGCTCTATAAAGAAGGTAAAAAGAAATGGCAAAAACGGACAGCCCTGCCTGGTTCCACGGTTTATTCTTATGGTTCCTGCTCGACTTGAATTTATTACTACCAGAGCAAAAAACGCTCTGCCCATACTTTCATCAGAATTTTATAGTCTGAATTCAAAAGACTGATGGGCCTATATGAATTTACATCTACCTGGTTTTTATCTTTTTTAGCAAAGGACAGAATTATCGCTTTTTTAAAACCTGCGGGAACTAAGTCACCCTTTTTAACAAACTTAAATAATTTTTTTAAGGGGGTGATGTTTTTAAAAAAAGACTTTATAAAACTCGATGGGGAAGCCATCCTGCCCACAAGCTTTTGCCCCAGCTGTTGTTTTAATGGCTGCCGCGATCTCGGCGGCTTCCACATCTAAACCCAATTCACTGATCCGATTATCTGACAGTTTGGGAACATTCATATTTATGAAGTATTCCTGGATCGTCTCCTCCTCCACTAAATGTTCAGTAGAGTAAAGCTGGCGAAAATGGTCCACAAAGATCTGGGGGATCTCGCCGCTATTAACTACTTCTCAACCAGTCCGGGGGTCTAGCACTTTAGATATTATAGCTGATTCTTGTTTTTTTCTTGTAGAGTTTGCCAAGAATTTGCCAATTAGCGGGCTTTCTTCATAAACCCTTTGTTGAAATATTTGTGAGTTACAGACCTCTTCTAAAATGAAAAAATCCCTCAACGCTGTATTTGCCTGCTCATATTGATTTGGGAGAACCTGGAGTTGAAGAGCGTACTCCTGATCCACCTCTGCTTGCAATTTAGCTATCTTAGTCCTCCGGGTGTTTCACTAGGCGGCCGTAAAGGCTATTGTCTGCCCGCGGGCTGCCGCCTTAAACCCCCCCAACACTGAGAAGGGTGCTGCGGTATTCTCATTGATCTGAAAATATTTGAAAATCCACTCTCTAAGCCTTTTTATCCAGTCCTCATCCTGCAAAAGGAGACGGTCCCTACTTCCTCCCCCCAGCACTGTTTCTACCCCGACATAAGCATGATCAGAAAAAGGGTTGCATCCAATATCAGCCTCTTGCACCTGGAGAGATCTAGAGGTAAGAAAAAAATCAATTTGCCGTCCGAAAATGGTGCGAGTAGCAGGTATAAAATTCCTTTTCTGAATTGATTTCCCACCACGGATCTACCAGTTGGTATTCTTGTCTAATGGCTTCCACTAATTTTTTTGTATTTGGTTTAAGTTGTTTTTTGTTTTTATTGGAAGTGTCCTTCCTTATGTCCTGTATAAAGTTAAAATCCCCTCCAAAAATCACCTCCCTGGGGGCTCCTACCAATAGCTTTTTAATTTGGACCAGGGGTACGATATCATCCAAAACAGGACCATAATAATTTATAAAATTCAACATTTTCACCTGTAGCCTAGTTACCACTCAGATTCATCTACCATGTGTATCCCTATGCACTTGTAAAAATTCCCAGGGAAGTTTACTTGAGAAATTGATTGCTACTCCTCTCACCGCAAGGCCTGAAGACGCGAAAAAAACTTTTGAAAAAACCTTGGGTTTAAATAATTTAGGAGAAATGGATTTCTAATGTGTCTCCTGAAAAAAACAGAACTTGGGGATTTAGTGATGTTAACCATCTAATAAGAGCGCCATACTTCTTTTTGTTTAGCATTTCGTTTGCGTTGACTGATAGAATCTTACATTTACTGGTTTCTATGATTGATTCTTCGTTTAGAGTAGGCTCCTGGCCCGCTCATGCCAAAACTTTAACTTGTGTGTTTTCTGTACTTTCTGCTCCTACTATTTTTCTGATGTGAATCCTACCCCGGGCCCACCCTTCCCACCCCGGAAGACCCCACCCCTGCAAAATGTGAGAAATCCCTTGATGACCACGCTAGCCACATTTCGTCCCTCCCATCTAACCTCCTAGGTGTCATGGAATCACACCCTAGATGGTCCCACTAACCCCAAACCCCCAGCAATACCTTTAAAGCAATCCAAAGTTGGCTAACGAATAACACATCTTATATTAAAGGAAAGTGAAGCCATTTTTAATTACCATATAACTAATCTATCTGAATATGATTGTTTTACGCGTTGGATATGAACGAGATCTCTTTGAACAATGCCTGGGCTTCTTCTAAGTCAGAAAACATGAAAAATTTCCCTTTAACTAACACTCTCAATTTCGATTGTTGAACGATTGATGCTTAAGCACCGTGGGCTTTAAACAGATGAAGAATCTTGACAAATTATTTTCTTCTCCGAGCAGCAGCGGCAGTCATATCTGAAAAAATGCGACACTTAGTAGTCTCATTTACTAAATGTCTGCCTCTGCTGAATCTCTCTTGTCAAGAGTCTCTCCTTGATACGAAAGTCTGCGAAGTTCAACAGGATCGTTCTGGGTATCGTGGAAGAGGTGTGGCGCAGCGGGCAGGGTGCCTGACTCCAGACCATAAAGTTTACGGTTTGATCCCCGGCTCCGGCGGCAGGTTAACTCAGTCCCATGTGACTCTGGGCAATAGCTTGCTTAATCTTCCTGAGGGCCCCCAGGGCCGGGACACCTCCGTAGGAGGTAGCTGTGTGCTTTACAAATGCTGGGATTTATCGTGGAATTGGGAAAAGGTTGTGCTTGGAAGCGGTGAGCTCTTGTAATCGTGAGATCACCCTCAAACCCGGGAAGAACTTTCTGTTTAATAAATGAGTTGAGCCAATGGAGGGTTTGGGAGCCTTCAATACCTTCGGGAACCCCTACAATCCGGAGGTTAGACCTCTGAGAATGGTTTTCAAGCTCCTCCAAATTGTTCTCCAGGTAACTTTTGTTTTTAGCCGACTCCTTTACTTCTCCAATTACCAAATTCATTTGGTCCTCCAAAACTGAAATTCTAGCTTCCGCCTCCTGGAGTTTGATGGGAAAGCATGTCATCACTTCTTCGATTTTCCCAAACCGTTGATGCAGAGAGGCGATTTCTTGTTGCGTTTTTTTCATTTCACGGACCTCTTCCAATATTAGATTCAACATGTCTCTTATATCTAACTGATAGACACCCAAAGTCTCTGCATGTTGGCTAAAATTGCTTTGTAAATCAACGTCACCAATACTCGTACTTCCAGCCTTGGAATCTGTGAGAGCAGATACAGCTTCTGGAAATTCTTTCCCTTGGGATCCTGGTTGGAGTTGAGTTTGTGCCTGAAGTTGAGTTTAGAGAGACATCAAGTTCAATGAGGTATCAATCACTCTCCTCCTATCTTCGACTATTGCTCCTTGTGCCGCAGCTAAAATTAGCGTGGATGGAGGCATCTCTGCTGAGCTCGAGGGAGTTGAAGATGGTGGGACACCATTAAGTCTTGTGCTTGGGCTTGGGTTTGACCTTAATGTATTGTCGAGCCTTCCGCATTATCAGACACGAAATTACGTTGAGGTGCTTCTCGCTCTTTGTGAACCGGGTCTGAAGAGACCGGTTCCGGCCCTGAACCTGATAACGGGTCCTTAGATGTCTTTGAAGCTGAGCTAGGGCTTGAGGAGGAATATTGTGGAGTGGCTTTTTTTTTTTTAAATAATGTAAATTCCTTCACCTCCTTTGAATTTTCCTTTGGGCCATCTAATGTGGAGTTACCTTGTTGAGACTCGATGGGCACACCAGCAGCTTCTATCAACTCCGATGTAATAATCGTCTGATCGATCACTGGTCTCTCATGTTGGAGAGGCAGTGGGGGGCAGCTCCTCCTATGAGCTTTCAAAAATGCTATCGAGCCTGGTGGAATCAGAGTTGGAGTTAGTTATTTTCCTGATTGGCCCTATGTGCGGCTTCTTTTGCCTGTACTAGGCGTGTTTTTGCCTTGAGGCAGGCCACAGAATCTGGTTTAGTGGCAGCATTGTGTCTTTTTCGTATCTCCTGTGTCTTGTTACCGCTCGCTCAGGCTCTCTTACTCCAATTAGTCCCGGATATCTCCCTGGGTATCTTCCCCCGGTACGCTGTACCTGGATTTAGTTCCTCCTCTTGCCAGAGGCTCCTCGTCCCGTTTTTATGTCCCCTGCTCCAATGGGCCACCCGGCCGCCATCCTCTCACCAGCCCTGGACACCACACCGGCTGCCTCCAGAAGAACAGACCGGCGCAGCGCCACGATGCACCGATGAAGAATTGCCGTAGTAAAAATCCCCAGAATTGTAGCAGCTGGGCGTATGAAGACTTCACACCGCACCGCTCAAAATCGAGCGGGCACCTCCCACTCACTTCCCCAACAGTGCGTCTGTCAAACTCAGTTCCTGAGTCCTCTGCACTCTTCACAGCCTGCTTCGGGGGTCAGAGAGTCTCACGTCCTGCCGCCGTCCTCGTCAAAAGCCTAGCATGGATCACCTGGAAATCACCGCATCGCCAAAACGCTGAGAATGCAGAAAATGCCAGGCAGGTACGAGTCGCCATTACTGAGGGAGGGGCAGCAGGTCACCTGTGGCTACTCAGAGGTGTGGTTCCCTGTAGCCATCCCTCCTGTAGCACTGTTTTGTGTGATAAATCATCCTGCAGGATATAAGTTTCCCAGTGTATTACAGTCTCTGATCTCTCCAATTCGGCACTAACAAAGGCTAAACTAATTTCGAAAAGGGTTGTAGGGACCATAGTGGCATATCCGGGGCACACGGTGCTCTCTATATTACTTGTGTGTGATTGCCGCTTCCTATACCTCGCAGACCTGGCATATTATGTAGGGTGTATATGGGGGCCCCCTCGAACCCATAAAGCTCCAAATGAGGAATTTCAAGCCCTCCCTGGGGCAGACAGGCCAGCCTGCTCCCGCTTGTTATCCCATAGAAGCTCCAGCACTAGGCTGTCAGAGATTTTAAAGTAATGTCTACGGATCGTGTACAGGTTCCCTGGAATTCATATAGGCATCTAGGGAGTATAATCATTTTAACAATAGCAGCCCTACCCATGAGAGAAAGGGGGAGCTCCTTCCAAAAACATTTTGAGTACCGCAGTCTGGCAATCACCCTCCTGAGATTGAGATCTAGGTAATGTTGTTCTGTGTGGGAAAGTCAGATTACCAAATACTGCACTCTGTCCGGTTCCCAGGGAATAGTTTGGACTTTGTTGGATTAACGCGAAGGCCCAACACCACATCAAACTCTTGTATCACATTTAGGAGAATCAGAATGGAGTACACTGGTTGCCTTAAGTATATATTAGGGTGCCGTTAGGGCATAAAGGGAGACCACATGGGTGTTCACTCCTACAGTGATACCCAGAGGTGCAGGGTCCTGCAAAGTCTCACCGCCATTGTTTCCATTGCGAGCGCGAAGAGGAGGGGCGATAATGGGCACCCCAGCCTTGTTACCGTGTGTAGCAGAAAGGCTTCCGACACCCCCTTCTCGGACCTCACTGTGGCACGTGGGGCCGTGTACAGTAGCTGGACCAACTGTATTATACTAGGGCCCATTCAAATTTTCCAGAGCACTTGCCACTGGTAGTTCCAATCTAATGAACCAAACCCTTGTTTATTATCCAGAAGAACTACTACGCAGACGTGTCGCCGCAACTGTGAGGCATGGTAACAATCGAGAGTCATCTGAGGTTATAGAGGGTACTCTGTTGATGAATAAAACCCGACTGATCGGTGAGGATTAAGTTTGGAAGATAAAGGAGCAGATGCACCGTTAGTATATTGCTAAGGAGTTTGACATCCACGTTTAATAATGATATTGGTCTGCAGGAGGAAGCCTCCTTGGGGTTCATGCCAGGTTTACGTATCATTATAATGTACACTTTGCGCATTGTTTGGGGAAGGGTCCCTTTCTGTTGAGCCTCCTGATAATCCACTAACAGTTTATTGGCCACCTGGTCCGCGTATTGGCAGCAAATCTCAGTGGGTAGTCCATCACTGCCTGGGATCTTTGCTGTTTTCATGTTACTAATCGCTACCAGGATCTCTTCTTGGGTGATGTGTCAATCAAGGTTGTCACAATGATCAGGATCTATGGTTGGGAGCGGTATTTCAGGTAGGTGTTCTTCTATACGATCCTCCGAACCCTCTTCCCGCGCAGCATATGTCATACTGAGATGGAATTGGAACACCTAGGTTTTTTTTTTATTAAAGGTTTTTATAAAATTGGGTCATTGCATGCATAAAGTCATTAGGGGTTCTCACTCTCTTGGCGCTTTCATTTTGTAGTTCGATAATATAGTTAGTTCCCCTCGGAGATCTGAGTAAACCAGCCAAAGTTTTCCCCACCCTTTCCCCCTCCCCATATATCCTTGCTTGGGTGTATTTAGACATATATGCAGTTTCCCGTTCGGCCTCCGACTGATATTCTGTCAATTTCGAACGCAGCTGGGCTAAGTCGGCAGGAGCTGATGCCTGGTTGATCGATATTTCCAGTGCACCTATTTCCCGTTCCAAACTGTGCAATGTGTTGCGTATATCTCTGAGTACCCCGGTTTTCATTGTCACGCAATTCCCCCTAACAACCACCTTAAACACTTCCCACAATACACCCGGTGAGTCCACAGTGCCCTCATTCAATTCAAAGTACTCTGTTATCTTGTTTCTCAGTTCTTCTCGGAAGACCTGATCTAGTAACGCTCCCATTGGGAAACGCCAGCTGAAGGGCTGGCGGTGCAGTGGTGGGACTTGTAGAGTTAGCCGGGCAGGCAAGTGGTCAGACAGAGTGCGGGGACAGAGTGTGGCGTCAGTCACCCAGGTGTGTATGTCTCGAGAAACAAGCCAGTAGTCATGCATGTTCCTTCCCTAGCAGACGGATGAAGCATCCTCCAAAAATCAACCATAATAAATTCTTCTATAAGTCCTAGTAATACTTCAGTTGCTTTCGGGTGGTGATCTTGTGGCGCTCCCTGTCTGTTAGCCTCGGGGGGAAAGGACAACATTAAAGTCCCCTCCCCACAGAACTGCCGCATTGCTCAGCAACCTAACTTTCTGCCCCATATCTTGAAAGAATTTGGGATCGTCGACGTTCGGTCCATATGTGTTTATAATCACTACTGGGTTATTATAAAGGGTGCAATGAAGTATGATGTATCTCCCCTCTCCATCTATGCATGTGTGATGTGTCTGCCATTGTAGCCCTCTGTGGATTAAAATCGTTACCCCTTGTGAATAGTTAGAGAACCCTGCTTTAAGCACCTCTCCCTATCTCATCTGTTTAAGTGCACTGACTGCTGTAGTAGTTAAATGGGTTTCCTGCAGTAAACAAATGTCTATATTGTGCCGCATGAGGTATGAGTGAACCAATCTGACTTTCCTACGGTCATAAAGACCCATTACGTTCCAAGAAAGCCATTTCAGCTCTGACATGTTGACATGTTAAGGACACGTGTTATTAAAATTGGCCGTCGGCTGTATCAAAGAATGGCACAGTACAAGTAATGTATTTTGTCTAGGCAATATCCAACTATTAAACATTTCACCTGCCCCCCTTCCACCCATACCAACCCCCCAAACAGGTTGTGATCTGCCCTCCCTTTCTTCCCCAATCTGCAAAATGTAAGGCCTCAGATGTGAATACACGAGAATCATCCCAGTGGGGTACACGAGTCTACCGGCAATACTACCCTGGGCTTTAGACAGGGTGGCAGAGTATGGAATACGTTGCATCCGTTCCAATGACTAACATGACACATCCTCTCACGTATAATCTACTGTCTCCATAGTTAAGCGCGCCTTCTCGACCGTTACCACCCACCGCCATAGTCTATTAACCCTCTCAATTCCAACTCAATAGCGGCGCAACATAGTTACATAGTGTCCGATCGGTGATACTTACCTAAGAGGCCTGTGTCCAATCGGTCCCTTCTCAGTCGTTATCGCTCAGGCAATTTTCAGCCTGTGAGTCACCAGTCCCTGCTCGCTGCTTGTGTTCCTTAGCCAGTTGCTTGGCGTATGTCAGCGCTGCCTTTGCGTCCGAGAAGAAAGTTGCCTGAACTCTCAGCTTAGCAGGATAGATCAAGGAATACCTTGCGCCAATTTGTTGGAATATTTTTTTAGCTGGTATGAATTCCCTCCATGCCGCCTGAACCTGAAGTGTGAAGTCCGGGTATAACGCAATGTTGTTCCCTTTGTATTTTATGTCTCCTCTTTCCCTTGCTTTCCGTAGGATAGTGTCCCAGTCTCTGTAGTTCAGTACGCGCGCCAGTACGCGGCCCTGCTGGTGCCCCGGTCTCGGACGCGGCCCCAAAGTGCGGTGCGCCCGTTCTATGAGAAACATAGCCGACAAATCTTGTCCGAACATGTCCATCATCATAGTTTCCACATATTTCTCCATGTTTTGGATATCGGTCGATTCCACCATTCCTGTGTTGCGTACGTTATTACTCCTCGACCTAGCTTCCAAATCCTCGTTCTTCTGTTGTATTGCGTACAGAATCCCGTCCATACTGCGTACCTTCTTGTCCATTTCTGTCTGGCTTTCTTCTGTTTCCATGACTCTTGTTTCTAGTATGCTCACCCTACCCTCCTGTTTATCCATTCTCTATGTGATCCTGTCCATTCTGTCTGCCAGTATGTCCATCTTGGCGTCGAGCCCCAGAAGGATAGATTTAAGGTCTTTAAACATCTCACGAATGTCATCAGCCGGTATCTGTGGGGCAGCATGCTCCTCCGCGTGATCTTGGTGACCAGTGTCTGTCTCAGCGCCTTTGGCAGTTTTTTTTATCAAAATTCAATTTTAGTTGATGTGTGTCTGGATTCCCCATGATGATCTCTATGCGCTCTCGTGTTCCAACGATGCGCGCTCTACGCCTCCCTTCCCCGTTTCTATAGTGAGCTTGATGGCACCCGCGCGCTTTCTGCGCGTGAGGCAGTGAGGGTCCTCAGATTTGTACCTCGCCGTATTATTATTGTGGCCATGTGCTCTCCAATGAAATATGGGTCAGCCTTAACTGCTTCCAAAACAACAAGCAAAGCCTTTTCTTCGCAGCTCCTCCTCATGAAATTCTTGAGCTTGTACGCTTGTGACAGTTCCACCTATACTCCATGTGGAGTGCCTCTCCTCTTGTTCCCTCACAGTGCCCCACAAATCCCTGTCGTCTGCTCTGCTCTGCTGCTCGTGGTTTCCAGTGTCTCCACAATAATGCCCCAAGGCAGCAGCCCCAGTTCCAGCCCGCTCCTGCAATGGCCCAGCTGTTAATTCGATCCTGTATCTCCCCTGGGAGTGGGGGGTTCGCACTATGTATGGCAGTGCAATTGCCCTTCGTTCTCGCACACTCACATAGCCTGCTCACCACTCGCACCCACTGCAGGACTCCAGGCATGTTAGCCCTGAGGAGCACCCCTCGCGTCTGGTGTGGCAGCCGTTGGATTACCTCAAAATGGATGCTCCGCCTCTGCTTTTCCTCCCACACAGTCTACTGGCGTTTTAGCCTCCTACTGTTGTCGTGCTCTATCCGCTGTCCGCCGTATGCAGAGCCACTGCACCGCCCGTGTCCACAAGTGAGTTCCCGGTCCCATCCGACAGCACCGCATCTAGGCCTCGTCTCCCCACTGTAGTGCCACCCACCTTGATAATCGTGTTTTCTTCGCGGCAGGATTATTGATGGCCGTCCACTAGTGGTCACAATGATTTCATGTCAAGTTGCCTCTGATTTAAGTATTCCAATATGGATTTATACCGAATTAATGAACTCGGCTGGCGGAGCCGCATTTGTTAAGCCACCATTCCGCTGCTCGGCCAAGCCACGCCAAATTGGAACACCTAGTTAATGACTCACATGGTGCAAACTGGGGACCTGAATATTACAGATAGCCAGTATCGGGACCTGTAGGGTCTCCTGCCCTGTCAGCCTGGCAAGTATTGCTTCCGTTTTATCACGCTCTACATGTAACCATTGTTGATATGCTGTGTAAGTATGTTTTTCAAGTCGGTGCCAGTCATCTAGTACCACCTTACGGCCTTCCTGCCAGTCTTGCAATCTGTCTAGGTAGTAGGTCTTTCTATATGATATCTAAATTCCCTTCATGTTTTGGATTCTCTTTTCATTTGTTATTTAACCCTATGGGCCAGATGTAGGAGCCTTAATACCGGTCGGAAACGGCCGATTTCGGCCGTTTCCGACCGGTATTTGGCTTTTGAGATGTAGGGGGCATCTGATTTACAGAATCGGTAAATTTACCGATTCAGTAAATATACAGAATCGGTAAAATACCGAATCAGTAAATTTACCGATTCTGTAAATCAATATGTAGGTAGCACTTCACAGAGGGCCACAGGCCCTTTAGGAGTCGGTATTTACCACCCAATCCTATTGGGTGGTAAAATACCAAATTCAGGTGTGCATGCACATCTGTGCATGCACACCTGTGCCATGTGACACACAGACATGCCCTTAGGGCATTTATGTGTGCCACATGTCACACAAGCCTGTACTTGGGGTGCTAGAGGGGGTCAAAGTGACACCCCCTTCACCCTTGCAGGATTCGATATTTACCGATTCTGTAAATACCGAATCGGTATTTCCCATTGATTCCTATGGGCTTCAAGGCCCATAGGAATCAATGGGCAATACCGATTCGGTATTTACAGAATCGGTAAATACCGAATCTTACAGATTCGGTAATTGTGTTTTAAAAATTACCTACATCTGCCTCCTAATTTACTGATTCATAAATACTGAATCGGTAAAATTCGGTATTTATGAATCGGTAAATTAGATTTACCTACATCTAGCCCTATATGTTGTTTTTAAGTATAACCTTAGGAGCACCACGTTCATTGCCTTCCAGTCTAGTGCTCTGGTGCTCGCACTGCTCAGTTCTCCGCAAAATAGTGTGGCAGAGTCCCCTGAACCATAGCTCAGGGGTGTGGAATTTATTAAAATATCTACTTGTCCATGGGGCAGGCTGCTTAATAAATCTACTTGTCCCATAACAAAATCCACTTGTGCCCTTTGTGCCATGTAATGTGGCAACAAATTACGCAACAATCTCATTATATAAGAGTTCTGATATAACCTCTCTGATTATGCCAGGGTTCATACCATAGTAGTGTTTAAATACTAGGAATTCCCTTATGCGGCTTTGTTTCTGCAGGTCTACATACTGGGGCTGAAGTTAGTGGTAAGCAATAGTTCCATGGTTGGAATGCCCTTTTTAGTCTGTGCAAACCTACTAACGTGCAAGTTTTAAGGGTTTTCACCAATTCTTCTCTAATTATTTCCCATACTGAGAACGGTTGGAAATTTACTACTGACCGTGGCAGACTTAAAACTTCTTCCAGAGTTCGAAAAAAAGTGGTTGGAGGAAAAGTGAACTTGAAAATATTCAGATTTTTCCATAAGCAAATCTACACCTGCATATTTGCTCATGCTAAAATGCAGTTCACAAATAAGGGGCCCATTATAATCGCGGACATGCATACATTGCATTTGTATGCAGAAAGCGGCAGGCACCGTGCGGTGCCTACCGATTTCTGCATACAAATGCAGGGGGGTACCATAGGTACCCCCCATGTGCACCTCCCACCCCCTTCACGCAGGGAGCCCACAACGGGCCCCCAGCAGTGAAGTTCCACATGCTTTTCCACGGCGGAAAACCCGCTGCGGAAAAGCATTTTTTAAAGCCCATCCTAATATGGCTGGCGGTGTCTGAGAGACGCCGTCACCATATTAGAGCTTTTCCGCCGTGGTTGTAATCCAACCGCGGTGGAAAAGCTGCGGACGGAAACCAGGACCCACCAGCCATCCTAATGTGGCGGTGGGTCTTTGGTAGGTCCGCTGCGGTTTTTCCGCATCCTCCGGGCCGGCGGTGGCTTCCGCCGGCCTGGAGGATGCGGAAAACCGCAATCGTAATAGGCCCCTATGTTCTGGGAGTTCTATTTCTTGGCCTACTTCTGTAAATTCTTGTGAATTCATGGAAACTGTACATATGCACTTAATGCAAGGATATATACCATGGATGCACTTTTGTTAACCATGACCTTTTGTTCTGTTTTTTATTCTGTCTCTCTCCGTCTGTCTATCAGCTGTAAGTGACAGTATTTTGCTCTTTTAAAAGGAGCATATTAACACACAAAGTAGTTTTGTTCAGTGCCCAGAACCGCTCTGGTAATGTGTGCTGAGACAAACATTTTTTTGTTTTGCTTTTGCCAATGCTTGTTAGAATGGTGAGGACCCAGCAGCTCCCACACTGTTAGGTTTTACAAAAACCATGCCTAAACAAGTCACGCCTTGACAAAATCAAAAGGCTGACCACCAATTTCAGACCCACTCGCTTTGCCAATGCTTGTTTATTTTTGTTTTCCATATTCATAATTAAACTGGTTACACTGATATTCCATTCTGAATATTTTGGGGAAATACTAACCTACATCAACAGGTTACTAAATTATGCTACAAAGATACGGTACCTAAAATCTTACAGTAGTTTAGCTAAATGTTTTATTTTCTTACATGCATTTTTTTTAAAGTTTTATTTTGAAAGCAAAGAATCATCAAGCTTTTCAAGCTTCTGCAAACATTTGCATATAATCAGAGAGCATTCTGGGTGCATTATTCAGAGCCTCGTATTACTACATTTTGAAAATGTGTGTACACTTTTATACTGGAACCACCGTCAGTAGTGCAGGCTGAGCTTAAAACATTTACTTTTAGTGCTCACCCTAATAATTAAGGCTAAGCGTTAATGAACCATATATACAAGTTTGAACAGCATTAACTCACATATTACATATACCACACACGTTACTTTAATTGTAGAGAATTCCCTTCCCTGATCCACAATGTGGTACTGTAAACTGGCAGCCAAAGGGTTTGTGCTGCAGGGGGGTTGGACCTACTTGTCCCAAGGACAAAATGCACATTAAAACTTGTTTCCCTTGACCCCAAACAATATGTCCTGGGTGTCGGGCTATAGGAATTCCACATCCCTGCTGTCATTACTGTTAATGCAGGCAATAAGGGTCTAGTAGGTGTCCTATCCCAGACTGATAATGATGGAAAGGAATTTATTATAGCATATGCTTCATGTGCACTGTCACCTGTCGAGGACAAGTTTTCAGTCATCTTAAAGGAGACTCTTGCGTGTGATTGGGGATTGGAACACTTCAGTTTGTTTATCTGGGGTAAACAGTGCACAGTTTGCAGTGATCACAAACCCCTCATGAAACTTTTGACTAGAGAAGGGATATTCAATGCATCGGCTAGAATAGGAAGGATGTCAATACATCTTCAGGATTTTACATATAGTATGGAATATGCTCCAGGGAAAAGCAATGTTTTCGCTTATTTCCTTTCTCGTATGCCCACTGATATTCAAGAATACAGAAGGAATGAGTGGGATGACTCGAGTATAGCACGTATCCATGACCAAGGAGCTCCAAGAGTGTCTGAAGATATTTGGAGAAAGGACAACTTGGAGGATAATGAGTTAAATAAATAATTGAATGGATTGAGCATGGTTGGCCTACGAAATCCTGTTTGGATGAACATATGTGGAGCATGTGGGAGGTGAGGAGCCAATTATCCGTAAACAATGTGTTAGACCTGTCTGCTTCTGGGGATGTTCTAACCATTATTATTTATTTTTGTCCCCCTTAGCCTCCCAGAGTTTCTGTTTTTATTTTTTATACATGTCCACCAGGATTTTTCAGTGCTGTCAGGGGGCTAGGTGTTCCTTGGCTATGACGCCATTTTTCCCTCATAACCTGTGAGGCCTAGTCAAGCCTCTTGAAAATCTAGGGACATCCAGAAACCTAAAATGGTGTCCACCAACTGCCATAACGGACACTACTGGAGGACAGGCCCATAGGCTAACATGAGGAACTTTCCGGAATCATCTAGTGACTTCTGCAGGTCTCAGGCCACCCTATAAAAGGCCAGTGACCAGCAACCATTTTGTGCTGACCCAAGAGTGGAGGAGTGAGGCAGTGGTGAGAGGAGGTGGACGCACTGGGAGCAGCTAGTTTGTCTTTGAGGCAGACAGTCACTACAGAGAGACGTTCCCCCTTCAGCCTCTGACCAATCCCTCCCCAAACATCAACTGCTGATAAGGAAATTAATCTACTTGAGAAGGAAGACCCTTCTAAATCTGAGCCCCAACGAATCCTGACAGGACGTTCTGAGTAGAGGGTTTCCCTAACTGCCAATGCCCAGCGCTGCACCTACCAGCGTGGAAGAACAGCTGTGAGCCCCGTGACGTGGCTGGAGTTCCTTGTTGTGCTCTGGTGAAGACGTGGGTCTGTGGAGCCATAAACGTCCTGGGGAGCGAGGGCGCTGCTCCGATCGTCTGCGGGACCCCGGGGGCACCGGCCGCGTCAATATCACCCCAAGGCTTGGAGAGTGCGGAGGCGCTTCCGCGCATGCCCTGAGCACGTCCGCTCCTGAAGGCAAGAGGGGCCGGGAACTGAGCAGGTCCAGGCGAGTAGCGTCCTTCCTGGGAGCGGCCGCCGGAGGAGGCGGGAGAAGAGCGAGCGCTTCCGCGCATGCCCGGTGAGGAAGTGTATGGCCTGAGGAGAGACGCCGAGGGAGCGTCTCCAGATCGTCTGTGGACCGCCGCGCAGAGGGCGCCAATCCTTCCTGGTGAGGAGCAGAAAGAAGGCCAAGGTGTGTGGCTTCGTCTTTGCCCTTCCCCGCTCGAGTGTCACGGAAAGGAGCTGACGCGAGCAGGAAGGGGGGAGTTGTGCTCACCGTCGTTCCACCGCCCCAGCCCCAAGCAAAGCGCTGGCTCGGCGGGAGGAAGAGAAAGTGAGGCAGTGAAGCCGGAAGGAGCCTTAAGGCAGCGGTGACGCGTGGGGACTGGGACAACATCGTCCCCACGCTAAAGTAAGGAGTAGGGAAGAGGGGCCCTGGGAAGTTCTGAGAACTGGGGATAACTTAACTCTGGTTATTACTCTCAGCTGTGGAGAGGAGGAATAAGAGCACACTACAGAATCCAAAGTTAATTAATGCTGAGGTCTAGTTTTATATCCCAGGGTATTTACAGAATTGAATGCAGAGTAGTGATGCTGGAGTCTGATGCAATGTCTTATTGAGAATAACTACTGAAGCAGGCTAATATCACTGCAAGTGGCACACTGAATCTGTAATGTGAATGTATCCTTCTGTAACCAGTGATTAAAGGAGTAGACTGGTAGAGTTAACTATAATCAATTCCAACTGTAATGTACCTTTGATTCTTATTTACTGACTAGGAAAAGTATTGGATGTCACTTGAGAGCTATGAGAACTGTGTAAATTATTTGTGTACTGCTTTTATTTAAAACAAGAACAAGAAAGTATATTATTTTTATAAAAGGTACTGGTATTTTCCTAAGACTGGTGTTGTGTCTATTATTTTAGTGGTTAATCACTGGGTTACTGTGAGTGGGAATTGTAAGCACTTAACCAACGCCTTGAGTTTAGCTGTATCCACTACTGTGCCAGGCTACCCTATGTAGTCTAGGATACCCTAGGTCTAACATAATTGGTGTTTCAGCGGTGGGATTACGGATTTGTGCTTACACTCACTTAGTAGTAACGCAGTGCCTACCACGGGACCTCACCTGGAGTTTTCTCCCTGCGGCCCTCCTAATCTAAATGTTGCTTTTTCTAAATTAACTACTGGTGGTGGGTGGAGGTTGACCCCAGGTCACTTTTTGGATTTCTCCTGTGTAAAGTTTATACTCTAAATGGAAATGGAGATAAATGTGGAAGAGCTGGAAAACTATACCGTGACCCAATTGAAGGAATGGTGTCAGCAGCAGGGGGTGTTTTTTAAGAAAGGCGCAAGGAAAGTTGAGCTGCTGACCAGTATCCGGGCATGGGTGGAGGCTCATTCCGGGGAGGAAATAGATCCTGAGGGAAGTGACAGGGACACCGTCCTGGAGACCGCAACACTGTACCAGGCGGGAGGGGGGAACCTTTTAACAGGCCCTAGGACACCTTCCAGAGTGGGCAGTAGTGTCTCGGAGAGGGGTTTGACCAACGCCGAGTTAGAGGATAGGAGGGAGGAGAGGAGGATGAGAATAGAACTAGCCAGGATGGACATGGAAAGGGAGGACAAGAGGTTGGCGCATGAGCGGACCATCAAAGAGATGGATTTACAAGCCCTAAACCTAAGAACCCCCAAATCAGAGAATGGTGGCAGCGATACCCAGACCAACATCAGAGAACCCAGACCTTACCTACCAAAAGATATTATGGCATGCTATGTACCCAGTGATGACATTGCAAAATGGCTAGCCGCCTACGAGGTCTCACTGAGGGCCCATGGGATCTTGGAAGCCCACTGGGGGGGTGGGTTATATAAATACATGCCCCCCACTGGCAGGGATACCTTGTTGGCCCTAGATCAAAGTGAACAGACCTACTACCCGGCTATGAAGTCAGCGCTGTTAAGAAAGTTTGGGTTGACCCCTGAGAAGTATAGGCAAAAGTTCCGGGGCAGCCACAAACTAGGCACGCAGAACTGGGTAGACTTTTTGGATTACTCCAGGAAGGCCCTGGAGGGTTGGGTGAAAGGCAGCGAGGTAGGGGACTATGAGGGACTATATGACTTCATACTCAAGGAACACCTACTCGAGAAATGTCTTCCCGAACTACGACAGCATCTGGTGGACAGCAAGCTGACCAGCCCCAGGAAGCTTGCTGAGGAGGCGGACATCTGGGTTAGTACCCGGGTGTCGACTAAGGGGACTGGAGGGGATTCCCAGAAGCATGGACAGGGCGCCCCCCAGAAGAAAGAGGGAGGGGAAAATAGGAGGGAGTTCTCAAAAGGGCCACAAAATACTTCGCAAGGAAGGGGCAGAGGAATCATCCCTAAGAGTAACCCCCCTCGCAACCCTACCCCTGGCCAAAGCCAGCAGCCAAGGGTTGTTAATTGTTTTGAGTGTGGTGGTGTGGGACACTATAAGGGAGATGTGAGATGCCCAAAAAGACCACCCCCTCCCACTGGAGGAAAAGCCCCAGGAATAACTAGTGTAGTGCTCGGGGAGGAGATGCCTTTGGGTAACGGAGGGGAGCAGGCGGGAGTCACTTTAGTGTCCCTGGGAGATAAGGAGATGGTTCCAAAGACCCAACTGCCCTCTAATACTACTAAGTATGAGCAGTGGGTCACCATCAATGGCCGAGGAGGGGATGCTCTGAGAGATACAGGAGCCAGCATGACTATGGTAAGGAGTCAGCTGGTGTCTCCAGAGCAGGTCATCCCAGATGTACTCCATCCCGCCGTAATGGCTGACGGCAGATTGGGCCACTACCCTGTGGCTGAGGTTCCCTTTGAGTGGGGAGGGGTTGCAGGTCCACTTCGAGTTGCCGTAAGCCCTGCCGTGCCTGTTGACTGCCTGTTAGGGAATGATATGGAGCACAATGCTTGGAGGAGGGTGGAGTACCAGACTCACTCTGAGATGCTGGGACCCCCTGACTGGACTTGTGTCAGCACAAGGTCCGCGACTGCCTGAAGGGGGAGTTCACTTACGCTGGAGCCTGGAACAATGGCCCAGCCGGCTGCCAGAGAGGAGAAGGACAGGAGGCCGGAGGACCCTGCCTCGACATCTCCACCTCGTGAGACAGACGGGCCACCTGCGGAGGTGGATCTGGAGTCCACAGGGGAGAATGTTGCTTCCCTGGAGAACCTACCCATCCCTACTGAATGGCATGTGGAGGGAGGTCCTTCCCGGGAAGAGTTCTGCAAAGCTCAGAAAGAGTGTCCTACTCTCGAGGGGCTGCGGCAACAGGCCAAAGCCCAGGCAGCAGGAAACATTGTAGGGAGCTACCGGATTTACTGGGAGGATGGACTCCTCTACAGTGAGCCCAAGGCGCCTGGACATGGTTCATCCAGGGCCTTGGTGGTCCCTCAATGCTTTAGAGCCTTTCTTCTGGAACTGGCTCATGAGATACCATTGGCAGGACACCTAGGACAGGACAAGACCTTTGCCCGGCTTGTCCCCCACTTCTACTGGCCTCGAATGAAAGTGGCGTCTGATACATATTGTCGGACGTGTGTGTCTTGCCAAGCCAGTGGGAAAACAGGGGTGAAGCTAAAAGCTCCCCTGGAACCACTACCTGTCGTTAGCACCCCCTTTGAGAGGGTGGGCATCGACATTGTAGGGCCATTGGATCCACCAACTTCAGCTGGTCACCGGTTCATACTGGTTTTGGTGGATCATGCCACACGGTACCCAGAGGCAATACCTCTGAGGACCATCACTGCACCTGCAGTGGCAAGGGCCCTGATGGGGATCTTCACCCGAGTGGGTTTCCCCAAGGAGGTTGTGTCCGACAGGGGGACTAACTTCCTTTCAGCATACATGCGGGCTATGTGGAAGGAGTGCGGCGTTACCTATCGGTTTACCACTCCTTATCACCCACAAACCAATGGTCTTGTGGAAAGGTTTAACAAAACCTTGAAAGGTATGATACGGAGTCTACCTGAGAGCCTGCGGAGGAAATGGGACGTCCTCCTACCCTGTCTCTTGTTTTCCTACAGGGAAGTGCCACAGAAGGGAGTGGGCTTCAGCCCCTTCGAACTTTTGTACGGGCACCCTGTACGGGGACCTCTCAGCCTGGTGAAAGACGGATGGGAACAGACTCCCAGGAAGCTTCCCCAGGACGTGGTGAGCTACATGCTGGCCTTCCGGAGCCAAATGGCTAAGTTGTGGAAGCAAGCTTCAGACAACTTGGAGGCCAGCCAAGCAGTTATGAAAGAGTGGTATGACCACAACGCTCACCCAGTGGAACTGGAGCCTGGACAGAAAGTGTGGGTAATGGAACCTGGAAAGCTAAATGCCCTCCAGGACCGTTGGACAGGCCCCTTTGAGGTTTTGGAGAAAAAGGGTAAGTCCACCTATTTGGTGGATCTTAAGACCCCGAGGCAGCCCCACCGGGTGCTGCATGCCAATCGCCTCAAGCCACATCATGAGAGGCCCGAGGTTGTCTTAATGATGGTAACCGATGGAGCAGAGGAAGAGGAAAGCGAACCTCTCCCTGATCTTCTCTCGTCCCAAGAAAAGGATGGGTCGGTGGAGGGAGTGATTCTCTCGCCATCCCTGACTCCTGAACAGCAGAGTGATTGCCGCCAGATCCTGGAGCAATTTTCTTCTCTGTTCTCCCTTGTCCCGGGTAGGACCCACCTGTGTACCCATGACGTGGACACAGGAGACAGCCCACCTGTGAAGTCTAAAATCTACCGGCTGTCGGACAAGGTGAAGGCCAGCATCAAAAGTGAAGTCGCCAAGATGCTGGAGCTAGGAGTGATTGAACCTTCTGGTAGCCCTTGGTCTAGCCCGGTGGTTTTGGTACCAAAAGCTGCCCCACCAGGCACCACACCTGAATTGAGATTCTGTGTGGACTACCGAGGCTTAAATTCAGTAACCAAGAATGAGGCACATCCCGTCCCCCGGGCGGATGAGCTTATTGACCAGCTGGGAGCTGCCCAATACTTAAGTACCTTTGACCTAACTTCGGGGTACTGGCAGATTTCCCTTACCGAGGAGGCGAAGGAAAGGTCAGCCTTCTCTACACCTCAGGGACACTACCAATTTCGTGTGATGCCCTTCGGGCTCAAGAACGCCCCTGCCACTTTTCAGCGGCTGGTGAACAGGGTCCTTTCTGGAATGGAAGCTTTTTCCGCTGCTTACCTGGACGACATTGCTGTCTTCAGTAGCAGCTGGGAGGACCATTTGCAGCACCTGCAAGCTGTTCTTCATGCCCTGTAACAGGCTGGCTTGACAATCAAGGCCAGCAAGTGCCAGATCGGACAGGGGTCGGTGGTGTACCTAGGTCACTTGGTGGGCAGAGGGACGGTGCAGCCCCTCCAGGCAAAGATTGAGGCTATCATCGCCTGGGAGCCCCCCAAGACTCAAACTGAAGTCCGAGCTTTCCTGGGCCTCACTGGATACTACCGTCGCTTCGTGAAGGGGTATGGCACCATTGTGGCACCCCTCACTGAACTTACTTCCAAGAAACAACCCCGACGGGTAGTCTGGACGGAGGCTTGCCAGCGAGCCTTCATGACCTTGAAACAAGCATTGTGTTCCGCTCCCATTCTCAAGGCCCCTGATTTTGCTAGAGAATTCATTGTCCAAACAGATGCGTCAGAACATGGCATTGGGGCAGTGTTATCGCAGCTAAATGATGAGGGCTTGGATCAACCCGTGGTCTTCCTGTCCAGGAGACTACTCCCCAGGGAAAGGAGGTGGAGTACAATTGAGAGAGAAGCCTTTGCGGTGGTTTGGGCTCTGAAGAAGCTGCGGCCATACTTGTTTGGCTCGCACTTCCTGGTTCAGACTGACCACCGCCCCCTTCGTTGGCTGAGGTGGTCCATCTCCCTACAGGGAATGGACTTTAGGGTGGAACACCGACCTGGGACGGACCATGCCAATGCAGACGGTCTATCCAGGTATTTCCGCCTTAGTGATGAGGACTCCCAAGGGGTTGGGTAGTTCTCCCCACTTTCAGCTGGGGGGGACGCGTGTTAAACCTGTCTGCTTCTGGGGATGTTCTAACCATTATTATTTATTTTTGTCCCCCTTAGCCTCCCAGAGTTTCTGTTTTTATTTTTTATACATGTCCACCAGGATTTTTCAGTGCTGTCAGGGGGCTAGGTGTTCCTTGGCTATGACGCCATTTTTCCCTCATAACCTGTGAGGCCTAGTCAAGCCTCTTGAAAATCTAGGGACATCCAGAAACCTAAAATGGTGTCCACCAACTGCCATAACGGACACTACTGGAGGACAGGCCCATAGGCTAACATGAGGAACTTTCCGGAATCATCTAGTGACTTCTGCAGGTCTCAGGCCACCCTATAAAAGGCCAGTGACCAGCAACCATTTTGTGCTGACCCAAGAGTGGAGGAGTGAGGCAGTGGTGAGAGGAGGTGGACGCACTGGGAGCAGCTAGTTTGTCTTTGAGGCAGACAGTCACTACAGAGAGACGTTCCCCCTTCAGCCTCTGACCAATCCCTCCCCAAACATCAACTGCTGATAAGGAAATTAATCTACTTGAGAAGGAAGACCCTTCTAAATCTGAGCCCCAACGAATCCTGACAGGACGCTCTGAGTAGAGGGTTTCCCTAACTGCCAATGCCCAGCGCTGCACCTACCAGCGTGGAAGAACAGCTGTGAGCCCCGTGACGTGGCTGGAGTTCCTTGTTGTGCTCTGGTGAAGACGTGGGTCTGTGGAGCCATAAAAGTCCTGGGGAGCGAGGGCGCCGCTCGAGGACATACTTCCCCTGGAGCCGGTGAGGGAAGTGACTGAGGGAGAGCAGCGGCGCTGCTCCGATCGTCTGCGGGACCCCGGGGGCACCCCAAGGCTTGGAGAGTGCGGAGGCGCTTCCGCGCATACCCTGAGCACGCCCGCTCCTGAAGGCAAGAGGGGCCAGGAACTGAGCAGGTCCAGGCGAGTAGCGTCCTTCCTGGGAGCGGCCGCCGGAGGAGGCGGGAGAAGAGCGAGCGCTTCCGCGCATGCCCGGTGAGGAAGTGTATGGCCTGAGGAGAGACGCCGAGGGAGCGTCTCCGGATCGTCTGTGGACCGCCGCGCAGAGGGCGCCAATCCTTCCTGGTGAGGAGCAGAAAGAAGGCCAAGGTGTGTGGCTTCGTCTTTGCCCTTCCCCGCTCGAGTGTCACGGAAAGGAGCTGACGCGAGCAGGAAGGGGGGAGTTGTGCTCACCGTCGTTCCACCGCCCCAGCCCCAAGCAAAGCCCTCGGCGGGAGGAAGAGAAAGTGAGGCAGTGAAGCCGGAAGGAGCCTTAAGGCAGCGGTGACGCGTGGGGACTGGGACAACATCGTCCCCACGCTAAAGTAAGGAGTAGGGAAGAGGGGCCCTGGGAAGTTCTGAGAACTGGGGATAACTTAACTCTGGTTATTACTCTCAGCTGTGGAGAGGAGGAATAAGAGCACACTACAGAATCCAAAGTTAATTAATGCTGAGGTCTAGTTTTATATCCAAGGGTATTTACAGAATTGAATGCAGAGTAGTGATGCTGGAGTCTGATGCAATGTCTTATTGAGAATAACTACTGAAGCAGGCTAATATCACTGCAAGTGGCACGCTGAATCTGTAATGTGAATGTATCCTTCTGTAACCAGTGATTAAAGGAGTAGACTGGTAGAGTTAACTATAATCAATTCCAACTGTAATGTACCTTTGATTCTTATTTACTGATTAGGAAAAGTATTGGATGTCACTTGAGAGCTATGAGAACTGTGTAAATTATTTGTGTACTGCTTTTATTTAAAACAAGAACAAGAAAGTATATTATTTTTATAAAAGGTACTGGTATTTTCCTAAGACTGGTGTTGTGTCTTTTATTTTAGTGGTTAATCACTGGGTTACTGTGAGTGGGAATTGTAAGCACTTAACCAACGCCTTGAGTTTAGCTGTATCCACTACTGTGCCAGGCTACCCTATGTAGTCTAGGATACCCTAGGTCTAACACAATGGTACAATTTTTAGAGGTGAGAGAGCAGTTCCCCCCTACTTCTCCTAGAAGTCGTGTTCTGAACATGTTTCCTGAAGGTCATTTTGGTGTTGTGAAAACCAAACAAAGAGTCAACATTTGGTACTAGTGACCTGGAATGGACTTAGACATGGAAAGGCTTGTAAGGAATTGCATGTTGTGTGCGAATGCTGACAAATCCCTTAAAATGTTAAGGCCTAACATGTGTGAGTCATGTATCCCTGAGACACCTTGGTATACAGTGGCTGTAGATATTATGGGACCTGTTGGATCCCCTTCAATTCCAATCTTCTAAACCAGCACACACGCGGAAGAACCTCGGAAACAGAAGAGGCTTTCCAGAAACCTCCTATCTTTGCTGTGAGCATGCCGCTTTAACCGTTGACGTATCCAGTGATTTGCGAATAGAAACGGGCGCAAGTAAAGCGTATTTCTTGAAATCGTCAGCCACAGCAAACACATTAGGAGGGAGAAAAAGAAAACCCTCGCCACAGTCATCGCGCTTTAAACAGCATCTGTGTTTTCCCTGGCGATCACAAAAAGACGGCGCGTTCACCACCACCTTGGAATCTAAAACGTTGTGAGAACGGTCTGCCCTTTTAAAAAGAATATAAGTCTGACGAAACATGAGGAGATAAAGAGTGAGATGAGAGCAGTGAAATCCACATAATAAGATTTCACATGCCGAAAGGTGCCTCACTCTTCGAACTTTTTTCACGAATGCTTAAAAGCTGATCCAGGTGTGACAAAACTAACACTGACTGGTTCCATCAACAATCCTAGAAGTTATAGAATTTAAAGAAAAGTTACGGCTCTTCCTTTCTTGAAATAATTGGCTGAAAAATATATGGTCCTGATGAAGACACCTTAGTGTGTCGAAACGCGTTGACTACAGCCGAACCAACAATAACGGGATAACAATGCTGTCCTCTAATTATTTTAAGAACACATGTTTTTTTTTTGTTTATCAGTAAAAACTTTTAACTATATATATTATCTGTATACAAGGTATATGTGTCCAAATCTCTTTTTATCAAAACGAATTAAAAATCCTTTTTTATCAGTACAAATGACTGTGTTATAGTTCTATGTTTGTGTAAGAGTTTTTTGTTTAAATGTAGCCAGTGTGTTTCTTCTATTATAGTTAGCCTGGGTAGATACCTTTGCATTTGGATCCCCTTCAAAATACATTATCGCCATGATGGATGTGTTATCAAGGTGGCCTGTGATTAAGCTAGTGGGAAACATAGACTGTGGAAGTGCTCAAGTTGATAGACGGCGTTTTTATGAATCAGTGACAATGGAGTGCAGTTCAAATCCAATACCACTAGTAATTATTTTGAGAAGTTGGGTATAAAACATAGGACATATTCTCTTTACAATCCTAGCAGGAATGGATTGATCGAGAGATTCAACAGAGTGCTGAAGGCTGCCATACAATTGGCAACTAAGAGTGGCATAAATTCGGCGCATCAAGACCACAAGTTTGTGTAGACCTACAGGACAACTATCCATGACACTTTGGGTGTAACACCTTTTGAAGTGATTTGTGGTAGGCACGCAAGAACTAAGTGTAAACCAGAGTGGTTGATACATAGCACTAATTCTAAAGTCACCATGAAAGATGTGAGGAACAGGTTTATTTGTAAACATCATGAATATAAAAGTTAGTTTGATGACAAGAGAGGGTCCAAGCAAGTTAAAATCTGTGAGGGGATGTGGGTAAAGGAGAAGTTACCACGGAATGTTAAACAAGCATTTGCAATGCAATAGGTCTCGCATTAGGAAAGTTTGATCTATTGGTATTGTAAATGACAAATTTTTTATTTATGTGTTGGTTTTGAAAATATCGAAATTAATGGCTTTGACATTTACAATGCCAATACTTTTAACTTTTGCAAATGTTACACCTATAGCATTTGTAATAAAATATGTGTTGTATTTACGTGACTTGGATGTATTGATATTACAAATAACAATGGCTTGCTTTTTTTTTTTTAAATAATTAATACTTAAATAAAAGTTATGGTAATATATAATGGCAATAGCTTAAACTTTTGTAAATAACTTTTGTGAAGATTATGTTCAGTGTATTATTGGAACGAAAATCCAAGCACAGAAGTGAAATATTAACATCTTTTTGTGACATTTGTAATAAAGCTTGAAACATTGAGAGAACATATTTGAACCAGTTGTTGTTGAATGGTTGCACAGATTGATGTTGTGGTGGCGCTGAGTGATGTTGTGGTGGCGACGAGTGATGCTGTGGCTTTCAGTGATGCTGTGAAAGGGCATAGTGATGTTGTGGTGCCCCTGAGTGATATTGTGGTGCCCCTGAGTGATGCTGTGGTGGTGCTGAGTGATGCGATAGATAGATAGATAGAGTGAGGGCGATAGAGGAAGGACGATAGATAGATAGAGGGCAGGCGATAAATATAGTGAGGGCAATAGATAGATAGAGTGAGGGCGATAGAGAGATAGAGTGAGGGCGAAAGAGAGATAGAGTGAGGGCAATAGATAGATAGAGTGAGAGCGTTCCATAGACAGATAGAGTAAGGGCGATAGATAGAGTGAGGGTGATAGATAGATAGAGTGATGGCGATAGAGGGCGATAGATATATAGAGGGCGATAGATAGATAGAGTGAGGGCGATAGATAGATAGATAGAGTGAGGGCGATAGATAGATAGATAGAGTAAGGGCGATAGATAAGAGTGAGGGCGATAGATAAGAGTGAGGGCGATAGATAGAGTGAGGGCGATAGATAGAGTGAGGGCGATAGATAGAGTGAGGGTGTTGGAACTGGGGTAGCCTGGCCTAGGGCAAGACTAACATTTCAGAGGCACAGTGTAAAGGTTGCAGACCACCCAAAAGTAAAGCCACGCAATAGCACTCAAAAAGAAAACGCTACACCAAAAATGTGGAAAAATAAGTACTGCTTTATAAAAATAATATTCTCTTTGTGGTCAAAATTTACAGCTTAGGACATTTCAGGATATTGTAGTTTCAGCAATTAAGCGTCTTAAACTTCTAAGCAAATTATCAGTTAGATTCCAAATTACATTTCATTCGGTTGTCTTTAAATCAGAAATTCCACTTCCAGAGATGTTAACCTGGTTCAATAATACCGTACACTTATCAATAAATTAATAATAACACTTCCAATTTGTTATCTAAACTCAATGACCAACATTAATTAGGCATTTTATCAGACTCCAGAATCAGCTTTAAAAGGTTACTATACAGTGCACAATACTGGTCTCCCACAGCACCAACCTCCCTCACTGCTAATTCCTGGCAGTTGAATTATCTACTGAGACTACCATTAAAACGATCTGAATTAGATTCAACAGTTTACACCTGTTAGTTCCCTCCACTTTTAATGTTGTTTTATAACTGTTGCCTCTCAGGTATTGAGGTAGCTCCACCCTCTGACAGGGACTCTTTATTCCCTTCTTCGTGTAGATTTGCTCCCCTCCCCTTTGTGTATCACTCCTTACTTGTAGACCGGTATTTCTATCGTGTCAGGGAGAGAATCCGCTTAACCGGGGCAAGGGAGAACTCAGCGCTGACAAAGATCACCAGCCTCCCGGTGCACCTTTCTCTTCTCTCCCGCTCGCGCTGAATTCACTGGTAGCGCTCAAGCGGGGAAGAGAGATCTTTGTAGACGGCCGGCTGCCGGGCTCCTCCGTACCCCCTCCTGCTCGCGCCTGCCTCACAGTGGGGCGCTCAAGCCGAAGAGAGGAATTCCCACTGCCTCCGCTGCCAGGGAAACTCCCGGCGCTTCTCTTCAGGTTCACCGCGCTGAGACCGGGGGTCGCGCTGATCACCTGGGCATGCGCGAAGCGCCTTGGTTACTCCGCCTCTCAGCCCGCCTCCGCTCCCGCCTTCCTCTGCGCAGGCTCCGCAGTAAAGACGCCGCTCCTCCGGGCCGGCTCGTTCTTAGGCCCCTCCTGTCCCCAGAAGTGGACACGCCTGAGACATGCGCGGTAGCGCTCCCTTACTCCCAAACCTTGGGATTTCTCACGATGACGCGGCCGGTGCCCCCGGGGTCCTGCAGTCGGCGAGAACAGCGCCGCTCCAATAAAACCGGCACCCTTCACTTCCAAAGCGCCTCCTCAGACCAAATCCGGCGCCGATCTCTTCTGGCCCCTGCCTCCTCAGTGCCTTCTGTCCTTCCCAAACACCGGGCTCAACACTGGGCTAGAGCTGTCTTCTCCACAACGTTGGTGAGTAAAACACTGCCAGGGGGAAGTCAAGGAAGTCCTTAAGCAGAGCGTCCCGACAGGGGTCAATGGGGCTCAAGTGTAGAGGGGGGCTTCCACCTCAGATGGAACAATCTCTTCAGTAGAAGAAGATGGTTGGGAGGGATTGGTCAGGGGTAGAAGGGGGAACGTATCCCTGTAGTGGCTGTCTGTCACAGGGACAAACTAACTGCTCCCAGTGCGTCCTCCTCCTTTCACCACTGCCTCACTCCTCCACTCTCTGGTCAACACAAAATGGCTTCCTAACCTCTGCCCTTATATAGACAACCCCCACAGAGTCCAGTAGGGTCCAGAAGGTTCTGGAAGGCCTAAGGTTATCCTATGGGGCTGACTAAGGTGTGGCAGTTGGAAACAGTTAGGGCCCTCCATTTTGTGAATACAGGAGTTTCCTGACAGAACAGGCCTCTGGACCTGAGGTAAAAAACTATGAGGGACAAAAGAACACCTATCCCCTTGGCCAACACCTATAAAAAGTCAGTGGACAAAAATTCTCAAGGGTATGAGGGGCAAAAAGGGGACAAAATAAATAATAAATAGGAGGGACTACGTCAAAAAGCCAGACAGGTCTAACACGCGTCCCCCCCAGCTGAAAGTGGGGAGAACTACCCAACCCCTTGGGAGTCCTCATCACTAAGGCGGAAATACCTGGAGAGACCGTCTGCATTGGCGTGGTCCACTCCAGGCCGATGTTCCACCCGGAAGTCCATTCCCTGTAGGGAGATGGACCACCTCAACAACTTGGGATTTTCCCCCTTCATTTGCATCAGCCAACGAAGGGGTCGGTGGTCAGTCTGAACCAGGAAGTGCGAGCCAAAAAGGTATGGCCGCAACTTCTTTAGAGCCCACACCACCGCAAAAGCTTCCCTCTCAATGGCACTCCACTTCTGTTCCCGGGGAAGCAGTCTCCTGGATAAGAAGACTACAGGTTTATCCAGGCCCTCTTCATTTAGTTGCGATAACACGGCCCCAATGCCATGTTCTGATGCATCTGTTTGGACAATGAACTCCTTGGAGAAGTCTGGGGCCTTCAGGACCGGTGCCGCACACATTGCCTGTTTCAATTTCTCGAAAGCTTGCTGACAAACTCCCGTCCAAACTACCCGTCGAGGTTGTTTCTTGGAGGTGAGCTCTGTGAGGGGCGCTACAATAGTGCCATACCCCTTCACAAAGCGACGGTAGTAGCCTGTGAGGCCCAGGAAAGCTCGGACCTCAGTCTGTGTCTTGGGGGGTTCCCAGGCCATGATTGCCTCAATCTTTGCCTGCAGGGGCTGCACAGTCCCCCTACCCACCAAGTGTCCAAGGTACACAACCGACCCCTGCCCAATCTGGCATTTGCTGGCTTTGATTTTCAATCCAGCTTGTTTCAGGGCCTGGAGAACTGCTTGAAAATGCTGCAAATGGTCCTCCCAACTGCTACTGAAGACAGCAATGTCATCCAAGTAAGCAGCAGAGAAACTCTCCAATCCAGAGAGGACCTGGTTCACCAGCCGCTGAAATGTGGCAGGGGCGTTCTTGAGCCCAAAGGGCATCACACAGAACTGGTAGTGTCCCTCAGGCATGGGGAAGGCTGACCTTTCCCTTGCTCCATCTGTCAAGGAGATCTGCCAGTACCCTGAAGTGAGGTCAAAGGTATTCAGATATTGGGCAGCTCCTAGTCGGTCAATCAATTCATCCGCCCTAGGGATCGGATGAGCATCAGTCTTTGTCACTGAATTCAGTCCTCGGTAATCCACACAGAACCTCAGTTCAGGTGTGGTGCCTGGTGGTGTGGCTTTTGGCACGAGCACCACCGGACTGGACCAAGGGCTGTTGGAAGGTTCAATTACTCCCAGCTCTAGCATCTTGGCAACCTCTCCATGGATGCTAGCCTTCACCTTGTCAGACAGCCGGTAGGTCTTCGACTTCACTGGTGGGCTGTCTCCTGTGTCCACGTCATGGGTACACAGGTGAGTCCTTCCCGGGACAAGGGAGAACAACGAAGAGTACTGCTCCAGGATCTGGCGGCAGTCCTCCCGTTGCTCAGGAGTTAGAGTAGGAGAGAGAATCACTCCCTCCACTGACCCATCCTTCTCTTGAGACGAAAAGAGATCTGGGAGAGGTTCGCTTTCCGCTTCCTCTTCCCCGTCAGTCACCATCATCAACATGACTTCGGGCCTCTCATGGTGGGGCTTGAGATGGTTGGCATGCAGCACCCGTAGGGGCTGTCGAGGGATCTTAAGGTCCACCAGGTATGTGGCCTTACCCTTCTTCTCCAACACCTCAAAGGGGCCTGTCCAGCGATCCTGGAGGGCGCTAAGCTCTCCAGGCTCCATCACCCACACTTTCTGTCCAGGCTCCAATTCCACCTGGTGAGCATTGTGGTCATACCACTCCTTCATGACTGCCTGGTTGGCCTCCAAGTTGTCAGAAGCTTGCTTCCACAACTTCGCCATTTGGCTCCTGAAGGCCAGCATGTAGCTCACCACATCCTGGGGGGGTTTCCTGGGAGACTTCTCCCAACCATCCTTCACCAGGCTGAGAGGACCGCGTACAGGGTGCCCATACAGAAGCTCAAAGGGGCTGAAGCCCACTCCCTTCTGGGGCACTTCCATGTAGGAAAAGAGTAAACAGGGTAGGAGGACGTCCCATTTCCTCCGCAGGCTTTCGGGCGGACTTCTGATCATGCCCTTCAAGGTCTTATTAAACCTCTCAACCAGTCCATTCGACTGGGGGTGATAAGGAGTGGTGAACCGGTAGGTCACTCCACACTCCTTCCACATTGCCCACATGTAAGCTGACATGAAGTTGGTCCCCCTGTCAGACACAACTTCCTTGGGAAATCCCACTCGGGTAAAGATTCCCATTAGGGCTCTTGCCACTACAGGTGCAGTGACGGTCCTCAGAGGTATTGCCTCTGGGTACCGTGTGGCATGATCCACCAGAACCAGGATAAACCTGTGACCAGCTGTTGTTGGTGGATCCAAAGGCCCTACAATGTCGATGCCCACCCTCTCAAAGAGTGTACTAACGACTGGAAGTGGTTCCAGGGGAGCCTTTAGCTTCACCCCTGTTTTCCCACTGGCCTGGCAGGTTACACATGTCCGACAGTAAGTGTTGGACGCCACTTTCATCTGAGGCCAGTAAAAGTGGAGGACAAGCCGTGCAAAGGTCTTGTCCTGGCCTAAGTGTCCTGCCAGGGGTATGGCATGAGCCAATTCCAAAAGAAAGGCTCGGTACTGTTGCGGGACTACCAAGGCCCTTGATGAACCGAGCAAGGGTACCTTGGGTTCACTGTAGATGAGTCCATCCTCCCAGTAAATATGGTAGTGTCCCGTAACATCACCTGCTGCTTGGGCTTCAGCCTGTCGCCTCAGTCCCTCAAGGGTGGGGCACTCCCTCTGCCCCTTACAGAATTCCTCTCTGGTAGGACCTCCCTCCACATGCCACTCCGCAGGGATGGGTAAATCCTCCAGAGAGTCTGCTTCCCCCTCCACGGACTCCTGGTCCACCACCGCAGGTGGCCGATCTGTCACATGGGGTGTGGAAGCCGGAGCAGGCTTTCTCTGTCTCCGGGTCTGTCCCTTCTTAGCAGCGGGTTGGGCCATTGTTCCAGGCTCCAACCCAGGCGAACTCCCTCTCCGGGCAGTCGCAGACCGTGTGCTTACACAGGCCCAGTCAGGTGTACCCAGCATCGCAGAATGCGTCCGGTATTCCACCTCTCTCCAAGTGTTGTGTTCCATGTCATTCCCCAACAGACAATCGACTGGCACGGCAGGGCTTACGGCAACTCGAAGTGAACCTGCAACCCCCTCCCACTCAAAGGGAACCTCAGCCACTGGATAGTGGCCCATTCTGCCGTCAGCCATCGCGGCGGGGTGGAGTACATTAGGAACAACCTGCTCCGGAGACACCAGCTGACTTCTTACCATAGTCATACTGGCTCCTGTATCTCTCAGAGCCTCCCCTCTCTGACCATTGATGGTAACCCATTGCCCATACTTTGTAGTATTTGGGGGCACCTGGATCTTTGGAACCATCTC
This sequence comes from Lissotriton vulgaris, assembly GCF_964263255.1. Lineage (NCBI taxonomy): Eukaryota > Metazoa > Chordata > Amphibia > Caudata > Salamandridae > Lissotriton > Lissotriton vulgaris. The sequence continues at coordinate 843,012,871 of NC_141695.1, forward strand.
CCGCTCTCCCAGGGACACTAAGGTGACGCCCGCCCACTCACCCCCCTTATCTAAGGGCAACTCCTCCCCGAGCGCTACACTAGCTACTCCCGGTGACTTTCCTCCGGTGGTAGGGGGTGGTCTCTTTGGGCATCTGACATCCCCCTTATAATGTCCAACACCACCACATTCAAAACAGTGGAGAACCCTTGGCTGCTGGCTTTGGCCAGGATTAGGGTTTCTGGGCGGGTTTGCCCTAGGGGTGAAACCTGCTCCCTTCCCTTGTAAGTTATTTTGGGGACCTTTAGAGAACTCTTTCTTTTTCTCCCCCCCCCTCCTTCTTCTGAGGGGCGCCCTGTCCGGCTTTTTGAGAATCCCCTCCAGTCCCCTTTGAAGACACCCGGGTACTTGCCCAGATGTCCGCCTCCTCTGCAAGCTTCCGGGGATTGGTCAGCTTGCTGTCCACCAGGTGTTGGCGCAGCTCGGGAAAACATTTCTCGAGGAGGTGTTCTCTCAAAAATAGATCGTACAGCCCCTCATAATCTTTCACCTCACTGCCCTTGACCCAACCCTCTAAGGCCTTTCTGGCGTAGTCAAGGAAGTCCACCCAGTTCTGGGTGCTTAATTTGTGGCTCCCCCTGAACTTCTGTCGGTACCTTTCTGGGGTAAGCCCGAACTTCCTTAACAACGCCAGCTTCATGGTGGGGTAGTTTGTTTGTTCCTCTGGTTCCAGGGCCAGCAAGGTGTCCCGACCAGCAGGAGGCATGTACTTGTACAAACTACCCCCCCAGTGCTTCTCCTGCACCCCATGAACCCTCACAGAAACCTCATAAGCAGCCAGCCACTTAGCTATATCGTCCCTCAGACTGAAGCTCGCTATCAGGTCTTTTGGTAAATAGGGTTTGGTCTCCCTGGCTGTCTCCTTTGGTTCGCTGCCACCATTCCTTTCAGGAGAGGACCCCCTTCGCAGGCTTTGGAGCTCCAGTTCCTTCAATTTAAACTCATGGAGCATCCTCCTCTACTCCTTTTCCTGCTCCAACTTGGCCAACTCCCACCTCAACTGTCTTTTCTCCCTCCTATCGGTGAGCTCGGCTTCCGTTAAGCTTCCCCCAGAGGCGCTACTGCCCCTTCTGGAGTAGGACACTGGTCCTGGGAGTAAGTTTTCCCCCTCAGAGCGGAATAAACCTTCTACCCCCCCCCCCCCACCGTGTCCTGGTCGCCTCTTCATCCTCTACCTTCTTTTCTTGGTGTGCCTCCACCCAAGCCCTAAGACTGGTCTGGAGCTCCCCCTTCCTGGCACCATGTTTGAAAAATACCCCCATTTGCTGGCAGAACATTTTCAACTGTGACACAGAATAGACCTCTAGGTTTTCCATAGCGAACTCCATTTTGAGTCAGGCAAACCTAGATAACACACCAGAAATTTCAGAGTTGCAAGGGCAACCTAAAGCCACCTCCACCCACCACCAGGAACAAATTTGGAAAAATCAAAAAGACAAATTGGGAGGGCCGCAAGGAGAAAACTCCTGGTGTAGGTTTAGTGTATTACGTTGAATTACTATTGAGTAGCTGCAACCAAGTCAGAATCCCACCGCTAGGCACCAATCTGTTGGAACTGGGGTAGCCTGGCCTAGGGCAAGACTAACATTTCAGAGGCACAGTGTAAAGGTTGCAGACCACCCAAAAGTAAAGCCACGCAATAGCACTCAAAAAGAAAACGCTACACCAAAAATGTGGAAAAATAAGTACTGCTTTATAAAAATAATATTCTCTTTGTTGTCAAAATTTACAGCTTAGGACATTTCAGGATATTGTAGTTTCAGCAATTAAACTTCTTAAACTTCTAAGCAAATTATCAGTTAGATTCCAAATTACATTTCATTCAGTTGTCTTTAAATCAGAAATTCCACTTCCAGAGATGTTAACCTGGTTCAATAATACCGTACACTTATCAATAAATTAATAATAACACTTCCAATTTGTTATCTAAACTCAATGACCAACATTAATTAGGCATTTCATCAGACTCCAGAATCAGCTTTAAAAGGTTACTATACAGTGCACAATACTGGTCTCCCACAGCACCAACCTCCCTCACTGCTAATTCCTGGCAGTTGAATTATCTACTGAGACTACCATTAAAACGATCTGAATTAGATTCAACAGTTTACACCTGTTAGTTCCCTCCACTTTTAATGTTGTTTTATAACTGTTGCCTCTCAGGTATTGAGGTAGCTCCACCCTCTGACAGGGACTCTTTATTCCCTTCTTCGTGTAGATTTGCTCCCCTCCCCTTTGTGTATCACTCCTTACTTGTAGACCGGTATTTCTATCGTGTCAGGGAGAGAATCCGCTTAACCGGGGCAAGGGAGAACTCAGCGCTGACAAAGATCACCAGCCTCCCGGTGCACCTTTCTCTTCTCTCCCGCTCGCGCTGAATTCACTGGTAGCGCTCAAGCGGGGAAGAGAGATCTTTGTAGACGGCCGGCTGCCGGGCTCCTCCGTACCCCCTCCTGCTCGCGCCTGCCTCACAGTGGGGCGCTCAAGCCGAAGAGAGAAATTCCCGCTGCCTCCGCTGCCAGGGAAACTCCCGGCGCTTCTCTTCAGGTTCACCGCGCTGAGACCGGGGGTCGCGCTGATCACCTGGGCATGCGCAAAGCTCCTTGGTTACTCCGCCTCTCAGCCCGCCTCCGCTCCCGCCTTCCTCTGCGCAGGCTCCGCAGTAAAGACGCCGCTCCTCCGGGCCTGCTCGTTCTTAGGCCCCTCCTGTCCCCAGAAGTGGACACGCCTGAGACATGTGCGGTAGCGCTCCCTTACTCCCAAACCTTGGGATTTCTCACGATGACGCGGCCGGTGCCCCCGGGGTCCTGCAGACGGCGAGAACAGCGCCGCTCCAATAAAACCGGCACCCTTCACTTCCAAAGCGCCTCCTCAGACCAAATCTGGCGCCGATCTCTTCTGGCCCCTGCCTCCTCAGTGCCTTCTGTCCTTCCCAAACACCGGGCTCAACACTGGGCTAGAGCTGTCTTCTCCACAACGTTGGTGAGTGAAACACTGCCAGGGGGAAGTCAAGGAAGTCCTTAAGCAGAGCGTCCCGACAGGGGTCAATGGGGCTCAAGTGTAGAGGGGGGCTTCCACCTCAGATGGAACAATCTCTTCAGTAGAAGAAGATGGTTGGGAGGGATTGGTCAGGGGTAGAAGGGGGAACGTCTCCCTGTAGTGGCTGTCTGTCACAGGGACAAACTAACTGCTCCCAGTGCGTCCTCCTCCTTTCACCACTGCCTCACTCCTCCACTCTCTGGTCAACACAAAATGGCTTCCTAACCTCTGCCCTTATATAGACAACCCCCACAGAGTCCAGTAGGGTCCAGAAGGTTCTGGAAGGCCTAAGGTTATCCTATGGGGCTGACTAAGGTGTGGCAGTTGGAAACAGTTAGGGCCCTCCATTTTGTGAATACAGGAGTTTCCTGACAGAACAGGCCTCTGGGCCTGAGGTAAAAAACTATGAGGGACAAAAGAACACCTATCCCCTTGGCCAACACCTATAAAAAGTCAGTGGACAAAAATTCTCAAGGGTATGAGGGGCAAAAAGGGGACAAAATAAATAATAAATAGGAGGGACTACGTCAAAAAGCCAGACAGGTCTAACAGAGGGCGATAGATAGAGTGAGGGCGATAGATAGAGTGAGGGCGATAGATAGAGTGAGGGCGATAGATAGAGTGAGGGCGATAGATAGATAGATAGATAGATAGATAGATAGATAGATAGATAGATAGATAGATAGATAGATAGATAGATAGATAGATAGATAGATAGATAGATAGATAGATGGATAGATAGATGGATAGATAGATATGGACACCAAGATTATACGAAGATGAGAGGGTTGCAGTGCATTACCGTTTCTGTTGCTTTCAGGGGTAATAGGGCACCTCAAGATGCTCTCTGAATCACATACATTTCTTCGGTGTGAGGCACTTACCCTGAGCATGTTTCCACTAGTGACAGTACAGTTTGCATTGGTCCTAAACTGATATGTGCTCTTATTGGCAACTGGAAAATATGCTGTGTACGATGTCAGTTGTTGCAAATGTTGGTTTTTGGATAATCATGAGTCACAAAGGGTCAATTCAAAATTATTCAGACCCAACGCACATTTCGTAGTGCTAACATAATGTATGCCTGGTGGCTTATTGCACGAATGCACCAACAATTTGAAGCACCAGTTTGATCTTATGGTGACATGTTTACATTCTGGCTGTCCGACTCAGCATTTTATCCTTGCGAGGTCGATAAAATTAATCCATTGAATTGAGTCACAATATACTTATGCTATTCAGTACCAAGATACCTTTCTGTTTGAACGTGCACTTTAAAACACTCATGTAATTTTATGGTAATGTGACCCAAGGTGTATCCATTGGGTGAACTTTTATGCGTCATAAGGCAGAGCTGTTTTTGTATAATTTATTAAAATGAATGATCGCCTACAAACTTGACGAATCCATGTAAAAACAAGCGTCGGAGTCGGGACTGGAACCCCGTTTTCTTGACTCTACTCAATAGTTGGACAAATCCGACCCTACTCAATAGTTAGACAAATCCGACCCATTTATGGAAAAAAAGAGGATCTGAAGGGCTGAAAGCATTGGCAATGCAGGTAGCCAATTAAAAAGATGTTCCACAAATACAGGAACACAACCAGAAATGCATTGAGTATCATTTAATGTGCACGTGGCATCATGCAGGCAACTGGTCTGTATGCTGAGGCCAGGGTGACATTTGCAGTGATCATAATAATTATAAAAGAGCAATACTAAAACACATAACGCTTAATGCTATATTTGTGCCGTTTCTAAGTGTAGTAACAATAAATGCTACTATTGCCCAGTTTAAAGGTGCCCATGATGAGGGTGACGTGGCCATCTCAAGTAAAATACTCAACCTATCATTTATTCCGTGAGTGACCTCGCAGAATAAATGACACTCAGAGTATTGCACTTTATGGTCTGTTTAGTCAGTTTCACATCTCTCCCGTTTTGCCAAATAAAGAACCCGGAGAAGATTTTTTTGCCCAGGATCACATAATTCAGCCAAGTGTCGGAGCTGGGACCGGAACCCCGTTTTCTTGACTACTCAATACTCGAACAAATCCGACCCATTTGTGGAAAAAAAGGAAGAGGAGCTGGTGGGCTGAAAGCATCCTCAATACAGTTAGACGAAACTCGGAGAAGACACCGAGGCAGAAATTGATTTTTAAACAAATAAACGCTAAATGATTTAGCTGCAAATGCCAGTCTGTGTACCTAGTGGTGGGCACTTCTGTTTAGAAAAAAAAGAAAGTTTTTTTACCAGTTACAAAGCGAGTGGCAGACTTCTGCAAGTGAATAAAGAAGCAGACAATGGGCATCTCGGCATGATGCTGTGTAAGCCAGCATCACATTGCTGTGCTCTCTTTGAACATCCAGGGCTCCGATTGTATAGATAGTTGTTTTTTTTATTAAGACTTTGGTAAATGTGCACTGCTCTGCATACAAGGCAGTTTACCTTCGATGTCTGTGCCCAAGAGAGGGTTTCTGCGACGTCCTGCCTTTGTTGTACTGTTATTGCTAAAGGGAAAGAACACATATTGTGTGGAGGGGAGGCTCTAAATGCGAAGCAGCAGGGACGGGGATAACTTCAAGGGGCTTGTAACGGCATCTAAAATGACCTTAATGTGAAGCGGTGTGTGAAAGAAATCCCAACGGGGTGGCGAGGGGAGGAGGGGTGCTCTTAACGTGAAGCAGCGTGTACCTTCGATGTCTGTGCCCAAGAGAGGGTTTCTGCGACTTCTGCCTTTGTTGTACTGTTATTGCTAAAGGGAAAGCACGTATATTGCGTGGATGGGAGGCTCTAAATGCGAAGCAACGGGAAGGGGATAAATTCAAGGGGCATGCAGCAGCATGCCAAATGATCTTAATGTGAAGTAGCATGCAAAACAAATGAAAGGCGGCACCCGCATCATGCCGGGTGAAACCACCACGTATAATGTAATAGTCAGCAGGAAGTTGAAAAGGGACACAGTTGCAGTAAAGCATGTCCTGAACCAAAACAAGATTTTAGTTAAAGCTATGCCCCAAAGTACATAGCAGCAGCCTGTGGTGTGAGAGACAAATGTTGGGGTGAGGAGAAGGGAAGGGGTAGAGAGTGCGCTGCAGAGGAAGAGGCTGAAGGTGGGAGGGCGAGCATATGGGGTGTAAAACGAGCACGACCGGTGGGGGTGGATGTGCGTGTGGAGGTGGGCAACTGGCGTACTAAATAGGGTTCAGAGATGTCTGGGAATTAGTCCCCTTGGATGAAGTTATTTGGGCTGGGAATAAATGTGCGTACTGCTGTGATCCGATTAGGGCTCAACCTAACAGTGTATATTTGTGATCACAATAACTTTTTCCCTCGCTAACAAAGTTGACCCACATTCTTTTTACCAGATCTTATTATCAGGATCCCTAGCTGGAAACCAGTCCTTAAAGATGCAAGGGTCTGAAATGAACATCGAGTTCCGGTTTGTGCGGGTTTGTGCCGCAGCACAGCCTTAATTGGGTGTGTCTAGGAAAGTTGGCAACAGTGCGCCAGATGACCCTAAAGATGTGCTGTGCCCACATCTTGCATGAGCTCTGACAGTTCTGGTGCGAGCTCAAGAGAGAACAGTAGTGAAAGATATAGATGCAGTAGGAAGAGTTGGTGCTGGTAAAGACCAGAAAGTTTACCAAAATAAATCGCTGAAGAGCAATAGCTTATGAGAAACGAGGCAAAAGGACAACAAGCAGCACAGGGAAATCTGCTGGCGACGGCCCCAATGTAAGAGAAGGAGGGGGAAGCCTGCTGCCGATGGCTGCTTTACCTGAAGGTGGGAAGTGCAGGGCTGGTCGAGGTCACACAATCATGGGAGGCCCCTGGGTGACCTGTGATGAAAGAGAGGGGGGAGGAGAAATCCGAGTAAGGCTGTGTGCGGGGAGAGAGGAACAGATGGCCGTGAAGCAGTGGGCGGGGCAGCGGAACCCTTTGATGTGGCCTGGCGGCCGTGAAAGGAGAAATGCTGCTGCCAGGGGGAAGGCTCGTGCATGAGAGCAGGTCATGTGATTGTGATTCACGTGAACTGTCCAAAATCCTCTGGAGGAGAGCCCTTGGCCTGAAGTACTGGTTTAGCTGCATTAGGGCTCTTTTTCCTATTCCTGCGGAATAGGAAAGGGGCGAGCCCTAAAAAGGAGACGGTCAATTTTTTGAGCCTCAACATGTAACTGAAGTTCAGCGTAACACTGTTCTCCTTAGTGATGGCAAAGTTTGGAACGTCAAAAGGACTGCTATCCTTAAAGGAGGACAGTGGATGTACCCCAGAGATCTTGAGCAGTTGAGAGATGGTGATTCTTCCTCAGCACGCCCAAGAAGTTTTGAGTTGGGTTTGGATGAAGATCTTGAGCAGGTAAGAGATTGTGATTCTTCCTTGGCCTTTCCAAGAAGTTTTGATTTGGTTTATATGAAGAGCGTATGGCCGTTACTCAAAAATGTCCAAATGTAGATGGCCGAACTCCAAATGCACGGAATGGTAGTGTGGTGAATGATCAAGTTAATGAGCATGATAATGAGGTAATATCTGACTCTTGTGAGGTTGGAACTAATTGTGTTACTAGGAGTGACTGATAATAGAAAGAGTAATGTTCACAATGAGAACATAGATATTGCTGGAGATAAAAACCTAGAGTCTACCAATGAACGTGGGAGGGTCCGGTCTAAACCCAAATGGATGATCAATTTTGTATGTGAATTTGATAAACGTTTTGATTGTATTTATTTTTCCATTTTATAGGGGAAAAATGTGTTGTACTCTATTATTCTAGATCGTACATTGCGCAAAAAATTTGCATGCACATAAGTTTACTTTGGAAACCCTGCTTCCTTTCCACCTCTCTTTAAATACAAGTGTTCTGGATCGTTATAACAGTTCACTGAAGTCGACTGGAGAGGAAAGAAGGTCACGGAAGATTGCTACCTTGTAACCGGTGTTTCAATTAATAAAGTTTATACTTCAAAAGGCTTTTACTCTACAGCTTGGTAAAAATATTAACCCAACTTGTGGGAGTTAGAATCATATTGTTTATTATTCGCTCTTCAGCATTGAGTATGTTTAGTTGTTCATGTACACTGATACTCCTGTATGTGGTTGCTACTTATAAAGATTGTTTCTGGCAAACATCGTTGCAAGTTCTTCTCTCACACCGTAACCCCATTCAAATGAATTTGCTACTACTTTCAAAATCTGCATAACCTTTATAAATTGTATAACATGAAAATTATGTTTAACAAAACAGAAAATAAATAAACGTTTTTAAAATGTGTGCTATTGTTATGCCTGATGGAAAATCCAGCGCATAAAGTGAAGTATGGGAATTTTACCTAAGTTTTTTCTTAAACTTCCAGAGTGGAACTGGGCCTGGTCCACTGCTATGTGGGCAGAAAAAAACCTCAAAAAACAGGTTGCTTTTTGAAAGCATTGTGAGGGGCTGGACAATTCATTTATCCTTACGCTGACAGCATTAAGCAATATCGTAGTGCTAACAGTTAATCGCACTAAGGTAAATACATTGCCTTGCCCTTAATGATGCACTTCAAAGCAACTTCCTCAGCAGGGAAGTATTTATGCAGGACCTACCTGTGGGGTCCTCCTGGCAGGCAGGTGCCACACTCAATCTTCCCTGTTGAGTAAGTAACTTCAGTTTACGTTGGAGGTTTTGCGTCAGATTACAGTGGAACAGAAAAAAACAATTACACCCACCTTTACGTATTGTAACAGAATCATTCCAGTGAAAATTTGAGAAAGAGTGTGGTAGGTAAATTCAAACAAAAATACAAGCATTGCCAACGCCAAGAGGTCTGGCTTTAAAGGAATGTTGTATGGTAACGTGAAGCATTACAAGTAAATAGCATGGGAATGGATATGTATTTGTGTAAAAGAAAAGAACTGTAGAATAATGCTGGTGTAGGTTAAAAGGTCACACAACATTTGCACTGTCAAACAAGACCTAAACATCCACGTAAAGAAATGCGTGCCTTTCTCCCATTTGTGCTGCTGCCAAATAATTACACCATTAATTATCCAGTTATCTAAGGCACTTTAATTGTGTTATATCATGTGTGTGCCCTGGAAAGTTCAAGCTCAGGCAGCTGGATAAATAAACAAAATAATCACAGCTGCGAGATGCGCAAGCACTTTTTTGTGGAAGCGCACACCCTCTGCACAATCCAAATATGTACTTCTGTTTTTCCAAAATGAAAGCGGAGCCAAACCCCGTCTCTAGTGATGTTCATAATAATTGTATGGGGGCAGCTGTGCTGCCAAGCCAGACCATAAAAACGAACAAATTCAAGACAATAAAAACAGTTGGCATACTAGAAACACGTTTTAATGTAGGACTAATGCCTAACCTGATATAAAATGTCTCCACTCATAGAAGCTCAGACAAGAAATGTTACAAACCTGCCCATAACTTTTCGAAGTCGTGATGTTATGTTATTTAGGCCAGCCTCTGAGAGCTCTACGTCGCTGATAGCCCCTTGTGCTTTTACAGCCCAAATGTATCGCTCCATAGCAGCACACAAGGTTGGTGTAAGGTCTGGGAAAACATCTATCGCTTGCAGTGGCACAAATACATGTGGCAACGTACAGATCTTTTGTCTAAGCAGCACAGGTAGGTGAGGTGTACGGGTGCAGTATAGTCACTGGAAGGGTGCCGTAGTAGATCAGGAACGTGTCCCCTCATATCAATCATTATCACTTTCTATTTCAGCGGTAATTCTTACCTCCTCGCAGTAGTCAGATTTGGCGTCCGTTTTCGCCCTTTCACTTTACACCAGCCGTCCAGCAGTGCCTGCTAATGTTTAAGAAACTGACTACCGGGCTCAAGCGTCCCGCTCAGGCTTCGTCACCATGGAAACACTCACCACTTCCGGTAGGTGTTGTGTAACATGTGGTATCCCCCTGGTATCGTGTATCCCCGGCACTTCGGCTGTCTTCGGAGAATGGCGCGGGCAGGATCAGACAGAAGCAGTCGATCTCTGCTCGAGCTGATTGCAGGGATACACGATATCATGGGACACCAGACCAAGCACACGCTATAAATTACTTGACGTTTAGTTTCTCTAATGCTGGAGCCACGCTGCACAAGAGACAGGAAGTAAATCAAAGTAGTTCAAAGAATGACAGCTTAAATAAGTGAAAAATAAATGCAGAGACGGAGTGAAACAATGGAATGGTTATTTTCCAACCAAATCGCAACTAGTACATAAAAGGAAAGGTGAGATAAATGCACGCACGGAATCGGAATTAAATAATGTTATTTTTTTATTTTTTAAGCAAATTGCAACTAGTACAAAGAAGGAAAGGTGAAATCAATGAAAATTAAATAAATGCACGCAGGGACTGGGAGTGAGAGAATGGAATTTAATTTTTATTATTTAAGCAAATCGCAAGTAGTACAAAGAAGGAAAGTGAGATAAATGAAAATTAAACATATACACGAAGTCGGAGTGAAAGAATGGAATTTGGAGTGAAAGAATGGAATTTTTATTTTCAAAGAGATGGAATGATGTAAATTAAAACATGGGGAGAGAGAAGGACAGAGAAGGGAACATAGCTTGCAAGGTTTTAGATTGCTGTGTGTGACATTCATATTTCAGTGTAATTATGCGTGATATTTCAACTATGAGTTACACTTTCTGGCAAGCAAAGTTAAGTAATAAAGATGATTGAAGCCTATAAATATCAGAAATTACATCCATATCACGAAAGAGAAACTCTAAGAAGGTTTTAAAATGACTGCAAGTCACCAGTTATGGAAGGGCACTAACCTAGAACTTTCAAACCGCCGCAGAAAGACCAGGGCAATGGCAAGGCTCAGGACAGTGAGGCACACCCTTTACAGCCAGCCAAAAAGCGGTTCTTTTCAAAGACAGTACTGTATAATCAATCCGAATAAAAGTGATAACGGATGAGTGCAGCTGAGTAGTGTCAGCCCCGGTTGGCATGCCACTACCTGCCCCACCCCGCAGCACCAGATCACACCAGCAGGCTGCAGCTGTCACAGACCTACTAAAAACAACAGACTCAAACGTGACAGAGCTGATGGCCATGCTGAAAGTTGGACCATCATCCTTACCACTGCCCCTGATTACAGTAACCAGGTATCAAGTTGTCGATGCTAGGGGCCGGAGTCGCTTCGCTAGGCAGGCGCCAACAGACTGAGGCCCTAGGGAGGCCACATCTATCTTGGTGACTGCTTCCTAGGGCTCACCATCCTGCTTATTTATGTGTAGGCAGCACTCACCTGTGGCAGCCTAGTATGCAGGGGGTGTACCCGGGCAGTCCTTTTTGGAAGGGAAGTATGGAAGCAGGGACGCTGGGAGTAGGGGGGTTGAGTGTATGGGTTTCTCTGGTGTTTTTGGAGGGTGTGGGGGAAAGATTCCAGTTGCAGGCAGGTGTCTCACATAGGGTCCCTTATGTCCTGTGTCGCTGCAGATCACTGCCGTTTATCTGCTGTGAAGCGCCGGTGGGGCATCAAGCCATTTGCGGGGTTAGGTGGTAAGTGCAGACCTTTTCATCCCTGTGGCTCCCATTACCTGCTGATTGTGTGAGTACTTGCTCTCCTGATTTGGATGAGATGTATGCACTGCTCGTTTTTCACTTGTTTTTGCTATAGGTTACTTAATTGTGTATACTGCGTGTGTTCACACACTCACTTTTTTGACACCACCTTTATCATCCTTTCTGATGGCTCACAACACTAATTCCCACACCCTTCATGTGATCTTCCTTGGTTCGAATCCCGAGTTTTCCCCATTAACTTTTTTCTTAATATAATTTTTTATTATGATTTTTACAATCTTTAGAGAGTTCAGGTTATCACTAGCGTTATAATAAGCTTTCCGTTATACACGGTTCTGGCCAGAACTATATATCAATGTGCACTTCGGTTTGCACGCGACCACCGACGACCGTTCGATCGCATAGTCTTTCTTCCATGAGCTCATAGCGTCATGAGTCACATGACCGGAACTCATTATAAAAACATACTCGTACAGCTGTTTGATGTACCAGCTCGTACCGACGAGAGGACCCGCGTGGATCGGCATTTACACGCCACAACAGGTTAGTTGCAGAGACGGTTGCCTTTGAGATAGCGTGAACGTTAGAAAGGCCATAGATATGACATAGAGATGCTAGATCTTTGTTCTATTTTTGTATCTTTTCTACAGGTTTCCCTACCTTTGGAAACTTCTGACATGTGAGTCTTAACGAACAGCTTGCATGAACCACATCAATTTCTTAAATATACCCTGCATGCACTTCACGTTATCATGCTTTTTTCCACTCATTTATTAAACTTCCGTTTTAAGCACATTTTTATTGACAAACAAGCACTTATACATTATATACTAGAGAATTTATGTTTGATTAATGTCATTATTATGATTTTTTGACAGTGTCATTTTCCCTGATGAAGGGCACGTTTGCATGCCCGAAATGCATTGGACTGATTGAAATGACAATGTTTGGTACGATGATGAAAATGCCAAAAATCATTGCATTATAAAAGGAAACATATTTGAATGATACCGAATGAATTCAACAATAAATATGATTGAACAATGAAATGAACTTTCAGTGTGGAAGTCTTCTTATGTTATGGAGACGAAACTTTGAGTGCCTACGAAGGGATGGATCTAGAGTATCTTTAGACCCACAACTTAGCCTACTTGCTCTCCTGGCCTGCTCTGTGAGAATTCAAGACCAAACCGACCAGGGAAGTTAGTATTGGCCCACGTGGAGCGAGATTAAGTTTCAAGGTGGGGGCACGGGTTCCCTTACCTGCTGCTGGTGTAGTCTCAGCCTCTCCCTCCTAGGTGCTGCTGTCTTCAGAGTTGGCGGCAGCCGTGCTCCTTCAGGAGTTGAGTTGATGACTCCTTGCCTGCTGCGCCACGGCATGCATTCTGAGGTGAGGCTGTTTGGCTGCAGCTAAGTGCTACCTGTAAGAGACCACCAATCCCGTGGCTGTCTAGACTGGGACGGGACCGGCCATATGTCACAAGCCTGTCACAACAGTCAGTGATTGCCTCATAGCCCCCTCGTACCAAGCCAGTCCGCCAATCTATAAAGAGTGCAAGTCTCTTGATAGAAGCTGTTGGGCATAATTTTAACACAGACTGTGAGGTACCATCACTTGATGGGTCTCACAGTGAGTCACACGGTTAACCTGAATGGATTGCCCGAGTTGAGGGGAAGTGTATAAACTTTGTTACATTGTGGCCTCTGCTTCCGCCTGCCTAAGCCAGCCTAGTCACAAGATGAGCCCGCCGCCCAAAGCCGGCACAAGCAGCGCGGTCCGTGCGTTGCAACCTGGATTTCAGTTTCTATTGGAGAACTAATAGCACTCTGGCTTCATACTGAGGCGCTACAAATGCATGAATTTCCATTTCAGTGTAGTGATGCGGACAACCACACTGAAATGTGTTAGTCTAACATCTGATGTGTGGTACTTGGCAGAGCAGAGTGAAACAATGGCAGAGATTAAAAAACCTGAAAGGGTAAAACACATTAATATGGAAAGAATAATAAAGTGTGAGGGTGTTGGACTTGGCCCTGCTTTCACAGTCATCCCAGAACTTTTTGCCTTCCCCCTAGTTTTTTTTTTACCTCATATAGAGTTGGTGGTTCGAAATGAGACACAATACATATGTATGTTTTTTTTTTTATTTCTTTATTGATTTTCACCATAATACAAATACAAATCATATAAAGGATACATAAATAAAGTGCACAAAAAAAAGTAAAAGGAAAAGGAAACAGTACTTTGACCATACCAGAAGAGAAAGCAAGATCCGGAGTACACATCCGAGCAGGAGACAAGAGCATTTCCGTTCATCAGTAATCCTCAATTCAAAAAGAACATATGCATTTACCAGTAGAAACAAGGCCATCCCCCATTGAGCCTATAGTAGAGGATTGCTATCATATAGTGCTTAGAAAATGGCAAACCATAACACAATATCAATAACATTGACCTCGGATAAACTTTAACCCTCATGCGACCCAGCAACTCTCGCCGGATCAGTATCACCGCTAGATGCGCCCGACCTTTCCCGAGCCCAATCAATAAAGGGCCCCCATATGTCCTTAGGCCTTGAAGTAGGTGGCATAAGTTCAGAAAAAGTAGCTAACTGCATTTGAACATAGGTGATCTCTCTGATCCAATTTGCAGTTGTGGGTTTACTCTTCCTGCCCCACATCTGGGCTATTTGGCGCTTGGCAAAGAGCAATAAAAGCGCATGCAATTTTCACTTTTTAACATGTGTGCCTTTCACATAGCCGAACAGGGCCAGTAACGGGGATGGAGATAGTAATAGCCCTAAGATTTGGTTTATGGCTTCAAATATCGCATACCAGTATTCAGAAATGATCGGACAGTCCCATGCCATGGGTAAAAAGGTGGCAGCCTCTACCCCACAGCACCAACAACAATCATGCTCACTCAATCCCATCCTGTAAAGACTAATGGGTGTTCTGTAGTAGCGGTGCAAAAACTTGAAATGAATTAACCTAAGTTTATAATTGGGTGACAGGTCAGTCATCTGGGCACAACAATACGACCACTGGTCATCAGTAAAGGGGGAAGGCAACTCAGCAGATCATTTATAACGGGTGCTGAGAGCAGTCGCAGGGGCATCCTTTTGCATGGTGGTGTATAATCTAGTAATAAGTTTCCTCGAAGATGTTGACCGCAAGAGGTTTTCCAGAGCATTTAGCGGGGTTGGCTGGGAGGGAAATTCATCATGTAGTGCCCTGCATGCGGCCCGGAGTTTGTGATACAAAAAGGCCTCACCAAAGGGCACCAAAGGGCACCGACTCTTCTCCAACGGGGGTCCCCTGAACAGACCCTCAGGGGATAGATCAGCAAATGTATGCAAAGACAACGTTTGTGCTACTCCATCACTTAACTCATCCGTTACATTGGGTAACATAGGGTTGTTCGCAAGTGGAATAGAGGGGGCGTACAAAACCCGAGTGCCCGCCCTTCTCCATAGGCCACCCCAAGCCCACCGCAGGGTCTCAGATGTGTCAATACCATCTCTAGGCCACTTATAAGATTGATAAATGGCGATCTTAAGAGGGACAGGCGCAACCGCGTCTGCCTCCACCTCCACATGAGGCTGAAATGGCGTCGGATGTACCCAGTAATGCAGGAATTGCGCCTGCGCACAGAGTTCGTGCAGTTTCATGTCCGGCGTGCCCATCCCCCCCGAGCTGTTGGCTGTGACAAAAGGGCCCAAGACACCCTAGCTTGACCATTTGCCCAGACCAAAGAGACCAATGAAGTCTGCAGTGACTTAAAAAACAGGCTAGTAAGTATCAGTGGCAAATTTACGAAAAGGTATAAAAATTTAGGCAAGATTATCATTTTGACTAGTGCAATTTTGCCGGCCAGTGAGAGCGGAAGTTTAGACCATAGTGCTACTTTTTCCTCTAACCAAACCATAGCCCTCCCAAAATTTACATTCCAAAGGACTTGTAGGTTGCGACGGATCCAGACACCCAGATATTTCACTTGATCCTGATCCCATTTGAGCGGGAATTCCGAGGTCACCGCTTTGGTGTTGTCGGTTAAGGGAAATATTACTGATTTTGCCCAATTTATGCTCACCCCAGATAGCCCACCGAATTTGATGAACTCACGCAGCACGATGTCTAGGTTACGCTCAGGTTTATGAATATATAGTGTTATGCCGTCCGCGTAAAGTTAGATCAACAAACTGCGCGCCCCAAAACCTATCCCCTTATCAGTGTGATGTTGCCGGATGCGTGCAGCCAACGGCTCCATCGCGATGGCAAACAGCAAGGGTGAGAGCGGGCAGCCCTACCTCGTACCCCGTGTGATTAGGAAGGAGTCAGACACAAAATTGTTCACCCGGATCCTAGCCATTGTTTAGGAATATAATAGCTTAATCCAATGGAGAAACAATGGCCCGAAGCCCATCCCCTCCAGGACTTTGAATAAGAACGCCCACTCGAGCGAATCGAAAGCGATCGTCGCATCAAGGAACACCACCGCTGCCTGTACATCGGGATGTCAATAATGCAAAACGGAAAACACCGTCCTAAGGTTATGCGAGGTAGACCTCCCGGGAACAAATCCCGATTGATCCGGCAAGGCTATAATGGGAAGTAAAGGTTGAAGCCTATTCGCTATCAACTTAGCCCAAATTTTGACATCTACGTTGATGAGCGATAGGGGCCTATAGGAGTTGAGATCAGTGACCAACTTATCTGGTTTTAGCAAGGTGACAATAATTGCCTCGCGCATGGAGCTTGGTAAAATACCAGCCTCATGCGCTTCCCTATTTACTGCTAAGAGTCTGGGGGCAAGCTCTGCCACATACGACTTGTAGAAGGCGGTAGTCAGACCGTCAGAACCAGGGGCTTTATCAAGGGGAAAGCTATTTATGACATCGGTGATGTCCTCAACAATAAAGGGTAAGTGCATGTACTCTCTATGGCGATCATTGACCCATACAAGTGCCAGGGAGTCCAAGAACTCCTGCATGCCCTCTGGGCACTCAGTCTGCATGGCTGTATATAAATGAGCATAAAAGGAATAGAACTCCTGTAGAATAGCTATGGAGCCCCGAACCGTCCTTCCATCCTCGCCCACTAATTCAGGCACATAGGCCATAGAGCGCGGGGCACGCAGCATACTTGAGAGGGTGCGACCAGGTCTGTCACTTTCGCCATACCAGCGAGCTTCCGTATATTTCCCCAAGAATTTCACTTCTCTCTGGGCCTCTTCTTCATCTTCATCTTGACCTTGAGGTCCGCTAAGAGATTTGAGTCACAGTCAATATTGATCCGCTTCTCTAGTTCCTTAATCTGTGCCTCTAAGGCGGAAAGGGTGTGCCTAATAGCTTTAAGTACTCCCGCTTGCCTGGATATACACTGTCACCTGTTGCCCTCCTTAAACTCCTCCCACAGCAAGGCTTCGGTATTGACAGAGCCCGTGTTAAGCGCAAAGTAATCTACAATGTCAGAGCGTATCTCCTCGTTAAATGCCTCATCAAGAAGTGCATGCTGGGGGAGTCTCCAGGAAAATTGTCCATGTATGGTACCAGGAATAGACAATGTCAATAGACAAGGCGAATGGTCAGAAATGGTTCTCGACAAGTGTTCAGTATCCACCACCCAGCTAGCCACATCCCGAGACACCAGCCAATAATCAAGATGGGACCAGGCACGGTGATGTCCAGAGAAGCATGTGCCTTCTTTGAGCAGGGGATTACGGAGGCGCCAGATGTCGACCATGTCACCATCATTAAGAAAAGTATTCAGGACCTTACTAGACGCAGGGTGATGCGTTCTCGCCGAGCCCTGTCTATCTAAACTATCATCAAGGATGGCATTAAAGTCGCCTTCCCAAAAACCGTTGTGCAACCAGTGGCCCGGACCTTGGCCCAAAGATCGGAAAAAAATTAGAAGGAATCAGTGTTCGGTCCATAGACCACAACAATGGTTAGCCAAGTGCCCACCAATTGACCCAGCATAATAATGTAACGGCCATCCGGATCAGCGTGAATTTCCCTCTCTCGCCAATCTAGACCCCTTTTTACCAGCACCGCCACCCCTCGAGAGTAATACGAGTAGGCGGATGCATACGTTGCGCCCCATCATCTGTTGCAGAGCTTGGCAGAAGATTGGGACCGAAGGTGTGTTTCCTGTAATAAACAGAGATCAATATTGTGCCTGGTGAGATAAGCATGCACTAACCTAGCCTTCCTACTGTCATTTAGACCGCGTATGTTCTATGTCAGGCAATTCACTCTCAACTTGTGAGTGATGGTAAATCTACATATAGAACAATGCTACAACTGGACCAGTGTGTGTGTAACTCTGGCATAATGGCAATTAAAATTCTGTTAGCTGGCAATGCACAAAAAACAAAAATACTTTTCCCCCTTCCCCACCCCCCACCCACCTCGACCCCCCAATCAGGTTGAAGTATGACCCCCCTCCCATGAAACACAACATAACATTTGCAAGGGAAATTTCCCATGGGGACGAGAGAGAGCCGGCCAGCTCCCCTACCGCAGCAGGGTGGCCAAGAAACTACAAGAGGCAAGGCCCGCAGCATAACCAGTGTGGAAAGTCGGGTAGCGTACAGGCCAGGGATAGAAGCATCTTAACTGAGCCTGCCATTGCCATCAGATATAGCACAGCTTCTTCCTCCCACCCCGACCCAAGCCCCCCAGGCCGTAGCCCAACAGAAATACATCAATTAAACATATTATGACGGAAGACATATGCCGGCCTTACGCAACGTTGATGGCAGACCAATAGGAGTGAACCAAGTTAACAGGTACCTGTAATGTAATGTAATGTATGTGTCTTGTAAAGCGCACTGCTGCCCTGAGGTGTCGTGGCGCTGTAGACCGCTGGGGAACCCGTCCTGGCTATCCCTGTGAGATGGTCCCTACTGGGTATCTCCAAGGTTAAACCAGGCATCCCCGGCGAATGTGGGGGGCCGTTGTAGAGATGAGGCAAGCTAATGCCCAGAGTTGCCAAGTATGATCCCTGGTTAGAGTAGGCACCGAGGCGAGAATTATCGAGTCCGCTGACCCTCGTCCACGACCCTGCCACATCGGGAATTGAACCTTGGTCCCGGGCCATTCTCTGCTTCCGGGTCTGCCGCCTCTAACCAGTGAGCCACACCACTCCACCTGCAACATCATATCTAAACATTTAACAGACGACTTATATGAGCATAAGATGTCCTGTGTATACAAACTGCAAACAAGACAACAGTGCTTGGTAGGAACAGGAGCATCAGCAATTTTTCAACAGTTCAAAGTAACAAGCACTATCTCATCAGTCATTATCACTTAGCTGTAGCGAAGAGGCAGCATCTGGTCTGGGACTGGATTTGGTGCACCTGCCACCAACATGTTTAGCAAACTTTAGAGCAGACTTGGCGTCTGTGAAGAAATGAGCAGTGCCCTCATAGGAGACCTTGATTTTGGCAGGGTAAAGGAGAGAATACGGAACCTGTGCTTGGAGAAGGATCTTCTTCGCTGGTAAGAATTCACGTCTGGCCGCCTGGACCACGGGGGTGAAGTCTGGATAGAAGACGATATGGTTGCCTTGATGTGGTATCTGCCCCATGGTACGAGCCTGACGTAAAATCACATCTCGATCTTGGTAATTCAATAGTCTGGCCAAGATTGGCCGTGGAGGGGCACCAACAGGCGGCTTGGCTCCCAGAGTATGATGGGCCCTCTCCACCACGAACACCGGTGAAAGATGAGCAGTAAACAAGTCCAGCAGAAATTCCGTTAAGAACACTTCCATCTTCGTGATCGCCGTGGTCTCCAGGATGCCAGTGATGTGTAGGTTGTTCCGACGCGATCTATCTTCTAAATCCTCGTTCTTGGCTCTGATCACGGATAAGAGGCGATCCATCTGAGACAGCTGACTTTTAGTTTCGACCCGGAAGTCATGGAGGTCCGACTGTTAATTTTCGAGGACATCTAGCCGATGCTCATGGACTCTTCCCTGAGTCTTCACTGATTCCATGTGGGCAGTCAGGGTATCCAGGACCTGAACCAAACCACACTATGGGGCAACCAAACCTCAGTTGGACACTACGCATGGGGAGAATGTGTGGCATGCCCATTTACCAGCACAACCAAAATGATGGATATAAAAACGAACAATTCATGAATATTAAAAAACTTTAGCAATTGTAACAGCAAGAATGTATTTTTTATTTGCTCACATGCTCCTGCAATCTTATGTATGTGGGAATGACAACCAGAAAAATCAAGGCCCGCATCAACGAACACATGAGCACCATTAGATGCAAAAAAAATCGGATACAAAGTTGACATGGCATTGCTTGGAACACAATCACAAGGACACCGATCTGAAATGGGTGGTACTTGAGGTCATAAAACAACAGGCCCTCATATCCGGGGGATCCTCCACACGAGAGAACAACAGTGGTTCTATCACTTACGTATATGGGACACAGGACTGAATGATGAAATACCATGGCTCCAGATTGGAAATTAATACAACCTCAATGAGAATAATTTTGTTGTAGACCTGGACGCACAGATAATAGCCTACCTGTCTGCGTCCAGTGTGGGCATCACTATATTAAAGAAATAGCCACACCCTTTCCATCCTTTACCCAAACCATTAATAGCGCCTTTAAAAATAGTTAATAATCTTGAAGGAGCATGAACACAACAGGTCCTTTGACCTTTCCACCTCATTCTGCCCATACTCTTCCACACCGGCACTAAGCAATTACTATGAATCTGTTATTATATCACAGATTACCATGATGGGTGAAATTTCTAAATGCCTTGCACATAAAATCCAACCCTGGGGCTTTCATAATGATTTGCTTAAATGTGTGATTCGATGGCACCCATGTACAGTCTATTTGAGGGGCGCCTGCGAGTTTGAACACACATTGCACACCATCGCCTGACCCATACAAAGTACTTCTGTTCTTTAGAATTTTTAAACCACCCTTCATTTGTGGTTTTGAGTGCAAAAGAGGGGTAGTACCATAAAAGCAAACAGGGGCTGAACAGCCTGACGCGGCACGTAGATGCGCCACCGAAGCAGAGTCAGGAGGGTTCCCCGTGACACCTGGAACCATCGATGTCGAGCTCAGTGACAATGGTGTAGTGAGTGTCATATATACATGGGTGAATCAAACTTATGTACACATTTTCATGAAAGAGTAAGTTAAAAATGGCCAGAACAACGAAGACACCAATATCTCTGGTAGTTTGCACAGTTGCTAGTTAATTTAGAACTTGTCACTGAGCACGTTTCTTTCACCATACTATATGGCACCACAATCTTGCATTCAATTGTTGACAGCCTTATAACAAAAATACATATCAATACTGCTTTACTGAACAAAAAGTAACACAACGCAAATTTCTGTTTTTTTGTGTTTCTTTGCTATACATTAATGTTCCAAACTCAAATGATTGTTTGATGATCAAGCTCATGATTGTGAAGCAATTGTACTTTCCCGACAGAACCATTGTAGCTTTTCACACTTGTTATTTACAGCGCTATAAATGGTAAACACTTGCAAGCACTGTAAAAATAATCAGGTTCTAATTTGATGGTAAGACCAACATGTACACCTAGCAGGTAATCTGCTTTAGATACCATCTGTCCTCTTCTATTTGCAAAATCAAACAGAGAAGATATGTTTTTTTGCTCACATGTCTATCGGACAATGGTGCATTAAACAGTTGGTGAGTCAGAATGGTAACAGAAAGCACATTCACGAAGAGGTGGGAAATCTGACAACAGACTGAGCCAAACGCCACATCACTACGACTGCAGTCAGATCGCAGCTGTAGTGGAGGGCATGCTATGGAGTTGGGGCTCAGCGGGAAAACAGTATCATCTTCCAGAGTTAGTTTCAAGAACAAGGCAAGAGCAGGCTGCTGCCTTAAGTCTAGAGGAGCAGAGGACCATCAGCATTATCATAAAATTAGCAAAGAGTACAGGGGGTGAAGTGGTGCTAAATGTCACTTTGTCAAAGGTAGCAAAAATCCATGGACCAGCCTGATTAGCTTTCTTTGTTACCCACTGTTTCCATTGGAGAATGTTTGAAAGGGAGGGAGGACTACAAAGCACTTTAAGGTGAACTACACAATGCTTCTTACATGGTGGGCTGTGGTTTCATAACAGAACACACATTTTCCAACAACTTCGCACTATAGCTGAGAGAAACAAGGCATCATGTGTGTTAATATTTACAGCTCTGACACGACGTACAGGATCACTTCTTTACATGCAGTCTATTCTCACAAGCAAGCAAGGCACAGAGCGCACTCAGAGCGTCCCAGAGAACTTTTTAACATTGTCAAAAACCAAACCAGCACATGCCCTCCAAAATTACTTGCTACTGCTGAGAGGTGTGAAACAATTTCTAGCTTCTTTTCTGATAAAGTCACCAAGATTGATCAATCCTTCACCCCTCCTCCCCTCTATTCAGCCAACACCCCCTCCTTAGCATTCCACTGGTACCTTCTTCCACTTCCCTCCCCCCACCTGACCCCCCACAACTCCTCCTCTCTCTCTCTCCCAGTACGATCCTAACTCTATTGACCCCCAGATAAAAAACAATGCATCATGGAGTGATTTTTGTCCAATATCAGAAAGTGTTGTTCTCAACAACATCTCCAAGCTTAAACCATCCTCGCATACCAGAGATTCCCTCCCTGCTCATTTAGTACAAGAACTTAAACACATCATTGCCCCACTATGGACCAATATTATCACTCTTCCTTTGCTACTGGTATTGTTCCTGCCTCCCTCCATCTAGGCCAAATTACCCCATCATCAAAACTCTGCGGCGGACTCCAATGATTTAAACAATTTACGCCCTATCTCCAACCTTCCTTTCCTATCCAAAGCCCTCGAAAAATGCGTCCTGACACAGCTCGACAATCACATTGACACATTCAACCTCCTTGACATTTTCCAGTCAGGTTTTAGAAAGGGATGCAGCACGGAAACAGCAATGCTCAACACTACGGATGACATACATCGCTCCCTGGACAAAGGCAAATGCTCCCTCCTCATTCTCCTTGACCTCTCTGGTGCCTTTGATACTGTTAACCATGTCACCTTACTCAAGATTCTCGAAGACCATTTTGGCTTTGACGGCAATGTCCTCAAGTGGTTCACCTCTTATTTCCAAAATAGAACTCAACAAATTAAACTCAGCGGTTACCTCTCTAAACCTCAACCTGTATCCCTGGGCGTCCCACAAGGCTCTATCTTTTCTCCAACTCTTTTCCACCTCTTCATTGAACCCCTCCCACTTATTCTTAAACAAGCTAAAATCAGTTACCACCTCTATGCCAATCATACACAACTATATTACAAGATCAAATCCCACAATGACATCTTACATCTTAACGATGCCCTGACTAAGATCCAAATGTGGTTTCATCAAAACCACTTCAAACTTAAATCCCCAAAAAACTGAAATCATCCTATTTTCTCCCCAAAACAACTCGCTCCCTATCCAACACTGGATCTCAGACTTTAAAGCACTCACCTGCTCTCTCACTATCTCCAACTTGGTCAAATCTCTCTGCATTAGCATCGATCAGAATCTCAATCCCGCCCCTCATATAAAAAACTTGGCAAAAGATGCTCTTTTCACTCTACATCCCCTTAAAAATATTAAACCTTTCATTCCAGCCGATGACTTTAAATCAGTTGTACAATCACTGGTCCTTTCCAGAATAGATTATGGCAACGCCACCCTTGCTGGCACCCTCAAAGTCCACCTAGCCCCTACCAAATCCGTTCTCAACCTTGCGGCACATCTCCCCTGTCCTCAAAAACCTCAAATGGCTTCCAATTGAAGGCAAATCCACCTACAAGACTGCCTGCATCACTCACAAAGCCCTTCACCAAAATACCCCTTCGTACCTTTCGGACAAACTCCCAAAAGCTGGGTGTACTAGATCTCTGAGGAGCACTAACGCTCTTGTCCTAATCCTCCCTCAGCTAAAAAAGAAAGCAACTCAATCTCGCTCTTTCTCTGGTAACGCCCCTTCTATTTGGAATACTCTTGCCAAAGATTTTCGTTGTAACCCTTCTTACCCCCTCTTAAAAAAACTCAAGCTGCTTCTCCTCAACAAATATTGGGGTTCTTAATTATATTGTCCTCTCTGGCCATTTACTCCTCGCTCTACCTTTACTCACCTCATCCATCACTTCCACAACTTTTTCTAAAATCTCTCACCTTCTTCCATCCTCAGACTAACTATGCAACCCTTCTCTATCTTCCTGATCTACTATCGATGTACATGCTTTGTGAACTCTGTTATCCTTATCCACTCTGAAAGCTTGAATGTTAACAATAGCACTCAGTTTGATCTGTTCTCAATGTTTAACTTATCCTGTAAAGCGCTCTGATACTCTTGGATCCAGCTAGCGCTATATAAAACCTTTTAAATAAATAAAACTCTCAAGTAACATTTCTATATGTCTTTTATGCTTCCAGTCACTGGTCTTCCAGGTGTAAACATAAGACCACATTGGCAGGTCCCCCCTCACGTGGCTTACAATCGCCGTCTGTGAAAAAGAAAGGAAACCTAAACTGCAATAATGCTCGCTTGAGCAGAACATGCCAAATACACAGAGAAACGTGCAGCGGTCATGATATCTGTCTGCTTGAAGCATGCAGTTTAAAGTTCGAATGCATCCATGCTTAAAGTTGAAGCTTGATGTACCACACAGAAAAATAGATAAAACACTGCATGCCGTGCTGATCAAGAGGGAAAGAGCAAATAAGCCGCTCATTGTGATGGACAACCAGGAGGAACATTTAGTGAAATCGCCTGGTCGTGAACCAAGTACCCAAAGAGAGGGCAATTACAAGCAATGCATTAATAAAAAGGCAGCATTTCTGATAGGAACAAAAATGAACAAATGGCAATCAGCGGCCTTGGTTAAAGCCCATATTGTAGATACATCATGTTTCTCACAGCAGTACATGCACGCTTCCTCTAGCCTTTCCCTAAAAAGGAGATATGACACGGCTGTAACCCTTTTTTTAAATTGCTGGCGGGGTAGGAGGGAAAGCAGGGGATACAAGGAGGGAGGGAAGGAATGGGTGTCGGGGGCAACATGGACAGTGGAGGGGGTGGGAATTAAAGCACCTTTTTATTTTTTCAGGCTGGAGGTATAGCTCTGCCAAGTATCATGCATCAGTGGTTAGACCAATGCAGTTTAGCATGGAATTCCTCATCACCACACTAAAATACTTAATCATGCATTTATAGCACCTCCTAACACAGCGGCACTGCTGGGCATAGGAAACTGCGAATAGGAGCAGACCATTGCAAAAGCGCAAGCAGCCGGCTGCCTGCTGGCAGTGCTGTGCAAACTGTGCTCCCTGTGAGCCTTCATTATACAGTGCCACTTCAAGGTTAAGTTTCTTCACTAACAATAATGAACACAAATTGTCATCACACAGAATAATGCAGTCTCCAGCTCAGACTGCAGTGCACAATGAATCTGAGCCTTCGGTACTCAGCCACGTGACATGTCATGGCTAAATCTGTTAAACAGACTCTGACAATTACCAGTGACGGCTCCTCGTGGGAGTGCTTTGCAGCGATGCAATGCAGCGCGTGAAATGAAAATCGGTTTATTTATTGTTTTATTAACGGGACTCCGTTCGGCCTTAAGCTGGAGTTTACTACTCCTCACCCTTCCCCTCCCACACCCTGCCCCACCACCCTGCAGCACTTCCACAACAAGCCACCACTGACAATTACATCCTCCCTGGAGAGTAGTAATAACACTGAGACTACTCAGCTGTGCACTGCCCCTTGCTCAGACGATGATTGGTCAGTGACCCGGCAACTGATTGGCAAAATTATGTTTTTACGTTGCTACACGTTGTGTGCTCCCCTGCAGGCATAGAGTGAGTGGGGCTGTTGGCACCTCTCAGAACACGCATCGCTACAGACCCCCAGCCTCATTAATAGTGCTTTGTTTGTACTACCTTGTGTGCTAGTGTGTCAGCACACTGAAGACTGGCACCAGAATGTTTTTTCAAAATCCTCCTGCCGCTCCCCAGAAAGGCAATGCTGCAAGTGGACGGGGCCCATGGGTCCCACCTGGTGACACGATAAACAACAAGTCGCTCATGTCACACGTGCTGCTCTCGATAGGCATCCACATGTGGGAAGGCACAGGATGGCAATCTGCTTATGTCCAGTCATGGCAAGGACACGTGCCACGCTGTAATGATTCAAAAAGCTGGGGCGGCTGTCAAGTGTGGCTGACTGTCAATACGCAAGGAGTTTTTCCCCGTCTACACCCATGAGAGAGAGCAAAAGGTCTCCGCTTACTCTTACTCCACACCGTCATCAGCAGCACTGAGTAGCAGAACAAAACAGCACACTAGGTAGCAACATCTCTGCACTAGTTGAGTATCAAAAGGCAGACGGTGTGAGTCCACACACAGGAGCAGCTATAACATGAGAGTCAGCATGCAGAAGGCCAGCAGAGGGAGTTGGTTAGTTGCAGACAGGGCAACCATTAAGAGAAACACAAAGCAATCTGTCTGTCACTGTGCCGTTTGTGGTGATTATGTTTGTATGTCATATTGTGGTTCTCTAAAACAATGGGAAAAGGAGATTTAAAATCTAGTTTCTAAGTTGTGATAAAAGATGTGTTTATATAGCTAAATTACATCATGGCCCCGCAATTCTGCACTTTTCAGAGACAGTAATGCCATATTTTGTCCACAATGCAGCAAGGGTAAGAGCTGCCCTGGTAAGTAGTGGCCTGTCCAGGAGTTTCTCACATTTTTATAGTGGAGGATGGTTGTGATAGTAACCTTCCATTTGAGGTACTTAGCATCTGTTTCAAGATTGTTTTAGAGCGTTTCAGTGCTCGAAAAGACTGTCATTTCGCTTTCCTTACACTTCAGTGCTTGGTTTTACTCAAGAGAAAGTGTCACTCTAAGTGTCACATATTTGGTCATTGAATGTCACTCATAAGTATGTTTAAACCATTGAAATGTCACACATAAGCAGCACATAAGCAGCTATGGAGGCAACTTGGGTGTGTGGGTGAGACAGGGCGGCAACACGGACAATGGATGATAGAAGGGATGGACTCAGAGCAGGCAAATTGACAACCCATGGTGGAAGAGTGGGTAGAAGCAAACACTGGCAGCAACACGGACAACAACATGAGGGAGGGTAAGGTACAGAACAATATGGGCAACAACAGAGGAGGGTGAGTGGGGAAAGCAACAACACAAGAAAAACGGAAGGAGTGAGGTTGGGTGGGATTGCAAACAACAACACAAGGAACAATAGAAGAAGGTAGTGTAGGTGGAGGCAAGCGACAACAAAGGCAACAACTGAAGGAGGGTAGGTGTTGTAAGCAATTACACAGGCAACAATGGACGAAAGGAGAATTGGTGGGGAAAGCAACAATAACTGTTGCAACAACGGAAGAAGGTTGGGTGGGTGGAAGCAAGCATCAAAGGAATGAGGATTGAGGTGGATGTTGCAAGCTACAACCTGGACACAATGGAAGGAGGGAGGGTACAGGGCACGCAACAACAAGTGCAACACATTCTAGTGCAGTGCTTGAACACAAAGTAAAAGTAAGTATAAAAAAGCATGATCAGTGGAAGGATACAAGTAGTGTGTCCATGCTCGAGTGGAAGTACAAACATGCAAAAACAAAGGAAGCCTACTGAAGCTTGCCAATAAAAAGCAAACAAAAGAGAGTCACAATAAAGCCGACAAATGGCTTTTCTCTTGGAAAACAAAAGATCTCAAATTCACAGTGCTTGCTCTGCCTAGGCGAGAACTACAAAGCAAATGTATACAATTCTGTATGTTTTCTTTTGACATATAAACCTAAAACAGCATGTATGTGAATAAATCATTTAAAAGTGTCTAATTTTTTAATACTTATTAAAGGAAATGGAGGCATGATTTTGACTCACTCCCTCCAACCCCTGCAGCGGGCGCAGGCTGCTCACGTCACCAGAGCGCCAGGAGGCGCTACAAGGGCTCTCAATACCCGGCGGAGCTCGTAAATCTTACGAGGGTTACTGCTCTTCCACACAAACTGTCTGGGCATTACTGTACCGCCACGCTGCTGCACGAGTCCTCCCGCCGCCACCTTCACCATCACTGCGACCGCTGAGCGGAGGACTCGCACTCCCTCCAACCCCTGCGGCGGGCGCAGGCTGCTCACGTCACCAGAGCGCCAGGAGGCGCTACAAAGGCTCTCAATACCCCGCTTCTCAGGACGCCGGGCGGGCCCGTTTAAGC
Source organism: Lissotriton vulgaris (assembly GCF_964263255.1). Lineage (NCBI taxonomy): Eukaryota > Metazoa > Chordata > Amphibia > Caudata > Salamandridae > Lissotriton > Lissotriton vulgaris. The sequence goes on from NC_141695.1 coordinate 843,040,796, forward strand.
CCGTTAAAGACTGGGTAAGACTGGACTGGGCCACCTTATTAACCTTTGCATCGTGAAAACATTCTACCTATCACTATTGGACTAATACCATCTTACTTCTATTGATATATTGTATTATTCATGATTATCCCCCAAACTCACCATGACAACTAGAGGTAGCAGAAGCAAAACAGCACAAGGTGCTGCTCAGATAACTGGCCCAATTGACCAATTTATCACTAGGGCTAACGAGGCAATTGACCAGGGTATAATCCTGTTAGAACGAAGGGTTTCGCAGGACTTAGCCATGGCCAAATGGTCCTCGTTGGGCTCCCTTGCTGTTGCTAAAACACCTTCACGCCCTTTGGAACCCGGGTCACTACTGGAAGTGCATGCAGAAACACACACTGTCCCATGTACTGTTGACCTGTCTGCATCTTTAGAGTTCTCAGACTCACAGTCATCAATGCTGTTAGAGAAAACCCCTGTTCTTTTTGCGAGTCCGACCGGGGAGGACTCCAACGCAGCACCAAATAGGGAATTAAGGGAGGGAGCGATACCCAAACACAAGAAACCAAAAAAATCGCATAAAGCGATTCACTCCAGGAAACAACCTAATCATAAAGTCTTAACTACTATTCAGTCTCCAAGTCAAGCTGGTTCAATACAGCGAGAGTTAATCTCCTCACCTGCAGAAACAATTAACCTTTCCACAAACATAGCAAACCTTAGTGTAAACAGCAATGTGGGAAGAGGGTGCAAAATTTGCGGTATAAACAATCAACTGCTGACTAGATTAGGGGAATTAATCAAAACTTATGTGCAACCTATTGAGCAGACCCTCCTAAAGATAGAAAACCAGATAGCAGCTTTGACTGCAGCTTCAAAACCCCAAAAGGGGGCGGGTCCTGGTCAAATAGTGGTCCAAAAATCTAATACCAAAACCACCAAGGAAGGGGCGCAAGCCACAAAACCGGCCACCGTAGTGTCATCCGTACAACAAAAGACCCCCGCCACAGTGGTGAAGAAGGGTCCTGTTACAATAAAAACTCCAGCTCCCCCTATAACCCAGGCGCCTGTTCAAGCTTAGCCACCAGGGGTACAAAATACTAACCCTAGGTCCAGGGGGAGGGGTGGACACCCTATTCACCTACCACCAGAAGCAAGTCCATATGTGGTGATTATGATCGGGGTTCCTGAGCTGAGCACAAACATGGAAGAACCAGGCTGGTCTCTAAAAAACAAAGTATTGCACTGGTTGTCTATCAACAGACCTCTACCACCGTATTCAGCTAGTAGAGTTTCAATGGTTCGCAGGGTTCCTTGGATAGGCAAAGAGCCGAAACGAATCCGGTGAGACTGCGTCATTGTCAACTTTGATGACCCACTCACAGTTGAGCACATTTGCTCCTGGGGTATGCAAGCAACAAATGACGGGATAGATACTAAAAGACTCTCCTACTTCTACCCGCCAACACCTCGATATAATGAAGGACCAGAATGGAACTGGACCCAAGTAGGAAATTGGGACAGGAGAAGAGATTGGGTTGACTGGCCATGTTATGGAGGCAGAGATGTTGCTCCCCCTTTGGGATGGAGAGGCATTCCACTTGCAAATAGATTCGACTGCCTAGAAATGGTGGATTGACCACCAGTGTGTAATAGTCAGGATAGTACAGGTCTCTCGCTCTTGGAATCTAAATCCTTGCAACCAGCTTTACACTCCTCGAGATCATTTCTTATAAGCGGTATCTCTGATACGATGACAGAACCTAGATTATTAATAGCATCCTCTCCCGTAGAAACAACCTCTGAACCATCAACGTCCTCAGACGTAATAATATCTACTGAGCTACCTGGTAATACTAGGAAGGTAGCTCTCTTAAGACCAATAGACCCAGATTTACTGCTAGAGAACCCTATTACCTGTGATGTCCACTCTGAATTACATTCCACCGTTCCGATATCACACTCACCTTCACGGCCAGGTACTTTAGCTTCCAACGCCCCTTCTAACATAAGTGATCCGGTAAACCCTACTCAGATCCTTTCTGTTTTATTTTAGAATGTAGCAGGCCTTCGCTCCAAGATAAACCACAAACCATGGCTAGACACAGTAAATGCACACCAAATAGTATGTTTGCAGGAAACCTGGGCCACTGAGCCTATACACATTCAGGGTTACAAAACATACCATGTTCCAGCTAGTTCTATAACTCATGGTAGACCCAAGGGAGGTCTAGTAGTATACATTTCAAATAATTTACCATCCATGAACGTAACTGTTCTTCTTACCAGCGAGAATTTTCAAATCATAATGGTCTCATTTAATAAGTGCAAGTTGCATTTTTTTGTCAACTTCTACAACAACCTCCAGCCCGTGGAATGTGTTAAAACTCTAATTGAAATTACATCCTTTATAAAAGAACAACGAAACAAGTACACCTCTCTAAACTGCTATGTGATTTGGGGGGGGCGGGATTTTAATGTTCCTCTGTGCAATAACCACAAGAATGGTATCTGTGGCCTTCAAGACGAAAACGGTTGCTCCCTGACCCATTTTACACATACGAATTTAGGTAATACCCTGAAAGAGTGTCTTTTCTCATTGGAGTTGGAATATGCGAATGACCTTGTGGATCCACCCGTTGAATTTCTTCCAACATTTCATGGAAGGGGTCTGTCAAGTCTCATTGACTATATACTATGCTCCCAGATACTAAAGGGTCAACTGCAATCTTTTAAAACAGGTTCAGACATTATTAGCGATCATTTTCCTAATAGTGTCACCCTGTCAATTAATACTGCTCTACCTCAGCTTACCAGGGTCAGCTTATTAAACCAACAAACATTGTCCATGGATAAAGTAAACGGCTTTTCCATAAAATGGTCCAAAGTCGACCCAGAAGTAATTACCGGCAAAGTGATATCTAAAGCCCTTCCATGGATGAACAATTGTTTGGCAGTAGATTCCTCACCCCAGTTGATTATAGCTAGTTTTCTGGAAATTATTAAAATTATACGGGCAGAATTATTTCGTCACCAAAAATCCCGGAAACAGGAATCCAAAGGTTGGTTTCACTCAACCTGTCGTAAAGCTTTAACCGACCTAAAAAGAGCCCTCCACAACCAAGACAGAGACACTGCCGAGATAGTTAAACTTAGAAAGGTTTACAAATTGGCACAGCACAACCGTAAAAAGAAAATAAAGAAAAATCTTTGGGTCCAATTACATGAGAGCTGCCTACGTAAAGACAGCTCCCTGTTTTGACGCACGGTCAAATCACCCTTTTTGGTAGATGCCACATCTTCCCAACACCTAGATGTGGCAGTGACGGCTGACGAGTGGGTGGCTCACTTTTCAAAGATATTTGGTGGCCCCTCCGCCGATACTACAACTGAGGTTCAGATGGAAAGCGAATGTATCGGGGACCAAATATTTCCGATTGACCTTCAATTTTATTATAATGAGGTCATCAACGTGCTACAAAACAACAATGGGAGAGGTAGGGAGATTCAAGGACACTCTCTCAGTCCTCGGTTAAATCTAAGTAAACAAAAACAGAGAGGTCAGGTCAGTCTCAGAACTGCCGCAAAGACGGAGCAAAATAGATAAGAGTCACACACTCACTCTGGGTGAATTAGAAGGCCCTCACACACCGACCTGGTCAGTGTCATGCTTCATCACTGGGCCCCACCAAAAAGGCCGAGTGCCTCTTTGGTGTGCTGCGACGCCAGAAAGACTGCGGAGCTGGTTGTGTGAAAAGGGCGTGACGTGAGGGTAACTACAATTAAAAGTGCCTAAAAGGGTATCAGTAAAAAAAAATTTTAATGAGTGATCCCTAAGACACAAGTGAAGAGTATTTATGTGTCTGAATTTAGATGCCAAGGTTTTAGGATTGGTTAAATTCAGATAAATACAATAAGTCAGTCAACATGTTTCTGCCATACGGGTGGTTTCAATTTACCAAGGCATTCGTCAGGACTATACCCCGGCGGTATGGACTCTTTAATCGTCCACCCTGACCTGGGGACGTGAAAGTGAAAATAAAAATAGTGAAAAAAGTGCTTGAAAAAATTAGAAGAGCAAGTCGCTCATTCAAAAAAAATGCTCCAAATTCTGGAGTATCTCAGCACTTTAAAACAGGGCGCTACTTGCACCATGGGTCTCGGGAGGGGGGTTGGAGCGTGCCTGGCACATCGCCCTCAATGCTCGCAGCCCACTCTGAACCTTGGTATCACCTCAAAACCGTCGGGGTCCGGTTTTGAGGTGATACCGAGGTTCAGAATGGGCTGCGAGCGTTGAGGGCGATGTGCCAGGCACGCTCCAACCCCCCTCCCGAGACCCATGGTGCAAGTAGCGCCCTGTTTTAAAGTGCTGAGATACTCCAGAATTTGGAGCATTTTTTGGAATGAGCGACTTGCTCTTCTAATTTTTTCAAGCACTTTTTTCACTATTTTTATTTTCACTTTCACGTCCCCAGGTCAGGGTGGACGATTAGAGAGTCCATACCGCCGGGGTATAGTCCTGACGAATGCCTTGGTAAATTGAAACCACCCGTATGGCAGAAACATGTTGACTGACTTATTGTATTTCTCTGAGTTTAACCAATCCTAAAACCTTGGCATCTAAATTCAGACACATAAATACTCTTCACTTGTGTCTTCACTTGTGTCTTAGGGATCACTCATTAAAATTTTTTTTTACTGATACCCTTTTAGGCACTTTTAATTGTAGTTACCCGCACGTCACGCCCTTTTCACACAACCAGCTCCGCAGTCTTTCTGGCGTCGCAGCACACCAAAGAGGCACTCGGCCTTTTTGGTGGGGCCCAGTGATGAAGCATGACACTGACTAGGTCGGTGTGTGAGGGCCTTCTAATTCACCCAGAGTGAGTGTGTGACTCTTATCTATTTTGCTCCGTCTTTGCGGCAGTTCTGAGACTGACCTGACCTCTCTGTTTTTGTCATCAACGTGCTAACAGCTTTTAAAACTGGTAAGGCCCCCGGTCCGGACGGGGTTCCACTAGATATCTTTGTAAGTAATATGGAGCTCTGGTCACCCCTCGTCACCCAGGTAATGGCAGCAGTCACGAAGATAGGCCATATAGATTCTTGGTCTTCTTCTATCCTGATCCCAATCTTTAAGAAGGGCGAACGCAATAATCCAGCCTGTTACAGGCCCATCTCCCTCCTGGACACCCTGGGGAAAGTCGCTGGTCGGCTGATCTTGGAACGTCTTCAGGACTGGGCGTCTGTGAACAACATCCTGACAGATCTCCAATATGGATTTCAGGAGGGACTTGGTACTGTTGAGCAGGCATTGAACCTAACCCTTCTGATAGGTAAATACGTAGGGGAAAAAAGAGGTAACCTGTACCTAGTTTACGTTGATCTCAGCGCAGCATTTGACTGCGTGATACACTCAAGGCTAGGGTCCATTCTCAGTGAATTGGGGGTAGACCCTCCTCTTATTCAATTTCTCCGTGAACTCTACTCCGATGCTACTGCTGGCGTGAGATATGGGATTGGCGGTGAACTATCTCCATTCTTTCCAGTAAATAAAGGAGTTAGACCGGGCTGTGTCCTGGCCCCTTCCTTATTTAACCTTTACACCAACGGGCTGGAACCGGCCATGTTAGTAGGGAGCCAGGACCTTCCATCTATTAATCACCGCCCTATTCCCGCGCTGCTTTACGCGGACGACTCTGTAATTTTAGCAAGAACACTTAGGGCCCGATGTATGTGGCAAATACCGGTCGGAAACGGCCGAATTTGGCCGTTTCCGACCGGTATTTGGCATCTTGAGATGTAGGGGGCCAGATTTTACAGATTCTGTAAATTTACCGAATCGGTAAATTTACAGAATCTGTAAAATACCGAATCGGTATTTTTACCGATTCGGTAATTCCCAGATGTAGGTGGGACTCTTCTGAGTCCCAAAGGCCCTACAAATTCGGTATTTTACCACCCAATCCAATTGGGTGTTAAAATTCCGAATTCAGGTGTGCATGCACATGTGTGCATGCACACCTAGCCATGTGACAGACAGACATGCCCTTAGGGCATGTCTGTGTGCCACATGGCGCACATGCCTATTTTTGGGGTGCCAGAGGGTGTCAAAGTGGCACCCTCTGCACCCTTGCAAAATTCGGTATTTACCGATTCTGTAATTACAGAATCGGTATTGCCCATTGATTCCTATGGGCTTTAAGGCCCATATGCATCATTGGGCAATACCAATTCGGTATTTACAGATTCGGTAAAATACCGAATCTTAACGATTCGGTATTTACAGAATCTGTAATACCTACATCTCCCCCCTTCATATTTACCCACTCTTAAATACCGAATCGGTAAAATTCGGTATTTAAAAGTCGGCAAATATGAATTACCTACATCTGGCCCTAATTCAGTTACAAAGATAGTTGGACAAATACTGCCAGTTTATGCTTTCCTTGGGGTTGAAAGTAAATAAAAATAAAACCTTTGTTATGCACATCGGCCCCAAGGCGAAGAACCCAAAACCTTTCTTCATAGAACAAGTTAAATTGGAACGTACCAGGGAATATCCCTATTTAGGAATTTTAATGGACGACCGATTATCCTGGAAACAAGCCATGATAAGTAAAAAGTTACTCTTTCAGAGAGCAACTTCAGCTCTTGTTTCCTTCTTGAGAAAACTGGGAAAACCTGCCCCAGCCGAGTTGCTCAAAATGTACCACGCCATATGCCATAGCGTAGCAACTTACGGCGCAGGGGTTTGGGGTTACGCTCCTGTAGATAACTTACAAAAGGTTCAAAACGGGTTTTTAAAATACATTTTCGCACTTCCCCAAAGTGCCCCAATATATGGTTGCCACACTGAGCTGGGCATCGATTACCTGACAGATAACATCAGATGCCAGCCGATCCTTTTGTAAAAACAACAAGTGATGGACCGAATGTGGATCAATGTCACACATTCCCCCAGTCAAAAGATATGGGCCCAAATCCATCGTTTTTTTGCACTCCATCACCTGTTGTGTTTGCATATTCCGCCCTAAGTGCGCTGGGGATGCCCAGACGTGGGTCCCAGGCACTCCACACCACTGGAGTCAAGCTAGCCGGGCTGATGAGAGGTGTTACCTCGAAACCGGTCCGGTCCTCGGATGCTTGATTCCGTTCTGGGAAGGACATGGCTTTTGTAGTTCGGACTGGACTGTTCCCATGGGGCACAGGGTCAGAGCTCATTTGCATATCGCCATTGTCTAACCCAGGGTGGTGTGGAGTGCAAAAAAACGATGGATTTGGGCCCAGATCTTTGGACTGGGGTGAGTGTGTGACATTGATCCACATTCGGTCCATCACCTGTTGTGTTTGCATATTCCGCCCTAAGTGCGCTGGGGATGCCCAGACGTGGGTCCCAGGCACTCCACACCACTGGAGTCAAGCTAGCCGGGCTGATGAGAGGTGTTACCTCAAAACCGGTCCGGTCCTCGGATGCTTGATTCCGTTCTGGGAAGGACATGGCTTTTGTAGTTCGGACTGGACTGTTCCCATGGGGCACAGGGTCAGAGCTGATTTGCATATCGCCATTGTCTAACCCAGGGTGGTGTGGAGTGCAAAAAAACGATGGATTTGGGCCCAGATCTTTGGACTGGGGTGAGTGTGTGACATTGATCCACATTCGGTCCATCACCTGTTGTGTTTGCATATTCCGCCCTAAGTGCGCTGGGGATGCCCAGACGTGGGTCCCAGGCACTCCACACCACTGGAGTCAAGCTAGCCGGGCTGATGAGAGGTGTTACCTCGAAACCGGTCCGGTCCTCGGATGCTTGATTCCGTTCTGGGAAGGACATGGCTTTTGTAGTTCGGACTGGACTGTTCCCATGGGGCACAGGGTCAGAGCTGATTTGCATATCGCCATTGTCTAACCCAGGGTGGTGTGGAGTGCAAAAAAACGATGGATTTGGGCCCAGATCTTTGGACTGGGGTGAGTGTGTGACATTGATCCACATTCGGTCCATCACCTGTTGTGTTTGCATATTCCGCCCTAAGTGCGCTGGGGATGCCCAGACGTGGGTCCCAGGCACTCCACACCACTGGAGTCAAGCTAGCCGGGCTGATGAGAGCTGTTACCTCGAAACCGGTCCGGTCCTCGGATGCTTGATTCCGCTCTGGGAAGGACATGGCTTTTGTAGTTCGGACTGGACTGTTCCCATGGGGCACAGGGTCAGAGCTGATTTGCATATCGCCATTGTCTAACCCAGGGTGGTGTGGAGTGCATAAAAACGATGGATTTGGGCCCAGATCTTTGGACTGGGGTGAGTGTGTGACATTGATCCACATTCGGTCCATCACCTGTTGTGTTTGCATATTCCGCCCTAAGTGCGCTGGGGATGCCCAGACGTGGGTCCCAGGCACTCCACACCACTGGAGGCAAGCTAGCCGGGCTGATGAGAGGTGTTACCTCGAAACCGGTCCGGTCCTCGGATGCTTGATTCCGTTCTGGGAAGGACATGGCTTTTGTAGTTCGGACTGGACTGTTCCCATGGGGCACAGGGTCAGAGCTGATTTGCATATCGCCATTGTCTAACCCAGGGTGGTGTGGAGTGCAAAAAAACGATGGATTTGGGCCCAGATCTTTGGACTGGGGTGAGTGTGTGACATTGATCCACATTCGGTCCATCACCTGTTGTGTTTGCATATTCCGCCCTAAGTGCGCTGGGGATGCCCAGACGTGGGTTCCAGGCACTCCACACCACTGGAGTCAAGCTAGCCGGGCTGATGAGAGGTGTTACCTTGAAACCGGTCCGGTCCTCGGATGCTTGATTCCGTTCTGGGAAGGACATGGCTTTTGTAGTTCGGACTGGACTGTTCCCATGGGGTACAGGGTCAGAACTGATTTGCATATCGCCATTGTCTAACCCAGGGTGGTGTGGAGTGCAAAAAAACGATGGATTTGGGCCCAGATCTTTGGACTGGGGTGAGTGTGTGACATTGATCCACATTCGGTCCATCACCTGTTGTGTTTGCATATTCCGCCCTAAGTGCGCTGGGGATGCCCAGACGTGGGTCCCAGGCACTCCACACCACTGGAGTCAAGCTAGCCGGGCTGATGAGAGGTGTTACCTCGAAACCGGTCCGGTCATCGGATGCTTGATTCCGTTCTGGGAAGGACATGGCTTTTGTAGTTCGGACTGGACTGTTCCCATGGGGCACAGGGTCAGAGCTGATTTGCATATCGCCATTGTCTAACCCAGGGTGGTGTGGAGTGCAAAAAAACGATGGATTTGGGCCCAGATCTTTGGACTGGGGTGAGTGTGTGACATTGATCCACATTCGGTCCATCACCTGTTGTGTTTGCATATTCCGCCCTAAGTGCGCTGGGGATGCCCAGACGTGGGTCCCAGGCACTCCACACCACTGGAGTCAAGCTAGCCGGGCTGATGAGAGGTGTTACCTCGAAACCGGTCCGGTCCTCGGATGCTTGATTCCGTTCTGGGAAGGACATGGCTTTTGTAGTTCGGACTGGACTGTTCCCATGGGGCACAGGGTCAGAGCTGATTTGCATATCGCCATTGTCTAACCCAGGGTGGTGTGGAGTGCATAAAAACGACGGATTTGGGCCCAGATCTTTGGACTGGGGTGAGTGTGTGACATTGATCCACATTCGGTCCATCACCTGTTGTGTTTGCATATTCCGCCCTAAGTGCGCTGGGGATGCCCAGACGTGGGTCCCAGGCACTCCACACCACTGGAGTCAAGCTAGCCGGGCTGATGAGAGGTGTTACCTCGAAACCGGTCCGGTCCTCGGATGCTTGATTCCGTTCTGGGAAGGACATGGCTTTTGTAGTTCGGACTGGACTGTTCCCATGGGGCACAGGGTCAGAGCTCATTTGCATATCGCCATTGTCTAACCCAGGGTGGTGTGGAGTGCAAAAAAACGATGGATTTGGGCCCAGATCTTTGGACTGGGGTGAGTGTGTGACATTGATCCACATTCGGTCCATCACCTGTTGTGTTTGCATATTCCGCCCTAAGTGCGCTGGGGATGCCCAGACGTGGGTCCCAGGCACTCCACACCACTGGAGTCAAGCTAGCCGGGCTGATGAGAGGTGTTACCTCAAAACCGGTCCGGTCCTCGGATGCTTGATTCCGTTCTGGGAAGGACATGGCTTTTGTAGTTCGGACTGGACTGTTCCCATGGGGCACAGGGTCAGAGCTGATTTGCATATCGCCATTGTCTAACCCAGGGTGGTGTGGAGTGCAAAAAAACGATGGATTTGGGCCCAGATCTTTGGACTGGGGTGAGTGTGTGACATTGATCCACATTCGGTCCATCACCTGTTGTGTTTGCATATTCCGCCCTAAGTGCGCTGGGGATGCCCAGACGTGGGTCCCAGGCACTCCACACCACTGGAGTCAAGCTAGCCGGGCTGATGAGAGGTGTTACCTCGAAACCGGTCCGGTCCTCGGATGCTTGATTCCGTTCTGGGAAGGACATGGCTTTTGTAGTTCGGACTGGACTGTTCCCATGGGGCACAGGGTCAGAGCTGATTTGCATATCGCCATTGTCTAACCCAGGGTGGTGTGGAGTGCAAAAAAACGATGGATTTGGGCCCAGATCTTTGGACTGGGGTGAGTGTGTGACATTGATCCACATTCGGTCCATCACCTGTTGTGTTTGCATATTCCGCCCTAAGTGCGCTGGGGATGCCCAGACGTGGGTCCCAGGCACTCCACACCACTGGAGTCAAGCTAGCCGGGCTGATGAGAGCTGTTACCTCGAAACCGGTCCGGTCCTCGGATGCTTGATTCCGTTCTGGGAAGGACATGGCTTTTGTAGTTCGGACTGGACTGTTCCCATGGGGCACAGGGTCAGAGCTGATTTGCATATCGCCATTGTCTAACCCAGGGTGGTGTGGAGTGCAAAAAAACGATGGATTTGGGCCCAGATCTTTGGACTGGGGTGAGTGTGTGACATTGATCCACATTCGGTCCATCACCTGTTGTGTTTGCATATTCCGCCCTAAGTGCGCTGGGGATGCCCAGACGTGGGTCCCAGGCACTCCACACCACTGGAGTCAAGCTAGCCGGGCTGATGAGAGGTGTTACCTCGAAACCGGTCCGGTCCTCGGATGCTTGATTCCGTTCTGGGAAGGACATGGCTTTTGTAGTTCGGACTGGACTGTTCCCATGGGGCACAGGGTCAGAGCTGATTTGCATATCGCCATTGTCTAACCCAGGGTGGTGTGGAGTGCATAAAAACGACGGATTTGGGCCCAGATCTTTGGACTGGGGTGAGTGTGTGACATTGATCCACATTCGGTCCATCACCTGTTGTGTTTGCATATTCCGCCCTAAGTGCGCTGGGGATGCCCAGACGTGGGTCCCAGGCACTCCACACCACTGGAGTCAAGCTAGCCGGGCTGATGAGAGGTGTTACCTCGAAACCGGTCCGGTCCTCGGATGCTTGATTCCGTTCTGGGAAGGACATGGCTTTTGTAGTTCGGACTGGACTGTTCCCATGGGGCACAGGGTCAGAGCTCATTTGCATATCGCCATTGTCTAACCCAGGGTGGTGTGGAGTGCAAAAAAACGATGGATTTGGGCCCAGATCTTTGGACTGGGGTGAGTGTGTGACATTGATCCACATTCGGTCCATCACCTGTTGTGTTTGCATATTCCGCCCTAAGTGCGCTGGGGATGCCCAGACGTGGGTCCCAGGCACTCCACACCACTGGAGTCAAGCTAGCCGGGCTGATGAGAGGTGTTACCTCAAAACCGGTCCGGTCCTCGGATGCTTGATTCCGTTCTGGGAAGGACATGGCTTTTGTAGTTCGGACTGGACTGTTCCCATGGGGCACAGGGTCAGAGCTGATTTGCATATCGCCATTGTCTAACCCAGGGTGGTGTGGAGTGCAAAAAAACGATGGATTTGGGCCCAGATCTTTGGACTGGGGTGAGTGTGTGACATTGATCCACATTCGGTCCATCACCTGTTGTGTTTGCATATTCCGCCCTAAGTGCGCTGGGGATGCCCAGACGTGGGTCCCAGGCACTCCACACCACTGGAGTCAAGCTAGCCGGGCTGATGAGAGGTGTTACCTCGAAACCGGTCCGGTCCTCGGATGCTTGATTCCGTTCTGGGAAGGACATGGCTTTTGTAGTTCGGACTGGACTGTTCCCATGGGGCACAGGGTCAGAGCTGATTTGCATATCGCCATTGTCTAACCCAGGGTGGTGTGGAGTGCAAAAAAACGATGGATTTGGGCCCAGATCTTTGGACTGGGGTGAGTGTGTGACATTGATCCACATTCGGTCCATCACCTGTTGTGTTTGCATATTCCGCCCTAAGTGCGCTGGGGATGCCCAGACGTGGGTCCCAGGCACTCCACACCACTGGAGTCAAGCTAGCCGGGCTGATGAGAGGTGTTACCTTGAAACCGGTCCGGTCCTCGGATGCTTGATTCCGTTCTGGGAAGGACATGGCTTTTGTAGTTCGGACTGGACTGTTCCCATGGGGCACAGGGTCAGAACTGATTTGCATATCGCCATTGTCTAACCCAGGGTGGTGTGGAGTGCAAAAAAACGATGGATTTGGGCCCAGATCTTTGGACTGGGGTGAGTGTGTGACATTGATCCACATTCGGTCCATCACCTGTTGTGTTTGCATATTCCGCCCTAAGTGCGCTGGGGATGCCCAGACGTGGGTCCCAGGCACTCCACACCACTGGAGTCAAGCTAGCCGGGCTGATGAGAGGTGTTACCTCGAAACCGGTCCGGTCCTCGGATGCTTGATTCCGTTCTGGGAAGGACATGGCTTTTGTAGTTCGGACTGGACTGTTCCCATGGGGCACAGGGTCAGAGCTGATTTGCATATCGCCATTGTCTAACCCAGGGTGGTGTGGAGTGCAAAAAAACGATGGATTTGGGCCCAGATCTTTGGACTGGGGTGAGTGTGTGACATTGATCCACATTCGGTCCATCACCTGTTGTGTTTGCATATTCCGCCCTAAGTGCGCTGGGGATGCCCAGACGTGGGTCCCAGGCACTCCACACCACTGGAGTCAAGCTAGCCGGGCTGATGAGAGGTGTTACCTCGAAACCGGTCCGGTCCTCGGATGCTTGATTCCGTTCTGGGAAGGACATGGCTTTTGTAGTTCCGACTGGACTGTTCCCATGGGGCACAGGGTCAGAGCTGATTTGCATATCGCCATTGTCTAACCCAGGGTGGTGTGGAGTGCATAAAAACGACTGATTTGGGCCCAGATCTTTGGACTGGGGTGAGTGTGTGACATTGATCCACATTCGGTCCATCACCTGTTGTGTTTGCATATTCCGCCCTAAGTGCGCTGGGGATGCCCAGACGTGAGTCCCAGGCACTCCACACCACTGGAGTCAAGCTAGCCGGGCTGATGAGAGGTGTTACCTCGAAACCGGTCCGGTCCTCGGATGCTTGATTCCGTTCTGGGAAGGACATGGCTTTTGTAGTTCGGACTGGACTGTTCCCATGGGGCACAGGGTCAGAGCTGATTTGCATATCGCCATTGTCTAACCCAGGGTGGTGTGGAGTGCAAAAAAACGATGGATTTGGGCCCAGATCTTTGGACTGGGGTGAGTGTGTGACATTGATCCACATTCGGTCCATCACCTGTTGTGTTTGCATATTCCGCCCTAAGTGCGCTGGGGATGCCCAGACGTGGGTCCCAGGCACTCCACACCACTGGAGTCAAGCTAGCCGGGCTGATGAGAGGTGTTACCTTGAAACCGGTCCGGTCCTCGGATGCTTGATTCCGTTCTGGGAAGGACATGGCTTTTGTAGTTCGGACTGGACTGTTCCCATGGGGCACAGGGTCAGAACTGATTTGCATATCGCCATTGTCTAACCCAGGGTGGTGTGGAGTGCAAAAAAACGATGGATTTGGGCCCAGATCTTTGGACTGGGGTGAGTGTGTGACATTGATCCACATTCGGTCCATCACCTGTTGTGTTTGCATATTCCGCCCTAAGTGCGCTGGGGATGCCCAGACGTGGGTCCCAGGCACTCCACACCACTGGAGTCAAGCTAGCCGGGCTGATGAGAGGTGTTACCTCGAAACCGGTCCGGTCCTCGGATGCTTGATTCCGTTCTGGGAAGGACATGGCTTTTGTAGTTCGGACTGGACTGTTCCCATGGGGCACAGGGTCAGAGCTGATTTGCATATCGCCATTGTCTAACCCAGGGTGGTGTGGAGTGCAAAAAAACGATGGATTTGGGCCCAGATCTTTGGACTGGGGTGAGTGTGTGACATTGATCCACATTCGGTCCATCACCTGTTGTGTTTGCATATTCCGCCCTAAGTGCGCTGGGGATGCCCAGACGTGGGTCCCAGGCACTCCACACCACTGGAGTCAAGCTAGCCGGGCTGATGAGAGGTGTTACCTCGAAACCGGTCCGGTCCTCGGATGCTTGATTCCGTTCTGGGAAGGACATGGCTTTTGTAGTTCGGACTGGACTGTTCCCATGGGGCACAGGGTCAGAGCTGATTTGCATATCGCCATTGTCTAACCCAGGGTGGTGTGGAGTGCAAAAAAACGATGGATTTGGGCCCAGATCTTTGGACTGGGGTGAGTGTGTGACATTGATCCACATTCGGTCCATCACCTGTTGTGTTTGCATATTCCGCCCTAAGTGCGCTGGGGATGCCCAGACGTGGGTCCCAGGCACTCCACACCACTGGAGTCAAGCTAGCCGGGCTGATGAGAGGTGTTACCTCGAAACCGGTCCGGTCCTCGGATGCTTGATTCCGTTCTGGGAAAGACATGGCTTTTGTAGTTCGGACTGGACTGTTCCCATGGGGCACAGGGTCAGAGCTGATTTGCATATCGCCATTGTCTAACCCAGGGTGGTGTGGAGTGCAAAAAAACGATGGATTTGGGCCCAGATCTTTGGACTGGGGTGAGTGTGTGACATTGATCCACATTCGGTCCATCACCTGTTGTGTTTGCATAAGCCGATCCTTTTGTGGCACCGTATTTGGACTAAAACGCAATGCCACTTATCCCGTTCACTAATAACCGACTGCTTATCCCTGGCAAATTGGAGCAAAATTCCTTGGTTACTATACGTCTCTAATTTCCTCAAGGATTTGAACTGTACATCTTACTTCTTTGAGCCCACCACTATGTCAGACATCACCAGGAAAGACCTGAAAAATCTCTGCCTAATCCATCTCAGAGATTTGCGTCCCTAGAAGTAATTAAACCATCTAATGTGCAGATCCTAACGGTCCAGTCAGCTCCTGGTATTCAACCATACCTCACTTTTTTCTTAACCAACCACGAAAAATATGTTTTGAATAGGTTTCGATTTAATTCTTTTTTTCACCTTGTTACTTTCCCCAATGAATTTGACTGGTCGCATGATTTAACCGCATCGCTGCGGCGGCTTTTCCCGCTGTGCGCGGCAGATTTGAAATTACCGCGTTACGTGACGAGCTGGCCTTGTCATCCGCGCACGACAGGTAAGCGCGATGACGAGCCCAGCTTGTCAATAGCCTCGAAGGGGTTAATGAAATGTCCATGTGACGGAATATCATCCCAGTGCACTATGTATGTAACTTTGTTCTGCAGATTTTATGAGCACCCCCGCAAGCGCTGGATTATCCCCTTCCTTCGAGAAATGGGCCTGAGAACCTGCCGGCCCGCTTATTTGGCCCTGCAGTTACTAGATTCCTAATACGCTGCTAAGTGTGTAGCCTGTTTTTTAAAATCATGTTTAAAAATCCGCTGTAAAGTTTGAGCTTCTGTTTACATGATTCCATACTCCCTTGTACAGCATTTTAATGAATTATTTTTACTAAAGGTTTTTAAATGTTTAACAGTTTTTATCTGTATCAAAATATCGTGAATTTCACATGTATTGCAATATTTTATGTACTTTTTATAGTTCTGTTATGTGATAACCGAATAAAAGTTTTGATACGATACGACTAATGAGGACTGACCATTTGACACAAATTTGTTTCCACCTACTAGCTCTTGGCTGTTCCAAAATAGCAAATGTGAACAAATTATATTTTTTTCTTGTGTAACCCGATTATCAAGTAGCTGCATGTCATGTGAGATTGCAGTCTTCATTTTTTAATTACACCATGTTGAATTCTGGGACTGAAAATGTTTCTCTTTTAAGCTTGACAGTACAGCTGAAAAATGATAGCAAGTAAAGTGGTAATGCGGCTAAATGAGAAGGACATTGAATATGTTTTGTGGGCATCAAAAGTGCATTAGTCAACAACTTGAAGAGAATCAGTACTTCCCAGGCACCTGCAGTGCAAACCTCAGTCAAACACAAAATAGCGACAGGTACAATAGTACACCTGTACACTGCTACAAGCACAGGTGTACTAGATCACTTCCTAAGGAGCCAAGAGAAGTGCATTCGAATTTGAGGGAAACATTTCAAAATAAGAACAAAATCAATGAGAAAAAATTCATTAGTCTAGATCTCATGTTGGTTTTTGGTGTTGGATGCATCGTCTATTCGGTTTGCTTATGGGGCCGTGTTATTTGATGGCGGCAAGCCTGGTTGCCACTGGTAATAGCACACACTTGCCTTGCACTATAGGATTGAGTATTTGACATTTTGCAAAAATTCAAAATTAGTACATAACACTACAAGGCCATATAAGTAAAGTTAGTAGTGTGCCAAAAAATGGCCCATATTGGCAGTATTTAGTAGCACCTACATACCAAGTGTTAACACTTACCGGCACAGAATATGACAAGTTATTCACTTGTTGGCTAAGTTAGCAGAGTATTTACCTGTCACATCACACCCTTCGTAGTAACTTTCACTCTGCTTTATAGGAATACCAAATATTATGGATTACACATTGCTATAGTATATTGTATCTCCTACTATTCAATGGTTACCTTTTAGCCATTGACCATTTCAAATTCGTTTTTTTAATTGTATTTGGCATGGTCTATCAGTAGGACTATCTACAATTGGGATTTTTAATGAACCCTTTCACATCTAATTTATTTTGGGGATACCAAATATAATCACCCATACAAACTATAATACTTAGTACCCCGTTGGTTTTGGGGGATAAAACATTCCAGGCTTCATTTGGACATGTTTTTTTTTTTGTCAAATCTGTTTATTGGCATTTTAGGGTTTCATAATACAGTAGAAACTTCAACCATTGCAGTACAGCTGTCTGGGCATGTCAATTAAGCATTCACATACATAGTAACATTATATGTTGGGATCACAATGACTCAGTTGTGTTATCTCAGAGACAGAGGATAATCGCCCGAAGCTGGCTAGATCGTGGAGTGCCTAAGCAGTCAAAACTCCAGAATTGTCCATGACTGTCCTCGCGCTGGACCCTGTACGAGTAGCAAGATTTGGGAGGGCCCCCCAACTTGGACTTGCATACAGAAGTAATATTTATATTACAACAGTAAAGAAAACTGAAACAACAGTAGCAGAACCACAGTCACATGCTAACCCCCCGCGCACACACGCACCCCAAGTCACAGCTGCACCTGCACTTTTAACCTATGTGCCCCAGTGGAGCAGTGGTTGTACCCAACAAACTATCAGGACAGGAGAACAGCTCACGGTACGCTCCACCCCCAAGGGCGCCCGCCTAAACATCCACACTGCTCACACCGCCTTTCCCAACTGGCAACTGTAAGGTGTTAAGCATGTGCTCCTTGGGGGTGCGCCTAAAATGATGTAAAATGTACTCAGGTCAGTCAAAAGGTATAGTACGACCAGCGCATTTCCTAAGCAGCCCACTGATTGCACTCTAGTAAGTGCCCAGCCCAGGGTTGCTCCACAGGAGGTGGAGGAGTCCCACACCCATCTCACCGCACCTGGGGCATGACGTGTCTGAGCGATGGAAATACTTGTTGATTAGCTCAGGTGTGAGATAGGCTCTATGAACAACGTAAAGTTGTATCTGGCGAAAGCACACGTTTCTGGGAATGCGCACCTGGCTTTTAAGGATTCTCTCCCACTCCTTGTCAGAGAGCGACCTTCCCAGGTCTCGCTCCCATTTACCTCTGAGAGGGGCCAATCTGGGCGTTGCGTGCGTCCGTAACGGCGCAGCTAACCAACGGAACAGATGTTTGCCCCTTCCCATGACGTGGAGGTACTGCATGGTTAAGTGCTGTTCAGGATCCATCACCACATCTCCCTACCTGGCCGTCAGCTTCGCTACTAGGGAGCGATGTAGTAGGAACCCCCCCCGGGGGGGAGCTCGTCCTCAGAGACCAGCGTCTCATATGCCACTAGTGCTACATCTCTGTAAAGGTCTCCAAGTGTCTGGACGTCTACTTCCCTCCAATGTTCTAGCATGGAGCGTGTGAGAACCCCCTCGCCGCTTGGGGAACCCTCCATGGGTATAGCAGGCACGTATGGAAGCATGTTCCTTGTGAGGGACAAGGCTCTGTGGAAGCATTTATACGCCACCACCAGCAGTAGCGGAGTGGGTCGCTCAGGTGCTGCCAGAGGGTGGAAGAGTTTGGTTACACGCTCTAGAGAATATTGTGGCATGCCTGTGGCTTTATCGTCCCTGCCCCTATCTGCCAACCAGCGGGTGACCCATTTGAGCTGTGCGGCCAGATAGTTATGCTCGAAGCAGGGGGTGGCCAGTCCCCCCCTATCCATGAGCAGGAATAATTTCACCATTGCCAGGCTGTGCCGGGACGTACCCCAGATGAAGTCCCGTAGGACCGCATTAAGCGTCGAAAAGAAGGAGGCCGGGATAAATAGAGGCAGATTAACAAAATAGTACAGGAGTCGGGGAAGCATGACCATTTTGGCAAGGGCCACTCTGCCCATGGTCGTCAGCGGGAGCGTGACCAAAAGCATATCTGAGACCTAAGCGCTGCAACCGCCCGTCCTAGATTCCCGTCAAATAAGTCAGGCGGCTGGAGGTAGATCTGGATCCCCAGGTACTTAAATATGTCAGCCTTCCATTGTACTCTCGGGCCTTGGAGGCAATACCCCGGATCCTCTACCCCTCTGCCAAATGCATAAAGGCAGGATTTGCCCGCATTCACCTGGAACACCGAGACATCTGCGAACTGGCATAACAATGGGGCTAGTTGTTCCGGTATGCATCCCACATCCCTCACAAACACCAATAGGCCATCTCCATAAAGCGATACCTGATGGGTGGCATCGCCCAAAGGAATTCAGCCGCTGAGGGTCTGCCGCATGGCTGTCGCCAGGGGTTCGATAGGCAGCACAAACAGTAACGGGGATAGAGGGCATCCCACCTCCGATATGTAGGGGCCTAGCCACACTTGGAATACCGGGTTTTTGTGGAGGAGATCGACCATCTGCAGGATATCTATGTCAAGCTCATAGCGCGTTAGTGCCGCGGACAGGTAACCCCACTCCAGGCAATCAAAGGCCTTCTCCAGGTCTAATATCAGGAACTTTGCCCTCGGCCGCCACCCTGAAGTACCTCCTGAGGTTCAAGGACGTGGATCTCGCTGGCACAAACCTGTTTTGATCAGAGTGTATTAAGTGGGGCACCACCGGTGCCAGCCGCTCCACAAGTATATTTGCGAAGACTTTATAGTCTTCGCATGTTGAGCATTGCCAAAGGCCTATATGAGCCCAAGGCTGTGGGATCCCTGTCCGGCTTGCTCAAGGAGACCAGGAATGCTTCCCGCATGGAGGGAGGTAACAAGCCCTCGTCTATTGCTGTGTTATATAGCTGAAGAAGTAAGGGCGCAAGAGTTTCCCTGTTTGCCTTATAGTATTCGGCGGGCAGGCCGTCCGACCCTGGAGTTTTTCCAGACGCCATAGCCTGAATCGCTTCCCCCACTTCCTCCAGCGTGAGGGCCAGTGCCTCGTGCCTTATATAGCTGCGTGTAATGACCAGTCAGGGCACGGTGTATTTCGTGCTGCGTGTACACCATCTCCCCCTCTGCTGTGCAAGGAGCTGCTATCAGGGCACCACGCCCTTCTCTCTGTATCAGCCAGGCTAACAACCGGCCGGCTCTGTCCGCTCTGGTGTGCTTTTTGGCCGTGTGCGCCGCATAGTTATGGCACCTCAGCTGCTCCGGAAGAACCGCATGCTTAGCGCGGAAGTCGCTCTGTGTTTGTGAATGCTCACCTGTCCCCTCACGCTCCCGTTCGTACCGCAGGAGCTCAGCCTCCAGGCACGTCAGGGAAGTAGAAAGTGTTTTGCGTATATTCCACGTGGCCACCATGCATTGCCCCCGGATGGCCACCTTGTGTGTGTCCCACTCAACCATGGCATTACTCGCAGTCCCTTTCATTGACCTCAAAGTAGGCATGGATGGCTGTGCCCAACGAGGAGCAGAACTCTGCATCCTCCAGTGCGGTAGGCTGTAGCCTCCATGTGGGTACAGGTGGAGGGTCCACCTCCCAACTAATCTGGAACCATAGGGGGTTATGATCAGAATGTGTTCTCCCCAGATACTCTGACTTGGCAAGGAGTGGGAGCAGGGACAGGGTGCCGACAATCCTATCTAACCAGACATGCAAGTCGTGAACTGATGAGTAATAGGAGTATACCCTGTCCATTGGATGCTGCGCTCGCCATAGGTCATGTTTCTCCCAGTGTGAGAGCCAGTCCCAGAACGCTTGCGCGTTGGACATCACCGCTGCAGCTCGGAGGGGGGGAAAGAGCGATCCTGGTGAACGTCCAGCACCATATTGAAGTCCCTGCCAAGTAGCCAGGGGAGGCCAGCGTATGAGTGAAGGACCTGATTCAAGCTCGCTAGGCAGGAGGGTTGGTCTGTGTTCGGGGCGTAAAGGGATCCTAAGAGGACTTCCTTACCATTCAGCCGCCCCCGCACTTGGGAGTACCTTCCCTCCTGATCCACCTTTGCTTCTTTGCAAATGAAGGGGATGCCTGCCTCCACTCATACCAATGTGCCTCATACATGTACAGAAAAGGCTGTGCCATAAATTTGCCCCCTCCAGTGCCTGCGGAGTTTGTCGAGCTCTACCTGGGTCATTTGGATCTCTTGGAGGAGGGCAATCCGCACCGCATGCCGATGCAGATAGGAGAAGACAGAGTAACTGCGTGACGGGGTGTGCATACCGTGGATATTCCAGGTCATTATGTTAGTGTGTGTCATGTGTCTGGACGCGCCGCACCCACACGGGGCCAGGGGGACACCTCGAAGGGGGGCCTACGGGCACCATCAGGGAAGGGGGTATCAATATGCCGCAACTGAAACATGAGAACAATTACAAACAGTGCAACTAAAAGGGCAAGTCCCCAAGGGGGCATAAGTCCAAACCTCAAGAAGATCCACCAATTAGAAAATGTTAGTCCAGCGCAGTAGCTGTCTGGGTGAGTGTGCTGCCAGCAACCAAGCTGTATTGCTCCCCTATCACCGACCTCCCGGGCATTCAAGAGGTGCATCGGGAAGTACAGGCTGTTTAAACGCACAGGGCCAGTGTGGGTCATTAGCGGGAGAGCCCGCGAGTGCAGCAGCTACGCAGCGCGTTCTAACTACGGACCGGCAGGCACGGCCGCATATGTTTAACTGTATGTCATCGTATGGCAGCGCAAACGCACTTGGCATAGAACACATTGCAGCAGCGCATACATCAACATTTCTAGAAGGATACGAAAAGAATATTCGGAGACATGGTCCCTGCATGGCTGCCATAGTTCACTGTTCAGTCACATCAGCTGGTCAGCCGTTTGGAGTGTCACCACTGGCATGTTCATGTCTTCGGAAATTACAGTGGATGGGGACAATGAGCCACTCATTTCCAGGTCGCTGTGTTGCTGGGGATCCAGGCGGATAGCACTATTCACTGCTCCCAGGATCGCAACCGCCTCAAGTGCTTCCTGCCGTTCCAGCCGCATCTTCTCCGGGCTGGGTGCAATTGGGCCAAGGTCCGTGCCCCGACAGGCCCCTCTCCGTCTGCGTCTCCTCGGTCACTGCTCCTGCCACCCACCTTCCTCCGGGCCTGCGGGTCTTGCTCCTTTCCATTGTCCCGTCTCCTCCAGCCAGTCCCAGACTACCGATGGGTCATCAAAAAAGCGGACACCCTCCTTCAAGACCACACGGAGGCGAAAGGGGAACAGCAAGGAATAGGGCAGCTCTAGTTCTCTCAGTTGTCGCTTCACAGCCATGTACGTGCTCCTCCTTCTTTGCACTGCTGCAGTGTAATCTGGGAAGAACACCACTCGGCTTTTCCCCACTGTGAGATCACCCAGTTTCCTGGTTTCGCAGAGCACCATGTCCCGATCTCGATAATTGAGGAGTTTGAAGAGGAATGGGTGAGGCCGAGCTCCCGACCTAGGCTTCTGCGCTGGCACTCTTTGCGCTCTTTCTACCACAAAGTGCGGGGACAGCACCCCCGGGGCAAAAGCTCACGCAACCAGTTCTCAGGGAACTGCTCTGGGTCTTTCCCTTCTTCTCCCTCCGGAAGTCCTACCACCCAGACATTGTTGCGCCGAGAGCGCCCTTCTGCGTCCTCAATGCGATCTTCCAGCACATGAACCCTGTCGATTATATCTTGGAGCGCTGAAGCGTGATTTTGCACCACAGGTTGTAGTTTCTGGAGCGACTGACTCTGCACGGTGACTGACTCCGACAGCTTGCGATGGTCAGCATGGAGAAGGGTAAAGTCAGACGTGACTTTATCAATCCGGGCCTCCAAGGACACTGTAGTTTGCTCCAGAGTAGAGCCAGTGCGCTCCACTGCCACCAGTACAGAGTCCATCTTAGCTGCAAGGGCCGCCACTGGCTCTATGCTACCACCCTGATGTCCGTGTGAAGAGCCAAGATCGCCAGCCGCCTGCTATTTATTGTGCAACTTATCCCTGAGCCTGTCCATTACCAGCTGATGCGCAGTAGGCATTCACCGAGCGGGTCACGCACCCTAAGTCACCGAATCCCCGTTCCAAATCCTCCACTTAGGTGTCCGGGCCGCACCGGTCCTTCAACGGCGTCAACAGAAGATGGACTGCACACTCCCAAGGGTGGGTGCTGCCGCTGGAAGGGGTTACAACCCCAGTCAGTGGGACAGAGTCTGAAGGCGGCACAGATGTTGGTCTAGCTTCCCCCAGTTGCACCGGGTGAGCTGTCGTCTCCGCTGCCCCTGGGCATCAGGACTCCAACGAAGACTCCAGATGAAGTGTTCTACCGTGCCGCAGGAAGTAGTTCAGCATGCCCAGGCCATTGTGGAATACTTGATGCGCCACGTGCCCCAGCCACCTCCGGCCTCTCGGGGTCTCCTCTCCTCGCGCTGTGGCTCCACCGCCGTGAATGCACCGCCGCCACTCTATCCGCACCTAGCAAGTCTCTGCCCTCAAAATGGCACACGGGACGCAAGATGGCAGGCCACCACCGCCAGAGCCTCACCAGTCAGGATCTGCACAGCGCCTTCAGGCACCTTCAACCCACCAGTAGCGCTGAGGGTTTTTGGCCCCTCAGTTGTTGCAGCCAACACAATGCAGCGCCGTGGTCACGGTTCCACCAATGAGGGAGTGCCCCTTCACTCCACACTAAGCGCACCTCACAGTGTGACTGCCCGGTCTTCCAGAGCCCGCAGGCCGGGTCTTCAGCGTGCTACACCACACCTCCCACCTTTGTGGCCCTCCCAGACTTTACTGCGCTTCCAGCCACACGGGGGATCGTAGACCTTCACCTCCTCGCCAGGGACACACCGCCACCACGGGCCAAAGCAGGGGTCATGCCCAATCCTCCTTCTAGTGTACCGGTGCCTGGCTGCAGATCCCCCTTACTTCCAGCACCCCCAGGCTCCTAGGGGGCATCCCCGCTTAGCTCTGCTCACATGAACCAAAGATGGGCGGCCTCCTGGGTTTCCAAATGTCCGCCACAGTTCTGAGACGTCTTGCCAGGCGCCCCTGTCCCCCTCAGAACAGGGCACCACCAGGTCCTCCCGGGTCCTCAATCCGCCCCCAGTCCTCCGCAGGGGTCCGCCTCCATGACGCGAGGCCCAGTTCACGGCTCATTCCTACTCGAGTGCGGGAAGTCGCGAGGGCTCCCCAGCCGGCCCTCACTACGGCGCCAGCAGCCACAATAATTCTCTGCCCCGACACTCCGCTCAAGCCCTCACAGCAGGCCTCAGAAGTTCCAGGCCTGGGCGCCCTGGCCGCAGTTTCGTCACCCTCGCGCGCCCACCATCCACACGGGGCCGCGCTTTGTCAGCAGCCCCGAGCCGGGGGCACAGCCAGTCCCGCCCGCAGCTCTGATCGAGCAATTATTCCGGGGGTGTCCGGCTCCATCAGGGCGATGCTCTGTTGATTCCCGGCAGCTGCAGATGTGCCGCGATGCCTCCTCCGGACTCGCCAGCAACCGCTGAGCCCTGGTCGCTTTTCTCGCTCAAGGCCCCAGGGTCCACCCTGCAGCAGTCTAGCCTCGGGGGCCTCCTCAGCGCTCTCAAGGCAATTTATTTATTTATTTATGCTATTTATAAAGCGCTCTGCAACCCTACGGGCATCCTGGCGCTGTAAAAGTGCAACTGAAAAATGAGCATCATGGGGCAAGATGGGGGGTTAGCAGTTTACTCCTGGGGCAGTTAAACTTTAGGGTAGAGCCATGTCTTTGCCTTTTTCCGGAAAGGCATCAGTTCGCTTGTTTTCCAATTGCAATAGGGAGGCTATTCCAGAGATGGGCTGCCGCTATACTAAAGTCTGCCACCATGAGTGGTTTTCCTGATCCTAGGTATGCTAATGAGGTTAGTGGAAGAGGAGCGGAGGGTCCGTGTGGGCTCATACCATTTGAATTTATTTTGTAACGGTTTAGGACCCAGCCCATGCACTGCCTTGAAGACAGTGCATAGAGATTTAAAGAGGATCCTCTGATGCACAGGCAGCCAGTGTAGCTCAGCCAATGCAAGAGTAGTGGAGGATCTTCGTCGTCTGAGAAAGAGCCATTTTCGCTGCCGCCGCCTGGATGCTCTGGAGTCTGGAAATCAAGTATGCAGGGGATTCCAGTAGCAGAGCGTTACAGTAATCCAGGCGGCTGAGAATAGTTCTCCTGACTACGGTAGCTCTAGTCTGTGCTGGGAGGAGAGGCAGCAGCCTTCGAAGGCCTCGCATTAAGGCGAAGCAGCTGCTCACCTGCCTGTTGTCGTTGGTCTCTGGACTCAGGTTGTCATTAAAACGTACCCCTAGATTCCGCACTGTTTTTACTGGAGTCAGTAACTCACCTGAGTCCAGAGGCCAAAAGTCAACAGGCAGGCTTCTAGCAATTCTTCCTACTTTGCAATGCATTATCTCAGTTTTACCACTGTTGAACTGTAATGAATTACTTTTTAGCCAAGTTGTCATTTCCAGCATGCAGGTGTGGAAAGTCTCAAGTGATTCTGCATGAGCACCATCAAGAGAAATCATCAGCTGCATGTCATCCGCATAGTTGATCACGCTAATGCTGTGAGCCTTGATGATGCCCATCAGGGGTTGCATGTTGTCGAGTTTAGCCAGACTGACTAACCTGGATATCCGGTACAGCAGGAGCGAGGCCGAAGCAAACTTCCTTCCTCCCTGGATACGGTACTACAGACGAGCGCAAGACTTACACTCGCATATAGGACCCCACCCCGGGAAGGGGAAAAGTGGATAAATAAAATATAAAGATGTGGCAGCCAGAAACCATCTACAGGACTTGACAGCAGGAGAAACGCCAAACGTAGAGGTCGTAAGTAGGTACCTGCACAGGAATACAAGAGCAAGACAGTTACCTTTTGCCCTCCCACTCTCTACCTTTCTCTGTATTAGATAGGAGGACTGGCACTTACTCAATAAGGCTTCCACTCTTGCATAATGAAAAAGAAGGCAAAATAGGAAAAAGAAAAGAAAAGAAAAGAAGAAAGGATCTGCCCAGAATCCTTATATCAGGAAAGAAGCACAAGACTTCTACAATACTCTTCAGTGATGCCACAGATTGGTGTACTAAACCATAAGATCAAAAGATCCAGTAGGATGTTCCAAAAATCAGACTCAAAGCAAACCCAATGTTACAGAGTTCTGGATCCGAGCCACTCAACAGCTCATGGGAAATCCACAAAATGTTCAGCAAGGTACCATTGCCAAAAAACAACAAATGTCAAAAATAGTTTTACAAAATAACCAGAAGAGTTTCAAAAATCACCCTTCTATACTAGCAACCGCTAGAATACACACGGACTAAATGTCAGGCACTGGAGTTAATAGTGATAAACAGCACACTTCATAGTCATTGCTCCGAATTCAGGGCTCAACTTGTACTCCAGCTCACCCCACGGCTCCACAGCCGATATCCGTGTAAACGCGGCTCTTCTACGCTGCCTTGCTTCCAGCGCGGCTCTCTGGCAGCGCGGCTACCCGACGCTGCCTCTCTCTCTCTTCAACACCAGCGCGGCTCTCTGGCAGCTGCTGATCCCAGCGTCCTCAATCCAACAAAGCGGGCAAGAAAGAAAGTTTCCCGACTCCGTTTCACTAAACACAATCCAGGGCATGCACGAGATTCACGAGGCTCAGTCCAAAAGTTACGAAGAAACACAGGTGACAAGCACCGCGGCAAGCGCTGGGAAGGCAGATATAGAAAACGGACATAGACAGGTAGAGACAGAGAAAAAGGACTACAACAAGCATTCTGAGATTTGTAGTTCCACTATCTGGCTTAAAACGTGACAGAACCCCCTCTCAATGACCGACGTCTCGGCGGTCCACCAGGCTTCGTAGGGAATTTAGCGTGGAAACGCCGTAACAACCCAGGACAGTGCAAGTTACCAAGAGGTTCCCAAGAACGCTCCTCAGGGCCATACCCCTTCCAATCAATCAGATATTGTAAGGCTCCCCTCACCCTTCTGGAATCCAGTACGGCTTTGACTTCATACTCAACATCCCCTTCCACCGTCACCGGCGGAGGTTTAGCTACAGCTCTTGTCCCTTGGATATATGGTTTCAGCAAGGACACATGGAAAACGGGATGAATGTGCCAAGAAGAAGGAAGCTTTAATTTCATGGCTACTGGATTAATCACAGCAACGATGGGATATGGACCCACAAACTTAGGTTGTAAACGTGTGTTGCCCTTCACTCTCAAGTGTTTAGTACTCAACCATACCTTGTCTCCCACTACATAGCAAGGTTCTGGGGTTCTCTTTCTGTCTGCCTGCATTTTGTCACGGTTTCTGGCTGCCTCCAATTGCTCTTTGGCAGACTTCAAGACGGATTGAAGATGGGCATGATGTTGTTGTATGGAGGGATGAGAGGAGGGGCATAACTGATCAAATGGCAAAGAATTGGGGTGATACCCAGTGAGACAAAAGAAAGGAGAGCATCCTAACGAAGAGTGAGTCGTGTTATTATAGGCAAACTCAGCCATCCACAACAACGTCCTCCACTCTTCCTCCTGTTGTAATGTAAAGCACCTTAAATACTGCTCTAGCGTCTGATTCAGTCTTTCTGTTTTACCATCCGTCTGCGGATGGTAACTTGTTGGTAGTCTAGCATCTATTTTCATCACTTCACACAATGCTTTCCAGAACCTTGAAGTGAACTGAGTGCCTCTATCTGTTATTAGAACAGAAGGAAGCCCATGCAACCGTACTACATTCTGTAGAAAGACTATAGCTAATTCACCTGAGGTGGGCAATTTGGGTAATGCAATAAAATGACCCATTTTGGTGAGATGGTCTACCACCACTAGAATGGTGTTGTTGCCGAAACTGATAGGCATTTCCACTATGAAGTCCATTGAAACTGTATGCCATGGATAGGGAGGAACAGGTATAGGCCGCAACAATCCAGTGCTTCTTTGATGTTGTGCTTTAGCCTGGATACATATGGGACACTTGGTAACGTATTCTTCAATATCTTTCCGCATGGTTTCCCACCAAAAGTACCGGGAGGTAGTCTGGAAAGTCTTGAGTATACCTGGATGTCCACTCAAAGATGAGTCATGGGTCCATCGAAGGACTAAACCCTGCACTTCATGGTCTGGTAGGAACAACTGATTGTTTCTGAAGAGGAGTTTATCTTTCTTCTGCCGTTGCAGTGGCTCCTTGGCTAACCAGGCTTGTGCGTCCAAAAGGCTGCTTTTGTCTTCGACTAGTTTCAGGAAATCCGCAGGACCGACAATCGCTGCTACTGTTTGATTGAAGGACGCTCTGTGTAAAAGAAAGGGGGGATCTTCCATCTCTGAAGGCTGGTTCTTTAGCACTGATTCAGGTCTTGATAAAGCATCCGCTTTGCCATTTTGTGGGCCAGGACGATACTTGATTATGAAATCAAAATCAGAGAAAAAAAGCGACCACCGCAATTGGCGAGGTGTTAAAGGTTTTGTACTCTTCAAGAAGAGAAGGTTTCTATGATCAGTAAAGATTTCCACGGTGTGTCTTGCCCCCAACAAATGATGTCTCCATTCTTCGCATGCGCGCTTGATCGCCAATAACTCCTTATCAGTTATGCTGTAATTGATCTCACTAGAAGACAATTTTCTGGAGAAATAGGCTACTGGATGCAGCTGGCCTGTATCCGGATTCCGCTGGGATAATACACCTCCAATAGCAAAATACGACGCATCAGTTTCCAACACAAATGGCTGACTGGCATCTGGATGGCGTAAGATGGGTGCCGAAATGAAACATGTTTTCAGAGTTTTAAAAGCTTGTTCTGCAGCTTCAGTCCACTTGAATGTAGCTCCTTTCCTCAAGAGAAGGGTTAATGGCTGTATAATCCTGGAAAATCCTTGTATAAATCGCCGATAAAAGTTAGCAAAACCAATGAAGCTTTGCAACGCTTTTACACTAGCTGGTGATTCCCATTGTGTGATGGCTTGAATCTTTTTATGATCCATTTGTAATCCCTTAGGGCCAATGATGTATTCAAGGAATTCTACTTCAGTGGCATGGAACAAACATTTCTCCAATTTGGCGTATAATTCGTGCCTTTGGAGCCTTTCCAATACTTCCATTACATGCTTACATGATCCTCCTGCGTGGCAGAGTAGATGAGGATGTCATCAATATAAACTATGCATGATACATCCAATAAACCCCTCAGCACCTCATCCATAAAATATTGAAATGCCGCCGGGGCATTGCACAAGCCAAAGGGCATCACCTGATATTCGTAGAGCCCATATTTAGTGCGGAAAGCAGTCTTCCATTCGTCACCACGACGAACCTGCACCAAATGGTATGCCCCCCGCAGATCAAGTTTGGTGAAGATTGTCGCATCCTTTAGCTGATCCAATAGCACTGGTATCAATGGAAGAGGGTATCTGTTCTTCCTGGTTACCCTATTGATGGCTCTGTAGTCAATACAGGTTCGCAAACCCCCTTCTTTCTTCGGGATAAAGAACAGAGGAGATGATGCTGGAGACGTGGAGGGACGTATGAAACCTGAGGCTAAGAGCTTCTTTAGATACTCCTGAAGGTAAACATTTTCTGCCTCTGTGAGAGCGTATATTCTGCTACATGGAATGTTGGCCCCAGGTTCTAACTCGATCACACAATCATAATCCCGATGAGGGGGTAGTTTGCTGGCTTCTTTCTCATCGAAGACGTCTCGATAATGGCTATACACCTCAGGAAGAGAGGAGATGGCATTCACTTCGAGATGTATTCCTGCTCCTGCTAGAGTGCTTGCTGGGGTTTCCACGTGTATGGTCTCATGGATACAAGGGAGGGAACAATGGTCCTTGCAGTACGTGGAACTCAAGGTGATAGTACGAGCAGCCCATTTAACAACAGGATCATGCAAAGTTAACCAGGGCATTCCCAAAATTAGCTTGAACTGCGGGGCATCTATCAAATCAAAGGATATATATTCATGATGATTTTGTCCCACTCGCATCACCAACTGACTTGTATGGTAACACACCGGCCCGGAAGTTAAGTCAGACCCATCCACGGCCTTCACAGCTTCAGGGGTCTCTTTTTGGATACAAGGAATTCCAAGTCTTTTGGCATATTGCAGATCAATAAAGTTTCCTGTTGCTCCACTATCCAACATGGCATGTACCATCACAGGTTGACCACCTGGCCATTGTATTGTAACGCAGACATTCATGTGGGGTACAGCTGGCTGCATTGTATTGGCTACGGCATGGTAGACCTCTTGTTCGGTGTCTGAGCTCAATCAAGGGGTCTGGGACTCACTTGAGCATTCTCGTTTCCCGCCACGTTGAGGGGATGTTCCACCACGGAAAGAGAACGGGTACCTTTGGTCTTTGCTCTACATTCTCTAATGAAGTGTCCAGATTTCCCACAGTACATGCAGAGTTTTAGATTGCGTCTGCGAGTACGCTCTTCTGGAGATAAGGGTCCTCTTACACCTCCGATTTGCATTGGTTCAGGGGTATCGGAGGTTGTAGCGCTTTCTGCAGCAGCTTTAGGTTTTACCATGGGAAACCGGAAATCATACCAATGTTTGTCGCCCCTGCGTTCTTGTAATCGATGATCCAGCTGAACTGTGAGGTCAATCAATTCTTCACAGGTAGTAGGCAACGTAACTACCTGCGCCAATACATCCTTTAATTCACCTCGCAATCCTTGATAGAACAAGGAGATTCTCTTCGAGGTTGGCCAATCAGTTTCAACAACAAGACGATTAAAATTGGTAATGTAAGACAACAAGTCTTGGGATCCTTGTTTCAATGTAATCAACTCCCTATCTAACGACAGCATATGTGCCTTACGATCAAACAATTTACGCATCTCATCACAAAACCCCTCAAAGTCGTCTAATACGGGATCCTTCCTTTCAATGAGCGGGAACGACCAACTAGCTGCGTTACCCCCCAAATATGACAACATAAAGGCTGTTTTGGAGTGGTCATCAGGGAATACCGTTGGCTTACATAAAAAATGTAACCTACACTGACCCAGGAAGGTACCAAATTTCTTAGGGTCCCCCAAAAACCTTTCTGGAGGCGCCAGAGGCAATTGAATTGGTTGTACTACTTGAATGGTAGAAGGCCCTTGCCCTCCTCCCTGTATAGTGGGGTTCTGAGTGTGCGTCGGAGGTTGGAAAGTAGCTTCTTTAATGTAATGGGCTCCTCTTGAACCAGCAGGACTGGTACGTGCCATTCCTGCTACTTCCTGACGTAGAGTACCCATCTCCTTTCTCATTTCATGATTTTCCCCTCTAACGGCATCTACCTCCACCCGTAAAGCGTTAAGGGCTTCTAACATAGATGCTAAAACATTCTCAGTCTCCATCGCTCAGGATGTAGTAGAACGTGGGCTTGTCACTCTGTCGAGTTTAGCCAGACTGACTAACCTGGATATCCGGTACAGCAGGAGCGAGGCCGAAGCAAACTTCCTTCCTCCCTGGATACGGTACTACAGACGAGCGCAAGACTTACACTCGCATATAGGACCCCACCCCGGGAAGGGGAAAAGTGGATAAATAAAATATAAAGATGTGGCAGCCAGAAACCATCTACAGGACTTGACAGCAGGAGAAACGCCAAACGTAGAGGTCGTACGTAGGTACCTGCACAGGAATACAAGAACAAGACAGTTACCTTTTGCTCTCCCACTCTCTACCTTTCTCTGTATTAGATAGGAGGACTGGCACTTACTCAATAAGGCTTCCACTCTTGCATAATGAAAAAGAAGGCAAAATAGGAAAAATAAAAGAAAAGAAAAGAAGAAAGGATCTGCCCAGAATCCTTATATCAGGAAAGAAGCACAAGACTTCTACAGTACTCTTCAGTGATGCCACAGATTGGTGTACTAAACCATAAGATCAAAAGATCCAGTAGGATGTTCCAAAAATCAGACTCAAAGCAAACCCAATGTTACAGAGTTCTGGATCCGAGCCACTCAACAGCTCATGGGAAATCCACAAAATGTTCAGCAAGGTACCATTGCCAAAAAACAACAAATGTCAAAAATAGTTTTACAAAATAACCAGAAGAGTTTCAAAAATCACCCTTGTATACTAGCAACCGCTAGAATACACACGGACTAAATGTCAGGCACTGGAGTTAATAGTGATAAACAGCACACTTCATAGTCATTGCTCCGAATTCAGGGCTCAACTTGTACTCCAGCTCACCCCACGGCTCCACAGCCGATATCCGTGTAAACGCGGCTCTTCTACGCTGCCTTGCTTCCAGCGCGGCTCTCTGGCAGCGCGGCTCCCCGACGCTGCCTCTCTCTCTCTTCAACACCAGCGCGGCTCTCTGGCAGCGCGGCTCCCCGACGCTGCCTCCGCTGATCCCAGCGTCCGCAATCCAACAAAGCGGGCAAGAAAGAAAGTTTCCCGACTCCGTTTCACTAAACACAATCCAGGGCATGCACGAGATTCACGAGGCTCAGTCCAAAAGTTACGAAGAAACACAGGTGACAAGCACCGCGGCAAGCGCTGGGAAGGCAGATATAGAAAACGGACATAGACAGGTAGAGACAGAGAAAAGGGACTACAACAAGCATTCTGGGATTTGTAGTTCCACTATCTGGCTTAAAACGTGACACATGTAAACATTAAAAAGGATCGGACTGATCGCAGACCCCTGTGGAACTCCATGTGGAACTATAGCAAACTCAGACTGGTATGGAGGGAGTGTCACTGGCTGCCATCTATCCGTCAAGTAAGAGTGGAACCAGTCAAGCGCCACTCCCTCAACTCCAAAGCTTTTCAGCCTTGTCAGCAGGATGTCATGACTCACCGTATCGAATGCGGCGGACAGGTCCAGCAAAATTAGGATTGCCGATTCTCCCCTGTCCGCCCTCATTCGCAGGTTGTTCAGGACCATCAGCAACGCTGACTCGGTCCCATGGGCTGGTCTGAACCCAAATTGCTCCTCTTCAAGGATGTTGTTAGTTTCCAGGAACAGGGACAACGACCTGCTGACCAGCCGTTCCATGATCTTAATTGGATACGGCAGGAGCGATATAGGTCGGTAGTTCTTATAGCAACTGGGGTCCGAATTTGATTTTTTCAGCAGGGGAGTGACAACAGCCTGTTTCCATTCTCTCGGTACAGTACCTGTGCCGAGGGATTGATTGCATAGCTGACGAAGTACTGGAAAGAATTCAGCTTCAAACTCCTTTACTATTTTGTGAGGTAAAGGGTCCAGTGGGGATCCCGATGTTGTGTTAAGGGCTATTTGCACAAACTCTTGTTCTGCAAGAGTCTCAAATTTGTCCAAAATAGCCTTTGGCATGAGGAGTCCATCCATTCCTTCTCTCCTCTTCCCATTCTCCATGCTGCTCTTGTGCTGCACTGGGGTAGTGGGGGCATCCTTCATACTCTCTATTATCTTAGTGATTTTTTCCTGGAAGAAGGAGGCCAGACCATCACATACTTCCTGTGAGGGTTTGATATTTCTATTGGTGCACTCAGGATGGGACAGGTCTTTTACTATCATAAATATGTCGCGTGATTTGTTGGAACTTTTCAGGATGATGGCTGCAAAATAATTTGCTTTGGCTGTGGCAATCTCTTTCTTATACTTAGTTATTGTCTGCCTCCATGTAGTCTTTCCTCCATTGCCTTTCCGCCTTTTTGTAGTCGTTTTTCAGATCTTTCAATGTTTCCGTGTACCAGGGCGCGGAAGGGTTACCTCTTTTTCTGATTACTTTCAGCGGTGCAATATGATCAGGTTTCCTGGTTACATGATCACATAGTAAGCGGTAGTTTGCGATAATATCGTTCTCTGGATTAAACAAGGTCCCCAATTGAAAGAGGTCAGTCTCCTTTTCCTCTTTTCTTTTTAATAGTCCCTTCCAGTCACGACTAATGAAGGTCCTGAGTTTGCCAGTCCTGTATTAACCAGAGTGTGGATATTAAATGTTATGAGATAGTGGTCTGACCATCCCACTGGTTGTATTAATCCCATGGTTATAAGATCTTCTGCAGCGAAGATTAGATCCAGAATGTTCCCTTCCCTATGTGTGGGGGTGGTTATCCATTGTTTTAGCCCTAAGTTGGCACAAGATTGTGTGATGTTATAGAAGGCTGTGTCTAGTTTGCCGTTGGTCCACAGGTTAAAATCTCCCAATACTAGTAATCTGCTATGGGTGATTGTCAAGTTGTTGATGACAGCGATCAGTTCCTAATGTTGCATAGCATTAATAGACCCTGGTGGCCTATAGCAGATTAGGCTAGTAAGGCAATGACCTGAATCATGCTTGATCGCTATCCCAAGAATTTCAGCACATGAGACCGTATCAATGTCCAACGTCGCAATGTTCAATTCTTCCCTGAAGATAATTCCTGTTCCTCCCCCTCGTCCCTTAGGCCTAGGGTTGTGAATAATCTCATACCCTACTGGGCAAGTCGGCCCCAGCTCTGATTCTAGTCCAGCCACCGTCCATGTTTCGGTTAGAAACAGAATATCCAGGTTACTGGATTCGATCAGTAGCTGTATCTCGGTGGCATGTTTTGGGAGGGATCTAACATTTAGTAACCCACTTTTTAACTCTCCCTTGGGACTATGTCCTTGTTCTGTATACGGTGTCTTGTCTAGCAGGATGTGGCTATTACCTGAGGCCTGGTCAGAATTAGATAATAGTTCAAGTGGGAGGGGGTTTATATGTGGCAGGCAAGTTAAACAGTTTGGGCAGGGATTCTTATCCTTAGATGTTATATTGGGGGCTAGTCGTGGGCAGATTGCTTTACCAGCCAATGGATCAAGCATTATCAGTGTTGCCCTGCTATATCTATGAATCTCACTATCCAGAATAAATTGGGCAGGGGGGGTAGCCCTAAGCCCGGAACGAGCGCGGACGGGCGCAGACGGGCTTGCCTTAGGCGCGCCTTCGGCGCGCCCGCTGCGCTTCTGGGGGAGGCACATGGTAAAAGAGGATGGCGGAGGGGCGTGCCTGAGTCTGTGAGCGTGGCCTGGGGATCCCTCTGCGACCTGCTACAGCGCCTAACTCGGCTGTGCGGGGAGAGGCAATCAGGATAGCTGGTCGGTGCTCAGGTAAGGATCCAGTAATTAAAATCAGTTACAAGGTGACAAATACAATACAATTTTTAAGAAGCTCGTAGCTCCCGGCTTCCGCCTCAGGAGGTCGAGAATTACACTAAGGGCCTCTGGGTCTCGCAGGCTCCCCTCCACGCCCACACGCTGGTCCCCGCGCGTGGGAAACACCAAAGCACCTCGAACAGGTAAATGTCAGGATAATTAGAGGATCAGTGCCAGAGCTTTAGTAAAAGACGTCCGCCATATTGGCTGGCTAGCCACACCCCACCATTTGGAAATGGTCTTATGTTTGCTTGGTGAGCACAGTGTTTCTCTGCAAAACTGGCACCCTTCCTTTAGTTTTCTAACATTTCTTAGTATGGAGACAACTATTATTATGGCTCATTCATTGATGAAATATCTCATATCTCCTTTTTTTCATGGGTCACCCTTTAGCCATTGACCACTTGAATAACCCTGGGTGTGGGACTACGCTGCGCAAATTTTGCATGTAGCGCAGTGCAAAAACGCGTAGCATAGCAGCAATTTTTTTGATTGCTCGCGGCCCTCAATGTCAAGTTGGCGATTGCGAGCGAGCAAAATAATATCCCGGCAAGACTTTTTCCTCGTTCGCGATTAGCAACATCAAGGTGCCGATCGCAAGAGTGGAAAATAAACCTCTCGGCGAGATTCTCAAAGTGGGGTGGTCAAGTTTCTCATTGTGAGTGGTCATGTATGCTCGCAACCGCTCACGATAAGAAACTACCAGTCCGCTTTGTGAAATCTGCAGCTCGAGTACAAATCTACTCGAGCGGCAGAAATCGACCTACTGCACTGTGCAAGATGTCGTTTGCAATGATTGCTCAGTGTGGACAAGCATCCAGCACTGTGCCATCAGTGCGAACAGCATTTTACACAGTACACTACGCATTTCACATAGTTACGCTTAGCTTGCGTAGTGTGAATTGCACTTCGCGTAGCTACACGTAGCGCTACTATGCGAACTATGTCCAGGGATACACTTGAAGTTGCCTTTTATATGATAGCAGACTGTGGTATCTTTTCACATTTATTACACCTTTCCGCAAGATTTTACATCCCGTTCCCTTTGGCGGTACCATATATAATGGCCTACACCAGCTATAATATCTGGTATCCCCTGTGTTTTGTAGTTCCGTGGCTCGTGAATGAGGTTCAATGGTTCCAAACCCGTTCAATAAAGGTCGTCGGAAATAGACGATTTTGGTGTCAGCAGACCGCAAATGACGAGTGTAGTGTGTCCGAGTGTTTTCGCATGAATCGATCAATGGGAACACTTCGTATTCAAGGATTTCGTTTGGACCTTCGGGTTCCATTTTGTGTACGGCAGCCATTTTGTGTGGTTGGCCTCACATAGGCCGATGACTGCGGCCGAACGAGTCCTTAAGACACGTATGCCTTAGCTGACTTCTGAATGACCTGGCCGAACTGACTCCTTGCCCGAGGCTGACCTCGCTGAGCCAGTTCCTTGTTAAGCAGCTGGTCTGATAAAGATCAAAGAGTAGGACATGCCCGAGTTTACGGTACACTGCACCCACCTTTCTATCTTACTTCCAATCTGTTTCTGCCCTTCCTTTACGACATAATCACTGATTTGGGTTGAGGGTTTTATGATGGGTTTGTCCGGCCTGATCCGACACGAAACCTGGAATGTGCGTGGTCATTTCTGGTGGGCTGGACAACGGAAAGTGAGTTTGTCGTCATACGCTACTTTTGAATTGCCACACTGTCATTGGTCAGTTTGTATGAAACCAATGCTAATTTGAAATGTTGCCTGAGGCTTGATTTTTGGCATAAAAGACCATGCTCCGCTCATTGAATTTGTGAAGTCTCTAGCGAACCACCCGTGTGTGCTTCGTAGATCTCTGTTCCTGGTTGCAGCCAATAAACTTTGGTCTTTGACGTCATCAAGAAGTATCCCGTGTCTCTGTTTGCCAAGACAGGGGAACTCGAAGGCATTGGGCGTTCTCCCTGTCGCCGCTGGGTTCTAAAACCCGTTCCTTCAGTTTCTTGGGTGAGCACAGTATTTCTATGCCAAATAGTACCATTCCTTTTGCTTTCCAAAATTGTTTGCTATGGGGATACCAAACATTATGGCTCACGCATTGCTGCAATACCTCGTATCACCTACCTTTCATGCGTTACCCATTAAATCATTGGAGACTTGAAGTTGCCTTTTATTTTAAAGCAGACTACAGCATCTTTTCAGATTTTAAAATCTTTCCTCAAGATTTTACGTCTGGTTCACTTTAGGGATACCAAATATAACGGCTTATCCCAGCTAGTATATCTGGGATCCCCTGTGTGTCTGGGGTTAGAACTTACTAGTATTCAATTTGACATGGTCTTATGTTGGATGGATGAGCCCAATATTTCTATGGTAAAGAGCACCCTTCCTTTTGCTTTACAACATTGTTACAAAGGGGATGCCAAATATTATGGCTCACACATTGCTGTAATATCTTGTATCCCTTACGTTTAATTGTTTACCCTTTAATCATTGACCACTTAAAGTTGTCTTTTCCTTGATAAGAGACTACAGTATCTTTTCAAATTTTTTACGTTATTCCACAAGATTGTACATTGGGTTCTCTATGAGGATACCCTATAAATTGGCCTATACTGGCTTTAATATTTGGTATCCCTAGTGTTTCTGGTGTTAGAACTTACCAGTATTCAATTTGACATGGTATTTTGTGCTATGGGGAACACATTATTTCTATGCCAAATAGCACCATTCGTTTTGCTGTCCAACATCTTTTACAATGGGGATACCAAATATTATGGCTCAGGCATTGCGGTAATATCTTGTATCCCCTGCGTTTCATTTGTTACCTATTAGCCATTGCCCACTTGAAGTTGCCTTTATGTGATAGCAGACTATACTATCTTTTCACATTTTTGTACATCACTCCACAATATTTTACATCCAGTTTCCTTTGGGGGTACAATATATAATGGCCTATACTATCTATAATATCTGGTATCCCCTATGTGTCTTGGGGTTCTAGAGACTAATTTTTTGGGTTAGAACTTGCCAGGATTTGATTTGTCATGGTCTTATGTTTGATGGGTGAGCACAGTATTTCTATGCCAAATAGTACCCTTCCTTTTGCTTTCCAACATCGTTTACAATGGGGATACCAAATATTATGTCTCACGCATTGCAGTAATATCTTGCATCCCCTACGTTTTATTGGTTACCCTTTAGCCATTGACCACTCAAAGTTGTCTTTTCTTTGATAAGAGACTATGGTATCTTTTCACATTTTGTACATTATTCCACAAGATTGTACATCAGGTTGTCAATGGGGACACCTTATATAATGACTTATACTGGCTATAATATTTGGTATCCCCTGTGTTTAAGGGGTTAGAACTTACCAGTATTCAATTTGACATTATCTTATGTGCTACGGGTGAGCACAGTATTTCTATGCCAAATAGCACCATTCCTTTTGCTTTCCAACATCTTGTACAATGGGGATACCAAATATTGTGACTTGGGCATTGCTGTAATAACTTGTATCCCCTAAGTTTCAATTGTTACCCTTCAGCCATTGACATTTTAAAGTTGTCTTACACCATTCCACAAGATTTTAAATTCGGTTCACTTTGGGGATACTATATATCATGGCCTTACCCAGCTATAATATCTTGTATCCCCTATGTTTCTTGGGTTAGAACTTGCCAGGATTCGATTTGGCATGGTCTTATGTTAGATGGGCGAGCACAGTATTTCTATGAAAAATAGTACCATTCCTTTTGCTTTCCAACATCTTTTACAATGGGGATACTACATATAATGGCCTATACCGGCTATAATATTTGGTATCCCCTGTGTGTCAAGGGTTCGAACTTACCAGTATTCAATTTGACATTGTCTTATGTGCTATGGGTGAGCACATTATTTGTATGCCAAATAGCACCATTCCTTTTGCTTTCCAACATATTTTACAATGGGTATACCAAATATTATGGCTCACACATTGCTGAAATTTCTAGTATCCCCTGCATTTCATGTGTTACCCATTTGCCATTGACCACTTTGTTGCGTGTTTATCTAGGTTCCTGATCGATACTGTGACCTTATGCCCCTATTCGGCTATAAATCCATTTATTCCCTATATTGGCATAACCGTTCAAGTGCGATATTCAGAAAGTCATCTCTGGCCTCACACGAACAGAGCCACATTCCAGCATAGTTCTCTGCCACTTCCTTTGCAACCAATTAGTGCAATGACAGAGCAGAAGTCACTATCTGATATTCCTAGATTAACACTCCGAGTTCTTCAACAAGATAAAAACTCAGCAAACCTGGAAATCCCCGCTTGCTGTGTTTTGATTAGTAATGGAACTCTAATGAGCAACTGATAGCTATCACTTCCTAGTGACATCTTTAATTGACGTCTTATGTCCAACAAACTTGCGTCAAACCAGGCACCTGTCAGGTATAAATATTACCAGCGTTGCCTTAAGCAATTGCTGGTGTCCCATTGCTGTTGTATGCTGTAAGCGTTCCTGTTGCTGCAGCCTGCTGCCCGTCGCCTGAAGCTGCTGATACCATTATCGCTGCTAAAGCGCGAACAATGGTGTGGTGTAACTAGGGGCTGAACAGCCGTCCCTCTGCGAAAAGCCCAGCAGATCCCAAGCTGCCCTCGGACGCTGTCCCCCCTCCTTCTCCTCGACGCGCTGAAGAAGAGACGCTGCCTTTCTCGTGCAGAGAAATCCAGCTCCAGCGTTTCTAGTCTGCCCTCGCGGGTGACTGGGATACCGAGTTCCTCCTGAAGGAGATACCAGACCTCCATCATTCTATTCAGAGGTATGGTGTTGACTAAACCCTTAGAAGAGAATTCTTGAAGCAAACCTTGGCAAAACCAACTTAACTTAAAGCTACTTACTTACTCCCCTTCCACGTGTTAGGCTTAGGTCAGGCACACTGGGGTAGGCTTAGTTAGAAGCACCAGTTGAGTATTTTAGCCCAATGTATATATGTATGTATATATGTTTTATTACTTTTAAACCATTGTATGGCTAAGAAACCATATCAATGCTTTTACAGTATTATTTCGCAATACTTATCTTACTGTACGTACTTTTTATCATAACAAGTCTTGCAATTGTGGCAATACATTTCTCTTGTATGAGAAGAAAGACTGTTCAATAAATGTTAACCTTTTATTGACAAACGCCCGTCTCTCTAGTCTCTACATATTGTGAAAGTAAACTGCACTAACCTGACTGAGTGAAATACCTGTCTATTGTTTCACACGACCCTAGAGATTGACTCTTAATCTGAGGAGCAAAGTTGTCATGTTGCACGGTTGTTGGAAAGCTGAATCCCTTCTTGTCTGTGCCAGGGAAGCTGATCACTTCCTATGCAGAGAAGAAAGTTTCCAGTGACCTCTGAGTTAGTTGGTAGCAAACCCAATTAAGTTTAGCATAGTCAGTAGAGGCCTGGAAGATCCGCACTTCTACGTCGATACTACTGTTTATGTTATTCCAATGCGCAGGGCCTAGTGGGAAACTAGGAACTACACTACATGGCGCCCAACGTTTGGTAAGGCGATAAACTAACGCAAGACGTTAGAGCAACTCAGTCGTGCATATTTCACACAGACCCCTTTCTCCCGTAAATACTCCAATAGACGTCTGGAGTGGGTGAAAGGTAAAAATCCGCCCGACCTCAGTAGGAAGAGATTCCTATGTAAAGCTCTGGTTTATTCAACGTTGAAGGATACAGTGTTCCAAAATATTGTGCACCTAATCTTTGTCTCCTTGGAGACCTACTCTGCAAACCTTGCATTTATACAATGCCAGGAGAAAACGGAACCACTGGGGCCGCAGCAGATGCGACTCAGCAAGGTCCCGAACACACAGACCCGGATGCAATTATCATCCCGGTCCACTTAAGAAAATCTATAACGTTAAAACTTATAGAGAACGGACTGACACCTCAAGGTGGTACAGTAATTTTCGTGATAGAGGCTCACGAATATCGGCAGACAGAGGTATTCTATTCATGTATAAACTTTCCAGTGGCAAACGCTACAACAAAAGAGTTTCACTATTACAAAATAGAGGAACCTCCGGAAGAGTACGCTCCTTTCGAGGAGATTGAAATTCCACTAAAATTCCAAGAGCACCTGCTCTGGTTTAATGGCGCCCTAAAACATAAAGATCACATAACTAGGCTCGGTCCACTAGGTAGACCAGGAGCCACGTGGCCGGTTCTAGCCAGCTACACACCACATCCTGACATTGCAAAAATGTCTAGAGAAGAGCTGTTAGTACAGCTAAAAACATTAATTAAAATACATAGGCAATTAGTCCAATATGTAATGGGGACTGCAACAGTCCAGCCAGCTGTTAATGTACCACAGCTGACCCCTCATCAGGGGAACACTAATAAAATTACACCACAGAACATACAGTCATGTCTTGGTAAAACACCCGTAAAACGGGAACAAATTCCTTTCTGGTTAGCACAGAAAATCACTCAAATAGAGGCAGTATTTCCTGATACTACCCCTATAGAGAGACACAGAATCTTGACCATCTGCCTTCCTATGGGAATCGCACCACACGTGGAGGACTGCGACACTTGGGGTACAGTCTTTGCTTCCATTTACACAAAAACACACGGTGTTCCGTCTATGGCGGTAATACCAGAAGTGCTAAAACAGATTCAAAATGAATACGGTCCAGAGCCAGCTTTAAATCTAGGTATGAAATTAGTGAAAGACTTCAAGCAGGTCTCGGCTATATTATTAGCCAATATAAAAGGAGAAGCAGCATCTGTGGCGATCCGCCAGAAGTTGAAGGAAACAGATATAAAAGATCCTGTTGAGCTTGCAAAAATCATAGAAAAATGCTATGAAGAATTAGGTAGAGACAGCTTGGGTGGGAAACCGGTAAAGCCCCAACTGCTCGAAAATCCTGAAAAATTATTTATTAAAAATAATTCAAACACTCCTAAAAAGAGCTGGGATGGAAATAAACAATCCACTCCCAAGGAAAAAGTTTTCCAGTCCAGAGGAAGGTCTCCTCGACGGAGGGAAAGAACTCCGACTCGAGAACACCAGTCTCCCCAGAGGGAGCCCTCTGAGAAAAGATATAACCTTAGAAATAGGGATAATCTGAAAAAACCTGATAGATATCAAAGTATTGATACACGTCCCTCTCGATCTTTTCCAGAGAAATCGGAAAGAAGAGGACGGTCAGACCCAGGAGAGCACACCAAGTCCAAAGACAAGGAACCTGCTCAGAGTAAAAAATCTCAATTTCAGAAAAAGAAGGTAGCCAGTATTAGAGTTATCGAACATGCCGAGAATACTGAGGACACAGTTGAAAACGGGGAGTGGGCATTGACAATGTTGGACAGTGCAGCAGAAATCAGTATAGCGCGCAAGATCTTGATGAGTCATCTGGAGACAGTGGACACGAATGAATACATTCAGGTTGAAACTGCCGACACCAGACTTAGCGAGCCCCATAAAATATACGGAATAACATTGCGTATAGAGGGTGATAAGACTAGGAAAATAAGAGGTCTATTTTGGGATAAGCTCTCAAAAGGCTATGATATTCTGTTAGCTGAAAAAGATTGGCCCCCAGAGTTTGTCAGGGAGTGCCCTCGTGGCGAAGAAGTGATTATGCCTGCCTTCTCGAATCACATTCTGATTCACAAAAAATATACATATGCAAGGAAATGGGCAGTAGCCCAGGCACCTGCATTATATAAAAATCATGTAGGATGGGATGAGGACTCTCCTCCTCACAAAATCCAGTTAAAAAGTGAACCAACTGCCCAACAGCAGTATCCCATAAAGCAAGAAGCTAAAAAACAGGTCAGGGAGATCTTAGATCGACTTGAATACCAGGGGGTGATTGAAACATGCACCTCTCAAATGAACAATCCTTTGTTTCCTGTCTCCAAGCCAGACAATTCATATCGTCTAGTTTTGGACTACAGACACCTTAATGCACGTTGCAAAACATTTGCAGTACAAAACTCGCATAGTGCAGCCCTAATGAATAACATAGTTAGGAAAAAATATAAAACAACATTAGACATATCTAATGGTTTCTTTTGTCAAAACATTGCACCAGAAAGCAGATATTTGACCGCTTTCTCAGCATTTGGGTCACAGAAAAATTCTGGCGACTCCCACAGGGGTTCAAGAACAGCCCAGGAATATTCTCAGCTAGGGTAACAGAGTTACTACAAATATATGATGATGAGGCATTATCTTACGTAGATGATATCTATCTCACAGACGACAACTTGGATACTCACTTGAAAAGAGTGAACACCATTATACTTGGGTTCGCAGCAGAGGGTTACAAATTCAACTTTAAAAAGTCTCGAATTGCCCATCTGACAGTACTATTTTTAGGGTACGAATTATCAAGTGAAGGGAAAAGCCTAGCGGACAACTTCTTAGAGAAGTGCGCTGTACTCCAAGCTCCAAAAACGCGGAAGAATTTACAATCCATTCTAGGTTTTCTGAATTTCGGAAGAACTTACATTCTAAATTACGCAGAGAGGGTTAAACCTCTCTACGAACTAATTAAACCTGATTTTAAACAAATCAATTGGACTCAAAAACACACAGAAATTTTGAGATCACTGCAAACAGACATGTTAGCAAAAACAAAATTAGATACACGTGACAACACACGTGATCTTGTAATCCGAGTCATCCCAGGAAGATGCGGATTCACGTACCTAACCTCTAATGAGGGAGAAAAGGTACCAATTTCAGTTAAATCTCACTTGTACACACAAGCAGAAAAAACATTCAGTCACACAGAAAGAACTGTGAAAGCAGTGCAAATCGCATTAGCAAATGAATGAGAACTAGCACACGGCAAACGGATTAATATCCTTACAGCGGAATCCGCCTTCGAAGCGCTATTCAGCCCAGTAAACCTGCCTACAGTGTC
Organism: Lissotriton vulgaris; assembly: GCF_964263255.1. NCBI lineage: Eukaryota > Metazoa > Chordata > Amphibia > Caudata > Salamandridae > Lissotriton > Lissotriton vulgaris. The sequence continues at coordinate 843,084,629 of NC_141695.1, forward strand.
ACTGGATCCGGAATGGATACAGTGTATAGATTCTCTAGGAGCGGAAGACGTGAAATACTATTTCGCCCCGCAATTCAAAGAACTGAATGATTTAGAATATGAAGAAGAATATCCTCTGCCAATCGAACTTCTGCCTCTCCCACAATACGCCTGTATAATCTATACAGATGGATTTGTACAGCATTTCAACGTAGAGAGAAAATCCTACGATGCAGCCTGTGCGATTATTAAAGGTCGTTGGCTGTGCGGTAAATTCAGACCGAAAGTAACAAAAACTGAATCGGTAAGAAACTGTTCGGTTCAGAGAACTGAAATCAGATGTTTAAAGATGGCGCTCGAAAATGCAGAACGTGAATTCCCCACACTTATCGTGTGCGATTCTCATTTTTGCATCAACTCTTACAATAATAAACTGCAGAGTTGGATTGAAAACGATTACAAAGATGACACAGGTGCCACAATAAAGCATAAATTGCTCTGGAAACAGGTAGCTCTTTTACACAAAGAACTACAAAAGACTCACGTGATTCACACACAGAGTCTTCAACGTGATGGCGTTCACGTTGTAGGGAATTCATTGGCTAATACAGCCACAGCGGAAGCAACTAAACAGGCTTCCGTAGCCACAAAAAAGCGTACAGAAAAATACATAGACGGGGAAACCATGCTGGCAGTAAAAACGACCGTAAAAGGCGACTGTGCAGCACTACCCGTGAACTATCCACTCAATTATGCCTACATAATCGATGCAAACTCCGTTCCTTTTGCTCGAATCCCTGGAATGGGGGACAGAGTAATTCCAAACAGGAGCAGGAGGGGCTTCCTCTTACTGGAAGCACACATGGGGTTGGGTCTGAGACATCAAACAATTAAGGATTCTCTGAAAGAATTGCAATCAGAGTACTGGTGGCCAGGAATGAGCATAGATATTCAATGTTTTGCTCAAAATTGTGAAAACTGCAACAGAGATCGCAGTAATGAACAGGCCAGTGTAGTTTCAGGATCCCTGCTAGACAGCATAAAGCGGTCTATCTGCGCAATCAAAGAAGAGAAACGCGTCCCATTGTACACAGTTAAGGCTAAACACACTTAAAAAATGAGGCCTCCAGCGCTCGGCTGACGCTAGAACGGTTATAAGAGATTTGCGAGTCTTTATCGGCACATACGCAATTACCATGTTCCATTCTGACCAGGGTCCTGCTTTCAGCTCTCGAGCTTATAGGGAGGCCATGGCCAGCATGGGAATTGGGTTGCGATATTCTTGTCCGTCGCACCCCGAAGGGAATAGTGTGGTAGAAAGAAAAAACCGGGACATAAAGCGATCTATAACAGCGAAGGTATTAGGTTCAGGCGCTGGGTGGGTCAAACATTTAATAAGTGTCCAGACTAGTCTTAATAACTTGCCAAGAAATTCTCTAAAAGGTTTCAGCCCATACGAACTATTGTTCGGAATTAGAATGAACATTCAGGACCTCGATAGTCAGATGTCAGTGGTACAAGAACAAACAACAGACTTTGACATCAAAGATCGTTTGGCTGTTTTACAGGAACTGAATGAAACAAGAAAATCCTTAAGCAACATAAAGTTAAAGCAACAGCCAGATACCACTGACGAGGCACCACAAGCAACAGCCCCAGCAAGGCCTGTCTGGATTCCAAAGATTGGGGATCTAGTCAGAGAAAAAATCGCGGTGAAGAAGGAATTTGGGCCTTCTTACAGAAAAGCAGTACCTGTCTTGGCAGTCACCGGAACAAGATCAGTAGTACTACCGCCCCTTGCTGGTAAAAAGGAGAACAGAGTCGTGTCTATCGACCTGGTAAAACCACAAGCATGTGGCCTATAATCAACAGTAGGCCCAGTGGACTCCCAAGAAACAACAGAATACCCAAACTTGCAACAATCCAAGAGGTTCAAACTGAAAGACTAATCACATTCGATCAGCCTGCAGTGCACAATGAAGGACTATGCAATAATGCCATGGAACTCGTGCCTCTTGAGACACAGATTGAAACAGTTCGTCAAGAAACATCACCAGTCTACACTAATGTGGCATCAGAAAGTGCTACAGAGAGACAGATTGAAAGAACAATCCCATCAATTGACAGAACTGCCTCTGGTTATTTCATCAACTTCGACAACTTCTCTGAAGATCAAAACGACCCCGAAGTGATGCCAGAAACAAAAAAGACTTTTAAAGAAAAAGCAACAGAACTCTTTCATCAACTGAAGGAAATCTACCTTATTTCACCTTGGTTAGAGTTCTGGTTCGGTCTAGGTGTATTTTTCCTCCTGCTTTGGCTCATCATGGTACTTTGTTTGGGAAAATTCATTGAGGGAAAATATAGTACAATGGACACAGCAAGTCAGAACATCAACCTAGTCCTGAAACCACACAGATCATCCCACGTGAAGAAAAGAGAACTGTCAACAGTAAATGTCACAGCAATTCCAATACCTGGTGGGGTAGTATGGGAAAAAACTGACTATGAGATATATGGTCCGGTCGAAATCCTGAAGTATCCTCATCAACTGAAGGTTTCCTTAAGTGACTTTGTAAAACCGAGTACATTCTCTGATGATTGGGACTTTAACAGTATTAATGACATGATGTCTGATTTAGTAATGTCAGCTAGATTCACAGATCATGATTATTTACAAGGTTCATCTAGTTATGAGCAATTATTCTGCTACACACATTATGGCGATCATTATTTGCATAAATCTGCACAGCCTAGAAATGTTTTTATGTATAATCAATGGGAACATTGTGCTACACCACCTAAAAGCAGTTCTAAAGCATTTTTTGAGAAATTCAAATACTTCTCAGGGTTTAACACCAGTGATGCAGAAACGTTTTATTACAAACTATTAGATAAAACAGGAATGAAAACAATGCTGACAAATTCTAAATTGATATATTCAGAAGCATTTTATGACAAAATGATGACATTTGGTTTTGATTATTGGAAAAATAACATTGAAACAAAAACAATTTGGGGTACAAAAGATTGGCAGGTACAAGGCATTGAAGCACTATTTAGAACCTGCATGATACCAGAACAAATGTTGTTTTTAAATGACACAACACACCAAACATCCTGTCTTGGCCTAGCTAAGATCAAAGACCTTAAAACACTGTCTATTCCAAAGCCAATACCTGAAAATACAACTACAGATATTGAGTTAGACGTATCACAAATTTGACATTTTAACAGAACACATCCTGATTGGAAAAAGTGGTTAATCTGGCCTACTGACACAAACAGCTGTCAAGATAGATTCCTGAATAAAACACAGGGGTTAAAAATGACCAGACTAGGCCCGAGATACTCCCAGAGACAACATCCAGGGATAATACCAACATACAGTGTAGGGAAACTCTGCCTTGAATGGCTAACATCATCCACACTGGCTAAAATTAAGCAACACTTGTCTTTACTAAAAGATGGTGCTGATTTGCGCGATTTCATTCTTGGACCACGCAAACAGCGTCAAAAGCGTTTCATAGCGACCAGTATCTATGCTGCTTACAACGAGGCTTGGAAAGTCAAACAAATTGAAACAGCTGAAAAAATACGAGAAATTGATCGTATTAATTTGGAGAAATCACTTTCTGTAGTAGACAATGGGTTAATGACTCTGTCTTCCAGAATATATTTGTTGGACAATATTGTATCCTCTGCCTTTGATGTGATAGATAGAGACTTGCTAATGTTACAACATGGCCAATCTCAATTACATTCTATTATACAATTGGGCTGGACGCTGCAAAATCTTCGTTCAGGCTATGTGCCTTGGCGTTTAATCAACACAACGTCATTATTTTCCATTTTTAACCTTACTGATAAACAGATCAGTTTGGCACAAAAAGGAGCAGACTATACAATCCTGAGCATCGAAAAACTTGAGAGATTACCATTGACAATGTCAGAGAGTCCTGTCATTGAATGGATAATACACGGAATTATCACAATTCCGATAACAACTTTCCGATTTAAAAAGTGCCTCGAGTACATACCTACTGGCCAGTATGAACAATTGGGTAAAGGATATGTAAAATCAGAATGGAAATTACCATACACACATTCTTGCTATAGTGACAGCGACAAAAATGTATTTCTTAGTGGTGACAACTGTAAACATTCACTAAGCGGTATACTTTTGTGTCAGGGTATTAATTTACACGGAGCATGTGATGGAAATTCTAACAACCTTTCATGCCACCAGCTAGTCACACCTGCAACTCAGATAGAGCCCTTCTTTATGCAACTCGCAAACGGGAGTTACATTCTTAGAACGGATCACAGATGTTGTGGCCTAGTGCCAGGGAAAAGTTATCTAGTAAGCGTAACATCCATGGTCAAATGCTGTATGCAGCATTGTTTCCGAGTGGGCCTGCAGACACAGTGACTCCCATCTGGCCTCGTCTGAATCTCTATTCTCTACGAATTGATACTTTAAGCAAAATGAAGTCTGTGCTTTTGCAGACAACAGTGCCCATAACGTCATCAAAAGAGATGTATGATCTTCTAGTTGCAAGGACAGCTACTGAAGTTCATGAACTTTTATCAACAAATTGCCCCGTGCATTTCGTAGAAATGCTTAGCCAACTCCTTAACATGTCTAGTGCCATAGGCATCCCAGGCATATTTAAGGCGATTTTTACGGGACTACTAACACCCTTTCAAGCAATTTTGGGAATCGTTCCTAATTTTGTTCACTCTGTTTTTGGCGGCATACCCTTATTTTTGGGACTTGTAGCAGGGATTTTATTTTTGACCCTCCTGCTTCGTTATGGCAAGCCAAAGCTCAGACATAGCTCCCATGGGAATGGAAGAGACAATCCTAGCAATGCGCTACCGGGACAGGATAACTAACGTCCTTGGATTGGCCAGGCTGAGAGATCTAAACATGACCTGGTTCCTTTCATTCAGACCTATATGGCAGAACTGTATCTTACAGGTACTTCGATGTATGCTATGCGGAGATGAGTGCGTGTTGGACATCTGTCTTTCACTTCCATCAGCAGTACCAATGGACGTCGATACTTTGCTCAGTCCAATAACGGCTCACGCATTGTGTTGTCCCCAGCGGCTACCAATCCTGATGACGGCATTTGTTGAGACTCCTGTACTACGACTAGGTGGTAACAGTGGAGCGAGTGACAAAAGCAACATCACCCAGGTACGACCTTCTGTGAGCATTGCTGATCCCGACTATGATGACAGCAATCATTCTCACACCTGCCAAGTTACAGCAATATCGAATTTGGTTGAACTGTCACCTGATTTTGTAGACCAATTCTTTGAGAGCCTGTCTGATATGATGTTCTCACCCGAACAGAAATAATAACTTTGGAGAAGCATTCCGACACACAGCGTTCCCATGAACTCTGAATTCGGCCTTCAGTTTTGATCAACAAAAACTGCTAAAAGCGTTGGAACTCTATTTCCCAGTTCAAGCAATAATTATTTTGAATTGGACATTTTTTAATATTCACTTTTTTTGGGCACGAACAATTCTTTGCTTAACGTAAAAACTATTCTTAGAGAACAGAAGCTTCAAACTTCTATTTCTAAACACATCTAGAGACATAACAAACTTACATCAGCCTCTAGCACATTTATTGCAATGCATTTATATGTGATGATTTATCTCGCCCTTCTTCTGTTTCAGAGATATTTCATGTGTAATTCTTTTTGCATAATCGTTCATTGATTTCATATGCAATAATTTTTGAATGATTTCTATGCGACAAAAACGTACAGTACCTAAATTTCACATATTACAATATACGCCTATTTCGAATGCATTTATGTATTTTGGGGTGGGCAATGTTACACATGCATCTAATTGCTCTAGTTTTAGTAATTTGATGGACATGAAAACGTGGAGTGGGTGTTGCGTGTTTATCTAGGTTCCTGATCGATACTGTGACCTTATGCCCCTATTCGGCTATAAATCCATTTATTCCCTATATTGGCATAACCGTTCAAGTGCGATATTCAGAAAGTCATCTCTGGCCTCACACGAACAGAGCCACATTCCAGCATAGTTCTCTGTCACTTCCTTTGCAACCAATTAGTGCAATGACAGAGCAGAAGTCACTATCTGATATTCCTAGATTAACACTCCGAGTTCTTCAACAAGATAAAAACTCAGCAAATCTGGAAATCCCCGCTTGCTGTGTTTTGATTAGTAATGGAACTCTAATGAGCAACTGATAGCTATCACTTCCTAGTGACATCTTTAATTGACGTCTTATGTCCAACAAACTTGCATCAAACCAGGCATCTGTCAGGTGTAAATATTACCAGCGTTGCCTTAAGCAATTGCTGGTGTCCCATTGCTGTTGTATGCTGTAAGCGTTCCTGTTGCTGCAGCCTGCTGCCCGTCGCCTGAAGCTGCTGATACCATTATCGCTGCTAAAGCGCGAACGATGGTGTGGTGTAACTAGGAGCTGAACAGCCGTCCCTCTGCGAAGAGCCCAGCAGATCCCAAGCTGCCCGCGGACGCTGTCCCCCCTCCTTCTCCTCGACGCGCTGAAGAAGAGACGCTGCCTTTCTCGTGCAGAGAAATCCAGCTCCAGCGTTTCTAGTCTGCCCTCGCGGGTGACTGGGATACCGGTTCCTCCTGAAGGAGATACCAGACCTCCATCATTCTATTAGAAGAGAATTCTTGAAGCAAACCTTGGCAAAACCAACTTAACTTAAAGCTACTTACTTACTCCCCTTCCACGTGTTAGGCTTAGGTCAGGCACACTGGGGTAGGCTTAGTTAGAAGCACCAGTTGAGTATTTTAGCCCAATGTATATATGAATGTATATATGTTTTATTACTTTTAAACCATTGTATGGCTAAGAAACCATATCAATGCTTTTACAGTATTATTTCGCAATACTTATCTTACTGTACGTACTTTTTATCATAACAAGTCTTGCAATTGTGGCAATACATTTCTCTTGTATGAGAAGAAAGACTGTTCAATAAATGTTAACCTTTTATCGGCAAACGCCCGTCTCTCTAGTCTCTACATATTGTGAAAGTAAAATGCACTAACCTGACTGAGTGAAATACCTGTCTATTGTTTCACACGACCCTAGAGATTGACTCTTAATCTGAGGAGCAAAGTTGTCATGTTGCACGGTTGTTGGAAAGCTGAATCCCTTCTTGTCTGTGCCAGGGAAGCTGATCACTTCCTATGCAGAGAAGAAAGTTTCCAGTGACCTCTGAGCTAGTTGGTAACAAACCCAATTAAGTTTAGCATAGTCAGTAGAGGCCTGGAAGATCTGCACTTCTACGTCGATACTACTGTTTATGTTATTCCAATGCGCAGGGCCTAGTGGGAAACTAGGAACTACACTACAACTTGAAGTTGCCTTTTATATGATAGCAGTCTACAGTATATTTTCAAATGCTTTTCATAATTCCACAAGAGTGTACGTCTGGTTCTCTTAAGGAATACCATCTATAATGGCCTATAACGGCTATAATATTTGGTTTCCCATGTGTTTCATGTGTACCAAATATTATGGCTCACGCATTGCTGTAATATCTCATATCCCCTACATTTCATTGGTTCCCTTTAGCCGTTGACCACATAAAGTTGTCTTAACTTTGATAAGAGTTTAAAGAATCTTTTCACATTTTTTACATCATTCCACAAGATTGTACATCAGGTTCTATATGGGGATACCATATATAATGGCTTATTTCAGCTATAATATTTGGTATCCCTTGTGTTTCTGGGGTTAGAACTTGCCAGTATTCAATTTGACATGGTCTTATGTGCTATGGGTGAGCACAGTATTTCTATGCCAAATAGCACCATTCCTTTCGCTTTCCAACATCTTTTACAATGGGGATACCAAATATTAAAGCTCAGGCATTGCTGTAATATCTTGCATCCCCTGCGTTTCATTTGTTATCCATTAGCCATTGACCACTTGAAATTGCCTCTGATATGATTTAATATTTGACATCTCCTAAGTTTTTTGGGTTAGAACTTGTCAGGATTTGATTTGGCATGGTCTTATGTTAGATGGGTGGGCACAGTATTTCTTTGCCAAATAGTACGCTTCCTTTTGCTTTCCAACATCGTTTACAATGGGGATACGAAATATTATGGCTCATTGCCCCACTATCTCGTATCTCGAACCTTTCAAGGGTTACCCATTAACCGTTAGACACTTGAAGTTGCCTTTTATTTGAAAGCATACTACAGCATCTTTTCAGACTTTTGACATCTTTCCACAAGATTTTATATCCGGTTCCCTTAGAGGACACCAAATATAATGGACTTTACCCGCTAAAATATTTGGTATCTCCAGTGTTTCTTGGGTTAGAACTTGCCAGGATTCGATTTTGCATGGTCTTATGTTAGATGGGTGAGCACAGTTTTCTATGAAAAATACCCCCCTTTCTTTTGCTTTCCAACATCATTTACTATGGGGATACCAAATATTATGGTTCACCTATTGCTGTAATATCTCGTATCCCCTAAGTCTCAGTGGCTACCCTTTAGACATTCACCAGTTGAAGTTGCATTTTATTTGTTAGCAGACCACACTAGCTTTTCACATTTTTTACATCATCCCACAACACTTTATAACTAGTTTACCTAGGGGATACCAAATACAATGGGCTTTACCGCCTATAATATTTGGTATCCCCTGTGTTTCTCGGGTTAGAATGTACCAGGATACATTTTGACATGGTCTTATGTTGGATGGGTGAGCACAATATTTCTATACCAAATCGCACCCTTCCTTTTGCTTTCCAACATTGGTTTCTATGGGGTATACCCAATACTATGACAAACGTACTGCTGTAATATCTCGTATACCCTACATTTCATGGGCTACCATTAGGCCATTGACCAGTGGAGGTTCCCATTTATTCGATAGCAGACTTTGACCACTTTATACATCATTCCACAGCATTTTACATCTGGTTCTTTTAGGGGATCCCATGTATAATGGGCTTTACCAGCTGTAATATTTGGTATCCCCTGTGTTTCCCGAGTTAGAACTTATAGGATTCAATTTGACATGGTCTTATGTTGGATTGCTGAGCACAGTATTTCTATGCCTAATACCACCCTTCCTTTAACTTTCCAACATCGGTTACTAAGGGAATACCAAATATTAAGCCTCACTTAGTGCAGTAATATCTTGTATCCCTGTACATTTCATGGGCTACCGTTCAGCTATTCACCAGTTGAGATTGACAATTATTTGATAGCAGACTACACTAGCTTTTACCATTTTAAACATCATTCCACAAGATTTTACAACCAGTTCCTTTAGGGGATACTAAATATTGTGGCTCATGCATTGCTGTGATATCTTGTATCCCCTGCGTTTCATGGGATACCCTTTAGCCATTGGCCACTTGAAGTTGACTTTTATTTAATAGCAGACAACAGCATCATTCCACAAGATTGTACGACCGGTTTACTTAGGGGATACCATATATATTGGCCCATACCGCCTATAATATTTGGTATCCCCTGTGTTTCTTAAGTTAGAACTTACCAGGATTACATTTGACATAGTCTTATGTTGGATTGGTCAGAACAGTACTTCTGTGCCAAATAGTGGCCTTCCTTTTGCTTTCCAACATCGTTTAGTATGGGGATACAAAATATTATGGCTCTCGCATTGCTGTAATATTTCATATCCCCCACGTATAGTGGGTCACACTTTAGCCATTGGCTTCTTGAAGTTGTCTATAATTTGATAGCAAACTACAATAACTTTTCACATTTTGTAGATCATTCCACAAGATTGTACGTCCGGTTACCTTAGGGGATACTAAATATTATGGCTCACGCATTGCTGTAATATCTTGCATCCCCTTTTACTTGATAGCAGACTACAGTAATTTTCAAATGTTTTACAATATTCTACAGGATTGTACGTCCGGTTCCGATAGGGGAGACCAAATATATTGGCCTATACCACCTTTAATATCTGGTATCCCTTGTGTTTCTGGGGTTAGAACTTACCAGTCTTCAAATTGAGATGGGCTTATGTTGGATGGGTGAGCACAGTACTTCTATGCTGAATATAACCCTTCCTTTTGCTTTCCATCATCGTTTACTATGGGGATACCAAATATTATTGCTGTAATATCTCGAATCCCCGATGTTTCATGGGTGGGTTACCCTTGAGCCACTGAATAGTTGAAATTGCCTTTTGTTTGATAGAAGACTACATTATCTTTTCACATTTTGTACATCATTCCACAAGATTTTGCATCCGGTACCCTTAGGGGATACCAAATATATTAGCCTATACGGCTTGTAATATTTGATATCCTCTGTGTTTCTCGGGTTAGCAGTTACCAGGATTGAATTTGACATCGCATTATGTTGGATGGAGGAGCACAGTATTTGTATACCAAATAACACCCTTCCTTTTGCTTTCCAACATCATTTGCTATGGGGATACCAAATATTATGGCCCACACATTGCTATAATATCTTGTATCCCCTATGTTTTATGGGTACCCCTTTATTTATTTACTAGCAGAAATTGCCTTTTGTTTGATAGCAGACTACAGTATCTTTTCACATTTTTGTACCTCATTCCACAAGATTTTGCATCCGTAGCCTTGGGGGATACTAACTATAATAGTCTATACGGCCTATAATATTTAGTATCCCCAGTGTTTCTTGGGTTAGAAGTTACAAGGATTCAATTTGACATTGAATTATATTGAATGGAGGAGCACAGTATTCGTATACCAAATAGATTCCTTCCTTTTGCTTTCCCACATCATTACCATCCCTGATACCAAATATTATGGCTCATGCATTGCTGTAATATCTTGTATCCCCTATATTTCATGGGTTACCCTTTGGTTATTGGCTAGCTGAAATTGCCTTTTGTTTGATAGTAGACTACAGTATCTTTTCAAATGTTTGTACATCATTCCACAAGATTTTGCATCCGTACCCTTAGGGGATACCACCTATAAAAGCCTATACGACCTATAATATTTGGTATCCCCAGCGTTTCTTGGGTTAGAAGTTACCAGGATTCAATTTGACATTGCCTTATGTTGGATGGAGACGCGCAGAATTTCTATACCAAATAGCACCCATCCTTTTGCTTTCCAACATCATACACCATGGGGATCCCAAATATTATGGCTCACGCATTGCTGTAATATCTCTTATTCACTATGTTTCCTGGGTTACTCTTGAGCCATTGAAACATTGAAATTAGCGTTTGTTCGATAGCAAACTACAGTATCTTTTCACATTGTTTACATCATTCCACAAGATTTTGCACGTACCCTTAGGGGATACCACTAAAATAGCCTATATGGCCTATGATATTTGGCATCCCCAGTCTTTCTTGGTTTAGAAGTTAACATTATTCAATTTCAATTCGCCTTATGTTGGATGCGGGAGCACAGTATTTCTATAGAAATAGCACACTTCTTTCTGCTTTCCAACATCATTTACTAACGGGATACCAAATATTATGGCTCACACATTTGCCATAATATCTCGTATCCCCTGTGTTTCATGGGTTACCCTTTAGCCATTGATTAATTGAGTTTGCCTTTTATTTGATAGCAGACTACAGTATCTTTTCACATTTTGTACTTAATTCCACAAGATTTTGCATCCGGTATACTCAGGGGATACCAAATATAATAGCCTATACGGCCTATAATATTTGGTATCCCCAGTGTTTCTCGTGTTGGAAGTTATCAGGATTAAATTTGACTTCGCCTTTTGTTGGTCGGGGGAAAACAGTGTCCTGAAACCAAGGAGCACCCTTCCTTTTGCTTTCGAACACCATTTACTATGGGGATTCCAAATATTATGGTTCAAGCATTGCTGTAATATCTCGTATCCCCGATGTTTCATGGGTTACCCTTGAGCCATTGAATAGTTCAAATTGCCTTTTGTTTGATAGCAGACTACAGTAATTTTCAAATGTTTTACAATATTCCACAGGATTGTACGTCCGGTTACAATAGGGGAGACCAAATATATTGGCCTATACCGCCTATAATATCTGGTATCCCTTGTTTTTCTGGGGTTAAAACTTACCAGTCTTCAAAATGAGATGGGCTTATGTTGGATGGGTGAGTACAGTACTTCTATGCTGAAAATAACCCTTCATTTCGCTTTCCATCATCGTTTACTATGGGATACCAAATATTATTGCTGTAATATCCCCGATGTTTCATGGGTTACCCTTGAGCAACTGAATAGTTGAAATTGCCTTTTGTTTGATAGCAGACTACATTATCTTTTCACATTTTGTACATCATTCCACAAGATTTTGCATCCGGTACCCTTAGGGGATACCAAATATATTAGCCTGTACTGCTTATAATATTTGGTATCCCCTGTGTTTCTCGGGTTAGAAGTTACCAGGATTGAATTTGACATCGCATTATGTTGGATGGCGGAGCACAGTATTTGTATACCAAATAGCACCCTTCCTTTTGCTTTCCAACATCATTTGCAATGGGGATACAAAATATTATGGCTCACGCATTGCTATAATATTGTGTATCCCCTATGTTTCATGGTTACCCCTTTAGTTATTGACTAGCAGAAATTGCTTTTGTTTGATAGCAGACTACAGTATATTTTTATATTTTTGTACATCATTCCACAAGATTTTCAATCCGTAGCCTTGGGGGATACCAAATATAATAGCCAAACGGCCTATAATATTTAGTATCCCCAGTAAATCTTGGGTTAGAAGTTACCAAGATTCAATTTGACATCGCATTATGTTGGATGGAGGAGCACAGTATTGGTATACCAAATAAAACCCTTACTTTTGCTTTCCCACATTATTACCATCCCTGATACCAAATATTATGGCTCACGCATTGCTGTAATATCTTGTATCCCCTATGTTTCATGGGTTACCCTTTAGTTATTGACTAGCTGAAGTTGCCTTTTGTTTGAAAGCGGACTACAGTATCTTTTCTCATTTTTGTAAATCATTCCACACGATTTTGCATCCGTACCCTTAGGGGATACCAACTGTAATAGCCTATATGACCTATAATATTTGGTATCCCCAGCGTTTCTCGGGTTAGAGGTTACCAGGATTAAATGTGACCTCGCCTTTTGTTGGATGGAGGAGCACAGTATTTCCATACTAAACAGCACCCTTCCTTTTGATTTCCAACATAATTTCTATGGGGATACCAAAAATTATGGCTCACCCATTACTGTAATATATTGTATCCTCTATGTTTTATGGGTTACCCTTTAGCCATTAACCAAGTGAATTAGCCTTTTATTTGATAGCACACTACAGTATCTTTACACATTTTTGTACATCATTCCACAAGATTTTGGATCCGTAGCCTTAGGGGATACCAACTATAATAGGCTATACAGCCTATAATATTTAGTATCCCCAGTGTTTCTCGGGTGAGAAGTTATCAGGAGGATTCAATTTGACTTTGCGTTATGTTGGATGCAGGAGGAAGGTATTTCTATACCAAATAGCACCCTTTCTTTTGCTTTCCAACATCATTTACTATGGGTATACCAAATATTATGACTCACGCATTGCTGTAATATCTCGTATCCCCGATGTTTCATGGGTTACCCTTGAGCCATTGAATAGTTGAAATTGCCTTTTGTTTGAAAGCAGACTACAGTATCTTTTCACATTTTGCACATAATTCCACAAGAGTTTGCATCCGGTACCCTTAAAGGACACCAAATATAATAGCATATAGAGCCTATATTATTTGATATCCCCAGATTTTCTCGAGTTAGAAGTTACAAGGATTCAATTTGACATCAAATTATGTTAGATGGAGGAGCACAGTATTTCTATACCAAATAGCACCCTTGCTTTTGCTTTCCAACATCATTTACTATACTAAAGGAATACCAAATATTATGGCTCATGCTTTGACATAATATCTCGTATCCCCTATGTTTCGTGGGTTACCCTTAAGCCATAGACCAATTGAATTTGCCTTTTATTTGATAGCAGACTACAGTATCTTTTCACATTTTGTACATTATTCCACAAGATTTGGCATCCGTACCCTTAGGGGATGCCAAATGTAATAGCCTATACGGCCTATAATATGTGGTATCCCCAGTGTTTCTCAGGTTAGAAGTTGCCAGGATTCAATTTGACATCGCCTTATGTTGGATGGAGGAGCACAGTATTTCTATACCAAATTACACCCTTGCTTTTGCTTTACAACATCATTTTTTAAGCGGATTCCACATATTATGGCTCATGCTTTGACATAATATCTCGTATCCCCTATGTTTCGTGGGTTACCCTAAAGCCATTGACCAATTGAATTTGCCTTTTATTTGATAGCAGACTACAGTATCTTTTCACATTTTGTACATCATTCCACAAGATTTTGCATCCGTACCATTAGTGGATACCAAATTTACTATCCTATGCTGCCTATAGGCCGCATAGGCTAGCCTATAATACACTATAATATAGTGTTTCTCAGGTTGGAAGTTACCAGGATTCAATTTGACTTCACCTTATGTTTGATGGGGGAGCACAGTATTCCTATACCAAAGAGCACCCTTCCTTTTTTTCTAGCAATGTTTACTATGGGGATACCAAATGTTATGGCTCCCGTATTGCTGTAATATCTCGTTTCACCTTCGTTTTATGGGTTACCCTTTAGCCATTGGCCACTTGAAGTTGTGTTTTACTTGATAGCAGACTACACTAACTTTTCACTTTTTTTACACCATCTTCAAGATTTTACCTGTGGTTCCTTTAGGGGATATAATATATAATGGCCTATACCTGCTATAATATCAGGTATCCCATGTGTTTCTGGGGTTAGAACTTAACAGAATTCAATTTGACATGGTCCTATATTGGATGTATGAGCACAGGATATCTATGGCAAATATCAACCTTCCGTTTGCTTTCCATAATCGTTTACAATGGGGATACCAAATATTATGGCTCACGCATTGCTGTAATATCTTGTATCCCCTATTTTTCATCAGTTACCCTTTAGCCAGTGATGACTTGAAGTTGCCTTTTGTTTGATAGAAGACTACAGTAACTTTTCAAATTTTTTACATCATTCAATGAGATTTTATAACTGGTTCGTTTAAGGGATACCAAATATAATAGCATATACAACGGCTATTATATCTGGTATTATGTTTCTTGGTCTTGAACTTACCAGGATTCAATTCGATATGTTCTTACGTTGGATGGGTGAGCGCAGTATATCTATGCCAAATAGCACCCTTGGGTTAGAACGTACCCTTCCTTTTGCTTTCCAACATCGTTTAGCATGGGGAAACCAAATATTATGACTCATGCATTGCTGTAATATCTAGTATCACCTATGTTTTATGGGTTACACTTTAACCATTGACCACTTAAAGTTGTCTTTTGTTTGATAGCAGACTACAGTATCTTTTCACATTTTGTACATCATTCCACAAGATTGTGCGTTTGGTTCCCTTAGGTAATATCATATATTATGGTCTATACCGGCTATTATGTTTGGTATCCCCTATGTTTCTTGGGTTAGAACATACCAGTATTCAATTTGACATGGTCTTATGTTGGATGGGTGAGCACAGTATTTCTATGTCAAATAGCACCCTCCCTTTTGCTTTCCAACATTGTTTACTATGGGGATACTAAATATTATGGCTCACGCATTGCTGTAATATCTTGTAACCCCTAGGTTTCATGGGTTACCCTTTACCCATTGACCACTTGCAGTCGCCTTCTTTTTTTATGGAAGACTACAGTAACTTTACACATTTTTACATTGTTCCACAAGATTGTATGTCCGGTTCCCTTAGGGTATACAATATATACTGGCCTATACTGGCTATAATGTCTGGTATCCCCTGTGTTTCTGGGGTTAGAACTTACCAGTATTCAAATTAACATGGTCTTATGTTGGATGGGTGAGCACAGTACATCCATGCCAAATAGTGGTCTTCCTTTTGCTTTACAACATCGTTTACTATAGGGATACCAAATATTATGGCTCACGCATTGCTGTAATATATTGTATCCCCTATGTTTCATCAGTTACCCTTTAGCCAGTGACAACTTGAAGTTGCCTTTTGTTTGATAGAAGACTACAGTAACTTTTCAAATGTTTTACATTATTCCATGAGATTTTACAACCGGTTCTTTTAAGGGATACCAAATATAATGGCCTATAACGGCTATAATATCTGGTGTCCCTAGTGTTTCTTGGTCTAGATCTGACTAGGATTCAATTAGATATGTTCTTACGTTGGATGGGTGAGAGCAGTATATCTATGCCAAATAGTGGCCTTCCTTTTGCTTTCCAAGATCATTTAGCATGGAGATACCAAATATTATGACTCACGCATTGCTGTAATGTCTAGTATTATATATGTTTTATGGGTTATACTTTAGCCATTTACCACTTAAAGTTGTCTTTTATTTGATAGCAGACTATAGTATCTTTTCACATTTTGTACATCATTCCACAAGATTGTGCTCTTGGTTCCCTTAGGTGACATGATATATTATGGCCTATATATGCTGTTATGTTTGGTATCCCCTGTGTTTCTTGGGTTAGAACTTACCAGTATTCAAATTGATATGGTCTTATGTTGGATTGGTAAGCACTGTATTTCTATGCGGTTTAGAACCTTTCCTTTTTTTTCCAACATCGTTTACAATGGGGATACCAAATATTATGGCTCACACATTGCTGTAATATCTCATATTCCCTACGTTTCATGGGTTTCCCCTTTAGCCATTGGCCACTTGAAGTTGTCTTTTATTTGATAACAGACTACAGTATCTTTTCACATTTTTGACATCATTCCACAAGATTGTACGTCAGGTTCCCTTGGGGGATACCATATATAATGGCCCATGCCACCTAAAATATTTGGTATCCCCTGTGTTTCTTGGGTTAGAACGTACCAGAATTCAATTTGACATATTCTTATTTTGGATGGGTGAGCACAGTACTTTTGTGCCAAATAGTGGCCTTCCTTTTGCTTTCCAACATCGTTTACAAAGGGGATACCAAATATTATGGCTCACGCATTGCTGTAATATCTTGTATCCCCTAAGTTTGATTGGTTACCCTTTAGTCATTGACCACTTGAAGTTGTCTTTTCTTTGATAAGAGACTACAGTATCTTTTGACATTTTTTATGTTATTCCACAAGATTGTACGTCAGGTTCTCTATGGGGATACCTTATATAATGGCCCATATCACCTACAATATTTGGTATCCCCTGTGTTTCTTGGGTTAGAACGTACCAGGATTCAATTTGACTAATTCTTATTTTTGATGGGTGAGCACAGTACTTCTGTGCCAAATAGTGGCCTTCCTTTTGCTTTCCAACATCGTTTACAATGGGGATACCCAATATTATGGCTCACGCATTGCTGTAATATCTCGTATCCACTATGTTTTATTGTTTACCCTTTAGCTGGTCACCAATTGAAGTTGCCTTTTATTGTATAGCAGATTACAGTATCTTTTCGTATTTCTTACATGAATCCCACAAGATTTACATCTGGTTTCCTTAGGGGATACCATATATAATGGCCTTTATTGGCTATAATGTTTGGTATCCCCTGTGTTTTTGGTGTTAGAACTTATTAGTATTCAAATTGATATGGTCCTATGTTGGATGGGTGAGCACAGTATTTCCTTTCCAAATAACGACCTTCCTTTTTCTTTCAAACACCGTTTACTATCGGGATACCAAATATTATGGCTCACGCATTGCTATAATATCTGGTATCCCCTAGGTTTAATGGGTTACTCTTTGGCCTTTGACCACTTGAAGTTTTCTTTTAATTGATAGCAGGCTACAGTATCTTTTCAGATGTTTGACATCATTCTACAAGATTTTATATCCGGTTCCCATGGGGGATACTAAATATTATGGCTGACGCATTGCTGTAATATCTTGTATCCCCTACCTTTAAGGGGTTACCCTTTAGCTATTGACAACTTAAAGTTGCCTTTTACTTGATAGCAGACTACAGTAACCTTTCAAATTTTTTCATCATTCCACAAGATTGTATGTCCGGTTCCCTTAGGGGATACCAAATATAATGGCCAATACTGGCTTTAATAGTTGGTATTCCCTGTGTTTCTTTGGTTAGACCGTACCAGGATTTAGTTTGACATAGTCTTTTGTTGGATGGGTGAGCACAGTACTTGTATGCCAAATAGCGGCCTTCCTTTTGTGTTCCAATATTGTTTACTATGGGGATACAAAATATTATGGCTCACACATTGCTGTAATATCTTGTGTCTCCTACGTTACATGGGTTACCCTTTAGCCATTGACCACTTAAAGTTGTCTTTTCTTTTATAACAGATTACAGCATCTTTTCTGATTTTTTACATCTTTCCCCCAGATTTTACATCCGGTTCGCTTAGGGGATAGCAAGTATAATGGCCTCCATCAGCTATTATATCTGGTATCCCTTGTGTTACTGGGGTTAGAACCTACCAGTATTCATTTTTTTTTTGGTGCGTAAGAGTTTTATTGATATTTGCCACAAGTACACTGCTTTGCGCCTACAACCCTGAGGCCGGCAGCTTTTCATAAACATATGCGATAATTATATTGTACACAGCTGTTTAGCCGACAGCCATCGGTCCGGCAGCGAACTAGTTGAAACGGCCTAATCATCATATCTTTATTTATTGCGAAATCACATTACCTCTTACTTTTTTATTTTTTGAACTTAACTCCGACTCCTTGATTCATTGATGCGAAGAACATCCTATGTATCTGCCCCGTTTGTGTATAATACCCTTCTGGCGGTCATTCCATGCTCCCTCATTTTATGTCTCTGTTCAGATCTTACCCTTCTAATCTCGCCCTGTTGTGTTGTGCTTACCAACGAAACCCTATAGGCCTGTAGTTACTACAACTCACCCATCCGATCCCTCATCCTCCTCCTCCTCTGAACTTTCATTGTCGTCCTCTGCCAGAGGTTCACATATGTCTCCACGGTATTTTTCCCAGGGTGACCACACTTTATTCCATTTGCGCGGGTTGGCTCTCTTTTCATACACCGCCCTTTCTGTCACCATATTCATATCCATATTCCTGCACCATTGGCCCAATGTTGGAGTTTCCACCACCTCCCATTTATGAGCTATATCCCGTTTAGCAACCATGAAGCCCACAGTCGTCCATACTTGACCCTGACGTGTCAGCTCTGTAGGTCCCCATATATGTAGTAAGGCCATGCGGGGGGTCAGGCACCAGTGTAGTATCTAGTGTCTGCGAGATGGTGCGAAATATACGTCGCCAATATTCTGAGACCCTAGGGCACTCCCAAAGTGTATGCATGAAAGTACCCTCCCCACCACAACCTCTCAAGCAATTTGGGTGTTCCGCCCTGTGTATTTTATGGAGGGTAGTCCTTGTGAAGTATATTCGGTGCCGGACCTTCAGTTGCACCAGACAAAACCTTGCTGAGACTCCAGCCTCTCTCGGGGATGCTAGTGCCGCATTCCAGTCTGTCTCATCCATATCTCCTAGTTCTTCTACCCATTTCTACCTTAGCTTGACTAGGGGGTCTGGCATATTATTTAGTAACTTACGGTAGGTGAGGGAAGTGGCGCTAGTTTGCATATAATCTGTCAGCAGTCGGTCCTCCAACGGAGATGACTCTGGGAATTTAGTTCCCGCTGGTATTGCCGTCATTAGTGCGTGCCTAATTTGAATATATCGATACGTTTTATTGGGACCTAGGTTATAAGTCTGTTGGAGGTGGGAGAACGGGACAACCCCGTCTGCTGCCCACATGTCTCCCACTGTGGATATTCCTATGTTGTCCCATTGGGTGAAACCTTTGGTGTGTCGCAGGCTCCCCAGTGCCCTGGTGTCCCATAAAGGTGTTAATTTCGTTATAACTCCCCTCCATTTAATCCTCGCCTGTGCATAATGCCAGAGCATCACTGTGTGTTTGGTTGGTCCCAGTAGCTTTCCCGCCAGGCCTTTGTGATATAGCGGTGCAAGCAAGCTTTGTGTGCCTAGTTGCGATCTGTCCGCCAAGTAAGCCGGATCATCCTGCGGGGCAGGTATCCAATGATTGATGACCTTAAGTTGAGCCGCCCAATAATACAGTTGTATATTAGGCAGGGCTATCCCACCGTCATACCAACTTCTAATGAGTTTCATATGTGCTATTCGTGGCGGGCGCTCGCCCCATAGTAAGCTATTCACCACTGCAGTCACCCTTCGTAAATAGCTTGGTGGCACCAAGGTTGAAGCGTTCTCCAGCACATACAAGAATCGTGGCAGTGCCATCATTTTATATAATGCTGCCCTCCCTAACAACGTCAGTGGAAGGGTCTTCCAGTGTCTGACGTCCCCCTTCAGTCTATTCAATGGTGGCAGTAGATTTCTTTCATAGAAGGCCGAGGCGTCTCGTGTGACGTGTATACCCAGATATTTGAATGATGTGTCCGCCATCTCCAGTGGGCAGTCATTTGGTAGAGTAGGAGAGGGTCCCCTCAGTTCGTATACGACAGATTTAGTCCAGTTTATCTTATAGCCAGACGTACTGGGATGCCCTTTTCCGGGTCCGTGATGTATATCAGCATATCATCGGCGTACAGGGAGACTCTGTCTTCCCAGTTGTTTCCCCACGTAATCCCTCTGAGCAGTGGGGTGGTTCTAAGGACTGCAGCCAGAGGTTCCAGGACTAATGCAAACAGTAACGGCGAGAGCGGGCATCCCTGCCTTGTCCCACTGTTCAGTGGTATCACACGGGAGATGTGCCCATTGGCCGTCACTCATGCCACCGGATTGTTATACAAAAGCCGTATCCAGGAAATGAAGTTAGGGCCGAAGCACATATGAGCCAGTACTGCGAAGAGGTAACGCCATTCCACCATATCGAATGCCATCCAGGCATCCAAGGACAGAATGGCGGTCGGTTCAGTCAGCATCGGAGCGCGTGCTATTGCTCCATGAACTCTGCGGAGGTTCAATGCTGTACTTCTGTGTGGCATAAAGCCCGATTGGTCTGGGTGAATCAATTGGGTGAGATGCGGCATCAACCTGGTGGCCAGTAGCTTAGCTAATATTTTTGCCTCTACATTGAGAAGTGATATCGGGCGGTAGGACCCGCATTCCTCAGGTGGCTTACCCGGCTTCGGGATTGCCACAATGATGGCCTGTCACTGATCGAGGGGCAATATTCCTCTGGCTAAGCTATCCTCGTACATAGCCAATAAGTGTGGGCTCAGCGTTTCCGACATCGCCTTGCACCATTCGATCGGAATGCCGCTAGGGCCCGTTGCCTTCCCAGAGTGTATCTTGTTAATGGCCTCTTGCACTTCTTCTATTGTAAAGTCTGAGTCAAGTTCATCTAATGCGTCCTGTGACAGGGTCGGTGTCGGCACATCGTTAAGCGCTGCCACCGCTATTTCTTCTGTGACATCAGTTTCCGGGGTATAGACCTCCTGGAAGTGGTCCGTCAGTATTTCTACAATTGCCGCCGGACGTGTGTGCGTCCCCCCACCCGCATCCTTCAGTTGCAATATACTCCTGCCTCCTCCCCCCTTCTTTTCCAACCAGGCCAAGAGCTTGCTGGCCTTGTCCCCAACATCATAGATTTTATGTGTCGTTGTCGCTATGTGCTCCATAGCCCTCTTTTTTAAGTGGTCCTCGTGTAGTTGTTGACTTAGTTGTAATGAATATAGGGTGTCCGCTGACGGGTCTGTCATGTGTGCTTTGTGTGCCTCAGCCAGGCTCAATTCTAGTTGTGTGGCTTCTCTCCCTTGTGTGCGTTTGTACCCCGTTATTGTCGATATGGCCTGCCCCCTCAGGACTATTTGTACACTTCCCATATGGTCGTGGGGGAGTTTACCGGTGCTGTATTTTCATTAAAATAGTACCGGGTCGCTTTTATCAGCTCCTCTTTGATCGCTGGTATCGCGAGATAGTCCGGGCGAAGCTGGTACAGTCTCTTATAGGCCCTTTCCGGACATGACAGAGTAAGAGTCATTGGTGAATGATCAGATATACCCCTTGGTTTAATTTGTATGTCATCTATGCTGAGGCGGCCCTCACCCAGAGTGAAGAAGTAATCAATGCGGGAAAGAATATTGTGCGTCGCTGAGTAGTAGGTATATTGCAGCTCATTGGGGTGCATGCTTCGCCATATGTCCACCAATCCCTGTGCCTCTATAAACTCGCTGAAACGGGAGGGGGCAGGAGTACGTGTTCGTACCTGGAATCTATCCTGTGTGTTATGTATGACTGCATTAAAGTCTCCCCCTATGACCAGGTCACCCTCCGGAAGTTCCAATAGAAACCTCCCCAGATCCGGAAAGGCAATGTTCTGCAGTGCTGGAGGAATATAGACCGATACTATAGTCAGTGGTTTACCCTCCCATTGTCCACTCGCTGCCGCAAATCGGCCCTGGTCGTCTGTTTTCGTAGATTTAAGCAAGAACGGGGATGATTTCCGCAGTAGAATTCCCGTTCCCCTTGATCCCGAGGTAAAGTCGGAATGCACTATCATATGGTAGCCTTTCCTATTCAACGCCTGCCTTGCAGTTCCTACTAAGTGTGTCTCTTGGAGAAGGACCAAGGCTGGATTCCCTCTCCTAATGCTCTACACCACTAGACCCCGCTTAATTTTATCCCCCAGTCCCCTTACATTCCAGGACTTGAGCTGCAGTGGCATCACTGGTAACATTTGGGGGCCTATTCGTGGGATGTCAGCCTGTACATCGTGTGCCATGTTTATCGTGGATTGGAGCACTCTTGTCCGCCGCTAGGGAATCCCCAAATGGGTGCCTGAATAGGACAGTGTTTATGCTTATAACAACCTTGCATCGTGTTCTTCTACTTTGAGTCAATTCGTCAACAAACAAAACCTCCTGTATTGAGGTGTAAACTGCCATACCCACCCCCCCTGAACTCCCCCCCTCCCTGCCCTCATGCCACACGGACTCACAACTGCCCGCCCCCCAACTTAGCAGAGTGCTTAGCCCCTATCCCAAACAAAATACTTGCTCGTTGAGGTGAGGAATGCCCCACAATCGGCGGCCTCTCATACTCTCCTCGGGGGCCCTCCGCCCAGTGTCCAATGGCAGTCTCTTTAGGCAGCTATACCGTGCTAAAATGGTTCTTTATCCACCGGTTGGTCACTGTCCCGGTCCAGGGTCTTCCTCCACCCTTTCGGTCACCGGTGAGTGCTCCCTTACTTCATGTTCTGGAGTCCACAAGCCTGCGCGACCTTTCGTGTTGCGTTCACCCGGTGTCCTGCCCGCTCTATGGTGCTGAGTGGCCGGCCTCCAACCCTCCAGCCATTCCCGCGCCATCTCAGGAGTGTCAATAAACCAAGTTTTGTTTTCCGCTACTATTCGCAGCCTGGCCGGGAAGATCATAGAGTATTGAATTTCTCGTGTCCTCAACTCTCTTTTGACATCTAGGAGCGTTCACCCTGTGTCCTGCCCGCTCTATGGTGCTGAGTGGCCGGCCTCCAACCCTCCAGCCATTCCCGCGCCATCTCAGGAGTGTCAAAAAACCAAGTTTTTTTTTCCGCTACTATTCGCAGCCTGGCCGGGAAGATCATAGAGTATTGAATTTCTCGTGTCCTCAACTCTCGTTTGACATCTAGGAACGTTCTTCTGCGACGGCCGACCTCCGCCGTGTAGTCCGGAAAGAAGGCCAGTGTCGCATTTTGTATTTTGATTGGAGGGGACTTCCGGGCTGCCTGTAAGATGGCGTCCCTGTCTCGAAAGTTAAATAGGCGTGCTAGGATGGGTCTCGGAGGCGCTCCCGCTTTCGGTCGCCCCCCCCGGTACTCTATGTGCTCTTTCCACCGAAAAGAAGGTAGACAATCCCTTGGGTTTTAAGTTTGTTTTGATCAGATCTCCAACGAATAAATCTGTTGCTTCAGTACCTTCCGATTCCGGAACTCCCAGGATCCTTATGTTGTTTCTCCTAGACCGCCCTTCCTGGTCATCCAACTTTTCTTTCAGTGCTTTGTTCTCTGCCATCACACGTTCCATTGCCATCTGTAGCTCCGACACATCCTCTACCAGCGATTTCGTGACCACCTCCAGTGAGCCCACCTTTTCCGATATTTTATGAAGGTCTGCTCTTAGTAAGGGTAATCTCGGTGGAGATCGAGCCCACTGTGGTTTGCACCTGTGTCAATGTGCGCATAACATCATCCAGCGTCGCCTTTTTCCCCCCGCCAGCCCCATCTGCTGATTTCCTGCCGGATTGCCTTCCCTCCGTTGGTGAGGTCGCACCCTTATCGTATGCATATTTCTCGAGGCGGGCCTGCGTCGTGCCCCCTCTGTTCCCCTTCCCGGCCATTTTGACGTTCAGTATGGCGTGTTTCTCACGTGGCTGTCTTCGCAGACGCAGTCGTGTCCAGTGTATTCCCCGGGCGTTACTCCTTAATGTCCGCTCCACGCCGGCTCTGCCGCGTAGATGATAGCGGTCGTGCCGTTAGTCCACTATAATCCAATCCGTCTGCTCACGAATGTGGCAAAGTGTAGGGTCACTGTTTATCTGGGACTCAGAGGGTGCTCTCAAAGGCTCTTTCAATCTCAACTCAAAGGCAGTGTGTCAAATGTCTCTCAGGCGAACTTGACTGTCTCAGTTCCTATCGGGGTCTTTGTGCCAGCTGGTGCGTTGTACGATTTGCCAGGCTTACTGTGCGGTGGGTCTTTGGGGCTCACTTTACCTTTTCTCAATCGTCTTTGCTATCCCCTCAGCTCTGGTGCCACACCGCTTCACTATGCCTCGGTGTGGGTATGCGGCTTCAATTTGTTTAATTTGTGGTCCCTCCGTAAGCACCTGGCTCCATCCCTCCTTTCCATTTAATTTACACTACCGTGTTGATAAATAGGTTTTTCTTAGATATTATCCACTATTATTTTTTGGTAATATTGACTTTGAAATGACTAGTGGTTTTTATCTAGGTAGCTTATACATAAAAAGTATATTGGTCAACTGCTTAACTGTAAATTAAATAATGTAAATAGGACCCAATTGCATCACTGATCTGTGTTTATTTCTGCATGTACCCTTTTTCAGGTTTTCAAATTATAGATGTACATGGCATCCTGACGAAGGCTTCAGCCGAAATGCGCTTAGGAATTATTATATAGAAAAGCCATGCCTACACCATTTTGTTGTTCTGATTTTGATAAGCATTTTATATCTAACAACTGATTAAATGAATGTCTTTTGAACTCTAGAATAGAAACAAAATGTTGTATCCTGTGAAATGAAATAATCTAAAGAACTATTCTTGTAAATCATTTCTGCAATAATTGACACTGGAATTATTGCAATTTTATATGTATTTGAAAATGTCTAATTTATAAAATTTATATTGATATTTTTGAAATTGAAAGGTACATGCATGTTACTTCTTAATGTGCTTTTTAGGCCCAATATCATATTTTCATGTTCCTAAATTGTTTTTGTACACAAATTGTTGATACACCCTGATTTAGCAATTAGCGTCAGGGGTACCCCTTTCTATACAAACACAAAAGCACATTGTCTACCAGGGAGGTCACCACCATCGGGGGCCCATACGTGTCCTGTAGGTGTAAAACAACTTAATGATAGAGACAAAAACTTGATTCTGCAGTTGTTCCGGATGAAAGGTCCTTGGCACTTTGAGGGCAGATTTTACTGAGGACATGCAGCATCTTCTCAAGTTGCATACTGTGGTCAAGCAAATCCGCCACGAGCTAGGCCTGAAGTATGCTCTTCTCTATCCTGCTAAACTTGAGGTGATGGATGGTGAGTAAAGCCATTCTTTCTCGACTCCTGGAGACGCATAAGTCTGGTTTCATGCCAAGGGAATTGTGAAACCAACATCAGATGACTGGAATGTTAGTAAATGGCTGACATTGCAACTGTGGGGTAGGAGGAGCAGGGGAGACCCATAGCTGCCCCTTCATGGCACAGACGGCCAGGGAGCGAGCAGAGGTAAGGCAAGTGGTGCTGAAATATGACCAGAACTCTTTTGAGGCGTTGCTGTCAAACCATGCCTCTGACAGCCGGATACTAATGGCTCCATGGTGTTATGAATCCCAATGTACCCCAATATAGGCCTAAGTAGTTACATGATCTTTTACCTACATCTTTCCTACCACCGTTCTACATAACGGGTCTGGTGCTAACCTTTTACCTAGTTAGGTCCTACATGACTGTTGTGTGGTTTTCTCTGAAAACTAGGCTCATGTATTATGCATGAGGATTCTCAGTATCAACTCAGGATTACCATCTTCTGTATAATAAGTCTGTATAAGGCCCATCTCTATCGTCATCATTGCCGACATGCCCATTGTATATTTCTAGGTAGAACCCCTGAGGGTACCTTTCAGGTATATAAGCACTACATCTTCACATCTTCACTGGGCAAACCAGAGGAGAAAGACTCCCATTCTGACATGCTGACGTGAGACGCTGAGGTCCCTGCATGCAGACACTGCAGCACGCACTGGTCTGACATCACTTGCGGGGTGTCCATCTCGAGACCAAGATGGGGTCCTTCACTCTCCCACATCAGGTAATGAGGTTGGCTCTCCCCTAAGGGGGTTATTGGCTATACACCTACATACATGCTAGGTAAACTTAGGTACATCTAATTAGGGTCTACATTGTAGGAGAACACATTTTTACTGTTATGTATCTATATGCCTGCATATAGTCTTTCTTTTAGCATTATGGGAGAATTCTACATTTTCTTTACTCTACTGGTGCTCATAATCATATATATCGGTTTTTGTCTCATGGTTGTTGCAGCACACGTATTCTATACAAGAATAATATGCTGGTTCAATAACTACTTATTGAAAACGTCCCCACCATTTATTCTGTGTATCTCTCGGAAACAAAGTAAGCACGAGTGGCTGAGTGAAAAGTATTGTACTGTTTCCACGATCCCTGATGGGTCAAGGTTGTCATGTTCAATAGTTGCCAGAAACTATTCGATCCTTTGTAAGAGGGGCTCATAGTGGCACTAAGAGCTAGCTGGTCTACTGACTAACATTTCCTTTGGGGGTTCCTAGAATCAGTCTGGACACCAGTCCCTTAGTATATGTTATCTAAATGCACAGATCCTATATAGGTTTGTAGGAACTACACAACAATGGCCCCTGCTTGGGAGTACTCCCAGGGGCAGGAGTTGACACCATGAATGGTGGATAATCTGCTACGAAGCATGGGGTTTGGTCTTTACTGTGTGAGAAGTGGTGTGGACTGCTCACCAGTAACTTTTGGGGACACCTTGGAACCTCATAAGAGAGGATAGGATGCCCAGATCATCGAAGACGACCCTTGTATCCATGAGCCCTGACCTCTCCAAACAGGGCATGTATTTTATTACACATTTCTCTTTGGTTGTTGTACATTTGTTGGATTGTTATGGCTAGTATGGCTAGAATTATATGTAGAAGTTTTCTACATATAATTCTGTGACATGGCTCTGTACTCCACTGATCTCTTTATCATTGATTGGATGTTTGGGGTTGCCTTCACACTGGAGATTTGGGGAATGGCAATTATGGAATGTGATGCATCACTACTTACCACCAAAGCCAATGGGCACACCAACAGGCCATATGACCCCACACTATAACTTGCTGACCTGGAATGTGAAGGGCATGGCCACTACCACAGAGATGTACTGTGTTCATACATATCTTAAGCGGTGTTGCACACAAATAGCTTTTTGCCGGAAATGCATTTGACACAGGTAGACTTACAAAAAGTTCATGCAAAATGGAGGGGGCAGGTGTATAGCACTATGGCATCCCATATGCAAATGGGGTCATGAGATAGATTGCCCAGGAGTACCAATTGTAAAAGACATGCACTGAGTTGACACTGAGGATAGGTAGTAGGTGGTGGAAGGACAAATGGATGGTGCTCCCCTCATGCTGGTGGTTGTTTATGCCCCAACACTATTCACTATACTTTTTTAGAGCTCTTCACCCCAGCTATTTTCTGGGACCCACACAATCCAAGCATCTCAGGCAGCAACTTTAATTGTGTTCCAGATGTTGCCCAGGGCTGCTCCACACCTCCGCTGAACGGCGCTATGTGTATCAGGGTATCACAATACTTTCAGGACTCGATGGTTAACAAGAGTGTGTTCGATATGTGGCGCTTGCACCATCTGGACACCAGTGGCTTGTTTTATTGCCTGGTCCATGACCTCCAAGCTAAACGTGATCTTTTTCTCTGCAATGAACCATTGGGCACGTGGGTAACTGTGACAGAGTCCTTGGTGCGCACCCTCTGGGATCACTGCCCACTGCTGATGACATTACAGCCCTGAAGGTTCCAGACCAAGGTACTTCAGAAGCCCCCTTCAGGGAGGCCCTTTCACTACAAATTACTGAATATTTTGAACTTAACACAGGCACCACCCACTCCAGGGTGCTGAAGTGGGATTTCCACGAGGTGGTCATCAGAAGGCAATGCATTGCCACTACGTCAGGGGGTATGTAAGGCCCTGCACACAAAGCTGCTGGACATAGAGCGGGAGTTGACGCTACTTGAGACCAAGGTGTCATAGTGGGCCGATGGGACAGAAAAAAACAGGCAGCTGAGAAAGAGTCGCAGGAATCTAGATGCGTCGTAGGGGAAACATGACAATAGTCACTGCCGTGCCCATCTCCATGCGGAGGGGAGCGTTCGGACAGGCTATTGGCATGGCTTGTTAAAGAGTGCCAGGCATACCCATCAGTAAGAGCAATCAAGTTGGGGGGTGGCATGGTGGTTAATACACAAGTGGCCATTAGTGCCGCTTTTGCAAAGTACTATCACTCCCGGTATGCAGCTGTAGACAGCCCCCATTAACTGAATCAAAGGGTTTCTTCACGGGCTACTGTTACCCTGATTGATTCCACTCTAATGAGCTGAACTGGATGAACCCCTTCAAATTGTTGTGAAACAGGTGGCTATCACCCAAATTGCATGAAATAAAACTCTATGTTCCCCATTAGGATGACGGGCGGGCTTTGCCCGCCCGCCATCCTATCGGAAATCGGGACCGCCCGCCCTAAGGGCGGGGGTCCCGCACGCACCATTAGGATGTGCCCGCCACTGTGGCGGGCACATCCTGTATTTTTAGTATTGTGGCGGGCGGAGCTCTGTGCTCCGCCGCCACAATACTAAAAATGCTTTTCAGCATTTACATAATCAAAGCGGCAGGTACCGCGCGGTGCCTACCGCTTTGATTATGTAAATGCAGGGGGGTACCACAGGAACCCCCCGTGTGCCACCCCCCTTTGGCCTTCACTCTGGGGGCCCACAGAGGGCCCCCAGAGTGAACACCGCATGCCTTTCCGTGGCGGCATTGCCGCCACGGAAAGGCATTGAAAAATGCCCATGGTAATATTGCGGGCGGTGTCTGACAGACACCGCCTGCATGTTATTCGGTTTCCGCCCCGGCCGCAAGGCGAACGGGCGGAAAAGTGGCGGGCGATGTTTTGCTCCGCCGTGGTCCCCCCGCCATTCTAATATGGCGGGGGGGAATACAGGGAAGGATGGCGGGCGGATTTCCCCCGCCAGGCTGGCGGGGGCAATCCGCCCGCCATCCTAATGGGGCCCTATGTACGGATGGAGTCACGCTAGAATATTATGTCACCTTCAGTGTACACCCTTCCCAGATTCTCTTGGAAGTTTTTAAGTAAGCAAGAAAAAAGGGTCAGCTCCCAGACTGGCTCTGTGAGGTGCTGAGGTGTCAAAACCATGCCGGGATCCCCCCAAAGTCCCCTCATATAGGCCGTTCTCCCTATTAACTGTAGACAATAAGATATTAGGGAAGGCCCTGGCTAATTGGCTGTTTCTAACACCCTAACACAAATAGATCAATGTGGGTTTATTCCAGAATGAAATTCTTTTCTCAACATACGAGGACCACTTCATCTGATGAAACTTGCCTTGAGTGAGACTGGGGAATAGTTGGTGGTGTTGCTTGACTTAGATAAGGAGTATGACATACTGGGGTGGGATTACCTTGTGGCAACTCTGGAGTAAATCGGCTTCAGACCATTGTACCTTAATTAGATATGCACCCTCTATAAGAACTCGAAAGCAAGAGTCAGGATGGTACAGTTGATAACCGACAGCTTTGACATACATAGCTGCACCAGTGAGGGTTGCCCCATATCCCTGTTGATTGATTTGTATCCTGACCATGGAGCCCCTGGCCTGCTGCCAGAGCTTGCAAGTGCAGCTTTGGGGTCTGCAAGTACATGACAAGCTCCATATCATCTCTTTATAAGCACATGATGACCCTATCTATCTTTAGGATGCCACTGTCACACTTCCAGCCTTGATGGAGACCCTGGAGGAATTTGGAATAGTATCAGGCTTCAGATTGCATTGGTCTAAGACTTGCCTGTTACCCCTGTCTCCAGTTCATGAGCATAACAGGAGGGCCCTGCCACGGTTTGGGCTGGAATAGCACCTTGACATGCTGAAGTACTTGGGTGTACAGATCCACCACTCGGACAAGGACTTGTGGAGGGCAACGTTAATATGGGTAGGACCCTGAATTACATCTGTAAATCCCTTCCTTATGGTTGTCCTTGCAGCTGTCTTCGCTGGGCCGGCGGGTAATCTTCAAAATGCTTATGCTTGTCATGACTCCTGTATACTGTGCAGCGTTTGTAACAACAAAAGGGAGAGTAAGGGATTGTATTCACAAAAAGTGAATGGGGATTACTCCTGTTCCCCTGGGTAAGGTATAATCATAAACAATAGGAGGAGTATCACCACTGGATTCTTAATGGGATGTGTTCTGGGAAAAGGAAAAAATTATTCCTTTTGTAAAAAACACCTCACTCACCAACCTAGGGGCAAGCGGACATGGCAGATAGGTAAACAGCCATCGCTCGCACAGCAGAACTAATATGTTCTAGCTGAGGAATACCCATCCCCTGCCCTCCGAAGCCATAAGACACCTAGTAGGAGTCTTTTTTATTACAAGCCCGCCGATTTTGGCAGGAGCTTACACTGATAGCAGACTTTTTTGCTAATCTGGTCAAAAGAATTTAGGACTGGGTACACCTTTTAGGGGGAGTATACCGTCCACTTTCTTTCCCTTTGGTCCTGACGAAAACCTGGTAACTTCCACACATAGGTTGAAACATGTAGACCAGCCCACCTCCAGAGATACTCTTGGTCATAATTACCCTCAAAGTATCTCCACACTTCTTTTTAACATTGTCCAGTTACTTACAAATAAAAAATGTTTTATTAAGTTAAACCAGGACAATTTTTAACACACCCTTTTTTTGCACTTATCACTCACAATCCTGCTCCACTGTAGTTCAGGTGTCGCAGCACACCCTGATGGCACTCAGTCGTCAGGGTGGACCCCGATGATGAAGCATGTCACCACTAGGTTGGTGAGTGGGGTGTTTTTTACAAAACAAAGAATTTTTTCCTTTTCCCAGAACACATCCCATTAAGAATCCACGATTCTCTCTGGTGATACTCCTATTGTTTATGAATACTGTGCAGCATTACCACTTTCCCTCAACAAGAGCTTCATTTAAGACCTCCATGGTCTCCTGCTGAAGCTGATATGGGGCTCAGGCAAGAGCTGGGTGGTGCTCTTCATACTCTAGTGCCTGCTTCATGAGGGTGGTCCAATTTATGAGTTGTACTATGCAGCAGCTCTGCTGCAGTGGCCGATGCACTGGCTGGGCACAGCCCCTTGACCAGAGAGAGCAACCATTCACAGGCTCCTTAGGTGGACACATATATATGCGGCTGCCGGACCCCAGGGCTCATCCAGAATATGAGACGCATCAAAGAAATGATAGGACATGTGTGCCTGCATGCATACGAGCAAGGCAATGGGTCCCATCCTCCATACTCTTCCTTGATCCCAGTTTGACGGTTGCTGGCACTCCAGGAGGTGACCAAACAACACCATAACATGTTGCCTTGGAGAGAGGTAGAGATTGACCAAATGGGTGACTTTTTCATGGTGGCTGCACAAATCCCCTTTTTGAGATTATGGACACGTATGGCATTGTGGCAGGCCATTTCCTGATATATCATGCCGGACAGTATGCAATCACTACACTACACCACCACTGCACGCAATCCCAAAGAAAAATATTATGGCCCTTAATGTTGCATTTCACTCGTCCCATTGTGAGTCGTATGACAGGGCTAAAGACCGATGAATGGCGGACCTCGAGATGCAACTCACAGACAGTCTCTGGACCCAGGTATTACAACATGGAAAGGAGGTTTCACGTAATACACACTTCTATTACACACAATTTAACTACTTGCATCAGGGACATCTCACACTGAAACGCATCAAGCACCTGTTTTCCACAGCATCCTCTGCATGCCCCAGATGTAGAGCAGATGAGGAGGGTTTATGACCACATGGTCTGGGAGCACCGGTTGATGGAGCGGCCCTGGGGAGAAGTCACAGAATAACTTCCACTTTGCTAGAGCGCTTGGTCCTGCCGATCCTGGAATCATGCCTACTCGGTCTTAGACCCAAGACTAAGAGAGATAAGTACTTTCATGGATTCCTTGACCTAGCCATAATACTCTTCAAAGAGAAAATCGTCATGTCCTGGAAGGCTCATACAGCCACTGATACACCCTGTTGGCTCTCCACATTGCTCAAATGGGCAAAAGCTGACCTGGATGTCCTCGCAGTGACACGTAGATAAGGAGGGGGAATGCTAAAGACGGGTGCTGGGATAGCTATATCAGAAACTTAGAGGAAAAAAAGTATGGACGTCCACCCTGAACCCTGACCACTACCCTAGGTCCTTCTGTCCCATCCTACAACTCATACGATGAGCCATGTCAGCACATGAGATAGCGGGACCATGGCCCTATGAGGACTCCACATAGGTAATACAGCCACACCAACACTGCCCCTTACAACTGTGGGTGTGGATCTCAGGCACCCCATAATTGTTGTCCTGGCTTGGAGAGACCACTGGCACTGGCCTGCAGGATCTTCTTATATCTCCATGTGTGGATTAGCCTGTACTGGCGCGTACACGTTCCTGGGTGTCCTTCCAAATCGATACACCAAACTGTCAGCCATGTCAATGCAGGGGCCTTCTTCATTATGACATGCTACCACACCTGAGAATGGAGGAGTGACATGTCTAGACTATTATGACAAAAACAAGGAGATGACTGACCGTGCACAGAAACTTTTCAGACACTCACTCCCAGTCACAGATCTGGGTTTAATCCATCATCGTTCTTTAGCTCAATTTCCCACCTCAGTTCAGACCCAGCCATGTGCAAATCAGTCATGACCCCGTTCCTCCTGGGAATAGTCCAGCCAGAACTGCCAAGCCGGGTCTTCCCTGGACCAGAAACAAGCATCCTGGGACTGGTTTCGTGGTATGAACTAGGGCAGTGAAGTTAGCTAAAGAACGATGATAGATTGAACCCAGATCTGTGACTGGGGGTGAGTGTCTGAAAAGGTTCAGCGCTCAGTCTATCATCTCCTTATGTTTGCTTTAGGCTATTGTGACTCCACCGTTCACATTTGTTAATTTTGTTTGATGTGATATCGTTTGTGAGTGGCACTTCGGAATTGTCACTATTATGTTTTTTTGTTTATTTTTCTACTTGGGCTAAAACCAATAAAGACATTTGTAAAAACAAAAAAAAGGTATATGTTCTCAGTGAGTTCTTGAAGTCCCACGATAATGGACCACAAAATCACTTCAATAACTTAAGTTTTCTTTCCGTTTTTTAGGTGTAGGTGTAGGTGTTGGACCTTTCATATGTCACACTGCAGTTTCACACTTTGCCAAAAGTAGAGCCATGGCTACAAATCCTCGAGCCTAACAATGCCAATATTATGAACGACAGTGCAAGGATTTATCTCATCTTGTACAGTGCAGTCATCAATTTCCCCCCAAAACGTAGCTATGTATGGACATGTCCATGCCAAATGAATAAAACATGACCCTCTGGCAACTTCGGTTTGCACAATTAATTTTTAGTCCAGAGATAACACTGAATCAGTCAGTTTCTTGATCAATCGGAATCATGTTTCAGGTTGTGTTCTGTATATACAGAAGGACATTGTCCATGTACAGGTATACAACCAATGGCCTGCCACCTATATAAATTCCTCTATGTGCATGCATCTGTCTGTAAACAAAGGTCAAGGGTTCCAGAGAAATGGAAAATATGTGTGGTGATAGAGGGCAACACTGTCTGGTGCCACTGCCCATTGATAAACACTCTTGTCAAGGGGTTCTTATGGAACACGTTAATTTTAATAAAATGCCTAATGATGCCCATTTTAGTTAATACCTAAACCATATATGGCTATTCCAGAGAGCCACATACTTTTTTAATGCCAAGAAGAAGTGACTATGCCAGTAATTGAGGGTATAAATGATGTACCACTGCTATGAGAATATTTAATGTAACAATGTTGGGTGGCTGAGTATAAAATCAGTCTGGTCTGGAAGTACCAGGCCACACATAAGTGGTTTTAACCTACTAACTAGGACTTTTGAAAATACCATATTGTTAATGTAAAGCAATTACAGTAGTCTTTATGATGCCCAACGTTCTTCTGATCTGTCGGGTTTGAGAAGTGCTGTCCACATGTCCTCTAATGTCAATGTGGGAAGTCACCCCTCCAGAATGGCTTCTTCATACTCCTTAAGTAGGAGGGGGCTTTTTAAATCAGCATAAGTTTCATAAAATCTAATTAAAATCCCATCAGGCCCAGATACCTTACCACTCTGCAGCTACTTTATCACCTCTAGTAAATCCTCAAGGCAGACATGTGAACCTTTCCAATCATGAAACTGCGATATCAAGTCAAGTCAAGATAAATGGTATTCGGCGAGAGGCCATAAAAGCACACGAAAGGCAGATCACATAGTTATAATAATATGGTAAATAAAAACATATCACTGAGTCACATAAAATAAAGGATATTCAGTACAATTTATGACATTTCATAAGATTAAAAAGCGTTGACTATAACTGATTCATACAGAAACTGCATCTTTTAAGGTTCATAAGCCCTCCTAATGTGTAATGCTGATTTGATACAATTGAGTCCCGCACACCAAACTTTGAAGAACCTAGTGCCTGCATAATCAGTAGCCCTTCCTAGTACTGTTTCACATTGGCCTTCCGTAAAAAGGATGCCAAGGATCAAAGTCTTGGCTCCTGGTACAAGTGAAAAAACAAAAAGAAGTGGCTGATAGTTCGAGTTGCAATATTGTCGCACCTGCAGGTGAGTAGGTCTTGATGCCAGGGGCCCATTGTAGAAGATTCAAATTTAAAGTGCAAAGTCCTTAATTTAAAAAGGGTAAGCCAATAACGATAAGTAGGGTATATAATTCATCCCAGATAAGGCTCCAGACCAGAGGTTGTTGTTACTTGAGCTTAACTTACAATACTTTGCATGTTTTGGAGTGCATCTAAGAGGTATTTTTGCAGTGCTCAAAGTATACTTTCTTAACACGTTGCTTAAAATTTGGGCCAATTAAAAAGGGGGACCTGTAAAAATCAGATAGACATAAGCATGCAAAAGAAACCTCACGTACTTAAGTGGATGGTATTGGTTCTGCCCCATGTAATAGATGGCAATCGCAGATACAAGATCTTGTTATTCCAGCCTCTTGTGATGGCCACATTTTTGTCCAGAGTAATATGGGTGCTAGCCCTATCATCTTTCAGTGACAGCATGCCAAGCTCTTTGTGAAAAATTAGAGAGGGAGTGCTTCCCAGGACTCAAAAAGTCTTCGCATAATTTGATTCTCTATGTGTTATAAAGTTTCTATGCTATTATGCCCCCAGAGGCAAGTACCTTAAACGTATGCTGACATACACTTACTCTTGCAAATATTCAGCATTGCCTCAATTGGTTTATTTTGAAGCTTGCTGGCAAATCTAAAAATGTATTCAATATGTCCTCTAAAAATCTGGCCTCTCAATGTTATGAGTGATGACCAGCTTAAAGGTGCTTAAACAAAATCCCTAGATAACTAACATTTGTAACCGTTGATAAGGCCCATTTGCCCATCTTAAAAGACTTTAATTTGGTGCCAGGGCTACCATTGGTTATGATGTAGAACTTTGAAAAATTAACTTTCAGGTGTAGGTCCTCCATTTACATTACAAAACAAGCCAAAGAGGTGCCGGAGAGTATTTGTAGTTTGGTTTTTTTTAACAGCGTTTTCCACATATAATATGATGGGGATAGGAGTATGGCCCATGTGTGATATCAATAAGATAGTCTCTACTGCACTGTAGACCGATTCCACTGTGGTGTGAACGCATGCAATATTTCAAAGTGTACTGGACAGCACTCAACTGGGTGTTCTACGTTTCTCCATTCCATTGACTTGAGTTTTGGGAGTGTGCTGTATCCCAAAACCTTACACTACAAAGCACTCCCACTGGTTGCGTGGATTGGAAATGCTGTTTAATTGCAGCTATCTAATTTTTAAGCCTAACATCATTGCAGTGAAGGCTCTCTTTAATAGCACAATCCATAGTAATAGGCAAAATCCATAAAAGAACAAGTTCCAAATATGCAAAAAGTTAGTAAGAACTCAGACAGCGCACCCCCAAAATTGGGCATTTATGTATGAAATCGCCTCATGGAACAGTATATAAACTGCTGAATCATGGTGCGAGGAAGACAATACATGTTCAACAAATCAGAATACAGACTTTAAAAACATCAGACTGCCTTACTACCAACGCACTAACCTACTATGTGAATAATTAATTCTCCCTAGCCCTGCCTAATGTCATCCGGAGGTGTCAGAAAAAACTAGTTACAGAAACAACAGTAAACCATTGTGAATAAATGCAATACCTCATGTGAGACCCTTGGAAAAATGTTACATTCTAAATCCATGCCAAAGAGTCTTGTTCACGAACAGTGTCATTCAGAAATAAACAAACATGACTTTCTTGACTATGTTCAGCAGAAATAAATAGTAAATATTACATACATTTTTTACAAGATGGTATTGAAAATCAATTGAGGCCTAGTTAGCCAGGATACTACATTTTAACAGGTCATATCAAATTGTTTCAAATGAAATAGCATCAGGTCAGTATAAATGTGTGAATTTGAGTGCAGATTAAGATTATGCAGATTGTTAATAATGCACAACTATTTATTAATACACACATCCTCAGCTTGCTTTGCCAAGAATCTCCTTTCATGCGCTGCAACCTCCATGTAATTGCTTAATGGTTCATTCATTCAGGAAAGTGTGGTATAATTCTGATCTTGTGTTTCATTTTTTCCAGCTACCTAAGATAATTTCATGTTAATCATTATTACAGCAATGTCAATGTCTTTGCTTCCTTTGCTATGCCCTTACCTACAACATACACTTTAAAGGCCAGCCAAAATGTAGTTATCCGCAGCACAGAGACCAGGTTGAGGTCGAGTGTTCAGTGAATGCTTTACTCTGCTCATTCCTGAAAGAGATATCTAATTAGAATTCTGGTTTAGATCTCCAAGTTCCAGTATGTCAGGTACCTTGCTTACAGTCCTGTACCAGAACTGTTGGGGAGTTGTTAAGGATCTGAGTAGAATGCAAGGGCGCCTAATCTAGGATATCAGGTCCATAGACACCAGTCGATGGTCTATTCTTCAGTTTGCATTGTGCACTGTAGGTTAATAATTATATCGTACTGTGGTTGGATGCTGTGGTAACTAGAGATCCAAAAAGTCACTTTGTTAGACCTTGCATCTTTTGGCGTGTTTCCCCTGGCTTTTTGCTTTCTGACCTCCCGGTTTTGACTCTGTTTTTGCTGGTTTTATGTCTCTGTGCACTTTCTTCCTTCTGTTCAGTGTTAAAGTGCAAGTGCTCCTGTTGTAAATTGTGTTATATATTGGTGTTTCCATGAATTGGCATATTTTGTTTACAAGTATGTCCGTAGTAAAGTGTACTAAGAGTGCCAGGGCCTGTATATCAAATGCTGCTAGTGGGTCTGCTGCACTGATTGTGCCACCCACCGAAGCAGCCCTGAAAGGGGGTCTCAGACCGGCCGCTCAAGTGTCTGTGCGCTGTTTTCAACTGCCATGTCGACATGGCAAGTGCACCCACTTGCCAGGCCCTAATCTTCCCTTTTCATACATGTATGTCACCCCCTAAGGTAGGCTCAAGGTACCCCTGTGAGCAGGATGCTGTGTATGTTAAAGGTCGGACATGTACTGGTGTGTGTGACATGTCCTGGTGGTGGATTACAGTGTATTTCGTTTGTCCCCTATGCAACCCAGCAGTCAGAGCAGTTGTTGTTTCCATTTTCTTAGGTCTCCCTGGATTTGGAAGTAGAGATCTGAGTAGTTTCGGTCAACAGTCTACTTTGTACTTGGTGTCAGGGTGATTCCCAGGTAAGTGATGGAGGTGCGAGAAGCCAATCCCCCGTATGTCAATGCTCCGCTAGTGGACCTGCGAGCATTGCGGTCCAAAGAAAGGATCATGGATTTACCCACATTCATTTTGATCCCCGATACCTTCCCAAAAACCTCCATTTCTTTCAGGACGGCTGACATGGACTGTTTGGGGTTATCCAGGGCCGCCAAGATGTCATCGGCGTAAAAGCTTATGGTTTGCGATACGCCCCCGAATGTGATGATAGTTATATCCGGGTTGTCCCTGATTCTTTGTGCAAGCGGCTCTATGTATAGCGCAAACAGTAAAGGCGAGAGGGGGCACCCCTGCCTAGTGCCCAGTCTGATGTCAAACGGTAGTGAACCGATGCCGTTGAATTGGACAGATGCTTGGGGCGCATCATGGTAGCTGGCAACCCAGGCTCTGAAGCGATCACCTATACCGAATCGTATGAGCGTCTTGTCCAGGAAGCCCCAGTCCACTCTGTCAAACGCTTTCCCAGCTTCAACAGAGAGGATCACCGCATCAGAGTCATTGTAGTGGTCTTTGTCTATGACATGTAGAAGTCGTTTGATGTTGTCGCTGCATTGCCTATTTGGGATAAATCCTGATTGGTCTGGCTCTATGATGCCAGGTAAGCATGGTCCTAAGATCCCCGTAAAGAGTTTGAGATCGAGATTGAGCAGATATATGGGCCTGGAGATCGGCGCATTGAATAGCAGCTTTGCCCGGCTTTGGCAGTACTAGGACATCGGCCGCAAGCATGTCTTGGGGGGGTGGAGCCCAGCCCTTGGAAGGTATTAATTAACTTATTCAAGAGGGGCACCAGTAGGGGACAAAATGCTTCATAGAAGCTGGCTGTGAAGCCGTCCGGCCCCGGCGCTTTCCGAGGCTTTAGGCGTAAAATCGCTGCTATCACTTCTTCCGTCTTGATAGGTGCATCTAATGAAGTAGCACCAGCTTCATTGAGCACTGCTACCGCCGCCTCGTTCAAATAATCTGCCTCGCTTTTATCTAGAGAGAGATCTGCACTGTATAACTCGGCATAGAAGGCCCGAAAGGCTTCCGCAATTTTAACGTCCTCTAGAAGCTCCCGCCCTTAGTTGTCCTGAATAATGGTGATCTTAGACCTCTGAACCCGCGCCCTGAGTTGCTTGCGTGGGGTCGGGCTCTTCAGGGCCGCCGCTGTTGCTCCTGAGCCCCCAGATCACCTGAAGATCGGGCGCCCAAAGTGCTTCCTCTCTGCTCACTCCGGCTACAGGCGCCGCTCCCCTCTAGCACACGGGATGATGGTGTGTCGCGGGTGAACTGCAGGGGTAGCACCCGGACCTCAGCTCCTGAGGTGTAGGCCCCTCTGCCCCTGTCTCAATTTTTGCAGCCTTCCTCCCGTTCGCTGTCGCAGGGGCAGCGATCGGGTACTCGCTACTCCACGAGGTCTCTACAGCTGTGATCAAGCAGCTCTCCGGTGCGGGCAACCCTACGCTGGCTGGCTCCCTAGACTCCACAAGTTCAGAGGCTCCTTCTCTGACCCCACTCTCGAGTGCACCAGTGCTCTCCCGTTCAGGGTGCCATTTCGTGATGTCTGGAGTTGAACCTTTCAAGATCGCCACTGCCGCTCCCGACCTTCAAAAGCACCAGCAGACCAGGTGTCAGGTATGTACTCGTCTCCCCACTAACCCCCGTGTGCTGATGGGGGAGTTTGAAGTAGAATGTGGCCGGCGAGGGGAGCACGGAACGGGGAGTCACTGGAATCAGCATCCTCTTAGGTCGCCATTTTGACTATGCCCCTAAAAACACATCTTTTGGAAAAGATTTTTATGTTCTGTGTTTGAAAACACCACT
Source organism: Lissotriton vulgaris (assembly GCF_964263255.1). Classification (NCBI taxonomy): domain Eukaryota; kingdom Metazoa; phylum Chordata; class Amphibia; order Caudata; family Salamandridae; genus Lissotriton; species Lissotriton vulgaris. The sequence continues at coordinate 843,124,875 of NC_141695.1, forward strand.
TTTAGAAAAGTAGGTATTTTCTTGCTTAGCTTGTGCCTTTGCTGTGTTAGTGGATTGACTGTCTGACTTTGGAGTGACAGTTGCAGGGGATGTACATCCTCTTCAGACAGCTACTGGGGAGTCAAGGTGTTGTCCTGCTGTTCCTGGATGAGTCTGGGCTGGGCTGAATAGACCTGGGCTGCATTTAAAGAAGTGGGAAGAGATTCCCTTGCACCTCAGTGGGTCTGGTCTGCTTTAGACAATGCAGTCTCTGCCTCCAGCTGGGAACCTGGGCCAGAGAGGACCAAACTGGTTTGGACATAGGCAGATACTCTCTGCCTGAGAGAGCAAAGGAATTTCGAGTACAAATACTGGGGCCCAGACTTTAGAACTCACTGGAATCAAGGAGCCTGCCAGGAAGAAGAGCTGGACGAGCTGCCAGGAGGAGTACTGCCTCTTTGCAGTGTTGTTGCTTTGTTGGGTTGGCCTTCAGTTGCTGCCTCTGCCTTGGGCAGTGAAAGGACCGGACTGAAGTTTCTTTACTTGTGCTGAGTATCTCCAAGGGCTTGAAGTAGAGCTTGCCTTCTGTTCTGAAGTCTCAGGTACTGCAAAGACTTCACCGACCTTGGGGTACCGCTTCTGTACCAGTTGACACAGAGAAGGGAAAAGTAAACAACTACATCGATGGCTCGGTGTCCTTAAGGCATTACAGAAGGCATTGCCACATCTCGCACTGCAACACTGGTCTTACTGAGGATGACGCTACGAAGCTGGTCCTTGTACCATGACTTGTGGGCACCACCTTCCACACCGTCTCAAATCACTTCGTCGCCCTGGTCTCACCGACACCGTTGCTGCCTGCGGACTTCTAAACCGTGAATGTATTGTGGCTGGGGACACCGCTCGTACAAAAATAGACTCATTATTGTTCTTTCAGTGTCACGATGTCAGAACAGAAGCATTTGCAATGTTATCTACAAAGAAGGTGTAGTTGGTGCTTGTTTATCATATGCAAATAAGAACCATTGACAAAGTCAACAGTCCTGGCTTGTTGTAGGTGTAATGTTACTTGTTGTATTAGAGAGATCTAAATGTTCTCTAGTGGAAGTTTGAAGGTAACACAGAGGGTTAATATGCCTGCTGCATAGAACGTGTACCATGCAGATCACAAAGTGCATAGAATGAAAATTGGTTAGCGGGTTACTACTTTTGTCAGAGAGGTAATTTTGTTACTTGCAGTTTATACATTAAAATCCTAAAATAGAACAGTAAATTATTAACTGTCATCAAAGAACTTCATGCATACTGCAAGGTATAGATTAGAGCATTATGATTGTTTCCCCCAGCCATTCATTATCCTAATGTTGCAAAAAGGGTTAATTTGGGTACAAAGCGATTCTTAATAAAGAGAAATCCCAACCATGAAGTTACATTTTAAACTCTGTGTTTGTGCTTCTCCAGACAAAGCATTCTTAAACTATACTGCCTCTGAGTATGAATGACATGTTACTCCTATACATTGCAAAACTCAGTCATATGTAACATTTATTATACACTAATTTGCATACCTATGATTGATTGTCTCTGTTTAATATGTGTGTAATGTAAAGTACACCCTACACTGGTATGAGAGGCACTATAAAACAAATTAAATACATCTCATAGAGAATGGTAATGGAGACCTTGAGGGGCACTGTTAAAGGTAATTGTGAGGGAATCACTGGCAGGGTTGTCATTGGGGGGCACCAACAAACATTGTCACACGGGGCGCCAGAAGTGCTAAGGCTAGTTTACTGGTGCACATAGCCTTGGCTGCAGCACACAGAGACCTTACAGTGCCACACACAGAGGAAAAAAGTTAGAGGGAACATTGGTTGCAAGATGTTGTTTCTGTGGCAGTTATGTATCAAAGTGGTCCCTTGAACTACCGGGTTCATTTACTAATAGGATGGCTGGCAATCTGAAAGAGCTTCTACTGAAGATTGTCGAGTGCCTTCTTAATTCAGTTCTGACAACATTACTTAGGTAGATCCTGTCAATTAGTTTTTCACTTATATTTTTAGCTTAAGTGTCATACTCCAAGAAACCTAAATAACTCCTATTTCACAGAAAATGGCCCACTGGTAGATTGCCCATGGATGGAAAGAGAGACAGTAAAGTAAGACATTCCTGAATTTTTGAAATGTAAAGTGGTTTGCAAGATGCAATCTTCTGGTTTGATTACTAGGTCAATAAGTGTTGCATATGTGTTTCCGTGTGACAATGTAAAGTTTAAGCCTCTTGAGGACTGGAATTCTTCTGGTCTGGTTTCATGCAAGAACTCCTCTGATTTTTTTATGACACCTTTGGGTGAGTTTAGAAGTTTTTCAAACCGTTTTCTCTGAGCAGGCAGACTGAACAAGTTGAATACTTATGTTCACAAATTGGCTACATTTTTGCCCACCCATGGTCATGGTACCAGTGGCCATATCCACCCAACTAGATATTTACAGGGAGCAGGGATTATCCCAGCAAGTAAGGCTAAGAACAGCAGATGCACTTAATACATTTTCTGTATGTGTAGCTCCTGCTTTGTTTTTTGATGGGATGCCACCCAAACGAAAAGCATTTTACTTCAGCATAGTGGAATGTTGATTAGTGGGTTAAACCCGAATCAAAGATCCCAGGTCTATGTTTTTCATAATAGCATGCACCATTAAACATAGTATGTGCTATGTGCATCAGCAAGCTCTTGCCTCACTTTGTGTGACTTAGCATATTTCAGCCTCTTTCTCACCTCAGTGACCCACGTTGTCACATGTGAACCTTGTTTAACATCAACAGCATCACTGATAGACCCACTCTATCACTGTGTCAGGAGGTGCTGGCAAGCACAACTTGACTGTCTCAACATCAGTCCTACGGTACCACATCCTTGCTTGCTGTTCCACCTCCTGGAATCTGGAATTTCTTTTCCACACACAATTTGTTTGAAAGTCAATGAAAACTTCACAAAGTTGCACAAGTGGATGCTTTCTAGAGGTTTGCATGCAAAATCTGTTATAGTATGTGGATTTGTATGGTGCAACAAATCACTCATGAGGGTATCCAGGTGCTTGAGCAGGTGTGTAGGCATTAGACAAATGGTGTTGGGTGTTCGAGCCACAGAATTTGTTGATGAGCCAGGTTGCATGTGAAATTCAAGAAGTGAGGAGGAGCTTCTAATGTTTTAAGGGAGATCCTGGATGTGATATAGTAAAATGCTCGGCCTCCTGTTCTACTTTTGTTGATGTGGGGTGTGTGTGTGAGTTAGAGTGATGCTAAGCATATGTGTCTGGTGTTTTGGTGGAAATAAATGTGGTTGTTAAGGTATGTTGGTCTAGTGTTGTGCAGTGCCTTGTACGTCTGCATGAGGAGTTTGAATTGACTGCATATGTGGCTCGAGAGCCAGGGGAGTCCTCCAAGATGTGGTGAAATGTGGGTGTGTCGTGAGAGGTCAATAATGAGTCTTGTTGCAGTGTTCTAGATAGTCTAGAGTCAGTAGAGGAGATGGCTAGAGTGCATTTCTGTAGTCTAATCAGCTTGTCATGAGGGCTTGCGTGACGGTGTCTTTGGTGTTCAGGGCCATTTGGAGATCTTGTGGAGCATGTGAAGAATATGGAAGAAGAAGGAGCTGACTGTGTTGGCATGTGCTGTCATGTTGAGCTTGTTGTACAGATAATTTCCCCAGTTTCTGGCGTGGTAGGTTGGTGTAGGTCTGAGCTATGATGGGTACCCGGTGGAGTCTCAAGGAGAGTTTTTGTTTCAGAAGTTCAGCACTTCCGTCTTGTCGCAGTTGAGTTTCAGGCAGTTGGATGCCACCTAGTGTGCTACATTGATCGCGCAGTAGGAGACGTTGGCTCTGATGGACTTTTCTGTCAGAGAAAGGAAGAGTTGGGTGTCATCAGTGCAGGATATGAGGGAGATGCCGTGTGATCTGATGATGTTGGAGAGTTGTGTCATGTAGATTTTCAACATGGTTGGAAGAATCTGATATGCACCCCCAGGGCTCATCACTTAGATGAGCCCTGGGGGCTCAGATCAGATTCTTGGATTCCGATGTGTAGGGTGGTAGTCTGACCCACTATATTCTTCTAGTGAGGAAAGAGCTTATCCAGTTGAGGTCTGGTCATTTTTGCCTCCATTGTGCAGTTTTCTGATGAAGGTATGGTGGGAAACTGTATCAAAGGCAGCAGATGGGTTGAGTAAGAAGAGGGCTGTGGTCACTCCATTGTCCAGTGTGGTGCAAATCTGGCCTGTAGCCATGATGAGTGGCATTCCTGTGCTGTGGTTGCTACAGAATGCTGATTGGGTGTGGTCAAGTAGGTTGTGGAGTTCAAGATAGTTGGCCAATGGTTTTTTGAGGAGGGCTTGGCTGCTGAATGTTTCCAGTCTTCTGGGAAGGTGGTGATTTGATTGAGGTGTTGGTGATGTGGGTGAGGGTGAGGGTGTTGATGATTGGGGTCCTCCCACGCTGTAGCTATGATGGGAGTATGGGACCTCTGGGGCGCTTAAGTGTACTTTTTTTATGATCGCTGTGATGTCTTCTTCAGTGACTGTTTTCCATTCAGCCAGGTGTTTGTTTTGGTTGGTGATGTTCCGGTTGACAATGAGATCTTTGGGGTCTGATTGTTGTTCAAAGTTGCTGTAGATCTTTTCTATTTTGCTGTGGAAGAAGTTAAAATGGTTGTTGCAGATGTTGTGATGGTGTGGGTTGTGGCCAGGGCAGTGGTGACAATCGAGAAGATCTCCTTTCAGCTGGTGGAGCTCGCCTCTATGCAAATCAAATCAGTCTTTATTTCGATTTTTTCAATCATTAAAGACACAACAAAACAGTACAGTGCAAACCTACACAAATGCATATTATACATTTACAAAGTGCTAAAAAGTACTTTTTTTAAAGTTCATAAAATGCTAAATTAATAAAACTAGTAACTAAGAATAGATTACCAAATTTTTTATTATGGTTGTGTGTCACTGACTTTTCCACTGTGATATATTGTGAGTGACCGGGGTGACACACATTTCCATAGTCTCATTTCCATGATTGAGTGAACTAGAACACATTCCTATTACACATCAACACATAACCATAAAATGGAATAAGTTGTACGCATAAAACATTTCTGTTATATGTGATTGCCAATCATTGCACCTTGTTTCTTCAAATTGTTTGATTGTATCCCCCACGACCAGCTCAGGAACTTGGCTGTAGCTATTACTACGTGTGCATGCATGTTGGTCTTGAGAAGACGAAGTGCATGTATGCTGGATCTTGTGCCCAGGTTTTGGCAGATCGGTTTAAGCCATTTGTCTCTAGGGCATTCGTACGCTGGACATGTGAACAATATATGAGGGATTCATTTGACATGATCGACATATAATATCCGTTGTGTTTTGCCATTTTGCAGTTTAATGGTTTTATCGGAAGCAGGCCAACCCTAAACTGATTGTACAATTTCCTATCACATGGTTTGGTTATAAAGCTCCAAGAATTTTTGTGAGAGGGAAGTACTCTGGGCGGATGACATACACTTTAATTTAGCCATATCCTATAGATTTCATTAAAAGCATTTTTTGATGGAAATGTGCTGCCTACTGCAGCCTCCCACAAATGGCTGAACCCCATGTCCACCAATGTACCCTTGAGTTTGTGTAGCCATGTAATTTTACAAGATGTGTCGCCTTCTCTTACATGGTTTAATGCATTCGCGTAGGGTAACAGCTCCGGAGTAGTCCAGAGCCTTCTCCAATATGCTATGGGCAGGAACCGAGCTATCTCCTCTATTTCAGAGCAACCCAAATCTAAATATAGGGGTTTTAAGGGAGTTGATTGTGGGAGTCCAGTTAAAACTCTTAGAAACGTATTCTGGGTTGTTGTTAAGGGTAATACATTTTTGAAACCCCAAAGCTCGGCGCCATATAGAATCGAGGCCCTAACTCTAGCATTATATATCGTTAGTGCAGGGCCAACCAGCTTTGTTTGCTAGAGCCAGTGCTCTTTTAATAAGACACCTGCAAGTTGGGCATGCCATAGGGCCAATATATCGATCTGGGATTTCCAGCTTAGCTTCTTTTCCAGGGTTACCTCCAGGTAAGTAAAGGTATCAGTTTGTTCCAGCTGAGCATTGTCCATGTATACACTTCCTTTCACCACTTCACGTTTATGTAAAACCATAATTGTTGTTTTATCTACATTAACTATGAAATCATGGTCACTGCAGAAGACCTTAAATCTGCCTAGAGCTCATTGAGAAATCGTTCTTTGTTTTAGATAAAATAAAGGTATCATCAGCAAACATTAAAAGGGGTACCTTCGTGCCAGCGAGTGTGGGTGTATCTGTGGGATATGTAGAAAAATAATTAACTACCCTATTAATAAACAATGTAAAAAGGGTGGGGGCAAGGATGCACCCTTGACCGACCGCTTTTGTTACCGAGAACCTATCTGTGATCTTTCCCTGAGAGCCCCAACGGACCTGTGCATAGTTGGACTCTTGCAATTTGACAATTAATGCGAGGAGTTCTGGTGGCATCCCTGATTCCTTCAAGGCATCCCATAGCTTATTACGGGGGACCAAGTCGAATGCAGATTTAAGATCTATGAATGCTGCAAACAAGGTGCCCCCAACAATAATTACAGTATGCCATTAGAGCAGCATAAATATAAAAACCTGGTCGATAGTGCTGAGATGCGAATGGAAACCAGCCTGGAGAGTTGATAGAATATTGTGTTCACAGATCCATGTTTGAGCTCGACTCAGTAAAAGCCTGGCCATGATTTGTTTAATTGAGTGTATTAGGCTTATAGGCCTGTAGTTGCTTGGGCATGTACGATTCCCTTTTTTATAAATTGGTATGATTTCTGCACCTCGCCAGGAATCTGGAATGGGAGCTCCACTGGCTATTTCATTTATTAGTATATGGATATACTTGAGCCAGTTAGCTCAATTGTGCCTAAATAGGCCAGCAGGGATGTAATCCTGCCAGGAGCTCTACTCTTTGGAATCGCATGCAGGGTGATTTCCACCTCTCCAATCCCAAAGGTCACAAAAAGTATCCGATATTGATATAGGTTGATGGTTTAAGTTATCAGGTGTAGCGGCAAATTGGGCTTCAAAAAATGAAACCCACTGGTCAGGTGCTACATAATTGTCTAGTGCTTGACTGGGTTCCCCAATGCACCATTTTACAGTCTTCCAGAATTTTTGCTTGTTTTTGACATTGCTCGGTAGCAGAAGATCATTCCATTAATTTTTCAACTGACTCCTTTTTAGCTATGTTTTGAGTTTCTTTGTGCAATTTCCAAGCCAAATGTATTTCCTCCATTGATTTAGTTCTTCTAGCTTGGGACAGATTCTTGTAAACTATTCTACAGTCCTTGTTGTACCAATTTGGTGACTTTAAGTTGTCTCGGCTACCAGTTTTTGTTAGTCTTACTAAAAAAGCATTTAAGCTTCTTTAACAGTACTTCATGAGCCTGTACAATAGCACAATTTTTATTTTCCTGTGCATTTTTGTTGCTGATAGCTAATAAGGTTTCTCTCCCTGTGCTTTCATCTGCTCTAGAATGTTCTCTTTTTCAATTATCATCACCCACTTCACCCTGCGCAAGTCATTTGTTGGAATTAGGTCTCCAGTCACCCTCTCAATTAACTGTGACTGTGGGTTTAACCCCTGCATCTGCAGTGTTAGCAATAGTGGGTTGTGGTCACTCTCACTTCTTTCTTGTACCATCATGTCTAAGAGGCAAGAGCACAGCTCCAGGTTAATTAAAAAATAATCAAATCTGCTGCTTCTTATGCCATTTTTGAAAGTGTGCAGGCCCTTATAATCTGATGTTGTCCTCCCAGTTACAGCCCTAACACGCCTTTCCATGCACAGACTCTTTAGTTGAAGTGCTGCCTCTGTCCATTTTTTTATCGGAGTTAAAGAGAGGGATGGAATGCCCCATTGAGAATCCTCTTTGCTACGTAGGCTTCTATCTTTGTGGTCAAGAGGTTCGAATGTACAATTAAAATCCCCTGTTATGTCCAAGTTGTGTTTGCCCCTATGTTTCTCTATGAAGGCTTCCAGTAGGGAGACTGTGCTAGAGCTTCCCAACCCCCATCCCTCTGGTATATATATATATTAATCAGTATTGTATTTGGACCATGTTTAAACCGTTAAAAAAAAATGGCCAAAATATTGGGGCTGTCTGTTGTTAACTCTTTAACCCTAAAACCAGTTGGTGCTGTACCCAAAGGGTAAGCCCACCAGAGGGCCTCCCTTTGTGACCAACAATTGCAGGTTTGGTAATGTTTAGATACGCTGGACGGAAAATGGGACTCTGAGACAATGTCTCCTGAAAAGCCCATATGTCTTGACCCTCTATAAACAATGATCATTCGGCTGATGCTGTCTTAGGGGTCGATTAGGATCGCGGACGGACTTGCGTCCGTCCGCGACCCCAGAGCAGGAGGGAACCTCCGCATGGCATGCGGAGTTCCCTCCTGTGCAATTAGGATGTGACCGCCACCCTGGCGGTCACATCCTCTATTTTTAACATTGCCGCGGGTGCAGCTTCAAGCTGCACCCGCGGCAATGTTAAAAATGCACGCATTGCATTTGCATGCAGAAAGAGGCAGGCATCGCGCGGTGCCTGCCGCTTTCTGCATGCAAATGCAGGGGGGTACCATAGGTACCCCCCATGTGCACCCCCCATCCCCCCTTCACCTAGGGGGCCCGCAACGGGCCCCCGCAGTGAAGTTCCGTATGCTTTTCCGCGGCGGAAAACCCGCCGCGGAAAAGCATATTGTACTGCCCATCCTAATATGGTGGACGGTGTCTGGAAGACACCGTCACCATATTAGAGCTTTTCCGCCGCGGTTGTAAGCCGACCGCGGCGGAAAAGCTGCGGACGGAAACCAGGACTCACCAGCCATCCTAATCTGGCGGTGGGTCCTTGGTCAGTCCGCTGCGGATTTTCCGCATCCTCGGGCCGGCGGTGGCTTCCGCCGGCCCAGAGGATGCGGAAAATCCGCAATCATAATGACCCCCTTAGTTTGGAGACCCGCTATGTTCCAGGAAGCAAAGGCCAGTATGGGGTTGGACAATTCAGAGCTTATAGTATGGACAACTTCCTGATTGTCAGTTCCCAGGTCATTTGGCATGTTGGTGGATTCCTTCCCCACGGCTTCCGCAATCTCAAGCGGTGGCTGGGGGTGGGGGGGGAATAATCTGTAAACATCAATCAATGTTATCAAAATCTGAGCCCTCATTCCTTATTGAGAATGTTTTGGAGCAATTGTTGCTGTTGGTTGGTGCAGGAAGATTATATGTGATCCTAATGTTACTTGGGATCAGATGGGATGTCCTTAGGTCAAATGGCACTAAGTTATCTGCAAGATCCTCTGATTTTAAATGTAGGCATATATAGTCTGTGTAAAGGCCAGGAGTCACACATCTATTGGCTGACAATATGTCTTCTCTTATTACTGACCTACACTTCCTTGTATTTCGTAGCCAATGGATGCTCTTGTTGATCAAAGATTGTTCATCTTCCCCATAGGGTTTGGATGGAATTCTGGGGATGTTGGTCAGAATATCCCCAATAACTTGAGGAGCCTACCATCAGGGAGTTAGTAAAACAGTGGTCCTTGTTTGTAGATAGCCCTGAATTTCTAGGTGGATTGGGAGATGAATTTGCTGAGCAACTAGATTCCTTTTGCTTCTGACCAGAGCTATTACGATTGTTGTAATTTAAATTAATTTCTGGGTTTGGTCTTTTGTTAGTAATGGGAGCTTGTTTTAGGGGCAGCACATGCCTCTGTACGTCTTCTACCCATTCGGCTTATGTTGGTCGGATCTAAAACATTATCTTTTGGATTCCTGGATGTCACCAGTTTGCAGGCATCCAGTGCTTTCTCATATGTTAACGTGTTACGGGTGTCTGTCAGTTTAATGATCAGCACCTTAAGGGTAGTGATAAGTTCAATGAGAAAATTTGACTGGGTCCCTGGGTTCTCAATTGGCTGACCTGGGCAGGAGCATCTGCATGCTTTTAATGGAGTAGTAGTTGTAGGAGGCCCTACAGTCCCTGTATGCCCGATGGAATTAATTGATTGTGTTGGCAAATTGTCCTCAGCTATGTCCGTCAAGGGTGCAAATCTATTACTTCACTCCAGCTCACAGACTGTGTGGATTTTTGAAATTGTGCACAGTGTTCGGGGGGAAGTATGCGCATCTGGATGGTGTGATTGCCTTGTTCGAAAGAGGAGGAGCTTGGTGTATTACTCTTTTAAACATTTCTGTAATGTTTGTTGCATGCTTAGAATGTTTGGCTGATTTCTTTGGCTTCTTAACCTTCCCAGTAACTCCACCTACTGGTACTTTCACTGCCTTCCTTTTGCCCATGCTGCTACAACAATTACAATCAGTTGTTCAAGAGTGGAAAATAATTACAATATGGGGTGCTAGGGGGCGCACGAGCTGAATGGCCACACTCCTGTGAGGCTCCAGCTGCCTGGCTCTGCTAATCCTAAAATTATCCTTTTAACCTGCAGACACCCGTCTCAAACTTGGCTCGAGTGGGCACTGAGGTTGGAAGCAGACTCGGTGTGATTTTGATGCCGCTGCGCTGAAGTACGTCGAAACTAGCGCTGCCTGAAGATTGTCCGCACCCTACCATTGGAGCCTGCTGCTGCGCCTGGCCGGGCGGTTGTCCACGCGAGGCCGGGGCGTGCCACGAGGGAAAAGGCCGGGAAGGCGCCCGTGGTGAAGATGAGCGGCGGCGGCCGCCCGGAGGACAGGAGATCGCGGAGAGGTACGGCGCACTCCCCCCCCCCCTTCCGTTAAACGCACACCCAACACCCGCCTCTCCCGCGGGGGGAGGAACCTTCATCTGAGCCTCCTGGGGGGGGGGAAGGGAGCGAATTGCACTGAGGATCGGATCCTCGAGACCTTTTCTGCGCCAGTCTCCGAGGCGGGAGATAGATCCTTCACAGGCCGCGCGTACGGAGGGCCTGCGTCGGCGATCCCCTGTTCAGAGGCCGAGGCCCCGGGAGGGCTTGACGCAGTGGTGACATCGCAGCCGTAGCTGCGCGACCCTCCTGAATTGCGATGCAGAAGGGAGGAGGACATACGATGCTACACTGCTGACTGTGCATGCGATGGTGGCAGTGATTACTGGAGGGCGGCGTCAAAGAGAGGTGCTGGCTGCCATGCCCTGCCAATAGTTGGATGCGCACCAGTGGGGGCAGGCTGCTTGCACAGTGAGGCGAGGTCTATTACATTGAGGCCAGAGAAGCATCGAGTGGGATGTGGCATATGTGTGCGACTGGCGCAACAGGACCTTCGTGACTGCAGGACACGCTGGGGCTGCTTGCGGAGGTGATCTGGGGGCCACTACGGACTGCTGGCATCTGGTGTGGGGAGTGATCTATATGCGCTGCACTGACTTTGGTGATAGTTTGGGGGCTGGAGAGTGACATACCGATCCTCGACGCCCTTCATGACCGCTCACGATGTGCCCACACTACAGTACTGGCCAGCGGTGAGTGTCTGCATCGGGGACTGGCCTCTGCTCCCTTTCTGTCCTTGGAGGCGCTATACACGCTAGGCTTCCGCTGTCATACTGCGCTGCGACTTGGGGCCACGGTTGAGAGCAGGTGAAGAGCTGTAGAGAGGGCTGCTGCTGGAGGGGCTCGAGAGCACTGCGCACGTACCAGCCCTGTACATTGGTACTGTTGGCTCGCTGGCTAACAGACTGGCCCTGAGACTGCGCAGGATATCAATGCACAAAGGCCCTTCACCTAGTAGGGAGGACCGCACCAGCCAAGTCTCGCCGGCGGCCTTTAGCCCCTATAAAAGGAGTACCATGGGGAAACAAGATAATAAGCAGTCAAAACTGTCCTTTGACTCTACCGCTGTGAAGAAGGTGACACGCACCACGGCTGAGAGTGGAGGTGCGCAGGGTCCCGTGACTCCGACCAGCTCAACCGCGTCGCCATCCCCGGAGATGCGATTAATGATGGAGGAGATGAGGAAAGGCTTTGCCACTATAGTCGATAAGGTAGACCGCCTGTCTTCTAGGATGGATGCAGTCGCTCAAAAGATAGAAGTGCATGAGGAACGATTGGTCGAGGCGGAGAGGTGCATCTCGGGGACGGAAGACACAACGGCGTCCCATGAAACTCGTCTGTCGCGGATGGACAATGTACTGAGGGTAATCGCTGCGAAAAATGAGGAGTTGGAGGCGCGCAGTCGGCGCAACAACATACGAGTCCTTGGGGTGCCGGAATCGACCAACACTGGTCGCATGGAGGACTACGTCAGGAAAATCCTTTTAGCGGCGGTGGGAAAGGACGCCTTCTCCAGCCAATTCATTGTTGAGAGGGCACACAGATCCCTTGGTCCGCGCCCCAAGCCGGGGGCCACGCCGCGGCCTATCATCGCCCGCCTTCTCAACTACCGAGATCGCGACACTGCACTTCGAGCGGCTCGAGCGAATAGACAATTGTCATGCGATGGAGTGAATTTTTCTATATACCCGGATTTCACCCCAGTTGTGCAGGAGCAACGCAGGAAATTCCTCGACGTCAAGAAAAAGCTAAGAGAAATGCAGATAGACTACGCCCTCCTCTACCCGGCCAAGCTTAGGATCACTCATCAGGGCACGCAATACTTTTTCACAACTCCGCAACAAGTGGAGGACTACGTGAAGAAACTGAGGCGTCTGGGGGAGGCCGGCGCAATGCTGATGAGGATGCAACTGCGAATCACCCGGCGGACAATGAAGATAGCTGACGTACAATAACAAACCGTGCTGGAGTGGGGATGCACTACCACACTCAGTTTGACCAGGCGGAGGCTATTTTACGTTAGGGGGTGTCATGAGAGACTGGAACGCCATGGACGAGTATGGTACTGCAGGTGGTGATATATGCCAGGCACCGCCCCCTCCTCTCTAACTGTTCCCTTATGAGTCTTAGGGGGCAGGATGGAGTTGTGGGGGTGAGTAGGTGCACACCTTGGATGCCCCCCGATGGGAGTTCCCCTCACTGTTTGATGTTCTTTTCGAATGAGGGATGTGAGGGTGGGGGGTGGGGTTGGATTGCTGGCAAGTTGGGGATGCTTCAGTGGGAGGGGGGGGAGGCCTGGTTATGGGTATGTGGGGCTGTTGTTGGAGGGGGGAGACACAGGAGCTGTCTCTTTACGAGGCTTTTTTGCTTCAGTTCTGTTTAATTGTGAGAGTTACAGTTGGAGTGGCTGGGGGGGGGTCGTATTTCAGAGATTACACTGGGGTACAGAGTGGCAAATGCGTACACAACATGTTGCATTGCGGCTGGAGTGGGCAGTAGTTGACTGGAGGGCTGAGCGCCTACAAGAGCTGGCTAATTTGATCCACGTCAAGTGCAATGGGTGATAATGCGTTGAGTGGATTATCAGTGATATCTTGGAATGTGCGGGGCCTCAATGATGCAAGGAAGTGTAGAAACGTGCTTGCTTATCTGGATCGGCATCAAGTGCACATAGCTTTGTTGCAGGAAACCCATCTCCGTCCACGTAGTGAACCCCGATTTGCCAGTAGGTGGGCCCTTATTAGGAAATTCTCATCGTACTCTACATATGCTAGAGGGACTGCAGTATTGATTAAAAAATCGATTGTATTTCAGGAACTGGGGGTGAAATTGGATGTTGAGGGGAGATATGTGGTGTTGTGGGGGAGGCTGGGCACAGAGGTTGTGATAATTGTGAACTGTTATGCACCCAACATTGACACACCAGGGTTTTTCACGACACTGTGGGGGCACATACTCGAAATTGAGGCCATGCATATCATCTGGGGTGGAGATTTCAACCTAGCACTCAGGCCGGGTGCGGACAGGTCAGATGGGAGCGGTCAGTATAACGCCCTAGCGCGCGATACACTACAGGGTATACTCCTTGAAGCGGGCCTGATAGACACCTGGAGGTTTACACATCCTGAGAGTAGAGAAGGCACGCATTTCACAGCACATGCGCAAACATGGGCACGTCTTGATTACTGCTTTGTGTCGCGGGGGCTTGGGAGTGGAATACACAAGGTGAAACATCTGCCTAGGACCTACTCGGACCACTGCCCGGTTCTGGTTACACTAGCTATGCCAGGTATGAACAGGGTTCGTCCCTCTTGGCGTCTGTTCCCATCGGCTCTATTAGATCCAGTCTTTAAATCGGAGCTTGGCGACGAAATAGAGGCCTTTTTTCCCAGAAACAAGGGCTCGGTGGATAGTGTGGAGGTGATCTGGGAGGCATTCAAGGTCGCCATAAGAGGGGTCACGATCGCTAAAAGCTGTGGTATGCTGAGGGACATAGTGCGCACACTGACCAGATTGGAGGCGGAACTTAAGGCACTCGAGGATGGAATGCTCGGGGGGTGATGACCCGGTATTGCAGCAGGCATTCAGGGTGAAACTGTCGGAGTTTGAGGAGGAGGCAGCCAGAGAAGTGAAGTTCAGAGGTAAATACTGGACGGCCAGGAGGTATTGTGAGGGTGAGAGGCCCGGTAAGGTTTTGGCAGCCATCACGAGACACCAGAGATTTAGCACACATGTCATAGAAATCACTACTAAAGAGGGCAAGAGATGTCAGGACACTGGGGGGATACAGGAGGCTTTCCTACAGCACTATAGGCAACTATACACCACACAGCAAGAGGGTGAAGTGGAATTTGGGGACTTTCTGAATGACATAGCACTTTGTTGGCTCACAGATGGCCATCGCGCCTTTCTTGGGGGTCCACTAGAGGTGGAGGAAATAAGGGATGCCATCCTATCCTTGAGCAACGGCAAGGCGGCAGGGTTGGACGGCCTTCCGGCTGAATTTTATAAATGTTATGTGGACACGATGGCGCCAGTACTCAAGGAAGTTTTTGAGAAATCATTGGAGGTGGGAAGATTGCCGGGGTCAATGAGGGAGGTGGCAATTACTTCTCTTCTAAAACCGGGCAAGGACCCTTTAGATACTGATTCTTATAGACCCCTATCTCTCCATAACTGCGACGTGAAGATACTGGTGAAAGTATTGGCGGCCAGGCTGTCGCTACTCATGACCACGTTGGTGCTCCCGGACCAGTCTGGCTTTGTGCCGGGACGGGCCACGTCGCACAATCTTCGTACACTATTCTCGCTCATCCCCACCATAGCCCCTGAGATCCCGGTTGCTGCGATATTTCTTGATGCCACTAAGGCGTTTGATTTGGTGGAATGGAAGTACCTCATGGCCATACTAGGCAGGATGGGGTTTCCCAAGATATTCATTGCATGGGTGGAGCTGCTATACACTGCACCGGTTGCGAGAGTTGTCATTAATGGGGTACTGTCCTCCCAAATGCCGATTTCAAGGGGAACCAGGCAAGGGTGCCCCCTGTCCCCCCTCCTGTTTGCCATATCAATTGAACCATTGGCGTGTCGGATTCGGCAGCTGCACAAACTGAGTGCGTTCAACTGCTTCCAAAGGCAGATTGGGATATCGCTATACGCTGACGATGTGACGCTATATGTGAAGGACCCACAACAGAATCTCAACCCGTTGCTGAGGGAATTCCTAGTGTTTGGCAGGCTTTCTGGCATACACATTAATTGGAAGAAATCACAATTTTTCCCCCTCACGGCGGCGGTACAACACTTCCAATTAGATTTCCCCCTAGAGTGGTGCAGCACAGACCTCCGCTACTTGGGCATTACGATATCACTCAATAGAGAGGAAACGGTTAGACTTAACTATGGAGTAGCCATCTCTCAACTGGCCGATAATGTGACACGGTGGATGTCACTGCCACTCTCAATGGCGGGCCGGGCCTCGTTAATAAAGATGGTGCTTCTCCCCCGTTTCTTGTATATCTTTCAAAATGTCCCCTACTATCCGGGCTCACATTTCTTTAAGAGATTGCGGTCAGAACTACTACGACTTTTCTGGGGGGGTAAACAACCACGGCTGAATTGGTCCACCCTGACGCTGCCCTATGATAGAGGCGGGTTTGACGTGCCAGATTTCGAAATCTATTACTTGAGCGCTCAGGCGCAACATGCATACTACTGGATTAATCCCGAACCCTTCATGCCACAGATTGCGGCCGAGGAATGGATAGTGCACTCCCTCCCGCTCAATGGGATGCTACAGGGGAAAGCAGGAGACATTGAGACGCCAGCTACCACAGTTATGTATACTGTGGACGCTTGGCGCAGAGTGGCACGGGTACTTGACGCTACTTTGCTATACTCACCGGCCATGCCGCTCACGTACCACCCACGATTGCCCCTGCTGCAGGAGCCGGGTTTTCGTTCAATGTGTAAACGTATCAAATTGAATACGTGGGGTGATATGTTTCTCAATGGGCAGTTCCGCACTAAAGACCAGATGTTTCAGAATGGACCCTCGACGCCGCTGGACATTTTCTATTTCATTAGACTTCGGCAGGGGATGCGGTAGATCATTCCACGCTTTCCAGAAAAGCCGGGCGTGGTCTTGCCCCTGCATGTGCTGCTGATTTCGGATGGCCGACACTTGGTGTCGAAGCTGTACAATAACATTAGATCGCAAAGAGTGTCTGCAACACCCCGAGCACGTGCCAGTTGGAGTTTGGAACTGGGTGCTGACATAACAGATGAGCAGTGGCGGTATTGTTGCTCCGTCACGGCGAAAATCTCGTCTAGCTGCAGGCTTAAAATGATTCATTACAAATATGTGCATAGATTTTATTTTACGCCGGTTAGGGAACTTAAACTGCACTTGGCGGACAATGACAGGTGTGCTAGGTGCCGTGCTGAGGGGGCGGGATTTCTCCACCTTGCTTGGGAATGTGGAGCGATTCAGGAGTACTGGTCTCAGATACACGCGGCGTTACAGGTCATGACTGACGGTGCGGTCCCGCTGGACCCCGTCACGATGGTATTGGGCTACACTAAAGATGTTCCTAAAGCATCTCGTAGATTTGTGGATGTCGCGCTCTTACTGGCGAAGAGGAGAGTGGCTTGCAGATGGGGGAGGGGAAGAGCTCCGAAGTTTAAGGAATGGATTGAGGATTTGACGTACTGTCAGGAACAACACAATATTTATGCTGAGCTTATGCCTATGCGCTGTCGGCCTAGGGATATCTGGGATCCGCTACAGATCTACTGGCTGTCCCAAGCGAACCAGAGTGGGAGGTCGGACGATGAGAGTATGAGAGGTGGGCCCTGACCGGGAAACTGTCCAGAGAATGAGTGGTGGACCACTGGGGATGTGAGTGTGGTTCCGCCTATACTGCAGGGGACCAAGGGAGTGGTCTTATTTCTGATACACGGCTGTGGCGGGGTCATCAGGGACCGTACTAGCTACACATTGCACTGCGCAGCTGCGGAATGAGGGTGCCTGTGCCTTTATAGTTCAGGGCCCAGGGGGGCTACCTCTTACTGGAGATTCATGATGGTAGGCTGTTGTCATGGCTGAACACATTGCCTGATTCACATATCGAAATTAGCTGGGACTACTACACTGGGCTCTACACACACCATTAGGATAAGTGCTTGGTTCCTTCGTATGATGATGACTGAGGGGCTATGCCTCTCCTGTTGAGACGTGAGTCGCTTCTGACAAGACTGCGCAGGAATGGTTGCTGTAGACTGTATTGTGCTCCCCTGCGACCTGTAGACAGCACGAGGACTATTTGACCTGCTCTGATACATGCTGTTCCGATTCTGTTGTCACTGTTATAATTGATTACCCATACATGTAATTCAGGATGGAAGCATTGCTTTACGCTAAGCCGTGTGAATATTGCTGTGCTAATACGGATTTATAATGATGCTTAGACCTCTGAAAGCCCACCCAGTACTACTCAGCCATAGTTGACTTGTACCATGTACGTATGTGTTTCATATGCATGAGATGTACTGTTCCTCTTTGCTACTCAAATAAAGGTTTAAAAAAAAAAGAATTACAATATTACACAAGACTAATATCAGCATGCGGTAAATCACTACGAGGATGGACCACCAATGTTCATTAAATAGACTCTTCTGGGATGCCAGTACCCACTGCAGTCAAATAGGAACTAGTTTGTACTTGAGTAACTACTGCACTTTGACCCGTTTACACGTTTTTGATCCTGGTGGTGAGCCCCTTTTACTGATGCCTGTAACGTCCCAAGCACACAAACATCACTACCTTAAGTTCATTCAAGTTGGTCGTGTTCTGTGGCAGATGTTAGAGGGTTGGCCCTGCCCTGCCTCTTCCTGGCAGTGACATGCAAGAATGGGCCCGCCATTTGCCCGGGCTTCGCCCGGGTGCGGCCCGCGGTGATGGCAGGCTCCTCCCTCCGGGCAAAACAGCACCGTGGGAGTTGGAGTCCTCACTGGCAGTGGTGTGGTGTCTGGTAGCAGCTCGTCCCACGCTGCGGTGTTTCAAGGCACTATTATGCGCAGCGGTGATGGCAGCCTCCACCCTCTGGGCAAAACAGAAACCTGGGACTAGGAGTCTCCACTGGCAGCGGTGTGGTGTCTAGTAGCAGCGTGTTCCGCGCTGCTGTGTTTCAAGGCACTATTAAGCCCGGCAGTGACGGCAGGCTCCTCCTCTGGGCAAAACAGCACCCTGTGACTTGGAGTCCCCACTGGCAGCGGTGTGGTGTCTGGTAGCAGCGCATCCCACTCTGCGGTGTTTCAAGGCGCCTCTATATATTTGGTCAGTGCTGTCCTTTGGTGTCTCTCAGGAGTTGGTAGTAGCAAAAGAGTGTAGCCTTGAAGGTAGTTTTGGTATCTGCATTGTGGCTGGGCCTCCATTTTCTGTCAAGCTGCGTTTCATGGCTGTTAGATTTCCAGAGGTCATTTGCATTCCAGCTGGCTTGTTTGTTGCCTCTTCTTTGTCTGTTGTTTATGGACGCGAGGGAGTCTGCACAGGTGTTCATCAATAAGTTGAGGTTGGTGATGTCCTTGTTGAGGTTGTTGGTGGTGTTGGGTTTGTCTGTTTTGAGGATGCTGTGCCAGTCAGCCTCTGTTACTTTGCACCACTTCAGGCTGGGAAGGTTGATAATGGTGGGAGTTTTGGCTCAATGTGTGGTGACTAGGAAGTGTATGATGGAGTGGTCGGTCCATGTGAGTGATGAAGCGGAGTCATTTGTGATCCTGTCACTGGTGGTAAAGATTTGAACCAGAGTATGTCCTGCGATGTGTGTAAGGTCTGTGATGAGCTTGGTGAGTCAAATGTTGTTGAGGCTTTTGAGGAGGGATGTTGAGCAGGGGTCCATTGGGACTTCTAGGCAGAAATTGAGGTTGCCAAGTAGTATGAAGTCCTTGGAACTGATGGTGAAGGGAGCAATTAAGTCTGTGTTGAGGTTGCTTGAGTTTGTTCATGGTCCTGGTAGTTGATATGCGAGAGTGCCTTTCAGGATGCAGCTGCTGTTCATTTGCAGATTCGAGTGCATGTGCTCTAGGAAGGGGGTATTGATGTCCATGGATGTGGTGCATTTGATGGTGTCCTTATGGATGATTCTGAGTCCTCTTACTCGCTTGTGAGGGCGGTCCTGACGTGCAATCTTGTAACCTGTCTGGATAGCCACAGCAATATCTGGTGCTGACATTGGGTTGATTCAGGTTTCTGTGAGGAAAAGGAGATTCGGTGTGCTGTTGCTGAGAGATCCCAGACCTCAGCGGTGTGTTTGCTGAGTGAGTGGGTATTGAGAAGCTCGCATGTAAGTGGCTGTTAAAGTGCTGGTTTGCTGTTTTGTGAGGCATTTGCACAAGTGGGCAGTAAAGTTGGTGGTGCATGGGGGATGTGTGTGGGTGTGCTTCTGCAGGGCCGACCGAACGAAGGATCGCAGTAGTGTAGTGGTGGGGGCTGATTAGACCTGGGTTTGTGGTGCTAGGAGTAGTCCAGGCGTGGGTAGGAGCAGATGGGCCTGCCTTTGGTGCGGAACACCCACTGCACACGCTCTGTGCAAGGTTGCATCGCAGCTGCCAATAAGAATGTAGGAGGGGAGGAGTGCGGAGACTAGCAGGCATGGGAAGAAGAGATGGGAAGGAGACAAGCAGGAGAGCCAGTAAGGAGAGGGGAAGGCAGGAAGAGGTGCAGGAGGGGGGAGGTGAGTGCGAAGCAGAATCTGGCGCTGCTGTGGGAGCCGCAAAAAAGGCTAAAAGAGCGAGTGAGGAAGAGGCAGCAAAATGAGGCCGAAAAAACAGTGGAAAGAGGCACAATGTGAGAATGTGGCACAAAGAGGGAGAAAAGGCACAGAAAATTGAAAGGTGGAGAAGTGTGAAAAGTGGCACAGAGAGGATAAAAACGGGGGAGAAGAGACCCAAGAAGAGAACAAACTATTTGGTTAGTTTAAATAAAAAAAAGCAAATGTGGACAAAACCCCTACATGCATCTGTCCCTGTGCTAAGAAAGAAATTGAACAAGGTAAACTTGCAGGGAAAATGTCTGCAACATTTTTCCATCTGAACCCCATTTTATTAATGCATATGGTGAATGAGGAAGTTGAACTGAGCAAAAACTTTGCACACTTTATGAATTGTAGCAATTGTGAAAGTCGCAACAATTATAGTGGTATAAAAAAAACTTGGCAGCCCTCCACTCACATGCTGACTTTGCCTTGCCCTGTGTTGAGAGCTCCACTACCTTTTGGTGCTCCATAAATAACACATACATACATATAAAACAAATGTCTCTACTACTTGAAACTGTGTGACTCACAGAATTGTTTGATACATATTGCTATGATTACATATGGTAATCCCCATTACTCTTAGTCCTACTCATCCTCGACCCAGTCATCACACATGAGGTATTCCACATGACAGGAAACAAAACAGGAAACGCTTTTAGACTCCACCCACCCTCCTGTCAGGTGCTATAACACACCTCACCACCAGAAGCAAATCCTGATGTACCAAGCACCAAAGGCCTGGAAAGGGAGGGTGGGCGGGATGTATGACTGGGTCGAGGACGAGTAGAACTAAGAGTAATGGGGATTACCATATGTAATCATAGCATTACCTCTACGTCCCTCGTCCTCGACCCAGTCATCACACATGAGGCATACCAAAGCAACGCCCAAACAGGCCTTAGGCAACCCACACACAACAAAACACAGACCAGACCAAAAACTGGTCCGGTCAGACAAGGCACAACTCCACCACCAGTGCCGCACAAACGCGGACCCGGAGGCCCGGGACCCAGCCCGACAAATCCTCCCAGGGAAGCAGCCCAGGAAACAGACACGCCCGAGCGGAATGCGCCAGGACACCCGCCGGACAGGGCAAAAACCCGCACCAAGATAGGCAAGAGCAAAGACCGCCAGAAACCAGCGACCCCAAGAGAGTCAGGAAGCAGCCGTAGCCAAACCAAAGGACACGGAGAGAGAGCCAGAAGAGCGAAACACCCCAGAACGAGCCACAGAAATCACAAGGCACGTACGAGGCCAAAAGAAAGAACAGAAAGCCACCAGGCACAACAGAAAGTCAAGGGCCACAGACTCCAAAGGGACAAAAGGGGAAGACTGTAAAAACCCCCAACACCAAGGAGAGACCCCAAGAGGGGCACAGAAAGCAGCCTATAGGCCTAGCAAGGAAACCAGAGGAGGAACACCACCTCAAAAATGAAGACCATCGCTCCGAAATAGGAAGACAATGCAGACAACCTACGAGAAGGCCGCAGCACCAAAACAAGAGGCTGGGCAGACCCGTACAACCCCCAAATCTCCAAGGAGAGGGGAACCAGAAAGAGAGACAGAGAACTCCGAGGAGAGGGGTGACGAGGCAGAAACCAAGGAGACCCCATCGCCAGGCCCAGCAGCAGAAGAAACCAGGACCTCCACGGCCAGAGAGGTAGCACAGCCACCACCTGAGCCCCCTCCCGCCGATCCATCAGCAGAAACGCAGGAACCAAAGGAAAGGGAGGAAAGGCATAGAGAAGTCAGGGAAGCAGAAGGAGATTCATGGCATCCACCCCCCCTGCGCCCCCCTCCGGAGACCAGGAGCAGAACAGGGGCACCAGGACATTGGACCCTGAGGCAAACAAGTCCAGAGCCGGAGACCCGAACCTCAGGCAAAGCAACCGAAAGGCCCTGGGAGCCAGACACAGGGACAGAGACGAGGGAAACCTCCGGCTCAGAGAGTCCGCCAGCACAACGTCCACACCCCGAACGGGACGAGCAGACAGGGCTCGAAGATGAAGCTCCGCCCCAGCCGAGAAGGAACAGGCCACCCGAATCAGGGAGAAACTGCGGGACCCCCCCTGGAGATTCAGAAACGCCACAGTCAACGCGAAGGCCGATCCCACCAGGACAAGGCAACTCTCCAGATGAAGATGGAAATAGCGAAGCATCCTCTCCACTGCAGACAAGACTCCCCAGTTGGACGACCTGCGAGACTCCGACGGGAGCCAACGCGCCAGCATCACCCAACAGGCCAAAGACACTCCCCAGCCCGAGGCGATGGCATCCGAGGTCCCAAACAGAGGAGGAGGTAGACGAATCAACAGCCCCACGGTAAGGAGGGAGGGGCAACCACCACTGGAAAGTAGACACCACATCCAGAGACACAGGAACAGGAACCGCAAAATCCAGGACAGAAATGAGATCCACCTCTGCACAGGCCACAGCAGAGGCCGCAGACGAACCCCTGCCCAGGGCACAGTGAAAACAGAAGCAGCCATACGGCCTGAACCTCCAGCCACTGAAGGAAGGGAGCCGAGGCTTGCAACAACAACCTCCTCAGCAACGACTGTAGGCGACGAATCCGGGCGTCCGCCAGGAACACCCTCCCCGACACAGAACTGAACACGGCTCCGATGAAGGACCTCCGGGTCGCAGGCTCCAGGCGACATTCGGGCAAGGTGAACAAAAACTCGTGGTCCCTGAGCGTAGACATGGTCAAGAGAAGGCGGCGAGACACGACCTCCAGGGACGGAGCCCAAACCATCCAGTCGTCCAAATACGGGCACACAGACACCCCCAGGAGATGCAGATGGGCCACCAAGGGAGCCACCCCCTCGGCGGACACCCGGGGTCGGCCCGAAGACCAAAAGGAGGGACGCAGAACAGCCAGTGCTGACCCTCCAGGCAGAAACTCAGGAAACGCAGATCCGACACAGCCACCGGGATGCGCAGATACGCATCATTGAGGTCGAGCGCGGACGAACACCCAACCCGACTGGATCAACGGAATAACCTTCTGGAGGGCCTCCATCCTGAATTCAGCATCCTCCGTACGAACAAGAACAGGCCCCGAAGGTTGAAGAACACTCGGAAACCCTCCGTGAATTAAGGCACCACGAAGATGAAGGAGGTAAACGTCCAACCCCTACTCCGCCAGGGGAACCGGGACAACCGCCCGGCCGCTGACCAAAGAACGTCCAACAAGGCCAGATGGCGGGAAGCATCCTGAGGAGAAGGGGTCACCACCATCCCGGAGGGGGAGGGGGGGACAAAAATCCGATCCGGAAGCCCCACGACAAGACATCCAGCACCCACCTGTCCGAGGTCGACAGGCGTCAAGCAGGAAGGAACTTGCGAAGTCTCCCACCAACCAGAGGAGGAACACCAGCAAAAACGACCCCAAGGGCGGCCCAGTCAGGAACGCTGCGGACCAGACCCGGCACCCCTCCGGGACATCCTCCCAAATGCTCGGAGGAAATAATGCCCAGAGCCATGACGAATCCGAAAGGAGGACTGCAGAAACCTGGAATGCTGGTGGAAAGGACAGGCACCCGAAATGAGGGAGCCCCCCAGTCGGAAGGCCATGAAAAGAGAAGAATGCATGTGCTTCAGGAAGACCCTGTGTAGCCAACCTACCAGCGAGTCACCAAACAGACAGGCCCCAGCGAAAGGCAGCCACAAGCCATGGGCCGCTGGACCACGTCCGTCATCCAATCCCGCAGAAAACAGGATACAGCGCAGCAATAGAGGAACCGCAGGACACAGCAGAAGCCCACACAGAAGCAAAGGCGACTTCCGGCATACATTCACCTCCAGGCGAGCCATAGGCCCCAGCAACACTGGACAACTGGCACCCTCCTGCTGGGACGAAAACAGGGACTCCAAAACGGTCAGCAAAGACCGGACAATGCCAGAACGAACAGCCAGATGAGAAGCGGCAGAAGACATCTTCAGGGCAGAATCCATCCACATGCCCACACCGTCCATCAGAACGCGTCCAGCAGCCATGGAAGGACGACCCACACAACTGGCACCACAGAGTCCACAGGAACGAAGACAGGCCAAGAGACAGCCACATCCCATAACGGAGAAAGCAAGGACACAAACCAGGGCATGGAGAAAGATCCGGCACCATCCACACTCGCAACAGAACCATGGATACAAAAGAGGTACTGGCAGAGAATAGGCTACAAGAAATCCGAAGAAATCAGAATGTCCAACAGTAAGCAACAGATGATCCAGAAGAAGGCGCCCAAACCGGGCACCAGCACACCTCCAGGCAACCCAGGAGAGGGGAGGAGGCCCCACCGGAAAAAGGGGAAGATGCAGGCACAGGAGAGGAACATCACCCCTAACAACGGAGGCAGCACACGACCAATTACATATAGAAAAGCATCTTGGTGATGAAGAACAGAAGGTCATGGATACCCAACGTTACACATTTCATCGATCTCAGAAGGACGAAAGTCTGAGTGCACCCACCGGGATCCGAACCAGTGACCGTGAGGTCGAGCACAGGCCCCTGCAGAAGACTCAAAATTCCAATGAGCCATCGGACCTAGCCTCCAAGCCGAACTACAGACATCCGTGCAACTACCCCAGCAAAAACAGTAGAGGGTAGGAGAGGAAACGTAGCACAGCGTAACATACACCAACAATAATAAAGTGATGAACAACATCGCAGAGCACGTACCGTAAGCAGACTCCCACCAGATGCCATGCCTGGACTCCAAGTTGCAAGCAGAAGGTCAGCGTCCCGTCCACAGCGCTCAGGCAACGTAGAACACACAATGCAGAGGAAGCGTAGCAAAGACCACTGCAAAGGTGCATGAAAAGCAGACAGCTGCTCCAGGTGAGGCTCAAACACCCACCCACGGCATGGCCCAGCGCCAGTACGCTGAAGAAGTACAGCGCACCAACCAACTGATCCACTGGAGAAAACATATCAGCAAGGGTCCATGCAGAAGCGGGACACCACATCCACACTCCCGTAAGAGCGAGGGAATCCCCCTGAAGAGTCCCCGGGCGCCATCCCCGGAAGCTCCAGGAGTCACTCGTCTCAGGCTCAGGCATAGGCTCCCTCAGAATGCCCACCAGCCGAGACACGCAACCGTGCAGAACCACGGAACAGGTACGACTCCACTCCAAGAACCGGAGCGCCCGGAGTCCACCCGGGCGTCCCCCCACACCAGCACCCGGCACCGAACACGGCCGAAGGGTGTAACCGGGGGCAAAGCGCATGCTCGCAAACAGGAAACGCCGCCGAGACAGACGGCCGTCCCAGCGCAGCAGGGATAGTCACGAACTCCCGATGTCCAAAGAAGGGAGAATACTCATCCGGCTGGCACATGCCACTGTAGTCGGCACCGCGTCCCGGAGGCACACGCAGGAGCCGTCACCAGGGCCCCCACAAGGCAAAGAGGCAATGGAGACATCGCAAAATCCAAAGGGGAGGAGCGCGCCCCAGAACAGCCCAGCGCTCACAGCCCCAAACCCCAGCCACGTCCACGGTCGAGGAACCAGCAGGAAAGCAGCAAGCAGCAGGAGGAAGG
This sequence comes from Lissotriton vulgaris, assembly GCF_964263255.1. NCBI lineage: Eukaryota > Metazoa > Chordata > Amphibia > Caudata > Salamandridae > Lissotriton > Lissotriton vulgaris. The sequence goes on from NC_141695.1 coordinate 843,150,576, forward strand.
TCCATCAGCGTGAACAGAGACCAGGGCAGGAATGAAACAGGAAGATCCACAAAGCCCAGCAGTATGGGTCACCTGAGCCCTAGGAGGAGAAAGGGAAGCCCAGCAGCCCCACTCCAAACAATCCCACAACGGTCCATGGGAGCCCCCCAAAGCCCAGCAGTAAAGGATCCATAAGACAAACGAAGCAGGTAAGTGCCCGGCACTCACCCCAGCGTCTCCCATCAAGTAAACCACCGACAGGAAACAAAACAGGATTTGCTTCTGGTGGTGAGGTGTGTTATAGCACCTGACAGTTGGGTGGGTGGAGTCTAAAAGTGTTTCCTGTTTTGTTTCCTGTCGTGTGGAATACCTCATGTGTGATGACTGGGTCGAGGACGAGGGACGTAGAGGTAATGATGCACCAATAAGAAATTAGTTAATTTGGGGTGACTAATTGCTAAATATAAAATGTGTTTTCCCTTCTGTATCTCTCCCAGGCCTCTATTAAGAGTGAGTTGATAACAAAAATTTGTTCGAAAATTGTGGGGTTTGCTATAGTGATTTATGCGAGATGAAACCTGCTGCAAATTGTGGGACTAGATAAAGCACATGCCATGGTTGTTCACCCCAGTATTGAACAGCATGAACTTTTCACATGACATTCTACAATTCAAGGTGCCTTACTCATAACCATGCACAAATTGCATACCACCTCATTTGTGCACCTATTTTGTGGAGCCCTATCACAGTTGAGGCCTTAATCTTTCTTCTTCCCTTTGTGTCTCGGCTAATCTACCTGAATGAGGGCTGACATGTCACTGAGTAGCCATTTCATCACCGTGGGTATGGGTAGAACCAGCCCCAAATTCCTCATAGAGGATGGGCTAATTTCACAGACCCATTTTGAACACCAAAGCTACGCTGCTGCCTGCCCTTTGATTCAATTTTGGAGCTGCTTCTCCATTTTCGCAGAACTTAATAAGTTGTATATTAAGTCCTGCTCCTACAGCCCTTCCCTCTTTTCACTACCCTTGTCTCTGGTTCATGTCACCACTGTCCTTTACACCCAACGTCTCTTAGCCTTGCCCACCTCCCCTAAACCTGACGTGTCACCTATAACTCTCATGTCCTATAAACGCCCATCCTTCTGCACTTAACCACCTTTTCCTCTCTGTGACCAAACAGGAAGCTGATTACATGATTGTGTGATTTTTAGGTTTAAAGTATTTTATTAGAAAGGTACAGCAGTCAAGGAAAACAACCATACAAAGAATCAGTGTTTACGCCGGGAGGCGTCCCAAGAACAAAGTTCAAATGTCCCAGCCCCAAAGGGCCGTCCTAGTATTCGACGCCATGCTTGGAGATGTGCAAGAGAGTCCAGAGAGCAACTCCCTAACTGTTCCGTACCCTACTTGAAATAAACAATTCCCCCCAACAACTTCCCCCCTCCCCCTTCCCACCCCGTCCAGTGCTGTGTAATATCAGGTCTCTGTATCGTCTCGGCCCTCCACTCCTTCTCTCCCTTCCCCCAAAGGGCACATTCAGATCCCCCTCAATCGGGCAGGGCGTTACAGTGGTGGTGTGAGCCTCATAAGTCTCAGGTATCTTGGGCATGTAATTTCTTTGAATTCCGTGGCTAGTAGTGTATGAAAAGGCTGCCACAGCTCTTCGAAGCTGTCCACTTCCCCGGCCAGCGTGAGGGAGAGCTTTTCCATTCCCAGAACATGCCACAGCCTGTGCAACCAACCTGTAAATGAGGGAGTGGTCGGCGTGCGCCAATGTACCAGGATATTCTGAACAGCGGATCCCAGCATGATTGCAATCTGCCTCCCCCTTCGGGATTTTAGTGGGTACATTAAGCCATTGGGGAGACCTAGCAGAACATACGCTGGAAAACGGGGCAGTTCAATACCAAAGCACGTGTCTATCTCATCGACCACCCCTGACCAGTATGCCTGTATTATCGGACAGTCCCATAGAATGTGTGTTAATGTGCCTACCTGCCCACAATTGCGCCAGCATTTGTTGTCTATGAGTTGGTTCATTTCGTGTAGGCGTTCCGGGGTATAGTACCAGTAAGTGGAGACCTTGGTAAAGGTTTCAGTGAGGCCTACATGGTAAGCTGAGTGTTGTGCCCTGTACGAGATTTGTTCCCATTCCTTGTGACTAAGTGTTCTCCCTAATTCTTTGTTCCAGCGTTCCCTCCCAGGGATATAGAAATGGGAAGGTGGGGGCTGTAGCATCTTATAAAGGTCGGTTATGAGTTTTGTGTCTGAAGTGCGTGTCACTAGCCACCGTTCGTACTGTGATAGTTTCCTATCTGCTGCTTCTCTGACCTGTGGCTGTAGAGCCCAGTGTCGGACCTGCCAGTGTCTCATGCGGTCGGTTTCACCCATCTGATACATGTCTTTGAAGCTCTGAAAGGGAATAATCCCTTCTTCCGTGTACATGTGAAAAAGAGCCCTGCAGCCCCTTTCCCTCCAGTGCGAGAAGGCCCCTGTTTCTGTTCCCGGTGTGAAGTCTGGATTATCTACAATAGGTGTGAATGGAGATGGGAAAGTGGTGAGATCGAACGTTCGATTAGTAGCGTTCCACACTCTCAGCGGTACTCTCGTTATATAGGAGGCATAGAGATTCGGGGGGCGGTGCGACCGGCGGAGAAATGGTATTTCTTGTAAGAGGCGCCCAGCCACTGCTTGATCTTGGAAGAGCCAGTGTTTGTCTGACTCCCACCTGCTCCATTCTACCAAGTACCTCAATTGGGACGCCTGGAAGTATTTGCGCAGGTCTGGAACCCCAAGTCCCCCCGATTCCGGCGCTAAAGTCGTAAGGGCCCGGCGCATGCGAGGCTTACGACCCTGCCACACAAAGCGGGACACTTCCGTTTGCATCCGCTGAAGCCATCCTCTTGGGGGCTGTAAGGGCAGTGCCCGGAATAGGTACAGAATTTGGGGTAGGATTGTCATTTTAACAGCTGCGACCCTGCCAAGCCATGAGATTGTCCCTTTGTTCCACCTCCCCATTTCTTCCTTAATCTTCTTACCCATCCCCTCATAGTTGACAGAGACCATCGCCTGCAACGTTGGTGCCAGCGCGATCCCCAAGTATTGCACCTGTTCTCGCGACCATCGGAGAGGAAAAAGCCCTTGTAAGTCGCGTCTTGTTGTGGGTGATAGGGAGACATCCAGGGCTGTGGATTTCGCCACGTTCATTCTAAATCCTGCCACCCCCTCAAAGGCCTTGAGTTCAGCCAGACTTGCGGGCAAAGCTCGCCTAGGGTTCTCCAGCGTGAAAATGACATCGTCCGCATAGAGGCTGATTGTGTGGGTGTAACCTCCCATTCGCACTCCAGTCACCTCTGGATTCTGTCGTACCCGTTGAGCAAAGGGCTCCATATAGAGCGCGAAGAGGAGAGGAGAGAGGGGGCACCCCTGTCTTGTGCCGCGTTCAATGTTAAACCGCTGCGAGCCGCAGCCGTTCACTCGTACGACCGCAGATGGGAATTTATAGCAGTTGAACACCATGCGTCGAAATTTCTCACCTATCCCCAGCCGTGCCATCACTCTCTCAAGGTAGGGCCAGTGCACTCGGTCAAACGCTTTCTCAGCATCGACCGACAGCAGCATCCTCTCTCCTGGAATGCGTGAGGCTTTTTCCAAGACGTGCACAATCCCTTTCGTATTGTCCACAGTCTGTCTCCCGGGTACAAAGCCAGATTGGTCAGACTCAATTAAGCCAGGGAGGTACCATGCCAGTCTCGCTGCCAGGATCCCTGTGTAAATCTTCAGATCCACGTTCAGGAGGGAAATTGGTCTATAAGAGCCGCATTGGGTCCTATCTTTCCCTGGCTTGGGTATTACCGACACCGTCGCCTGCAAGAGGTCAGGAGGGATAGCCCCGGGATCGGAAAAGGAGTTAAACAGCCTAGTCAGAATTGGCGCTAGCTCTGAGCAAAATGTTCTGTAGAAAAGGGTGGTGTAACCGTCTGGGCCCGGGGCCTTTCCGCGCTTGAGTCGGGAAATCGCCGTCACCACTTCCTCAATCCTTATCTCTCTCTCCAAGTAGACTGCTTGATCCGGGGTCAGGGATGAGAGAGGTACTGAGTCTAAATAGTCCTCCGGGTTCTCCATCTGCGCTCCCTCTGCTGCGTATAGATCAGCATAAAACCGGCGGAAGGTTTCAGCTATGTCAGTGTCATCCGTAAGCCGTCGCCCCGCCTCCCCCTCTATTTCTTTCACCTGGCGACTCTGATGTACCGCTCTCAGTTTGGCTGCCAATAGGCGGCCACATCGATCCGCCCCTGTGTAGTAGGCGTGCTTTAAACGCAATGCGGCATATTCAGCCCTGTCTAAGTCTAATGATGACAAGAGTTTCCTGGCCGCTTTCAGCTGTTTCCAAACCCTGGGAGCACCAGTGCGGCGGTGGACCTGTTCCAATTCCCGGACCTTCTGCGTGAGCTCCTCCCGCTTTAGTTTCCTATCCTTATTGTCCGCCGCCGAGATCGCTATGAATTCTCCCCGTAACACTGCTTTAAGAGCACACCATTGAGTCGACAACTGGGGGTCTGAGTTAGAGTTATGTAGCTGGAAGTCTTTAACCGAGTCAGTTATACGCCTTACCACCGTTTTTTTATGCAGGAGTGTGTCCCGCAGCCGCCAGACTCCGCGCCGCGCACCATGCGATGGGAGGAGAAAGGTACCCGAGACTGGCGCGTGGTCAGAAAGAGAGATGACCCCTATTTCGGATGCGGTGGCCATGTCTCGAACCGGTCCTGAGACCAGCAGGTGATCCAGTCTGGCGTATGTCTTGTGTGCGTGCGAGTAATAAGAGAAATCGGTATCCTGTGGGTGAAGCCCTCGCCAAAGGTTGTGCATGTCTAAGTCAGTTAACTGAGCTTTCAGTGCTTGTGACAGTTCCCCGGTTTGTGGGTGTCTCTGCGTAGATCTGTCTGCGGAGGAGTCAAAGACCATGTTAATGTCCCCCCCCAGTATTATGTGCCTATCAGGTGATGCTGTGACGTCCTCCAGTGCTGTGCGTAGGAATCTGTCTTGCTGCTCATTCGGACCATAGACCGTCCCTACTGTGAACAGCAGTGTGCCCAATTTAAGTCGGTAGGCTAGCAGTCTGCCTCTCTGCTCTACATATTTGTGCAACACCTCCCCTTTAAAGGATTTGGACAAAAGGATAGCTACCCCGGCCGTTTTGGTCGTGTTAGAGGAAAAGAATTGTGTCGGGAAGTGGCGAGACCGTAATCTATGACAGGCACCAGCTAGTAGGTGGGTTTCCTGAAGCAGACAGATGTCGGCTTGCGAGCCTTCTAACAGAGACAGGATAGCTCTCCTCTTTATTGGATTATTCAACCCCTTGACATTCAGGGTCATCACTCTCAATTCCGCCATAGTATGTCGGGGTTACCTTCCTCGTGCGTTAGACTTGAAGTGAGTGGCGGCCAGATGAGATTCAAGTTAGCTCGTGTGCTGAGACAGTCATGATCAAAAGCTCCGAATGCACTGGACAGGGTGGCACCAAGCTCCCTCCCCACAACACCTCCCTTCCAACACCCCAACACTCCCCCCCCCCTCCATTCTCTCAACACACACCCCCACCTCCCAGCCCCTCCCCCTTCCTAACTCCCCAACAATTACTGAAAGTAGTCCCGGGCAAGTCTCAGAAGACCAGCCCGTGGTGTGTTACCTTAGTGGACGTCCAGCCACCCGTGTCTGCGCCGTCGCCCCCTCCCCCAACCCCAAGCCAGCAGTATCAGTGGGGCTAAGACGAACTCCCCCCAGAGCATCATTAAGCGGTCAAGGCCACTGCCTCTGTACTCCCCAACTCCTCGGAGGCTGTCCGGACGGCGTTCTCCATTCCCGCCCTGATGGTGGGTGATGTTGGTCTGCGAGACCCTCCACGCGTTCTCCTTCGTGCGACTCTCTGCCATCCTCCATCTGTCGCGCGTCTTCTCCGCGGCGTGGTTGATTCTTCCTCTTCCGTGGTGATGCCCAGAACTTCGCAAGTATCCTGCAGGGATCGCAATTGATGTGTCTCCCCATGCCACTTAAAGATAATACGGAAGGGGTGACCCCACGAGTAGGGCGTTTCATGCTGCCTGAGGAAGTCAGTCACTATCTTGAATGTTTTGCGTTTTTGGAGCGTGATCGTGGAGAGGTCTTGGTACAGCGCCACAGGGTGCCCTTGAAAGGTGAGAGATCGCTCTTTCCGTGCTTCCGTCATTATTCTTTCCTTCAGTGGGAAGTCCGGGAGGAACGCCAGAATGTCCGGTGGAGGGCCATTCGCCCGTCTGGGAGGCCCCACCCTGTGTGCTCCGTCAATCCTGATGGGAAAATCAGACCCTTCCCCTAGAACAGTGCGAAAGAGTTCCTGCAGGTACTTGACTATGTCCGGGTTCTCCTCCGAGGACGGCCCTCCCCGGACCCTTATGTTGTTCCTTCTTGACCTGTTTTCCAAGTCCTCGTTATGCAATTGGAGGTCTAGATGTTGTTCCCTGAGAGTCAACACCTCCTGCTGTAGAAAAGTGATTTCCTCGTCTTGTCTTTGTGTGGAGCTCTCAACTGTGGCTACCCGCTCGCCCAGGCCGTCCACCTCCCTGCATATTTCTCGCACCTCACCTGCAACCTCCTGTTTCAGGGCCTGGAAGTGCCAAAGAGAGATTCAAGAAATGATCTGGTGACCGGGGGCTCGGCTGCAGCACCAGAATGTGAGCTTCCGGCCGCTCCTGGTGTGGAGGGCGCTTTGTCCCCTTTACTTTGTGATCTGCTGAGCATCTCTGGCAAAGTTCCTCCGGAACGTTTACCTCCTTTTTGACCGGCCATGGTGCAGGTTCACCACGGATGCACGTGTCGTACGCTGCTTTGGGTCCCCCCGGAGCGGGTTTTCTTTAGGTTCCTGCCCCCGGCCCGGGGTGAAAGCTGGTCAGTGTCACCCCCAAAGGCTGTTGACGAGTCGGTTCGCTCTCCTCCCTGCAGCCCGAGGCTGGGTCTCCACTTCCCCTAATCTGTACAGGCCTCAAGCTCCTCACCTCTTGGGTGACCAGTAGTGCCAAGCCCCTGCCGCAGATTCGACCCCTAGGTCTAGTTCGTGGTGAAGTCCCAGAGTCCCAGCAGGAATTCCCCCGTAGGCCACTCCACTGCGATCTGCACCGATTCCTCCTTGGGTCCCCACCCGTAACCCTGTTCCGGCCAGAGTCAGGTACCCCCTGCGAGTGTGCGGGAGTGAGGGCCGCAGCGCTGGGCAGCGTGGGTCTTCCCCGTCTACCGCTCCGATGTGCTCGTGGCAGGGGGGGGGTTGGCGGCCGAGGGGCGTCCTCCCCCCTGGCTCCGGCCCCGGTCTGGCTCGTGTGCTGCCTGGTTTCCCGGTGTTCCGCTGATGGGGCTGCGCCGGATGTGATTGGCGCTGGAGGCACCGGGGACCACCCTCTGACAGCCCTGGAGAGACCCCCGGTTCTCACCGGTGTGTTGGTGGTCCGCAGCGCCCCGGTCGGCCGTTGCCGGTCTTCAGCTAGGCCCGCAGTGGGCCCCCAAGCCGGGCGCTCGCACAGTTCCGAGTCCGGCCTGCCTAGCGTCCCAAAGCGGAGCAGACTCCAGACTCCGGCGGCCGGACCCTCTGCTTCAGGCTCCCCATCTCTCTTCCGCTCAGTGTCCTGACCTGTCCCCGGGGGATCCTAGGCTCAGTTCTGCTCCTCGGTCACCTGGGAAGACACCCTCCGCCAAGCCGGGTGAGAGCTCCGGTCCATCACGCCGCCATCTTGTTCTTCGGGGGGTGGGGTAGGAGTTTCGCGCGCATCGCCCGGCACCGGGTGTCCGTAGCTGGTTCCCGGACCCTCCTGCACTGATCTGCACCGTCTCCCTCAGTCGGCCAGTCCCACACTTCCCCGCAGCTCCTCTGTACACCACCTCCGCGAGGGCGAGGAGTCGTGCCGGCTCCCGTCAGCGCCGACCAGACGCCAAGCGCTCCGGCCTCCGCAGGTACGTGTACCGCCGGGCTCTTCCGGTGCGGTCGAGAGAGCACCGTCTCCCCCGCACCCTCAGCTCTACTTTGTGGCTCCGGGGGGGAGAAAGTAGCTGAAAATAGGGCTTGGGGCCTTGGCGGGGAACAGGAGCTCCGGAGCTCACGTCCTCCTACTCCGCCATCTTGGCCACGCCCCCGGTTGTGTGATTTTTAAAGATTTTTTGGAAGTTAAAGAAAAGCTCATGAACTATTTTAAGTAAGTAAATCTTTAATTCATGATCTGTTAAAACCTTTGCAAAAAAATGCAGGATAAAACACCTATACAAAACACATAAAACTACTAATTTCATAGCAGTAATCCATTTTAAAAGCATTTAATGTTACTTTAAAAAGTAAAATATAAGATCTGTACCGGTGCAGGCATTAGTAATCAATAAAACATTAAAGTACAAGATATCAGTTCATAAAAACCCTTTTTCTAAACATTAAGACAAATGTTAATTGCTGGAAAAAGGAGCAAGTAAACCGATAGAGCAGTTGTCAAGGGGCTTGAGATGGGGCAGTTCAAAGTTGAAGTGCGATTGTTCCCTCCTTTCAGTTTTGGGCCTTTGGTTTGAGCCTAGCTACGGGAAATTGCAAGGGTTTAAAAGTGTTAATGCCCAAGTGTTGACTTCTCTAGTGGCTCTTGCATCTCCACCGGCTACTTACTCCTTACTCGCAGCCCTCTTTTCCAATCTCTGCAGGAATTTGATCATGGTACAGTTCAGATTGATATCTGTAGGATCAAAACACGCTAGCACCGCCTCCCTTCATGACCTTATGACAAGTTTCTCCCGTTCCTGCACAAATGCTCACGTTGATCCCCCATACTGGTGTGGCACAGGCATACGACGTGGACGATGTTCTCCAGTTCTTGTAGGCATAACTGGCAAATGGCTTGCCCTGGCCTGATTCTCCATGAGTGGAGAGCTTTAATATTGGTCATAAACCCAATCTGTACTTCAGGAAATGCACCGTGGCCCAATTGCAAAAGGTTTTGCCAAGGTAGCCCTGTGATTTTAACCTGGTGTAGTTTTGAAGTGTCTTCTACCTATAACTACGTTTAGACAGATTATCTTTATCCTTTAACATTGATAACAACTGTGCACTAGATTTGATTAGTTTGCTAAGACCTAGAGATAAACCCCAAACATTTGTTAAGCTTTGTGAACTCAGTGCCTGGTTTACATAGACATGTGGGGCGCTCGGCCTGAGTTCCAGTTCCTGCCAGAGGTGTTTGCCCAGGGAGCCCTCTGGAGCCTTCCTAAAATTGTGGCAATAGGACACAAAGGCTGCCTTCTAAGCCATTGACTGTTTGGGGATACCAAATTCCAGCCTTATTTAAGCAGGCAATGTGTTCGGAGTTAGTTGGAAAATTCACCCGTATATTTTGAGAATCATTCTGTCCAGATTTGCACTGACCCTGCCCCTAGGAGCCTATAGCCTCCCTCTCATATGAGAAGGTGGGAAGGATCTTAGCTTGTGATACCTGTAAGATGGGGGTAAGCGTGGGGTCTTTAAACTTGTTGCAAAGAGACTACAAATTGAGGGCTAACGCTTTACCCTTCTGTAGGAGAGTAGGGTCTGCAATCCTATGGTCACCCCAGATTTTTGCTTTTTGCTTCATTGGTTTACGACTTTCCCTGGCTGTGGGCCTGCTAATCAGACCCACAGCCTAGCTGGTCTCTCTCTAAATTGACATCCATGTACTTTAGGTGCATTTACCAATTTGTATTGGGTCACTGTTGTAAGTCCTTGTACAGTGTACCATAGGTACCCAGGGCATAAGTGCACCCCAGGCCTACCAGGGGCTGCAGCATGTATTGTGCCACCCCTGGCTGGCCATCTAAACAGACACAACTGGCTGGTAACACAGCTGGGGCAAGGTGGTGTAATCACTGTTTGCTTTAGATATAGTATACCTATATCTAACCCTAAAATGGACACATATCCTATAAGTCACTCCTATGGCAGGCCTTAACAATCCTGGAGGCAGAGTGCTTGAATTATGTGAGATGGGGCTCTAGCATGAGCTGAGCCTGTCTGCAGCTTTCGGAACCAAGTTCTTTAGCTGTTTCCATGATAACGCTATACCATATACTCTTAAGTGCATTATAATCCTCGCGGTTATTGCTAACTTTGGCATAGCATTATCAAAACATGTCGAGTAAGGTGTCATACGAATTGGAATACTACCCCCTCGCCAGTTCTGGCGACGGGGGTAGCATTCCACCCTTTTAGAGGGAGACAACATGTATGTAACTGTGAACCCCGGTTAAAGTTAACTCGAGCCTCAGCATCACAAAATGGATGCTGCCACCAAAGACACAAGTCTGACCTCCTGCTGCTGGGAGTCCTTCCAGCGAGGGAGTCCTGGACAAAGGGTTTCCTGCCTTGGGAGGTGCTAGCACCACCCCAGACAGGATTTTGTATATTAGGTAGGACAGGCTGAAAGGAATGAGACATGCCTGGGGCACACAAGGTGTCCCTGTGCATACCCTGGTTGAAACCAGTTGCTGGGGCACTCTAACCCCAGCTCTGGCAGGAAAACTGACAAAGGATAGGGGGTGTAACCACCCCCCTTTCTGGTCCCACCCATAGGAGGGACCTAGTCGCAGTACAGCCCCCTTTAGGAGAATAAAGGTAGGAGCTGGCCCCATTCCAAATTAGATTATCCTGAATTGAATCTACAAGAAGAAACTCTGGACTTCGACGTTCTGCTCCACGGAAGACTGAAGAAATCTACCTTGTGGCCAAGGAGTGACCACCCTGCAGCAGCAGGCACCATCAAGCGTCCTAGCGGTTCACTTTGTCGTCCTTCCTGCCGGAACCAGACTTCAGAGCCCAACGAGATCCAGACTTCAAGACCTCTCTGACCTCTACCTACATCTGCAGCACAGCTGAGATCCGTGGGTGCGACGAGACACGTGGGACCGGCCATCTTGAAGAAACTGCACTTCGCTTCCAGCACGACTTCAGAGGCATCCTCAAGAAAGTGCTTTGGGGATTGAGAAGCCCCAGCCCCGAGCAGCTCCTGCACAGAAGATCAGCCCTCCAGTATCCACGAGATCTGCGTGGGGCCCTTTTACTTGATTGCTGCTCAAAGCGTTGTCTGGTCACTTGCCGGCTGGCTAGTGACCTCCTAGACGACTATCCATGAAATCTACACCGCTGGTCTGGTTTCTCCAGACTGGCCCTTGTTCCCTGCAAAGGAGAAGCACCCGGACCCTCCTGGTCCGCACCAGACGCCTTTTCCACTCACCGTGTGGGTTGCCTTTGCCAAGGCCTGTTGATGCCGAATCCGGAACCAACACCGCCGACAGCGAGAGCCTGCGTGGGACAGCTCGTGCCTCCATCCTGGTCATCGAAAACACCTCCTGGTCCATGTGGCTGCAGAGTCAAGAGTCCACTCTTCACCTGATCGCGAAGACAGCATCTGGTTCCTTCCTGGTTCCACTCCAGTCACTGGCTAGTGACTGTGAACATTGTCCCCTCTGCTTTCAGGTCTCCATCTTCCTTGATCCACCCTTGGATCACTCCGGACAGCTTCCTCCTGGTCGCCTGCAGCATCTTTTCTTCAAGGCTCTATTGACTTCAACGCGGAAACCCGACACACTTTCACACCTATGCACCCGCAGCCAGGGTAACGAGAGCATTTCGGTGCTCAAGGGTAAATTGACTCTCCTAGTGTCCAGGTATCCAGTCGTTTTAGTCCTAACTAGTCGGAACTGTCTATTACTTACCTTTTCGTAAATTGTAGTGTCCATTGACTTTGTTACGCATCTCGCGTGTGAGTTCACACTCTGCACACGCATCGCGTGGTCCTCCTGCCCCTTACCTAAGGTTAGGGAAGTGTAGTCCCAGTGATCCTACAGCCTCTGGACAGCTCCATTCCTTCTATCGATTTCCTTATACCATTTCCTTAGTATATGGTTTGTCGTGCCCCTAGGGCACCATTGTAATTTGTGCAACTTAACGTATTTTTCTTAAGAGTCTTGTCATGTGCTTTGCCCTCTGATTTCATAAAGAGTTCAGAGGTGTTTTGTTAGTAATAAATATCTTGTTTATTTTCATAACAACCTGTGTGGTGACCTTTCATTTGGTATTCAAGGGGTTATATGTGGTAAAACAGCTGGCTTCACATGCCAAAAGAGTTTAGCCTAAGACTGCTTTGTCCATGCTACCATTAGGATAGCTGGTCTATAAGGTTGACTTACAACCAATCACCATAAGGGTTGTTTGGACTGATACAAGGTGATCACTAGAACTAGTGAGCATCATATATCAGGCCAACTTCTCACATTTCATCCGTCAGGTATGCATCCATTCCATTTTTCTTTGCACTGGTAATATATATATATTTTTTTGTTATTCACGATAGGTGACGGTTTCAATCAACAAGTGTTGTAGGCCAACCGTGGTTCTGTTTGCAAGCACTTAATGATCTGCATACAGTAGGTTTGATAACTGGAAGCCCACCAATTTGGTGAGTGTAAGTTCACTTCATTTAGTGAAGGTGTGAGGTCTGCAAGGAACAGGTAAAAGAGGTTTGAGGTAAGCATGGGCGGAAAATCCGTTTCGCTCGCGGATTTTGCGGATTTTCGGTAAATTCGCAATCCGCGAGATATGCGAATCTCCCGCAAAATCCGCAAATCCGCGAGCAGCGGATTTTGCTCGCACTGTTCGCTTGAGTTCGCGGCTTCCCAGTACAACTTCGCGCCCCGCGAATAAGCGCTAAATTGCAGAAATATGATCTTAGCAAAACTGAAACTACTTACCAGGTTCAAAAGTTCAGGCTCATCATTAGTAGCCATTTCCTGTAGTGCTTCCTGAGGGGCCCCTCCAGAGTTCAGTTGCCTACTTGCAACTATTATGTGACCCTGCTCTGAACCTCAGAATAGTTATACATATGCCACAAAGGTCCTGAATTACAGCTAAGGGAGACAAGCAGGAGCCAGGCTGGAAGTTCAAATCCATTAATCAGCCCCTAATTCATTATTGTCAGTTGGGGCAGGGCAGGTGTTGTAACTAATTTTGCAACAATGAAAGCACTTAGCAAGTGCAAAAGATCACTAATCAGGAAGCACTAAGGAAGCAGGTGCCAGCTAAAAAAATATTCTGTGACACATTAATCAGCCCCAAATTAATTCAGGTCACTTGAGGCAGGGAAGGTGTGCTTTGCTTTGCCACAATAATGTACACTGACTGGACAACCAGAGGGTGCTGTGATGAAACAGAGGGTGGCATGGGTGGGCCAGAGGGTGGCATGAGTAGTCAGAGAGTGGCAGTGGTGACAGAGAGTGGCAGTGATGAAGAGGAGTGTCCCAAACAGGCTGGACACGTAGAAACAACAAGTTCGCAAAACTTGCGACCCGACAGGTAAGTTCGCGTTTGCGAAATTGTACAAAACCCTCGCGAACTGGCAGAAACCCGCGCGAACACACAAAAAAAAAATCCGCAAATTTGCGAGAATTCGCGGATTTTGCGAATTGCGAGTTCGCAAATCCGCAAAATTCGCAAACACGAGATTCGCAAAATTCGCCCATGCTTAGTTTGAGGCCAAAACACATCCGTTTTAACCCTTGCATGGTTTTTATTTTCCTTGATAAATGGGAGCCATCCCCTACCTTGATCATGCCCCAGGTGTCTGTGTGCAGTATTTCCAGGGCTCTTAACAAATCATTTGGCATTTTTAGGTTTGCCAATTTCCTCCAGAGCCTACCCTGATCCACTGTATCAAAAGCATATTGAAAATCAATTAAACCAAGGTGGACAGGGTTTGTATTGATTTTTGTGGAATACATCAACATCGAAAGCACCATAATGTTTGTTGTGGTCCTTGTTTGTTTAGTAAAGCCAGTTTGATTTATAGGTATGCCTCAGCCCAATGTTCAAATTCCTCCAATAGAACACCTGCACAGTATTTTACATTATTGTCAATTAAGGCTTTTAAAAAGTAATTTCTGGGGTTGCTCTAATCTCCCCTTGTATTTTGGGGCAAGATTTTAACCTCTCCATGAGAAAGGAATACTATGGAGCTGAATGGGGCAAGTTGAGCTGTCCAGAAAAGTGGGTCCTCGCTGAAAATGGCTGGTGGAATGGCATTTGGGCCCAGTGTCCCTTTTCTTCATCCCCTTGCAATTTGCCTCTGCACAGTGCAAGGGCTGAATGTGCACCTGGCTAATTCTGGGGCCCTCTTCCTTTGTGAGGTTTGAGATGTTGCCGCTGGGTCCGGGTCATCTAATTTGCACATTTGTTGTTCCTCCAGTGTTTCTTGATTATAGTGACAGCTCAAGAAATGATACCAGATTCTGTTTGCCAAAAGAAGGTGGAGTTGTTTTCTCTTCTGTCATGCAGGAGCTTAGCCCAGAATGAATCCTGAGACACCCTTTGAAGCTGCTATTTTGCCATTTGTAATTGTTTCCTTAAAGCCCTGAGATCTTTCAGAATGACAGGGTCCATAGGTGACCTTTTGAGGGCTCGGCAGAGGCGGTTGGCTTTCTTTTTAATCATCCAGATCATGGGGTTACACTCCCTCCTCTCCAGGGAGTTGACCTTATTCTTTTGATGTTGCCTGTTTATTGAGACTAAATTGTCTGGTTTTGCAGTCGGATCAGCAAGTTTTATAATGAATCTTTTCCAGCTGATCAGTGCGTTTTCACCAGTTGTCTTAGAATTAGAATGAATCACCAATAGTTTGGCAATTTGTGCCAGTGCCGTTAGGGAGGGGACTGTACATTTTATGCGTTTGAGGTTGATCCTGTAACCTGGAGTTCCATTATCCTTTGCGGGTATGAGTGCTTCTAATCAAATTAATTGGAGTCTTAGGGGGAACAGAGGTGCAGGCCGCCCCCCACTCAAACTGTAATGAACACCAAATGGCCTGTCCCTCCTGACACTCTTATTATTTCTATTTTATATACAGGCAATGTAGTGGTGTACAATTTCTACTCCCACTAGCCCACTATTTTTATGCCATTCATACCTGTACATGTGTCAGAGACTATCAAGGTACACACAAGAAACAAAAATAAAATCATCACAATACCATCACCCACCAAAACTTTAGGTGGAAAAAATGTGGGAGAAAGAGTGAGCCCCTCACGGAAGAACCGCCAATGGGGTTTTCTGGCTAACAATTGCCAGTATACCCATTTATCATCATTGGTAACTCACTCTTATAATAGTGGAAAGGAAAGACAAACACAAGAAAAAAGACCAACAGCATAAAACAGTGCTTTTTCTTAACATCAGCCACACAATCTACTGAATGTTTTTCCCGTAGCAAGTCAGCTTGAACCCTTGCTATTTAAGTGTGCACATACACCAACCCCTAGTGAGAAATGCAAAACGTGAATCTCACACAATTAAAATTAAAGAATTCACTGGCCACTCCTGGTTTATTCTGGGCTGCAAGTTCTTCAAATTAAAACGACTCAAACCAAGTAAAATCTTGTGTGAATCATTGTCGCCAACATGTTTCGTTGCTATTAGTTTGCGCAACTCCTTCAGGGCAAACAGGGGTTAACCACTTTGCTTTCCACTCACTTGTAAACCACACCTGTGATGGTAAAAGACGAATTACAAAATAAAATGAGCCAAGGGTTCAAGACCCTTACATACCATGTAGATGGATCAAGGTATAGTACACTGAAGTGGCACTCGAGACAACTGTAGCATAATTACCTGGGGTTAGCGTCTCTCACGCATACCTGCCACCCCACTTGATTAGTACATCCGTGTCCTGAAGGATCACGTGTCCCACTGAAGACCCGCTATCGTCTGGTGTTCTATACATAAATACAAACATACAAACAGGAATCAGTACAGTCATTGCCATATCATACTCGGCTGTACACCCTGGCATAATTATCAATACATCTAGCTAGCATAGACAGAGGAGTCATTGCCATGTCAAACTCGGCTGTACACACTGTCATGATTATCATTGTTTCATCTAGCTCGCATAAGAAGAGGATGCAATCCGCGCCTGTACTTCGGAAGGCACCCGCTTTAACACACAGCCATTGCCTTGCCGATTATTTATCAAAACTCCTGTCCCTGTAAAAATACAGACTAATTACGCTTACCTCATAAAGACGAGCTTCTTACCCACGACCGATCACCGGCAACTCGTGAACTCAGCCGCGTTCAGCCCGGAACTCCACCAAAAAATATAAACAAACGTGGAGTTACGTGCAAAAGCGTCTCGTGTCACATGACACGAGTGTGTATCCTGTGGCGGCCATCTTAGAACGGACCCCAAAGTAACCTAGTTAGATAGGCGGGCAAGTCTTGATATAATATACTTTAAAGCCCTCCAGCCTACAGGTGACAATGTGTGATTAATAATGTTGGATATCATCCAAACTGCACCCAGTGGCTAGTTATCAAGCCCCCAGTGTGTACAACAACTGTGCCAATTGGGTTTATCAGGGATATATTACGATCTGTACTGATGAGTGCCTTCACCCTGTGTCAATATGTCTGCCACATATTGTTGGGTCTGTCAATAACTTGCTGACTTGTACACACTGGGGGCTTGATAACTAGCCACTGGGTGCAGTTTGGATGATATCCAACATTATTAATCACGCATTGTCACCTGTAGGCTGGAGGGCTTTAAAGTATATTATATCAAGACTTGCCCGCCTATATAACTAGGTTACTTTGGGGTCCGTTCTAAGATGGCCGCCACAGGATACACACTCGTGTCATGTGACACGAGACGCTTTTGCACGTAACTTCACGTTTGTTTATATTTATCGGTAGAGTTCCGGGCTGAACGCGGCTGAGTTCACGAGTTGCCGGTGATCGGTCGTGGATAAGAGGCTCGTCTTTATGCGGTAAGCGTAATTAGACGGTATTTTTACCGGGACAGGAGTTTTGATAAATAATCGACAAGGCAATGGCTGTGTGTTAAAGCGGGTTCCTTCCGAAGTACAGGCGCGGATTGCATCCTCTTCTTATGCGAGCTAGATGAAACAATGATAATCATGACAGTGTGTACAGCCGAGTTTGACATGGCAACGACTCCTCTGTCTATGCTAGCTAGATGTATTGATAATTATGCCAGGGTGTACAGCCGAGTATGATATGGCAATGACTGTACTGATTCCTGTTTGTATGTTTGTATTTATGTATAGAACACCCGACGATAGCGGGTCTTCAGTGGGACACGTGATCCTTCAGGACACGGATGTACTAATCAAGTGGGGTGGCAGGTATGCGTGAGAGACGCTAACCCCAGGTAATATGCTACAGTTGTCTCGAGTGCCACTTCAGTGTACTATACCTTGATCCATCTACATGGTATGAAAGGGTCTTGAACCCTTGGCTCATTTTATTTTGTAATTCGTCTTTTACCATCACAGGTGTGGTTTACAAGCGAGTGGAAAGCAAAGTGGTTAACCCCTGTTTGCCCTGAAGAAGTTGCGCAAACTAATAGCAACGAAACATGTTGGCGACAATGATTCACACAAGATGTTACTTGGTGTGAGTCGTTTTAATTTGAAGAACTTGCAGCCCAGAATAAACCAGGAGTGGCCAGTGAATTCTTCAATTTTAATTGTGTGAGATTCACGTTTTTCATTTCTCACTAGGGGTTGGTGTATGTGCACACTTAAATAGCAAGGGTTCAAGCTGACTTGCTACGGGAAAAACATGCAGCAGATTGTGTGGCTGATGTTAAGAAAAAGCACTGTTTTATGTTGTTGGTCTTTTTTCTTGTGTTTGTCTTTCCTTTCCACTATTATAAGAGTGAGTTACCGATGATGATAAATGGGTATACTGGCAATTTTTAGCCAGAAAACCCCATTGGCGGTTCTTCCGTGAGGGGCTCACTCTTTCTCCCACATTTTTTCCACCTAAAGTTTTGGTGGGTGATGGTATTGTGACGATTTTATTTTTGTTTCTTGTGTGTACTTTGATAGTCTCTGACACATGTACAGGTATGAATGGCATAAAAATAGTGGGCTAGTGGGAGTAGAAATTGTACACCACTACATTGCCTGTATATAAAATAGAAATAATAAGAGTGTCAGGAGGGACAGGCCATTTGGTGTTCATTTTGAGTGCTTCTAAGCCTAAGCCTAGAATTATTTCTTGGGATGAGAGGTAACTTTCTAATTTTTTGGCCAAACTCATAAGCACTAACAACTTGCAGTAGTGAGAAACGTACAAATGTGTAGTCAACAAGTGATGCACCAGATCTGCACAGAAAAGAAGGCTCAAGTGGTTTGCCAGGTTGTACCGACCATTCACTGCTCTAAGGCATAAATGATCTAGTTTTCCTTGTAGGCTTTGACTTCTATCTTCTTATGCCACCTGAGTTGGTATCATCCAAAGTGCTTTTTGGGCCTCTGTGTCCTCATTTTTCGGTAGCTTGCTCATTAGCCACATGTAGAAGGGGCCTGTAACTATCATTTCAGTCTTGTTCATTTAGCCTTAAAACCAGGATTGTCTCAGTCAGCTTCTCTGTTAGCCTAGCCTTGTTTGCGGCATTGGGGTGAATGTATACGTTCACCATTATAATTTTCTTTGACGGGCTATTTGTAGTCTTGACGTCATTACTACGATCTGCAGGCCAGCTTCATCAGTTTCTTGCTCTAGGTTTTCAATATTGCTTGAAGCTCCAACTTATATTGCCAGACCACCCTTACTGCATTCATGTTTGTGTGCTTTGTCTGCAGGTATAAAAGCTTGTAACGCCCTCTAGATGAGATGTGACCTGAGCCCAGGTTTCTTGGAGGAGAATTACATGGAAGGTGCACACTTATTGGTAGGTGTCTAGTCCTTCAAGCTTATAAGCCAGGCTATTAAAATTCCAAGAGCAGATCCCAGAGGCTTTGTCAATACTGGTAGTAAGAGCAGTGTCTTGTCACTCATTGTAAAATTCTGGTTGTGTTCAATGCACTAGACAGCCAACCCCACTCTGTGCCAAGTCTGGTTCTCTGGCAGACCCACCACAGGGCTGTTCAGCCCATTCAATTTGCTTCTTGCGCTTCTCAGGACAGAGTAGACAGTTCTCGGTCAGGTCGATGTTAAGTCAACCTTTTTGTTTGTGACTCAGGACATGGGGATATCTTGTTCCCTTGAATGGTGTAATGCTACCCCCCAGACTTGGAATATATCGGCTTCACTCAGGATCGTCTCAATAGAGTCACACACTACTTTAGTTGATTGATTTCACTGACCAGCACCTGGTCAATACATTTAGTTGATACTAAATTATGTGAGGCGGCCTCCCCATCTCATCTATTGTCCGAATGAGCTTGAGAATGTTACCTCTATCTGTTCGCAGGGCTGATTTGTTTAAAAGTGGTCATCAATGTTGCAACGGCTTCCCTGTCCTGAGCCGTCAGTTTCTCATAGAGATCTGCATCCCTGGGTACGGAGTGTGGCCTGAGTCTTGTATTGAAGACTGAGTAGGCTGCCAGCCTGCTAGGCCGTAGGAGCTTTTTGTTTTGACCCTCTCTCTTCCTTGCTTTCTGCTGTTTTGGTGTCTAAATCTGGTGAGCCTGCTCTTAGAATCAGAGGTCTCTGGTTGGCACAGGTATGCACTTGTGACAAACAGGGACCCTCTCCTCTAGTCAGGGCAAGGGACTTACTCCTAAAAATAACCCCTGCTCACCCTCTAGGTAGTGTGGCGCGAGCAGACAAGGCTAAACTTCAGGGCATTAGTAGTTAAGCATTTATGACTACATACAGTAACATAGCAATACTCCACAAATGGACACCAGTCGAGTGTTTGTAAAAATAAGAAGACTTTATATAAATATACCTCTATGAAGGCTTAATACAAGACAGTGATAACGTTTTCAAGATGAGCCACAAGATTGTTTCAGGCAAGCGTTCTTAAAGATAGTTTCAGGCAAGCGTTCTTAAAGATAGTTGCGTAGTTCTTTGGGTTGTGCACGTGGCGCACTCTTGGTCCGACTCCTTGCGCTGGGCTCACAAAGTCAAATGCTACTGTTCTGTCGTTGCGGACCTCGGGGTCCGGAGTGTGTGCACAGGGGGCAGGAACTGGGGCACAGTACCTTGTGAGGAGCTGACGGTGTTCACCCAGGTAGGCACCCCTAGTGGCTGGCGGCTCTTCCTGAGGTCGGGGCCTGCTCGGGCTGAGTCTTGGTACGCGGCGGAGAGCGGGCGGACCTCTGGGAGCGGGGCAAGCGATGCAGGATGCGGCCGGTGTTCACGGCGTACGCGCCGTACCTTCGGTGCGGGTGCTGTGGGGAGATGCGGGCAGGCAATGCACGAGGCCACCAGTACACAACGTACGGTAGGCTTGGGGTGTGCGGCGCGGCCCTCAGAAATCCAGAATGCAGAGCAGGGAGGCCAGGTACACTTTGTACGGGCCGTCTGGGGCTTCAGGTAGCACGTCTGGTGTGATTCCGGCGGGAGGGGCAAGATGAGCTCAGTGCTATGCGACCAGAGATGAGGTGTGCAAGTGCGGGCGGCCCAGCGGGACGTACGGTGAGCGACTCGAACTCAAGCGGGGCTCACACACGGTGGGGGCGGCTAGGCACAAAAGCGTCCCGGGCCAAGGAAGGGACGGGGTGCACTGGGGATCACGGCTCCGGTGGGGGAAAAGCAAAAGGTCCACAGCAGACAGCGAAGGCAGGAGGAGAGTCCAATGGTCCTGGGGCTCAGTTCAGGGGGCAAGCTTGCTTCCAAGCCCTTGGAAATCGTTTTCAGAAATGCACAAGTAGATTTCAAGGAGTCTTTCTCAGTCCTTCTCCTCTCCTTCTTGCAGCAAGGCACCCACCACAGGCCAGTCTCTCAGGTCAGAGACAGTAGTCCTCCATGCAGCTTTCCCAGATCCTTCTCTTCGGGCAGAGGTTCTTCTTGGCGTAAAAGGGATCTAATTTCTTAGGAGCAGGGCTCCTCTTTTTATACACCATTTTCTTTTGTTCTTGCAGTCCAGGGGGGCCTTTGCCTAATCCAGTCCAGTTCCTGAGCACTTTGTTTTGGGCGGCTCTGACTTTTCTTTCAGTGAGCAGGGAAGGGACATCAGACGCTCCACAAGAGGTAGAGCCAGCATTGTGGTGACAAGTACAGTCCAGGAGTACTTTGTTGACAGTCTTCCCCTCTCTCTTCACAAGGTGGGGGCGGAGCCAGTATTCAGGTGGCAGAGCACAGCCCTATTCAGAGTCAAGGGGCACTCCCCCCACCCATCCTGGTGTAATCCCTCTATTCACCACATGTCATCCCCAGCGCTGTCACTCACAGAAACCAGACAGCAGATACACATCCTAGCAGAGGTGGGCTGAAATGGTTAGGCAAGCAAATACTAAATTTCTAAAAGTAGTATTTGCAAACACAGGATATTAAAATTAACTTTACTAAAAGAAGTATTTTATTATTCTGAGTTCAGGCATACTAAACTTGACTTTCTACCGTGCTCACTGAGTCAGCTGGGATTATAGGGTGTAATAATTCCAACAGCCCATTCTGGCCTATGAGAACAGGTAGCCTTACAATAGTGAAAAACGAAAATGGCTGTAATTCACTATTCAGACATGCCACACACATCAGGGCTTGTCCTACTTTATGCTTACAGTGCACCCTGCCCTTATGCCTACCATAGGGGTGACTAATATGAAGTTAAGGGAAGGTTTAGGGACCAAACTGCACGCAGGTTCTGCAATGGCAGACCTTAGACACATTTTACAAGGCTGATTCTGTGGGTGGCACAACCAGTGCTGCAGGCCCACTAGCAGTATTTGCATTTACAAGCCCTGGCACTCCTGGTGCACTTTACTGGGGTCTGACAGTAAACCAAATAAGCCAATCATGGAAACCAATCACATATACACTTTTCATAGGGAGAGCATATGCACTTTAGCACTGGTCAGCAGTGGTAAAGTGCACAGAGCCATTAAACCAACAAAAACAGGTCAGAGAGATGACCCTGCAGAAAGGGACAAGTCCAACACCTGCCATTGGTGAAGGTGCCCCCCCAGAGTTGGATCTAGCAGTCCCCAGTCCTTCATTGTTGCAGCCAGAAAGGTAGCCACACTTCAGCCCTTCTGACTCTACTGGAAGTGGTGCCTCTGAGGGGCCTGCCTTAGTGTTCAGGGGTCCTATACTCGTGTGGGGCCTGTTCATATTCACGTCTTTGAGGTCAACCAGTAGATTCGACATTGTCACCGGAAGTGTTGACAGCTTGTCTAAGACAGGGGAGCACCCGCACCTCTGCCCTATTCCCTGCATGTCAGCTCTCTTTCGCAATTTTCGGTTAGCAATTTTCTCATCAATGCCTCACACATAAATTGCTAGAGTGTTCAGGAGGCTAATTTGTATGTCCATTTTGTTTGCTTAAAAACTGAGTACTTCTTGTGAGCCGAGCAGAATCCTTAACATGGTTGACCAAAAGATCCCTTGTGAGTTATTGCTTCCTTTTGGGTTTGGGCTGGAGTTTGTTTGTCCTCATTGTCAGTACCAACTTAATTGTTGACTGTTTCCTGAGGGTTCAGTTCAGTCGGTGGGGGGATAGTCGCAGCCACAGCATGACCAGGTGGAGTTGAACAGTTGTTATGGGATCTCATTCCCAGTCCTGAGCGTTTGACATTTCCTTTCTTCCTCTATGGCCTTACCATACCTTAGCTCAAACACCACCCGCCACATCAGAGCTCAGAAATCTCTGCCAGCCTAGTTTCCTTCTTCCTTGGATCTTCTCTAGACCTTGGCTTGCATCGCTCTCCATGTGGGATTTGCCACCTTCTCCACTTGCAGCCCTGTTGTCTTGCAGGCTCAGTATCTTCAATGGGTACTATGCTGACCTTCAAGGCAGACGCAGGCCTGCGAGCTATGCGGAAGGTCCTGGTAGTTCTGGCACTAAGCTCCCCTTCCTGGGAACTGGCTGCAGCACAGTATGTGTCTCTGTCTGACATTGTGCCTCCGTGCTGCAAGGAGCGACAAGCACCCCACCAGCTGGCATGGTGGTTATTGTTCAGTGGTAACGCAGGGGGACAAAAGCACCAGAATGCTAAGTGCTGTTCGGGTGAAGCAGTGTTATTTGGCAGGTATACTGATCACTGGCATTAGCAACCATCAAATACTGTGGAAACTCATGTGCACCCCCAGTGATGTGGAAGTCAAGAGCTGCGAGGTACTTGTGTCAGCGGGCCGCAGTCTGGGTACCACAGCTCCAGAGGCCTTTGTGGACTGGGAGCCCCGGGCTGACCACCTGTTTATTATTTACCCCAACAAACACGACTGAAGGAACTATGAATTATGTCACTATTACATGTAAGGTTAGCATTTAACCAACGGGAAGGTTCTTGTTTAGGTTATCGAGAGCTGTATTGTGATAACTTTACACCAGTGCAAAAACAACACAGTGTAGGAGAGTAGGATCTGCTTACTATGGTTACCCCCACTTTTTACTGTTATTTTACTGTTTTTTTTACTTTAGTCTGGCTGGGGCCCTGCTAACGATGCCCACAGCCTAGCTGCTTCCTCTCTAAAATGATTACATGTACATTAGGTACACTCCAGAATGGTTACAGGGTTACCCATGTAAGTCCCCAGTGTATGGTACCTTGGATACCAAGGGCATAGGTACCCCAGAGGCCACCAGGGGCTGAAGCATTTGTTTTGCCAACCCTGTGAAGCCTTCCAAAATGGCACCACAGGTCTGCTACTACAGCCTGGGTAAAGTGATGCATGCACCCCTTACTAAGATATAGGTTACCTATATCTACCTTTAATCACTGGTACATATAAACCTATAAGTCACTCCTATGGCAGGCCTTATCATTCCTGAAGGCAGAGTGCTTGGTTTTGTGTGAGAGGGTGCCCATGCATGAGCAGGACCCCTCTGCAGCTTTCGGAATCTATTCTCTGAGGCTGTTCTGTGATGCAGCCAGACCATATACTCTTAAGTGCATTATAACCTCGCGGTTAATGCTAACTTTGGAATGGCTGCATGGAAACGTGTCGTGTTTGGTGTCAAACACTTTGGAATCCTACCCCCCCCCCCACCAGTCCTGGCGGCGGGGGTAGAATTCCACCTTTCTAGAGGGAGAAGACATGTACACACTTACCTAACCGGTAATAGTTTAAAAGAGTCCCAGCATCACAAGATGGATGCTGCAGCCACAGACATGAATCTGACTTCCTGCTGCTTGACGAAACTCTGGAAGGGGAGGCCTGGACGATTTCCTGTCACAGGGAGGTGTAACCACCTCCCAGACAAGGCTTTAGTGTATTGGGGCTGGGTTGGTGCCTTCATAGAATGCTTTTCTGACAATGCTGGGGGCACACTTGGTGCCCTTGTGCACACCCCAGTTCAAACCAATTGCAGGGGCACTAAGCCCCTGCTCTGGCGTGAAACTGGACAAAGGGAAAGAGGTGTAACCACCCCCCTCCCTGGAACCTCCTATAGGTGGGTCCCTAGCGTATGTCTAACCCCCTAACTTAGTATAAATATGGGATCCCAGTCCTTAGGACTTCAGTTTACACCTGGACGAAACTCTGCAACATATATCCTGGAACTTCGACATTCTACATCGACTAGAAGACAGAAGAATCTCCCTTGGGGTCAAGGGGCAACTCCCCTGTTCAAACAGGCCCCACAGACGCATCTTGCTTGTCTGCATTTCCAAGGCTCCCACTGGAACCCAATGGATTTGGGACTCAGGATACGGATTTTCAGACTTCTTCAGGCCGACACAAGATCTCAGCAAAGCTGAGACCCGCTGCCCTCACGAGTGACGTGGGACCGGAACTCTTGGACACGTCATATTTGCAAGTGCATCGACTTCCCGAGCTGCCAGAAGCTGCGCATTGGGCTGCTTGTAGTCCACGCCCGAGCAACATTTGCCCAAAGATTGTGGGCCGACACTCCACGAGTGTTCCGCGAGCCTGCTTCTAGCATTTCCGCTCGAGGGCCCTTCGCGATCCCTGGTCTGTTGACTGGTGTGTCCCCACAAATGTAACTCTCCTGTTTCTTTGGCTTCCCTGGTTGCACCAGACATGCCCTGACTCCCCTTCAAAGGGTGAGTCCCTCAGACCGTGCTGGTCTTCACCAAAGCCAATCTTTGCTTTCTGCGTGGGTTGCTGTTGCCAAGGCTTGTTGGGTCTGATCCGAAAACCGACACCGCAGCACTAGACATCCTTAGTGGGACAGCTCGAATCCTGTTACTGGTCATCCTCGACACCTCCTGGTCCTCGTGGCTGAACAGTCAAGCTTCACCTTCTTCACCTGAAATCACACAACATCGGTGGGCATCTGTTCATCACCTTTCTGGTCACTGGCTAGTGACCCAAATGATGTCCCCTCTGCTTTCAGGTTCTTCAGATCTCCAAACTTCCCTTGGATCCACCCAGACACTTTCGACTTGGTCGCCTGCAGCATTCCTTAGCAGCTTGCCATTGAAATCGCCGATGAAACCCGACACGAAAAGTCGCCTATGCACCCGGCTTCCCTGGGTGAAGTAACTCGAGTACTCAGGTGCTCCCGTGGATGTTGACTCCTAGTTCTAAAGGGGTTTGCTCCAAGTCCTCTTCTAAGTGTCCTTAATCTGTAATTTTCCAATCACGACTTTCCGTCCTAGAATTTATTGGTGATTCGCGGCTGTGTTTAGACATGGCGCACGTCCCCCGTGGGTCCCCTGTGTCACTACCTTGGGTGGTTCATGGTGGCCCCAGCGGTTCTAAAGGCGCTAGGCCTTGTATCTATGTCAGTTGTGGTTCTTATACCACCTTCTAAGTATATGGTTTGGTACGCTCCTAGGGCTCAACGTATATTGTGCTAATTTACTGTGTACAAAATAAGTTTACTGAATGTACTTTTACCTCTACCCTCATAAAGAGACTAGGGTGATGTGTTTGGAATAAATACATATATTTTATATATATAACTGGTGTGGTCCTCCTTTCATTTGGTCATTCATGAGATTATAGACTGGTAAAACAAGCTGCTTTACATTCCTTCAAGACTTAGCCTGAAGGCTGCTCTCCACAGCTACCGTTAGGATAGATTTCTAAATAGGTTGTCTTTAAACCTACCATCAATAAGGGTTGTTTGGACTGGTGCAAGGTGCCCACCATAATAGTGGACAGCATATGCAAATTAGGGACCCCCAAACACCCCCAGGCATGCTGTAACAAGGAGCTTCAATAGCGAACCTACTGTGCTATAGAAAGCGTGCCTGTGTCTGACTGTGTCAGGAACTTAAATAGATGGTGAACTGGAGCGCAGCGAAGCCTGATGGAACAATAATCAACAGCACTTCAAAGTTGTCTATTGCAGCTTATCGTCGTTGTATTCAAGGCACGTTTCCCTTGTGATTACTGCATGCAGGGTAATTGGCCTCCTAGGAGGCAGGCGCAAGGTTTTATTTTCTTAGCTTGCCCGTCTCTGGCAGACTTCCGTTGGACAAGTCGACTATGAGGTAGGAGGCGGATTTTAGTTTTCATTTTGGAGTCGACACGTGTATCGCGTCCCACCCACACTCTCAACATTCACCTATCACGACCTTCGCATGTTGGCGCATGTTGGCGCAGGGGGGCACACTTAACTGCCCCTCGGAGGTTCATGAAAATTATGATTAATCTGCTTATTTGGTGGAGGTTCTGGGGGCGCACTACAAGTCATGCCGACGGTCATGCTGGGGTCTAGTTCCTAAAATTCGTGCCTTCGAGGATGTAAGAAAATAATTTAGCGTATTCGACCATCATTCATTCATATTCTGTCCCGCCTGGTTATGACCGTGAGCATTTGAAATCGCAGTACATATATTACGAAACATCAGAGGCCTCCTGGAAAAATCGAGTTGTATTCTGTGCATAAGCAGGAGTCATCTTAATACAACAGCAAATGGTGAATAATTATGCATGGGGCATTGTTTCATTTTTCTTTTTCATTTTGTTTTCAACAAAAGGGTGCATTTAAACATTTGTGTCTGACTCACTACCGAAGTCTTTTCATCGTTTATATTTTGAATTGAGATTGTGAGGGTTCTGCACCATCAGGTTTAAGGTCATCATTTATTGGTAATTTAGGCAGCAATCACTGTATTTTGGGCTTTCTACAATTGTGATTATCACTTTTCCTTTGCATTGTGCTTGGTCTCGTTTTCATGTAGTAAACATGGTGAATGGGCATAGTATAACTGAAGAGAGTCACGTATTTCTTACATTCCTGCAGTCACATGTTTCTGGATTAACGCCACCGCATGTTTAAAATGATTGTTTCCACCTGTGTTGTTTATGGCGAGTTTGCTGACTATCACTTTGCTTGGAGGATAACTTTGTTTGTATTAGGGATGGTATAATGGGCGGCTAAGTTGCAGACATTGTCCTGAATATGCTGATTTCCACACTGGCTCTTCTCTCTACTCAAATCGTAAGTCGAGCATTTGCTTATGTTTGGCTTACTTTTAGTTGTTATGCATGCTTTTACTCAGGCCACCACTCAGCAAGGGCGCATTGATTGGCAGAGTAGCTTGCCATCACTTTTTGCACCCCTCAACCCCGTTAGTGCAGTTTACTTCAATTACTTCTTAAGAGTTTGTTGGTGCTCAAATGGGTGTAATTTCAGATATTTATATGTTTCCCTGTATGTTTATTTGCTTTATTTTTGCTTGCGAAAAGTGTCACTCATATTCGTTGAAATGTCACTCATAATTTCACTGAAATTATTAAAATGTCACACATTTATGAGTGCTTCCTAAAAAAACTCTTTATCCGGAATCGTAATACCTTAGCCAGCAGTTAGACTATGCCCAGAAAATAATTGTATTATGAGCTAATTTCAGCACCGTGAATTATTCCCTCTTGCGAAGGGGATACACGATCCCGAGGGGATACCTGATATTACACAACACCGGTCGCAATGCCGCTTTCAATATGTCTTCCGTAAACAGGCTTTTTAAAAAAAATACTTTCGAGTACGAGAGGGCGGTGGTGTATGACTTGACGCTGAGAAGAGCAGGGTGTGTCTATTCCCATTCTCAGTAGAGAAACAAGTTGACGTTCATAGGCTAATAACTTATCTTCACTCGACTTGCTTAATTATTGCCCGTAGCCTTTAGCAGACTGTCCCTTGTATTCTGCAGGGCGTGCACCATCAGCACGCCTCCCTTTAAACCGTAGTAGCCTTTGAGCGAATCTGAGGCGGCGGAGGTTTGTGCCAAGGACTCCGGTCGGGTCATAGTACGGAATGTGTAGCCCCTACCACAAAATGTGGCATCATTGGGATGCTGGATGCAGTAGGCCTGTTGATCTCCCATGCCATTGTAGCTACACGAATAATAGCCTCTGGTCAATGAGGATGAGTCTGCCTTCGCCCACTCGAGAGCGGCCACATTAGTCACAGCAACATGAAGACGCTCTAGGAGTCCCCAAATTCTAGCGTGGACCAAGCGTCACGTCCGGTGCATCAGAGGGTGGGGGCAAGGTATTTATACCTGCCCCTGCCCATCTGGCCTTCCTTTCGTGCCTTCTGGTTATGGTGTCTCCCTCCCTACGGCATACCCGGCCGTGTTGGCTGGGGTGCGTAGCTAGGGTAGGAACGTTAACTTCTTAATTTGTGTTGCGGGCTGAGTTACACGGCGCTCCGGGGGCTGAATGGTACATAGGGGTACCAAACAACCTTAGGAGTCTTTACCGCAGGACCCTGGAGGAAAGCGACGGTGCCCCGCTAGTCCTTCGGGCGGTTATAAACCGGAGCAACCAGGGCCTTGACTGTGTAGTGCTCTAGAGTTTCTGAGGGTCTCGACTGAGACCGGAAACACTATCACACATTGTATCACCTTCTGGCCAGGCGTGGCCAGAAGGCTATAAATAAATGGGCCGGGTTCGCTCGAGACTGCCGGTCCGACATAGTAATTGTAGTGTCTGTGTCCTTATATCTTGCCCTCTAGACCAGCGACATCCTTGCCCCTGCATCCTGCTCAGGCCGTGTCCCCTTGGCAACAGCAGCCCCTCCACTGGCCCCCAGGGTGGGATGCTGCTGATTGTGCCCAGAGAAAACAGAAATACCTGCGACGGAGAAGACCGACAGCGCACCACGGGCGAGGCAGCCGAGGCAGGCGCTCGAAGTCCCCGAAGACAGCGATCGTCAGCACCGGTAAGCAGTGTGCGACAAAAGCTGCGTGAAGCCACCGGTGAGGCGAGCACTAGAGGCGCGTGTGCACCAGTAGCAGGCTTGCATCGCATCTGAGGCCCTGCCGCCAAAGCCGGAGACGCATGCATGCACGGTGAAGACGAGGCAGGCCCCAGGGGAAAAAGCACAGCGCGGAGGAGCGCTAGTAAGACAGGAGAAGAGGAGAAAAAAACCACGCCTCCAACAGCACGGGGAGGGGAAAGCAGAAAACCCCAAGGCCACGCGTGGACGCAACAGCTAGCAAGCACCCACAAGAGAGGAAAAGAAAAGAGAATAAGTTAAGCAACAAGCATTGGCAAGAGAAAGAGTTAAGCAACAAGCATTGGCAAAGGACACAAAAAAACAACAAGCATTGGCAGCACAAAACAGAGCAGGAGGAAGAAACACACACCACAAACAAGCAGTGGTAAGACCAAAAGCAGAAACAGAGAGGAGCACTGATACCTCAAAGCACCAAATAACACAAAGAAGAGAGCGCCAGACCCCAGACAACCCTCAATGTCGAACTCACCAGCTGCAGCAATAGCGGGACAGCAACAAGCAGCCATTACAGCCTCTGACGCAGCATTCAGCACACTTGTAGATTCAAGCACTGCCACCATTCAGTGAGCTGATCGATCCTGCGACAGCGGCTCCGAGGTAGGCAGTTTGGATTGGGCGCCTTAACAACTATTTTGTAGCAACCAGGGAAACAGATGAAGAAGTCAAGAGGTCGCTACTTCTACACTTCGGAGGAGAAGAAATCTACAAACTCTTTGCGCATCTCCCAAACACCGGAGCGGCCAACGACTATAAATGCTGCAGTCCGAGCATTAAATGCTCACTTTGACCCTCAGCTCAACCCACACTATGAGCGATTCCAGTTCCGACAGTCAAGACAGAGAGAATTGGAAACCATGGATGCCTTTCATGCACGCCTTCAGAGAATTGGTGAGCACCTGCACAGAGCAAGACCAATCGAAGGAAGTCACTGCGCAACTTATTCAGGGCTGTCGCAATAAGCCACTAAGGACGCTAATACTGCGTCAGCCACGTATCACACTGGAAGAAATCCTACTCCTCGCTCGATCGCATGAGCTGTCAGATGTCCGGGCCACAGCAATGGAAGCAACCCTCAACCCACAAGCAGTCGCCGGAGCCAGCGTGAAGACAGAACGAGTGGATGCCGTCCGCACCCCCAGCCAGAGTGGGCGAGGACGATGGCCCAACCGAACACCGCGATGCGCACCGTGCGGTTACTGTGGGCGCGAAGAACACAATCAAGATGGCTGCCCCGCAAGAGGGAAGACATGCTCCAAATGCGGAGTGCCGAACCACTTTACAAGCATGTGCTGGGGAGGCTTTAGTGGAAGAAACCCCTCAGGAAGGAATACGATAACAGGAGCAGTCCGGCACCTAACCCTGGACGAGACACAATCATCATGACCCATGAAAACACAGGCCCGTTGCTACTCACGTTTGGAAGATTCTTCCACCGAGGAAGACGACGAATGCTACTTTGTGTCATTCGCGAGTGATTTGAAGAGAAATCGAAGACCTCAGCCAAAATGCCAGATTGAGATTGACGGGTCATCAGTGATGGGATTAATAGACACAGGTGCAACAGTGAATGTGATGGGCCTGCAGCACTACAAGAACTTAAACCCAAGGCCGCAACTGACACCGTCCAAGATCCGAATCGTAACATACGGGAGTCAGAAGCCACTTCCTCTAAAAGGAAAAATGGTGGTGCAGGTGAAGTCGGAGGATCGAGAAGTCACGACAACATTCCATGTTGTCGACGGCGAAGCAGACTTGCTCGTCGGAAGCCACACTGCAGAGGATCTCAACCTCATTGCTTTTGCCATTGCCGTAAAGGTACTCCAGACAGAAGACGTCCTACAGCTGTTTCCGTCACTATTTGAAAGCCTGGGAACGATCAAGAGGCAGCCTGTAAAGCAACATATCGACAAAGCCATTCAACCAGTTGCACTGAGGCACCGGAGGATTCCATTTCACTTAAGACCAGCCGTCAAGTAGGAACTAACCCAACTAGAGAAACAAGGAGTCATTGAAAAGGTGACGGGCCCGACACTGTGGGTATTACCCATGGTTATAGCTGAAAAGCCCCGGCAGCCAGGGAAGATAAGGATCTGCATAGATATGAGGATACCCAACAAAGCAATAAAGGGAGAAAGGCACATCACGCCCACAGTAGATGACATCCTGGCTGACCTAAACGGATCACAGTGGTTCTCGAAATTAGATCTGAATGCCGGATATCACCAACTAAGGCTAGCAGAAGAAAGCAGATACATAACAACATTTTCAACACATCTGGGCCTTCCGCAATACAAAAGATTGAACTTCGGGATATCATCAGCTGCAGAAATTTTCCAAAACACCGTGAAAGAAATCTTGTCAGGACTACAAGGCGTGTTAAACGTAAGCGATGATATCTTAATCCACTCCAAAACCATTGAAGAACATCATCGGAGACTTAGAGCCACGCTCCAGAGACTGGCCGAGCATGGGGTGACACTACGCAAGGACAAGTGTAAATTCTTCCCAAAATCAATCGAATTCTTTGGGAATGTCTTCAACTCGGAAGGAGTCAAAGGAGACCCCAGAAAATCTCACGCTATCAGACTTGCCCCAGCACCAAAGAAATGCATCAGAAGTGAGAAGCTTTTTAGGCATGGCCCAGTACTGTGCGAGATTCATCCCAAGTTTGGCAACAATTGCAGAACCACTGCGGAACCTAACGAAGAAAGAAAATCCGTGGAAGTGGACCTGCATAGAAGAAGACGCCTTCAACCAAGTCAAATCAGCACTACTAGACAGAACCACTATGGCCTACTTCGACACGTCAAAACACACCGAAATATTGGTGGATGCCAGTCCAGTAGGGTTAGGGGCCCTGCTTACGCAAGAGACAGGGGTTTGGGCTCTATCGACGTTCGCAAGCAAAGTGCTAACTGCGACTGAAGCGCGGTACTCACAGATTGAAAGAGAGGCACTAGCCGTAAAGTGGGCATGCAACCATTTTCATCTTTACATTAGCTGCCACCCATTTCGGATGGTAACGGACCACCAGCCGTTAATTCCACTATTCAAAGGTACAGCTCCTCACCCACCACCTCGTATCGAACGGTGGGCCATACAAATAAAACAATATCAAATGGACCTCGTGTACAGACCCGGCGCGAAGAACCCCGCTGACTTTCTATCCTGGCACCCAGCTGCTGCTGCAGAACAGGAAACACAAACTGAGGAGTTTGTGAACATGGTCTCATAATGGGCATGTCCTCAAGCAATGTCGGCAGACATGATTGCGACCCATAATGCAAAAGACGTAATCCTCCAAAGAGTCACAGAGGCAATACAAGCAGGCTCGTGGGAAGGCTTCTTACGAACCGTCCAAGGCTGGAGCAAAGCGGACCGAACACGTTTGGGGCAGTTCTGGAAAGTTCGCAACGAGCTCAGCATTGCAGAAAACGGACTCATCCTAAGAGGATCCCGAGTAGTGATTCCTCTGGAGCTACAGGAACAAGCGACAATGCTTGCCCATGAAGGACACCAGGGCACCTGAAGAATGAAGACCAGAATGCAAGAGAAGGTATGGTTCCCTAACCTTGAGAACAGCGTCGATCCACTAGTCCAAAACTGCCGAGCCTGTCAGTTGACCAGCACATCTGAAGTTCCAGCACCCATCATCACCGAAGACCCAGCACCATCTCCGTGGTCGTGGGTCAGTTTAGATTTTGGAAGCTTTCCAGACGAGAGAATCACTGTAGTGCTAATGGACAGCTACACCAAATACCCTATAGAGGACCTAGCGCCCTCCACCAGCTTTGTAAACATCCAACCAATCCTGAAAAAATTGTTTGCCATGTTCGGCATTCCACACATTCTCAAAATGGACAACGGTCCTCCGTTCCAAGGAAGCGAATTTAAGGAATTCCTAAAAGGGTTAGGAATAAAGCATTATCGCATCACACCGCATGGCCCCAGGCGAATGGGGAAGTTGAACGATTTATGAGGACCATCAACAAGATTTTGCTCATAGCCACAGTAGAAGGGACCAATCCTGAAGAAGCCCTTCAACACTT
Organism: Lissotriton vulgaris; assembly: GCF_964263255.1. Taxonomy (NCBI): domain Eukaryota; kingdom Metazoa; phylum Chordata; class Amphibia; order Caudata; family Salamandridae; genus Lissotriton; species Lissotriton vulgaris. Next base: position 843,183,765 of record NC_141695.1, read on the forward strand.
CCTCAAGAAATACAGGAGCACACCCCACAGCACCACTCAGCGATCCCCCTGGTCACTCATGCTGGCGGGACCGAGGCGTGACTTGCTTCCCATGGAGGAGAATTGGGCTCCTGAAACATACAGACCAGAAGCAACCCAAGAGCGAAGCCGAAGGACCAATGACAAGGCCAGCCAGAGGAGGAGAGCAAACGGCCGGACATTAATCCCTGGGGACTCAGTGCTCATACGAGCCCGACGGCCAGGTGGAAAGTTCTGTACCCCTTATAAAGCGGAGCCATGGATAGTAAAATCGACAACAGGCACAGCTGTCACAGCGCAGCAAAATGGAGAAGAAGTAATGAGAAATATTTCTTGGTTCAAATGAATACCATCCGTACCTAGCGACCTGCAACAGGCTGACATGTCACCCGCGGGAGAAACCAATGTAAGTGTATCAGAAGATTGCAGACAAGAATCGCCGGCAACTACTCCTGCGAGGGCACCGCCACCACCGCAAGGAGAAAGTCCTGAGCAGTCCCCAGCAAGGGGACGACGCCAGTACAACCTCAGGCCAAACCCAAGGCCTAGCCAAAAACTTGCAGACTTTGCATGCGAGGTGATTTGCATCTAGTTTGATCAAAAGACTAATTTGGGAAGGGATGTAGCACTCTAGTGTTTCTGAGGGTCTCGGCTGAGACCGGAAACACTATCACACATTGTATCACCTTCTGGCCAGGCGTGGCCAGAAGGCTATAAATACATGGGCCGGGGTCGCTCGGGACTTCTGGTCCAACATAGTAATTGTAGTTTCTGTGTCCTTATATCTTGCCCTCTAGACCACCGACATCCTTGCCCCTGTACCCTGCTCAGTCCGTGTCCCCTTGGCATCAGCAGCCCCTACAGCCTGGACACGCTCCGTCCCTAAAAAAAGGCATGAGTAAAGGGATGGACTGATGGTCCACTGTATTTAAGGGGGCTAACTCCCACAACATTGTCGCACCAATTGGGTTGTCCATGGTGCAGTTTGCTGGCAGGGCAACTTAGGTTAGTCACCGCTGCCTGCCCTTGAGTTAGTACCTTCGCTGCGGCGGTTATCCCGCCGCAGTGCTAACGGTCGAGGGGGGGCGGGGGGGCGCGCGGCTCACCTGCGCGGGTGACAGAACCGTTCCGTCACGGCTTGCGGGTGAGCTGTGCTTGTGACGGAACGGTTCCGTCACGGCCCCGCCCGCATAATGAAACGCGCCGCGCAGGTGCGAAATCAGCGCAGCGCAGGCGCGGCGAGCGGGCCATGACGGAACTGTTCCGTCATGAGCACAGCCCACCCGAGGGGCGTGACGGAACGGTTCCGTCAATAGCGCCGAAAGGGTTAGACCACCACGTTGGCATATTTCGGGTATGAAATAAAACTGCAGCAAAATGTTTCCCAACAAACATGTCTTATATGTTTATTTCTTGATGTGCATGCTATGTTCTTCATATTGGGTGAATTGCCTATATTGGCACTATGAGCAAGCCACTCGCTTGATTCTCCAAGTTAGTGGGTGGAGCACTTTTTGTTTGCAGCATGTACCTCTTATGAATAATGCGTTTCTTGCCCCCAGCACATGTCGTCTGACTAGGCTCATAGCTTCAAAGCTTTCAGCTGGCATGTGTATGCCATTTTCATGTTTCCCAGGGTGCTTCTTCTGTGACATTTAAATGGCTCATCTGATAATTGAACTAAGCAGCATGCAAACGCTTAATGCCTGTGCAGGAATAGCGTTCATTTCAGGAATTGCCGCTTCAGTAATGTTATGGCAATTTAACTATCCTGTTCCGCACGAAGCATCTGTTTCTCATTAGAGAAGGGCACCTGCCAAGCCCTGAGACCAAGACGTCCATTTCGTTAATGAGAATTAATACGGAGCCACTGAAGAATGTATTTAATTGTAGCGAGACACCCCTGTCAAGGCTGGACCCCGTAGTCTGCAGTGTTAGTTTTGAGTCCCAAGTAATGACCTTGCAGAGGGAAGGTTTCGCCGATGATGTTTGTGGGGGGCAAACATGTTGGGACCTTACAATATTTGGGGGAAAATGCGGCAATGTTGAATAGATTTACAAACATACAATGCATTACAATTTGCACTTCCTGATTATATTATTTCCGGTCATGAGGCTTTATTAGGGCATACGTGAGAGCAGTGATGCATTTTATAACCTTACTGAATCAAAACAATATAAATCTAAGACCACTTTTCAGGAGAGATTTGCTTTTACTTTAAGGAATTTCTGGGCTAATTAGTGTGAACCTAAACATCTTTATATGGGATTAATTGAGTTCTTCACCCAATGAACTAATGGGAAAACATGAGTCAAATGCTACATTTTCAAGTCCGGAGACCAAAAGTTATTGTTATGAGTGGGAAGTAGTAAAAGATGGCTATATCATGCAGGAACAATTGATAAAGTAGTGCCTCAGGCTTTTTAGAAAAGGACATTGACTAGCATTTAGATACATTTTATGGCAGGTTTGTGTGTTCTTACCCAGGGAATGGGTGGGACAAATAGCAACAATTAGTTAATTTTCATACACTTTTGGCCTGTAACATTTCATGAAAAAGGGATAGCAATGAGTAACAGCTTCAGAGAAAGGTTTTGGGAAACTGACTAAAAAGAACTGTTAGAAAAATGGGCAAATGATAAGTCTTACAACAGATTGAGTCAGTAGCAGTTGAGGGAAGATGGATAAAGCAAACACTTTATATGAAACTTTATAGTCTGTTATATTATTAAATTGGACAGCTCGATAAGTCCCCATCAGCACTTTACGTAATTAAATACGTTATTTTTTGTATATTATGTGGCAACTGCTCACATTGTGCTTTACGGTTCAATAGTCCTGAAACAATTCTCCCTCTGCAGCTAGGCTACATAGTCACTCGCTTTAATATTTCTGCCAGGAAGAAGAAACAGCACAGGGTAATGTTCCTAAAACCCTGTTCTGAGCCCTCATCTTGTCACACGTGAACAAATTGAAGTAACGTTTTAAGAAAATTGAGAAATGTGAAAAGCTAGTGAGACCTATAACATACATTTAACGTAAAATTGCACTAAGTAGTCATACTTAAGCTTACTAGCCCTAATAAGCTGAGACACTCCCATATTAAAGTTGACAAAAGCTAAGAAATTGTAAATTCAGCATTCTACTTGTACCCGACCTTTGCTAACATACTTGCTTTTCCCCAATGAATGGTTGCTGTGTAAAAAAAAAAATCTTTCGCTTACATAGATGTTTCAACTTCTACATGGACCAGTGTTAGCTAATGGATAAACTTGTTATATTAGGTTAGAAATGTATTTCATACGTGGGAAAGTAGACCTGAAAGGGAGAATGACTCACGTGAAACCTAGAAATTATAAAAAACATAGTTAAACAGTTAGAAATTGCTGTCTAAAGAATACTGTGTTCCTGTGAGACGATGGTGAGTGAACTTGTTCCCATGAATGTTTTGGAAGCTGATTGTTCAACAAAAGAAGCAACATGAAGATTGCAACAATATTGTTGTTTGTCTATAATAGTATGTGTTCCTAGAATAGGCTACCCCACTACCAGATACCAGACATTGCGCAATATTCGTTACTTGATTCATTCCACGCTACTTCGAGATTCTACTAAGTTTCTTAAAACTCTCTTTATGAGAAGTTTTGTTTTAATTGATTCTTGATTTATTGAGCTGATTTTTATAAGCTTTATGCTTGTACTCACTCTCTCTAACTAGAACCCTTTATGGTGTCTGACTGACAACTTTTCTCCTCATTCTTAGAATAGGGATTCTGTCCTTTATGGAACGTGCTTAATGCATTTTTATTATGATTATTTAATTGACTAATATTGATTACTGATTTCTCTATATTCGATGATAGGGGTTACATTGAATTAACTTGTGACATTCAATAAATATTATTTACTTGTAATTTCAATAATAAAACCATTTAACTCATAACAAACTCCCAATATTGACTAAAAGAAATAGATTAGTACATTTTGTTTAAAATGTCATCTGATGTACTGCTCCTGATTAATCTCATTCAATGTCAAAGGATCCCCGACCCACAGGGATGGTGGGGATCGGCCCTGATGATCTTAAACCAAGAATTGGTAGCAGATTGATGGTTTACGTTATGAGAAGATGAGCTGTAAATATTTACTCAAAGTTAGAGTAATGCCTGAGTCCCATAGCCACAGACTCAAGCTTTGAAGATTGACGAAATGCAGTTTTGAAGGCGTTTTCTGTATTCAACATGTGAGTATCAATATGGTTATGTTCTGCAGTTGTTGAAGCTGATTTTTGTTCACATGTTGAAGAAGAGTGTTGAATGAAATGGTGATGTTTATGTGCTTATTGTGAAGTTGAAGAGGTTATCGGACACTGAAGTACTTGAAGATATACAGCAATATATAGATGCCATAATATTTTAACAAGTGTAGGGCAAGATTTCAATAATCTTCTGTCCGGCACTGAAGGAAGTGGCCTGTTTAGTCAGTCAGACAGTAGAGAATACAAACCAAGTATATGTTTATTCGGATACACACGAGTGGAGCCCTTTCTGCCCAGTCGCTTAGGTGTCTTGACAAACGTAGCGATACATTATGTACATTTCAGAACCAAGGAAGACCCGCCCATAATGGAATTTTCCAGGCAGCTGCAGCTAGCACAAAGAAGTACAATAGGCTGGGTTTCAATTCTGAGGTGGGGCACAAAGTATCTCGTACCAAGGTCATTCTCTCCGTGCCTGCCGCTAGACTGGTGGGAGAAGACCTCTATCTAGTGGAAAAGTTATGCGCAAATAAGAACAGTGTATTCATTAGCAAAGCAAGGCATAACCTTGGAGAAATGAAACATTCCACAGTCTGCTTCGCTGAGGAGACAATAAGCAACTAATGGCATGATTCAAAATGGTGGCTAAACATAAAATGCTGCCATGAATGGTAACTTACATGAAACAATACACGATCAGAGTAGCAAAACCATGTTTATTTCATCCAACCCTACTTTTAGCATTTACTAACTAATTTATGTGGTGGGGAGAAAACCATAAGACATAACATTCTTATGAGCAAAAGGGCATCAGTACTCGGAATAATCCATATACTCAGTATTAGGAAGAGAAGCTGCAATTGATGATGTAGAATCAAAAATTCCTTTGTCAATCTGCATCATTTCGTCGATGCCTTTCTGTAATATAACTGCTGCATTAGTATCACGAACTGGCATTTTTGGCTTGGGAGTGAGTGACACAATAGGAGCAACAAGCTGGGAGACAATGTATGCAGAGGCAACATGTGAGAAAGATACCAGCAACCGCAGCTAGAAAAATGAGGATCTTCCAACCCCAAGATGTAAGTATGTCCCAAAACCACCCAGAGAGCATCCAAGTACCTGTCTCTTGGTGTATGTCAGACGAAAGTCTATGTAATTTTTGTATAGCTGCATACACATTGGGAGCATGCTCAGGTATATAAAGGCAACAGCTACTGCCTATGACGCGACAAGCCCAATGTCTGTCTGCAAGTATGACATCTAACACCATCCGGTTCTTAAAGTGACATCTCATAACCTCTAGCTCAGCAGTGATACTTGTCAGCATCCCAGCAGTTGTATTAATAACCCGCTCAACAACTCTTGTTAGCCGACAAAGTTGGAGACTATTGGCCAGGGGGCTCTAAAAAGGTAGCAGACCCTTCATAGCATACCCAAATTGTTGTGCAGTGGTATCTGTCTGATCTATATTTTTGGTGTCAACAACCCTTTTGACTCGAGACAAGAATGTACTCCACTGCAGCTGATGATCTTTATGATAGTTGACAGGACAACATATACAGGGTGAAGGAGGAAAGAGAGAAAACATCTACCTGACCATCTCCTCGAAAGTCAGACATAAGCTTGGGACCCACAGACAAAATAGACATTATGGGGTAGGATGAAATGTGGACTATTAATCGTTCTCATTCTATAGGTGTAATTGCATTTACTCTCCCCCACCTTTACCTCCCCAGTCCCCTGGACACAGAAACTAGCTGTTGTATTGACCACGGACACCGGCATCGGTTTGTCCTTGGTAATGTTGTGAGCTTGGAAAGATTGAAAATACTCAAGAGTTGTTAAACCTTTGGAAATCAGCCATTTCCATTTTTCGCTCTTCACCTTTTGATACATGTTCATACAGGAATTTGAAGACAATGTACCGAGGGTCCCTTGTCCTGCCAGTCCTACGGGAGTAAACCCTTGATGAAATCGTATATACTCAACCATAGCGCGAGAATCCGCAGGTGTCATACCTATAGTGGAGAATTGGAAGTGGTAGTGTACTGTAGCAGGGTTTCCGTTCTCCCACAGAACTGTGCATAGAGATCTAGAACCTCAGTGAGTTAGGATGATCCAAAACTCATCTCAGTGTCAGAAATCCCCTTACCTAGCTAGCTACAGTGTCTCATGGATCATTATGGAATGATCCATGTCTTAGACAAACCAGAACATGATCTTTAGAATACCTCAGGAATCGTGGAACACATGAACACTCTTTCGTTATATAATCATTTCAAACCAAAACTGAGAGTCAAAGAACACAAGTGCAAGTTTGAAATATTTATTATTCAATGCAAAGTTCTCAAACGCAGTATCTTGTATAATACCAAAATGCAGATTATAAAAATCAGAGTCAGCAGCATAGTCACTAATCCATAGTAAGCAAAAGGTGCTAGCATGTTATAATGCAAAACCTATAGAAATCTATATCACCTATATTTCGCGCACCCTATCTAGCATATTATTTTATATCTAAGAAGGTCTCATTCGGGCTTTAGCAGGGCGGCCCCATACCTCTCAATGTCAGTAGGAGCAGTTCACATCAACAGCTACCAGCTCTCTTCATGCGCAGCACCAAGTGTCTACGTTCATTCCGTGTAACTCTATCTTAAACCCGCGTAGAGCCCAAAATGTTGGCATCAACATTATTTGTGTTATGTCTAATGTGGTGCGGGGATCAGGCCTCCCAGCAACCTTGTGTTAGGTTAATCTTAGAGTGTGCAGCTCTCAGTGTGCAGACAGTTGTACCAAGTGTACCAGGCAAAGCTGATAGCATAGAAATAACATATTATTCTCAAATAAACCACCTCATCGCTTCTAGGGTGAAAGCTACAACAACAAGTATGTGTCGTGTGCAAAACTGAAGCCGAAGGCAAACCGGCTGTTTAAACATGTAATACACTCATGCTAACTTAACGCAATATATGTAATGAAGTATCCATATGACACCCCCCATTGGTCCGAGCACCGTCAAACATAAGGGAAAAGGCAATACTAAATCAGACACAACAATTGAAAGCAAAGTTCAATAATCTTGAGCTAAAATAAGCTAAAAATATGTATGAATGAATATGTATGAATGCCTACAGTGGCCTCAAATCTAAAAAATAAAAACAAAACTTTTGAACCAAAAGTCATCCATCAGGTCTCAAAAATATGAAACGTAGGACCAGGTTTCATCAATTCAAATGTTTGTACGAGAAAAAACAAGGCACGTATCCGATTTCCAAAGTCATGTGCCACATTGACGTTATCCCCAGTGACATCACATGATTGTACTCTCCATCAGCTGAACATAGTCCATCCCTCCATTCCAGCGAGGGGAAAGTCATATTTCACAACAAAGCATTCCTCCCAGGCATCTCACGATTGGAAAGTATATGCAAAGAAAGTTGCCACAGCCTCCAGCATGAAATCACTGCCATCATCCGAAAATAGTTCAGCAATCCAATTTAGCAATGGGAAAGAACATACGTGCTCCTCCAGCATCGGATCCTCCTGTAACGTCAGAGGACAACTCGGTGGGTTCACCAGATCGCTGTGTGTCAGAAAGGCATCCGCCGCTGCAGAGATCTCCCATTGGCCCAGAACTCCATTTATCGCTGCCAAGGCCATAACTCTCTCGCCAGAACAGATCAGCTCGTGAGCCACCACGGGACGCATTAGCTGATCAAAATCGACGTCAGGAGCAGTCCTCAAGCATAGGCACAAATCAATGGCCCAATCGAACTCGCAGCTCAGGCAGTGAAACACAGGTTGGACACACGTGAAGTCGGTGAACCGAAATGACAATCTATAGGCCGTGCTTAATGCTGCAAGCGGCAATGTTCCATAGTAATTGAGCATCCGATTACGGCACAGTGTCAGGAGGCGTTGAACGGCGTCTTGCGCAGGACGGGCATCCATGTTTTATGAAGAAAAACACCAACAGAATTCCTGCGGCTACAGCCAGCAACACAGGTAGTCCACCAAACAAACTCGAAAAAATAGTGTGGAAAAACGTGGGAATGATTCCAAAAACTTTTTCAAATGTAGTCACGAGGCCACTGCTTACTAATTTAAAAAAATGTGCAAGCCCAGTCGTTGAAGAAGCGTTAAAAATCTGGTGCACCAGTTCACAGAAATGAAACGGCAAATCAGTATTTAAAAGCGCCTGCACCTCTGTGCGGGTGTTAGCTATGTGAAGGACATAAGTTTCCCGGGCCGAACTCAGGGTCACTTGTTTTTGAGACAAAAGGGCCCTTATTCTGCTTAAACCATTGAATTTTGCTTCCAAGGTTGGAATCCGTGGCCAGATGGAGACATCTGAAGACCCATGCGTGGGTGGGTATAGAACATTCTTGCAGCACACCACACGCTCTGATACAGTTACCACATAAGCCACACCAGTTAATAAACCACAACATAATTCGTTGTTTAAAAGTAAATAACTACCATTAGCTAATAATGTAAACGTGGGAACTACTGCTGGAACTGGCGTGCCTTTTAAAACACATGCTAAATTTGGGCGGTCCTGATTACAAGAACCGTGTAACTGAATGTGTCTGCATATTAATGACTGGTCAGGTGACTGTGTGCAATCCTCACCATTAAGATTCACTTCTTTTCCATCCTTCAGACATCTGTATGTGTATGGTAATGGCCATGCCTCGTGTAAGAATGCATTGCCTAGTGGTTCATATCGTCCTATAGCAATATACCGCATACAGTTAGTAAATTTATATAAAGGAAATGGTAATGTAATTAAACTATGAATCAGCCACGTGGCAGTAGTGGTTTCAGCAACAGAGAAAGGCAAGGATTCTAGCTTCTCAATATGTAACATAGAAAATGATGCATCACGCATTGAAAGCATGCGCTGTTTTTCAGTAAGATTAAAAGGGGCGAAAAGGGATGAAACGTTCAATGAGTTCCAGGGAACTCGACCTGCCTTAATTGTCTGTAGAGTCCAGGCAAACTGCATTACAGAACGCAATTGATTTTGACCATGGTATAACGTGGACACTTCATCATGTACAATATCAACAACAGAAGAAACAATATTATCCAATGTGTAAATCCTGGAAGAAAGCATGTTAATACTGTTATCTACTACTGCTAGCACCTTTTCCAAATTTGCTTGATCAATCGCTCTCAGGCGTTTAGCTGCCTCAACCTGTGAAAATTTCCAAATTTCATTGTATACAGCATAAATAAAGCGTTTAGATCTACCCCTAGTCGGGCCTTTTATAAAATCATTTAGCTCTATATTCTCATTCAACTGGGACAGATGCAGTTTAACTGCAGCCAAAGTAGAATGTTGTAACCAGTTCTGACACAATTTACCTACTGAATAAGTGGTAACAGTGTGGTCTGTTTCAAACCTGGGATCTGGCCTGATGTGCGTAAAACCTTCAGATAAACCCAAAAACCTACGTTGGCAAGCATCAGTGCTTCTTTGCCACAAAAGCCACCCCTCCGGATCAAAACGGGAAATATTAAAGGAGGAATTCTGCAAAAGCGCTTGTATCCCACTGATGGATATTGTAGTGAAATTACTCCAACCTGAATACTCTTCCAAGTCAGGGATAGTAGGGGTATTTAATTTTTTAGATGTAGCCAATCCAAAACATGTTGTTTGAGAAACAGTAGAATTTAAAAACAACATGTGATTCGGGATGAGACATGCACGATGCAAAGCCTCAGTGCCTTGTACCTGCCAATCTTTGGTACCCCAAACCGATTTAAGGTCAATAGCATCCTTCCATAACTCATAGCCATCCACAGATAACCTTTCTAAAAAGGACTTTGAATACAGCAATTTTGTATCAGTAAGTCTAACTTTGGGCATGAATTTCTGGTTCACTTTAAAATAAAACGACTCAGGATTCGATTGATTAAAATCTGTAAAATAAGAGTATTTTCCCAGAAATGTACTTGAGCTCCCCTGTAAGGGAGTAGGGCAATGTTCCCACTGAGTGTAATTCACAGGAACCCTCCTGGAACTTGTCTTGTGTAAGAAATGATTCCCATAATGTTGATAACAAAACAAATCACCATAATTGACAGAATCTAAGTACAAATCCTCAGCATCAAAGGCCGCATAATATTTCAAATCAGAGAACAATGCTTCTACGGCCTGAAGATCCCAATCATCAGAACGAACATTTTGCTTAATCACATCTCCCATGTTTACTCTAAGCACATTAGGAACATTAATAACTTCTGTGGGGCCATGTATCTGAAACCTAACCGCATCCCACACAATCCCATCAAGGACTGGCCAAGCAGTAATCTGTACTGAATGTAAGTCTCTCTTTAGTCTGTGTACTGAATGTGAGGAGGAAAGAGGGGCCAATGTTCCATTAAGGTACCGAATTCCTGTTCTTTCTTTCACATAATGGCCATCGATCAGTCGGAAAAAATAAAACACAAAACCAATCGACATAAAAAGATGAAATAAAAATAGTATCAGCCAAATGTATGTCCAAGGTGGAATTAAAAAATGTTTTTTAAACAACGTGGCATATTTTGCCATAGTCGATGGTTTCTTTGAAAGTTCCGAATCAGAGTCAAAAGAGAATCTGGATTGGTTAGCCAAACGAGCTTGTAAATCGGACATGGATAAATCAGCAGGATCTGCATAGGTCACCTCATCAATGTTAGTAACAGGAATAGTATTTAATAAAGGTCTGGATATGGCAGGCATCTCGAGGGACACCTCCTGATCTGCACCAGATGTAATAGCCAGCACAGAGTGCCTCACCATGGAAGGACAGGATACAGCCGGTGTCATGCTATGAAGAATCGGCCACCCTGTGTGTCTTGACATTGTCAATAGAAATAAATCTGTTTTCTTTACGACCTGGAAGTGGTGGTAAAATGACTGTTCTTGTGCCCTTCACTCCAAGTACTCGGACTGGTGCTCGATATGAGGGACCAAACTCTTTCTTGTTATCGATCTTCTCTCGAACCAGTTCTCCAACTTGGGGTAGCCAGCCAACTACCGGGATCTGCAACGCATCATCCGACGTGGAGGGCAATTGTTCCTTTGCAAGACTGTCTCTGGTCTTTTGTAGATCCTGTAAAACATTGCAATGTTCATCTACGTCAAAGGCCGCGGCCTGGGCCTGGCAGTCTGCACCATCAAGGTCAGGTACGTACATCTTGATACCAAAGAGCATTTCGTATGGGGTCCGCCCACCCAGAGACCTTCTAGGGAGATTATTAAGCGCACGCTGCACGCCATAGAGGTGGGTCAGCCAGTTTCTACCAGTGCCTATAACACGGGCTGTCAAAGATTGCTTTAAGTCGCGGTTCATTCTTTCTACTACAGAATTGCCCTCAGGCCTGTAGGGGCTTGAAAACTTCACCTGTACTCCCAACGAAACCATAGCATCCTTATACGCCTTAGAGGCGAAAGCCGGACCCTGGTCCGAATGGAAAGTACCACAAGCAAAGATTCCCACAAAGACACGCAAATCCTTAATGACAGTTCGCGAATCAGCGATTCGATGCGGCCATACCCATACAAAGCGTGTGCATGAGTCAACTGCTACTAAGATGTATTTATACGCAGTATCAGAAGAAAAAGGACCGCAGTGATCCAAATAAACACAACCAAGTGGTTTATTAGAGATGTACAACTGTGTCTGAGGCGGACGCGCAGCAGTAGAAGGCTTGATCTGCTGACAAATGTCACACATAAGGACATAATCGCGCGTCTGTTTGTACAGTCCCCGCCACCAGAACCTCTGTTGTAGCTGAGATACAGTGGCTGAGACGCCCGCATGCGCAGACGCCACACCTTCATGAGCCGCTGTAATCAGAGAAGCTCTGCGATCCGAGTTGGGAACTAGACGCTCTCCAACTTCAGGAATTTTCACATAAGGAACCTTATCGGGACTTAAGTGGTATGTGTACTTCGAAGGGAACCCCGCAGGATATTTACCTCCCTTCTCCGTGGCAGCAACAGCCGCCAAGATGTCATCATCTATTTTGCTTTTGGACCTCGTGACCGCTGCAACTAAGTATTTTGATACCGCTGACTTCGCTGCCTCATCAGCAAGCGAGTTGCCAACAGCGTGGACCCCCACGTGCTGGTGGCCGAGAGTATGAATCACAAACACGAGCGGCAGTTTCTCTTTAAGTTCCGCCACTCGGACCCAGATCATTTTATGTTTTATTGTGCTACCCTTGGAATCACGAAAATCATTCTGAATCCAAAAGAACAAGTTCTCATTGTAAGACTGGACACAGTAGTAAGAATCACTTACGATTAAAGTCGTCACAGAAGGATCAGCGTACTCCAATGCGAGCATAAGAGCACGAAGCTCTGCTAATTGTGCGGTGCAGTCCCCTAGCGTTTGCGTGTGCACAACACTGGACTTGAACTCATCGTTCACCATGGCATCGACCACAATGGCGCAAGCGGAAACGTAGGCGTGTTTAGAGCCATGCGCAACCTGCGCCGAACCATCCGTGTAAATGATACAATGGAAATCCTCCAACGGCCGCATTGCTAAAGGAGCAGGATGAACAAATTCATACTGTAAATACTCCTGCGACCGTAAAGCGGCGTCAAAAATAAACGTGACATCCTGAGATGTCAAGGATGTAGCCCACTGAATCCACCGAGGGTGCAAAGCTTTAGAATTCGGTACACTGGCTTTCGTGACCGCCTCCAAGGCTGGACACGGGGTGACAACCAACATGCGCTTTCCCTGCGACAGGGCACGTTCTTTAAGAATTGCCATCTGCACAGCCGTTAAAACTTTCTCCACAGTGGAAAAACGCAGTTCAGCCGAAGTGTACAAGTGTGACTTGTAAGCAATAGGTACAGTATCCCCTTCATTAAAAGTCAGGTACGTGAAACCCACCGTCCCAGGGATAATTCTTATCACCAGGTTGGTCTGGTTATCACGAGTCTGTAAGTAGTCAGAAGCTAGCATATCAGCCTGCAAGGACTGCAGAATGGCTGAATGCTCAGGCAGCCAGCATGATTTGGAAAAAGATGGTTGTACCAAGGCATATAAAGGCTTGATACGCTGGGCATATTCCGGAATGTATGTCCTCCCGAAATTTAAAAAACCCAGCAAAGACTGTAATTTTTTCAGCGTTGTCGGAGAGCGCAACTGCGCGCACTTCTCCAGGAACTGAGGAGCCAATCCCTTTCCTTCATGGTTAAGTTCATAACCTAGAAACAACACTGTGTACTCCGCAATGTGTGATTTTGCAAAGTTAAACTTGTAACCCATGTCTGCAAAGTTACAAATTATGCTGTTTACTCGACACAGATGCACCCAAAGCTCGTCGTCTGTGAGATAAATATCATCCACATACGAACATGCAACTGGATCGAAACTCTCTAAAAGAGAGACTATGCGGGCGGAAAACACTCCAGGACTATTTTTATATCCCATTGGGAGTCGATTAAACTTTTTTTGTACGCCGCCGCACGTAAAACTGGTCCATTGGGAACTTAGACCATCTAATCTATGTGCATAAAAACCATTGGAAATGTCAAGCGTGGTTTTGAACCGTTTACGCTCAAGACTATTTACTAGGGCAGAGCCGTGAGTATTCTGTACTGCACAGTTACGGCAATGCGAGTTCAAATGCCGGTAATCCAAAACCAGACGATATGAGCCGTCCGGCTTGTTAACAGTAAAAAGGGGATTATTCATTGGTGACACACACGTTTCAATTACACCTTGATATTCCAATTGTTCAAGGATAGCCGCGACCGAAGCTTTAGCTTCACGCCGTATGGGATACTGGGGTTGTGGCTGCGGCTGTGACCGTAAAGGAATCTCATGGCTAGGGGACAATTTATCCCAGCCACACTGATTTCGGTACACAGCCGGCGCAAGCGCCAGAGCCCACTCTTCTGCAAAATGCAGCGCTTCCACTCTCGATACAGTGTGCGTGAAACTGGGGAGGATTACCTCCTCCCCTCGCGGAGCTGCGAGAACAAAAGGTGGGGGCCAGTCAGCCTCCGAAAGCAAAATGTCATACGTATCCGAAAGATTCTCCCAAAATACCCCTTTTACAGTTCGCTGCATGTTACCTTCAATTAACAGGACAATTTCAAAAAGTCTTTCAGGGGGAGCAACATGTGTATCAGCTGTTTCAATCACAATAAAAGTCTCAGTCGCTGTCACCTTCAACAGTGGACGGAGGGCCTCTCTCACTATGGTAATCTCCGCCGCGCTGTCCAGCAAGGTCAGAGCCCACGTCAGATTCCGAAGCCGCGTTCTCACTATCTGGGGCATATCGATGCGCCGTTAAGGCAGCGACTTTCTTCTTGGCAAACTGCGGTCTCTTTGGCGTAGAGTCGTCCCGCTGATCCCCTTCACTTCGCGTGCGGGGCTGGCCACGTCCTTGCTGGCCACCTCTGCCCCTGCCGCCCCCTCCACCACCGGTTGACGGAGCCGATGAGTCCTGAAAGGAACGAGGAGAGCGTTGGTCAGATGCCTGATATCTGTCAGGCGATTTAATCGTAGCGCGATCGCGCAATTCATAAACTCGATCCGACTGCGCAGGTTGTGAAGGCGCCGGACTAGAAACCTGTGTCTGTTGTTGTTGTTGCTTACCCTGATTCTGTTTTTTAGGCCAATTTTGTTTTTTGGACTTGGGTTGTCCACCCGTTTCCGAAGACTGTCCCTGGGGCTGCTTCTTTTCTTTTTCAAGAAAAACCTTTACACCCTTAGAATTGCGGCCAACCGTTTTATAAGCCGCCACAATAATTCTTGCCAGCTGACGGGGTTTCTCGGCATCGGGAACTAACGCCAGACCATTGGCCACCTGAAAGTTCACTGCATCCCCTTTTACATTAGCAAGGATAATACCGCAAACCGTCTCAAATGAACCGCTCAGGCGCATACCCAACTCAACCGCCGACTCCGGTCCGTGATCATCCTGAACACGTTTTAGGACCGCAGACAGGTTCGACACTGACGGGGTGCCAAAGCACCTCGAGTAAACCGCTGCAAAAGTCTTACCCCATGTTTCACAGTCAGCAAGTTCAGGGGCTAAATCCTTCGGTAAACTAAGCGTAAGAATCCGGTGTTTTTCACCCGGAGTCGTATTAGGAAACACAGCCTCCAGCTGGTCGAATTTCTCGGCAAGCCAGTAAGGAAAATCATCCTTATTCTCTGGCTTTCTGCCCATTACGGAATTCACCAAGACAGGACTGATTTTCAAACCAGCCTGTTCCGCTCGAAGCTGCGCACCTGCGGGGGCTGCGCCATGTATATTACGACCAATGTAATGAACAAGCGCTCTAATCACGTCAACCGCGACATCATGCAGTCGCCGCAGATCACCCACATTACAAGTGGCGCGATTAGGATGTGGAGTAAATCCACCCAAGGCGGGCCAGGCCGTGCCCGCAATGGACAACGGACCTAACCTCGGAGCCGTTAAAGAATGGGGTAGGGCGCCACCAAACCAAACTCCGTGCTGCCAAACATCTATAGGTACTTCCAGTGCTCTGTACGGAGCATAAGCCGCCGGAACAGCCGAGGCAGTGTATGAGTGGTAGACGCCCGAATTAGCGTTTACTTCCGGAAACGTCACCCAGGAATAAAACAATTCGTACGGGTACGCATGTTCCGCACTCACCACTAGAACCACAGCCAAACCTTCCGCAGGGACATTATATGCCCTCAAGTGGTCGCGAACCGCGACGCGGCTATGCTGCGCAATGTCCACGGCCATGGTAGCACAGGAAGTGAAAAAAGACAAAGAACACTTTGTAGCACAACTGGGTAGTAATTCAAATAAACCGTTTAAAGAAGAATTCAAGCTTGAAAAGACCTATTTCAAAAACAGGTAGGTTTTCCGACACCACCGTTTACCGGAAACGGGAATGAAGGTGTCAAGGTATGAATGATATACTACTCGAGTGTCATGAAATAAGGCCAACCAAACCGTTGGGCGCCATGTAGCAGGGTTTCCGTTCTCCCACAGAACTGTGCATAGAGATCTAGAACCTCAGTGAGTTAGGATGATCCAAAACTCATCTCAGTGTCAGAAATCCCCTTACCTAGCTAGCTACAGTGTCTCATGGATCATTATGGAATGATCCATGTCTTAGACAAACCAGAACATGATCTTTAGAATACCTCAGGAATCGTGGAACACATGAACACTCTTTCGTTATATAATCATTTCAAACCAAAACTGAGAGTCAAAGAACACAAGTGCAAGTTTGAAATATTTATTATTCAATGCAAAGTTCTCAAACGCAGTATCTTGTATAATACCAAAATGCAGATTATAAAAATCAGAGTCAGCAGCATAGTCACTAATCCATAGTAAGCAAAAGGTGCTAGCATGTTATAATGCAAAACCTATAGAAATCTATATCACCTATATTTCGCGCACCCTATCTAGCATATTATTTTATATCTAAGAAGGTCTCATTCGGGCTTTAGCAGGGCGGCCCCATACCTCTCAATGTCAGTAGGAGCAGTTCACATCAACAGCTACCAGCTCTCTTCATGCGCAGCACCAAGTGTCTACGTTCATTCCGTGTAACTCTATCTTAAACCCGCGTAGAGCCCAAAATGTTGGCATCAACATTATTTGTGTTATGTCTAATGTGGTGCGAGGATCAGGCCTCCCAGCAACCTTGTGTTAGGTTAATCTTAGAGTGTGCAGCTCTCAGTGTGCAGACAGTTGTACCAAGTGTACCAGGCAAAGCTGATAGCATAGAAATAACATATTATTCTCAAATAAACCACCTCATCGCTTCTAGGGTGAAAGCTACAACAACAAGTATGTGTCGTGTGCAAAACTGAAGCCGAAGGCAAACCGGCTGTTTAAACATGTAATACACTCATGCTAACTTAACGCAATATATGTAATGAAGTATCCATATGACAGTACCATGCTGAACAATTCAAACCAACCTTCACAGCTACCAATATATGACAATGGCATGGACAACACATTGCCTCTCTTATGAGTAACTGAGGGGAGCAATCCACAAACCCAGCAATTAGTTGCATTGGACACATACTGGGCCTGATGCAACATTTGTATAAATACATTGTCCATGTGGGGGGCTAAAGTAACGAAAACGTGCTCAGGGGGAATGGTAGTAGTACCTACCAAGGAGTGCACAGGAAATTTCTCCTCTAGAAACCAAGATATTCCAAGTATTGTTGCCAATACAATCACAACAATCAATATGCAAATGACTTTACTCTTTTTCGACCAACGCTTCATTGAATGCAGTGGTGCAAATGGCTGTTCCTCCTCAGCCACGGGCCAACCAAAAGGATGCATTATTAGGAAAGGAAAGAAATGCAACGTAAATGATAATAAATACCAGTGTTCCCAATGTCCGTCTGAACCTCACTAGTACATGCTCCTACTGTTCATCAAATGTTGGAGCTCTTGAGCACCGGCGGTGGAACTTGCTCAGTCCTAAGCTCAAGATGAATCCCACGACGCTCAGGATAATGTACCCGGCTCCAGGAGAGCACGTGCAACTTATCCTGTCTAATGTCATGAACAGTGCAAAAATCTCACTTTACCCTAAACTGACTCCATTGGTACTACAGCAAATTACACCCTAATTTCCGAAGTC
The DNA here is from genome assembly GCF_964263255.1 of Lissotriton vulgaris. NCBI lineage: Eukaryota > Metazoa > Chordata > Amphibia > Caudata > Salamandridae > Lissotriton > Lissotriton vulgaris. Next base: position 843,201,669 of record NC_141695.1, read on the forward strand.
CATCACTGTCTAATCTGACTTCTCTTTTTGTGCACTATTCCCAGGTCGGGCCGTTAATTATACCTGGCAGCCCAGGACCGTTTGAGCAAGAAACAGCGGCTCCTTTATAGGTCTTATCTCTGGGGGGACCACTGCATTCAACATGTCATCATTTTCCTTTTCCGTTTTGGTCCACGTCAGTTTTGCATCGCTGAAGGGGACGAACTGAGGTACCTTCTCACACTCACTGTCCCCAATGTCAACCCTCACCCATTGGTCATAGTGCAAAGGCAGCGGGATCCTGCAGCAGTGCGATGCATGAACCCCGTTCTTCCGGCCGGCAACTTTCAAGGCTGTACGGGTGACCAGGAGGACCTGTTCAGGTCCTTTCCAAGCGACTCCAGGCTTTTCTTCCGCTGGAAGTTCCTGACCAAAACGTAATCGCCAGGCGGAATGTTGTGTCCGTGTCCCTCTGGTGTAGATGGAAGGGACTCACTGATCTGTTTGTGAAAAGAACTCAGATTTTCAGTTAACTGATAAACGTAATCTGTCAACAATGGATATTCAATGTCAGAGAACCGACAGGAACGCGGGACACCCCATATCCAGACGGGTATGCTCAGACTTGAGTCCCGTGCTCTCCATGCCACTGGAATTAAGCTATCCAAGCTGATGAGGGCTGAAAGCCCGAAACCGGTCCTTGGATGCTTGTTTCCAGTCCAGGGAGAACCTGGCTTGGCAGTTCGGGCTGGCCTGTTCCCATGGGGCACAGGGTCAAGACTGATTTGCATATGGCTGGGTTCAAACTGGAATGGCATGGTGAGCAAAAGAACTATGGATTTAGGCCCAGATCTCTGTACTGGGGTGATTGTATGACATTGTTCTGCATTCTGTCCATCACCTGTTGTTTTTCCAGACCTTTGTTGGGCATCCAAACATGACCTCGTATGATGACAATCCTGTCCTAGAATGTGCAGTTGTTCTTGTTGACAAAAGAGCTAATGGTAGAGCATCTGGCCACTGCAACCCTGTTGTCTACTGGATCTTAGCCAATTTCAGTGTAAGAGTACCATTGTACTTCTCAACCAAACCTGCCGACTGTGGGTGATTTGCAGCACAAAACTTATGTTTTATGTGCAAACCATCACAAATTAACTGAATAACCTTTGCATTAAAGTGAATTCTGTTATCACTCCAGATCAAACGGGGCAAGTTGAATCGAGGAAAAAACTCCTTCAGGAGTACCTTTGCATTCGTAATGGCTGTATTGTCTTTAGTGGGATAAGCCTCAACTCATTTACTGAATGCACAAACAACCATCAGCACAAAGTTCAAATTAATACACCTAGCTAGTTTGATATAGTCCATCTGGAGGATCTCCAAAGGGAAAGTAGGTGGTGCAAAGTTACCGGGTGGAGTAGGATTGCTTTTTCCACGATTATGCATCATGCACTCCATGCAATACTTTACTATATGTACAGCTGGCTTGGGGATGTTGTCATTTTGACATACAGAGTCTAACAACTTGCAAATACACCTAACACTGATATGGGCTGGGCCACGGTGACCATAGGAAGGACATATGCATCTGGTAACATCCATCTCCGCTTTCCTGACTTCTCAATCCAACATCCCTCATCATTCAATTGTGCTGTGCTCTCTTGACATATTGCTAATTCTTCCAGTGTAGCCTCACTTTGGATTTCTTTCACGTTCTCAAGCGTATCCTCAAACATAGCACCTTCAGGCACCCACCTAGCATGACGTGCTACAAACATTCTCTTTACTTTAGTCCGTCTGTTTCCTTAGCTGTCTGATCAGCAAAAGCATTTCCTCTGCTTACATCATCAGTGATCTTTCTATGGGCACTACACTTCATTATTGCCAACTTCTTAGGGAGCGTCAAAGCAGACAGAAGTCTCAGTATAAGATGACCATGTTGGATCTTGGAGCCATGGGAAGTAAGGAACCCTCTCTCAGCCAAGAGTTGCCCATAAGTATGCGCGAACCCATAGGCATACTGGCTGTCAATATAAATATTGACAACCAGTTCCTCGCTCACTTCACAAGCTCGAATAAGAGCGGCTAACTCAGCTGCTTGGGCGGACTGATAAGGGACTTGTGATGTCTCTACAACAGTACGCAATATGGTGATAGCATAAGCAGCAGTTGTAGTGCCATATGGCAATTTGAAAACGAGCCATCGACATATATTTCCCCTAGTGGTTCAGATAAAGGAAAATCAGTCAAGTCTATCTGTCCTTTCCTCTCCCCTTCTGTCCGGAAGATTAAATCATGTTTTTCATTTTTGTCGTTTTCAGAGGGAGGGATAGTAACGTGGCTGGGTTCAGAGTGGTACACTATTTGATCGTGATGTGTTTTGCAAATAGCATCACTTCATAACCGGTCAGACGTGCACTGGTGAGGTGCTGTGTCCTGGTCTTATTCAAAAGTGTCTCCACAGCATGGGGTACCATGACTTTGAGGTCAGTATCAAGCACGAGAACGGCCAATTATCTTATGGAGATGGCTAAAGCCTCGACCGCCCTTAGACAGTTCGGGGGCGCTCTTGCAATAGGGTCAAGAACAGCAGAGAAATAAGCACACCGCCATTGCTTATCTCCAACCTTTTGTGTTATAACAGAAAGTGCAAAACCATCCGTCTCATGGACAAATGCTTGCTATAGTTAGGTGTGCCAAGAACTGCGGCCGAAAAAGTGCACTTTTTATTTGCTCGAAAGACTGCTGACATTTAGGCGTCTACGGCAGGGGTTCATGCACATCTTTAGTAGTCAAAGCAAGCAGGTATTTAGTTAGTAGGGAATAATTTGGAATCCATCTGCGACAATGTAAGTAATGCCAATAAAATTACGCACATCTTTTTGAGTTTGAGGAATGGGCATTTTAACAATAACACTGATACGCTCCGGAGTTAGCTTCCTACCCTCCTTTGACAGTAGGTGACCTAAATAGGTGACCTCCTGTCGACAATACTGAAATTTGGAAAGGGAAACATTATGTCCGTGGTGTGCCAGATGTAATAATAACTTAAATGTACTGTACCTGCAGCCTTGTTCTGTGTCAGAAGCGATGAGGAGGTTGTTAACATACTGAAGTAATACATTACATGCAGGAAGCATAAGGGAGTCCCTTTGGCCCTTCAAAGCTTGATAATAGATACTCAGACTTTCAGTATAGCCCTGATGAGCTCAACAGAATCTAAAGCTTCTGCCAGCTATGGTGAACCCAAACAGATATCTGCCATCAGGATGAATAGGAATACTAAAGAACGCATTTTTCAAACCAATGACAGAATGGAATTTACAGAAGAGGGAATCATTGTCAGGAGAGTGGTGATGTCATGAACCACCAGATACTGGGGAATCACTATTTTATTAACTTCACGCTAATCGATCACAAAACAATAAACATCTTCATGATCATCAGAGGAACCTGAGGGCGCCCCTTTAAGAATCGGAAGAATAGGGCTATTGCAAATATTAGCAGTCCTCTCCTCACCCAAACCTTTCTAAATCAAATCCTGTACAATCTGCAACAAGACTAGCTCTCCTGCCTGCAATATCTTATATTGAGGAACACAAGCTAAAATGGCACCATCCTTGACGCGTATTGAAACAGGTGATATCTGCAACCAACCCACGTCTATGTTGCCTGTTACCCAGAGAGTGAGTGGCACGTCTTTGAACTCAGCAGGAGGGGTGCATCTTTGGACAGATACTGCTTAGCACACACCACATCTGGACCTATTGTCATATAGACACCAACTCGAGAACAATAAATTGTGGCATGCAACTTTTTCAGTAAATCCAAACCCATCAAATAAATTCTCACCACAATTAGATGTCAACAAAAATGGTGAATTCACAGTGAAATGGGGCTTACAACCGGTACACCAGAAAAACCTACCAAAACATTATTATGGCCAGATAGAGCCACCCCAGGGACCAAATAGCGAGAAATTGAACTGTTCATTGCACCTGTATCCACCCAAAATTCCTTATCTGAGCCATGCAAGTTTGCAGTAACATAAGGACCACGTTGATCGACAGGCATCAAAACTGGCCCCTCACTCTGTCCCTGGCTGTCCTAGCTATAAGACATTTCTGTCACCTCATCAGTGTCATAATCATCATGATAATACTGTCCACCCCGAGGGTCATCGAAGTAATTGTTATCAGAATGGCCTTGTGAGGCTGCAGGATTCTGGACCTTGTCTGCTACTCCAGCTCCACGCCCATCCACGAGAACCTCATCCTCTTTTGACCGCCGTCTTCTGCAACAACACATGACACTCGCTACGCCAGTGTCCCGCCTCCTTACAATACACACACTGATTCGGTCCTACAGGCCTAGTATTCCTGCTAGCATGCGGAACCTGTTGGGCCAAACCACCACATCTTCTACCATTCCCTCTAGAAGCCTGCTGCAACAACACCTATGTCTTCAAATCTTTATGGCTCTTCTCTGTCCTCTTCTTATCCTCATTTTCCCTGTGGTCATAATACTGTGTCATCTTCAAAATAACAGAAGGAGAAGAGGTGGACCTGGTGCTCTCAGAAGCCTGCAATCGGGTCGCAATCTCGGGAAGTAAATTTGAAACAAATCTATCAACAAACAATCGTACACCTCCCTCAATAGACAAATCATGCCCACTATAATCCAGAAACACAGTCTCATCTTCCTTCTGACGACAAGCCAATAACTTGTCCCAATCAACCTTTCTCAGTGAAATAAGAGAATGCATATACGTGAGAATGCGGCCTCGCAAAGCAAGTATCTCTGCCTGAGGTTTATCACCTAGCTTCCTATCCTGATCCAAGCATTGATTTGGTCCCATGTACCTCCCAGTTCCGCCACACGATCTTGCATTTGCACTTGCCTCAAATATCAACCGGAACCAAAAAACCAAAGAACATTTCAATATCTGCAAGTGTTATTACTGTGGAAGTAGCAGCTTTGGTCAATTCTTTATAATATGCTGTAGGATTTTTCCTAGTAAGTGGGTCTTAAGTGGCAATACTTTACTTCTTTTCCACGGAGTATAAACCCATTGTTCTTGGAAACGGGCTGCTTCACTTGGTCTAATAACTACATTATTTTGATCCCTTAGCGCTGATATCTCAGGTGATATATAGGATGCAGCTCCAGCATTGGAAACTGAGACACCGAGGTGAGGCTCCTCTCAAGTAGCCTACCCCGGTAAGCAATCAATGTTGTGATACTAATGAAAACTTGTACTAGCATATACACGATCTTTAATATCATGTAAAATCTGCCGTGCTGCATTGTTGAAACACTGCTCCCACAGACCAATCATAGTAGCAGACATATGCTTAAGGGCATGCTGCTGTACAAAAGGCTCATAATCTTTCATCACATTCCACACATCCTCCATACTGTAAATGGGATTTCGAGCCCACTGGGCAGCCTGATTAGCTACTACCTTTTTCTCTCCATCTCCCACATCAGATTGTACTAACGTTCATCCCATGCGTTCCTTACATTTCGTTCAGTCTCTATCCTCGTATCCACGTACTGGTGTCCCACTACTCGGTAACGTTGGGGGATGAAATAACAGAGTAAGAGTAGTAACAGAAGTAACAGGCATTAGAGTTGCTGCTGGCTGCGTCATAGGTGTAGGAGCTTTGTGAATGGGATGCTGAAACAATAGGTGAGGCAGGGGTACTGACAGTCATCATTGCTGCAGATGGCGAAGATAAAGAAAAGACAGGAGGAGCTGTGGCCAAAGCAGTCTAATCAACAGTAGCAAGAGCAGAAGTTGCAGAGGCAGAAGGATCAGGTAGCTGAGACTGTGATGGAGTAGCGTGATATATCCTCTGTGGGGCATATGGAGGTGGGGGTCGAGTATCTAATTATTCCTCCACAAAAGTATCATTTTCTCCCTGGGCCACATAAGATTTATCAATTTGTACTCAAAACCTCCTATCTTCACGTTCAATGTCTATCTCCTGCTTCTCTCTATCATGTGATGTAGCTTTCTGAGTCAATGTTTGCATTCTCCCCTTCCAGGCTTCTTTCTCTGCTTCCATTCGCCTCTGTTTAGCCACCTTTTGCCACGTTCGAAGAGAATCAGACATAGACTGCCTACTTCTCTTTGCAAAAATTTTTCTTGTAAGAAACCTGCTCATCAAAAATAATCGTCAAGGGCCACTGCAACTCGGCATTGTCCCTCGTATATGTGTGCCATAACGTACTAAACATAATGGGGCCAAGGCCATGGTTCACGTACATTTTGTTCGGAGTGCCTTCTGGAGGCGCTAGCTGACTATCTTCCATCGCGCATCAGCTGAACGACGACAACAGCCCAAACAGAACAATTCACTAAGACCAGACATTCTCAAAAGAAAACATATTCGCTACTTATGCCTGGCAAAGTATTTGCAAACACTTTTTTTTACCCAAAATCGGTTCTCAGACTGTGCCAAATACAAACCAAAATGGTATCATATCCACAAAGAACCAAAAAAACCTCACCTGATATTTGCAGGTCAAACAAATTTATTCTGCACTGCTGACACTTTGGACCAAATGGTCAGATCCAAGGGTTTCGCCATTCAGGACCCCAGTCTGGATGACCACTGGGTGAGGCGCCGTCCAGCAGGACAGAAGGGGCAGCTGCGAGTTCAGGAACTCTCTTGTGCAGGGATCCCTGATCCGTCCGTCCGTCTGACCCAATGATAGCCCCGACCTCCCCAACCATCCACAGAGGGGATGGGTCACTCAGCCGAAGGGGTCCCTATATGGGCGCCAACTGAAGGAAGTGGCCCGTTTAGGGTCACCTGGGTCACTCACGACCACCTCTCAGCCTTTCATACCAAATGAAGAGTTGGTCAGAATACGAACCAAGTATATGTTTATTCAGATCCACTAGAGTGGAGCCCTGTCTGCCCAGTTGTTTAGGGATGTTGCAGAGAGGACTTACCTTAGCAAACATAGCAATACATTATGTACATTTCGGAACCAAGGAAGACCGACCCATAATGGAATTTTCCAGGCAGGTGCAGCTTGCACAAAGAAGTACAGTAGGATGGGTTTCAAATCTGAGGTGGGTCACACAGTATCTTATACCCAAGGGCCTTTTGTCCATGCCTGCCATTAGACTGGTGAGAGAAGACCTCTATTTAGTGGGAAAGGTATGCGCTAATAAGAACAGTGTATTCATTAGCGGAGCAAGGCCTAACCTTGGAGAAATTAAACTTTTCACAGCCTGCTTCGCTGAGGAGACAATAAGCAGCTAAGAGCATGATTCAAAATGGCAGCTAAACCTAAAATGGTGCAGCAAATGCTAACTTACATGGAAAAATGCACAAACAGAATAGCAAAAACATGTTCATTTCATCAGTCCTTGAAATGGAAATAGAGAAGTGCTGGTACTCATTTATTCAGAATACTTGTTTAATAAAAAGAAGTGCTATCACCCTCTCATTAAAAGTATTAAACCCATACTGAGAAATGTAGGTAGTCTCTTTTTCAAATTAACTCTGCGACACTCTGTGCCACTCTACTCCACGACACTCTATGATGCTCTATGCCACTTTACTCTACTCTACACTACTCCACTCTACTCTACACCACTTCACTGTACTCTTCTCTACTCTGATGCACCTCCACTCTATACCACTCCACTCTACTCCACTTTATCCCAGTCTACTCCGCTCCACAACACTACACGGCACCTCACTACGTAAAACTCCACTCCACTCTATAATACTCTACTCCACTCTTCACCACTCCCCTCTTAGATACTCCACTCTACGCCCCTCTCCTCAACACCACTAACATTTAGCCATTCTGAACAGTAGCCACACTGGTGTACTAGATGTATTAAACACATTGACAAAACCAGTAGCTCTTGCATAGGCGAGACAGTTTGGTCTTGCCAATGCTTGTTTAAGTGTAACAGTACACAGTGTTTGTTATCTAAAAGACTGTGTCCCATCATAAAGTGCAACAAGAAAAAGCAGAGTGAGAGGAAAGGGGTGTTTGATCAGCCCATGCAACAACTGGCTTTGTGTGTCTTGCCAGCAATGGATAGGCTGTCCATCAAAGCCATGATATTTCATAGATACTTACATTACCCCATTAGTCCTATTGTTATACTGCAGATGGTATATAGAATGTAGCGTATAACTGAGTGTGTGTTTTTAATATATTTACTTTGCTGACACAACTATACTTTAATTGATAATTTATGTATTTTTGTTTAGGAAGTGTGTACTGTTTGGTTGCTTAAGTCTGTCATAAGCACACAGTGCTATTCACTAATGGCCCTTGCATGCTCATTTATTTTATTTTGCTGTCATGATAGCATGTTGGACCTACAGCTTATTCTTTCGCAAATTAAAGATGCAGGCTCATTGCTGTTTCTTAAGAATGCAATGAAAATATGTTTGCTTTGTTTCCCTGTGTATGCCTTTTAAGTTTACCATATACAACACAAACCTCATCTTCTGACTCCTTTCTGTAATAACTCTTCCTTGAGGATATAGCTTAAAACTGACACTGCAGTATGTTCAGAAAAGGAACCCTACCTCACAGCTTTGACATTGGTATAGACCAAGTTTTTGATTACTTTTTTTTTTTTTTCAAGGCAGCCGGACAATACACACAGTTGCTCACCTATTACCAAACACTTCCCCAATAAAAAGCCAGACCTATTGACTTTGCCAATGGTGACTGTATTTTCTTGTGATAAGCTACTTGGTGCTTCACACACAAAGTATTGAATTCTCTTTATTGTGACTGTAAAGGAATAGGTGAGGGGTAGCATAACCAGAAGTAAATGAAACAGTTTTTTGGCTTTGAGTAAAGGAGACAAAGCACAACAAAAGGCTCGCGTGACGTTCCTTGTATTCTTTACTTTTATGGAAGGCGAGGCAAGGAATGTGTAATCTTAGTTTGTATTGAGTTACCATGTAAAATACAGGATGCCTCTGTGTCCTATCTTTTGAATCTAGAAAGTCTGATATTGACATTACCAGGTCCAAATGCTCTATTTTTTCAGCCTTGAAAGGGCACCCACAGATTCATGGAAGATAAACCACAGAGGTGTCTAGCTGGAGCTAAATCAGATACTTCTATGCATCTGTCACCTTCTTTACACAGGTGCCCTATAGTGATTGTTACCTGCCAACTGTAGGGTTAAGAAAATCTGGAGGAAGAAAAATTATCATCCATAAATATCTGACTGTGGTAAAACATGTGACTTACAGGTTACAAACACACACATCACTGCAGTAATATAGTCTTTATTGTTTGGTTAAAAACCATTACAAATTAAAACTTGATCAGTTCATCGTAAAAGGACCGCTGAATAGAAACCCACTAGAGCATTGTCAATAAATGGTAGTCAGCATGTAAAAAAAAAGTTTTAAAAAATAGAATGCAGAAGTTATAAGTTATTTAAAACCTTCAAGCGCCCAGGTGATTGATATCCAGTGGAAACTGGAGGACATGGAAAATAGGCTAAGGCGTAACAACCTACGGGTACTGGGGGTTTCAGAAGGGCTGGAGGGCTCAGATATGAGGGCATATATGATAAATCTTTTTAAGACAGCATTTCCGGAACTCTCAGAATGGAACTGGGCAGCGGAAATCCAGAGAGCCCACCGCACCCTGTTCAAAGTTCGCCCTGGGACAGGAAGTGGCAACAAGCCAAGAGCAGTTCTAATCTTTTTAGGGAACTTTATTCTCTGACAAATGATTTCCGAAAAGGCCCGACCTGATGCAAGAAGAACCTGTCAGGGGGTATCCTTTTTTGTTAGACCGGACTATTGCCATGCAACTGTCGAGAGGCGCTGGAGACTCCGACAGCTGATTAAGCCGTTCCAAGATAAACATATTCAGGTCTACTTAATTAATCCAGCACAGCTTAAGGTAGTGAGAGATGGCAGGACTCAATTCTTCTCGTCTGATGTAAAGGCAAAGGAGTTCCTGGACTCTCTGTAACCTATTTAAGATTGCTTAAGAGAGTGTCTGGTCCTGGTCCAGGGACTTGAAAAATTACAAATAGTACCTGTCTTATATTTTGACAAGTGGCTTAGGTAGACGGTTTTTTGACTTTCTACTTGACTGTTTTTCTAATTTCTTTTTTCTTTTCTTTTTTCTCTTCTCTCCTGGGGGTCAGGAGGGGGTTGGGGGGGGTCGGTCACGCTAAGTTTGGTATATATGTCTTAAATGGCAGTTGCACCGGTCCACTACGCTACTGCACACACCCATCACAAGCCCAGACTTCGGTCTGAGCGCTCCCAGCCGGAGTAGGGGGGAAACGGGGGGAGAGAGGATGGGGCGGGCTTTCAGGCTGAGGTTGGGGTCACCGGGTGGTTGGGCTGGGGGGGGGGGTAAAAAGCATTAAAAAGTTAGAATTTATGGTACAAAGCTGTTTCTTTGCTATGGGGGGACAAAGTGTGTATGCTATGGGAATTGCTTCTTTTTCAATCTTTGGTGATAAGATCATGGAGACTTTTGGAAAAAAACAAGGATGTCCAGTCTTAATATATATTCAATCAATATTGGAGGGTTGAATGATTGGAGAAAGAGAGCTAGATTGGCAGAGTTTATTAAATCTGAGCCCATAGATATTCTGTGCCTCGAGGAAACGCATCTACCCTGGTGGAAAAAAATTCTCAGGTTTGGTGGGTTTGATATTTTGGCATGTACCTCTCAGACCTCTACAGTAAGGGGGGTAGTGTTATTAGGAATAACAATGCTGGGGGGAGCTAAACGGGTTAAATCAGATGCATGGGGTAGATGGGCCCTGGCTGAGTTGGAGTGCGGTTTAACGGTTTGTGGGATATATGGATCAAACCAGGACGATCCAGAGGTATATGAAACACTGGAGGGGGAATTGTCAACGTGGCCCTTGCCTATTTTGGTGTGTGGGGATTTTAATATAGATATTGATTTGACTGCGAGAAGTCCAAATCCATACACGGGCAGTAAGCAAAGGGTTTCTTGTGCACTCCGCTTGATGATGCAGTCACATGGGCTAATAGATGTCTGGGGGGCAAAAGAGTCTGATGATCCTGGATTTACATATTTTTCGTGCCCCCATCAGAAATATAGCAAGGTGGATTATTTTTTAATTTCACCAGAAGAGATTAATTGGGTTAATATCAGGAAGCTCCCCAAGGTCCTCTCGGACCACAACCCTTTGGTAATTAGATATAATGGTGTAGGGCCAGTTAGAAAAGCAAGGGCATGGACATTTAATCGGAAACTCTTAGCTGATTCCCCTTTTGTTGAGTACCTGCAGAAATGGGCTCGAGAATTCTTTGACGCCAATCGCTTTAGTTCATTAAGGAACTGTGTTTGGGACACGTTTAAAGCTGCGCTGAGGGGAGAGGTCACTAGTTATACCGCTCAGTCTAGGAAAAAATTGCTGGCCGGTAAGAACAAGCTTCTAGCAGATTTAGTTAAGGCAGAAGAACAGCACTGTCATGATATAAGGCAAGGGAAGGAAGGCAAGGAGAGCCAAACTAGTATCTGCCTCATTAAAGCGGAATTACAAAAACAGCGGGCCGAGAAAGCTGCAACAGAATATTGGACGTTTAGGAGGAAACTATATGAGGCGGGGGAGCAGGCAGGGAAGGCACTGGCGCTAAGAATCAGACAAGATGATACCAAAAAAGTAATAACTAATATCCATGCAAATCGACGGGATTTTGTGGAGCCCCAAGATATCCTTTCGGTATTTGCAGAATTCTATCAAACCCTGTACAAGGAAGAAATAGGGGGTGAGTGTCCACTTGGCAGATATCCGGATACGGGGCCCAAACTGGGATCGTCTGAGCTAGAAAACCTAGAGCTAGATGTAACGTCTCGTGAGATACGTGAGGCTCTACTGACTGTCGGTAAAGCCGCAGGGCCAGATAACATCCCTTTGGAGTTGTACAAGTGCCTATCGGTCGAGGTGGCTCCGATGTTACTAGATCTATTTAATGGGATCATCTGTACGGGTAAAATCCAGGAATCATGGAAGGACACTAATATAGTGGTCTTCCATAAAAAGGGTAAGCCAAGAGAAAGCCCTGGGTCCTATAGGCCAATTTCCCTTATAAATTCGGATAACAAGCTGTATGCAAAGATCTTGGCTACGCGGTTGTGGAGGGTCATTGGTGGCATCGTCTCCCCCTGGCAGCATGGGTTCATCCCCGGAAGAGGGACAATGGAGCATATCAGCAGAGCAATTACGTTGTTCGAGGCTCATGCTGTGTGGGGGAGGCGGGTTGCTATGATCCTCCTCAACGCGGAGAAAGCGTTCGACCGCGTCAGATGGCGGAATCTGTGGGATGTTCTCGCTGGTAGAGGGTTTGGCCCAAAAATTCTGAAGGCTATAAAGGCTATATATTGCGATCCATTGGCCAGAATTCAGATAATGGGTCAAAGTTCAGAGAAGATCACTATCAGTAGGGGCACCCGTCAGGGGTGCCCCTGCTCGCCCATTTTGTTTGCATTGTACATCGACCCGCTGGTCAGGCAAATCTTGGGGAATCATGAAATCAAGCCAGTGACCACCAGCGGATTCGAGAGTAAGATCCTAGCATATGCTGACGATCTGGCAGTGATTACATCCGAGCCTGCTGAGAATAAGCAAACTCTGGTGGAAGTTACTAGGAAATTTGGATACTACTCCGGATATCGCCTCAATGAGGCAAAAACCCAGATAATATGCTCAAAGGATGTTGTGAAAGTTGATCACAGGTATGTAGACTCAGCGACATATCTTGGGGTAATAATTAATGCATCAGCAAGCTGAATTATCCAGGATAATTTTGACCCACTCCTCAAAAAAATGGAGATGGATTTGAAACGTATTGATATATTACATTTGTCCCTCATAGGAAGGACAAATGTGTTAAAAATGACGATGCAGCCCAAGCTTCTCTATCTGTTTAGATCCATCCCATATTTGATTGAGGAGAAGTTGTTAAAAAAATGGAGTCTATTTTTAATAGCTTTTTATGGCAGTATGGTAAGACCAGGCGGTCAACAAGACTCATGACTCTCCCTCAGGAACGTGGAGGTCTAGGAGCGCCAAACATAAGGTTCTACCACTGGGCCTGTCTGCTGGCGCAGATGCCCATTCTATTTGAATCAGCACCTAACAAAAGAGCTACTCTAGATCCATCCTCCGATTTATATGTTATCCCATCAGTTTATGAATTACTGATGGGAAAGGAAGCCGTGGGCGTACTTTTGAGAAAAACTGGCCGCAGATTTTGTAAGAAAACCCGGTACAAGGCTCCGATAAGCGCATGGGATCTGTGGAAAAAATTGCAGAAATGGCTACACGTTCCCAGAGTCAACATGCACACGCCATTATGGAAATCAGGTCACTTTCCAAATCTAAGTATGGATGGTGCATGGAAATTCTGGGAACAGCAGGGTATCCAGACGGTGGGCGACGTAATGCAGAATGGCAGCATTATGAGCTTTGCCGCCATACAGCAAAAGTATGGTCTATCTAGCGGTCAAAACTTTAAGTATCTCCAGGTTTCGCAAACACTTATTGTTGCTAGTTCTGATGTAGCCATTGACCCCCAATGCCCTACGATTGAATATCTTGTAACAGGTGGGAATAGGATTCGGGTTTTATATCAGAACCTAATCGAAAGGGTGCCTGACGACCTCGAGAAGCACAAGGCCGCCTGGGCAGTTAAATTGCAAGACCCGGATGTGGATCTAGATAAAGCTCTATATTTGGATAAACAGATACTGTGGTCCTCAAATATAAAGGTGCAGCATTTTAAAACACTCTTCAATCTGTATTATACACCATCTAAATTACATGATTGGGGTATGAGGATGGATAGCAACTGTCCCAGGGTCAGAAAGGGCCTGGGGATCTCCTGCACATGTTTTTTTACTGCGAGAAGCTTAGTATAATCAAAACTGAGATTGAGGAATTCCTGGAGGGGCTGCTAGGCTCCAAGATCAGTCTATCCCCGACATTGATGATTCTCGGCAGCGATAGTAAGCTTGGCCTTAATAACAGTGAAAAAGAGGCATTAGTCTTCTTAGCTGTCGCTTTACTGCGTATTCTGCTAGCGTCGGCCACCATTCTATGAGTGGGTGGGTTCAGCGGCATCTTCGCCTGTTCCGGTCAAACAACGATCCCGTAACAGATCCTCTCCATCGGCTCCCTGGTATTCTGCAGCCTTAAGAAAACAAAAACTACAGTGCAGGCAAATGGAGAGGCACTGGCGGAAAGACTATTCAGAGGAGGCCAAAATAAAATATAAAGAAACGGTTGCCAAATATAAAATTATGATTGATGAAGCCAAGAAAATATTCTTTAGTCACAGAATAGAGATAGCAAAAAACTCAAACAAAACCCTGTATGAGACTGCCAAGCAGTTAGCTGGCTACTCTCCTAATCTGACTCCACCTCCCTCACAATCCCTCTGTGATGCATTAGCCAGTTTTTTCTTTAGCAAAGTTAACGATATTTATTCCGCCTTTGCCAATAAAGCCAAAAGTCCTTCCAACATATTGACCGATATATATACTGGACCCATTCTTACTCAATTCGCAGAAATTTCCAGTTCTCAGGCCATGGATATAATATCCACCATCAGATCAGGCTCAGCACTTGATCCATGTCCATTCAAAGTTCTACTGCCAGTTATAGAAGTGGTTCTTCCGGTTATTTCTTCCATATGCAATGCTATGTTTAGCACAGGTATCTACCCTGAAAGTCTAAAAAAAAAACTTATAAAACCACTCCTAAAGAAACCACATCTTGACATGGATGAACCTAAGAGCTACCGGCCCATCGCCAATCTACCAGTTTTGGCTAAAATAGCAGAAAAAGCTTTGAACAAACAGCTCTCCACTTTTTTAGAGCAACATCATTTACTTGATGAAACCCAGTTTGGCTTTCGCCAATTCCATGGGACGGAGACAGCTTTGATCAAAGCAGCGGATGACATCAGACTCATCCGTGACACTGGGGGCACAGCGGTCTTGATACTGCTTGATTTATCTGCAGCTTTCGACACGGTCGATCATGCTACCCTGATCGACCGTGTCGAAAACATGGGTGTTCAAGGGACTGCCAGCAAACTTCTGGCCTCCTTTTTGGCTGATAGAACCCAGGTAGTCACAATGGGACCTTTTCACTCGTCCACCTTGTCTCTGCCATGTGGAGTACCTCAAGGCTCATCCCTAAGTCCGACACTTTTTAACATCTACGTGTCGGACTTAGCCAATGTCATTCGGGCTTATGGGATGAGCCTTACTTCCTATGCAGATGACACCCAGTTGGTCCTAGCCATCAAGAACAATGGCTATAAAATAGCAGATGATCTTAAATCAGGCATGGTAGCAATTGGGAGCTGGATGACCTCCAATTGTTTAAAGTTAAACTCCGATAAGACGGAAGTAGTCATCTTTGGACCGCTAATTCCAGAGTGGTTGTCCAATTGGTGGCCTTCCTCCTTAGGCCCCCCTCCCGAGCCTGTTAGCAAGGTGAGGAATCTGGGTGTCATTTTTGATGACCGCCTTACGTTTCACCCACATTCCAACCAGATCACCTCCTCAGCCTTTTTTAAACTGAAACTCATTAAAAAAATTCTCCCTTTTCTTCCAGACAAAGCCGGTAAAACTCTGGTCACTTCCCTAGTGTTGTCCACTTTGGACTATTGCAATGCTTTATTCCTCAATGCACAAGAAGGAGTCTTAAACAAACTGCAAATAATACAGAATTCAGCTGCCAGGCTTTTGGGAAACATTCCCAAACATCAATCTGCCTCTAATACCATCAGAGAGCTGCATTGGCTATCCATCAAAAATAGAATAAAGTTTAAGACTCTATGCGTTGTGTATAAGGCTTTGCATAATCTAGGACCGGCTCATCTCATCCGCAATTTGATTCCCTACCGCCCGTCCAGAACACTACGCTCCTCTTGTTCAGTCGATCTTGTGGTTCCCCGTACTAAAACGGTTTCATGGGGTGACAGAAGATTCCTGGTGTCGGCTCCAAAGTTGTGGAATACTCTGCCCCACGTGATCAAAGCCAGTCCATCTTTATGGTCTTTTTGTAAGCAACTTAAGACCTGGCTTTTTAATCAATAGATCCCGCTCCTTCCTCCTAGGGTAAATAATTCAGATACTTAGCGCCGAGACGCCTACGGGCCTTTGTTTGCACTTTAGAAATATCAAAAATAAATAAATAAATAAATAACTGCCCAAACTTTTCAAATGTGGCAGACCAGGCTTCTCGGAATCCATAATATTGAATCCGCACTGAATTTGCAAAAGGGTAGGAAATTGCGGGATCTCGGATGTAAAATCTGGGCTCCCTGAAAGCCTGGAGGGAGGGCCAGTTATAATTAACTAGGCCTGGGTTTGTGGGGACTCGAAACCTATGTTTGTAAAAAAAATTCTGGACATATTTTATGGATACTGTGTAAATACTTGAAAAGCTCCCCCTCCCTTCTCCCCCACCCCCCCTGTCTAGCGTGCTAGCTTTGTACATATTTATATGGATATTTATATATTTATTTATATATGGCTTTTTATGGATTGTCTGCAAAGCTTTTTTTTCATGAACTGTTTTCTAATAGGACATAATCCTCTAACATCTTGAAGATTTGCTGTATCATTCATCTGATTCCTCTGTAAATAGTTTTTTTCTTTTGTACCACATGAATTCTCAATAAAAAAAATTATAAAAAAAATAAAATCTTTGAATGCATTGTGGTCAGATTGTCTTCGCCTGGAGGACCGGGAACAGTACAGCTGATGTTAGCAGTTTGAGGTTCTGTTGTTAATCTGGCAGGCTGGCTGCTGCCCAACTGCGGTGGGAGAGATTTGGCGGCGCTAATTTCTTCCAGCTGCTTTGGCGCTTTGTGGACAAATTTAGTGAGCCCAATGTTCAGCTTGGTGTTTTCAGGATTGAGGGCCGCTATTACGGCCTGACGGCATGTTCAAACTCCTAGCCTGATCCATTCACCCACAGTAGTAGCCGTCTGTCTGTGAGCATAGCGGGGCATGCACAAACTATGTGTTCCATTATCTCAGAGTGATAGCCACACATCCTGCATTTGATGTTTTTATCTGGGCGTCGCCAGTCGGGCAGGTTCTTTAAATTTAGCCAGTCACCCATCCTTAGAGCTAAGAACTTTTTTTTCAAGTAAAATGAAAAAGTGCTGGATAAGTGAGGCGACTCAACTCCTGGTTTGAAATTTGCGATTACTGCCCAGGCAAGATTCCTTTTTGACAGAATTGCCCTGTCTGAATGAAATGACCACAGTCGAACACTCTTCTTAATAACAGCCTTAAGCACCAGCTGGGAAGGGTTTGTTTCCCAGAATTCTTTGACTCCTAGTAGTTTTAAACTGTGATCCAGGTGATAACTATGATTCAGGCTGAACTGGCATTTCCCTATTTCTTGGCAAAGTTTTGCCTCTAGGGAGCCCTCCCTTGAATGGTGCAGTCTATTGCAGAACTTTATAAATGCGCCGGCCTCGACGCCGCGATGATCTAATAGGCCCAGTTCTAGAGGAACCTGCGATGGTGAACTCGATTTTGGTAGGCGAAAGACATGTATAAAGATTTTGGTTGTTAATTTGTTTAATAATGAACTAGTTGTGCCCTTCATTATCTCTTGCCCATATGACAAAGAGTTGATTATCCTCGCCTTCATCACTTTCAGCATGGGAGTTAGACTTGGGCCAAGTAGTTGTTTTGATAATTTCGCGACAACAACCTCTAATGACAGGGCTTTGGTCTTTAGCGTTTCTTTTTGTTTGACAAAAGAGCATCGGCGGTCCAAAAAAATACCCAAATATTATAGTGAGATATAGGTTCGATTTTTGTTTTGTTAAAAAAACACCCGCCACGTGGCCTATTTTGCTTCCCAAAAGATTTTTTTTTTGTTTTGGACAGGTTCAATTCCAAGGAGTTTCTTGTAGTGTAGGGAAGCAGTTTGTCAAAAAGCCTTTGTAGACCCACTTTGGTATGACTTGGTAACACAAAGTCATCAGCATAGAGCAGGTTGCTGATGCGGGTTCCATCTAATTGAGGGGGATGGCAGTTGACACTGTCTAATGACGGAGATAGATCTGATATGAGCAAGTTAAAAAGAATTGGAGCCAGGAACACAGCTTTGTTTTATGTCAGAATTGGTTCTGATTTTTCTGGACACATGGGAGCCTTCGCCCAGCTTAATTCTGATCCATTTTTCCGAATGGAGTTGGATGATTGCGTTTAACAGGGTCGGGGGTATGCCCCAGGACTCTAATTTTTGCCACAGTAGGGCCCGGGGTATGGGTTCAAAAGCCGCTTTAAAATCAACAAAACAGCAGTGCAGCCAGGTTTGTTGGATTGCTGCTTTCTCCGTCAGGACAGGCAAGCTGAATAAGTTAGTTGTTGTGCCAGAGTTAGCCACAAATCCTTTCTGGTTAAAAGGGATGTGCTTTGTTAAATTGGCCAAGGCCTGCAAATCTTCTAATAAAATTCTGGGGTAATGTTTGTACTCAACGTCTAGGAGTGCTATAATTCGGTAATTGTTGGGGTAATTTCTCTTCCAGCCTTTGTGGATTGGATGAATGATAGCACCTCGCCAAGACTCAGGAACGGTGTTGTATAGCCAGCAGTGGAGAAACAGGGGGGTCAGATAAATTGACCATGAGTCCACGTCGAATTTGAACAAGGCCTGGGAAAGGCCGTTTGGCCCTGGAGCTCCTTCGGTTTTGGCGTTCCTTATGCAGTAGGAAATGAAACTGACATATTTTGCAGGCACTGAAACCTGCTTCGAAAGTTTCTGCAGTTGGCATATTTAACCCCAGTGCTTAGTTTTTTGACATTGGAAAGTGTGGCCTTGAGGTTGCACAAAGATATTTCCTGAAGACGGATTAACCTGACTTTACCCTACCAGGATTAGAACCTATTGCTTGAAGAAGGAGTGACACACATTTTGTTCTCATACATCTTCTCCCATAGATCTTTTGGGATTAAACCTGAGATTACACAGTTTTCTGCTTATCTCACTGAGATGCTAGGAATTTATGGTGTGCGGTCATTGCTGGGATATCAGTGCATGAGCATGATGCTGTTCACTATAGAGGTGCTTAATGAGAGCTCTCTTAATGCATCAGTACTGAGATATCAATATATGGTGCAAGTCAGTAAGTATATATTATTGCATATATTTTAAATCATCTTAAAAGAATTGCAGAATTAATAATAATGTGACCAAGTATAGCTAGAACAAATTAACTTTCCTGTGCTCCATTACAATGTCCTTTAACAGATAATTGATTTTAAAGCCCATTAGCACAGCAATTAGGGCCTGATTCCGATCTTGATCGATGGGTTACTCCGTCACAATTCTGCCAAAATCTAAATCCCATTTCATATATATGAGATGTAGATTTGGATGGAATGGATATCCGTCCCCATTGTGACGGAGTACCCTATCCACCGAGATCTAAATCAGGCCCTACGCCTCGTCTCGTCCATTATTTCATTACACCGCTGATTCAATATCCTGCATGATTGTTCACTGCAGACTGGCCACAGATATTTCATTCACAGGCCTAGAGGTGGAGAACAAATTCAGGTCTTGTGTTTAATGTTTCAAGGCTTGCTGTACACAGGTCACATTGGCAGTATTGCTGAGAGATTGTAGTCCAAGCGCCTTCAAATTCTGAATGTACAGTAAATGGAAACGAAACAGTCCTGTTTTATACAGGCTTCTAGAGAGGCTGTTAGATACGAAAGTCATCATAAAATCTTTATTTGGTGGTAGAAACAATCATAAAAGAGTAAAGCAATACAGCAAATGCATTCAAACAAATATAAAACTTATACATGTAATGTAAGTAGAAGAAAATGAATTACTAAACAGCAATAACAACAGAATAAAAAAGCAGCAATACAGATATTTTGGGTCTAGAAAGCCAAGTTCTCAGTGTGGTTAGTAAAATACAAGAGACAACATATAACCAAGCATTGGCATAGCCAATAGGTTTCGCTTTTGGGTCCTTATAAGTGTTTAGCCATGCAACAGTTGATGTTGTTGCACCAAGGATATTGTGCTGCATAACGGCGAGCTGTGAACCTGATAAGTGTTAGGACAGAGCTGAGGGGGCAAGGGGGTAAGCATGGCGAGCAGCTCTGAACTTGGTGATAAGTGTTAGGACAAAGTGGGGGCAGGGAGGTAAGCACGGCGAGCTTTAAACCTGATGATAAGTGTTAGGACAGAGCGGGGGCAGGAAGTAAGCACAGCACACTTTGAACCTGATGATAAGTGTTAGGACAGACAGTGCTGGGGCAGGGGGATAAGCACGGCGAGCTTTGAACCTGATGATAAGTGTTAGGACAGAGCCGGGGCAGGGGGGTAAGCATGGCAAATTTTGAACCTCATGATAAGTGTTAGGCAGAACGGTAATCATGGTGAGCATTGAACCTGATGATACATGTTAGGACAGAGCGGGGGCATGGTGGGTAAGCACGGCGAGCTTTGAACCTGATGATAAGTGTTAGGACAGAGCGGGGGCAGAGGGGGTAAGCACAGTGAGCTTTGAACCTGATGATAAGTGTTACGACAGAGCGGGGGCAGAGGTGGTAAGCACTATATTTTAAAGTGGCCGCTTCTATGAAATTCCTAAAGCTGCTGGTTGAGAAGCTTGCAATGGACCCTGCCTCCCTTTCCCTTCCCTCAGAAAAAGGGGGGTGGAGAGAAGGAGGAGAGAAGAGCTGCAGAGCAAATCTGCTGGCAGACTCTGACCCTGAAGCCTAGAGGTGAGGGCCAGAGGAGCGAGCAGCCCAGAGTAGAAAGGGAGACAGGGACACTTGTTTTCAAGAAATGAAATGCACTGTTCATGCCCTATTGACAAACTACAGTGGCATGAATAGTGGTGAGGCTTGCAAACAGGAGCAGTTTCCCTCCTCCCTGTCCAAAGGGTGGGATCAAGAGTGGCAGGCTGGAGAAGGTCCACGCTGGGTTGTTTTCAACTTTGGAGATAAGGAGAATGGAATGCAGAGGGAGGAGAGAACAGCTAGGGCCTGTGACCCATAACCAGAGAGGAAAGCCATATGGCGCCTCTGCTCGTAAGCACATGCCCGCGCACATGCACGCAAGCTCTAGGCCACAGTGGTAGCAATTTCTGAATCCCTCACTAAAAGTTTTGCCAGAGCACAGCGCATGCGCTGCTCTAGGTTCGACCTAAACATGGTCATTGGGGAGCAACTGCAAATACATCAGTACTTGGGTAAAGTTCAGGGTATTCAGAAACAGAACAATAAACTGCTTGCTTGGAAAATTAAAATATTTGTAGAACATAACAACACGTAAGGTTGCAAAACTGCGAGACCAATTGTAGCAGCTGCAGGGCAACAAGGAACCAGGATGAGTCCAACCACTCAGTGATGCCAAGAGATGCTGTAACAAGTTGAAATTAACCTACCCAAGACAAATCTGTCCCTCATGTTGGGTACCTGTGCAATGTAAGGCTCCAGGCACTGTACTGTTTTCAAACGCATGTGTCGCCTCACCAAGGTTTTCATCAGTCCGACCTGCTCTGTAGCTAATGCTGCACACTCTAAAACAGGTCCTTCGCCTTTTTTATTTAGCAAAGCGACAAGGAATGATGATCCAGAAATGTACCTGCACGCAACTCAAGACCTGGCTGTTCGAGCAGTAGCGGACCCCCCTCCCCTAGCGCCTTGAGACCCTCTGGGTGAGTAGTGCGCTATACAAATACTGTGATTGATTGATTGATGCAACAAAAGCTGCCTTCACATAAGCAATCCATGGGATTCTTTGCACGTGATCAAGAGAAAGACAGTCCGAAAGAACCTGTTTGTTCAATTTAAGACCCTCCCTAGTCTAGATCTTTATCCAACACAGCAAAGGCCTAAGGGTGACTATTTCAGCTGGACACCTGATTTCAAGCTCCTCGTGGGAAGAGCAGGCCGGGGTGCTATGAGAAACCTGCACCATTTAAAAAAATGTGTCTGCAACAGTGTGAATTTGATTAATCTCTGCTTACTCCCAGCCTTCACTACCATGCAGGGATACACATTTGGACTGGTAGAAGTATAAGTTCAAGCATTGATTGGATGTTGACCTGCCAGGTTTGAAACCATATTGAACCTATGAGAAGATATCATTAGCATCAGACCACACCATCAACCTATTTAAGATAACCCTCCCTAGAACCTTAACTACCACCTCAATCAAACAGATAGGGCGGTAACACTTGGGGTTGTCCTTATCCCCTTTCTTAAAAACTGGCACAATCACCACTGTAGACCTGAAGGCAGTGGCCCGCCACTCTGCAGTATTCAAAACCAGTGTCAATACTGGACCCCAAATCTTAACATTGTCGAAAAGCAAATCAGAGAGAATACCATCAGGTCCCTGGGCCCTGTTCGAAGGAACCGCACAAATGCCCTGGGTGACTTCGTCTAGCATAAAAACCACACTAGTCCTACTCATCCCAACTTCATTCCTGTGCCCTCCTCCACCACTGGTCCCTGAAAATTGGTCAATCCATTGTTGCTCTGAAATATAGTGGTATATTGCTTGGTCAGTTCCCTCTGCAAAAGAAGGTCTGTTTATCACCCTCCAAAAAAGAGAGTTATCTCTGAGGTCACATGCCTGGCCTAGCTCCTCCAGGCATTTTCACTCAATACAGATTTACGGTTGGGTAAAGCCGTTTATTGTGCAGACCAACAGGAGGCAACAAGAGCACTGTCTCTTGGGGCCTGCTTAAGAGCCGCTTTCAAATGATGAAGGCTCTTAGAACAGACTTGGCCAAAAGCACATAGGATCCTGCAAACCCGAATTTTTTATGGGAACCGATAATAGTGCTTGAACGTTCTGGGCAATAGCTGCAAAGGCTTGCAAAACGTCCCTCTCCGGGCCACTTGGGTCCAAACAGGTGGAAATCTGTACACAACTTGAAGAAAGGGACACTTTGAATTGTGAGGGTACCACCTGAGCCCATTTTATTCTCCTGTCTTGGTCTATAAGGGAGAGACCTCTTTGCTCTTCACCGTGCACCCCAGCAACAATTCATCCCTCAATGGCTAAGGACAAGGGGTTATGATCACTGAAAGTGCTGTGAATTATTTAAAAGCTTGAAAATATACAAAAACAAGGGAGCTGATACAAATATGAAATCTATGATAGACATACAATCCCTCCCTTTGAATGTTGGAAAAATGTGTGGGTTGAATGAATTAACTAGCTTCTCCAAAGCAAAGACAGGGTTGTAAGTGGCTAGGATAGTGGCAAACTCTATACCCTCCTTAGTGTGTACTGGAAGGAGCCACTCATTTAAACATTTAGGCTTATTTGCAGCTGGCGCTAGCTGACAATCACATAGATGACAATTGAAATCCCCCACTAAGAGTGAGAAGAGGGTGTAGCCTAACAGCAAGGGCGGTTGATCTCAAATCTGGGGAACCGGGTTTATGTCTCAGCATTGATGCTCAACATCCTGTAATTCTGTCACTTAATCTCCCCGTGCCTAACAAAAATGAATGTGTAAAGCGCTCTGATACCTGACACCTTTGGGTCAAGTTCGTGCTATATAAAACTACGGGGAAAAAAACAGTGTCCACTCCCTCCCAGTACCATGCTCAGGCAGAGAACTCATAGCCTGGTGTAAACAGCGGAGACCGGAAACCCCTTTTGTAGCCTAGCCTTTGCATTGTAAAAATTAAGCAGTACTTAGGGCTTAGGACCCCGGATGAATTTCTTCATCCCCTGCAACATGTGCAAATCCCATTCCAAATCGTTTACGTACACACACAATTACTTACATTTTATCTACTTCCCACCCCGTACCCCTATAAACTCCAAAACCTGCAACTAAAATAAAAAAATAAACAAATTACACAATTAATATAATTAAATATCAATTAAATATGAATTAACAACTAATTATCAATTAATTAGAATTAATTTACTTCCCACCCAGTAGCCCTATAAACCCCACAACCTTCACCTAAAATTGTAAAATAAAATGAATTACACAATTAATATAAGTAACAATTAATTAATATTAATTAACAACTAATTATTAATTAGAATTAATTCACTTCCCACCCTGTATCCCTATAAACCCCAAAACTTCACCTTCAATTGAAATTTAAAAAAATCCACAAGTAGCATAATTAGTTACCAATTACATATATAATAATTAAAAATGAATAATAATATATTATAATTAAATTACTTCCCACCCTGTAGCCCTATACACCCATAACCCGCTACAAAACTAAAAATCACTCAAAATTGCTACATTCAATTTCATAACTTCTAAAAACAACTGTATTAAAAAACATAAACAATAATTATACAAAAAGTTCACATCAAATACATTTAAAATATATATTAAAATACAAACAATAATTAGAAAACGATATTATAAACAACTATAGTTTTGTAAACGATATTAATGACTTCAATATTTTAAAAATTGGATATTACTTGCCTTAAAATCGATATTCTTGACAACGATATTCTTGCTGACGATATTTCCATATCACAATATTTTGTAGACAGTATTTTGGTATGACAATATTTTATTATCAATATTATGTCTGAAAATCCACGTCAACGAGGCCCACCACTACAAGGAAGTCAGTCAGGAAGCTAGCTGTGGACGTGTGCTGCTGTGGGGGTAAGCGGTCCCTGGAATCGCAGAACGTCATATTTAGTTTGCCACCCATTATAAGTTCCCAGTCTCATAGGTACAGCAGGAGTGCACTAAGGTCAGGAAGAGTGCTTTTATGGAAAGTGGGAAGTATGCACACCGATAGTATGTTCACCTCAACTCCCAACCACGTCCCAGAGAGGGCCACATATCTACCATGCGTGTCAGACCAAGCATTCTGAATAGTAAATGGCAACCGTTTCCTCATGGGAAACCCTGTCCCTCCGGAGCCGGAGGTATAGCCTGCACAGGCACTGCCCAGAAAGTGTGTCTCTTGCAGGAGGATCACATCTAGAGCAAGGCTGTATATGTATTGCAGTACATATTTAACATACAGTGTAATGGTTTTAGAAAGACTAAACACTAGAATAATAAACTTAAAACTTGAATTGCAGTACATCGCCACACTTAATTTTGTCTCCCAGGCCGTTGAAGGTCCATGACAGGAGTCGAATATCAGAGGTACCTAGTGTTGTGGCTATTGTAGGTAGTGGAGACCAGTGCCAACTCCCCCCTTCTCCCAGTCAGTGTGAACAGTCGGATTGTCTAGGACCGAGTCATGCATGCAGTGCAACCACACAAGTGGCATTGTAATGCCTGATACCTGCTGTGGAACTAACACAATCAAACAAGCAGAACTCACAAGTTGATTGTCCTGCCGTTCTTCCAATCCCCAGTTGCTTGCTTTAATTATATAATTATCCTTAAAACACCCCCCGCCCTGAATCCCTGCATCATGCACCTAGTACTGCCCGCCCCCCCAACTCTGCAGAGCACCTGTCACCCCACCCCAGCAATTCTAACTACTAGGTAGCTGTCCCTAATCACTAACCACTCACCCCACACAAAAAAAAGGGAAAAGTTGTTACCAATTAAACATTTGTTCAGTCTCTAGATTGCCGGCACCAACCAGTCCTTAGTCCTGACAGCTTTGTATCGAGCTGGCCCAGCCTCGAGCCCAGTG
The DNA here is from genome assembly GCF_964263255.1 of Lissotriton vulgaris. Taxonomy (NCBI): domain Eukaryota; kingdom Metazoa; phylum Chordata; class Amphibia; order Caudata; family Salamandridae; genus Lissotriton; species Lissotriton vulgaris. The sequence continues at coordinate 843,227,331 of NC_141695.1, forward strand.
GACTCGACACAGGTGACCAGCATCTCACTCAGGGGCTGTCCACAAGGGACAACCTATCGATTCCGGGACAGTGCTTTCCATGGGTCTACTCTCAGGGTACCAATGATGAGTAAGTTCTGGAGTTCAAGATGCCTTGTCCTGTGGGGAGTCCTCAGGTTCCTGACTACTGCCTACTGCTTAAGGCCCAGCTGCTGGATCCAGTTGCCCCTGTTGCCCCCCTGGGCCCAATCCCCACCCGGGGCCTCTCTATATCCTTCATGCATCGAGCCATACCCAGGCCTCCTCAGGTGATGTAAAGAACCTAGCCTTCACTTCCACTTCCACTCTCAGTTTCACTGGAAATAGCATTGAGTACTCTAACTCTCTGTCCCTCATGGCCCTGATGAACTCAAGAAAGCTGTAGTGTTGTTTTTGGACTTGAAGACTGCAATCTGGAAAAATTGTGATATTGGCATTTTCGTATGTCAGAGGGGGAGCGCTACGGGCCATCTGAAGCATCATATTGCAGTCACAATAGTTGAAAAGACAGGCTATTTTGGGACAGGGAGGGACCCTCGGCTGAGACTGTGCGCCCGGGACCCGGGACCGAGTGGGCCTTCTCCACCAAAAGGTACTTCGATAGGCCCCAGGGTTGGAGTTTTTTAAGAATTAGGTCTTCCACGAACAAGTCCACTGCGGGCCTCTCCGTGCGCTCCGGGACGCCAATGATGCAAACCTTGTTGCATCTCGAGCGACCTCCATAGTCTTCCAGTGTTATGTCGTAGCACGCAGTTCAAAGACCTGATCCTTTAGTGATGTAGTGTCATCCTTCAGAACCACTGCAATGTCATCTACTTCCTTCACTCTAGTGCCCATGTAGCCGAGGTCTGCTCGCAGTAGCGAGTCCTCCGTAGTGACCGGGTCGATTCTGGCTTCCAAAGAAGTGTGCACACCTTGGATTGCGGGGAATGGGGTCTGATTCAGTTGAGGACCCTAGAGACTGGAATCTGTTAAACGTAAGACAAATTTGAATACCTCTGGGACCATAAATTCAATATTTTACTCCAGACCTATATGCCTAATTATTTTACCTACATCAAATTTCAATATATGAAATGCATTTATTTTAACAACTTATAAACTTGGGTAGCTAGACATCAATATATCTCTCTGCTAGTGCAACAATAACCAATAAGCGATCACATCTGCATACTCTTTTAAGGATATCATTTACTTGATATTATTACATTCCTTAAGACAAGTTATACTTAATTCAAAAATCCAATATATAAATCTTTATCACAGTGCTTATTTTCACGTAATTGCTTACATACTCTCCTACAAAAAAATACTTTACATGAGAGTTAGACATGCATAGAAAACCAGTGCCAGAAAGTTATTTACACATATTCATTCTTGTGCAGAAATCATAAATCTTAAACGTCGTACTCAGTTATATATATAACGGGATAGACTAAACACAATTTACCCTGGATAATCTTTCAATCGATGGTCCTAAAAAACAATACTGTGATCAGAGTACATTTCCAACAATTTCCTAATGTTTAGACCATCTTAAGTTTGCTAAACTCATAAATCAATTTTTCAGTCACAATTTTATTTGGTAATACTCTGAGTCACGTGAGATACAACAGTGTATGGTGGGGGTGCCGACGCGTTTCGACCTTCGTGCAGGGGACCGGGGGGATTCTATGAAGGGCTTCTTCAGGGCTGGGATTTTACGTGTAGGACTTTGTGATCTAAGAATCATAGAGAAAAGTGATGGGGGAAAAAGTTATATTCTCTAAATCTAAATGTTGTGTTATTATTAAGCATAACCAATGTAGAAGCTCAGTATTTAACTGTGAAAATAAAAAGATCAATGACAACAGTAAAATAAACAATTCGCTCTCAGCACGTTTAAGTTTGCAATCACAATGCAATATACGTGCAGCACGGAGACCTCAGCAAAGCTTACTGAGTGCCCAATTGGTATGACAGTGCAGAGACATTTTATAGGTAAAAGCCCTCACAGGATGGGCATCATAGCATACGTAATCTGGATCAGGCTATGACCTGCTGGACCAATCAGTGAAGTTCACATGTGGTGTGATACCCTTTTAAGGCTCGAAGTGTGCCTATACCCTAATGTTGCTGCCCACGTGTCATCTACAAGAGCAGATTTGGGTTTTCCCCTAAAGGTGAAATCTGCGTTTCTAGTGTACGTGGATTTGGCACGTACTTGACCGGCTAGGGCAGGTCATGTCGACATCATTTACTGAAGATATGATGTTTAGCAATAGCAAGCTGAAAGCTGGAAGCTGGTGTGTTTGTTCTCGGAAGCCTTGCGTTGCTTTGCACGTTGCAGCTGACTGAGACTGACTTGACACACAAAATGGAGCGTGCGACCATTTTGTGGATTTCTGCTGGTGTCCTTGTTTAGTAATTCAAAGAAGACTATAGGCCTGAAAACATATGTATTATGTATCATATAAATGTCTGCTTCGTCCTCCCCAAATCTGATACTAAATCATATGTTAATCAGAAGTCATCCATTTTTATCATCTCCTGTCCCTCATCCTCATCCTTATGAGTGTGGTGTGGTGAACCACCTTTCCTGAATATGCAGTTGGCACAGGAACTGAAAATTGCTGCACAACAAGATGGGCATATTTTTTATCAGGAGGCACAGTGTCAAAAGAGCTGCTACCACTATTATAACTGCCTCAAGTATCCATGAGCCCCAGCCTGTGAACCAGTTCATCACATCTTCCCACAGGCTACCTGTGTGTATCCCGTGGGCCTCATCCCATATATCTTTAATTTTTTTTATGGCTTTTATTATATTCCCACTGTTATCCGGAATGAATACACAGCATTGGCTCTGAGCCAGGGAAGATGCTGGGGAAGATGCCTCATGGAGGACGGAACAGACTCCTCCCTCCTTGGCCAGAATCATATCGAGAGCAATCCGGTTTTGAATTACGACAGCCCTCATGGAGGTGAGCTCTTCTGTTATATTTCCTAAGGCATCAGTGGTAGAGTCCGCTAGATCTTCAATCATCCTGGATAACTGGTGTATCCGTTCTGAGGTATAGATGTTGACTAGTAGTGGAACCATTGCCCCAACACCTGTTAACACGTGGTCTACCCAAGCGGCCGTTCTCTTGGCCCTAACCAGTGTCAATTCTGTCTTTTCTGCTGGCACTAATTTCGTGAAGTGGGTCATCTGTGGGATGATGGATGCTAGGTAGCAACTTCCATACCATCCTGGGGGCAGGTAGAAGTATGCCCATGGACCACAAACAAAGAAAAGGCCGTTGTAACCTACCAGACCTGGTGACGGCTCATCACGACTCCTAACTCGAGTTAGTCTGGTTGTGTGGTTACAGCTGCTCATTCCCATGTAAATCTGGGGAACTGCCTTTGTGGGTGGTATGCCTTTTATCTTGTTTATCCTGTCCTCACAATCAAGTAAACCCTGCTCTCCTTGAGCAACCTCCTCGAAGGTGCATCCAAATGAAATGCACTCCTTCCAGTTGTCTTTGGACAGCAGTTCTGAAAAAGTGCATGTTCTAGTAGCTCCTTTCGGAAAAACCGGCACTCTTTTGGGTGTTACTACTTCTTCCTTGAGGATGCAGGAGGGGGCTGAAACTTCCCCCACCCTGAACCTTGGTATTTTCAAATGGCCTGTTTCCATGTCATTCCAGCCTGCTCGGCCTTTCCATTCTTCATTTCTAGAAGCCCTGTCAAATCCTTTTAGCATCTCTAAGTCTCCCTAAGTTGGCTGCATATTCATACAAGGGATCCTCTTAGGTCTGAGAGGGGGGTCTGTTGTCCTTCTGCTATAGCTATAGCCATTGCTACCGCTGGGATCAACATACAGTATTTCAGATGAGGGTGTACCTATCGATACTGACACAGACATGCTGTGTTGACTTTGTAACATGTCTCGCAACAGGACACAGCCTACATATTTGGATACTGGCAGTACGTTGTACTTCAAACTAAGGGGCTCATTAGGATGGCGGACGGAAGTGCCTCTGCCGACCCAGAGCATGCGGACCATGCCTATTTTCCGTGCGCCCGTCGCGGACACTCCGGCCGCCAAATCAGGATACGAAATACGTGCCAAAATCCGTCTGCGGCGGTAGAACACGGTCCGCCGCACCACCACACGCAACCACGCGGCGGACGCAACCTATCCAGAGACTCCGCCGTACGGACTGACGTCTAGGACCGTCCTCCAAATCAAGATGGCGGAAAATACACATAAAAGTGCAGCGGAAAAACAACCTGCCTGAACACTGCGGATGCTCCACAGCGACCATACCCACCACGAGCCGCTCGCCGACATGGACCCTGCACTTCACGCTTACCCGATACTCTACGCGATCCACTACGTCCTAGTCTTGGCCCACCATCGAGGACGACGCAGGTAGTCTACAAACCATTCGCTGTCTGGAGAGGAGTACCTGCAAGGGCCGTGACGTAGGGAGGGGGGAGTGACATGTCCCGAAATCGACATACTCTTGTGTACGGCAACGCCTCCAAGGGTCGTGACCCAGGTAGGGGAGAGTGACATGTATCTGAACCCACCGCCCTCAAGAAAATACAAATCCACACCAGCATCACACACGCAAGAATGACTCCGACAAACCACGACACATGAACCACAATTTTATTTACGCAGAATCGGAGTAACATCACAGTCTAGGATGGAGCATGGGCAGTGTGGACACCAGACCAGTAACATCAGAGGCAGTACATCAGTATGAGAACAGCAACAGGGCAGCAACAGGGCAGTGTGGACACCAGAGCAGGTACATCAGAGGCAGTACATCAGTATGAGAACAGCAACAGGGCAGCAACAGGGCAGTGTGGACACCAGAGCATGTACATCAGAGTCAGTACATCAGTATGAGAACAGCAACAGGGCAGTGTGGACACCAGAGCAGGTACATCATAGGCAGCACATGAGAGGGGCTAAGTGCACCAACAGTCCATGGCAAGGCACAGGTCCATCAGAGGAAGTACATGAGAGGGGCTAAGTGCACCAACAGTCCATGGCAAGGCACAGGTCCATCAGAGGCAGTACATGAGAGGGGCTAAGTGCACCAACAGTCCATGGCAAGGCACAGGTCCATCAGAGGCAGTACAGGAGAGGGGCTAAGTGCACCAACAGTCCATGGCAAGGCACAGGTCCATCAGAGGCAGTACATGAGAGGGGCTAAGTGCACCAACAGTCCATGGCAAGGCGCAGGTCCATCAGAGGCAGTACAGGAGAGGGGCTAAGTGCACCAACAGTCCATGGCAAGGCACAGGTCCATCAGAGGCAGTACAGGAGAGGGGCTAAGTGCACCAACAGTCCATGGCAAGGCACAGGTCCATCAGAGGCAGTACATGAGAGGGGCTAAGAGCACCAACAGTCCATGGCAAGGCACAGGTCCATCAGAGGCAGTACATGAGAGGGGCTAAGTGCACCAACAGTCCATTGCACTGAAAAGGTCCATCAGAGGCAGCACATGAGAGGGCACAATGCAGTATCAGAACAGCAACAGGGCATTGTGGACACCAGAGCAGGTACATCAGAGGCAGTACATCAGTATGAGAACAGCAACAGGGCAGCAACAGGGCAGTGTGGACACCAGAGTAGGTACATCAGAGTCAGTACATCAGTGTGAGAACAGCAACAGGGCATTGTGGACACCAGAGCATGTCCCTCAGAGTCAGTACATCAGTATGAGAACAGCAACAGGGCAGCAACAGGGCAGTGTGGACACCAGAGCAGGTACATCAGAGTCAGTACATCAGTGTGAGAACAGCAACAGGGCATTGTGGACACCAGAGCATGTACATCAGAGTCAGTACATCAGTATGAGAACAGCAACAGGGCAGCAACAGGGCAGCGTGGACACCAGAGCATGTACATCAGAGTCAGTACATCAGTATGAGACCAGCAACAGGGCAGCAACAGGGCAGTGTGGACACCAGAGCAGGTACATCAGAGTCAGTACATCAGTGTGAGAACAGCAACAGGGCATTGTGGAAACCAGAGCATGTACATTAGAGTCAGTACATCAGTATGAGAACAGCAACAGGGCAGCAACAGGGCAGTGTGGACACCAGAGCAGGTACATCAGAGGCAGCACATGAGAGGGCACAATGCAGTATCAGAACAGCAACAGGGCAGTGTGGACACCAGAGCAGGTACATCAGAGTCAGTACATCAGTGTGAGAACAGCAACAGGGCAGCAACAGGGCAGTGTGGACACCAGAGCAGGTACATCAGAGTCAGTACATCAGTGTGAGAACAGCAACAGGGCAGTGTGGACACCAGAGCAGGTACATCAGAGGCAGCACATGAGAGGGCACAATGCAGTATCAGAACAGCAACAGGGCATTGTGGACACCAGAGCATGTACATCAGAGTCAGTACATCAGTATGAGAACAGCAACAGGGCAGCAACAGGGCAGTGTGGACACCAGAGCAGGTACATCAGAGTCAGTACATCAGTGTGAGAACAGCAACAGGGCAGTGTGGACACCAGAGCAGGTACATCAGAGGCAGCACATGAGAGGGCATACAGCAGTATCAGAACAGCAACAGGGCATTGTGGACACCAGAGCAGGTACATCAGAGGCAGCACATGAGAGGGTCTAGGTGCACAAACAGTGCATGGCAAGGCACAGGTCCATCAGAGGCAGTACATCTGAGGGCACACTACAGCAACTTACAGCACACTATCAGGTGGATTGCGTGAAGCACCCGCATCGGACAGACTGCCAGCACCAGGAACCGGAGTGTGACACACAGCCACAGATGTAGTGACTCACACGTGAGCCACAGACCCAGATACACTGCCAGCACCTGATACATGAGTGTGAGACACAGCCACAGCCCGAGTGACTGACACATGGCCCATAGACCCAGATACACTGCCAGCACCTGATACAGGAGTGTGAGACACAGCCACAGCCCGAGTGACTGACACATGGCCCATAGACCCAGATACACTGCCAGCACCTGATACAGGAGTGTGAGACACAGCCACAGACCGAGTGACTGACACATGGCCCATAGACCCAGATACACTGCCAGCACCTGATACAGGAGTGTGAGACACAGCCACAGACCGAGTGACTGACACATGGCCCATAGACCCAGATACACTGCCAGCACCTGATACAGGAGTGTGAGACACAGCCACAGACCGAGTGACTGACACATGGCCCATAGACCCAGATACACTGCCAGCACCTGATACAGGATATGTCTCGACTGATACCCTGCCACTAACAGACACATGCGAGTCTACTGCACCAGCGCCACTGGGACCACTGAAATGATGAGCCACAGGGCTGTATGGTCCAGGAGGCAGGGTGGCTCTGGGAGCGGGGGATAGTTGCAATTGTCCCACATCAGATTGTGCATGTGTCAATGCTGTGTGTCTACGTTTCTTTTGGACATGTGCCTGCACCCTGGACAGGACAGGACTTACAAGTGGACCGGACTGAGAAGAAATTTCACCCACCATGGGAGGTGCATCTGCTGGGGGGGGAATGCTCTCTGGGGACGTGCTGGAGCCTGCTTGTCGTTTGCTGTGTGGCTGCCTTGTGGCCTCTGCTACATGTGTCATGGGGGATGCTACTACAGGGTCCACCTGCATCCGTCCCTGACGGGCCCTGATGGGAGTGGAGGTAAGGGGTGACTCCACTGCGGAGACATCTGTATTCAGTTTCCCAGAAAACAGCTGCCTCAGTGCAACAATGGGTGATGTATGCCTGTCCCTGACAGCGCCACTGTCCATGGGAGATGCCTTGGGCCTTGGATGTTCAATTTCCGTAGGAGTACTGTTGTCTGCGGACTTTCCCTGTTCCCTGGATGGTGCCCTGTTCCAGGCAGCAGACTTGTCGTGTGTGGTGTACATATCCCCAGGACACACCTTCTCCCCGTGTGTGTCCCTGCCCCTGGGAGTGTCCGTGCTCTTCTTAGGTGCGTTTGTCTTGTGACTGTCCTTGTCCCTGCCCTTGGGAGTGGCTCCTTCCTTCCTAGTGTCCCTGCCCTTGGGAGTGGCTCCTTCCTGCCTAGTGTCCCTGCCCTTGGGAGTGGCTCCTTCCTGCCTAGTATCCCTGCCCTTGGGAGTGGCTCCTTCCTTCCTAGTTTCCCTGCCCTTGGGAGTGGCTCCTTCCTTCCTAGTTTCCCTGCCCTTGGGAGTGGCTCCTTCCTGCCTAGTGTCCCTGCCCTTGGGAGTGGCTCCTTCCTGCCTAGTGTCCCTGCCCTTGGGAGTGGCTCCTTCCTTCCTAGTTTCCCTCCTTCCTAGTTTCCCTGCCCTTGGGAGTGGCTCCTTCCTGCCTAGTGTCCCTGCCCTTGGGAGTGGCTCCTTCCTTCCTAGTTTCCCTGCCCTTGGGAGTGGCTCCTTCCTTCCTAGTTTCCCTGCCCTTGGGAGTGGCTCCTTCCTTCCTGGTTTCCCTGCCCTTGGGAGTGGCTCCTTCCTTCCTAGTTTCCCTGCCCTTGGGAGTGGCTCCTTCCTTCCTAGTTTCCCTGCCCTTGGGAGTGGCTCCTTCCTTACTAGTCTCCCTGGCACTGGGAGTATGCGAGCCCTCAAGAGATTCATTCGTCTTCTCAATGTCCTCGTACAAGGTAGTGTCAATGGAAGTGGGAGTGAGTCTTGGCTTGGTAGTACCTTGTGTGTGGGATGGCTGTGCAGCATGTGTAGCCATTACACCCAACCCCTCTTTTGCTTCACGTGTGTGTACTCCACTATATCTGACGTTGTCCTTGTGAACAGATTTACCTGACCTAGGGGATGGGGTCTGAGGCCTCCGTGCCTTGACGTGCTGGCTGACGCTGCTTCTAGTGCAATAACCTGTATTAGAGTCCTGGTCTGAAAATTCACTCCCCCCTGACACATCCAGAGTTGTAGATGGTGGAACAGAAGTACCACCCAGTCCATGCGACTGTACAATGGCAGACGACACACTGTTAGACAATGACTGCAGTGTCCTGTGTACACCAGCCAGATCACCATGCATACCTTCCATGAATGCCACCACCTGCCCCAACTTCCTATCGTGGTCTTGGAAAGCATTAATCATATTGGTCTGCCCCACACACAGCTGTCGCAGCAGATCAACAGCCTCTGCACAAAGTGCATTTTGGCTCACCGAGGCTGGGGCAGCGGTGCCGACACCGAACGCCACTCTGCCCCCCCTACTCCTGCGTGCACGAACAGTACATGGTGCAGTTGGCGGCAGGGTGGGCCCTGTGTGCTGTGTCCCGACCGAAGGTGTTGATTGCCCACTCCCAGTCTGTGACAACAGTGCTGACTCACCAACACTGTCGGAAGATGATGACGATGTTGTCTCCACATGCGAGTCCTCCTGGACGGTCCTGTCCCCCTCTCCGGCGCTGGCCCCTTCGGTGTCAGTCTGCGTGTGCGCGACGTCTGATCCGGAAGCATTGTCTTCTGTCATCTCCGCCGTCTGTGGCTGAGTGCCCTCTGCCAAAGCTGAAATGCACAGGAAATTGGTGTAAGTCATGGGCACACTCACGTACAGTACTGCTATGGAATCCCTAAAGCCAATGATGACAATGTCCATCGATCCCCCAACCTGCACACGGCCCACCCCAACCAGTCAACCTCACAGGAATTAAGTTGCGTTGGCCGTAATACATGTACAGCATGCACACTGGGCATGAGGAACTACATCTGCACACAAGTGTTGCCAAGGGGTGACTGAGCACTACAGCATGTGCATGAAAACTGAACCGCTTAGCGGGTGGCGTCTCAACATGCCGCATCGGGAAGTGACATTTTACTGCGGCAATGTCACCAACATGCCATTGTAACGAGCCTCACGATCGACGGAAGTCCATAATGTGTGTAGGCAACTATACATGCATAGCACTCACAAGCAACATACACTGACAGTATGCTTACCGCCACGTTGCTGTTCATCCACACGCAACCGCTCGGACAGGTCAGGATGCGTCACAGCTATGATGCGGTGCATGAGAGGGGTCATTGAGCGTCGGGCCAGACGTGCCGTCCTTGGAATCATCCCTAGTGACACTTCCGCTACATTCTTGCTCAGTCTGGAAATGTCGTCCCAGCGTTTGTGGCAGTGTGTATGTCGTCTATTGGACACCCCCCCTGCTCGTACTTCACGTGCAATGGTCCTCCACACGTCCTTGCGAAGGTGCAGCTTCACCTACCATGATGGGAGACAAAAGGGTGGAAGTCAGTGGACAGTTGGCCAGTCACACAGATAGGAGCAACACATTTCTCTATGCAGCCATGCACATATCGAATCTTTTGTTGGTCACACATCACACCGCCAAGTTTCCAGAGCCCAGGTGTCATATGACACCTCATGCACAACAACTTATCCCCCACTGCACTTACCACCTGTCCGGGTGCGCCGTACAGGCGTCCGTAGTTGCGGAGCACAGCGTCCACGAGGACATCAAGCTCCGCGGCGGTGAAGGGACGAGACCGGATCTCTTTGACTCTCAACATGCCAAGGTCACGGAGTATGGCACTAGAGCGGCAGTGGGTGGTCAGCTCCGCAGCAGCAGGTGGAGGTGATGGTCACAGGCAGCAGTGGGTGGTCAGCTCCGCAGCAGCAGGTGGAGGTGATGGTCACAGGCAGCAGTCGGTGGTCAGCTCCGCAGCAGCAGGTGGAGGTGATGGTCACAGGCAGCAGTCGGTGGTCAGCTCCGCAGCAGCAGGTGGAGGTGATGGTCACAGGCAGCAGTCGGTGGTCATCGTAGAAGGTATGCTTTTGCACATCACACATATATAGGGCCCTGTGGCCATGTCAGTGGCATACGGCGCCAGCCATTGGTCAGCCGTGAAAGCGTGTTTGGAATTGGGCCAATGATTGGCCCTGGTGTTGCGGTGAACAGCATACGGTACTTGCCATTGGCCAACCGTGGCCCATGTCCACACCTCCCATTGGCTGCACGTGCACAGACCGTCACGCTCACACACCGGCAAGTGCATGTGCTAGACACCGGGACGGATGCATCATTTGCAACAAAGTTGTAACAGTGGCGCCACCATGGCGGGACACGTATTCGGCGGGGGAGGTGGAGGCCAAAACATCCATAAGCTGATGTCCATGAACATGGCAGTTCATGACCCCCCTTACAGTGACATTGCATCAGCCAGCCTACACCGGCCGGCCCAGCCCTGCCCATGACCGCCGTGCCGGTCATGCCAACTACCGCCGCTTCAGGCCCCCTCCACTACCGCCGTGCCCTGGCGGCCCTGGCACGGCGGTCATGGGCTGGGCCTGGCACGGCGGTAGTGGAGGGGGCCTGAAGCGGCGGTAGTTGGCATGGCCGGAACGGCGGTCATGGGCTGGGCCTGGCACGGCGGTAGTGGAGGGGGCCTGAAGCGGCGGTAGTTGGCATGGCCGGAACGGCGGTCATGGGCTGGGCCTGGCACGGCGGTAGTGGAGGGGGCCTGAAGCGGCGGTAGTTGGCATGGCCGGAACGGCGGTCATGGGCTGGGCCTGGCACGGCGGTAGTGGAGGGGGCCTGAAGCGGCGGTAGTTGGCATGGCCGGCACGGCGGTCATGGGCAGGGCTGGGCCGGCCGGTGTAGGCTGGCTGATGCAATGTCACTGTAAGGGGGGTCATGAACTGCCATGTGCATGGACATCAGCTTATGGATGTTTTGGCCTCCACCTCCCCCGCCGAATACGGGCCCCGCCATGGAGGCACCACTGTTGGAACTTTGTTGCAAATGATGCATCCGTCCCGGTGTCTAGCACATGCACTGCCGGTGTGTGAGCGTGACGGTCTGTGCACGTAGAGACAATGGGAATGTTGAACGCGGGCCGCGTATGGCCAGAAGTAAACAGCGGAAGCAGTGCACCGCCATGGCGGCGTCAATGATTGCATGTCAGCTGACGATGCACCTTGTTTAATTGTCTGCAGCTGCATGATGACGGTTGTGTGCGTGATTGCGTGACTCCACACTTCATGCTCTATTCCATGTGTGTCCATACCATGCCCATCGGTGTGCCACTAATGTCCGTCACTTTTGGGTCATGTCACATGTCTTGTTGGCAGTGATGTTGAGGTGAGACAAAGTGCATTGCACATGTTGCAACACATCATGTAGCTAGTGGGTGCACATTGCTACGTAAATCCATGTTGTTGTGACAATCAGAGATGTCACACATATGCTCATTGAACACTGCCTATTACATGTTGGATAGAGTGCGGTGATATGTGAGTGAGTTGCACAGACATGCGTTGTATGTCAATTGACTTCCATTCCATTTACTCCCACACAGGAGGGCTCCAAATGTCCATCGCCCATACACTGTGCTGGAGGATATGGTGGACGAGGAGGTGATCAGAAAATTCAGGCTTGATCGACGTCGATTGCTGGAGCTTGTGAACCAATTGTCTCCTCACCTGCAGCCGCGAAGGACCTATCCAGGCTCCATTTCACCCACCCAAAAGGTGATGGCGGCACTCCATTTTTTTGCAACAGGCACATTTCAGTACACTGTCGGACATGCCGGGGGAATGTCACAGGCCATGTTCAGCACGGTACTTCGGGATGTACTGACAGCCATGATGCTGTACAAGAATGACTACATACATTTTCCACAGGCGGCAGAGTTGGCAGCGGTCAAAGCAGACTTCTATGCACTGGGTCGCATACCACACGTTGTGGGTTCCATTGATGGCACGCATATTGCGATCATTCCACCACGGGCACGTGAGCAGGTGTTTAGGAATCGGAAGCACTTCCACTCCCTAAACGTGCAGGTGGTGTGCCAGGCCGACAACATAATCTCACATGTGTGTGCAAGATTTCCTGGCTCTGCACATGACGCCCACATCATGCGGAGCAGCATTGTCCCCCAACTGATGGCAAATCTGCGTCCGGCATAAGCCTGGCTTGTTGGTGAGTATGCTGTGGTGACAGGAGTGATATCTGTGTGGCTTTGTGTGGCCACATGTTCAGGTAGTGATGTTTCTCTCTCTCTCTAATTTCCACAAACACAGGCGACTCGGCTTACCCAAACAGGCCTTGGCTTCTAAGTCCAATACGCAATCCCACTACAGCAGGAGAAATGCGATACAATGATGCCCATGGTAGGACACGTCGAGTGGTGGAACGAACATTTGGCCTGCTTAAGTCTAGGTTTCGGTGCCTGGATAAGACTGGAGGGGCCCTGCCTTACGCACCAGGCAAAGTATGCAAGATTGTGATTGCCTGCTGCATGCTCCACAACCTGGCTGTGCGCAATAACATTGAACTGATCTTGGACCCAGATGAACAGCAAGTTCCTCGCCCTCCCGACCCACCCATGTCGACTGATGAGGATAGTGGTGAGGAGGAAGGTGTGGACCAGAGGCGCCAGCTCATTGAACGCTACTTCCCTTGATTGTGAGTGTGCCCCTCTCGTGCTGCTTGTGTATGCCCTGTGTAGGTTTGCTGCTCTTGTGTCATTGTGTTGGGCATCATCTATGTGTTTTGTTATGTGATGTATGCATGTGTGTGTGTCTCTTCATTTATGAGTACATGCACTTCTCCATGATGTGTGTAGTGTCATCCATTCGTGTAGTGATGTGTGTGTTTTGTTGAAAGTTGCACTGCAGTGAGTTGAGATGAGTGTGATGGTGTTTCCTAACGTGTGTTTGCATTTTCTATGTTTCCCTAGGTAACTCCCTTGCGGCATGATTCTGTACCACTTGGATCCCTGAACCTGGTTACGTCTGTTTCTGATGCAATCATGTGAATAAACATGGAGGCAACACATCATTGAGTGAGTAAGTGTTATTTATTTACAGATTGTGCATAGGTGTAGGTGCATATTTACAAATGAGTGAAGGGGTGGGGGAGTGAGAGTCCAAGGTAATGGCAGATGAGATGTCCGTGCAGACACCACATAGGGTGGTGTGTGCCTAGTGCAGCAGGCCTGTGCCAGGTGGGACCGGATAGTTGGCAGGGTGGATGGCAGGCTCAGGTACTCAAAAGAGTCATTGTCGGCTCCTCTTGGAGCGTGTGGCAGGAGCTTCGAACCTGCTCTCGCCCACTTCCAGCCTCGGACGGCCCCTCCGTCTTTGTGTCGGGACGGAGTCAGCTGGGGGCGCTGGCTGATCAGGTGGCACATCCGCCGATAGGGGCACAGGTGGCGGTGGTGGTGTTGTTGGCGGTGGCATTGTTTGAGGGGGGGTGTGGTGGGTGGTGTTGGCGGATATCCTCGTGCTAAAAATGTCCACGAGTTGGCCAAGCCGCCTCTCGATGGCCCCCAACATCGCTGTGTTGTCCACAAAGTCCTGGTGGGCCCGGTTTGCATGTGCCTGGCCACGTAGATAGTTCGCCTCCACCCTGACTAGTGCTTCAAGACACTGTTGCACAGCATTGGGTGTAGTGTCATCATGCCTTCTTTCTGCTGTGCTCCTGCCTGCAGGATCTGGCCTTGCATTTATGGTTTGCCTCACTCTCTCCCTGCGTGGCTGGGATGGCGCTGCCCCAGCGTTGGCCGGTGGGTTGGGCAGGGTGGCAGGGGCAGAAGTGGTGGTAGTAGTGGTGGTGGAGGTGGTGCTGGAGGTAGATGTGCAGGTCACAGTAGCCGGTGTTGTGGTGATGCCAGAGGCCGTAGTTGTTGTTGGTGCAGGTGTGACCTGCGAGCCAGAGGTCCCAGGCTGGCTGCTTGAGCCGGCACCATCCTCAGCCCTGGAGGTGGCTGCCCAATCGTCCCCGGAAAGTTCAGAGTGTGGGGATGCTGGAGGCCTGGTGTTAATTGCAGCTGTCAGATTTGGATCCCCTGCAAAACAAAAATGTGAGGATGAGTCATGTTGCCTAAACGTGTACATTTATTTATATTTGACATTCAGTCGGCAATGGCACACACCCCACCCACCACCACCACCCTCTCTATGGACATGGGGGCCTGTGGGGAGTTGGACTAGTGACCCCTCACACACCCCACCCACCACCACCACCCTCTCTATGGTCATGGGGGCCTGTTGGGAGTTGGACTAGTGACCCCTCACACACCCCACCCACCACCACCACCCTCTCTATGGACATGGGGGCCTGTGAGGAGTTGTAGTTCCGTCCCCTCACACACCCCACCCACCACCACCACCCTCTCTATGGTCATGGGGGCCTGTGGGGAGTTGTAGTTCTGTCCCCTCACACACCACACCCACCACCACCACCCTCTCTATGGTCATGGGGGCCTGTTGGGAGTTGGACTAGTGACCCCTCACACACCCCACCCACCACCACCACCCTCTTTATGGACATGGGGGCCTGTGGGGAGTTGGACTAGTGACCCCTCACACACCTCACCCACCACCACCACCCTCTCTATGGTCATGGGGGCCTGTTGGGAGTTGGACTAGTGACCCCTCACACACCCCACCCACCACCACCACCACCCTCTCTATGGACATGGGGGCCTGTTGGGAGTTGTAGTTCCGTCCCCTCACACACCCCACACACCACCACCACCCTCTCTATGGACATGGGGGCCTGTGGGGAGTTGTAGTTCCGTCCCCTCACACACCCCACCCACCACCACCACCCTCTCTATGGTCATGGGGGCCTGTTGGGAGTTGGACTGGTGACCCCTCACACACCCCACCCACCACCACCACCCTCTCTATGGACATGGGGGCCTGTTGGGAGTGGTTTAGACGTTGGTGAGTATGTGGACTGCATGCATGGCTGGGGTCTGGGAGATGTGTCTTCAGAGTTGTGTGAGGCACACCGTGTTGTTGTGTTTGTGGTGCTTGGTTGGTACTTACCAGCCTCTTCTCCGTCATCAAGGCCATCAAGGGTCTCAGGGTGCAGGATGGTCAGCACCTTCTCCTCCCACTCGGTGTACGGTAGGGGCTCCGGGGGGGTTCCACCGCCTGTGTGGTTGGCCCGGAGGAAGTTCTTGGCTCTGATGGACTTCACCCGGGTCTTGAGGTCGTGCCACCGCCTCTGGATTTCCTGCTTCGTCCTCGGGACGGTCCCGGAGGCATTGACCCTGGTGACGATCCGGTCCCACAGGCTGTTCTTCCTAGCTATGCTGGTCTGCTGCACTAGGGATCCAAAGATGTGGGGTTCAACACGAATTATCTCATCGACCATTACCCTGAGCTCGGTGTCGGTGAATTTCGGATTTTTCTTGGGGGCCATGGTGCTCGGGGTGTGTGTTAGTGTGAATGAGGAGGTGCTGGTGTGTGGTGTTTGGGTAAGGTGTGGTGGGTCTTTGTGTACAGGGTGTGTTTGGGTGTGGGTTATGTGTATGATATATATTTTATGCTGTTGGCTAAGTAGTGTCTCCTGCTAGCAGCTATGCTGTGATGCAGAGGATTTCTGGAGTGGGTGGGAGTTAATTTATAGTCGGTGTGTTGGCCCTGTGTGAATGTTGATTGGCAGTCAGGTGATAGGTGGGTGTGTTGGCAGGTGTGGTTTATGCAGTTCTTGGGGGTGGGTCATTGTGTCTTGTGTTTGGTTTAGATGTGTCAGGTGTGTGGTCGTTCATTTTCCTGTGTTTGGTGATGAATTCTGTCGCTATGTATGCCATTGGTTTGACTGTAGGGATGTTGGACTTCCGCTGTGGTGCACGGTTTCTCCTAGCATTGGTACCGCCGCGGACGTGGATCGCGGTGGCTACCGGGGTACTTGCGGAGTTATCCTAATTGCGGACACGGACACTACGCAGGTATCGCGGGGGAGGTTGTTGTTCTCCTGGTCATGTGCGTACGCGGCGGTCGGTGTTTTTTAGGTTCCGTTCGCCTGCCGCGCCCTCAGGTGTACTTCGACCGCCGCGGACGGAGATTGTTGTGCTCCGTCCGCCGCGATCGGCGTTTCTGTCACATTTGATCCTAATCGCTATTGCGGTTTTTCCGCGGGCAGGTCCGGAGTAGCTTGCCACCTTCTTCGGCGGACGGAACACGTTTCCGTCCGCGATCCTAATCGACCCCTATGTGTGGTGTCTGTGGGCAGGTGTGTGCAGACATAGCAGTCAGATATGTTCAAAATTGTCACATACAGTTTCAGCATTTCCACGCATTGGTTCCCTTCGTAGGTATCCCATAATCCTTCTTGGTCCCCTTTATTCACATCCGCCCCCACATTAGTAATGTTCATTGTCATATTTTGTTCATAGTCTCTTGGTGTTTTTGTTGGCTCAGTTCCATCACTACCATCCCCCACCCTTCCATTAAGATGTGGTATTTCAAGCTCAGCAGAATACACTATTATTATTGCTGTTACTATATTCGCTGGAACTGGTAACAATATTGCAAGAATCACCGCTCTCCAGTTACATGTGTGTCTTTCAGTGGACTGCATGACTCTGTACAAACCTTTCCCTTCCCTATGCTATGCAATCTTCTTGTGAATAGGCCCTAAATTTATTCTTGGTCCACTCAGGCTTGTGAATAGGCCCTAAATGTATTCTTGGTCCACTCGGGCTTGTGAATAGGCCCTAAGTTAATTTTGCTCATGTTCCATTCCTAATGTGCAGAAATTCTCTTAGGACTAATCCTGTTGTCCAATTGTACCGGGCACTGATGAATTACATCTTGTTTCTTCTCATCATCTGTGGATATGAATACGCAAATTGAAATATTTTTGTTCCTATATGTCTTGACATATTTTTGGTATTTGGTTAGAACATGTGGGTACCGAAACGTCAAAACACTTAATTAGAAGTGTTGTCAGGGAGAATCAGGTCGATCGTGAAGTAATTGGCATGGCAGAAATCGTACATGCAGGTGGTGCCGATTTATCAAATCTCTTCTGGTGTTTCCCCTGTAAATAGTGAATTGCTCGTGGATTTGCTCATGCTCTAGCTGTTGTTTAACAGGTATGCGTGACCGTCAGTGGCGTAACGAAACTTGAGGGGGCCTCCCTGCAAACTACATGGAGGGGGCCCCCCTTCCATTCTCCGTGCCAGTCTAGAGCTCTCAGGCCAGCGACCCGCCATACTGAAGGGGATGCGGGGCTATTGTTATGCCACTGTCACCAATACAGCCTCTATAAGTAACACTGGATGGTGGAGTTAAAGGTTGGGCTTAGTCTGCCAGCAGGCTATCATAGGTGGTGGTTCATTCATTACAGGGTCCCTGCCATCAGTAGTCCGGGGATGTTTGCCCATTTTTAGGTGGGTTTCCTGATGCAGACTCCTGTCATGATATACAACACCGGGCCCACTCATCGTTCAGGTTTGACAAAAGTGTATCCACTTCTCCTTCTCATTTCTGTTTTAAAACATTAGACAATGCGACAATGCAGTATTTCAAAAGCAGATGTAACTAAAAAAAGCACATTTTGATAATACATTTTTATTAGTAGACAATAGCAATCTTAAGAGGCATTGTATAGCTTCATGCACACTTTGACCCCAATTCCATCACCGTCTCTCTCTCTCTCTCTCTCTCTCAGTCAGTCAGTCTCTCTCTTTCAGTCAGTCGGTCAGTCTCTCTCTCTCAGTCAGTCAGTCTATCTCTCTGTTATTCAGTCTCTCTCAGTCAGTCAGTCTGTCAGTCAGTCTCTCTCTCTCTGTCAGTTTGTCAGTCAGTCGGTCTCTCTCTCTCTGTCAGTCTCTCTTAGTCAATCCCTCTCTCTCTCAGTCTCTCTGTCTGTCTCTCTCTCTCTGTCAGTCTCTCTCCCTGTCAGTTCTTCTGTCTATCAGTCTCTCTCTCTCTTTCAGTCTCTCTATCTCTCTCTTTCTGTCAGTCTCTCTATCTCTCTCTTTCTGTCAGTCTCTCTCAGTCTGTCAGTCTCAGTCGGTCAGTCTCTCAGTCAGTCTTTCTCTTTCTGTCAGTCAGTCTCTCCCTTTCTGTCAGTCAGTCTCTCACAGTCTCTCTCTGCAGTTTCTCTCAGTAAGTCAGTCTCTCTCTCTCAGTCAGCCAGTCTCCCTCTCTCAGTCAGCCAGTCTCTCTCTCTCTCTCTCTGTCAGTCAGTCTCTATCTATGTCAGTCAGTCTCTCTCTCTGACAGAGTCCCAGTCTCTCTCTCGGTCAGTCTCTCTCTCAGTCAGTCTCTCTCTCTCAGTCTCTCTCTCAATCAGTCTCTCTCAGTCAGTCAGTCTCTCTCAGTCAGTCAGTCTCTCTCTTAGGCAGTCTCTCTCTCTGTTAGTCCCTCTCTCTGTCAGTCTCTCTCTCTGTCAGTCCCTCTCTCTGTCAGTCTCTCTCTCTGTCAGTCTCTCCCTCTCAGTATCCTGTCAGTCTCTCTCTCTCAGTCTCTCTCTCTCTCTGTCATTCAGTCTTCCAGGCAGTCTCTCTCTCTCTGTGTCAGTCTCTCTCAGTCAGTCATTCTCTCTCTCTCTCGCAGTCAGCCAGTCCCTCTCAGTCAGTCTCTCTCTCTCAGTCTCTCTCTCTCTCTGTCATTCAGTCTTCCAGGCAGTCTCTCTCTCTCTGTGTCAGTCTCTCTCAGTCAGTCATTCTCTCTCTCTCTCGCAGTCAGCCAGTCCCTCTCAGTCAGTCTCTCTCTCTCTTAGTCAGTGACTCTCTCTGTCAGTCTCTCTCTCTGTAAGTCAGTCTCTCTCTCACTGTAAGTCAGTCTCTCTCTGTGAGTCTCTCTCTCCCAGTCAGTCTCTCTCTGTCAGTCAGTCTCTCTCTCTCTCTGTCAGTCTCTCTGTCTCTCTCTCAGTCAGTCAGTCTCTCTCGCAGTCAATCAGTCTATCTCTCTTAGTCAGTCAGTCTCTGCCTCTCTCTCTCAGTCTCTCTCTCTGTCAGTCAATCTCTCTCTCTCTGTCAGTTAGTATCTCTCTAGCTCAGCCAGTCAGTCTCTGTCAGTCAGCCAGTCTCTCTCTCTGTCAGTCTCACTCTCAATCAGTCTCTCTCTGTCAGTCAGTCAGTCAGTCACTCTCTCTCTCTCTTTCTCTC
This sequence comes from Lissotriton vulgaris, assembly GCF_964263255.1. Classification (NCBI taxonomy): domain Eukaryota; kingdom Metazoa; phylum Chordata; class Amphibia; order Caudata; family Salamandridae; genus Lissotriton; species Lissotriton vulgaris. The sequence goes on from NC_141695.1 coordinate 843,247,181, forward strand.
AGTCAGTTTCTCAGCCAGTCAGACTCTCGGTCAGTCAGTATTCAGTCTCTGAGTCAGCCAGTCAGTCTGTACTCTCTCTCCACTCTCTCTCTCTCCATTCTCTCTCTCAACTCTGTCCACTCTATCTCCACTGTCTCTCTCTCTACTCTCTCTCTCTCCACTGTCTCTCTTCACTTTCTCTCTCTCTACTGTCTCTCTCTCTCTCCACTCTCTCTCCACTGTCTCCCTCCACTCTCTCCACTCTCTCCCCACTCTCTCTCTCCGCCCTCTCTCCCTTCTCGCTCTTTCTACTCTCTCTCCACTGTCTCTCTCTCTCCACTGTCTCTCTCCACTCTCTCTCCACTCTCTCCACTCTCTCTCTCTCTCTCTCTCTCTCTCTCTCTCCACTCTCTCTCTCCACTCTCTCTCCACTCTATCTCTCCACTCTCTCTCTCTCCACTCTCTCTCGCTCACTCTCTCCACTCTCTCCACGCTCTCTCCACTCTCTCTCTCTCCACTGTCTCTCTCCACTCTCTCTCCACTCTCTTTCTCTCTCTCTCCACTCTGTCTCTTTCTCTCTCTCCACTCTCTCTCCACTCTCTCTCTACTCTCTCCACTCTCTCTCTCTACTCTCTCTCCACTCTCTCTCTCCACTCTCTCTCCACTGTCTCTCTCTCTCTCCGCTCTCTCCGCTCTCTCCACTCTCTCTCCACTCTCTCTCCACTGTCTCCCTCCACTCTCTCTACTCTCTCTCCACTGTGTCTCTCTCCAGTCTCTCTCTACTCTCTCTTCTCTCTCTCTCTCTCTCTCCACTCTCTCTCTCTACACTCTCCCCACTGTCTCTCCACCTGCAACATTTTATTTTATTACATCTAGATTTATAATAAATATCCTAAATGAATTTACATTTATATTTTATATTTCAATATTTTCATTTTTTTTAAATTAAAAATAAGCTTTAATAATTTCCCTATACTTCCTCATAGGGAGATCTCCACTACAGTGGTGGAAATCACTGCCAACGAGTGAAAAGTTACTAGTAGTTATTTTAGTCTCATAAATCCTATTGAAGGAAAGTCCACTAGTGGGTGGAAACATGTAAGTTTACACTTAGGTGTAAATCTACAGTAGGAAATGCTGGACGGCAAAAAGGTTTAGATTTACACCTAGGTGCAGGGGTTTGCATGAGTAAATGCAAGGCTCGAGTCGGGGTACCACACGTGTGGACGGCGTCCCCCCACTTATTTTACATGGATCTCGATAACTGGAGCAAATTGAGCCACACATTCACTCTTTGGCCTCTCTGGGGCGAGATCGGAGCTCATTCAGAATGCTGCTCATGCGCTGGCTTCTCTGATGCAATCGCATCTAAGCGGTGAGCGAGGGGAGGCAATGAGTCTGATGGTGCAAGCCACCTTTCGTGACGTCACTTCCTGTCGTGACGACAGCACCCCCCACTTCTTTTTTTAGGACTTGTGCCCTGAGTAAATGTACATGTGTAAACTTACCTTTGCGAAGAGGCCCCAATGATTTTCACAGCCGCGTGCCTAATTGTCTTAATTGCTCCAACTGCTTCATCGAACCCTACTTAATGGAGATAATTGCTTTGGCTTTTGTGTAGTGAGAGGTTTATGGAATGAAGTAGGCATCTTAAGTTATAGCACTTTGACTGTACCTTTTCAAATGCATTCTGGGCACGGAGTTAAGGGGATTTCATGTGAAAATGTAGGCTAAAAAAGATAAGCTGCGAGACAGTGAACAAATATTAGTGCTGGCCAAGGAGTGTAAACCTTTCCATCAACTACCTGAGGGGGATTGACGTACACATGAGGGCAGTGCCCAGAGCTGGCACTGCTGGGCATTGGTGCACAGTGTGATATAGGTGGCATCACTGTACAGGAACTGGCACTGGGCAGGAGTGTAGCAAACATGGGCAGTGTGAGCAGCTGGCACTGGTGGTGTAAGAGGCTGTCACTGGTGGCAGAGTGTGAGTCTGGCACAAGTGGGTAGTGATTGAAGCTGGCACTGGTGGGTAGTCGGAGGAGCTCAGCTGCCACAGGTGGCAGTGTGAGAGGCTGGCACTGGTGGCAGAGTTAGGAGCTGTCAATGGCAGGAGTGTGGGAGGCTGGCACTGGTGGGTAGTGGCTAAAGCTGGCACTGGTGGCAGTGTGAGAGGCTGGCACTGGTGGCAGTGTGAGAGGCTGGCACTGGTGGCAGAGTGAGCAGCAGGCAATGGTGGGAGTGTGAGAGGCTGGCACTGGTGCAGAGTGAGCAGCTGGCACTGGTGGCAGTGTGAGAGGCTGGCACTGGTGGCAGACTGAGCGGCAGGCACTGGTGGCAGTGCGAGAGGCTGGCACTGGTGGCAGAGTGAGAGGGTGGTACTGGTGGGAGTGTGAGAGGCTGGCACTGGTGCATAGTGAGTGAATGGCACTGGTGGGAGTGGGAGGGTCTGACACTGGTGGCAGTATGAGAGACTGACACTGGTGGCAGAGTAAGAGGCTGGCACTGGTGGCAGAGTGAGAGGTCGGCACTGGTGGCAGAGTGAGGGGCAGGCACTTGTGGCAGAGTGAGCGGCAGGCACTGGTGGCAGTGTGAGAGGCTGGCACTGGTGGCAGAGTGAAAGGCTGGCACTGGTGGCAGAGTGAGAGGCTGGCACTGGTGGCAGAGTGAGCAGCAGGCACTGGTGGCAGTGTGAGAGGCTGGCACTGGTGGCAGTGTGAGAGGCTGGCACCGGTGGCAGTGTGAGAGGCTGGCACTGGTGGCAGAGTGAGAGGCTGGCACTGGTGGCAGAGTGAGCAGCAAGGCTGGCAGAGTGAGAGGCTGGCACTGGTGGCAGAATGAGCGGCAGGCACTGGTGGCAGTGTGAGAGGCTGGCACTGGTGGCAGGGTGAGAGGCTGGCACTGGTGGCAGAGTGAGAGGCTGGCACTGGTGGCAGAGTGAGTGGCTGGCACTGGTGGGAAGTGGGAGGAGCTGGCACTGGTGACAGTGTGAGACTGGCACTTGTGGGAAGAGGGGGTAGCTGATACTTCTCAGAGGAGCAGAGCCCTATGGGGAATGCTGTCTCTGGGGGCCCCACCCCCACCCTTGTCCCAACCTGGCTCTGACTGAACAGAAACAATGTAAGTTGAAACATAGTTTCTCTTCAGTCAGCGGGAGGGGCTCAGAGCAGGCTGCAGACAGGCTGCACCTGCCTCAAAGGGAGAGAGGCTTGCTTCACTGAAGAGCTGAGGGGCCGGGCCCCCTTCATTTACTGAAACCTGGAGGCCACCCCGCATCGCAGGGGCTCCAGGGGAGTTTGTTACGCCCCTGTTGACCGGGGCATTACGCTCTTTATTTACATCGGGTTCGGGTCTTACAGATTTACAGATACGTCCTCCCACCATGCATCTTCTGTGCCTCTTGGTGCCCTCGTGTCTTCTCTCATGCATGCCTACTTCTTTTAGTACGCAATGACGGCCATTTACCATCAGTGTATTGTAGAGTCAGTCTTCGTTTTTCTTAGAGCTCTCACCAATTCGCTCTCTGGATGCTGCTCTGGCTTTCTTTCCGCGGCTCTCTGGTTCCGTATTGGTCACGTGGTATAGGTTGCATGCGGCTTTTTATTGGTGCTTTGTGTTGATGTCGGTACATTGACGTGATGTCTCCTAGAAGTGCCTGACTTCCGTTTACTTTTTGATCGTGTGAAACCGTATGTTTAGCCAACTAGAAATCCCATTTCTAACATTGGAGGCAGCGGTGGGATTGGCCGGCCAGCTGTTTCTGGAATGGGGTGCTTCCGGGTCGCCGTGGGCAGAGCGGTGCGCACTAAAAGAAGTAGGCATGCATGAGAGAAGGCACGAGGGCACCAAGAGGCACAGAAGATGCATGGTGGGAGGACGTATCGGTTACTCCGTGAGACCCAAACCCGATGTAAATAAAGAGCATAATGCCCCGGTCACACATACCTGTTAAACAACAGCTAGAGCATGAGCAGATCCACGAGCAATTCACTATTTACAGGGGAAACACCAGAAGAGATTTGATAAATCAGCGCCACCTGCATGTACAAATTCTGCCATGCCAATTACTGCACGCTCGACCTGATTCTCCCTGACAACACTTCTAATTAAGTATTTTGACGTTTTGGCACCCACATATTCTAACCAAATACTAAAAATACGTCAACAAATCTAGGGACAAAAATATTTCAATTTGCATATTCACACCCACAGATAATGAGAAGAAACAAAATGTAATTCTTCAGTGCCCGGTACAATTGGACAACAGGATCAGTCCTAAGAGAATTTCTGCACATTAGGTATGGAACATGAGCAAAATTGAGGTTATGCTTAATAATAACACAACATTTAGATTTAGAGAATATAACTTTTCCCCTCATCTCTTTTCTCTATGATTCTTAGATCACAAAGTCCTACACGTAAAATCCCAGCCATGAGGAAGACCTTCCTAGAATCCTCCAGGTCCCCCGCATGAAGGTCAAAACGCGTCGGCACCCCCACAAATTCACTGTTCTATCTCACATGACTCAGAGTATTACCAAACAAAATTGTGACTGAAAAATTGATTTATGAGTTTAGCAAACTTAAGATGGTCTAAACATTAGGAAATTGTTGGAAATGTACTCTCATCACAGTATTGTTTTTTAAGACCATCCATTGAAAGACTATCGAGGATAAACTGTGTTTAGTCTATCCCGATATATATATAACTGAGTAGGACGTTTAAGATTTATGATTTCTGCACAAGAATGAATATGCATGTCTAACTCTCATGTAAAGTATTTTTTGTGGGAGAGTATGTAAAAAATTACGTGAAAATAAGCACTGTGATAAAGATTTGTATATTGGATTTTTGAATTAAGTATAACTTGTCCTAAGGAATGTAATAATATCAAGTAAATCATATCCTGAAAGGAGTATGCAGATGTGATCGCTTATTGGTTATTGTTGCACTAGCAGAGAGATATGTTGATGTCTATCTACACAAGTTTATAAGTTGTGAAAAGAAATGCATTTCATATATTAAAATTTGACGTACGTACAATAATTAGGCCTAGGTCTGGAGCAAAATATTGAATTCATGGTCCCAGAGGTATTCTCATTTGCCTTACACCATGATGTTGTGGAGTGTCCAAGGCTCCCCCTCAGTAGACCACAGAACTGAGGGAGTTTGTTGTATGCGGCTCCATCCATTGGTGCTTCCTCTTTTGGGACAGCAAATTTTTCTAGCTTGGTTTGGTGCACGCCCTTTGGCCCCTCATGGCCAATATGTGTTGTTGGTAGTCACTGACGCTCCCAGAAATAGTGGGGGAGAGGTGAGGAGCAGGGTCATGGGAGTACCCACTGCCACCTGCCAATGGGTCTGTAAAAGCACTCCATGCAGCCTGTGGGGTTTCTTACAATGTGCACCCTGCACCAGCAATTCCTCCCAAGATCAAAATGTCCGTGGTGCACCCTGGTGGTCCGTCTGTTCCTCCAGCTTCCATTGACTGAGCGTCGAGTAATCCCCTCACTGTCCTCCCCCCAAAGGCCAGTTCGGCCCAGCTTCAGTGGATCTCCCGCACTGCTGTCCGGGCCACCCCTGATGCGCCCTAGTCTCCTCTGCAATATGCACTTGGGGGAGCATTTGGGGGCCCTTAGGACTCCCCCGCAGCCTCGCAGGATACCTCAGAACTAGGGCTTCTCTATTAGTACAGCCACATGAGGGGCTCCCTCCTCTTTTCCTACCAGTCAGTCCTACACTTGGACCTGATGTGGTTATGCTGTGTGCATCCTCGGGGGATAATAGGCTGGGCTATTCATACAGCTCCTTCCAGTCACTGTGTTCCACTACAGAGATCGGGACCTAGCCCCCAAAGTGGCCAAATTGTTAAACGTCTCTTGGGGTTGAGGTATCTCTCATTGTTGATGGCCGATTGGAGCCTCACTACTGCACAGTGCTTCACCCCCACGGAGGCCCAGCTACTCCCCGTGTGGGCAACAAAGCCCTGAAGTCGGTCGGCTCAGAGTGCATGTCCCCCAAGCGGGGACAGCCCCAGATGCATGTGGTGCTCCAGTGGCTCAGATACTTACCACTGCTCACTTCCTCCAGGCCAGGTGGAGTACTGCAACCCAGGCCAAGCCAAGCACCCACACCATCACAAACGGCCCACCTCTCACCGTCATGGTCTTGGGCCTCACCCGGTCATCTGTATGTTCCTCAGAGGAGGCTCTTGGCACAGTCAGGGTCGCAGATCCAGTGACGCTGGGCAGTCGCTAGCTCTCTGTACTTTCTTCATCGCCCCCACTCAGATATTGCTCTGCAGTTACAGACCGCAAAACACTCAAGGCCGGAGCCCCGCCTTGCTGTATAGGCCGCAGCTAATAGATCCATCACCAGGCGCTGATCATTGGTCAGAAAGGGTTAGTCGGTATCCCCTAAACGTTGTGATAGGCAGGGTTACGATCAATCGGCGCTAGGGACAGATATTTAAGGAGGGTTTTGGGGGATTAGGCAGTTGTTCAGTGGAGCCGCTCAAGTAAGCAGCCATTCTGCGGTCGGCCACACTCCTTTCCTTTAAAGTTTACTTATTCAGTTTACTGTCTGAAATTCCTGGTGTCTGATTTCTAGATGTGGGTTTTTCAGTCCATTAACACTGTAGATTCATTTATGATCCTGACTTTTAGTGAAAAGTTTCTGTGATTTGTTTCTGCGTTTGCGTATTTCTGCCATGCTCTCATGATAGATTACAGACAGAGTTGCTTATAAGTTATTTGATTAGCTTCTGAAATGTTTCTCAAAAAGCACCAATGAAGTGTTTAGAATGTGTGTGTAGATTCATACTGCCAGCTAGAAGCCACTGCTGCATTCTCCCAACATGCTGTTAACATAAGCATCAAATTTGCATTCCACTATACTTATGATCCATCATTGTTATTGTAAATGTAGCCTGTTAGATTTTCCTCCATACATTTGCTTTATATAGGAGGTGAAACACTGCTAGTTGGGGGTTGAGGCCTCTATTCTGAGTGTAATTTTAAAGGGGTTACAGTAGTTAAAATGTGACAGGTGAACTAAGGTCTAGTAGTCAATTACAGTACTACTGCCTGCTGGTATGTGGGTAATTAGTGGTGGTTGGTCTTTGTCGACCCCGCCATTCAGGGTCTTTATCCGCATGTTATTGGAGAATTGGTGGCAATACGTCTTGACATTAGATTCTGATTTCTCGTGAGGGTTTGCTGTTTGCTCTATGAAGTTATTGGAGTTAAAATCACCTGCATTATAGAGCATGCCAAGTGATTCATGGAAACTGAGAGCTCCGTTTCTTTAAAAATATCTCCAACTTGTAATTTACGAGTGTCAGGACAGGTTGTAGCTAAATGCCGATGACAAGTGTATGATTTACCAGCAGTTGCTGCCTCTCATGTTAATTTCATTTGCCAGCAGGTGCTGCAGAGGAGCTGATATTTAGTTTTGCAGTCCAATGAATTGTTGATCATGACTCACAACCCACCATGTGGGCAGCTCCTGAAGTTATATGTAGATTTTCGATTGTTGAACCCCAGTTAAATATTATTCCAGGTCTTCAAGTGATAGATGACTTGGGGCCTCATTATGATGTCGGTCGGAGTTGCCTCCGACTGGCACCATTACGGTGGAGGAACAGCCCTACCATTGGCGGGCGGTTCGACACACCGAATTACGATACAACTGCACATAGTGCAGTTAGAAACTCCCATTTCTCAATGGGAGCTTGTGCGGAGTGCGGAAACCGCCCACAACACAAGCGCCCATTGAGAAATGGGAGTTTGTGAACATCCCTGCACCACGTGGCATGCACATCAGGGTGCCTGGAACACGGTGCATGGTGTTCAGGGGGCACCATAGGTGTCCCCCAGGCCCAGATGCGAAGCACCAGGAGGCAAGGGGGCCTTGCTAGGGGCCCACAATGTCACTTAAACAACCTTTCCATATCGGAAAGGCCAACATGGAAAGGCTGTCGGAAACGGACATGGTAATACCGACGGTGGAAACCCTCCAATTAAGGGATTATGTAGAGCGTCAGACTGCCCAGAGCCTGTCGCAAAGAGTTGGTCGATCCCGCCAACTGCTGCCTCCGACCGCACGCATCCTAATGTGTTGGTGGAACCGAAGCAATAAATGCAGTTCAGACCGCAACTAACAGGCCATCGGTTGTGGTCTGAACTGCATCATAATTAGGCCCTTGTTTCTCAAACAGTTTGGTCAATTCATCCCCAACTACATAAAGATTTTTCCATAGTCCAGCAAATCCCCATGAAAGCAAACTGAGAGACTTTTCTGGTTTTGAGGGTTTCATTGTTTAGGTAAGAGCCAAAGGGTGGCTACACCCGACTATGTCAGCAAAGTCATTGTTAAGTATGATGACTAGGAACTTGCAATAGTGAATGAATCAGCCAATCTCCTTTCAGCTCGCTCTGTGTGTAATGTCTGCTAACTATTTGTAAGGATTGTAGTCTCTTATCCCCTTAAGTTTGCGGTTCTTCCTAACATTTCTCTTGTGTAATTTGAGTATGCTCGGTCTTGAGACAGACCCCTGATTTTTATTCTCAGAAAAAATGTATATTTTAGCAGTGAAATCTTAGCCACCATGATCCTCTGTTCTTCCATCACTGTTGCCATAAATTCCTACAAAAGGGATTTTCTGCCCATGAAATATAAAATGTAAAATTGTAAAATGTAAAAAAACAGTATTTGTAAAGCTCAAACAATTGCCCGAGGGCGTCAAGGCGCTGGTGGCCGTCGGGAAGATTAAGCGAGCTGTTGCCAAGAGTCAGATGGTGGTGAGCTGACCTGCCATCGGTGATCGTGCTCCGGAGTCAGACGCCCTGGCCGCTGCACCACACCTCTTCCACATGTGTGTTACTTCTCTTCTGTCAGGCCCTTGGGGGTTGAGTAATTCAGTTCCGATTATGTCACTCAAATTATGTTTTTGATATGTAAACGTTTCTTAGAAGGTTAATGATCATTCCTCTATTTAGTATATCCTGCTGACCCTTGGAGTTGTACGTTGGCCGAAGATCGAGTTTACCCAGATGGAAAGAGCCCTAATAGTCTTGATGTCGATCCAAAGTGTTCATGTCAGATTCTGGCAGTTTGCCGGGTGAATACAATGGTGTCCTAAGATTCAAGGAGATTCCAGCCCACAAATTTGAGTATGTACTTTTGGAAGGAGGATAGTTACTAGTTGTTGGTTTGTTTCGTTCTTAGGGGCATATTGTCAAATAGTTATCGTTGAGTTAACAGCACTTTATCGCATCCAAAGTGGCGATAAATATATCGCCCTATTCTCAAGCTGGTGTAAACAGCCCATATCAACAGCTAACCTGCGATAGCAGCCTCAAAAAACATCGACACAGATGACCCCTGCAACTATCGCTCATAAGATGCAAAGTATGCGTTCCCGTGCCAAAAGCCTCAACAACACCACAACGCAACATTCTCAACGACCAGCCAGATCGGCGATAAGAACCAGATAAATGGGGGTTAAGGCGCGTTAGCAGCAGGAAATTAACACCTGCTCTGACCTGGTGTAAAGTCGGACAACAGCCTGCACCAGAAAAGGGAGCCCAGCACAGAGCCATACCTGAAGGGCAACAGATGCTATGGAGCCAACCAACATGCAGCATGGACATCCAAGAGGGCCACAACACCCACCGCCACCACCCCCAGGACCCCCCTCCCTCCCGGGCAAAGACATGCTACATCAACTGCATGAAACATGTACCAAATATTCCGCCTGATGTCGCACAATCACATTTGGTGACATGCATGTATCTTTACAAAAACGAAAATGCATTCAAATACACCCAGAGCAGAAATGAAGACACATGGCTGCTCTCCTCAGGACAATCTGTAGGTCACAGCCTACAAGACAAAAATCCAGATGAGAATGTGTGACTTAAGCTCATCAAAGGACAGTGAGAGAGCGAAAGAGAGAGAGAGAGATACAGAGAGGGAGAAAGAGAGGGAGAGAGAGAAAGACGGACAAAGAGGGGGAGAGAGAGAAAGACGGACAGAGAGGGGGAGAGAGAGAAAGACAGACAGAGAGAGGGAGTTAGAGAAAGACAGACAGAGAGGGGGATAGGGAGAAAGATGGAAAGAGAGGGGAGAGAGACACAGATAACAGAAGAGATGGACAGGGAGAGAGAGTGCTGACACTGCTCACTCAGATCTTCCTACTCACGTGCTGAAACCGGGGTGTCTCCAACCACGTGCCGGTATGTAGTGCATATATATTTACAACAAGGGGTGGTGAGGGACAGAGTCTCTGAATTAAGCAGAAAGCTCTCACCCAGTCAAGAGATCAGGGCAGATCCAACACCGTTTTTTAGCTCACTGCACCATCCCAGTTTCAGAACCTGGCTGTATGCAAATTAGTCTGTTCCTGTCCCAGTGCATGATGGGAACAGGACAAACCAAACTACAAAAGCCAATTCTTACACTGGGAAGGAAACAAGCTCCCGGGGACCGGTTTCTGGCATTACAGCCGTCTTCGGCCCGGTTTGCTTGAATCCTGATGGTGCAATGAGCAAGGGTCTCACATCTGAGAATACCCTTCCACGCTTAGGGTGGACAAAAATATTTACAACAAGGGGTGGTGAGGGACAGAGTCTCTGAATTAAGCAGAAAGCTCTCACCCAGTCAAGAGATCAGGGCAGATCCAACACCGTTTTTTAGCTCACTGCACCATCCCAGTTTCAGAACCTGGCTGTATGCAAATTAGTCTGTTCCTGTCCCAGTGCATGATGGGAACAGGACAAACCAAACTACAAAAGCCAATTCTTACACTGGGAAGGAAACAAGCTCCCGGGGACCGGTTTCTGGCATTACAGCCGTCTTCGGCCCGGTTTGCTTGAATCCTGATGGTGCAATGAGCAAGGGTCTCACATCTGAGAATACCCTTCCACGCTTAGGGTGGACAAAAATATTTACAACAAGGGGTGGTGAGGGACAGAGTCTCTGAATTAAGCAGAAAGCTCTCACCCAGTCAAGAGATCAGGGCAGATCCAACACCGTTTTTTAGCTCACTGCACCATCCCAGTTTCAGAACCTGGCTGTATGCAAATTAGTCTGTTCCTGTCCCAGTGCATGATGGGAACAGGACAAACCAAACTACAAAAGCCAATTCTTACACTGGGAAGGAAACAAGCTCCCGGGGACCGGTTTCTGGCATTACAGCCGTCTTCGGCCCGGTTTGCTTGAATCCTGATGGTGCAATGAGCAAGGGTCTCACATCTGAGAATACCCTTCCACGCTTAGGGTGGACAAAAATATTTACAACAAGGGGTGGTGAGGGACAGAGTCTCTGAATTAAGCAGAAAGCTCTCACCCAGTCAAGAGATCAGGGCAGATCCAACACCGTTTTTTAGCTCACTGCACCATCCCAGTTTCAGAACCTGGCTGTATGCAAATTAGTCTGTTCCTGTCCCAGTGCATGATGGGAACAGGACAAACCAAACTACAAAAGCCAATTCTTACACTGGGAAGGAAACAAGCTCCCGGGGACCGGTTTCTGGCATTACAGCCGTCTTCGGCCCTGATCTTTGGACTGGGTAAGAGTGGTCTGCTCAATTCAGACACTCTGTTCATCACCACCCCCTTTTGTAAATCGGTTTTGGCCACTATAGGTGTGGCAGGGTATACTCAGACATGAGTCCCTTTCTCACTGCTCCATCAGGATTCAAGCAAGCCGGGCCGAAGAGGCTGAAATGCCAGAAACCGGTCCCCGGTAGCTTGTCTCCTTTCTGGTAAAGAATTGGCTTGGTAGTTTAGTCTGCCCTGTTCCCATGATGCACTGGGCCAGGGACAGACTGATTTGCATATAGCCAGGTTCTGAGCTGGGATGGGGCAGTGAGATAAATAACGGTGATGGATCAAGCCCTGATCTTTGGACTGGGTAAGAGTGGTCTGCTCAATTCAGACACTCTGTTCATCACCACCCCCTTTTGTAAATCGATTTTGGCCACTATAGGTGTGGCAGGGTATACTCAGACATGAGTCCCTTTCTCACTGCTCCATCAGGATTCAAGCAAGCCGGGCCGAAGAGGCTGAAATGCCAGAAACCGGTCCCCGGTAGCTTGTCTCCTTTCTGGTAAAGAATTGGCTTGGTAGTTTAGTCTGCCCTGTTCCCATGATGCACTGGGCCAGGGACAGACTGATTTGCATATAGCCAGGTTCTGAGCTGGGATGGGGCAGTGAGATAAATAACGGTGATGGATCAAGCCCTGATCTTTGGACTGGGTAAGAGTGGTCTGCTCAATTCAGACACTCTGTTCATCACCACCCCCTTTTGTAAATCGGTATGTAGTGCAGTTCACCAGGTCCCACATCTGAAACAGATCCGTCATCTGCAACAGAGTCCAGATACATGAATGGCAAAGTACGTACAATTGCACACATCATTGCCTGTCCGCCCATGCGCAACCATGCAGCTTCATCCCACCCCCTCCCGCCGCCCAACGGTGCATGCCCAAACCTGCGCACCCAGGCAGCTGCACCCCAGCCCCTCCTGCCGCCCAGTGGCACATGCCTGTCCCTGCGCACCGAGGCAACTGCACCCCAGCCCCTCCCTCTGCCCAGCGGTGCATGCCCACTCCTGCGCACCCAGGCAGCTGCACCCCAGCCCCTCCCGCCACCCAGCGGTGCATGCACGCCCCTCCCCACCCAGACAGGAGCACCCCAGCCCCTCCCGCCGCCCAGCAGTATATGCCTGCCCCTGCGCACCCAGGCAGCAGCACCCCAGCCCCTCCCACCACCCAGCGGTGCATGTCCGACCAAGGGCACCCAGGCAGCAGCACCCCAGACCCTCCCAGCACCCAGCGGTGCATACCCGCCCCTGCGTGTCGCAATGAGGGCCCACCATGTGCCGGTGCGAGCCCCAAACCCGGGGCCGGCGAACATGGCACCCTCCGCATCATGCAGCCCTGCTCCTCAGGGCACCAGGTCTCACATTTAATTCTGGGTCTTGATTTCGCCATGGCAGAGGACATAACAGTGCACCCGGCATCATCGCAGGCTGCACACCTGCTCAGCCCTTGAGATGCCACTAACTCTGTGATCCCGGAGGCAAGGCCACATGGCGGTAGGCCTGCGCTGCCCGCTGGCCCTGGCCTATACTGCGGTCCATCAGGGCACACAAATCCTGAGCAGTCCGGACCGCCGGGACGGGGCATCATCGCAGGCTGCACACCTGCTCAGCACTTAAGGTGCCCCTACCTCAGCGCACCGAAAGTCACCGTCCCGTGTTAATGTGCCTGTGCCAGCCGCAGTGTTTCCGGTGACACCAAGTCTGTGTGCCAAAAGTCATGGACCCTGTATGATATGGTATCGTGGTGCGGACGCCATCATGCTACCTCCGGCTGGGGGAAAGTGATGTTGCAGGACTCTAGGCCCTCATGCCTACATGAACACCACCCAGATAGTGAGAGGACATGGCATTGAGCACGTGCTCCCGGCCCTTTTTATTGGCAGGGTCACGTGTCCAGTGATGCATATGCTGGATGGATGTGGTGTGGGTGTACACCAGCCATGAGGGAGTGGATGTGGCATGCTGACAACTAGACCAGTGACCAGCAGATCACTACAGGGAAGACATGTAGCGTTGCTGCCCCCCCCTGTGAGCGTATGCGGAGTGGGCTACCCTGGCGTATGCCAGTCCAGCGTAAGGGTGTGAACAATGATCCTGGGGCTCTGGGCATGGTTTCGTAGTAGGCTTAACAACAAAGTAACTAATGCGTGTGTGACCGTTGTTGTGTCTGCGCCACCCGGACCGCATTCGGCAATGTGCCACCCTGTGACGGAAGTTCTACGATATGAGCCACATCGATGTAAGAGGAAACCACTGAGCCTACATTCATCCATACTTCCACACTTGAAAGACCATAGACATGACACATATGTGTGATTAGGAATGTTTAATGCACATTCAGTGGAGTGTTGCATCTGGAGCAGCACAGGGCCATTCAAAGCCCACATTACAATGTTGGCCTGTGGAGGGCCAGCCAGAGTCCTCCAGGGAATGACAAGTCCAAAGGAAGAGTTCAGTCTGCAGTCTGATTGCTGTGTCATTGGCAATCAAACGACCCATGGCAGTCTATGTCGAGGAACAAGGTGAGTGTTGCATAGTGCATCGGGGACAGTGGAAGGTGATGATGCAGAGGGCACGACCAAGCAGAAACCGGACATATGGCAGAGAAGAATGCTACTGCGTCCTTCGTACCACGAAGGAAGGTTCATCCGCATCTTCGTCCACTGCTGTTGCATGTGCCTCTCGTGTGGGTGTTGGTGTTCTGTCCCCTGCACTGTGTGGCAGTGACACCTCAGGGGCTGGAGGTGGAATGTCTGCCACACTGTGTGGCACTGACACTTCCTTCAGGGGGCGGAGATGTGGATGGAGTGGTAGCAGCAGCATGCATCAGTACCAGGCCTTGTGGCAGCAATGCCATGAGGATGGTCTTGAGGTCACTGAGGAACCCAGATACCATTCACTGGTGTGCAGCCGTGGCAGCCGCTATTTCTGCATTCACCTGCTCCATTGCCTCTGTTAGAAATGGGATCTCTGGTTGGCTAAGGCTTGCGCCAAAGCCAGACAGAGACCATCACTCTAGTCAGGGCAAGGGAGTTACACGCCAAAGATAACCCCTGCTCACCCCCTTGGTAGCTTGGCACGAGCAGTCAGGCTTATTCCGGAGGCAATGTGTAAAGTGTTTGCGCAACACACACACACAGCAGCAACACACTAGGAGCACCACAAAAGGAAAGTCACACAAGCTTGTATATAGAAATTGCCTTTGTATTATAATAAACACATTAGATCATAATCACCCAATGTACACTGTGCCAACGGGCACTAAGCAGTATTTACCGGGGACTATTTACACATGACAGGGCCAATGGGGCCACTGTCGAAACCATCACAAATCACCAATTGTAAATGTAGCACAAATATTAAATGTAGAGCACGACCAATCAATCAATCAATCAATCAATCAAAGACATTTATAGAGCGCACTACTTACCTGGAGGGTCTCAAGGCGCTTGGGGGGGGGGGGGGGTGCTGCTACTGCTCGAACAGCCAGGTCTTGAGCTTCTTCCTGAAGGAGAGGTGGTCCTGGGTCAGGCGCAGGTCGGGAGGGAGGGAGTTCCAGGTCCTGGCGGCCAGGTAGGAGAAGGACCTTCCTCCTGTTGTCGTTCTTCGGATGCGGGGGACGGCGGCGAGGGCGTGACTGGCTGATCGGAGATGGCGTTTGGGAGCATAGAAGTTGATGCGGTTGTTGAGGTAGCTCGGGCCTTGATCGTGTAGGGCTTTGTGTGCGTGGGTGAGGAGACGGAAGGTGATTCTTTTGTTGACGGGGAGCCAGTGCAGGTCTCTCAGATGTCCGGACATGTGGCTGTGTCGTGGGATGTCGAGGATGAGTCTGGCTGAGGCGTTCTGGATCCGCTGGAGTCTCTTCTGGAGCTTGGCGGTGGTTCCGGCGTAGAGGGCGTTGCCGTAGTCCAGTCGGCTGCTGACTAGGGCCTGGGTGACCGTTTTCCTGGTCTCGGTGGGGATCCACCGGAAGATCTTCCGTAGCATGCGCAGGATGTTGAAGCATGACGAGGACACGGCGTTGACTTGTCTGGTCATGGTGAGGGAGGAGTCCAAGATGAAGCCCAGGTTGCGTGCGTGGTCTGTCGGTTTGGGTGCGGTGCCCAGGGCGGGGGGCCACCAGGAGTCGTCCCAGGCGGAGGGCGAGGAACCCAGGATGAGGACTTCTGTCTTGTCTGAGTTCAGTTTCAGGCGGCTGGTCGTCATCCACTCGGCTACGTCTTTCATCCCTTCGTGAAGGTTGGCTCTGGCGGCGGCGGGGTCGTTGGTCAGGGAGAGGATCAGCTGGGTGTCGTCAGCGTAGGAGATGATGTTGAGGTTGTGTTGGCGTGCGATGGCCGCGAGGGGGCTCATGTAGACGTTGAAGAGGGTGGGGCTCAGCGAGGATCCTTGAGGGACGCCGCAGATGACTTCGGTGGCCTCTGACTTGTACGGTGGTAGACGGACTCTCTGTGTTCTTCCGTCGAGGAAGGAGATGATCCATTCCAGAGCCTTCTCCTGGATTCCGACGTTGCTGAGGCGCTTCACTAGGGTGCAGTGGCAGACAGTGTCGAATGCCGCGGAGAGGTCTAGGAGGATGAGGGCCGCTGTTTCTCTGTTGTCCATCAGGGCTCGGATGTCATCGGTGGCAGCGATGAGGGCGGTCTCGGTGCTGTGGTTGGCTCGGAAGCCAGACTGTGAGGGGTCGAGGGATCCATTCGTCTCGAGGAAGACAGCCAGCTGTTTGTTGACGGTCTTCTCGATGACTTTGGCTGAGAACGGGAGGAGCGAGATGGGGCGGTAATTCTTGAGTTCGGTGGGGTCCGCTGTAGGTTTCTTTAGTAGGGCGCTGAGTTCGGCGTGCTTCCAGCTGTCCGGGAAGGTGGCGGTGTCGAAGGAGGTGTTGATGATGTCCCGCAGGTAGGGTGCGATGACAGCATCGGCCTTGTTGAAGACGTGGTGAGGGCAGGGGTCGGTCGGAGATCCGGAGTGGATGGAGTTCATCATGCGGACGGTGTCTTCGGTGCTGATCGGAGTCCAGGCGCGGATGGTGGTGGTGGGGGGGGCGGTGGTTCGGTCGTGGCGTGCGTCGGTTGAGTGCTGAAGCTGTTGTGTATGTCCGCGATCTTGTTGTGGAAGTAGGAGGCGAGGGAATTGCAGAGGTCTTGCGATGGGGTGATGTCGTTGTTTCCGGCGTTGGGGTTGGAGAGCTCTTTCACGATGTTGAAGAGTTCCTTGCAATTGCGTGCGTTGTTGTCCAGCCGGTCCTTGAATGCAGTTTTCTTGGTGGCGCGGATCAGTTGGTGGTGTTTCCGGGTGGCAAGCTTGAGGGTGGTCATGTTGTACGGTGTTGGTTCCCTTCTCCAGGCTTTCTCGAGGGCTCGGCAGTTCTTCTTGGAGCTCTTGAGTTCGTCGGTGAACCATGGGGCCTTCTTGCTGCTGGGTCTGCTGGGCGGGGTCCTCAGTGGGGCGAGTTCATCCGCGCAGTTGCTGATCCACTTCGTGAGGTTGTCGGCGGCCTGGATAGGGTTCGCTGAGCTGGCGGGAAGGTGCTGGTTCAGGGAAGCGGCGAGCTGGTTGGCTGTGATCTTGTTCCAGCTTCTACGAGCAACCTGTTGCTGGTGGTGGATCGTCGTTTTTCTGAAGGTGAAGTGGACGCAGCTGTGGTCCGTCCAGTGGAGTCCAGTGGCGTGGCTGAAGGCGATGTCTTTGCTGGATGAGAAGACGGCGTCGAGTGTGTGTCCGGCGAGGTGGGTAGGGGTGGACACCAGCTGCTTGAGTCCGAGGTTGGCGAGGTTGTCGAGCAGGGTGATGGTGTTGCGGTCGTTGTTGTTCTCCAGGTGGAAGTTGAGGTCCCCCAGGAGGATGTAGTCAGCGGAGGGGAGGGCATGCGGGCTGACGAAGTCGGCGATGTCCTCGCTGAATTGTGTGCGTGGTCCCGGGGGTCGGTAGATCGGGGTGCCTCTGAGGGTGGTGTTCGGGTCGGTGCGGATCTGGAAGTGCAGGTGTTCGGCGGTTGTCAGAGTGTCGTCGGTGTTGGTCGTGATGTGGATGGTGTTCCTGTGGATGATGGCGATGCCTCCTCCCGTCTGTTTGACGCGGTCTCTTCGGGTGATCTTGTATCCCTCTGGGATGGCGATGGCGATGTCGGGTGCTGAGGAGTAACTACTGACGGAATATTGAACTCAGCATTATCCTGCACCATAAAACATAGGACACCTAAAACATGTCAGGCATTAATCACATTAGCATGGACCACAGTGTGCACTAACCTCCTAAGCATAAATACATTACACACGTGGTATCACTATTAGCATAAACCCAGTATGTGCCATATTAGAGCTCTGCGCCCTACCACATAGAACTGACCCCCAGGCCAACTAGCCTCCTCTGGGTTGCTAATGCCCTATGTCCAGCAAAGTCAGGGCTGGCTGCGAAGGCAGCAAAGCAAAGTGTGCAGATGCACAGCCTAAACGTGGTAGCTGCCCACTACTTGCTGGGCAGCTGTGCGGGCAAAAATGTGGGCACTGGCAAAATGGTGCTGGGCTCTGGGAACAACATAGCCCCCAAGTCCCACTCAGGGACTGCTAAAAATAAAATGCCCCCCTCGTTGCAGCTGCCCACTGCCAGGCAGGGCAGCTGTGAAATCAGCATGGGTACTCACGGTGCCCCACTCACTACCACTGGGGGGTGGGCACCGGCAATGTGCCCGACACACCCCGCGACCTGTGCACAACTGAGCCCCACTCACCAGGCTCTCTGTGGGTGGCTCCTGCAGGCTCTGGGCACCGGAAATGCGCTTTGAAAGGGGACCCACTAACCGGACTCTGGCCTGGTTCCTCCAGTCTCTGTGGATGCTGTGTGGCGCGTCCCCTTCAACTGTGGTGGGGGCAGGCACTGAGGATGTTCCTCAGGCCCCTCCGCCTCAATCACCTGAATGCTGTGGGATGCGGAGCTCTCCCTGAGACCAGGGGGCTTGGCCGACGACTCCCTTCACTGGACTTCCTCTGACGCACGTCCCAGTGCGGGGTGGGTTCTTGCCTGGGTCTAGAAGGGTGGTGCTTCTCTTCTGGTCTGTCCCAGCGCAGGGCTGTCACGTGGTGGGGGCAGGCACCGACAATGTGCCTCAGGCCCCCTCTGCCTCACTCCCAAACAGCTGCAGCACTTGTGGGCCTCTCCACGAGCACGGGAGCCCCGCTAGTCCACACGCTCACTTCCGGCTGGCTTCTGGGTAACACGCAGGCTTCCCTTTCCTCCTGGAAGCCCCGCCCCTAGACAATCACCACCTGGCCTGACTGCGGGTCCTTCTCTCAGGCAATGCGGGGTAGGCTCCCGCTTTAAGATAAAAGAAACTGCGGGGCAGGCATCCTCCAACGAGCACCGCAATGCAGGGTGGGCACCCACTTTAAGATAAAAGCAACTGCAGGGTGGGCACCCGCCAATGAGCACCGCAATATGGGGTGGGCACCCGCTTTAAGATAAAAGCAACTGCGGGGTGGGCACCCGTCAACAAGCAATGGGGGGTGGGCACCCGCTTTTAAAATCAATTCCCAAAGGCGGCAATAACACGGATGGGCTCCCGTATGGCCACTAAGCATCGAGGAATCCCACACACGGCAGCTTCACGCTGCAGGCCACCATTAGTCCTCTTGGGCAGAAATAGAGTGCTCACAAGAGCAAAAGACAAGCGCTATGCCAAAAAATAAGTAAAGCGCTTCTTCAGGGATAAAAAGTACAGTGTAGGCTCTTTAGGAAAAAGGGGGACCAATGGGCTGGGCCCAGGTAGGCCAGCTTTCAGGGCCCTCCAGCAAGGAGGCAGTCCCCAGTGGCAGTTCCTCCTGGAGACCTGAATATCCCGAAATCTCGGGAACAAGAACCTAGCCTTTGAAAAACGGATTGCACAAAACTCAATGGAGTTTTAAAAACAATGTCAGAAAGAAAAAGTTTTCTTTCTTAAGTCCCCTCACTCACCAGGGTTTCCCCACAATGACATGCTTCATCATAGGAGCCATATCAGCCCTAACTTGCCCCATGGTCTTGGAGAGTTGTTGGTATCTCCTGAATCTAGCAATGGGGAAGAAATGGGGAAGAAATGCGGAGGAAAAGCAAAGCTGTGTTAGTGGTTTAAATGGTAATCTCATGGATCAAGTTGCGTCGGCTTGAGCTGGTGCTTGCTGTTGGTGGAAAGAAAAACGGGCACTTACTTTGTTAAAAGATACTTGTAGGCAGAATCACTTAACTCGGAACTATGTAGTTTTGCCTATATACAATAGTCCACAGGGACATTTGATCGCGTGAATCAGATTTGAAGAGTTACAATCTGCATTGTGTTTTGTCATAATTGTGTCCCCTGTTTGGGGATGCTGGATGCTATTACTACAGATCACATTATTGCAGTGAATGCAATTCTGACACCTGCGTGTGCCTCTACAGTTCTCCATAAGCTCAACTGGTTTGGGTCTAAAGAACTTAACCTGTTTTGAACTGGTAGAAAATGTGGATACAAAAACTTGTCGGTGATCCTTTGCTTTAATTTTTGTCTCAAGTAAGTTGCTTCCTGTTCTGGTGTTTACCTTGTTAATAGCTTGATCCAAAAGTGTATCCGAGTATCCTTTAGACGAATATCTTTTCTTAATGATGCTGAAGTTTTCTATATTATGGTTTCATCAGAACATATCCTCTTGGCTCGCAGCATTTGAGAATAAGGAAGGTTATTAATGAGACTCTGTGAATGAAAGCTGGAATACAATAGAGCAGTGTTTTTATCCGTCGGTTTATGGTAAACTTCTGTGTGGATCTGTCCATTGTCAATGCTGACTAAAACATCAAGAAATGGTATTGATTTTTTGTCAGTGGTATTTTTAAATTGAAGGTTTTCATCGTAATGATTCAGCTGATCAATTTTAGTGTCCAGTAATTCCATACTGTTGTTCCACATCAAAAAGATATTGTCTATATAACAACAGGACAGCAGTGTATTCTCAGTCCACTCACTGTCACTGAACAAAAAAAGAATCCTCGAATCTTGCCATGTATGTGTTTGCATACGCCGGAGCCCCACCAAAGCCCATTGAAGTGCCTTTCAATTGTAGATAAAAATTATTTTCCCACTCAAAATAGCTGTGATGTAGACAGAAGTGTAAGATCTCTAAAATAAAAACCTTGTCAGCTCCTATAGCTTCTTGTTTCAATAAGGCCCATTCAACAGCTTCCATACCTCCTTGATGGGGAATGGAGGTATATAGTGCCTTGACATCCAATGTGCATAGAATAGTGTCTGCTGTAGGTTGTATTGAGTTACGTTTTTGTAAAAAATGAGTGGTGTCCTTGACATATGACGTCCAAGCCTGGACAAAAGGTTGTAAGAAGTAATCTATATATTGACCTATCGGTTCAAAGATAGTTCCACATCCGGTAACAATTGCGAGTCCATTGTCAATTGCCATGTCATGGTGGATTTAGTAGCATAGCACATGCATCGTGTTTATCGGCACCATTGGAATGGAGGAGTCTGACGGAAGGTAGGTTAGTAGAGTTTACGTTTGGCTCATTTTTTTATTTGGATCGGTCCTTAGCAGCATCAATACATTGTATTTTTCTTTTTCTAGACTGGTGGCACTTGTGATTAAGTTTTTGTGAGAAGAAGTATGGACTGCTTTTCTTAAACATGTGTTCTATGGAATTGAGAATATATTGTATTTATGTTTTTTTCAGATTAAGCCCCCGAAAAAGGGCCGGCACAGCCCGAAATGCATTGGGCAGTTCCACTAACAATCATTGATTTGCAATGCATATGTCATGGATGTTCAGAATTTATGGATTTTTGTGATGTACATATCATTAAAAGAAAAAGTTTGTTTTGATGAAAAGTATGTAGTATTGCAGAGTTTACATTTATTTTAAGTTTAACTCCATGATTGAAGTTCATATTTATGAAAGTGTGATTTCTACCATGATAAGGGTAGGCAACAATGCGTAGAGGCCAAGTGGAAACACTTGAAGTTGAATTAGTTTAGTTTTTGGCACACTGGGACAGTGTGCACGCCTCAGCAGCATGCCTGGTTTAAGTGATTAGGGTACATTTAGTTCAAGGGAGTGCTCCTCTCAAACCATTTTTATTAGGCAGACACACAGCACACAGAAATGCCAACGTCTAAAAGTGGCATTTCTCCACCAGTCACCATAAATCTGCGCACACCATTGCGCAGCATTTATTCTCACGAGTTCATACATACTAAACTCGCCCCTTCACTCCTCTCATACCGGGAATTACCAAGGACACAGATATCCCCCATTCATTCCTATGGAAGGGCAGGCCAATCTCACCACACGCACTCAGAGCACACACGCACTTTACACTGGGCCACAGTGTTAAAGTGCGCAGAGGCCAAAAACTACCAATATCAGGTCACAGAAAAGGCAAAAAGTTTAGGGGTGAACCTGCCAAAAGGGCCAAGTCCAACAGTCTCCATTAACCTACGCATGTTTCCCAACTCCCATGTGACTTCACTAGAGCTACTCTGACTGGACAGTTGTTCTATACTCTGAGTCAGGGCTCCAGCGATGTCAGCCTGGTCCATTGGAGAGCATGGAGCAGACTGTGGGTATCCGTTAAGCATGGGCAGAAAATCTGTTCCGCTCGCGGATTTTGCGGATTTTCGGTAAATTCGCAATCTGCGAGATTTGCGAATTTCCCGCAAAATTCGCGAGCGGAACGGATTGGGTCAAAAGTTCAAGCTGACTTTTGTAACTCTTTTAGAATGGCGCCGGCAAGCTGCCAGAGCCATTCTAAAATAGTTACAAAAGTCAGCTTCAACAGGAAGCTTTAATAGATAAAGTAAAGCAGGTGCTCGAGTTGAAGCTCAAATTCAGTTACACAATCATTAATTACCCCAAACTTGGGGTGAATAATGATTGTGTTACTTAATTTGACCTTCAACTCGAGTACCTGCTTTACTTCATCTATTTGTGCTTCCTGTTGAAGCTCTTTGTAGCTTTTTTAGAATGGCGCTGGCAGCTTGCCGGCGCCATTCTAAGTGGGGCTGAGGGCAGAAGGGTACAAAAGTGGGACAGAGGGCAAAAGGGGACAAAAAATGAGTGGGGCAGAGGGCAGAAGGGCACAGAAACGAGTGGTACAGAGAGCAGAAGGGCATAAAAAACGAGAGGGTGGCAGTGATTAACCAGGCAAAAAAAAAAACAGCGAACACGCAAAGCGCCCCGTGAACACCAGCGAACACGCAAAGCGCCCCGCGAACACGCAAAAATATAAAAATCCGCAAATTCGCACGAATTCGCGAATTTTGCGGATTGCAAATTTGCAAATCCGCAAATTCGTGGATCGCGAATTCGCAAAGTTTGCCCATGCTTAGTATCCGTTAGGGACTGTGAGTGGTCGATGATGGGACTTAGACACCCACGTATGGCTTCTAGTTTGTCTGCCATGCGTTCAAAGCCCACCCGCAACTGTTCAGCCAGATTCTCCTGGCATCCCAACACACAGGGTTGGAAGGCCATGTTTTCTTCGGGGGGTCCTGGAAGGCAGCTGTGGTGGTGGGTGCTGCCTGCTGTGTGGTCTGTACAAGGGGTGGGGTCTCCTCATAGCAGCTGGGCTGCCCTGCTCCTGGAGGTGGGCTCGGAAGCTGTCCACGAGCTGTTGGAGGGCATTGGAGTCGAAGCTGTGGTGGTTCTCTTCGTCATCAGAGAAGAGAGGTTGGGCTACTCTGCAGGAGATGTTGATACTCCCTCTGCAATGTGAAGGGGAGATGCAGTTTAACAATGTGTCCACATGTATGTTGTTGCATTGTACATGTTTTCATACAGACTGCATGACTGTGTACATTGTGATTGTTTGTGATGTGCTGTCTATTTGATGGGGGACAGTGGACATTTCGACAAGATGACGTGTGAGTATTAGTACTTGTACATTATCAACTCACATTTCCCTGCAATGTCAAATGATTGGCCAGTGTCTACACCCAGTTGGCACCAGTTGTGTCTTGTGTTCTGTTGTGGACGTGTTGCGGTTTGTAACATATTGTTGTCAATATTGATGTGCTCTGCATGTGGTATGTGTGTGCTGCATTTCGGGGGAGTCGCCCCTGCGGCTCTGATTTTGCTGCCCCTTCTCTATTTAATGTGATGTGCCTTTGACTTCTGTGCCTATGCAGTACTGAGATGTTGCATACTTGGGTACATTGGTCTCTTGGTGGGAGGGGGCTGGGGCATGGTTTGTCCGCAGATGTGCTCAGCTCAATTGTTTATGTGTGTCATTGTGCCCATCCCCCCGTATCCCCAGTCCCTGGTCGTTACTCACCCTGGGGCTGTTGTGTCTGGTCATGCTGAACAGTGTCTGGTCCCCCAACTCCTGTCACCTTCTCCCCACTGATGACTGTGGACACCATTTCCTCCATATCGTCCAGCTCCTCCTTTGGCGCTGGACTCCCACTTCCAGACTGCATTGCTTCCTTCCGGTTGTTGGCGAGTTTCAGCTTGGTTTTGTGCTTAACATCGCTCCAGCGCCTCTTGACATCTTCCACTGTCCTCTTCAGCGCTCCCACTTCATTCACCTTGTCCACAATGGACTGCCATAGTTCATTTTTGGTTGCCAATGACACAGTGGCGGTAACAGTTGTTGATGGTGTTCAACTACCTCCGTTATCAGGATCCTGTTTTTCTGCGGACTAAGCCGCTTCTTCCTACTCTTCTTCTCCTTGGCCTTCCTTGACCCTGAGTTCCCATGAAGGTCCTCCGGAGGTGCTTGCGGGGTTCTGGTTCTCCTCCGTACTTGCTCCGGCAACATCCATTGTGCTTCGCTGTTGTTTGGCATTTGTTTGTCTGTTTTTTCCTACTTTTATGGTGATTTTTCCTGCCTGACGCATGTGAATTGCAGGCCTGTCGCTGGTTTTCGCTGATTTTTGTATCGCGATTGTCCTCTTCGCAGCTCTTTTTGCGTTCATGTTTTGCATTTTTGCAGCATCGCATTGGTTTTAATGCGGTCATTTGACACATTATTGTGAGCCTATTGCATGGTACTGCAGTGTTGTGAATACTTAGTTAACACGGCGTAATTTTCCATCGATAGACTGCGATGTTGAAAGTTGCGTTAAGCTAATTTTGCAATAGTTATCACCCTGAGTCTGTTTAGACTATGGCCAGTCTTTTCCCCTAGATGAGGTATTTGTGTTCCTCTCAGTTCTTGTACTCTGATGAGCCATTCTTGTTAAACACGTCTGATTTTAGACTGGTTATCTTTGAGAGCATTTAGTCTAAAAGTGACATCTCTATTTTCTCTTTGCTTGATGGCCACCAGAGGGCTTTTAAAACAAGGCGATTTGGTATTTGTGAACTAGATATAAGAATGAGAGTGTTCTCTGATGTTGTATGTGGTTCTCTCTGAGATTTGTCTCTTGCATCAGGGTGCGTGATTTTCATATCCGTGTTCGTTTTTCTTTGCACTTGAACACTGGGTTGAATATTTGTGTTGTTCATGTAGATCACTTATTCTTTTCTTTCTTTTTCCTCACAGAGCTGGACTAGTCTTTAGAGTTTTCTGAGGTTGCACATCTTTTTTTCCCATTAGTATGGCATAAAGGCGTCAACTTTGTTGGTGGTTGTTCTGGTTACAGAGTGATCAGTATTAATTATTTGAACAAGGACCCATTTGTTGTTGTCGTGTTTGATTAAAATAAGCAGAAGATAACAGGGTTATCCTCCTTATTTTCCTTTGTCGTAAATGGATTTGCTGAGATTACACCAATTGGATCCATAAGTGTCAACTTTGCCTCCTTAGCAAGTGGAGATTTGGCTGTTTTTCAATCTCCCATGTCGAGATGGTTGCATATTATTGACTTCGATAGTTAAAACTGCGTCAGGAGTCAGTAGGTGCGGAAGTGATGTTGCTTCTTGGTGTTCTTTAGTCTGATTGGAAAGAGTCTTAGCTCTTCCACGATGCCGTCCTGCTAAGTGATGCAAAATGTGATTTTACGGATTCGTCAAAAGTTTGTAACAACTTGAATCGATGCAGAACTCCAGCAATATATTTATATTTTATTTAATTCCTACACGTGTTTATCTGTGTTTCCTGTTTCCACTATTAATGTGTCTGAGATTTGTATAACCTTTACACAAATGGCGACATCAAACATGTTTCAGTGACACATATTTCCCTTTGCCAGGCAGTTAATCTTTGAATCTAGATTACAAAACATAACATTTCCTTGTAAAGAACTTGGCTTTGTGCAAATACCGCATGGTACCTCCTCCCCCCACCCCGATGAAGCGGGGTAGTGGAGAGGCACCTGTCCGTTCGGGCCTCGGCCTGCTGCCTTGCCGGGGTCAGTTTGAAGCCTCTCTGCCTCGCTTGCGCGGCTTCTCGCCTGGCAGGCCTGCTCGTGCGGTTCGAGCCCAGCACCGCCTCGATAGGTCTTTGCACTCACTCTCGCGTGGTCTCAGAGAGCATGCATTATGTATCACGGCGTCCTGTCCATGTCTATCACTGCGCGCATCGTCGGCTCAAGAGAGATGTTTACTTAGACGGGCCCAAGCAGCACAGCCAGGAGCCCTGGACACCCCTGCAGATCACCGCAGATAGATAAACCGTCGCTCTACAGCAGCTGGGTTATGTTTACCCAGAGACCGCACTAACGAGGAATACCTAAAATCACACGGCGAGTCACAAGTGACATCATTGCACATGGCATCCAATGCCCACCTCCCACATGGGCAGGAGCCGGGCAGAATGCGGTCTCGCCCCTCCCCCATCCCTGGCAGCTCTCCCCTCCGCCTCCTGCATCAGCCGAGCTCCATTCCACGCCGCACTGATTCAACAACCGAAAGGGAGCGGCGTTGGACCAACCTGCTGAGTTGCTGAGCGAGGGCAGTCCATGGATTATCACCCCAGGGAGTGCGCACGGCCTCTGCCCAGCGGGCACCGGCAGAGGTTGCGGGAGCCATCTCTCTCTCTCCCAGCTACTGATTGAGAGCATCGACCCGTCTGTCTAGATATTATTTATTTATGACTTCATTGCATCTCCTCCAGTGGAAGATATTTCGAGGCACCTTATTATCACCTAGAGTAAATCGTATTAAAACGTTTATCCACAGAAAACAATAAAAAACAACCAAGTTAACA
Organism: Lissotriton vulgaris; assembly: GCF_964263255.1. Classification (NCBI taxonomy): domain Eukaryota; kingdom Metazoa; phylum Chordata; class Amphibia; order Caudata; family Salamandridae; genus Lissotriton; species Lissotriton vulgaris. The sequence continues at coordinate 843,273,878 of NC_141695.1, forward strand.
TGGTTTAAAGAAAAGCTTCGAATGCATAAAGAGCCAATACATTATCTAATTTGAAACTATATCTGGAGATTTATATGAGGCACGTTCGGGAGTCAGAAGGTAGCGTCTGTTTGCAGCGCGAGAGCCCCCTGGGATATCAGTCAGAACGTTGGCATGAGAAACAGCTGGCTCCAGTTCTGGATGATTGGGGGAGATTATATTTTAAAAGTACACCAAAAGCAGCATGAGCCTAAAGCCCAGGCCATGGGCCATTTATTGTCCAGTGGTCCACCTGAGATGGGCCTTCGCATTGAAAGCGCCTTTGGCTCACCCTGAAACGGGCACTCATACAATCATGGACCCTTGCAAGGACCCTCGCCCTGGCATAAGTAGGCCCATGCTCAGAAAAAGACCTTCAGGGTGATGTTTATTTATGTATTTATTTATTTATGGATTTTAAATAGCGCAAACTTTACCCGAAGGTGTCAGAGCGCTTTACAATAGAAGCAGTTACATTAATAAGGACTTCAGAGAACATGAATAAAATAAAAGATACAAACAGATAAACTCTAACATCACATAAGAATGGTAGTAAGTGCATAAGTTTACTACGAATACTAGTGGTTAGAGTTACATATATACAAGTCCTTCATGCGCATGGTCCCTCAAATGGACTTGATTTTAAAGTCTTGTCAGGTCTCAAACCCAGCAGGAACTATGAAACGGGTCCCTTTTGGTCCCTATATTCATATTCTTAACAGTACAGGCAAAACCACTGTATGATTTGTCGATAATGATTGTAAATCCATTAAAGTAGTCCATGTCTGCATGCACCAAGCTTACATTTCAGGTTTTGCTTAATCGGGGGGCGTGGCTAGCGCCCGTAACGAATGGTGGCATAGGCGTTAGCGCTCCGGTCCCACTGAGGGGAACCAGCGGTTCGCGCTCCTTTTTTAAATCGCTGCTGACGGACTTCTGTGGCGGAGACCGGCATCCATGTAGTAGCTACCTTTGCGGCTCCCAGAGCGTCTCCATTGCTGTTTTTCTGCCTCTTGAAGCTCCGGCCGCGGCTGTCATGTAGTCGCGGCCGCCGTTTTGCTCCCGCGAATTGCAGAGGCTGTTCCCCAGGTATTCGCAGCTCTACTTGACAGCTGCTCTTCTGCTCACAGCTTGCTCCCAATGTTTGCTGAGCCATGCTTCCCCTATTACTGACCTGCTTTACTTCTTGACTGTGCCTGCTCTTTCTTGGTGGTGTTCAATGCTGCCCTAAACCTCCTCAGGTTCTAAAGATGGCAGCAATTTTATGAACTGTGCTATTCTACTGGACTTTTTCTACAGCTGCTAGTTTACCCTATTTTCCTTCATACATCAGAGACTCTTTTTTTCCTTTTTCTTCTCATTTACAGCATTGTCCCCATCAAGTTGCTTTACAGTTCATGGGAATTTTGCGCATTTCCTATTTGACTGCATTTCTTTTTTATGGCTAGTTTCCATGGGTAAACTTACGCCGAACAGCGTCACTAAACCTCCACAGCATATTTTCATAAAAAATTCCAAGGTGTTCTCGGCCCTTGCCCAGTTAGAAGTTTCTCAGTCATCTTCTGCCCTTTCGCCACAGTCCTCAATGGAGCAATCTGCGCAGACTGTGGGAAGAGTACCACCAAACGGCTGAAAAAGGATCCTCCTTCTCCATCTAATCCTGCCTCTGCCATATCCATGGAACTGTTGCTGGAGGAGATAAGAGCATTGCGTCCTTTTATGGAAGAAACTAACGCCAAACTACAGGTTCTAACTGACAATTGGTCCCAAATGGATGCGAGAGTCACGTCTGTGGAGCGCAGCGTCTCTTCTCTTCAGGAGTCGTCGTCTAAAGTCTCCCACTTGCACTCACAGGTTGCATCTCTTCAAAAGCAGGTGGAGGAGCTTGAAAATAGAAATAGACGCAACAACCTACGTATTTACGGCCTGGTGGAGGGTTGCGAGGGGTCTGACCCCGTTGCTTTTTTCAAATACTTCCTTCCCACCCTCTTGCACTTGCCGGAAGGTACTGTTCTTAACATACAACGGGCCCATAGACTTGGCAGAGCTCCTTCTATTTCCTCCACTTCTTCGAAACCAAGAGGCGTCATCATGTATTTTCTGGAATACACCGACTTACTAAAGGTTCTTTCAGCAGCTAGAGCCTCTCCTCGTTTAACCTGGTCAGGATCTTCCTTGTTCTTTGCACAGGATTACGCAAGAGCCACGGCGACTCGACGCAAGGCCTTCCAGGATATGAGACCCGCTCTTCGCTCCATTGGTGCCAGATATGGTCTCTTCCACCCGTGTTTTTTCAGGGTTACCTACAATAACAAAACGACAACCTACGAGGGTCCAGTTCATCTCCAGAGCTTCCTGAACTCCTGTCAAGCTGCTGATATGGACCTTTCTTGTCCACCCTCCTCTTTCCCTCCATGATTTTTGCATCTTCTCTCTCTTTTGATGGTTGATATTTATTGATGTTCTCCTCTTCATTTACTTTCCGTGTTTGGCAGTTGTGCTTTTTAATCCTATATGTTTCTGTATTCATTCCCTTTTTCCTTCATATATTCCCTTCTTGCCCTACTTTTTTATTTACATGGTTTCTCTTTGGTTTGTCTTTTTTTTCAGTGGTTCAGTTTCCTAATGTTACTCTTCTTTATCCACAGGTTACATATCGCGTTCCGTGTTCTCCGCTTGGTTGGGTGGTTTGTTGACCCTTTCGCCCGACCTCCTCTAGTTGGCTCTACCCCCCCTCCTCTTATTCTCGTTTGATCCTCTTCCTGATTTGCCCTCTCTTCCTCTCTTTAAGTACAGTTTTTCTACTTGTTCATCATGTTTATTTTCCCTTTTGTTCCCCTTTCCCTGGTTCTTGTATTTCTTCCATGTTTAAAGGTGTCTCCTATACTCTACTTCCTTCCCCTTCTTAACTTTCAAGATTTTGTTTCGTGCTCTCCTGTTTCTACATGTTTCTTTCTTGCGTCTGCGGCTTTTACTGTTTTATCTCCTAACATTTGCTTTTCTCTTCTTGCATGTTCTTTTTCTTTTCACTCCTGTCTTCTTTTTTCTTTCTCCTTTATACTTCTCTCCTTTTTCCTTTTCCTCTCTTTCACGCATTTATGATCAATTCTCTCTCTTTTGCTCACTTTCTCTCATGAGCTCTTCTTCTTACGTTGCTACTGCTCTTCTTTTTCTTCTATTTTATGTATTATGTAATTGAAAATAATTACATGGAATGTTAAGGGCATTAATTCTCCGATTAAGAGGCAAAGAATCTTAACCCAATACAAATAGGGGCCCCCTGGAGTAGATGTAGGGCAGACAGGCAGGGGAAAATAAAGTTTAAATTCGCAAAATGAAAGTCTGCCCTATATGTTTTAATTTAAAGGCTCATAAAGAGTCCCAAATTAGTCAAAAAGCACAACTTTGAGCTCACTGACAATCACGGTCACCACATTTTACTTCCCAACACAGTTTTAGAATAAATATATGATTTTATTTTCATTTTTCAAGATATAGAAGTGATTTCAAAGACATGTAAAAACATCTTACTTCACATATATATACAACACAGTAATAGAATCAAATATAAATAAATACAAGCCCCCAACGCACCCTCTCATCATTCATTCAGGTTCACAGACTCATTCCACTCAACTCAACTTCACACATTCAATCAATTCATTCAGTTAACCTAATACAAAGAACCTCAACACCCATTGCACACAAATACACTGAGGTAATTCTGCGGTATCGTCTCAGCAACTAGCTGGGGAAACACCTGGTGGTAAAGGCAGTAAGGATGATCACCACGCCTAGAATCGTAACCCATCTAGCCAGATTAAACGTAGATGTTGCATTTTTACAAGAAACTCATTTATCTGATGTAGAATCGGCTAAACTCAAAAGAGGATGTGTGGGCGAGGCTTATTACTCCCAAGGTGACGGTAAATGAAATGGGGTAGCTATTCTGTGTCGTAAAACCCTTATCCATTCCCTGATTGCTCAGGAATCAGATGCTGAAGGTCGATGGGTATATGTTAAACTGTCTTTAAAGGGTGTTCCAATTTCCCTTGTTTTAAAAAAATTTTTTTGGGGGGAACCTTTATTATTACTTCAAGCAATTACAAGCATGGGCCTACAACCACCCCGGCCGGCCGCTAGTCAAATCGTAAGTACAGCAAGCAATGTGGAAAGTCATAGCAGTTCGAAAACTGGGGTCTAACAAACGTCCAGGATATGACTTGTATTCAAGCGCACTGGCCGAGATTCAGGATTATGAAAGTTCATTTTACAGTAAAGAAAAACGAAGAACAAATGCCATACGGTCATACATGGTCCTACAATAACAAACATGAATCAGGAACTCAGCAAGTAGTACAAATACAATTGAAGTATTGGGGGTAAGGTACACGAGTCAGGATAAATGTAAACACAAACCCGTTCCATATCAATGCTGAACCCCACTCCTCAAAACGAAACATACTGTAGGAAACATGAAGAACGACGACATTAAAAAGGAAGAAAGACTAAAGGGCCATAGAAACAAATAACGGACAAATTAACAAACCCCATCCCCCTACCCCCCACCCTGCACCCCTGCAGAAGGCCACGGCCTAACCCCCCCCAGCAGCGTGCCTGTCGCCCTAATGGAGACCCGAAATATAGAAAAAGAGGAGAAAGAAAAAGACAAGAAAAAAGTGGAGAAGGGCCCTCGATCTTGCCACCCGGCCCCCCCACCCCTGCGCCCAGTAACCATCCTAAAAGCAAGATCAGAATATTTATGGAAAACATTAATCACCGATCGCGCCAGCAATATAATCCCCACCAAATGTCCCCCAATCACCGTCTGCCAACAAAAAGTCCACAGGATTCTAGACGATATCACCCCTGGCCTTGTCTATCAGTAGTACCAACATACGTCCACTCATCAATCGGCATACAGAGCGGCGCGGAGGGTCCAAGTGATCTGGGTGGACCGGGCCGTGCCATCGCTCCATGGGACTTCAGCAACCAAAACCCAGCCGAGCATGTATGGCGGAAGTCCGTCCGAGTCGGTGTCGATCCCGAGAACATCCTCAAGTCCGAACACAGTCTCACCATCCAAGGAGAGAGAGTCACACAATCCGGCAAGCGCCGAGGCGTCGCCGGGGCAGCCCAAGAAATAGATTGGCGTTGTTTCCCCAGCCGCCAATTAGACATGTGCCCCAACGAGACACTCGCATGTACAACAGATCTGTCCAGGGCGATCAAATGAGCCGGGTCCTCCAGCGTCTCCATGAACCCAGGCGTAGCTGGAGCACTCTTCACGGATATAGAGGCGGGTACGTCGGCACTCCCTTGAGATCGAACTGTGCCCGTGTGGAACGGCGGGACATCAATGGCGGCCATCCTTCTTCCCAGGTCCCGGGCATTACAGATCAGGGTATCATGTAGGGTCGTTAGAGCAGCCAATATATCTTTGGACGTGGGTTCCTTCTCGTGCCGCCAGTCCCCTGATCTCACCCGCACGGCAGCTTTTCGATCCGGACATGGTCTGCGTAGGAGGGTGCCGGCCGCCATCTTAGCTGATCCGGCCTCGTCCTTTTTCACCTCACCTCAGGGACCGGGCCCCAAACCAGGGCGCAACAGGATTAACAGCGTGGACCCAGAAAGTCAAGGCAGGCTTCCCAGAGGAGAGTCACCAAAGGGCTAAACAAAATCTCTGCCGCTCCCCGGGAGCTGTCCGCCGATTCCGGGGGTAGTCCTTGATTATGCCCGGACACAAAACTGGGAAGGGGGGCCAAATATCGTGCACTCCCCTCGGACGTGCTTTGCCACGCATCCCCACGAGGCACTCCGCTAGGTGGACTGGGTCGTCACTGTCGCCATCGGTCCATCAATTCTCCGGCGCCCTCCGGCCCACTCTTCACCTCCACCAATGGCCGCTGTTGTCGCAGGCGCGGCCGGCTGCTCCTCCTACTCGACACCCCGGTCCCAGCTCCGCGAGGGCCGCAAAACAGTCAGGAATATTTCTCCGGGACTGCCGCACGTAGAAGCCTCAGGAGCAAACGGTAAGTGAAAGTTTTCCTTCGCCTACTTAAAAATGCAGTTACGGCTCAGGATAATTGCCAGGATGTATGCGCAGGGTGAGAGGGCTCACGGAGCCGAGCGTCTATGCGGCCATCTCGGTCGCTGGCTTGGCTCCTCCCCCAATTTCCCTTCTTAATGTCTATGCTCCCACTGGTGGTGATCCTGCTTTTTGGGATGACTTTTCCCACCTTATCACCAGATTTGCTGATGACAATTTCATCTTAGCTGGTGATTGCAACTAACCCCTGGATCCTTTCCTTGACCGGAATTCCAAGACTCCCTATGTTCCAAATAAATCTCACAAACTCTTTATTCAAGCTGTATCTCAACACAAGCTTATTGACGCATGGCGCTTGTGTAATCCGACAACGAGAGAATTTACTTTTTACTCCCCTTGTCACCATTCCCAGTCCCGGATTGATTATATTTTTGTTACTCACAATATTGCCCAAACTCTTACTAATCCTGACATTGGTACTATTTTATTTTCGGATCATGCTCCTACTGTAGCTCATATTGACATACTTCCTAAACCTGTTGGACCTAAGATATGGCGTTTTAATAACGCCCTTTTACTAGATCCCAAATTCACTGCTTCCTTCATTGAATTCTTTAATGAATTTTTTTTGTTTAATGATACCTCCTCTATCCCCAAGCACACTATCTGGGATGCCTTCAAGGCTTCGGCAAGAGATTTCATAATTGGATATGGTGCAAAGAAACGGAAAATTGCCCGCAAATTTACAGGAGATCTCCTTCAAGACATCTAGAAATTGGAACACGCCTATTTTACCTCTCATTCACTAGACAGTTTAACAGCCCTTGTTAATGCCAAAATGAAGTTCAACAAAAAATCTACAGAGGATGCTTCTTTATATTTATTGAAATCCAGTGCAAAATTTTATGGTGGTAGAAATAAAGCGGGGAAAATCTTAGCTAATTATTTGAAAATCAAACACAACAAATTGAATATAGAGTCTATTTATGAAACTCAATCTAATGATCAACATAAAGATGCATACATCCTCACTGCATTCTCTTCTTTCTACAAATCCTTGTACTCATCTGAAACCCAACCCTCCACCCATTCTTTGGATCATTTCTTTTCTACCATACATAAACCCGACCATTTCCCTCTTGATCTTTCCTCCCTAAAACTAGATATTTCTCAACACAAATTCCTTCTAGCACTCCAGACTCTCAAAAAAGACAAAGCTCCTGGACCAGATGGTCTGACTGTTGAATTCCTTCTCCTTTTTTCAAAACTCCTTATTTCAAGATTACACTCTCTCCTAGGCTCATTTCTTGCCTTAGGTGCTTCCTCAGGTTCTTTCTCTGACGCCCATATTTGCCTCATACCCAAGGAGGGGAAAGACGCTCAATATTGTAAAAACTATAGGCCCATTTCTTCGGTTAATATCAACGACAAGATATTTGCTAAATCACTTGGTCCCAAATTTATCTCTTTGATTTCTTTATTGTATTCCAATCCCCTTGCGGCAGTCTGCGCTAATGGCCTGGTCTCTTCCTTTTTTGATTTAGGGAGAGGAGTGCGCCAAGGTTGTCCCCTGTCCCTTTTCTTTTTAATCTGGCTCTAGAAACTTTTCTGTCCAAACTTCGACAAAACCCTAACATCCATGGCTTTTCTGCCTTAGGTTCTCAAATTCAGCTTGCTGCTTATGCGGACAATATTTTACTTTTTATCTCTAACCCTATTGAATCTATTCCTGCTTTCCAGGCCGAAGTCAGAGACTATTCTCAGATATCTGGCTACAAGTTCAATAATGACAAATGTGAGCTTTTGCCCTTGAAGAAGTTCACATTTAAGCCTGGTTTTCTTACTTTCAACTTCACATGGAGTTCCTCACACATTAAATACCTTGGCCTACATATCACCTCTTCTATTTCAGACACGGTCTCCCTTTGTTTAAATAAATGCATTCAAAAACTGTTGGACTTAACATCTAGATGGCATCGCCTTTACTTGTCATGGTGGGGCCGTCTTGATACAATTAAAATGATGCTATCTCCTATAGTCCTCTATACTATTTCTAATATTCCTGTCTCCATCCCCTCTAATTTTTTCAGGATAATTAACTCAATTTTGACATCTTTCCTCTGCAGCAACAAAAAATCTAGAATGTCCCTTGCTAGGCTTATACGTCCCAAATCAGAAGGTGGAGTTATTTCCCAGACTTCCCAGTTTATCATAAAGCGTTTTTATTATGACAGGCTTCCTCTGGTTGCAGGACCCGACTTCCTCCTGCCCCTTATGGACTAAACTTGGACGCCTCTTCCTTTCCCCTTTCTCCCTTGCTGAATATCTTTCTTTTTCACGCAAGCCTTCCTCTATTCCTACTCCCATTCACAAATTCACAGCTAAACTGCTTCTATCTTCTTCTCCTACTCCCCCTGTCACTGTTGCTGAGTTCCTTACCTCTACCATTTGGCATAACACTTCACTCTTGATACGTGATAAGTCCTTTTATTGGAAGTCGTGGCGGTATAAAGGACTAATTTGGGTTTCCCAACTATTTTCACATTCTTCTTTCATACCCTTCCCATCTCTCCGCACCACCTATGCTCTGCCTGCTTCCTTCGTCCACAAATATCTTCTTCTTAAAGAGGCTGTAATGGCAACTTACACCAGTCTACTACACACACCTTCCCCTTCTTCTTCCCCTACTCCTATCTCACATCTTCATTCCTTTCTACGCACCACTCCTAAAGCCTCCTCTATTTACAAACACCTTCATACTAAAGACTTTATCAGACCCAAATCCAAGGTGGAGGAATGTTGGGAACAGGAACTTGCTGTATCTTGGCCCATTTCTATATGGGATAAGATCTGGAATAACATTTGCAAGTCCTCTAGAGCAGCGACCCTGACACAAACCTTGTTCTTCATTTATAATAGACTTCTCCTCACACCATCTGATCTTCATAAACGCTTTCTTGCCACTCCACACATTAGCTGGTCCTGTTCTTCCCCGCAAGTGACTTTGTTTCATATGTTGTTCCTATGCAAACCGCTTTATGACTTCTGGTTGCAGGTCTGGGCCCAAATTAATGTGATGTTTCATACTTGTATTCCTTTCTCTTGTACTAATGCTTTTTTAAGAAGTCTTTCTCCTTGTTGGGGAGGATGTTGAACTTAATACTCAGATTGTCGACTTATTGTTAGCTGTTGCTTTTCAGCAAATTACAGTCAACTGGAAGAATTTTCTAACATCTCCTTTAAAGCATGGTAGTATAACGTTTGCCATAATCATAGACTGGATACTGCTTTTGTTTTTCCGGCCCACATGGCGGCAAAACGTACAGACTTATGGCTTCCTGCCATGCTTTACCTTGACGTATGTGCTAAACGTTCATTTCACCTGCAACCTTCACAACAAGAAGTTCTCAAGCCTCCTTAATTGCCCCCTACATTCCACTTCTTTTACATTATCATCTGTATGTACTTCCTTTTGTATAATTTTATCTCTACAATTGTTGTTCTTTGATTTTACTCAATTTGGACGCTTATGATTAGCTTTCACTATTGTTTATAATTGTATTATGCTCATTGCTTATCGATGTATTCATATTTTCTATCTTTTCATCGTATTTTGTATTGACACCTTGCTCCTCTTCCCTTTCCCGAAATAAAATTTTTTTGAACTTAAAAAAAGGTTTTGCTTCCTCTTGCATTTCGTAAGAGTACTGCTTTTTTTGTTTTACAAATGTTGTAGTTCTGTAGTTTTTTTCATGCCATGTAGGATTCTTGAGTGAACTGAGTCGTCTCTAGGTGTAAGGGTCAATTCAGGTTGTGGGTGTTCATAACCGGGCGTAATTGAGTAGCTCGGTAACAGGCCATCACAGACTTCATCAGCCAGCACGCCCTAACCTCCTCAGACTACATCCTCCTAGGGGACCTCAACTTCCATCTGGAGAACAACAACAACAGCAACACCCCAGCCCTACTGGACAACCTCGCCAACCTCGGACTCAAGCAACTGGTGAACACCCCCACCCACTACGCCGGCCACACGCTAGACCCCATCTTCTCCTCCAGCAAGCACATCTCCTTCAGCCACGCCGCCGAACTACACTGGACAGATCACAACTAAATCCACTTCTACTTCGAGAGAACCACGACCCACCACCACACGCAACAGGTTCCCCGCAGAAGCTGGAGCAAGATCACCACCGACCAGCTCACTAGCTCCCTCAGCCAGAATCCTCCCACCAACACGAAGGAGCCCAACGAAGCAGCCCGCAACCTCACTCAGTGGCTCACCAACTGCGCCGATGACCTTGCACCGCTGAAGAACCCTCCCAGCAGACCCGGCAGCAAGAGGGCCTCGTGGTTCACCAACGACCTCATAAACTCCAAGAAAACCTGTCGCACCCTCGAGAAAGCATGGCGCCACGACCAGACAACAGAAAACATGTCAGCCCTCAAGGACGCCACCCACAAACACCACCAGCTGATCCGCACCACCAAGAGGACAACATTCAAAGAACGATTGGACAACAACACCCACAATAGCAAGGAACTCTTCAGCATCGTTAAAGAGCTCTCCAACCCCAGCGCTGGAAACAACGACATCATACCCTTGCAAGACCTCTGCGACTCACTCGCCTCGTTCTTTCACCGCAAGATCACCAACATACACAACAGCTTCGGCGCACAGTCCACGCACCCAACCACCGAACCAGCGCTCCCCACCACCACCCTCTGCGCCTGGACCCCGGTCAGCACCGAAGACACCCCCGCATGATGAACACCGCCCACTCCGGATCCCCAACCGACCCCTGTCCACACGACATCTTCAGCAAAGCAGACACCATTATCGCACCCCATCTCCAGGACATCATTAACTGCTCCTTCGCATCTGCCACCTTTCCGGAGAGCTGGAAACATGCCGAGCTCAGCGCCCTCCTGAAGAAACCCACCGCGGACCCCACGGACTTCAAGAACTTCTGCCCCATCTCGCTCCTGCTTTTTTCTGCCAAAGTCATCGAGAAGACCGTCAACAAACAACTTTCCGCCTTCCTCGAGTCAAACGGATCCCTCGACCCCTCGCAGTCGGGTTTCCGAGCAAACCACAGCACCGAGACCGCCCTCATCGCAGCTACAGACGACATCAGGGCCCTGCTCGACAAAGGGGAAACAGCCGCCCCCATCCTCCTAGACCTCTCTGCAGCCTTCGACACCGTATGCCACCGCACCCTAGTACAGCGCCTCAGCAACACCGGAATCCAAGGAACGGCCTTAGAGTGGATCATCTCGTTCCTCGCCGGAAGAACCCAGAGAGTCCGCCTCCCCCATTCCGTTCCGCGGCCACCGAAGTCATCTGCGGCGTCCCGCAAGGATCCTCGCTCAGCCCCACCCTTTTCAACGTCTACATGAGCCCCCTCGCAGCCATCGCACGCCAACACAACCTCAACGTCATCTCCTACGCTGATGACACCCAGCTGATACTCTCCCTCACCAACGACCCCACCACTGCCAGAACGAGCCTCCAGGAAGGATTGAAAGACGTCGCGGAATGGATGAAGCTCAGCCGTCTGAAACTGAACTCAGACAAGACGGAAGTCCTCATCCTGGGACCTTCCCCCTCTGCCTGGGACGACTCCTGGTGGCCCCCTGCCCTGGGCTCCGCCCCCAAGCCAACGGACCATGCACGCAACCTGGGCTTCATCCTGGACTCCTCGCTCACAATGACCAAACAAGTCAACGCCTTCTCGTCATCCTGTTTCAACACCCTGCGCATGCTCCGTAAGATCTTCCGGTGGATCCCCACCGAAACCAGGAAGACGGTCACCCAGGCCCTCATCACCAGCCGACTGGACTACGGGTACACCCTCTACGCGGCAACCACAGCCAAACTCCAGAAAAGACTCCAGCGCATACAGAAGGCTTCTGCACGACTCATCCTGGACATCCCCCGTCACAACCACATCTCTGCCCATCTGAGAGACCTGCACTGGCTCCCCGTCAGCAAGAGGATCACGTTCAGGCTCCTCACCCACGCACACAAGGCTCTCCACGACACGGGCCCCAAATACCTCAACAGCCGCCTCACATTCTACACACCCACCCGCCAGCTTCGATCCGCCAGCCTCACCTTCGCCTCCGTCCCACGAATCCGCAGAAACACCGCCAGAGGAAGATCCTTCTCCTACCTGGCGGCCAAGACATGGAACTCCCTCCCCGCCCATCTTCGGCTGACCCAGGACCATCTCTCCTTCCGGAAGCAACTCAAGACCTGGCTATTCGAGCAGTAGCGTCTCCCCCTCCTCCCAGCGCCTTGAGACCCTAGCGGGTGAGTAGCGTGCTTTACAAATTTTGCTGATTGATTGAAGGCAGTGAGAGTTTCTCAAAGTGTCTTTGCGTTGGCCATAAAGATATTTCCTTTACATGCCCATACATTCCTTGGCCTCTACAGAAGGAGTTTTTCAAAGCTGTTGAAATATTAACACCAAAGGAGATAAAAATGCTGCATTTAGAGGTGAGGAGGGAATTGGGGCACGGGGAAGGTGACACAAGACAGTGCACAGAGCAAGACAGAGTGGAACAACTGATATAAATGAAGAAGATGATGTGTGAGATATGAAGGAGGCCTTCAGAAAGATGGCAGTGAAAAAGCATATAAGGATCTAACTGGGTGAGTGGATGCAGAGGAAATTGGTTGAAGGAGAGAACAGGAGTGATTGGGACACACACGCACCTTAGTAATGTTCAACTTGTAGTCTCAAAAATTAATTGAATTTAATTCCAATTAGTCGCAACTATATCATTATTACTAATTTATGCCATTCGGCTAACACGCTTTTGGAAAGCCAGTATGCCTGGCTTGTAGAAGGAGCATGATTGCTGATGTAAGATCTGTCTGGATGCAGTAAAAGAAAACTCACATAAAGGCAAATATTGGTCAGATGACAAGATATATGAAGCCCAGGATTTTAGTTCATATGATTTAAGCTACGCTATTATTTAAATAGGCAACGTAAAGTTTAATTATGTTGTGTTGGCCACGTCACTTTCAGAACGCCTTTTCCATCCCACTTAAAGCACTACCCTAACTATGACAAAACCCATCACGAGGTAAGTAAAATACAATTCTTTGAAATGTTTTCTGTGTGTGGGTGAGAGAATGTGTTAGTCTTTGTATGAGACTGTGTATGGGTGTGAAAGTGAGTGACAGACAGGAAGCTAGTATGAATAAGTCTGAGTGAGAGTGAGTGAAAGAGTGACTGCAACTGAGTAAGAGTGAATAAGTGAGAATGATAAATAACAATGTGTAATGGAGTGTGAGTGAGAATGAGAGTAAGAGGGAATGACAGGGTATGAGTGAGTGTAAGAGAATGTGAGTGACAGTGACTAAGTTTAAATGAATAAGTTAAAGTGAGTGAGAATAAGTGAGACTGACAATGAGGAGTGAGAGTAAGAGAGTGCAAATTAGTGAATTAGTGAATCAGATTAGGAATGAGTGAGAATAAGTGAGTGAGAGTAAGAGTGCATGCTAGAAATTGAGTGCAAGAGTGAGTGAGAATGAATGAGGGAGTGCAAGTAAGGAAGAATGAGTGAGTGTATGTAAGTGAGAATGTGGTGTTATGCTTAAAGTATACCGTTGAACCTGGCATGTTGAAGACAATTCTTAGCTTATAGAGGCACCCATGGCAAAATGCTGGCAGTAGCATACAGGATGCAATTCTTAGCATGAGGGGCTGGCATACCGGAGGGAATTCTTGGCAAAAGGACACCTGTGAAAAAATACTTGTGTTGGTACACTGGAGGTAATTCTTAGCATAAAGGAGGACAATCGTGGCATATTGGAAAGGGCAACCATGATAAAATGCTGGCCTTAACAGACTAGAGATACATTCTGACGTTATGGTCACCCACGGTACATGGACCGTATTAAAGGCAAACCTCTGGCCTAGTATAATGCATGTAATTTGTGGCCTAAAGGCCATCCATGATATACAGGAGGCACCCAGGACAAAATGCGGAACTGGCACAGTGAAGGTAATTTCTGACATATGGTGCCACCCATAGAAAGTTTTAATGAAAAGGTGGGTCAATTCATTGTGAATGTCAGGTTTCATTGGCTTGGCACTCTATGAAAGGGGTTGAACATTTAATGACTGTTCTTCTGGAGCCTTTGGCTTTTTAGCAAGTTTATGTGAACACGGTCATTAAAAAAGCACAATTTTATCTCATTTGTTTAAAAATTGTCTTGAGGGGAGAAGCCCCCACCACGCATCCACACTTGCCATAGGAGAGATTGGGCTCCCTCTGTTCACTCGCAACAGTTCAGGTCATGTAGTGCGCTCCACCACTTTTAAAGATTACCAACTGGGACAACAAGATCGATAAACAGCATCTTGATGACAACTGTTCATCTTCTAAAGCTTCCACTTGGACCAGACATTTCTCTTTAGGGTTAATAAAAGAAATACATTCAGCAGTGGAATGTGCGCTCTTCTGTTTATATAAAAAATAACTAAAAACAAATACATTTTCAAATAAATTCGTGAAAAATGATGTGTCTGAAGAAAACTTTCACCTCTGTCCTTCGCAGACATGATAATGCCTTACAAATGATCAGAAACCAACATGTATTTGTAAGAAATAATAATTTAACCCAATGAGGTAGTTTATATTCAATATATGGTATATGTCAATTAATACATCTGGACACAGATACTATTTTATTAACTCTTTTTTCCCCTCTCCTTGAATTATCAATACACTGCTCGTTGCTATAAACCCTAGGGGAATTATTAAATCATGATAGTTTATGGTATAAATTACATAGGTTCACAGTGCAATCAATCTTCAGATGAACACATCGTTTTTCACTTAAGACAAAGAGAAATAATTCATGTTTTCTGGCCCCTTCCATGTCAGCACCCTAATGTGGATGGTATCTGAGAGGGACATTTGTCCTTGCTGTGTTGTAATAATTATACAGATATTATGAAATATCAGCAATGACGGTCATTGAGATGGGGTCAGGTATAAGGTCAGTTGACAATACTTCTTGGGAAGATTCAGGGTCAAAGGTTACATTATATGACTTCCTGTGATGTCATTAACATCCAAGGGTGTGTGATGTCCCTTCCTCTACTCCTAGCAATGTAGTGAATCAATGTCCATGCCTCATCATGACATAAGCCTACATCCAGAGACAGGCCCTGTAGCTAGCATGAATCCTCAGGTCAACAAGGTCTCTTACCAGTGCATGACGCCCATCCTGAAATTTCCCCATAGCCTGAGATGAACCCACTTCCTGATAACAATATGAGTAGCTGTTCTTTATCTCATTGGTCAAATACCCAACAAAACTCTTCTACATTCACTGTTTGTGTGGTCTCTGATGGTCAGAAACTGCATTTTAGAAATTTCAGCTAACAGAAAACACCTGCCATGTTGGAAAGACAATTCTAAACTATCTTTTTTGTTTTGGTGGAACCTGATTTGTGATGAACATAGAATTGCTTCAGGTTCTCATTCCTCTGTATTTCAAAAGATTAAATCTGATTTACTATGGTTACCTTTTATCACTTTTATATCTTCACACTCACACTCATCCTTCTCCTAATACCTTTATCATATTTTATCCATCTGCCTCCTCTTTCTTTCTTTCCTCTTTCCCCTTCCTTCTTCTCTTCTTTTCATATACAATAAAAACAAACAAATTTAATTGAGACATTCTCTTATGCAAAATAACTGTTTGTTTAGCATGCTGTTTTTTATTTGTGTTGGTGTCTAATTGGTACACAGCTTTTGAAAAAATCTGTCAGATGCTTATTTGTGATGCGTGTTGCACACTCACTTATTTAAATGAAGAAATGCAAGCACATGGAGGGATTTGGATCCATGACACTGTCCAGTTTTTCCAGGTAAGAGATGAAGGGCCATATGTACGGCCCTATTTTGCATGCGCAAAAATTTATTTGTGACTCGCTATTTAGGCATTGCGAGTCGCTATTAGGAAAGGGCGTTCCCTTCCTAATTGCGACCCCAAAGCCATGTATGAATGTTCTGCTCCTGAAATTGTGGTGGCAAACCACTCGCAAATTACCACCCTCTTCAAGAGTGTGGTAATGCACTCGCAAAATATGGAAAATATTTTTTAGGTGCAGGCAGGAACCACTGCCTGCCCTTAAAAAACTAAACAAAAACTTATCATTTAAAAAAAAAAAATCTGTTTTATTGAAAAGCAGTAGTCTGTACAGTAGTAGTCACATAGTAGTCTGCTGGGCCCAGCTGGCCACCATCCTTGCGAGGGCGTGCTATTCCCAATAGGGTGGCAAATTGCGAGTGGCCCATTAATATTCATGAGCCTCGCATTTTGCGACCGCATTGGGAATCGCATTCAGTGTCTCTGACACTCTAGTACATTTTTAAATTGCGCCTCGCAATTTGTGATTCGCAATCGAGCGCAAATTGTGAGGCGCAATTTACAAGGGTCGTACTTCTGGCCCGAAGTGCCTTACGAAGTCTGGCTAATCTCCTTGCTGAGAAGGCATTCGTTAAACGGTTACAAAAGCAGAAAAGTGTCCATCTGACTTCACCTTTTTCTCCTTATGGATCTTCCTATGCTATTCAGACTCTTTTTCCTGGCCATTTTTAGGTCTCACCTAGGCAGCGTATACACCGCCCATGCGCGGTTTCTTAAAGACATGATGTATCTACTCGGTGGGGTAAGTGCATGCCCATTGCTTTTAATTGGTTCTTTGTAGTGCCTCTTGTAAGTGTGTGTTTTTTACTGGTCACTTAGTTGTATTTGTCCCTCCTTTTGTTGCTTGGTTTCCTCCCATGGGGACTGCCTCTATTACGTGTACACTTATTCTGTTCTTAATGTATGTGTTTGTCAGCGCACTATTTTGGCTTGTTTTCAGGTTCAGAATGGAAACAGAGAGGCCCGTCAAAATGGAATACAAATCCGGCTATGGCCAGGGACTGCCGGAGGACCCCCCCCCACTACCTTTAACAAACATTATTAACCAGGACATGAGAGGGATTTCTTTGGTGGCGGGGGGTCGTACAACTCCCCGGCCGTATTTATTAAAACATACAAATAAATAAAAAATTTAAATAAACAATATTTACACAATTACGCAGAAAACGTTCCATGACATTCAATTACAATTTAAATATACACATATCAGATGGCTAACCTTAACATACTTCTAGTACAAGGTATTTCCTATCCAAATCTAACGTATCAATCACATTATACAATATTTCTTTGCTGCATGTCCTATTTGGGCCTACGGCAAGGTCGTTAACTGGTATCAGATCCTTATCACTTAAACCACGCCCTCCTGTCGGAGTGCGCATGCGCAGATGGCCTGTTTACCGTGAGGGTACTTCCCCCCCGGTTACCCCTGTACGCCCTATTAACCACGCCCTTCCATCGAAGTACGCATGCGCAGAGGGTCCACTTACGGTGGGGGTACTTCCGACCCCCGGTTACCCCCGGTTACCCCCGTACGCTCTATTAACTCAATTAAAGGGGGCCATTGCATCTCTGCGCCATTTACTGGCGTCATTGTGCACTTGCGGGGTGGCCAACCAGCCTAGAGAAAGCGTGACTCTCCCCTCCCCCGCACCCATGTAGCCAACAGGCTGTAACTGCCCCTGGAGTTTTGAAGAGACCACTTGTCCCTCCCTTTGGGCGACCCCATTCAAGAATGGCGCCACCTCCTAAGGACCTTAAATTAAATGCTCACCAATCATGACCTTACCGCCTGACCAAGGAATTGCAATAAATACGACAATTGATGACCTGTAAACAGGATAAAGTTCTAAGGAACAAAAACGTATTAGTCAAACATTCTTGCCATCTATAAACATTTGTAACAAAACTGTGAAAACTTTCATAACCCACACTACCAATCATCTGCTTCAGGGGATGGTGGGTGGGGAAAAAGAATGACAGCCTCCTAGAGGCTGGGGAGGCAGGCCGTGGTGCACAGAGTCAGAGAGGTGGACTCCCGCACTCCTGGCCTTTTAACTCCTCATCTGCCAGGCCGGCTAGATCCGGCCTGGCCTTTGTTCCGCAGTGACCCGGAAGTGATTCAATGTATGTATAGGTATTTATATAGCGCACTACTTACCCGGAGGGTCCCAAGGCGCTTCGACTGCTGCGAAACCCTTCCTGGCTTCCCTGAGAGATGGTCCCTTAATGGGTATCTCCAGGGTGAGACCAGGCATCCCCGGCGGTCTGGTGGGGCCATTAGTGAAGATGAGGCAAGCTAATGCCCAGAGTTGCCGAGTGTGATCGCTGATCAGAGTGGGCACCGAGGCGAGAGAATTATCGAGTCCGCTGACCCTGGTCCAGAAACCTGCCGCGCCGGGAATCGAACCCTGGTCCCGGGCCGTCAACTGCTCTCGGGTCTGCCGCC
Organism: Lissotriton vulgaris; assembly: GCF_964263255.1. NCBI lineage: Eukaryota > Metazoa > Chordata > Amphibia > Caudata > Salamandridae > Lissotriton > Lissotriton vulgaris. The sequence goes on from NC_141695.1 coordinate 843,292,358, forward strand.
TCTAACCAGTGAGCCACACTACTTCAATCACTTCCGGGTCACTAGGGGACCCAGGGTCCAATCCTCGTTGAGGCATTGTAGCCCCCCCAACTCTCCCTTGTGCCTAGTGCTCCTGTTCCGTCCCTCACCCATCCCGCCACTACACTTGCTTGGTGTGAGCCCACCGAGCTGGATTCAGGAGTGTGCAGCCGCTCACACGCTTACAATAAATCTAAAACAAACATGTTCGCTCGCTTTGATGTCCTCCTTGGAGCCACCAGAAACCAGAATTCTGCACAATAGGATGTTGCCATAAAATTCTCCTGTCACGTTACTTGTTTCACAGAGCCTGCTTCCCTGGGGCTGTGTGCAGAAGCATATCAGGCACAGCACCGGTTCAAGCTAGTTTGGGTATGCGATAACTACTGGTAGCTTTTGTATGTTTCTCACCAAGTTTCAACATTTTTTGTTACTTTCAGAAAACTGCATATGTGTTTTATGACCGGTTGTAGCTTCATGCGTTGGTCATGTGTACTGTGATGCACATTAGGATCAGCTCATATCATGTTTTTTGTTTAAATTGTAAGCTTGTTTATAAGGCTTATTTTTTCCTCTGATACTGCTTTCCCCTTCCACCCACCATTTCTCAGTGTGCGGTCCCCTTTGCCCCAGCCCCTACCCCATCCTTGATGTTTTGGAAAAGCCATCACCCTTTTTTTATGCTTTAACATTTTTAAAGCACTATACTTTTGGAGATGCCCTCAACACACTTACAGAAAGAGCTGCATTGTACAGGTGTATAATGTGAATAAACATATTAAAACCAAATCACATGTTTGTGTCACAAACCGCCAGCCCACCGCTCCTCCAAGGAAAGATAGACATACAGGCAGGACATCAGACAGGGTGCTCTGTGTCCGCTCTGCCGTCTGTGCATCCTTGCATACACCTTGGAATGTGTGATTTTAATAAGGGAGACCACTACTGACATTGTCTTCTGCGCATCACTTTCGGTACAGAATATTAACCAACTCTTGTTTTTGTCTGGGTTTGTTGGACATCTGCCGATAATGCAGACATGTGGAAGGACTTGTTACACCTTTTCCTCACAGGGCAGACCTGCTGCCCCGGTAGTACTGCTGTCTGCATGGCAAAGGGACATGTCTGAAATACATCTACAGACATGATAACTGGGGTTTGCAGTACAATGTAAGCCCTATAATTTTTTTCAAGTACAAACTCTAAACACCTGAAGGTGTTTGATGCGGGGTTGATTAAAGGCAGAGACAACAAGATAAAAAGGGATATAATTTGTCCCAGGGCGGAGGAGCACACGCTGTGAGCTGTCATCTTCTTGTTCCACGGGTACCTTGATGTTTTACTTTTTCAAAATGTATTCATTACATTGTTGATCTTCCTACTGCATTTCTCCATTGCTCTGTGCTCCTTGCCACCCTCTCCACTACGAGCTAATAATGCCCACTTTTACCAATAAACCTCCTAAATATATTGTGGTTCAGAATGATATAGTGCTGTTGACTTGCAGCAAGGCACTTATCTCGCTGTCTGTGCATTAAAAAGTCTTGGAATGTCTCCATAAATGTTTCCAGAGGCAAGCATGTATTCCTGATTCTGACTGCATTCCCAGTGTGTAGTAAAAGTATAGTATTTCAATCCCTGATGGAACAGCCCCCAGGATAATATGCTGTATGATTAAACACTTGTAAGGTCCCAATGGCGAGACCTTTTGGCTATACCAATGCTTGTTGAATTGTGGCACAGCTTCTAATGAACAGATTGATCACATTGATCCTATCCCTAATGGTCAATACATTAAACATGAAGATCTTCCTCTTTTTTTATTTTTTTATTTATGAGACAATTAGGATTTTCCACAGTGTAGTGAGCAGAAAATCTGCATTTTATTGATGACACAGAGGCGATGATTATGCAATACCCTTCATTGCTCCCACTTACACAGCATTAAACGGAGGAATTTTGAACTTTTAGTAACATTTGAAGAAGTAATAAAACACAAAAATGCGCAGCTCCCTTCTTCTTTAAATGCTGTGATTAAGGTAACACCTTGAATATAACCGACAAAATTCTCCTTAAAACGCCAAAGTGAATCCAAGAACGTCTTCATCCAGATACAGTTCTGAAGACTCACTTCATCTTAATCTGAAATGAAAATGTACCCTAGGGCAGGTTATTAGGGTGGGATAATCCTAGCCTTCATGTCTTTAAGAAAATCCTATATTTTATGTCCACCATATTGTGGAAACTCTACGTTTTGTGGCAAGGCACTAGGGCTAATATTGTGCAAGTTTAAAGACATACTAAGATATTTTCTATTGCATTCAGTATGTTTAAATGAACAATTCCCAAACACAGACTAATTCACCTAATCTGTAGATCATAGTGTATTCTGAAAACCACTGGCAAATACAAAAGCCTTGGAAACAGAGGCTGTCTTTGCAGAATATGCTCTAACACTACTCACATCAATGCTAGCCTCTACCATACCATACCATATTTTACTCCTCTCACAAGAGCTGGGGCACATATTGGCTATGTGGATTCCTATATGAGATTAATCATGGTGGGACACTATTCCCTCTCAATTCCACTGAACCTTTGTCATGCCCTTTCAAACAACTGACAACACGTAGCCTCAAACTATTCTGAAAATAAGAATAAAAATGTGTTCCCTCAGGCTTAAGTTCCCTACCTGCTACATCTAAAGCTCTTACATCCGACTTTCTCCTAAAAGAAACTATACAGTGTAACATAGTCACGTTCTATGACAGTCTCTTCAAATCAAAACAATCATTGTCACCCTATCTTTCCATAGTGTTCAACGGCATGCTCAAATCTCACATAGATGATAGTTAGCAACAGGAGGTTTCACCGCTCTCATGCTATGCCTTACTTTCCTTACCACTAATTTCTGGCCTACCGATACTGCATTGACTAACTTGTGACCTGCAGCTATTTCTGATTTGTACAGATTCACCTTTCTGTTTGGCAAACATGTCTCTAATTGTTCCAACAAGTAATTTGTGACATTAACTATTTGAGTTGAAACAGGATCAAAATCTCTTTGTAAACACCAACAAATCCATTTTTTTCATGCCAATATATGCTTTCCTGGTTTCCGGAGTCCAGGATTCTGATATAAGCCAAAAAACTCCTACTCAAAGGCCTGGCATCTCTTACTGTTTTCTGAAGTCATCCAAACCATCAAAACCAACTGTACTTGCATCACTTTCCTGGAGGAGGTATTAACATCTTCCTGAACACCGAAATACTTAGTGGGAAGTCCACAGGCATCTCCATCATTATTGGGAATCCAACTTGAGATCTCAACACTGGAGTCACCACTACCACCCTTCCCTGACCCAGACACACCTGTAATCTTGAAAGCATTGCACTAGGTGGAAACACATTAATTCCTCTAGTAAAAGAGAGGGACCCAACAACCAAAGGGGTAGGGTACCAAAAAAAGACAAGTGTCAGAACAGGAATTCCCCTTTGGGTAGAATTCTATACCGTATATACTCACATTCAAAACATTAAATTCAAAGTGAACAAAGAGGAAATGTAAAATTAACTTCATAAAAATGTTACAGTTTATTCAAGCAAATATTAAAAACACAATATACCCTATCATTAGTACACTATTAATCAATGAAAATGATACACATAAAAATGTACAATTGTACACTATAAAAAACACACACAAATGGAAAACAAAAATAAGGAATAAATAGTTCCTCCACTGGACCGACCACCGCTGCATCCATTTCACCTTCAAGTAACCAACCACGCACCACCGCTCCCAACAGCTGCCTCGCCGCTGCTGGAGCAAAGTCATTGAAGACCAGCTGATCACCACCCTCGCCCAGAACCCACCCGCTGACCCCACCAACCCACACGCCGCAGCCTGCAACCTCAGACAGTGGATCGACGACTGCGCCAACACCCTTGCCCCTCTCAAGAAACCCTCCAACAGCCACACCAGCAAGAGAGCCACCTGGCTCACCGACGAGCTCCAGACCTCCAAACGCGCATGCCGGAAACTGGAGAAGATATGGCTCCATGAACGCACACCGGACCACCACGCAGCCCACAAGGACGCCGCCAGCAGGCATCACTACCTTATCAGACTAGCCAGGAGACCCTCCTTCAAAGACCGCTTGGATAACAACGCACACAACAGCAAGGAGCTCTTCCGCATCATAAAGGAACTCTCCAACCCCAGCACCAACGCCAACGACATCCCGCCCTCACAAGAACTGTGCGACTCACTAGCCATCTTCTTCCACCACAAGATCGCTGACATCCACAACAGCTTCAACACCATGACCACCTCGACTACGCCAGACTCCACCTCCCCTGTGAACACTACCAGCGCCAACTGCCTGACCTCCTGGTCCAACGTCAAAGACGACGAGACACGTAAGGTCATGAACTCCATCCACTCAGGATCTCCGTCAGACCCGTGCCCACACCACGTATTCAACAAAGAAGACACAGCCATCGCACCCCAACTACGGAAGTTCATCAACATCTCCTTCGAAACAGCAACATTCCCGGAAAGCTGGAAGCACGCCAAAATCAACGCCCTCCTCAAGAAGCCCAAGGTGGACCCCACGGACCTCAAGAACATCCGGCCCATCTCCCTGCTCCCGTTCCCAGCAAAGGTCATCGAGAAAATCGTCAACATGCAATTGGCCGGCCACTTAGAAGACAACAACATCTTGGACCCGTCCCAGTCCGGATTCAGACGAAACCACAGCACCGAGACAGCCCTCAGACAGACGACATCAGGCCCCAACTAAATAACGCTGAAACATCAGCCCTCATCCTCCTGGACCTGTCAGCCGCCTTGGACACGGGCTGCCATCGCACTCTAAAGACACGCCTCCTAGAAGCCAGAATCCAAGAGAAGGCCCTTGACTGGACCACGTCCTTCCTCTCCGGCAGAACCCAGAGCGTCCGCCTCCCACCCTTCCGATTCGAAGCCACCAACATCATCTGCGGCATCCCCCAGGGCCCATCTCTCAGCCCGACGCTGTTCAAGGTCTACATGGCCCCCGTCGCACAAGTGGCCCGCCATCACAACCTCAACATCATCTCCTACGCCGATGACACCCAGCTCATCCTCTCTCTCACCAAGGACCCACACACCACCAAAACCAACCTCCACGAAGGAATGAAGGCCATCGCCGACTGGATGAGGAGCAGCCGTCTGGAGCTGAACTCGGACAAGATGGAGGTCCTCATCCTCGGACCCACCCCCTCAGCCTGGGATGACTCCTGGTGGCCGACCACACTGGGAACAGCACCAACACCCACTGCCCATGCACGCAACGTAGGATTCATCCTCGACTCCTCCCTCTCCATGTCTAAGCAGGTCAACGCCATCTCCTCCTCCTGCTACAAAACCCTCTGCATGCTCCGCAGGATCTACAAGTGGATCCCGACCGAAACAAGAAGAACGGTGAAACAGGCCAAAGTCAGCACAAGACTGGACTATGGCAACACACTGTATGCAGGAATCCCAGCCAAACACCTACGACGACTACAACGCATCCAAAACGCCTCCACCCGACTGATCGTCAACGTCTCCCGCCTCAGCCACATCACCCCCCACCTGAGAGACCTACACTGGCTCCCCGTCGACAAGAAGATCACCTTCAAGCTCCTCACCCATGCACACAAACCACTCCACAACGCCGGACCAGCCTACCTGAACAGCAGACTCAGCTTCTACACCCCCACCAGCCAGCTCCGCTCCGCCAGCCTCGCCCTCACCGCTGTCCCCCGCATCCAACGAACGACCTCCGGCGGCAGATCCTTCTCCTACCTCGCCGCCAAGACCTGGAAAACCCTCCCTACCCACATACAGCAGACCCAAGACCTACTCGCCTTCAGAAGACTCCTCAAGACCTGGCTCTTCGAGCAGTAGTAGCACCCCCCCTCCCCATAGCGCCTTGAGACCCTCACGGGTAAGTAGCGAGCTTTACAAGTACTCTCATTGATTGATTCCTATTGAAGTGAGGAGAATACAATAGTCTAACAGTAATCACACTCTAATACATATGTCACTTTTGTAGTCAGAGTTGCTGCTTCACAGACTTAACGTATTTTCTCCCAAATATGCATCGATGCATTTCGGTGGGCTAATGTTTTAAAGAGCCAACACCTTCTTCAGGATAAAATATTTGAATCCCACATGAACATATAATATCTGTAATACAAGAGCAATAGAAAACACATGAAATATATAGGTAAAACAATGTATTACTAAAACAATATCACAAGACACTATTTGTACTTTCACATATCCTCTGTGCTACAAATTTTATTCAATAAAGATAATAAGATATCTACCTTATTGGAATGTTTTGCTGCACTTTATTGCAGCTATTGTTAGGGTTTTTAACCAGACGTTTTTATTCATACTAATGTGAGAAAGTGAGTTGTGAATGTGGCCTGTTATTATCTTTATTGAATACAATTTGTAACACAGAGGATATGTAAAAGTACAAATTGTGTCTTGGGATATTGTTTTAGTAATACATTGTTTTAGTTATATATTTCATGTGTTTTCTATTGCTCTTGTATTACAGATATTATATGTTCATGTGGGATTCAAAATTTTATCCTGAAGAAGGTGTTGGCTCTTTAAATCATTAGACCACCGAAACACGTCGATGCAGATTTGAGAGAAAATACGCTAAGTCTGTGTAGCAACAAATCTGACTACAAAAGTGACATATGTGTTAGAGCTTGATTACTGTTAGACTATTGTATTCTCCTTACTTCAATAGGAACTATTTATTCCTTATTTTTGTTTCCCATTTGTGTGTGTTTTTAATTGTGTACAATTGTATATGTTTAGGTTAATAGTGTGCTAATGATAGGATATATTGTGTTTTTAATATTTGCTTGAATAAACTGTACAATTTTTATGAAGTTACTTTTACATTTCCTCTTTGTTCACTTTGAAGTTAATGTTGTGAATGTGAGTATATAGGGTATAGAATTCTACCCAAAGGGGAATTTCTGTTCTGACACTTGGAAACACATAAGTTTCCAGCTCCCTCCAAAATTGCAGGTATGCATTCATGCAGGTATACTTTTTCACAAAGCTCCTTAGATGAAAATAGCAAGGATTGTTGTTGAAAATGAAGATTTTCTGTTGAGCAAGAGGTATATTTAACAATAACTCTTCCCCATGGTTCAAGTTTACAACGGGCTTCCTTTATACTTTTAAGAAAGGTCTGAACAAGTCCCATGATATGGTGATCAGAAAAGAGATTTTGCTGTAGCTGGGCATTAGTGTCAGGATGTTGACTAGAAAGGGCATTGGCCAAAATAGTCTTGAAACAAGAAATACAGGTTATATAGAAGTTGTATTGAAAAAAAATGATGAACTCAATGAGCATGGCTCCTATTCTGATATTGAAGGCTAAAGAGTCATTGTAAGCTTCTGTAGTCAGTTCATTCATCAGAAGGGTCTGTAGATCAATATAGTAGACGTCTCTATTCTTAACACGCATGTCCCCTACCAATCAATTCCCTTTCAAGAATGGAACAGTTCTTTTCACAAGGTGTTAAGGGTTATTAGAGATAACAAACAGGATGCTCCAAAGAACCATCTGCCTGGATTTATCGGAACAAAGCCACAAAAGCCTTTTGGAACAATCATTCTCAACTATGAATTTATTTGTGGTCATGCAAAATACGTGCCTTTGTAAAGGCTTGCTTTAATTCTTGAAACCCTGATTAGCTGCTTCGTCCCCAACAAGATCTGTCTTCAATTTCTAATTCTTTAGTAAACTAGACATGTTACTAATTATCTGATAAAAGTTTGTATTAAATTGACAAAAACAATTGACAAAACCCAAAAAGCACTGAGTTTCCTTCACATTCCAGTTGGTTTAAATTTCTTTTATTGTTTTTATCCACAGAAGGAACAAATGAGCCAATGTGCTCCACAATCATCAGGTTGCAACCCGGCATTTCACTATCGTATATTTCAGGCAGAACAACAACAAACGAGAAGACAGAACCCCCCTCCCCCCAGCCCCCTCCTCTTGAAAGAAAAAGCAAATTTGTGAAAAAGGAAGTATTTCGGCCAAGTAGGTAGGTCCCAAGAGTGACTAAGAAGCAGGTGGGCGGTCTGTCAGTTTTAACAGTCTAAGATATTTGGGACAGGTGAGCACCTGTAAATTCAGACGTCAAAAGTGCCAAAAGGGGAGCCCAAAGCTCGTGAAATGAGGCCCGGGGTTGGTCAAAGAGAGAGAAATCTTTTCCATCCCTAGAATGGACCATAGCTTGTGTAGCCAGCCTGGTCTTTTGGGAACTGTAGCGGAACTACAGTGTGTTAGAACGTTCTGAACTGCCGCACCTAGGGTTAGGGCCATTTGCCTCTCCTAGAATGAAGTGGGAAGGTGATAGTGTTGGGGAGGCCAAGGAGGATGTATGCTGGAAATCTCGGGATCTGTGTGTCACCTTCCCAACGCAATTGGATAGGGGATTTCCCAGTGTCTGAAGAATTCCTCGTGAATTTATACAGGTCTGACGTCAAGCGTGCGTTGCTGTGTCTTGTAATTAACCATTTCTCAAATGGCGTGAGCAGTCTCTCCGCCCCCTCCCTCTCCCCCCTGCAGCACCCAGTGTCGTATCTGTAGATATCGATAGCGCTTCATTTTGGGAAGCCCGTGGTCTGTACGGAAATCCACAATAGGGCTCGGGCCGGAAAGATCAAAGAAATGTCCTATGGAGCGAGTGGCTTCTGTCGTCTAGTGATGAAATTCCCCATAGTCAAGGCCGGGTGAGAAACCTGGGTTCTGTACAATAGGCGTAATGGGAGATGGGAAAGTCTTGAGTCCCCTAGTGGTCGCCGTTCTGTCCCAAGCTAACATGATGGGCCGGGTTACCTCTGATAAGTATAAACTGCGGTGTCGTCCCTTGCGAGGGAGAAAGGGAACCCCCCAAAGTGATTGAGCTGCCAGAGCTCTGTCCATAAATAGCCAGTGTTTCTCGGATTCAGGGAGTGACCATTCCACTAGTGCTCTCATCTGAGCCGCCCGCCAGTATGCCAATAAATTTGGAACACCCAGTCCTCCCTCTGCTGGGTCCCTATATGTGAGATGGCGGAGCATCCGAGCTCTTTGGTCCCGCCAAAAAAGCGCTCCATGTCCCTCTGCAGGGCACTTAAAACTCCAGTAGGGGGCATCAGCAGAAGGGTGTGAAAGATATAGAGAATTTGAGGCAGCAACACCATTTTCACAGCTGCTATCCGTCCCAGCCATGGAGAGAGTCCTGCACTTGTTTCAAGAGTGTCGAATAATTCAACTGTCTAGTGATAGGGATGGTGGGGTCACTCGGAGGCCTAGGTAGGTGATAGTGTCATGGACCCACTCGATTTGAAAATGTAGCTGTAGGAGTTCCAGCACCTCGGGCTCTAGGGACAGGTTAAGAGCTTGCGACTTATGCACATTTATCTGAAAGCCTGAGGCCAGTGCGAATCTAGCCAATTTGTCTAAAAATACCACTAGAGAATCCTGGGGGTGTTCCAGGGTCGCCACCACATCATCGGCATAGAGACAGAGATTGTGCTCTGAACCCCCAAAAAGCACTCCTGGGATGGACTGGTCATCCTGGACTCTTTGAGGCAGGGCTCCATATAGAGGGCGAAAAGGAGCGGCGACAGCGGGCATCCTTGTCTGGTCCCTCTGCGTATAGAGAAGGCCGCTGTCTCCACACCGTTCACCGGCACTGTAGCTGTGGCATTCGCACAGCTCTGAAAGATCCAATCAATAAAGCGGTCTGGTAGGCCAAAATGAACCAGCGTCGCCTGAAGATATGGCCAATGGAGCCTGTCGAACGCCTTTTCGGCATCGACTGAAAAGATCATGAGTTCCGCCGAGAAGCATACGGAGCGGTCCATCAAATGGAAGAGTCGTTTAGTATTATCAGAGCACTGTCGCCCAGGGACAAAGCCTGATTGGTCTGGATCTATCAGATCCAGGAGATGAGAGCCTAGCCGGTAGGATACCCGTAAAAATCTTTTAAGTCCACATTGAGGAGGGATATAGGGCGGTAGGAGCCGCAAAGACGAGTATCCTTCCCTGGCTTGGGGATCACAGTTATTAAGGCCTCTAGCATGGAGGAAGGGAAGGAGGAAGCCACTGATGACCCGACGGAATTAAAAACACTTGTTAGGAGCGGAACTAACGTCCCACAAAACTTCTTATAAAAACCGTAGGTGAACCCATCAGGGCCTGGTGATTTATTGTGCTTTAGGCGAACAATTGCCGAGATAACCTCTTCCAACTGTATGGGGGTCTCCAGGCCAGCCGCCTGGGATGGTAACAATTTAGAAGTGGCCACGCCATGAAGGTACCGAGTCGGTTCAGACTCAGGCAAAACTTGAGCCGTGTATAACATTTCATAGGATTGTTTAAATGCGTCGACAAAGCTGTATCCTTGCTACTTTCCTCCCCCCCAGGATCCTGTATCATTGTCACTCTATGTGCTTGTCGTTTTGCGAGGAGGCGATTTGCGAGGAGGAGCCCACATCGATCACCTTCTACATAGAAGGCATGTATGAGACGTAGGGCTGTATACTCTGCTCGGTCAACATCTAACCCTGCAAGCTGTGATTGAGCCGCCTTTAGTAGTCTCCAGACCCTAGGCGCTCCAGTTCGCTGGTGGATGCACTCCAACTCATTGACCCCACCCATCAGGCGCTCTCATTTCTCCCATCTGTCCCTTTTGTCGGCCAACGCAATGCTAATGAAGACCCCTCTGATAACTGCCTTCATCGCTTCCCATAGAGTTGTTAAGGATATGTCTGGGGTGTCATTTGAGGCTAAGTAGTCTGCTATGTTCTTCTCAATTTGTTGCACAACCGAGGGGCGCTGAAGCATATTCTCCCAAAGATGCTAGAAACAGCGAGTAGTACGCATTGGGGGCAAGGTCGGAGAGAGCCTAAGCGCGGAGTGGTCGGACAACGGGCAGGGAAGAATCTCCACTTCGCGGGTGCGCTGTGTTAGGGGGACCGAGGTGAAGATATAGTCAATTCTGTTGTAAGTTTTATGAGTATGTGAATAAAACGTGAAGGCCCTGGTGTTAAGGTGTCTAAGTCTTTATATGTCAGGGAGCCCTGCTTCTGCCAGTGATCGCTTACCTGCATTGGACAAAGTCCCTGTCTGTCCCCATCTTTGTCCAGAGCGATCCATGTCACCATCTAGAACCATATTGAAATCCCCTCCCAGCAAGACTGTATGATCTGGCAAACCCGTGATTTCCTGAATTACCATCTTTAAAAAACCCTCCTGTCTGCTATTGGAGTCGTACACCGAAGCTAGCACAAACGTGTTAGTGTCTAAGATCTTAGGTGATGGGTATCGCCAGGAAGTAAGTGCGTCTCCTGAGCAAGCATATATGGGCTTCTGATCGCTCCAGGTAGGACAGAAGGGCTTGTTGCTTAGTGGGATTATTTAGCCCTTTCACATTCAGGGACACAACATGGATGTCAGAGATCATAGTGATGGGGACTCAAAGTTTGCTATGGCTAACAGCACCGATCCTGTGGGGATGGGAGGCATGAAGAGGCTTGTGATACGAACCTGCATGAACATCGAAGGAGGAGGAGGCAACCCAATAAAAAGAGAAGAAACAAAAAACAAAAACCCCAACCAACAAACATAACGAAGGAAACAGTCATAGGAAGAATTCACAAATTTCCCAGGCAGTTTGCCTGTGGTGAGACGTGGGATGGATAGCCGGAGCCCCCGCCGCCCCCAGCCCCGGCCATATCAGCCGGAGGAGTCTGAACAGAAAGCAAAGTAAAAAGGAATCTGAGATAGACTACACCTCAAAAAAGGCATAGGTCAGTCTGCCGAGTTGGAATCTTCTGACAGGGTCCGAAGTACTTCTTAACGTTCCTTGGTGATTGCATCTGAGTCTGGACGGGAGTCCAGTGGCAAGCCACCCACTCGCTGCCAGCGGTTGCTGTCATATTGTCGATTGGAGACAGCGGACTTCAGTGGGCCGTTGTGATCAGCTTCACGGGAGGCGCAGAAGAGAAGTCGCTTCTTCCAGGGAGCATACCTGGCTGAGTCTGCCCTCCCACTTGAAAATTAGTCTAAATGGATGCCCCCAGGAATAAGTAATGTCTTTGGAGCCGAGAAATGCGGTGATGGGTCGAAAATCACGTCGTTTCTGGAGAGTGGAGGCAGCTAGGTCCGGGAAGAGGAGAGGCCTGCAGGAGAGAAATTCAATAGGATGCTTGGACCGTGCCTTGCATAGAATGTGTTCCTTAAGCTTAAAAGCATGGACGCTTGTCAGGATATTGGGTTGGCGACCTCCTAAGGCCCACTCAGTGCGTCCGGTCAAGCAAGATCTCCTGGCCTGGAGGACCTCCTAGGATGTGGCATAACAGGTCCACGACAAAGGCTTCAACGTCCTGCATCTCTGCTCACTGAGGGACCGCCCGGATCCGTATATTATTTCGGCGGGAGCGATTCTCCAGGTCCTCGGTGTGGGACTGATGCTGTTCTTGCAGTCTGCGGTACAAAAGGGGGTGGTGATGGACGGAGCATCTGAATCAATCAAACACTCACACCCAGTCAAAAGATCTGGGTTTAATCCATCACCGTTCTTTAGCCCACTCTGCCACCCTAGTTCAGACATGGCTATATGCAAATCAGTCTGACCCTGTGCCTCATGGAAACAGTCCAGCCCGAACCGCCAAGCCATGTCTTCCCTGGACCGGAAACAAGCTTCCAAGGACCGGTTTCTGGCATTGCAGCCGTCTTCAGCCCGGCTTGCTTGAATCCAGTGGCAAAGTGAGCAAGGGACTCACGTCTGAGCATACCCTGCCACACTTATGGCGGCCAAAAGCGGTACAAAAGGGGGTGGTGATGGACAGAGTATCTGAATTAATCAAACACTCACACCCAGTCAAAAGATCTGGGTTTAATCCATCACCGTTCTTTAGCCCACTCTACCACCCCCGTTGAGACATGGCTATATGCAAATCAGTCTGACCCTGTGCCTCATGGGAACAGTCCAGCCCGAACCACCAAGCCATGTCTTCCCTGGACCGGAAACAAGCTTCAGAGGACCGGTTTCTTGCAGTCTGAGCACCTCCTGCTGGAGCTGGGACACCTCTTAATCTCTGACTGCTGTCTGGTTCTCCATCCACTCGCTCCCCTACTGAATCGATAGCTTTGCGCATTCCGCTGGATTTCGGCAGTAAGATCCTTCTTCGTGGTATGGAAATCCCTGGTAAGGTCCGCAAAAAGAGATTCCAGGACACTACGAGTGACAAATCCGTCAAGCTCTACCAGTACTCTCCGTTCAGCGGCTCCTCCAGTGTGTGACATGGTCTCTATTCCACTAAACCCTGCTTTGAGTAGTAAGTCTTTGACCGATCTGTCTTTTCGGCCTCTGGAAGCTGCCATTTGTAGGGGTCTGCGCTCCTGGACCGCAGCCGAGAGAATGCGCACAGAGGCCGCACGGGGCGCTCAGCTCAGCATAGCGGTGCCTCAGTCCAAATCCTCAAGATGGTGGTCCCCGCATCCAACTGTGGTCCGAGGAAATCTGCCCCATCCCGCCCTCGCCGCAGGCGACAAGAGGAGGCTCCTGGTAGTGGTGTTGTCCCGGAGGGGACTAGGGTATGTCCAAGGGTGAGGCTGTGATGCAACGGGGTTACCCAGCCTAGGTCGCACCCCTCAGCAGCGACTCGCCACCCGTAGTTGTGGTCATGAGGGCCGTTGGTCAACAGAAGGATGGGTGTCCGACCTGCCCCTCTCAGTGTCTTACAAGGTCTCACCCACTGTTTAGTAAGGGCTCCAGCCAGACCCCCCCCGCTCCAGCTCCCCAGGGCCTCCAGGTGCGGCGCAGGATCTCTGCGGGCTGCTCCAGAGCAATTAGGTGAGCCTCTCGCAGTCCAGCTCCTACGTTCAATACGTGACTCCCAGGAAAGCAAAGGGGTCAGGCTGGAATGGGCTCAAGGCACCCTCCCTGAAAAGCCGCCGGCCGCCAGGCTGTGATGGCGGGGACTTTGTGTCGGCTGGCCCAGAGGGGCACGATAATACTGGATTAGAGGGCCCCCACAACCCAGGAGCGCTCAGAGTACTGTCGCGCTGAGCCCCAGCTCACCTCAGTATTATGGCGCCGATTCGCTGCTTGACGTGCTCCCCTGCTGGTATACTGGAGGGGCACCGGGCGAATGTGACCCTCCCCGGTGCAGTGGCTGTGGGTCTCAGCGACCACAGGTCGTGGCAGGCGCAATGGAGGTCAGAGGGCGGGCCCAACACCCTAGGCCTGCCCGGCTGCAGGATCACGCAGATGGGCCGCGCTCTTCTGCTGGGGTGCCTCAGTAATGTCTGCGCTCTCCGGCCCGCACCGCCACCTTGACACCGCCATGAAGGAGTACCATGCAGGCTGCGGTCTTCCTTGGGGACATGGAGACAGAGCTGTTCAGGCCTCCGGAGCCCCAGTCTGAGCTCAGCAGGGACGACCACAGGCCGCGACGACGATCCTCGTAACTTCCGCTTGTCATCACCGCTGGCCAGTCTCCGGGTGCGCTCGGCCCCACGCGCCTCAGGCACCGAGAGCAGGAATTCGGTGTGCGTCCCGTACCAAGGTGAAATGAAGGTGCCTGGGAGGTCCACAAGCTCAGACTGGGTCCGGATCTGCAAGTAAGGTTGCGCTATTAGAAGCTGTGTAGGCTCGTCCGCCATCTTGGACACGCCCCCTTCCTTCACATCCTTGTGTGTTGGTCAGTTAAGACTAGCAGACAAGTTGTTTGAATCCATGGAAATTCCTTGGGATGCAAAACCAAGATACTCAGTCTCGCTCCTGTCAAACTCACACTTTTCAGACTTTAAAGGAGCTCTATGTTCCTTAAGGTCCTTGAAAAACTGAATAGATCATCCAGCTATATCACAATGTGATGATTTAGCACGTGAGCAAAATATGTGGAAAGTGGTCACTGGTGGCCTGCAAGCTATCAAGTACCATGATGCACTACCAAATTAAGTCCTCAGTCTTATTGTTATAATGAATCCAACAATAAATGAATCTTCTTGAAACCATCCGTTTTGCTGAAGTTCTCTAAAATGCTTTTTAATTGTTTTTTAAATGCATCCATTTTCGTTATGTACAATCTCTTTATTCAAACATAAATTCCATTGAACATTCAAGTGTTTCAAAAAGCATCTCGCTCCATCAGTACCCAATGCATTTAGGGTGCTGAACCCTTTGTCATGGGTAACTGTACACACATTTAAAAATGTGATGTTGCAATCGGAAGGTGGGAACTCTATGTCATTCACCCAAAATGTGTGGTGACTGAATATGGATAACCACTGTAAACATCCTGTGACAGAAAAGGCAAACCCAAAATGAAAAACCAGGAGTATATAATCAAGAAACATGAAATAAGTCCTAGAATCCAAATCTCTCCTCATGTGATCGTGATGTTAATTAGCCTGACCGGATATGCAAAAGTCAAGGAGAGCAACATGCTCAAAAACACTATTCATAATTGGGAGGCAAATCCAATTTTGCTGGTGCGACCTTACTATGCCAATTACACACCGACGGTGTACTGCCGTGAACTGCGCATAAATCTCAACTTGCAAAGGCCTTGTTTTGGAAAGAGAAAAGGATTACTTGAAATTATGATGCAGCCTCAAAATGGCGTGTCTGCATACGTGTTCCGTGAAAGTGCTCAGTTGAGAGTGCCAAAACATTGCAGGAAACCGCAACCTGAAGTGGTTGGCTCAGTGAATAGTGTGTAGCAGAGCCGGAAGTGTTAGTTCTCTTGCTAGTCCATGAATGATGGTACGCGATCTTGAACAAATGGTCACTGGATTTTATTTTATTATTCAGTGTCTTGAAGGATTTAAAAGAAGAAATTCATACTATCAAAATAGAATTGAGTAAGAGAATGGATGATGAACAAAGGAAAATGCCCTTGGATGATATAACAACTAAATTAGGATAAAGGACAGATACGAAAGAAAACTAAGGAAATTTAAATGGGTCACTGTCGAATAAAAACTCAATGAAGTGTATACATGGGCAGAAGTATATTCACAAAAACAAGTTTAAAAAATGTAACGTATCTTCAGAAGAAAGTTTAGCAACAGAGGAGGACACTACTCAACCGTCAACCAGTGGACACTTCTACTTTACAAGTGGATAAACAACCAGGCATTGGATTAAACACATCTCAAACTAAAACAATTTTTCTCATCAACAAGTCCAGCCACGAACAACAGGCCCAAATCAACCAGCAGCAGAGCCAAACTAGGCACAGAAAAGGAGAAGCCAAAGAAAAAGACAAAGAAGAGGAGTCTCCGCTGCCAATCGAGAATCTAGTGATTAATATTTCATCTGTAACTTTAACATCTCAACAGATTAAGGCTCTAAATAAGGGAACATCATTTGTTCCTACATATAGAACCAACCCTTTGGAGAGTGAAACCTCTTTGTTTAGATACATGTGTAACTTGCGATTAAAATACCTTTTCAGGACTTTGGAGACAAGAGAAGCTACACATGACGAAGGGACATAGGAAGATTTTAAACCCAAAAGCGCCTTCATGTCACTAGTTTCACACACACAAAACAGTAGACTTGTTTAAAACTTTGGTTAAGAATGATCTAAAAGGCTTGAATTTCAACTAACACCACCACAAACAAAGAATGTGGCATTTTAAGAGCACTAGCTAACAATCTTGGGCATGTTTTTCTATGGTGGTGCGTTAATCATCTTCGACAGAATACATTACGAGTCTAAATTAAACATCCATGTCACAGATGAAAACATGTATATACATTTGGAAACTGATCCAATTGAGGAATTTCAAACTGTGCTATCGGAGAGCTTGGACAAGGAGATAGTAATGGATTGGATCACTGAGAATACTAAGTGCTTCCTCACTGCGTAATTTCCACGGCGACCTAAAATGTACATGTTGCACAAAATTCATATGCACCCTTCATATCCTCCATTTAGGCTGAACATATCTGTTAGTGGATCATTACACAAACCTTTAGGCAGATATTTGGACACATTTCTACCACCTTTACTGCAAGACAGGAAGTCTTACATTCAGGATACTTCAGCATTCCTCAACAGGATTAGCACAAATACTACTAACTCACATCAAAGAATGGTGGGTTTGTACTATTGATGTCAATGCTCTGTATACATCCATTTCCCACATCGAGGGCATTGAAGCAGTTGAATGGGCTTTGTTACACAAGGGAAGTGTTGGAGCCAACAAAGTGTTCTTGCTGGAATTATTACATTATTCCCTCTACTTTCAATGGAACGGTGAATTTTACCTTTAAAAAAAAGGAACATCTATGAGTTTTTCTAGAGCACCTATCTATGCAAACCTCTTCACGGCCAAACTTGAAAATCAATGCATGTTCAAGGAAAGTCATGGCAAGAACATTTGGTGATATATCTATGTTATATAGATTAAATCTCCTTAATCTAGAAAGGATCAAATGAAAGTCTTAAGAACAATTTGTCTATACTCAATTCAACAAATCCACATATTCAATTTACCTACCTGATCAGTAATGAAGCCATTTCATTTTTGGATAATCAGTGGAGATAACACCAACAGGCATTCAAACTAAAGTGTTTTAAAAAACACTGATCGCAACAATACACTGCATTTCCATAGATTTCATCTGCAAATTCTCAAGCAGCATTTAACATACTCCCTGTTTTTGTGGATAACACGGATCACATACAAACCTAATGACTGTTCGTTGGACCTTGAGGCATACAGGTCAAGGCTCATTGATAGGGATATCCAGTTTCTATGCGAGATAGAGCGGTTCAACTTGAGAAAGCTATTGAAAGGGAAATACTTTAGAGAGAAACTATAGATAATGCACTAGCGACTATGGTGTCTCGAAATTCTCTACTAAATCCCAAGCCATAAAGAAGATTATTAACAATCGATGGGAACAACTGTTGAACTGTATTTTGAAGAATTGCTTAACACCAAGTCACTATTTGCATATAAGCACTCTAAAAATCTTAAAGAAATGTTGGCTGAAAAGAAGCCCGCCATTTTTTAAACCCACAAGAAATGCTATAACTGCATTCACTGCAATAATATAATGAATGATGATGTTGCAGTTCATCCACTTAAAGGTTACTGCTTTTAAGTTCAGCAGATTTCAATACCAAGAACGTTGTATACTGTATAAAATGCCCATGTGGCTTATTATATGTGAGTAAAACAGAAAGAAATAAAATCACAGAACATGAAAGCACAATCAGGAATCGGAATAAAAACTTTTGTTTAGAGAAACATTGGATGGAGCAAAAACATAATATTTCACTAATGCGGTTTCAAATTCTTGACGAGGTTCAACCTGCACTCGATGTAGACAATCATAAAATATTGTCACAAAGAGAGATCTACTGGATTAAAAAAAATGATACTTTACAAGCTAGAGGCATGAATGACAATTTGGAAATGTTTTGTTTTCTAGGATAGCATGCTTATCCAGCTGCTTCATTTCTCTGTGTTATTTCAAGTATGACTTGGGGTACCCTTTCATTTAATTTTGTTTATAATCCAATCGTGATTTTGCAACATGTGATAGCACGTTACAATGATGATCTATCACTTCAGTTACCAGGTTATGGGTTTGTGCAAATTTGTATTTATTCAATTCTTCTTTTCTTAGCATGTTTTGGTATGATGCTTGTTGACATTTTTGTCTTTTGACTTTTGTAAAAAGATAATTTATAATAATAATAGTTTTTGGATTTTCATGAATTTTAGCACATTATTTTGAGTGGCACCTACAGTAGTAATAGATTAGTACAATTGCACCATTAGAAGTAGCACAAGTATTTTTAAAAATGTTTTCTGGACTTGCATGAGCACTTCCGGGTCCACTACATGCTGTTCACTGAGGCAAATACTTCCGGTTGCGGGCTCTTTAAATGTTTTGGTGCTTTCAACGGAGCACTTTCACTGAACCCGTACGCGGCCATGCCGTCTTTGAAGCTGTATCATCATTTCAGATAACGAGTTTCTCTTTTCAAAACAAGGTGTTTACTCATTGAGACTTCTGCGTGGTTCATGGCGGTGCACCATCGGTGTGTAATTGGTATATTAAGGTCGCACCACCATAATAGTATATGCCTTACAATTCTGAATATTTCTTTGCACATGTAGATTTGCTTGACGTTTGTATATTCGGTCAGACGAATTAACATCATGCTCACATGAGCAGAGATATGGATTTTAGGACTCATTTCTTGTTTCTTGACTGTTTACTAGCATGTTGTCATGAGCAGATTGTTTTGGCTATGACACATTATTGTTACCCCTGATGAAGGGTTCTGTACCCAGAATGCATTGAGTACTGATGGAGCAAGATGCTTTTTGAAATACCTGAATGTTTCGTTTTTTTAATTCGCTTTTTGTATATTCTTACAAACATATACAACGAACAACACAGGCTTTATCTCTGCACGTTGCAACGGAGCAACTTACATATGCAACAGTGATACGTGGTGCACTACTATACTATTACAACTTCTTCCAGCTGAGGTACATACATTTTTTATACAGCAGGTATAATAACATATCTGGATTAGATTTTAAATAATTTGTTAGTGGTACCCAATAATCCTTTGGTTTCTAATTAGATGAGAGTTGTTCTTCATATGTTTCCAGGGTATCCCTACAGTACACCATGTCCAATATCCAATGTTTGCTGTTGGGGAATTGTTTACTGTCCCAGTGTATTGATACCCTTCTCTTTGCCAACAGCAGCGCTACTGCAAAGAGTTTGCATTTTACAGAACGCAAATGCGTCACTAGACCCAGTAGGCATACCTTTCGTGAGCATTCTATTTTGATGTCTAGTATGCAACGCAATATTACAGTGATTTCCTCCCCGTGGGCTCTGATCTTGGTGCATTGCCACACCATTTGTATAAAGTCAGCGTTTTCTTCCCTACACCGTCTGCACTTGGCATCTGCCGGTAGCCCATATTTGGATAGTTTGAGTAGAGTGTGGTATATTTGGTGTAAATATTTATAACGTATTATGCACAAATTACCGTTGGGGGTTAATATTCCTGTTAGCTCACAGCAACTTTGCCAGTCTTCCTCAGTAAGTGGGGTGTCTAAGTGAGCGTTACAGCACTCCTGGACTTTACCAGCAACATTCGCTATATCGTCTTGAAATGCTCTATACAATTTAGTTAACATATGAGCATTATTTGAGTTAGTGATGAGCATTTGGAAGTGTTTCAGCATTGGAGATTGGAGGTTCTGCAGAAAAATTGGGATATAATGTATTTATTGTGCCTCTGAGTCTGTGGTATGCAAATTTGAACAGTAGTGACTGATTGCTTATATATCTTAAATCGTCATGATCTATGAAGCTGCCTTCTTTATAAAAATCGCCCATTGTGTCTATGCCGACTTGTTGTAGTAGTTCCATGCTGCTTCTGTCCTGTGTAACAGTTATTGACGGGTGTTGTTGTGATGGAATCGCTGGTGAATTTAGTGGTATCGTGCGTGCTAATTTCCCCATGCGTTGCTATGCTAGTGTTGTGACTTGGATTGTGTTTATTTCAGTTTGGGCCACATGTGTGCGCTGGTGTGGGAGTATCCATTGTAGAGGGTGAAGTGTGCATCTCCATCTTCAACTGTCACGTGTGGCATATATTTTACTGAGTGATACCAGTAGTGCCCGTATTGCGATTGTGCGCATAGATAGTATAATAAAAAGTATGGTATCGCAAAGCCCCCTTTCATGTAGGACAGTGTAAGTGATCGTAGTTCAATGCGCACTTGTTTCCCTGTCCATATTAGTTTTGTTATACCTGTGGTTAGATTTTTGAAGATTATGGGTGGCGATGTACTGAGAATGTTGTTAAATAAATAGAGGAATTTGGGGAGGATAACTATTTTTATAATTGCCATTCTATCTGCCAATGATAATGACAGTCGGATCCAACGCTCTATTTGTTCTTCCAGTTTAATTATCGCTGTTCTATAGTTTGCTTTTATTACAGTTGCTGGATCTCTATGGAACCATATTCCTAGATATTTGACTGGCTCTATTTGCCATTCTAATGAGAATTCCAAGTGATGTGGCTTAGTGATTTCCGTTAATGGAAGGATTGTGGATTTACTCCGAATAATTTGTAGGCCAGAGTGCCCACCAAATTTAATATATTCTCGCAGCAGTGGGGATAGGTTGATTCGAGGCTCACACACACATATAGCAACATATCCTCGGCCTGTATCAAAATACTTATTGGTCGTTGGATAAATTTCAGTGCGGTATCTGAATGTCGCGGTCTAATTTTACACGCCAATGGCTCTAGTGCGATGATAAAAAGCAAGGGCGATATTTAGCCTCCTGTCTCGTGCCCCGTTGGATCGGTAATATGCCTGATATATGCTTATTTACTTTTGTGCACGCCACTGGTTTGGTGTATAGAAGCCTGATCCATTGCAGCAGAGTACCAGGCATGCCCATCCTTTGGAGTACTGTGAATAAATAAACCCATTCAACCGAGTCAGAGGCTTTGGCTGTGTCCAATAGGACTGACGCTGCTTCTAATTCGGGGTTGACCTGGTGTGATAATGCAAATATAGTACAAATATTATGCGATGTAGATCTAGCAGGAATGAATCCATATTGATCTGGTAATATAATGTTTTGCATAAGCGGTTGTAGCCGTGTGGCTAATATTTTTGGGCCGTATTGATAAGGGATAGGGGCTTATACGACTCTCATATTTCCGAATCTTTGTCAGGCTTCAAGAGAGCTATTATTAATGCTTCCTGTAGAATTGGCGGGAGAATTTGTTTAGTGTAGGGGTCCCTGTGCATTTCTACGATGTGTGGGCTCAGTAATTCTGCATATTCCTTATAGAATTCCCCTGTGAAGCCATTAGGCCCCGGGGCTTTACCATTGGGCAGTGTTTTGATGGCGTCTTTGAGCTCTTCTATTGTAATTGGTTGCTATAAGTACTCTCTTTGATTGTCAGATTGCCATGCTAATGCTATGTCCTCTAGGTATTCTGTTTCTTCTTGTGCAGCTGCTGTGGGTCCTGTAGCAGAAAGGTCGATATACATTTCCATAAATGCTTCAAGCATCCCTGCAGTGTCGTTGTGCGGCTGGCCTCGGTTGTCTTTTATTTTTATTACTGTTTGTGTTTTGCGCTCATAGCATATTTTCTGTGTTAGCACTCTATCTGCCCTGCCACCCTCACCATGAGTCCGAGCTACCTGCCTTCTTGTATGTATTTAAGCATGTTATCGACCATTTCATGATATTCAGTCAGTGTGTCTCTAATGTTGCCTAGTATCTCGGCTTTATGTTTTCGTTTGTATTCCCCTTCTAGTTGTTTAAGGGTGTTCTCACATCTAGTCAATTGGGTACGTATATCACGCAATATCCCTGCATTAGTGCTTATGCAGGTTCCTCATTTCGGGGCTTTGAAAGCTTCCCAAAGCAAGCTTGTATTCTCTACGGAGTCCTTATTTCATGTGAAGTATTCTTTGATAGCCTCTCTAAATGTATTAATATATAGCGGGTCCAGTAGCACTTTAGTAATAAATCTCCATATGTATGGTGGAGGTATGTAAGTTGGGAGTTCAATAGTAAATAATAACGGTATGTGATCCGATAGTGTCTTTGGGAGATGCTGTATGTCACGCGCCCATGTGCTAGCCTCAACCATTGCCAGCCAATCGTCAATACATGACTAGCTATTGTGTGCTGTGGATGTATGTGTGCTCCCTTGTGTTTGCGGGTTGCGCAGTCGCCAGATATCGACCATTTTGAACTTAGTCATGCCATCCGATACTATCCAAACTGGCAATTTATGGGGCTCTGTTGAATTATCTTATCTGTCCTGATCATCACTAAGAGAGATTTTGAGGTCCCCTCCTCACAAGATTTCCATATCAGGTAGTTCTCTCAGCTTGCTCAATATATCTAGGAAGAAGTCTGAATCGTCTATGTTCATGCCATAAACATTGACTAGCCCTAATCGTGTTCCTCTTTGGTGCCCAGTGACGATGATGTATTGCCCCGGCTCATCTGTAACCGTGCTATCTATTGTGAACTGCACCCCTTTTTTCACCAGGATTAAAACACCTCTGGAATATGTGGAGTAGGATGACGCCATTATGGTTTCCGCACATTTGCTAACCAAGTTGCCTGAGCGGGATTTTGCCAGGTGCGTCTCTTGTTACATAGCTATTTCTATATGGTGTCTGTCTAAGTAGGCAAACAACTCTCGTATTTTCCTGGGGTTGCTGAATCCCAGAACGTTCCAAGTCAGTAATCTGGTTACGGATGTGCCTATCCTGCTATCCATAAGTATACTCGTTGTGTTTTTGTATAGGCTGCCTCATTGGTATTCTCGCATGAACATCTATTAGTTGGAAACTGTTTGTATTATACATACATGTCTTTTGCGTGCCAATTTCTAGTAGTGCCATATTACAGTGATATATGTCTCTTATAACATTCAACCCCAATAATCCCCTACCCACTCCAGCATTCCAATCATGCCAAAGACATAGCCACCAACATAACATGGATAACATTTTAAGTGTGTTGGGGATCACCCTCGGGGGGGGGGGCACTAGGTGCCCACTGCCTCATCCGTCGAGCGGACTTGGCCGGAGTAAACATTATTGAATGGCTTATAATTTATGCATCTCTTTATATTGATTTCACACAACCGGGGTGTATTCCTATGGTATAGTTCTTGACACCCATGATAGTCCCTTGCTGCTTGGATACAGTTCTGTGTTCTATGGGATTGTGCACAGTCAAGGGTACTTGTGGCTGTGTATGAACCAAACAGTTTGCCAAAAATCTGTATCATTCAAACTTCAGCGGTACGTAGGTATTTAAATCTTACGCTGGGACATGTGACTGTCTTTCTGCCATGCAGAATGCGGTAGCCCACTGTTCAATCTCCATAGTGCCTATTGTCTCTATGCATTGGCAGTTGCGCAGGGTCTATCCCTTTTCCTACCCCCAGAATTCCCTATGTCTTATTAAATTCCTGAATGTTTAATGGAATATATGCTGGAATACAGATATTGTACATTACGAAGATGGATGCATTCAATTAACAATTAATAAGCATAATTGAGGAACTTCAGGAAAGCGTTTGGCTTTAAGAAGATTCATTTATTGATGGATTATTGTTAACAATAGCCTTAATTTAGTAGTGTGTCTTGGGATTGGATACCTTGCCGACCACTATCAAACACTGTATACATTTTGTGTGTTTAGAGGCAAAACACGCACCACGACAAGCACATCCACAAAGGCAGATAACTTGGTTGGAAATTCGTTACATTTTTAAGGAGTGCAGTTAACAACTAACTCTTGGCAAAAAATGTGGTCCATAAAATTCTGGAAGACAACTGGGGCACTGCTGAGTCCAAAAGCTAAAACCCTGTACTTAAAGTGCTCAAAAGGTGTTCTGAAGGCTGTCTTTCCCTTGTCCACTTGCTTGACAGTAGAAGATGTTTAAGCCCTTTAATATCTAACTTAGTAAAAACTAATGCTCCTCATAAACTTTCCAAAATGTATTTTATATTAAGCAAAGGATAGTTGTCTTTGATTTTGATCTTATTGATCTCTATAATCTATACAAAGTCTTTGCTCAGATGACTTCTTATGAGCAAATTACATGCGCGCTCCTGCTAGAGAGGTGGAGAGAACAATTAAACTATTAAGCAGATTTTCTTGAGCATATTACGTTAGCACTTCCTTTTCTTTTTGGGAGATTGAGTAAAGTCTTCCAAAAGGAATTACACCTGATTGATAAGTAATAGTAGTACAATAAAATTCAGTGTGAGAGGAAGAGACAGCATCTCAGGATTGAGAAATAAATACCAATAATCTTGCATTTTAAATTGGTTGAATTACAATTGACTTCCTGGCTCTCTCACTGATCCACAATCTCACTTGGAAGAAGCAGTGAGCTTAGCAAAATTGAGAAGACACTGCCCAAAGAGTAACTGGACATATTCTTTAAGTATACGACTTCCCAGGTCAAGTTAAATGACACAGACAATAGTCCCAGAAATGTATGTGTTCCTCCAACTAGGAGAACAGCAAACACTTCAAAACAGATCGAAGCATGGAGTCTCCAAAGTCCATTCAGATATGTGCAGTTGCTCTTTGGAAAAATCCTTTCAAGTTTTCCCTCACTCAGTATAACCTTATTGTGTGTTTGAGTATTCTTAGGGGACGCGGCTGCGTGCCGCATCAAGGGACCAAGCTGTTATCATTCTGTTTATTTCTGTGACGGATGCCTCTTTTGTAAATGCAATAGCTTATTGAAAGACTGCCAACCTTTCCCTCCTTGTTTTTAACCTGGGGGTTTGTCTTATGTTTCCCCTGAGGAAGGTGTCACCCAAGTCTTGGTGTTTCACTGAAACATATGTCAGCGCTACCCTTGTGTTATAAGTGGAACAAGAAAGAAGACGCTTTCAATTTGTTGATTGTTGTATTTTGCAGTATATTATTGTTTTCATTCTGGTGAAGTTGTTTATAGAAATTCATCTGAATCATTACATTGTATGTAAATAAACGTATATATAATTCATTCAAAAGCAAGACTGATTTTGGTCAACCTCTTTTTGATTTTATCAGTGTTGTCCTGGTATGAGAGTGAATGTGGTATGACACATTTGTATGTATATGTGATTTTAGTATGCGTGATGGTTGGGTGGCCTCATTTGTATATATCATGTTATGCAATTAATTTCGGAAATTGAAAATAATGTAATTTAGCATATTATTTGTGCTTGAAGCACGTGTTTGTTGTCTGCTTTATTAAGGATAAAATAAAAAAGAATTAATAATTTTTGAATCTAAGGATCTTGGTTCCTTCAAATGTATCTACATATACTATAGGAGTTACACCCTATCATATATTTAAGGGAGAGTAGATTTCTGCTTTAGTTAATTCCCCTGGTTTTCTATGTCCCTGCCATTTACAGGGCCCTCTTGTTGTAATCATATAACAAGAATAACCCAAATAATGTAGTCTATGAAAACATATTTTTACCTTATTAGTCCATCCACTGACCAATATGATTGTGTCAAAAAACATTCCTAATGTGACATTGGAAATTCCATCTTAGATAAGATACAATATATAAGGACTACCACTTGACCACTGAATTAGGAGAAAACTTCACCCAGGTCCAGATGAGCATGGCACCAGATTCCATCTTGACCGAAGAAACCTCCAGCAAGACTCCCTGAGGCTCTGTGAAGCATTCCATTCTGCCTTCATGAATTGGCACCAGGATTGTGTTCTCTCATAGACACACTCTCCTAGCTTGAAATAACTGACAAGGTATTCCAAACAGACAACAGAACCTGTTGTCCAGGTATGCGCACCACATCAGAAACTCATACATTATTTATTCTGCTAGAAGTAACATAGCACTTAGAGATAGCACAGGGCAGGCGTAAGAGCTATGAAATGTGATGTTATGAATTTTCCGTTTTCACTGTTACTAAAATGCTCAGCTGCTTTTTATGATCTTCTATGATGCTACCAATATTATGTGCTGTAGATCCTGCCATTTTAAAATAGCTCTTTTAAAATAGATATGTTAAAATTCATATTCTGTTTCTAGTGATCTTGAGTGTGTAAATCATTAAGTTTACTTGTGTTACCCATGGGTGAGCTGAGCCAAAAACTCAGTTTACACAACAGGTCAACCTATTTGTGTCCATGATCAAAATGAATACCCTGCAACACTTCATCCACCTAGTACTTCTGTCAGAGTTTGACGCATATTTAGCCTTAAAGGGCGCTTACCTTCATGCACTTGCACATCTGGATCACTACCCAGTTTTTCAGGTTTGCTGTGGGGAACTTGAATTTGCACGTTCAAGTCAGCAACCTGTGTCTTCATCAAAGTACTGGTACCACTGGTTGGACTTCTTCCCTACAAGAGTAGCACAGTTCATTCATGCCTCCACTGATGGGTGCTCCATGTGGGGTCTGCCTCTCTTTTTCAAGATGACACTTGTGGAGTATTTAAGGTTCGCTATCAATATGGGTCCTTTATCAACCTGACCAAATCTAGCCTCACTGCAACACAGGATCTTGCTAGCTTTTGCATAGTTCTAGATGCAGTGTTTCTATCAGAGAACATATGGCTGAGATACCCGCCACCCCCTCTCAACACAATCCCCAAGAATTGGGAAACCGGAAACAGTTCTGAACTTTTGGAAGGCGGGAGGGAGTTACCCTCCCGGCCGTATTTATTAAAATATGAAACAAAATCAAAACATTAAAATAACAGTTTCATATCATGTACAATTTCATATCCACATTACGATGTTTGGCTAACCTTAACACATATCTAATACAAAGGTTCTCCTAGCCGATACTAACATCCTTACAAAATGCATTTCAAATTGAAATTGTACATCCTAACGTTAAGGGCCAACGGCAAGGTCGTAACCGGTGTCAGATCCCTAAACCAGAACTCCCCCCTCACTTGTGAGGGGCGGCCGCACAGAGGACTGCACCTCATGTGCCATACCAATTTCCCTTGTCTTGACGGGGGCCCCTGTTAACTCGACGCCATCTACGTGGTCGTCCGAGGACTCGTGTGAGGTGTCTAGAAGGTAGCGTAGACCCCCCTCCCCACCCCACACAACTTACCACATCTGCCGTCGCAGATGTCCTGGCCCCGGGAAATTCCCAGGAGGGGCCCGTAGCCCCTCCTATCCAGGGAGGGGCCTTGACCTCCTATCCTTTCCTTTAGGCGTCCCGTCCTTTAGAAGGGACCGCCTCCCCATTGAGGGGCCAATGGCCACCTCCCCCCGGGCGCTCCCATCCGTAATGGGTGACGTCCCCCCCCCCCTAGGGATCTTCCAATGACTGCTCACCGATCATGACCTTACCGCCACAGGCCGGATAGTTGACCGGCTATCCGGACCCCCCACAAAACTCCTACCTAAAGGTCATGCTGTAAACTCCTTAACCAGGCTACGAGGTCTCCTATGAGTAAGGAATTCCCCACCCGGGACAAATGGACCCCATCTTCTAGATACATATTGTCCCCCCTGATACAACCATGAGGAATCGAATGCAATGTACTGGTACGGAACAGTCTACCCAGCTTGTTATTCACCTTTTTCACAGAATGATTTAATGCAGACACTGAATTAGCCCCCCGCCACACTTTTCGTGGAATCATATGGGACCATGCAATCGTGCACCCTGGAACTCTTCTCGCCAACCAACTTACTGTGGATAGTATCGCCTCGAGAAGTAGTCGTCTACCAGTGGTCACCAAATCATTGCCCCCAAGATGTACTATGAGTATAGATGGCGGTGACCTTGTCCGCCCTAACAAACCCTCGAGAAAATGTTGAAACTGGTCAATACAGAGCCCGCCCCTTCCGTAGAAGGTCACCCTGTACCCGTATTCCCCAGCTGTGTGAATCATGTCACCTGCTTTGAATACGTCCGTGGCACGCCTCACGTATGAGTGGCCCACGACCCACACCACTCTTTCCTCAGCCGGTGATCTCTGACCGCTGGTTCCCAGGTGTCGGGTCGACTGCACAGTCCGCCCCGCCTCATAGGTTTGCGAAACTGTAACCAAACAAAGACAAGAAGCGTGAGTACATGATATCAGCTTCACAACATGTGCAACCGCACATACCTTTTGCAACAATTCGAGGACCAACGCCCCAACTGTTTCACTTTTTCCACACTCAGACCCCTGGCTGTAGCCTCTGTAGCAGCCCCTATCCGGAAGGAATGAGTCCCAAACTCGCCCGGGTTCAAGCCCGCGGCCGAAATTGCCATTGCAAGCACCCGCTGGAACTGAAACCTTGTCAGTGGGGTGGCATCTGCGTGCCTCAGCAATGTCCCCCCCCATGATGCCGCCCTCTGCGCCAAATACTCCTCAACGCATGCAACCAGGCACATGGGAGATCCGGGAATCCGCTGGACTACTACACTGTCCCCGATCGCCCCCTGATCGGTCTTGGACCTGACAAACGAGACAATCATCGTCTCCCCTTTTACTTGAATGTGCTCTCGGCACAAACCACCCCCCGTATCCTGCTTGTTTCTTGCCACCAGTTCGCTTACCCGCATAGCCCCATGGAATGCTAATGCAAAAGCGGCCCGGAATAACACTGTTTCCGACTGGGATGAACATGTTGCAGGGAGTACGGACAGTAACAGGGCCAACCTATCCAGACCTATCGGGTGCCTTTCATCTACTCTGCGACCCTCAAGGCGTTGCCACCCACGCAGCGCTTTCTGTACTACGAAAGACGCTGTAGGATCCTGGATACCATGGGCCCGCGCCATGAAGGAAATGGCGGCCCGATGCCTCTGGGCCGTAGCCACCGATTTGCCTGCCCTGCGTAATGACAGTAAAAACTCTATGACAAATTCTTCCTGGCCCCAAAGCTCCCTCCTAGCAGAGCCCAAAAAGGACCAATAGGAACGGAACGCCCCTTCATATGCCTTCCTTGTCCTGGGTGCTAAACTCTCTCCCACAAGGTTTTGTAGTTCAGGGCACCGAGAGACCAGAGAGCTTCGGGAAATGGTGCCGCCACCGGGTCCGCTGTGGGCAGAAAACCCCAGAAGGCCTGCATACGGAAACGAGAAAGCGCATCAGCAGCCTGATTCAGCACCCCTGGCACATGCCTCGCTCTAAAGAGCACGTTCAATTGCATACATAGTAAAACAATTTCTTTGAGCAACCTCAGAATCCATTTACATCGTGCCGCCTGACTATTGATACACTCAACCACGGTCATGTTATCAGACCAGAACACCACAGAGTGATCCCTAAACCCCTCAGGCCATGTTTTCAACGCCACCAGAATAGGGAACAGTTCGAGAAAAGCAATGTTACTTGTAAGCCCACACTTGTGCCACCATGGCGGCCACCTTTGAGCCGTCCAGTGATTGCCAAATATGGCGCCAAAGCCTATACTGCCCGCCGAATCTGTCCACAGCCCCAACTCCTCGGAGGACACCGCCGGCTTGGTCCAGACAACCCGACCATTGAAATCCGCCAGGAATGCCAACCAAATGCGCATGTCCTGGCGAATCTCTGCCGAGAGCCTCGTGCGATGGTGCCCCTCTTTAAGACCGACCATGGCTTGTGCAATCGAGCGGGAAAAAGGGCGGGCCATTGGCATTATCCTAAGGGCAAATTTCAACTGACCCACAGTCTGTTGCAATTGATGCAAGTTCACCTTAGTTTCCCTAATGCATGCCTCAAGCGAGGCCCTGAATTTCCGCACCTTTTCGTCTGGCAACCGGAAGCAACCTTCTTCGGAATCGAGCTCTATTCCAAGAAACTCGAGCGAAGTTGATGGCCCCACAGTCTTACATGGCGCCAATGGCACACCAAACTGCCTCATCAGATCACAAAATTCTTCTAAAGCCTGGGCACATTCTGTATCCCCGGCAGCCCCCAGGAACAGAAAATCGTCAAGATAATGCATAACATGCTGAAACCCCGTCATTCTTGTGAATGCCCATTGCAGGAAACAACTGAATTTCTCAAAATAAGCACAAGATATGGAACAGCCCATTGGCATACATTTATCCATGTAATAGCGCCCCTGAAACATAAAGCCCAGGAGACGCTGATCGTCTGGGTGTACCGGGAGCAACCGGAACGCTGACTCGATGTCTGATTTGGCCATCAGCGCTCCGGGCCCCAGGCGATTCAACATGGCGACTGCATCATCGAAGGATGCGTACCGCACCGAACAAACCTCCGGGTCTATCGCATCATTAACTGACAGACCTCTCGGAGCTGACAAATTATGTATCAGTCTAAACTCACCCGGGTCCTTCTTGGGGACCACCCCCAAGGGTGAACAAACAAAATTAGGAACTGGTGGCATGTCGAATGGTCCCGCAACCCGACCCCGGGCCACCTCTTTCCCAATCTTCGCTTGCACCACCGCCGTATTATGCAGGACCGATAGTTGGTTCCTACACTGCGCTTTACCCTGAAAATTCCCCACCGGGATGCGGAAACCATAGGAAAAACCGTCTCGCAACACCCCAGCAGAGACATGATCCGGGTATTCACTGAGCCAAGGAATCATTGCCATGGTATCAACTGGTGTAGGTAAAGGCGCCCCTCGGACTATGTCAGACCTGTTTGGCGCTTCCCCTACTTCCGTTATCACCCGTTTTGGCTCTGCACATGGTCTCGGGATGCGAGGACTGTCCAAACCCCCCACAGTCGTGCCTAAACTTGCATGACCCCTGGGGCCTCGTACACTTTCCCCTGTTAAAGTTCCAGCATACCCCTTTCTTACCTGTATTGCCATTCGACCTTGGGTGATGCTCATTACTTGCCCCCGCCCGAAAGGGCGCCCCAGATGAATGGCGGGAAAACTCACCCCCGCCCCCCCCAACAATGGCGCCTTTAACATGCCTGAGTTCTCCATTTTTTGCCAAGAAATGGAGTCGTAACAATCCCACGTCAGGCACGTGTCGAACTCCTTGGCCTTGCGAAAAATATTAACATAGCAAAACCACTCATTGCCCGCATATGTCTGAGAGAATTCCATAATACGTGTCTGGTACACAGGTAACTCGGCCAACAGTTCAGGTCTCCGTTCCCCCATAATTGAAGTGAATATGCCAAATGCTCTGCCCCAATTACCTATCGTCTCATCGACTCTAAAAGCGGCCATTTTGGCGCACCAAACACTCGGATGCATAAGCTCTTTCTGGACTTTCACATGCTCAATCTCGTAATGATCAGTTAGCAAGGAAAACATGTTTACATATTTCTCAGCCCATATCCGTTCTTTGATTTCCATCGGGATATGCTGAGCCAATTTCTCCCTTCTCGAGGGTACAGACCCCTTTCCCGCAATCGGCATTAGCTGCTTACCTGAGCTAGAAGCTGTAACCGCCGTTGCTGCCGAACTCGTGCCAGCTGCGGGTTGACCTACTGGAGCCTGCGGGGAAACAAACGGACAAGGTGGTTTCGCGGCCTCCCGTGACTGCCGCAACTGCCTCATTAATTGCTTGGCCTCCTCGGCCGTGTCCCCCGGAGCCACGGAACCCCCGCTGCTATTACCCAACCATGCCGCCAGTTGGGCGGCCAACTCCGGGGGCATGTCCCCATCGTTCACTGGGGTAACCACCACGGGGATCCGCTGGCCCTCGGCGGGAGCCGGCGCGGGAATCTCCGCTGGTCTAGGAGGGCTCGCCGGGGGAGCCTCCGGAACTGGGACCTCGTCCTCATTTGCCCCATTCCTGGCCCTCTTCCTTCTTCCGGCCGGGACCTCCGCCGGGTTGGATCTTTTCGGCCTTCCCGCACCGTCCCTGGCCGCCATTTTTCTCTTCATCTCTGCCATGTCTTTCACCAACATCCGGAGCATTTGGTCGGTGCTGACCTTCTTTGCGACTCTCTTGCCCGGCATTTTCCCCACGTAGGTGAAAGGTCCTGGACGCGATATGCAGTGCTAGAAGAGAAAAGAGAGAAATTACAAATTTCAAAATTGGCTCTTCGTTCCGTCTCGAGCTCACGTGCAGCGAGGAGGTGCAGCTTCAGAGCACAGGAACAAGAGGATGCTTCCTTGGATTGTCGCTCCTTTTATTCTTCTTTGGGCGGGCGTAAACCCGCCTCCTCCTGCCTCCAGGGGCGTGGCTGACGGCTTCAGTGTCTAGGACAACCCACTCTTGGGCGGGAAAAAGCGCGCCCCGGCTACGCCGCTTTGGGCATACCAGCCGAGACGCGCCTCCCGCCCAAAATGGCTTCCCGGGGGGATCGGGGTACTCCACCATACGTTCGGGGGGACCGAGTGGTCGCCCCTTTCCAGGATTATCTGTCATGGAGAGGACACTAAGAATGGTAAGTTGAGTGCTCTTCGTGACTGCCTAATCAAGGAAACAGCGACTCCACCCCGCACCCACAGTGCCACACTGCACAGAATAGTACATGTGAAATGTGTTCTTTTTCTCCTTAAGAGAGTCCAAGTTATGATGAGAAAAACGCAAAGGGTAAAAAAACCTCCTTGGCAATCTTATAGCACTTGATTAAAGATGGATATTAATAATGAAGTGATAATCAAGGAGCCAAAGGCTACGTACACCGGGAAGGAAAAAAGAGGCAAGCAAGGAAGTTCAGGTGTAGAATCCAATAGAAGTTCCAATTTCGAGCAGAAAATAACACAAAAAAATTAGTAGCAAGGTTGCGAATAACTCAATAATAAGGGAACACATGTGTTGCAATTCATCCTCCACTTGGGAATGCCTCCTCACATATAATAGGAACATCAACCTACATCACAGGAAGTGGAGGGTCTACATCAACTCAGATTGAGAACCTTGAATAATATCCTATAGACAGTCCTCAAATGTGGGAAGGGTAGCTTATTAGGCTTATCCACACTCCTTTCCTGAAAACAATGGTGTTAAATTAGTGCACAAAAAAGCAGCATTGTGACACCCTCTACCCAGTGTTGAATTTCACAGTCCTGCCACAATTCAAGTTTCTTTATTTTGCATATTTAATTAAAACCATTGCAATATTAACATGTGAACGGAAAAAGAGATCTAGGCAAATAATCAATATGATTGCATCATCCATTACCACCTTTTGAGCACTATATTGTGGATGAAATATCTTCAAGTAAAAAACAGTTAAAACCTGAGATAAAAAATACTGTACAGTTTAAAATCAAAGTTAATAATAGTGGCATTACTGAATGTCATTAGTTTGCAGGGTAAGTGCAGAATAGTCACAGATTTTTCAGCTCCAACCGGACTTGCCCATAGACCAGTATCGTATTGTGTATGTTGTTCAAATTCTCTGGATTTCTTGCAGCTTTATTCACTCAAGTGCAGGTGATCCATCCTTCGTGTGGTCTGAGCAAAGACTTCTTCCCATCTACAGGACGTCATGCAGCGTCAGAGCTTTATATTTAATTTATCAAACTTTATGCATTTTGGGCATTTTCTGTTAGGCCAGCATAAGGAATTTTACCAATCTACTGTTTAATTGTGTGTTCTTTGGGTTTAAGCAGGCCAGCACTGCTTGCCTCCTGGTGCCTTTCTGCTTTAGGGGTTCTTTTAGGAACTGTTGCCGTTCTAGATGCAGTTCCTTGCATGAACAGATTAGATATAAAATATCTCCTTGCTTGGTGTTACACAGCCCGCACTTGTCTTGTGCTGTTGTCCTCAGCCATGGTGGAAGATGCTGGGCACATGGAAAAATCTCCAGACTATGCCTTAGTAAGATCATTTTTATGGCTTTGGGATATCCCTGAATAAAGTATGTTTGTGGAGCAAGAGATTTGTAGGAGTTCAAAGTCATCCAGGCATGGGATCTTTTTGAGAAGCTTGGCTTGTCCTCCACCAAGGAAACTAGTTTTATGCATGTCCAGACTAGTTTTTAAAGGTTAGATAGCCGAGTTGCATATTCCAGAGCCCCTTGAGTCTAGTAGATTCCAGGGCTAGCTGAAGGTAGTTTCTAGCTTGGGAGATATCCCTATGCTGGATGTCGTGCCACAGCAGATGATTTAACATGTTTGTAGGGGAACTTCTGATCTTATGTCAGCAGAAGATGTATGATTCCTGCCTGGCCAAGACTTGTTGTAGAAGACCGAACTCCAGACTTATTTGGGCTGGTGAGGTGTAGGACGGGAGGGAGAACATAGCTCTATATGCTTTGACCAGGGTGTTGTCCAGATCCTTAGCGTCTCTGTCCTGAATTGTCTCACTGCCATAGGCAATCGAGGGGAGTAATTTAGCCTGGACTACCTTCAGAAGTGGGCTCAATGTCAGCCCCATCAGTTTGTTTGTAAAGTTTTTCATTGATATAGATATCCTCAATCCTTTCCTTCTTATTTCCTCTCTCTGGCACTTAAATGACCCTTCCTTGTCGATTATGACTCATAGATACTTGTACTTGTGCGCTGGTTCAACTTTAGTGCCGCCCAGAAGCCAGTTCCTCAGCAGGTTTTTGTTGTTGTTTATTGTCATTGTCAGAGATTTATTTTTAAGTTGTTTTCTGTAGCGTAGTTCTGCATTTGCGTTAGTAGATGTTGAAGACCAACGTAAGTGTGACTAAGCAGAACTACGTCATCTGCATACATAAGATTGGACAATGTTTTTCCTCCTAGCTTGGGTGAGTGGGATTTACAGGCATTGAGCGCCTTTGGGAGGTCAGCCATGAATAGATTGAACAGGGTTGGTGCAAGCACACAACCATGTTTCAGTCCTTTTGTTGTGGGGACTTTTGAGGAGAGGTGGGTAGCTCCGCCTAGTTTCACCTGCACCCAGGTGTCTGTATGTAGAAGGGACAAAATGTTTACGATAGGCTGTGGGATGCCCCATTGCACCAGTTTCCCCCACAGCCTGCCCCTCTCTACATTGCCAAAAGCAGCGCTAAAGTCGATGTAACATAGATGTAGAGGTAAGTAAGAGGTTTTTGCCACCGTCCTGCCACAGTATTTTTTGGTAGTGCTAAGGGCAGGTAGTGAAATGCCCCTCCAGGTGACTACGAGAGGAGCAGAGATGCTAGAGCATTCCAGGAGGTGTGGATGCTCAGCCATGTTCTGACCACAGATTACACAGCAACATGAAAGGGAGGTTCCCTAAAATCAAGCGGACCAATAGGTTCCAAAGTTAACAATTGCCCACAGAGAAGCGGATAATCTTTTAAATTATTTTATTTTCATTTTCATTTATAAAAAATTCATTATTTCAGTGAATCACACAACATATATAGTTAATATAGCGTGAGCCCAGAACTCAAAGGAACATTAAAAACATTTCTGCAGACTCATTCATCCAAGCAAAAAATCACAGTCATACTCATACAGCAACACATTCATCTAAGTACCAACAACTAAGCAAAAAAGACACTCAGACTCTCATCAAACAGACAGAAAAAAAAGACAGAAAAAAGCGCCGACGCGTGTTTCGGAAATGCCACAGTGGGGAACTCCTTCATCAGGGCGCCAGTCATTTAGTTTATTATAGCCAGCCAGGTCCTTCAAGACTTTCAAAATGAATAGAAGAATTCCAATTTCAAAACTTTCTGGGCAAACAGTATCCTAGTACAGCATATCAATAACAAAGGACTAGGCAGAGTCTGACTAGAGACCGATGGAATTTAAAAGATTATCAGCTTCTCTGTGGGCAATTGTTAACTTTGGAACCTATTGGTCCGCTTGATTTTTGGGAACCTCCCTTTCATGTTGCTGCTTAATTTGACTCCCCTGGTGGGTTGTTCCCCTCCTGCATCCTTCTCTTAGATTCTGGTTCAGGGTCCCTCTTTTGTTTTTGTATATCTGACCACAGATTAAGACTACAAGCATCAGCGGCTCCTCCTCTTTGGCGGAAAAGCACCGCCACACTAAAGGAAAAATAAAATGATAATAACGCAACATTATGATATTTACATTTTTACTTACTCAGGGTGGTGTGCGGGGCGGGCGGGGCTGGGCAATAGTCACAGCCAGCAGGGAAAGAGTGGTTGGGGGCTCTGAAATGCGCGGTATAGAGTCAAAATATCGAGTTTTTATTATCGACTGGATATAATATCGAGTAAAAAATATAGAATGGACATAATATCGACTAGACATAATATAGACTACCAAAATATCGACTAGAAAATTTTAATATCGAATAGAATGGACATAATATCGAATCAAAAATGTAGAATGGACATAATATCGACTAGACATAATATAGACAACAAGAATATCGAATTTAAGGTAAGTTAATATTATTTTTTAATATTTGTGTAATATAAACCTGGAGCGGGTTGTGGGTTTATAGGGGAATAGGGTGGGAAGTAATTTATTTATAATTAATTAAATATTTTATTTTATTTATTGTTATTTATTTAGAATTATTTGTTAATTATTTATTAATTGGAAATTAATTAAAATATAATTGGTAATTACTTATAATTGATAAATATGTTGATTTTAGTCATTTATTTTCTGTTGTGGGTTTATAGGGGAATAGGGTGGGAAGTAATTTAATTATAATTAATTAAATATGTTATGTTATTTATTGATATTTATTTAGAATTATTTGTTAATTAATTATTAATTGGTAATTAATTAAAATATAATTGGTAAATAATTTTAAATGATTAATTTAAAAATATGTTAATTTTAGTAAATTATTTTCTGTAGCGGGTTGTGGGTTTATGGGGGAATAGGGTGGGAAGTAATTTAAATATAATTAATTAAATATGTTATTTTATTTATTGTTATTTATTTAGAATTAATTGTAAATTAATTATTAATTGGTAATTAATTAAAATATAATTTGTAATTTATTGTAATTGATTAATTGATAAATATGTTACTTTTATTACATTATTTTCTGTAGTGGGTTGTGTGTTTTTAGGGGAATTGCTTGGGAAGTAATTTAATTGTAAGTAATTATATTTTTAAAATATTTTTTTGTGTCTAATTTGTATTTATTTTTATATTGTAAATTAATGTATTGATAATTGGTAAATATTTAGTATTAGTAGGTTTTTTAATAGTTAATTTTTATTTGTAATTGTAATTGATTAATCAATATATTTTATAAAATTTTAAAATATTTTAATTATTTTGTAATTGGTAATATTATTTATGTTATTTATATTTATATATGAAGTATTTACTTTCCCTACTATTGCACTCACTGGAGTGGGAATAGTAATTTTTACCCCTACGCTATCCAACGATTTCCCTACTGTTGCACTCACTGGAGTGGGAATAGTAATTTTAACTCCTACGCTATCCAACGCTTTCCCTACTGTTGCACTCTTTGGAGTTGGAATAGTAATTTTTACCCCTACGCTATCCAACGCTTTCCCTACTGTTGACTTAATGGAGTGGGAATAGTAATTTTTACCCCTACGCTATCCAATGTTTTCCCTACTGTTGCACTCTCTGGAGTTGGAATAGTAATTTTTACCCGTACGCTATCCAACGCTTTCCCTACTGTTGCACTCACTGGAGTGGGAATAGTAATTTTTATCTCTGCGCTATCCAACGCTTTCCCTACTGTTGCACTCTCTGGAGTAGGAATAGGAATTTGTACCCCTACGCTATCCAACGCTTACTCTACTGTTGCGCTTACTGGAGTGGGAATAGTAAGTTTTTATCCCTACGCTATCCAACGCTTTCCCTACTGTTGCACTTACTGGAGTGGGAATAGTAATTTTTACTCCTACGCTATCCAACACTTTCTCTACTGTTGCACTCGCTGGAGTGGGAATAGTAATTTTTACCCCTACCTAATCCAACGCTTTCCCTACTGATGCACTCTCTGGAGTTGGAATAGTAATTTTTACCCCTACGCTATCCAACGCTTTCCCTACTGTTGCACTCACTGGAGTGGGAATAGTAATTTTTATCCTTACGCTATCCAACGCTTTCCCTACTGTTGCACTCTTTGGAGTAGGAATAGTAATTTTTATCCCTACGCTATCCAACGCTTTCCCTACTGTTGCACTCACTGGAGTGGTAATAGTCATTTTAACTCCTACGCTATCCAACACTTTCCCTACTGTTGCACTCTCTGGAGTGGGAATAGTTATTTTAACCCCTACGCTATCCAATGCTTTCCCTACTGTTGTGCTCTCTGTAGTGGAAATAGTAATTTTACCCCTACGCTATCCAATGCTTTCCCTACTGTTGCTCTCTCTGGAGTGGTAATAGTAATTTTTACCCTCTCACTATCCAACGCTTTCTCTACTGTAGGGCTCACTGGAGTGGGAATAGTAATTTTTAACCTTACGCTATCCAACGCTTTCCCTACTGTTGCGGTCTCTGGAGTGGGAATAGTAATTTTAATCCCTACGCTATCCAACGCTTTCCCTACTGTTGCACTCTCTGGAGTGTGAATAGTAAATTTAACCCTCTCGCTATCCTACGAAAAAAATATTGTATATGCTTTGTTAATAATATGTATATATCTATATATATATATATATGTATATATATATATATATGTATGTTTCAAAATTTTTTTTTTTTTTTAAAGTTACATTAATTAGTTATTAATTTTAAGTTTATTTAAGTATTTTAAGTATGTTTAAAATAATTATATTTATCATTATATTACTTTAAAATTACTTTTAAGATATTTAAAAAATTCGATATTTTGACTGTCGATATTCTGTCAGTGATCCGAAATGCGCATGACAGTTTGGCCGGCCAAAACAGTCATGTGCACTTT
Source organism: Lissotriton vulgaris (assembly GCF_964263255.1). NCBI lineage: Eukaryota > Metazoa > Chordata > Amphibia > Caudata > Salamandridae > Lissotriton > Lissotriton vulgaris. Next base: position 843,331,659 of record NC_141695.1, read on the forward strand.
GCATGTTTTCTACTGGGTGTATTGTACAGCCATTTGTGGAGAACATGCACAGGCTCCTAGTCCCTGTCTGAGCTCCGAACCACAGTGCTCAGACCAATCACGATGCTACTGTCATGGTGACAGCAGCATTGTGGTTGGCTGAGGGGAGCATTTACTTTTTATTTATTTATTATTGACATTTATTGAGCGCGCGTCTACCCCCAACGGGGGTGTCCCGGCGCTAAGGATTGCGAGCGGCTGGAGGGAGGAATTAGCAGCCAGAGAATAGAAAGGTCTATATTTTGCCCCTGAATTGAGTTTCAGTGTCAATGAGACGGAGACTGATAGGTAGGGAGTTCCACAGTTTTGATACAACTACTGCAAATGCTCTGCCACCCTTCCTTGCAAGGCGGAATCTGGGGGGGAGTAAAAGCCTGAGGTGGTTAGATCTGAGGTTGAGGGACGAATGGACTAATTTCAATCGCTGTCTAAGGTATCTGGGGCCTTTACCATTCAGAGCCCTAAAGACTAGTATGAGGGCCTTGAATCTGACACGAGCAGTGATTGGGAGCCAATGCAACTTCCTGAGATGGGGTGAAATGGAGTGGCGGTAGTGGACTTTACAAATCAGCCTACCTGCGGCATTCTGCACGATCTGCAGCCTGTGTAGTAGGTAGGCAGGGAGTCCTAGATACAGACTATTCGCATAGTCCAGATGCGAAGTGATCAAGGGGTGGGTCACTGTCTTCATATCCTCAACGGGGAGAAAGGGGGAGATCTTTCTTAGCATGTGTAGTTTATCAAAGCATGATGAAGTGACTTTCTGAATTTGGGTTTTATAAGATAATTCATTGTCGAATTGAACGCCAAGGTTGCGAGCCGTTTTTACCGGAGAGGGAGGTGGATTGAGTTCTGCTGGCCACCAGGTGGTGGGTGGCATGGGGTTTGCTTGATTGAAAAACAGTACCTCTGTTTTATCCGTATTGAGTTTTAGCGTGTTCAAGGTCATCCACGCTACAATGTTCGAGAGACAGGTTTTAAGGTTTTTAAAACCAAGGGGTGAGTGGTCTCTGATGGAAAAGATGAGCTCGGTATCATCAGCGTATGAGATCACTCTAACCCCAGTTGTCTCAATCATCTTTGCTATGGGTGCAATATATACGTTGAAAAAGAGGGGACTGAGAGCAGATCCCTTGGGAACCCCGCAGCCAAGTGTTTTCTTGTCTTTAGACCAGAAAGGTTGGCACCATACTTGTTGTGTACGGTCCGTTAAAAAAGAAGTGATCCAGGCTAAAGGGGTGTCACAGATCCCCATCTCGAGGAGTCGGTTTAGGAGGATGGCATGGGAGACCGTGTTGAAAGCTGCGGACAGGTCGAGGAGCACAAGCATGGCTACCTCGCCCCTGTCCACACTCTCCCGCATGGTCTCTGAGACCTCTAAAAGTGCTGTCTCAGTACTATACCCTTTCCTGAATCCTGATTGTGAATCATGAAGAAGATCATTGCTTTCTAGATAGTCAGACAGTTGTTCTTGGACTATTTTTTCTAAGATTTTAGCAGGTTTTGGAAGCAGTGATATTGGGCGATAATTACTGAGTACTGTGGGGTCAGCTTCTGATTTTTTCAGGAGAGGAATGAGAATGGCCTGTTTCCAAATCTCCGGGAACTGGCCAGATAGGAGAGAGGAGTTCCATATAGTTACAAGGGGTTGTACCACCAGTAGGGAGACAAAATATCGAAATTTAAATATCAATAGACAATAATATCGATGTTTTAATTTCGATGGTATAGAATATCGATGTTCAGAATATCGACAGACAGAATATCGTTTTTATGGTATGTATGTTACTAATATCGAAATTTACTAATATCGAAATTATGTTTAGTGTTTTGTATTTTATTATGTTTTTTATATGTTTGTTAAATATGTTATTAAATGTATGTTTGAAATTTAGTAATTTTGTTTACATTTTACGTTTTAGTATCAGAGCGGGTTGTGGGTTTATAGGGGAATAGGGTGGGAAGTAATTTAATAATAATTAATTAATTAATACATTTTTTTAAATATTTATCAATAATAATTAATTGGTAATTAATTAATAATAATTAGTTAATTACATTAATTAGAGTTAATGTGCTAATATATATATATTTTTGTTATTGTTAATTAATAATTAATTGCTAATTAATTAATATAATTAGTTAATTACATTAATTAGAGTTAATGTGCAAATAAATAGAATTATGTGTTATTGGTAATTAATAATTAATTGGTAATAATTAATATTAATTAGTTATTTACGATAATTAAAGTTAATGTGCTAATATATGTAATTGTTTTATTGTTAATTATTGATTAATTAGTAATTAAATAATAATAATTATTTAATTAAATTAATTAGAGTTGATGTGCTAATATATTTAAATTTTTGTTATTGTTAAATAATAATTAATTGGTAAATCATAAATATTAAGTGATTAAATGATATGATTTATTTATGTGTAGTGGGTTGTGTGTTTATAGGGTAATAGGGTGTCATATAATAAAATGTAATGAATTGAAGAGATTGTATTTATTTATTGGTATTTATTGTTAATTAATTGGTAATTAATATGTGTTAATTAGTTCAATTTAAATTAGATCAATTTTATATAAATAATTGTTATTAATTGATTATTTGATATTTATATTAATTTTGTTTTTTGTATGTGTACTGTGTTGTTTGTTAAAGGGGGAGTAGTGTGTGAAGTAATTTTTATCCCCATGCTATCCAACGGTTTCCCTACTGTTGCACCCTCTGGAGTAGGAATAGTAATTTTTACCCCTACGCTATCCAACACTTTCCCTACTGTTGCACCCTGTGGAGTGGGAATAGTAATTTTTACCCCTACGCTATCCAACCTTTTCCCTACTGTTGCACGCTCTGGAGTAGGAATAGTAATTTTTAGTCCTACGCTATCCAACGCTTTCCCTACTGGTGCACCCTCTGGCGTGGGAATAGTAATTTTTACCCCTACGCTATCCAACGCTTTCCCTACTGTTGCACCCTCTGGAGTGGGAATAGTAATTTTTACCCCTACGCTATCCAACCTTTTCACTACTGTTGCACCCTCTGGAGTAGGAATAGTAATTTTTACCCCTACGCTATCCAACGCTTTCCATACTGTTGCACCCTCTGGTGTGGGAATAGTAATTTTTACCCCTACGCTATCCAGCGCTTTCCCTACAGTTGCACCCTCTGGAGTGGGAATAGTAATTTTTACCCCTACGCTATCCAACCTTTTACCTACTTTTGCACCCTCTGGAGTAAGAATAGTAATTTTTCCCCCTACGCTATCCAACGCTTTCGCTACTGTTGCACCCTCTGGAGTGGGAATAGTAATTTTTACCCCTACGCTATCCAACCTTTTTCCTACTGTTGCACCCTCTGGAGTAGGAATAGTAATTTTTACCCCTACGCTATCCAACGATTTCCCTACTGTTGCACCCTCTGGTGTGGGAATAGTAATTTTTAACCCTACGCTATTCAACGCTTTCCCTACTGTTGCACCCTCTGGAGTGGGAATAGTAATTTAAACCCCTACGCTATCCAACACTTTCCCTACTGTTGCACCCTCTGGAGTGGGAATAGTAATTTTTACCCCTACGCTATCCAACGCTTTCCCTACTGTTGCACCCTCTGGAGTGGGAATAGTAATTTTTACCCCTACGCTATCCAACGCTTTCCCTACTGTTGCACCCTCTGGAGTGGGAATAGTAATTTTTATCCCTACGCTATCCAACCTTTTCCCTACTGTTGCACCCTCTGGAGTAGGAATAGTAATTTTTACCCCTACGCTATCCAACGCTTTTCCTACAGTTGCACCCTCTGGTGTGGGAATAGTAATTTTTACCCCTACGCTATCCAACACTTTCCCTACAGTTGCACCCTCTGGAGTGGGAATAGTAATTTTTACTCCTACGCTATCCAATGCTTTCCCTACTGTGCACCCTATGGAGTGGGACTAGTATTTTTTACCCATACGCTTTCCAACCTTTTCCCTACTGTTGCACCCTCTGGAGTAGGAATAGTAATTTTTACCCCTACGCTATCCAACGCTTTTCCTCCTGTTGCACCCTCTGGAGTGGGAATAGTAATTTAAACCCCTACGCTATCCAACGCTTTTACTACTGTTGCAATATGTGTAGTATGTATATATATTAATTTAGATGTACACTTTTTCATTTATTTTAAATGTATATGTATTAGTTATTATATATTAAATATGTTTTAATATTTTTATTTAATATTTGCTAAATTATATGTATTTTTAAATTATTTTTACATTATCATTAATACATTAAAAGAACGATATTTTTAATTTCGATATTTTTGTACTACGATATTTTTTTCCCGATATTTTTGTACTTACCTTTATGAAGATATAACTCCGATATTTTTGCTGTCGATATTTTTGTGTTGATATTTTTGTATGTAGATATTCTGTTTGTCGATATTATGTCAGACATTCGTGGAATTGTTGTTATGGGTATAGATTACTTATGACATAGAAATTGAGAAGCACTTAGAGGATACTGTGCATTACTGTCAGATAAATCAAATTCAATCTTTAGAGATCAGTCATCAAATATCTCTATCACTAAAGAGGCATTACAGTCTGTTTGGATTAGTAAGAAAGAGTTTGATTTTTAATAAAAAAGGACCGCTGGATACCTGTCAAACACATACTTTCAAAAGTTCATAAAAATACCACTACTCCACTAGGGAGGACCATCACTTCAGGGTGTGGAACCCGATTGGAACCACTATCACAATGTGTGGATTTTTTCCTTTAACATTTTGTAATTGACATTTCAGCATACATCGGGGATTTGATGTACTTTATAAACAAAATTGAGAGCAGCTACTTTGACTCCAGCACAGAAGTGCTGGCTAGTTTTGACACTTAAGCCCTATAAGCTAATATTCCACCAAAAGTGGCTGTAGAAGTCATAGAGGATGTTCTCAATTAAAAGAGAAAAGGTGAATGAGATCCCCGAGGAATTCCTCATGGAATTAGCACAAATATTTTTTTTAATGTTTAGATGGGAGTTGTTTCTCTTAGGTAAAGGTGTAGCTATGGGGTGTACATTTGCCCAAGAGATAGCCAATCTTGTTATGTCTTATTTTGAAGACAGATAAATATATAATGCTGTCAATCTCTTTACGGAATCCATCAAAGTTTGGTACAGGTACATAGACTTTGTGTTTGATATTTGGCATTGCCCTTTAGGCACACTGGATGAATTCCAAAGTTGGCTAAACAACAAGTCTAGGGTTCTAAAGCTAGGGCAAACTTTGACACATCACAATTTAGGTTTGTAGGTTTATGGAGTAGAAATGCCAATGGATACGTTATTACTAACCTCTATACTAAACCTACAGACAGAAATACCTTATTGCCCCTCTCCAATTCTAATCCCATCCAAGAACATTGAAACAAAACAAAATTGTCTTTATTGCCAAATGCGAAGGACGGCTACTTTTCGAATACTGCAATTTTATACAGCAAAGTTATGAACAGAGAATGCCCAAAAAAAGTAGTCAAAAGTCCCAATGCAGAGAGTTTGGTTTACGTCTAGGAAAACAGTGCTGCAACACAGTACCAGGCTGAAAAACATGCTCTTTACTTGAGTCATCACATTTGGTCCAAAAGCCAACCAAATCAAGAAAGCGATCATGAAAAATTGGAAGATGCTCAAAGCCTTTCAGCTGCATACTCCACTTTGTGCCTTTAAAAAAGGTTAAAAAAACGACCATAATTCTTACTGAAAGCAACCTAGGGTAATTCCCCAAAGAATCTGGTCACTCTGCTAGGTTTAGTGTGAGTTTTCAGTCATTTTAAAAGCATGCATTGCACCTCGCCAACTCCGAACACCTTCACTTCCAGATCCACATCGACCCCAAAACCACACTCAGAGGCACTCTCCTCTACAGACCACCAGGACCCCGCGCAAAATTCAGTGAAGACATCACGGACTTCATCTCTCCACACGCGCTCCCCTCCAAAGACTATATTCTTCTGGGAGACCTCAACTTTCACCTTGAAAAGATAAACGACCACAACACCGCCACCCTCGTGGACAACCTCGCCAACCTCGGACTTAAACAACTAGTCACTTCCCCCACCCACATCGCAGGTCACACACTCGACCCCATCTTCACTTCCAGCAATCATGTCTCCTTCAGCCACACTACGGATCTCCTATGGACCGACCACAGCTGCGTTCACTTCACCTACAACAAGCCGAAACCCATCAACCACTCCCAACCTACCCTGCAAAGAAACTGGAACAAAATCACCACGGACCAAATCTCCGCATCGCTCCTTCGAAACTCCCCAGCCCTCTCTTCTAACGCCAACGAAGCCGCCGCCAACCTCACCCTATGGTTATCCAACACCGCCGACACCTTAGCACCACTGAAAAAACGTCAAAGCAAACCTGGCAGCAAGAAGGCCTCATGGTTCAACGATGATCTTAAGAAATCCAAGAAACTCTGCCGCTCCCTTGAAAAGGCCTGGAAAAAAGACCCAACCACCAGCACCAAGGACGCCTTCAAAAGCGCCACCCGCACTCACCACCAACTGATCCGAAAAGCCAAGAAAACAGCATTCAAGGATCGACTTGACAACAACGCCCACAACAGCAAGGAACTTTTCAATATCGTCAAGGAATTTTCCAACCCCTCGGCCAACTCCAACGACATCACCCCCTCTCAAACCCTCTGTGACTCCCTAGCCTCTTTTTTCCACAACAAGATTGCAGACATCCACAACAGCTTTGACAACCAACCCGGAAACCAACCCACCTTATCATCTGCTGACCATCTTCCCCCCGTAAACACCCTTAACGCCTGGAACCCAATCTCCACTGAGGACACCATCCGCCTGATGAATTCCATCCACTCTGGATCCCCCACAGACCCATGCCCTCACCACATCTTCAACAAAGCAGACTCCGTCATAGCACCGCACCTCCGAGACGTCATCAACTGCTCCTTCAACTCCGCTACCTTCCCAGAAGACTGGAAACACGCTGAACTCACCGCCCTTCTGAAAAAACCAACAGCGGACCCCACCGAACTCAAAAATTACCGCCCCATCTCGCTTCTTCCATTCCCGGCCAAAGTCATCGAGAAAGCCGTCAACAACCAGCTCGCCGCCTTCCTCGAAGCCAACAAATCCCTCGACCCCTCACAATCTGGCTTCCGAGCAAAACACAGCACTGAGACCGCCCTCATCGCAGCAACAGACGACATTCGAACTCTACTGGACAATGGAGACACAGTCGCCCTCATCCTCCTCGACCTCTCTGCAGCATTCGACACAGTCTGCCACAGCACCCTTCTACAACGCCTCAATAACATCGGAATCCAAGGAAAAGCACTTGAATGGATCACCTCGTTCCTCACCGGAAGAACCCAGAGAGTCCGCCTTCCTCCATTCAAGTCCGAGGCCTCTGAAGTCATCTGCGGCGTACCTCAAGGATCCTCACTCAGTCCCACCCTCTTCAACGTATACATGAGCCCCCTCGCGGCCATCGCCCGCCAACACAACCTCAACATCATCTCTTACGCGGATGACACTCAACTGATCCTTTCTCTCACCAAGGACCCCAGCACCGCCAAAACTAACCTACACGAAGGAATGAAAGAAGTCGCCGAATGGATGAAACAAAGCTGTCTGAAACTGAACTCAGACAAAACAGAAGTCCTCATCTTAGGTACATCCCCCTCTGCTTGGGACGACTCCTGGTGGCCGGAAGCCCTCGGAAAAGCACCCATCCCGACAGACCACGCACGGAACCTTGGCGTCATCCTGGATTCTTCACTCTCAATGAACAGACAAGTCAGCGCCGTATCCTCTTCCTGCTTCAACATTCTTCGCATGCTCAGAAAAACATTTCGCTGGATCCCCTCCGAAACAAGGAAAACAGTCACCCACGCTCTGGTCACGAGCCGTCTGGACTACGGAAACACACTCTACGCAGGTACCACCGCTAAACTCCAGAAGAAACTCCAACGAATCCAAAACGCCTCAGCCAGGCTCATATTAGACATCCCACGCAACGAACACATCTCTGGTCACCTTAAAGACCTCCACTGGCTACCCGTCAATAAGAGGATCACTTTCCGACTGCTTACCCACGCACACAAATCACTCTACGACATCGGACCAGATTGCCTCAACTCTCGACTGTCCTTCTACACCCCCTCCCGCCAACTACGTTCTTCCAGCCAAGCCTTCGCCACTGTACCTCGCATCAACAAGACCACCATGGGAGGCAGATCCTTTTCATACCTGGCTGCTAAAACATGGAACTCACTCCCCGCTTACCTTCGCCTCACCCAGAACCACCTAGCGTTCAGAAAGCAGCTTAAAACGTGGATATTTGACAAATAATCCTCCTCCCCTTCCTAAGCGCCTTGAAACCCTCTGGGTATGTAGTGCGCTATACAAATTTTATGACTTATGACTTAACTGCAACACCAGAAACGTGATCTGTGAAATTGCTTGTCCATGTAGACAATGCTATATCGGGCAGACCACACAGGAAAAGAATGGTGCAGCAAAGATTGAGGAACAGATGCCATACACAAGAGGCATCACTGGGCCAGCATTACGATGAAATGAGCCATATACCAAACGACATTCAAGGGATAGTTCTGTCTGTGATAGAAAGAGCTACAGAATCACGGTTTGATAATCAATGAAGTGATATATACAAGTATATTGTTTTCCATCTTTATAATTAAACATATGCACTCCCATATGAAAGTTGATTCAAATATACTGTCATGTTTTCCATGATCTGTGTCAAAATATTGTTCAGTGCCATGCTGACAGAACACACACATTCTGGTACTCCTGTATGTGGACTGAAATAACTGATGCAAAATTTGAATACAATCTGTCCATCGCTATAGTAAGACAGCTATAGTTCCATATGATGGCTGTTGAGATAAGCTCTGACTGTCATGTTTTTTATGGTCCTTATTCAAAACCTGTATCTCTATGATACCTGTTCTTTTCAAATCCAAACAAGGTTTTTCTCTCCCACATTAAACCAATTCAGGTCTTTATATACTTCGTCGTGGACGCACCACTTTACATACATGGTTCCATGATATATGAACCACTGTTGCGTCCCTTACTGTTTCAAAATGGAGCCCGCCGTAGTGTGTGTATAGCAGGCACCATCCTGGTTACAAATAGTGCAGGCAGATGGGGATGGGCACACGAATTCGACATGCAACCCGCCCCACACATGATGTTAAGTTTTCCTAGCTAGGGGCATTTCTCTGGCACTTCTGGCTTTGGCAGATTGTTCAGTGATATCCTTATATCCTGCTGTCATTACAACCACGGCCACCGAAAGGTCATTTAAGGCACATTCAGAACAACCACTGTCTTGCTGTCTGTGTTTTAGGCCAGTCAACTGTCAGCACGTGACTTCTGAGAAGATTATGGGCCATGTAATTTTTGTAGATCTGAGTCTAAACAGTTTTAGTTATTTTTCCTTTTCACACCGCGATAACTCTTGTAAAGTGCAAGATTGACACTTACTCTTGATAGCAATCAGTTTTATGTAAGTGAGTGTATATGGCGACACTATTATATACTCAGATAGCAGCTCTGTTTCACCTCAGAGTGACCTATAAGTGATACTTATATTGTACACGTTTGCTTCACAGCATCTGATGCCCACGGGTCTCTTGATGTAATCTATTCATGTTATTAGCCAAAAAGTCACACTACAGGTGAGCCACTGCTCTGGGAGTGCCTCTAAGCCTTACCTCAACACTACCTTTTGGTGCCAGCGTACATTTGATGGTTGCCCTACTGAGCATTCATTTATTAAAAAAAAAAATTACTGTCTGAAATGTGAAGATGTACCTTAGATAATTCTACCTCAGATGCTAATTTGACACACACGAGTATTCAAAACAATGAGAATTTCTCATTATCTCTCTATATATATAAAAACAAAGTATGTCTGTTTGTCCTTTATGCATTACTACACCATTCATCCGATCGGCATGAAACTTTGGGAAGTTGTTGAGTACACTCCCGCAAAGGTTTCTGGCAAAAAACAAAAAAAATAAAAAAAAAATAATAAAAAATAAAAAAATTGTTAAAAGTTGTTGAGTACACTCCTGCGAAGGTTTCTGGCAAAAAAAATAAAAAAATAAAAGAAAAATGTGTTAAATATCGGACCCCCAGCCCCCCAGGGCCCTCATAATCTTTCTAATACTGAGCGTTTACAGTTTCCAGAGCGACTCGCTTTTGCAGTGACCATCAACAAAGCACAAGGACAATCGCTGCAAGTGTGATGACAATGCACCAGGCAATATGAATTAGGCATTACTGAATGAATTTATATCATGCCATAAACATGGGACAATTATGTATGTATGTTTTTGGGGAAAGTATTTTGCGTGATGAGGACTAAATGGATTGCTTGCCGAAATACATCGACTGCAATTATGGATGGAGGAGTCAAACAATGTTTAATGTGAATTAAAGGACTCTTAAGTTTCCAAGGACAAAGGCTCGGAGAAGTAATACAGAGTCTCTTTTTTTGTACTACTCTCACATGTTAAAGGGGGCACTATAATTATGTTTATGTTTACAACAACAGTGTAATTTTGATTTGGTGGATCACACCGATTCAAAACATTTCTGGAAGGTGGAAAGTTTGCTGAGGTTTTTTAATAATGAATTATTTGTACTTTAAAATAAAGCATTAACAAATCTATAATAATTACTCACAGGTTTTGTCCGTTTATGATTACAAAAAAATGGATGGACTTCACCACAACCTTGATCAAAACCTATAATAATAGTGTGTGCAACCAGTGGCTGTGGTACCAAATAATGACAACAGCACTATTAAGGACCAACATGTATTTGCATAGCTTTATCCCCAACTGTGTGATATAGTTGTAACTAGCCTAGGTCCGTAACTAGCCCAGGTTCCAAAGAGTTTATTCAGGCTACCCATACTCTCAGTTCACTAATAGCATCACCATTAGGCCAGTGGTCGGAGGGCATGAATGTTTCTAAGTTCATGTTTAGAAACTATGGGCCATATGTATCAAGGCTTTTGTGATTCGCAAAGGCCGAAATTCGCAGAATTTCGGCCTTAGCGAATCGCAAAAGGCCTTTTTAGCATTTTTTCAATGTATCAAAAAATAGCATCATAAGGAATCGCAAAAATGTGCGATTCCTTATTTTGCTATAGCATTTAAGGAATCGCAATTTTGCGATTCCTTAAATGCTATGTAAGAAGCATTTTAAAAATGAAAATTCAGGTTTAGGAATCGCAAATTACCACCAACCTGTAGTTGGTGGTAATTTGCGATTTCTTGTAAATATGCACAATTGGGCATTTGTGAGGGTGGCATATGACGCACATACATGCCCTTAGGGCATGTATGTGCGCCATATGTGCACACATGTCATTTTCAGGGGTGCAGCAGGGTGTTCTTGAGACACCCCCTGCACCCTTGAAAATTTGCACAATTTGCGATTAGCAAATTGCGATTAGCAAATTTCCCCTTCATTTCTATGGGCCTCCTGGCCCATAGAAATGAATGGGGAGTGGGGCGTGGATTGGACGACAAAGAAGATGGTCGTCTAGGTCCAGAGCTCCACTACCCCTGAGGATACAGACGCGAATATAGGCAACCAAACACAAGGCGCGCACCTTGTAAAAGGAATCAGCAAAGCATGAAGTGAAGGGCAGCTTGGAACAGAAGCAACCAGCCCGCGAAGTGAACACTGAAGCCCAACGCGGCCAAACAAACTTTGGAGCAACAGATACACAGGAGATACACAGGAGATAAGATGGCGGAAGGGCGACGCTAAGGAGGATGAAGCAGAGCCAAGCTGAGGGCAACTAAGCCCAGAGCCCAACAAACGGAGAGGCTCAAGCGGAATACAAGCACAACAACCAACAAGTGCACTCAGCGGACGGAAACCGGCACTCTAACGGAGCGAAACGAAAACAAAGTGAGAGGCAGGAAGGAGCGAAAAAAAAAGGCTGGGAGATGCCGAAGCATGAAAACATCTCTTAAAGAGCGCTCCGCAACTCCGCAACTACCTACCGGAGAAGTACGCCGACAGTAGTGAAGGCGAGATCGAGCGTAGCCAAACCGGAAGTGCCGAACGGAGGCAGCCATCTCGGGAAAGTAGAGACGGAAGAAGAAGGCAAGCTGAACCGGAAGCCAATGAGGGAGGAGGCGGAAATGACGTGCATGATCCAGCGACCTGGAAGCAAAATGAAGTAGTGGAGACGGACCCGAAGAAGACAGAGACAAGGCAGTTGCGGTAAAGTCAATCAGATCAGCCTGCCCCCCCTCTGTCTGGTCACACGAGACGCGTGACCCGCAGCAGCCTAAGCCACGCGAGCGATAAAGCGAACGAGCGAGCCCCGCCCCCCCCCCCGAAATCGGGCGCAAAGCGAGCGAAGACCAAGCGCTCCAGGGAGGAACACCAAGCTGGAGAATAGCGCGCCCGAACAGCAAGAAGGAATAAAGGGGCGGTTACTAAAGGCGACTAGGACAGCAGCAACGCAGCAACGCGAAGCTGCTGCAGCAGAGGTAGCGCCCAGGGGACGAGCTCAGAGAGAAGTACAAGCTACCGAGGCACCAGCAGGTGGGGGTACAAGAGGCAACAGTTCCACGCAAACGGCAGCTCTGAGCGGCAAACCCCCTACAACACCGTGCCCACAGCCAGTAGCAGCTCAGCCAAGAAGAGAGACCTTAAAAGGGGCACAACAGTGACAAGAAAAAAAAGAGAGAGGGATCTGAGAAAACGGTGGTGCTATCTCCTTTCAGCACTCGGCGTCAAAGGCAAGCGGGAGAGCAAGAGACCACACAGCCAGCGCAGCGGCAAGGCCAAAAAAGAGTACAACACAACCCACACCAGAAGCGAACGTGACAAGGCAAGCGCTGGAGGGGGCAAGAACAAAAACAAAGACCAGGCTGATCAAGGTCCCGAGCCGTTTCCGCTAAAACCCCGCAATAAAAGCATCAGAACCTATGCAGGCCAAACAGCTAGCTGGGGAGAGGGCAGCAGGCTCTCTCGGTAGCAGGAGCAGATCACATCTAAGGAAGATGGCTGAGGTAAAGAACACTAATGACCTGAAGAAGCCAAGGAAAGAGAACTTGGACTCGCCTGGGAAACACAAAACAGAGAATGCAACACTAGAAACAGTGTTGAAAAGAATTAACAAAGTCAAGGACGTGGCGAGAGAAACCAAAAAGACAATAGACAACATGCAACTAGAGCTGGCGGCGATTCGAGCGGACCAGCACAACACAAACACCAGACTGGAGAAAGCAGAGAGCAGGATAAGTGTGGTGGAAGACGCAACTAACAAGAACATCAAGGCCATGGAGGGACATGCAAAGATGGCCAAGGCGATACAGAAGCAGCTGGCGGAGCAGGACGATAGAGCAAGAAGGGGGAACAGCAGAATTTTAGGCGTCTCTGAAGGCCTAGAGGAGAAGTAGAAATCATGCGCCGCAATGCTCGTGGACATGCTCCCTAAGCTCACCGGCCTGAACTTTGAAAGACAATTTGAAGTCAACAAAGCATATAGAGTGCCAGCAGGGAAACCAGCTTCCGGTAAGCCCCCGAGAGCAATAATCTGCACCCCACTAAGAGCGGAGCATACAGGCGCGATCTTCACCTTTGCGAGGAGAAACCAAAACCTCACCTGGGCGAGCAACAAGATCGTGCTCACACAGGACTACTCGAAAGCCACAGTAGAAGCCAGGAAAGGCTTCTTAGCCATGAGAGAAGCCCTGCGGAAAAGGAACCTCACCTACTCTTTCACGGGACCGGCCCGATTTAAGGTCACAGACAACTGGCGATCCATCACATTTGAGGAGCCCGGAGAACTCAGACGATACCTGGCAGGACCACCGACCGAGGAGATGGAGGCAAGCGGTCACAGCCAAAGCGCCCCGAAAAGAAGCGCATCACCGAGCGAAGAAGGGAAAGCTGAGTGAGCCACCCCCAGGAAGAAACACGCACAAGGAAATACAAGAAATACCTCAACACCAAGAGACTAAGCCAATGAACAGCACACCGACATCTACCTCAAAACCACCTCAGAGCTACCTCATAGCTCGAGTGAAGGAACCTTAATAAGACACTACCTCGAGCGGCAGAAGTAGGCATCACAGCGAGAAGCAGCAGAACTAAATTACAAGACGATGAACATTTGCAGAGCGACAACCAATCTACCTCAGGGAGTTGCGGACAAAGGAACTTTGTTGTCGCACGCCCAATATGCAAGTAAGGGGGGGAGGGGGGAGGGATGGGAGGGGGGTAAAGGGGGGGGGGAGGGGGGTGCAGGGTACACACACATGGGCTGACACTATCTTCTTTTCTTTCCCTATCTTTCTACACCCTTATTCTTCTTCAAGAGAGAGCAGGCAGAGGAATAGAGTACAGAACAAAGACAACAGGAAAGCCAGCCGGGCAGGAACGAAAATGACACACAACACGAACCATAATCTCAAAACGGACATAAGAGTAGTATCAATGAATGCTAAGGGTCTCAACCACCCAGTTAAGAGAAGGAAAGTCCTAGATCACCTGTTCAAACTAAAAAGTGATATTTATGTCCTGCAGGAGACCAGGCTAGCTGAAGAAGACATAGACCGTCTAAAGGCAGGATGGATAGGCCACGTAATAGGGACACCTGCAAAGAACAAAAAAAACGGAGTCATTACTATACTTAGCAAAAAGTCAAAACTATCACCAGTCAAAACAAAGAAAGACGAAGAGGGGAGGTTACTAATCACTAGCTTGCTCAGGGGAGAAGAACCTATACATGTGGCAAACATTTACGGACCAAATACAGAGGATAAGGCATTCTGGGAACAGACAGGCAAGGAACTAGAAGCGCTGCCTCTGGGGGAACTGCTAATAGTAGCGGGCGACATGAACCAGGTACTAGAGCCAGCCATAGATAGACATCCACAAAGACACAGCCTGAATACGCAGAGGGGCAACCCACTACAGGACCTCTGCGCCAGACTCAGACTAGCAGACCCGTGGAGGCTACAAAACCCAGATGAGAGGGAGTATACCTTTTACTCAAATCCACACAACTCATACAGCAGGATCGACTATATACTGATATCAAACACTCACACACACCTTATAGAGCACACGGAGATAGGCCCAAGGGCGATCTCAGACCACTCTCACATCTGCCTGACTCTAACGGGCAGACACAACGAGCACCCCACACGAAGATGGAGGTTTGACGATGACCTCCTCAAAAACACCAGCAGCAGTACTGAAATAGAACTAGCACTCAGGGACTACCTATCAAACAATGACACAGCAGACATAGGAAGAGAGACACTATGGGACGCAATGAAAGCTACTGTAAGAGGGACCATAATGAACATTAAAGGAAGACAGAACAAAGAAAGGAACAAAAGGATAGTTGACTTAGAAGGCGAAATCAAAAGATTAGAAGCAGGCCACATAATCAATCTAGAGGACAGAAACACCCTCACAACACTAACAAAGAAAAAGTACGAATTAAACAAGATCCTTAGTGAGAGGGCAGGAACCTGGGTTAACAAGTATAGAGCAATTAACCTATGCTCGGCCAACAGGGCAGGGAAGGCACTTGCGGCATACCTCAAAGGCAAGCAGAGGCAGCACACAATAGCAGCAGTCAAAGACAGCACGAACAAATCACACACATCGAACAAGGGAATACTGGACACTTTCAGAGACTTTTACGCACAGCTATACAAAAAAGACGAAATGCTAAAGGCAGATGGGGGGAAGGAGCTACTGGAAAGCGTCACAACTCCAACCCTGTCAGAAGCACAGAAGGACATACTAGACTCAGAAATAACTGGAGGTGAGATAGAGAGAGCAGTCAAAAGCCTGAAAGATAAAAAAGCCTCCGGGCCTGACGGCTTCACAGCCAAGTTCTACAAACACTACATCACAGCACTAAGGCCAACAATGACAGCAGTCTTTGCGAGCTGCATACATAATGGCCGCATGACGCCGTCTATGGCGGAAGCCAACATTATAGTGATCCCCAAAGAAGGCAAGGACGCACAACAACCGAAAAACTACAGACCAATCTCACTTATCAATGTAGACTGCAAAATATATGCCAAGATCCTTGCCACCAGGCTCAACACACACCTTCCATCCCTCATACACTGCGCGCAAGTGGGATACCTGAAGAACAGGATGTCCCAAGACAATACAAGATTGCTATGCCACGTAATCAACCACGCGGCCAAAAGCAACAACGCGGCGGTCATGATCGCCCTCGATGCAGAAAAAGCGTTCGACAGAGTGTCATGGGCCTACTTAGACCAATGTATGCAAAAATTCGGACTGGGCCAACACTATAGGAAGATGGTAATGGCACTATACAACGAACCCAAAGCCGTGGTGGTGAATGGAGGCACATCGGAGCTACTAGATCTCAAAAGAGGAACGAGGCAGGGATGCCCGCTATCCCCGGGCCTTTTCCTACTAGCGATTGAACCCCTACTGAGCATGATCCGCTCAAACCCTGACATTAGAGGCATACCTATAGAGGGCGAATCCTTCAAATTAGCAGCGTATGCGGACGATGTCCTCATTGTAACAGAGGACCCTGATAGTTCCATTAAAGCACTAATGGAGACCCTAGAGCAGTTCGCGCAAGTGTCAGGATACAAACTTAACAGAGAGAAATCTGAATGCAAACCACTGAATATACACACCAACAAGACGGTGCTGGGGACCTCAGGTCTAACATGGCAGAAGAAAGCCATTAAGTACCTGGGCCTCCTGTTCGAGAGAGATTTACGGACCACAGTAGACCAGAACGAACAAGCAATCTTACACAAAATAAGGGAGAAACTAGAGGGATAGTCGCCAAGATTTACTACATGGTGGGGAAGGGTTGAGACCATCAAAATGATGGTCACCCCTATGATCAACTACACGCTCAACATGTTACCACTAACCAACACACCTGATTTTCACAAGAAACTAGACAAACTACTAAACATATTCCTATGGAGAGGAAAGAAACCTAGAATCAGCCTTCAGAAACTCAGACTCCCCAAGACTCTTGGAGGTCTGAACATAACAAACTTTAGAAACTTCCAAACAGCCTGCTTGGCAGCACAGGGCCTACACTGGATATCACCAAAGAACAATTACACCCCGGCCTGGTTCTCCCTAGAGCGGAGACTACTAGGAGGAATGGAACCCGTAGCTCTACTCACAGCGACAAAACACCCCGCGATTAAACAGAACGCAATCCTCAGGAACACACGACTGGCCCTACTAAAATTAGACAAACCTATAGACATCAGCGTCAGACAAACTCAGCTAGAGTCGCTATGGCACAACCCCAGAATTAGGTACAGGAATCAAACACTGGATATGCACACTTGGTACAGGCAAGGCATAACAACGGTGAGCCAGCTACAGGAGACAGGGAATCAGACAACGTTTGACAAACTCAGACAACAATACAATTTTGACAACATAAAGCTCTATAACTTCCTTAAAATAAGAGTAGCAATAGCCAAAGCCAACATAAACACGCTCACCCCATCAATAACACAATACGCTAACAGCCTGAACATCACAGGACACCAGGTAGCACACATATACAGAGCCATGACCCCCAAAACGTCCAAATTGAATAACAGAACTTTAAGCCAATGGGAAGAAGCAGCAGGGAGAGAGCTAAGCGAGAAGGAAAGGGCAGATTTATGGTCCTCCACATCAAGGAGGAAGGTGACAACGACCCTTGACCAAACAAAATTCTGGCTAGTGCACAGGGCCTACTGGACCCCAGCACGGCTAGCCAACATGGGCATCAGAGAGACTGACTCCTGCTGGAACTGTAACAGGCAGAAGGGGGACCTAGCACACCTCCTCTTCCACTGCGCCAAAACAAAGAAGTTCTGGCACTCCATAATCACTCTAATCAATGACGTGACAGGGGCCACACTAACAATGGACTTCCACCACCTAATTCTGGGGTACACTGACCCCTCCATAACATCCGCAAGTGACCGAGACCTGATTGACCTCCTGCTCACAGCAGCAGTCAAAACGGTGTTGAATAACTGGAAGGACACAGCAAAGGCCACCTTTAAAGCCTGGCTCAACTGGGTCATTTTCCTAAGGGGAGCCGACACCATAACGTCCAACAACCAAAGGGACTCAGGGGAAAAGAGCGAGATATGGCTGTCACTAGACAACTACTTGTCCTCCCACAAGCCACCCTAAACACCCAGACCAGACAACACTACAAAACGTACACATGCACCCTACTCAACAACATAATGCGCCTACGTCTCTCTCTACTCAGACACTTTCTTCTTTTGATCTTCTATCTCCTCTCATCACCAGGGGGGCGGAAAGATAACCATACTGGATGCAAAAGGACACGGGGGTAAACTGGAACGTGCAAGAACGGAGAGAAGAAGATGAAACAAACTGTAGAATGGACTGTCAAGAGCCAAACTAATCTAAGCCAATGTAGACAATGCTTGACAACCCCGCCCCCCCCCAGCGCTTTTCTTTGTTTTTTTCTTTCTTTCTTTTTCCCCATGTGTTTCACCCAGTACCATGTAAATATGCTCTTTATTTTCAATAAAAATTACTGAAATAAAAAAAAAAGAAATGAATGGGGAGTATTAATTATTTGCGAATTCGCAATTTGCGAATTCGCAAATAAAGAATATTAAGGAATCGCTAAAATTCCTAGATTACCTACATACATACCGTTTTGCGAATTCCAAATAGCGATTCCTTAAGATTCGCTATTTTAAATTCGCAAAACGGAAGTATGATACATATGGCCCTAAAATTTCTAATAAATGCCACCCAATCAGGATTTAAGTAGAGTTGGTCCTGCTGGGTCTGAGTAGTTGTAAACTCACTTTGAAACGGTTTCCAATTGGGCACTATATTCATGTTCTTAACTTTAGAGGCAAAGACACGAATTGATTTCTCAGCAGTGATTGGTAAAAGCCCTTATGGTAATTCATGTAAGAAATGCAGTCCCTGTTTACTTTTCACATGCTTTACTTCATCCTGCAATCCCTTCGAGTATCTGTGTTTCACAGATGTGAGGTTACTGTATATTTTTCATGCAGCACATGAAGCGGAGAAAAACGGAGGTGACTGAGACACTCCGAAGACTATTACCCCTTCCACATTACTTCACTTTCATTTTTACAAGATTGAAAACATTTTCTATTCTAATAATTCACAACAAAATCATTGTTGTGTATTGTTTGTGGTTCAGTGATGACATCATCCAGTGACTGTGAGTGTTTTAAAAAACGTTATGAGTTTAAATATATATAGCAAGGTGTATTGTTGAATCAGTGGATGTATGCATGACTGTATGGATGACTCAGTGGGTGCGTGACTGACTGTATAAAGTGAGTGATTAGGTGTCTCAGGGAATGTATGGGTGAGTGACTGGTTGTGTGAATTGGTGCATCTGTCTGTCAGTTAATGTCTAAGTGGGTGTATGAGTGTGTTAGTGGGTAAGTGAAGGCTATATGTGTGATTGAATGGTTGTCTACCAAAGTCAATGGTTGTCTGGGTGTCTGTGTTTGTGGGTGAGGGGAGTGTGGCTTCCTGTATGGATCAGTGAGTGGGTGACTCAGTGGCTGTATGGGGGACTGTTACATGTGTGAGAAGATGTATGGGTGAGTGAGTGTCTATGTGACTGTGTCAGTGAATGAGTGCATGTTTCAGTACGAGTGAGTAACTGAGTATGTGAAAGGTAGTATACATGAGTGACGGGGTATATGAGTGAGTGAATGTGAGAGTGGCTACTTGGATGAGTGCATGCTTCTGTCAGTAACTGTATAGCTGAGTGAGCACCAGAGCTCACAAGCTCTGGTGCATCACAGGACTAGCACTGCTTTTTCAGGCAGCTCCGCGTGCATATTTTAAAACTACCTCGTTTTGTCTAATTAGTTGAATTTATTTTTATATTCCCCTGCTTTTAACTGGCCTTGCATACTTGCACCTCTGTCCCGCTTACCTGCATTTAATTGGAAAGCACACCGCATTTCGCGGGTCCCTCATCCTGTCTCGTGTGGCGGCCATCTTCGGTGGGGCACACGCCCGGCGGCGCTTCATGCTTCCAGCGGTCTAGTCGTCGCTAGGAGGCTAGACCAGCATAAAGCAAGGCGATCTCAGGTGAGCGCTCTCACAAGCTCTGGTGCATCACAGGACTAGCGCTGCTTTTTCAGGCAGCTCCGCGTGCATATTTTAAAACTACCTCGTTTTGTCTAATTAGTTGAATTTATTTTTATATTCCCCTGCTTTTAACTGGCCTCGCATACTTGCACCTCTGTCCCACTTACCTGCATTTAATTGGAAAGTACACCGCATTTCGCGGGTCCCTCGCCCTGTCTCCTGTGGCAGCCATCTTCGGTGGGGCACACGCCCGGCGGCGCTTCATGCTCCCAGCGGTCTAGTCGTCGCTAGCCATGCTAACGCGCAGCGGTAACGCGCAGTGGGATCACCGGAAT
This sequence comes from Lissotriton vulgaris, assembly GCF_964263255.1. Taxonomy (NCBI): domain Eukaryota; kingdom Metazoa; phylum Chordata; class Amphibia; order Caudata; family Salamandridae; genus Lissotriton; species Lissotriton vulgaris. Next base: position 843,352,250 of record NC_141695.1, read on the forward strand.
GCCGCCGGAGTTACGCCTGAGTTCAGCCCGTCTGCGCCCGTTCTCGCTGAAGACGGGCTGCAGGACGGGCAGGACACTGACACCTCGTACTTTAACTCAGGTTGACTAGCTCACGATCTTACTGCGAATTATTTAACGTACTCTGCTTCTACTTTACGATCTTTGCGTTCCCACATACCCGCCTCCTGTACGTCTTGTACTCTGCCCACCCATTACTTCCCCTGTGCTGGCTGTGGCTTTTCCACCGGTAAGATGCGGCTATCAAAGACTCAAACTACCAAGGCGCATCACCGGGGTAAAAGGAAGCCCATTAAGAAACTTCCAGCCTCCCTCCCTCTCCAATTTTGGAGTATAAATTGCAGATCACTCCCCAAAAATAAATTTAATCTATTTGACTTTATAAATGATGAGTCGCCAGATGCATTGTTTCTGACTGAGACCTGGCTTCACGAAAGCTCTGGACCTGACATTGCCATAGCTGTTCCCAACAATTATGCAATGGTACGCCAGGACAGGGTCTCCGGGAAGGGTGGGGGGATTGCTAATATTTTTAAAACCATCTACCAATGTAAATTGGAGTCGTTCCCCCTTCCTGGAAGTGAGGCCGCACTTTTTAAATTAATGATTGGCCCTCAACTAACGCTTTCTGGTCTTTTAATATATCGCCCTCCGGGCAATGCTGGCCCTTTGATATCATCGCTGGCTGATATTATATCTCCTGTGCTACTTAAAACGGCTAATTCCACCATTCTTGGTGATCTAAATATCCATCTTGATGATGTGGAAGGTACTCTCAGTCAGTCGTTATTGTCTGACCTTGAAGTTTTTGATCTTTTACTTTGTAATTCTGGGGCTACTCACTCGGCCGGTCATCTGTTAGATCCAATTATTTCTAACTTGCCTTATGATTGCTCCCAAAGGGTTCGCCCATTAGAATGGTCTGACCATTTTGCGGTACACTTTGTGTTACCTTTCCCTCTAACTAACCCTAAGCCTTATGTTGGTAAGAGCAAGCCTTCCTATTGGTGGGACAAGCTTAATATGGTGGCTTTTAACCAACATCTCACCGAATCTATTCAGATTCTGGAAAGTTTGGGTGCAGAATCTAATGCTGCAGTTTCTCAGTGGTTGATGGATGCTGTAATTGCATCCTCCCCTCCTCTATCCAAAAACCACAGATCCCTTCACCCTCCTGCACCTTGGTTCTCTGAAGATTTAAAATTACAACGAGCCAAGTGCAAGGCGTTGGAAAGGAAATGGAGACTCTCCTATTCTACTTCTAGCAAGGTGGTTTATAAAATCGCATTAAAAAGCTACCATGGCAATTGTAAATTGGCCAAGGCCGCCTTTACTGCATCCACGATCACCCAGGCACAGAATTGTCCACGGACTCTTTTTGCTGTGGTGAAGAAGCTAACGGGGGCAGACACAGTACCTTCTGCCCCGGCATTGGATAAATTACAGTGTGATGCCGTTGCAGATTTTTTTATTTCTAAGGTTGAGCGTATTTATGAAACTCTGAATACCTCTCTGCCTCTTGCTGACTCCCAACCGGCGGCTACTTTTAGCAGTCCTCTCCCCCCCCCCCTTCAATGTATATTCACGACTGGCTTCTGTTCGACGACATCACTTTTCTCTCATGCCTGAACAGTATCAGGTCAGGCTCCCCCCGGGACCCTGTTCCTATGAAAATCTTAAAACTGTTGGACCTCGAACCACGGAGAGTCCTAATGAGACTCCTAAATTCATCTCTCACAAAGTCTCTGGTGGCGCAAGAGTGGAAGCATGCCATGGTTGTTCCCCTGTTAAAAAAGACCGGTGCGGACACCTCTAACTTAGCCAACTTCAGGCCCATATCCCTGCTGCCTGCCTGTTCCAAAATCTTGGAACGGCATGTGAACACCCAGCTCAATTCATTTGTCGAGAACGTGGGATACCTTCATCCGTCCCAATCCGGGTTTCGCGCACACTATTCCACTGAGTCCGCTCTCCTCGGGGTGACGGAGAGGCTTCGGCACGGTATCGATCGCGGGGAGACCTTTGCACTCATCCTTTTGGATTTGAGTGCAGCGTTCGATACCGTGTCTCATTCCATCCTTCTTGATTCTCTCCGCTCCCTTGGTGTTGCTGGATCTGCGCTGGCATGGATTACCTCATTTTTAGGTGAGCGTACCTTTCAGGTGTTCTCGACAGAAGCTGAATCTGCTGTCTATTCATCGGCATACGGCGTCCCCCAGGGGTCGATTCTCAGCCCTCTGCTGTTCAATATCTATATCAGACCCCTTGCTACCATCGTGGAGAACAATTTATTCGTATGCCGACGACACGCAGATCGTGTTCTCTCTTTCCAGCAGGGAGGGCCATGAGATCTCGGCCTTGAAATCTGGCCTGTCACGCGTTGCTGCTTGGATGCACAACCATCTGCTCAAGCTCAACTGTGACAAGACCGAGTTAGTTATTCTGGGCAAGAATAAAGATCTGTGGGGCCCTCGACATTGGCCCAGTGATATGGGTCCTCTGCCGAAGCCAGCCTCCGTTGCCCGCAACCTAGGTTTTCTCATAGATGATAGGCTCTCTATGAGACAGCAGGTAACAAAGGTTGCTGCAATCTGTTTTTCCACCTTAAAATGGTTGCAGAAGATCCTGTGGATGCTGCCTAGATCTACTCGGAGAACTGTCGTCCAGGCTCTTGTAATCTCTCGTATTGATTACGGGAATGTGCTTTACCTTGGGGCCGACAAGGTCACCATAAATAAGCTCCAAGTGGTGCAAAATTCGGCAGCCCGTTTGCTGTGTAATGTACCTCGGAGATCTTCCGCAGTTCAGGCTTTGCGTGACCTTCATTGGCTCAGAGTCCCGAACCGTGTAAAATTTAAAACCTTATGCCTACTTTTTAAAATCAGGCAGGGTTCTGCCCCTAAATACCTGCAGAACCTGGTTCAAGACTATAAGCCTGGTCGGACTTTAAGATCTTCCGCTAGTGGCGATTTCTTTGTTCCCAGAATTAAATTGGCCAAAATGGGTGGCCGCTCATTCTCTTATCTTGGCCCTAAGATGTGGAATGCTCTCCCGACGGCTTTGAAAGTTGAGACTGATCTCCTTTCGTTCCGCAAAAAACTGAAGACCTTTCTGTTTAATTAATTTCCTGGCACTCCCAGTTTCTGTTTGGGCCTTTTGCTTGTTTCTTTCATTTATCTATCTCTGGCGCCGGAAAACCCATTGAGGGTAGCTGTGCGCAATACAAGTTTAATAAATAAATAAATAAATAAATAAAAGTATGTGTTACTATTTGTATGAGTAAGTAAGTGGGTGGGTGTGTAACTCTTTGGGTGAGTAAGTGGCTGTATGATTGATGGTATGGATGAGTGTCGAGGTGTGCGAATAGTTCTATGAGTGACTCACTTAGTGTGTGAGCACCTGTATGGCTGTATGAGTGGATGACAAAGGCTGTATTAGTGAGTGAGTGGCAGTATGGGTGAGCGAGAGGATGTATGTGTAAATCCATGAATCCTCAAGTGGGTGTAGAAGTACTGGTATGGCTCTGTGAATGGGTTTGTGATTGGTTGTGTGGGAGGGGCAATGGGTGTATAAAAGATTTTATAGGGGTGCGAGTGGCTGCATCACAGATGCTGTGGATGATGTCATTTGAGATGTCATCAGTGATGTCACTGACCATGTCATGGGTGATGTAATATGTGAGGTCATGAGCAGCGCATTGCGGGGGCACAAGTTATAGTTAGCCTAGCTAACTATAACGGCTGAATTTCTCTGGTTTTGTACAAGTGAAATGTGAGCCTAACTATACCGTCCCTGTAACCTTTGCTTTTTTCTGTGAATTTCTAAGGTTTTTTAAATGCTAATTCCTAACTATAACATGCCTGAAACCTGTGGTTTTCCACTGTATATATATATATGAGCATACCCTGCCATAAGTGTGGCAGGGTATGCTCAGACGTGAGTCCCTTGCTCACTTTGCCACTGGATTCAAGCAAGCCGGGCTGAAGATGGCTGGAATGCCAGAAACTGTTCCTCGGAAGCTTGTTTCCGGTCCAGGGAAGACATGGCTTGGCAGTTCGGGCTGGACTGTTCCCATGAGGCACAGGGTCAGACTGATTTGCAAATAGCCATGTCTGAACTGGGGTGGCAGAGTGGGCTAAAGAACAGCGATGGATCAAATCCAGATTTTTTGACTAGGTGTGATTGTTTGATTGATTCAGATGCTCCGTCCATCACCACCCCCTTTTGTACCGTTTCACAGGAAAGCAGCATGCTTATTGGCTGTCAACACTTCTAACCAGGAAGTGTTGGCATTCATCTTGTGCTAGGTAGACCGAGGCACAAGAAAGCAGAAAAGCAAACGTGTAGAAAAAAAAGAAGGGCAGGGTAGAATCACCCTGACCCCCTAGGCCTGCTCAGGGGGTCCCACAAGACCCCCATGGCCAAAAATGTTTTTTTTTTAAAACCCGGCATGTTTATTTAAAAATTACCCCCAAGGGGGACCAAATCGCGGGGGCATAGTGATAAAGAAGTGTGGGGGGTGCCCAATCCCCCCCCCACACTGCCCCGGGGACCGCCGCCCTCCGGGGCAAAGCAAATCAGCCTCCTAGCGCATACTGGAGGCTCCTGGTGGGTTAGTTGCCCCCCAGGGACCCTCAGTATGCAAGGGGAATTAGTTCCCCCTTTGCAAACATGCCTGGGGGCTGCGTTGCATAGAGGTGTAAAAAAGGGTGTGGCCTCATTACACCTTTATGCAATGCAGCCCACTGGCTTATACTGGAGGCTCCTGGTGGGCTAGTTGCCCCCCAGGGACCCCCAGTATGCAAGGGGAATTAGTTCCTCCTCTGCAAACTCGCCAGGGGTTGCGCTGCAGAGTGTTGTAAAAAGGGGGCGTGCCCTCTGAACACCTGCCTGCAAAAATGTAGTAAATCAATATAAAAAAATAACAATTAATACATTTAAAAATTGTCATTTAAAAAACCTTCGAAATTAAATGAGAAAACCATAGGTTTCAGGCCTGATCTAGGGGCAGATTATGATTGTGGATAATCCGCATCATCCGGGCCGGCGGAAGCCACTGCCTGCCCGGAAGATGTAGATTATCCGCTGCGGACTGGAACAAAAACCCCCGCGAGATTAGGATGGCTGGGGGATCTATTTTCCGTTCGCCGCTTTTCTGCCGCGGTCGCCTTCTGACCGCGGCGGAAAAGCTCTAACATGGCTGGCGATGTCTATCAGACACCGCCAGCCATATTAGGATAGCTGCGGTCACATGCCTTTCCACGGCGGCATTTCCGCGGTGGAAAGGCATACGGTGTTGTCTTCAGGGGCCGGTTGCGGGCACCCAGGGGTGAAGGGGCGGTGGGGGGTGCAGATGGGGGGTACCTATGGTACCCCCTGCCTTTGCGTGCACGAAGCGGCAGGCACCACGCAGTGCGTGCAGCTTCGTGCATGCAAAGGTAAACATGCCTTTTTTTAACATTGCGGCGTGTGCTGCTTTAAGCAGCACCCGCCGCAATGTTAAAAATACAGGATGTGACTGCCAGGATGGCGGTCACATCCAAATTAGCACGGAGGGACCGCCGCTGACCCTGCGGATGGTCCCTCCTCCTCTGGGGTGGCGGACCGACGTAGGTCCGTCCGCCATCCTAATAGGCCCCTAGGAATTAGCATTTTAAAAACCATTGAAATTCATTACAAAATCATAGGTTTCAGGCCTTATATAGTTCGGAATTAGCAGTAAAAAACCTTTGAAATTCACTGAAAAAACATAGGTTTCAGGCCTTATATAGTTATGAATTAGAATTTAAAAAACCTTGCAAATTCACTGCAAAAAAACATAGGTTTCAGGCCTTATATAGTTAGGAATTAGCATTTAAAAACTTTGCAAATTCACTTAAAAAACCATAGGTTTCAGGCCATATATAGTTTGGGAATTAGCATTTAAAAAACCTTGCAAATTCACTGAAAAAAACATAGGTTTCAGGCCTTATATAGTTAGGAATTAGCATCTAAAAAACCTTGCAAATTCACTGAAAAAAACATAGATTTCAGGCCTTATATAGTTAAGAATTAGCATTTAAAAAACCTTGCAAATTCACTGAAAAAAACATAGGTTTCAGGCCTTATATAGTTAGGAATTAGCATTTAAAAAACCTTGCAAATTCACTGAAAAAACCATAGGTTTCGGGCCTTATATAGTTAGCAATGAGCTTTTAAAAAACCTTTGAAATTCACTCAAAAAACTATAAGTTTTAGGGGTGTTATAGTTAGCTGGACATTTCACTCATACAAAACCATTGAAATTGCTACTATATAGTTAGTTGTACTAACTATATTTCGCGCACCCGCAATCCACTGCTGATGATGTCACATATTAGATCATTCATGACAAGGTCAGTGACATCACTGATGACATCTCAAATGACATCACTGGTGACATCACTGATGGCATCATCCATGTGACAATCACATACACCTTTTCATACACTAGTAAAATCTTTCATCACTCTTTGTAAAATACAGAGTATCATATTTGAATCCATTGTCACAGCAATACAAGTATCTAAAAACCCACTCAGTGATTCATAGATGTATACACACATCTAATCACTTACCTGTAGATTCACTCTACATGCTGTCAATGAACAATAGAACACTATCAAAAATATTTATACACCTATATCGACATTAAACAACAGAACACATCCTATTCACATATGAAGTCATCCTACTCACTTATGCAAACAATGGATCATACTTACATATTTACTTAGCTACACACTTATACAAACACCACTTCATCTATTCATTTAGATAGTAAGTCATACTTATTGAATTATAAAATCATGATTACAAGTATACAGTTATCCATACAGGCACTCAAACAATCAATGAGTCTTATGTATACTTATTTATATACAACAACTGACACATACACTGCCTTTTATTTTTCTAGTTTGTTGGACATGTACCATTGAGAAATATATTTGCTCATCACCACACCCATAAAGAGATTCACTCACCCAAACTGTTAGAACATGTAATTTTAACTTCATATATCTACTGAATCAACTATTCACACATCTTTGGACAGTCACACACACCCCACCGAACCACACACACTTTCACTCTCCCATACAAATACTCAGTTAACTAATCAATAACTAATATAGACTTTCACATAGCTAGTAACCAACTGTAGAACCAGTTTACACAACTGACAAAGTGATAAAGATATTCAAACAGTTTAGTCACTATGCGCTATATTTAGTGAGACCCTATAAATTGGTCAAGTAAACAGTCAATTACACTGCTACTAAATCCTCCATCCAAATATTTATTTATATATATCCACTCATTCTTTAATGCAAATTGCTATATATATAATGCATATTTAAATAACGAAGCAAACCACATTCACTGGATGATGTCATCAGTGATGTCATTTGAGATGTCATCAGTGATGTCACTGACCATATCATGAATGATCTAATATGTGACATCATCAGCAGTGGATTGCGGGTGCGCGAAATATAGTTAGTACAACTAACTATATAGTAGCAATTTCAATGGTTTTGTATGAGTGAAATGTCCAGCTAACTATAACACCCCTAAAACTTACAGTTTTTGGAGTGAATTTCAAAGGTTTTTTAAAAGCTAATTCCTAACTATATAAGGCCTGAAACCTATGTTTTTTTCAGTGATATATATATATATATATATATATATATATATATATATATATATATATATCCAACATCAAATCACCAAACGCTTGGAGGCCCTCTCATGCCATGTACTTCTTTATTCAGCAAGGCGACATTTCTTAACAAGCACGTTAAAGCAAACAGTTTTCTGTCAACTTCCTTCCCAACGCGTTTCAGGCTCCTTTTCGCCTTTCTTCTGGGGGATGGCTTTCACGGAAAGCACCTGGTATGCATATTTAAATCGTATGCTAATTGATTGTCCCGCCCCTTGGGCGTATGCAAGTAGTGCAATATGTTTGATATAGTCTTTGCAAGTTTTAACCTTTAGTAGGGCCAGATGCTGATTTTCCTTCAATAAACAATACATTCCAAAGTGGGTTGTTGCCTTATCCGACTTGTAGATATGCCGTTCTTCTCCTTGGCTGACATCATGGTATTCTTTCTTGCTCCGTATTCGTGACGGTGCTCGACCTGCTCTTCTGCAGGGAGGGGCTCTTCAGTTCATCTTCAGTTAGGTAGACTCCCAGATATTTCACCCCATCTGTCGCCAGCTGGAGGCCCGACGCCCAGTCACCCACAACTCGCTCACCACCCAATATCCAGAGTGTGGACTTGCCCGGGTTCATGTACAGGCCAGAGGTTTCGCCGAAAATTTATAGTATGCGCAAAAGTTGCGGCCCAGAACGGGCCAAGTCAGTAAGAAAGAACAACACATCATCTGCGTATAACGCATTTCTATCAGTGTGATCTGTAGACCACCGAAACCCTTCAAGTTGGGCGTTGATGCGCACCCACGCCGCGAGAGGCTCCATCGCGAGCGCAAATAGATACGGAGAGAGGGGACAGCCCTGCCGCGTCCCCCGCTGTACCGAAAACGATCGGGAGACCGCCCCTCCAACGCACACCGATGCCGTAAGGCCAGTGTATAGTAGTTGAACATATTTCAGGAATCTCAAACAAGATTAAGGTGCCTCAGCAGGGCAAATAAATAAGTCCAGCTCATGGAGTCAAAGGCCCTGTCCATGTCCGCTAAGAACAGCGCCGCCGGCTCCCCAAGGCACCTCCAGGCAGATATCGCGACCTGGGCCCTCCTAATGTTGTGCCGAGTAGCCCTCAGCGGCATGAATCCCACCTGATCTGGATGAACCCGGTCCGTAATATAGGGTTTGAGCCTAGTGGCCATTGTCTTCGCAAGGATCTTCGTCTCCGTGTTCAGTAGGGAGATGGGGCGATAGGACGCATGATTTTCCGGGGGTTACCCGGGCTTAATAAAAACCACGACTTCAGCATGTCGCCAGTCCGGTGGGAGCGCCCCACTCTCCCACGCCTCCTCCAGTGCCGGCCTGAAGTGTGGGTCCAGCTGGACCAAAAACCGGTGGAAACCTGTTAGGGCCCGGCGCTTTACCCGGATTTAATTCACCCAAGGTCTCACCCAGCTCCTCATCCATCAGGGGCCGATCTAAGAGTTCCCACACCTCATCCGAAACGGCTCTCGGGGGAAGATCGTCTATGAAGCGCTGGACAGTCTCGGCCTCCAGGCACTCCCGGTGCATGTACAACCCCTCGTAGTACCCGGCAAAGCTCTCTGCTATCGCTGCAGGTTCAAGTATGGGTTCCCCCTCAGGGGTCTCAATCCGAGGCAGCGGCTGAGCATGCATGATGCCCTGACATAGGCGGTGTAGCATCTTACACGATTTGTCAGCCCATTGATAGATCCGACTGCAGGTGGCCAGCCAGGCCTGCCTCGCCTCGTCCATGAGGACCGTGGCATATTGCTGTTGCGCCAGAGCAGGTTGTCGCCTGGCAGTGCCACCATCCTCCTCCCGACCCCTGCGTTCAAACACATCCAGCTCTGCCTCACGCCGCACTAGATCCTTGCGCTTCTCTCCGGGCCGCAGCACACCAGGATATATCCACGTCTCACATTGTCGGCTTCATGGCCTCCCAGAGGACAGTCGGGGAGTCCACCGAGCCCAAATTCGTGGCCAGGTACCGGTCCATCTCGACAGTCATGTGCGCCCTGTACTCGTCCTGCGTCAAGTGCCAGGCTGACATTTGCCACCAAAACGGCTGCCTGGCCGGGCCTACATTGACCGTGATGGCTATCGGTGAATGGTCTGAAAGCGCCCAGGGCAGAATCTCCGCTGACAGCACCTTGTGGGCCAGCGCCCTGGGGATGAAAATGTAGTCCAATCTGGAGAAGGAATCGCGCGCCGCAGAGAAGTACGTGTAGTCCCTGCGAGCCCCATGTTTATACCTCCATGTGTCTATCCAGTCAAGGCCTACTGTCAATGCATGCAGCCTAGTGGTGGGCCCCTCCCCCTCCGGTGCAAGGGCCGCCGCGACACTCCGCCATCTATCACAGCTCCTATCTAAGACATCATTCCAATCTCCCCCTACAAAGGACAGGGCATCTGGCATGGCACCACAAAGGGACAAGAGCCACTCCACCAAGGACCACTGTAGCGGCGGCGGGGCATACACGCTACCAAGAATCACGCTATCCCCTCCAATTTCACCCTGCAGAAAGAGATACCTGCCTGTGTATCTGTCCATAGGCGTTTGTGTATATATGGCACTCTCCGATGTATAAGGACTGCCACTCCCCTTGAGCCCCTCAAAAAGCCCGCGTGGTATGCATGTGTGAACCCTGAGCGCGGGAGACATAGGGCCTTCGTGCCTAGCAGATGGGTTTATTGCAACAACAGTATGTCTACTCCCATTCTTTTGATGCACTGAAAGATTGACCCGCTTAACTTTGTCCAGCATCCCCCGCACATTCCAGCTCAAGATTCGCAGTGAACCAGGGCCTACCCGCCCTCCTTTCCCGACAGCAGACATTTGAGTAGTATATCACATGTGGGACAAGTGTCCCCAAGGCAGAGCTGGTGTGGTACATGGTAAATAACGAGCAGCAAAGCATACGCAAACACCCCCCAACCCCCAAACCCCAACCCCCAACCCCCGTCCTCCCCTCTCCCCGTACCTCCCAAACATGGAAGCACCTGTCGCGGTCGGATCGCGGCCTGGTCCCCAACGGGAGACCCAGCCCCACATCCTCCAATGGATCCCCTTGTGCCAGCCCATAGGTACTAGGTTGTCACTCCCACCCACCCATTCAGACCGGGAAGGCTCCCAGCCTAAAGCAACAGTGCACCTGAGCATCCACACCCACCATATGCATTGAGTCACGTTCCTGGCCCACGACCATCAGGTTCCATCAGTTTGCCGTTCCTGTGTGGGGCTGTCTCTGCGGCGACCAAGCCCGATCGCGAGCCCCTATTCGAGCGCGACCTTCCGCAGCGCCGACTCTGGCTTCTGAGGCCCCCCCGGGCAGTTCCACTGGAGGAGGAGTCTGACTCCCCGTCTCTGGCCGTGTTGACCCTAACTTTCACGATTTCGTCTGTCCAGTGGAAGACCTCCTCCGGAGTGTCGAAGAACAAGGTACGGGACTTGTAGATCACCCGCAACCGCGCTGGAGCTTAAGGCCACAAAGGCGGGCCTTGGCTCCAAGAAACGACTGACGCTGCTGCTGCACCAACCTCGTGTAGTCCGGAAAGATTAGGATATTCGCGTTGTCGTGCATTAGCTCGCCCTTGAGTCTTGCTTGTCGCAGGATGGTGTCTTTATCTGAGTAGTTCAAAAACTTGGCTATGATCGGCCGTGGGCGCGCTCCCACAGGGGGTTTCTTCACGAGCGCCCGATGGGCCCTCTCCACCACAAAGCAGCGAGATAATGTGTCTGCCGGGATCTAGCCCTCCAACCATTGTGCCAAGAAGTCTTCCACCTTGTCCCCCTCGCAGCCCTCGGGAAAAAGCCCACAAAGCGGAGGTCATTCCGCGAGCGCGCCCCTCGGCATCCTCGACCCTCATGGCCAGTCCCTTCTGTATCTTCCATGGACGCGACCTTTTTCTTTAGGATGGAAACATCATCTTCAACTTCAGTGATACGGGTAACCGCACTAGTGATTCGCTCTACTGCATTCCGCAGGTCTTGGCGGAGAAGGGTGACATCGGCTCCTACAGCACCTATTTTGGCGTCCAGCATGTCCCTCGACTGTGTGATGGCCGCCAGCAGCGCCGCATTGTCAGGTGCCGGCGCCTGGGATCCCCCAGGGCCCGCAGCCCCGGTGAACTTGTCCATCGGCCCCTGCTTGCTCTGGCCACCCCCGGACCCACCCGCGTCATCTCTCCGCGTCCTCAGCAATAGGAACTCCTTGTGCAGGCAAGCTCACAGTCCTGGGCTAGCCGTGTAGGCCAGAGGCAAAGCAGACCATCGTCCAACACAGATTGTAGGCCCAGGGCCCGCACCCAACGCCACAGAGTCCCTCTTTTAGTCCCCCAGGGCCAACATGCCACAGGGCCACAAGCAAAAGCACTCCTCGGGGGCTGACAGCCAATAATGTCCAGGCAGCCCCAATGGACCCCGCGCACAACGCCTCCACTGGACCCAGGTGCCGCTAATTCCCTTCCGCCGGGGCCCGACCCGACCCCCAAAACACCCCGCAGCAGGCAGTCTCGACTCACCACTGTCAAGATGGTCCCACCAGTCGCTGCTGCTCGTCTCTCACATCACTGGACCTGGCCGGGTCCCTCTGCGCCCCCTCGGTGCTTCTCCTTCTATTCAGGGCAGCCAGTGTCCCACTCGCCACTCCAGCTGAGAGCCCAGGCAGATATGGTATCACAGGGCATCTCAGACAGTGGAACCCCCGAGCACTGGGACACACTCCGAGGGCCAGGTGCGGAAACCCGGGGTATATCTAGTAAATGACCACGACGGGTCACCAACCTCTGGGGCCACAGTCAAAGCTACTGGCACCCGTCCTCAATCCCACAAGGTTCCTGGCATGCTGGACCACAGGTCAGGGCACGCTCTCGCCGAGAGTCAGCAATCGGCTATGTTAAGGCTACGTCGGGGGCCTCTCCACTTGTAGTCCCCGTCTGTGCTGGGCACCGCCTGTCCTCCCCACCGGGGCCCGATCTAGCCCCCGAGGCACAGAGTCCCTGGGCAATCCCCACTCTCCGCCGCCACGATGACTCCACTGGGCTGCGCAGCGCCTCCTATCCGATATCAGGCAGGCCAGGTCCGTCTGCTCCACGTTAGGGATCTCTGCCGTGCGGGGCCCAAACCGGCGTCACTCGGCTCCCGATGATCAGGGCAAGCCGAGAGCTCACTCAACTGCCGCAAGGGCCCTTCCTCTGCCCGCTGCTGCCACCCGGCCGAGCGGCTCCACGGCAAACAGGACGGCCCAAAATGGCGGCTGCCTCTCAAGTGTGTTTCCTCCGATGTTCGCCCACACAGCCACAAGCAGGGTGCCGCCCTGATGTATAGCGGCGTGTCTGCCTTAAGGCACGGGGGAGCCCCACTGAACAGCCAGACCCTCGGCCAAGCTCCGGCACCCCGCCACGCCCATGGCCGCCGCCGACAGCCGCACCCGATCGGGGCAGCGCCAAAATCGAGGCCTCGGCTTTGTTGGCCTCGTTGGATCTTCCGGGGCCCACAGTGTTTCCGGGTCGTTACGTCGTCCTCGGTGCCTCCACCCAGTTGTTCTCGCTACCGAGTGTAGTGCACGGGTCCAGCAGCAATAATCACCGACAGAGAGCCCTAATGGATGCCCAGGGCAAGGATATTCGAGCAGGATAGAGTTAGGCTGGTCGGAGCTCAAGCTCTACACGACCACCATGATCGCCGGCCAAGCCACGCCCCACATTAAGTACAACTTTTCCTTAGCTGCATTTTACAAGTAGCCGGTTACAGTCAAACTTTTAATCTAGCCATTCTTTTCACTTATTTCTTTTCACAGGAGGAAAGGAAGGGGCCCACCGAAAACTTACGGGCACTTCACAGGCCATCTACCCCTTTCTTCACCTCTTAGATGAGAGCACCACCATCGTATAGATAAGACTTTTTCTTTCTTTATATTTTAGTTACTTCACTTATATTCACTGGTACAGTTATTTGTCTCAGGATAGTAAAGAGCTAGAAATGTGACTGAGCAACTTGGAGCAAGTATGGAATTTCACATGGTCAAACATGGTAAGTCATCCCCTTTCAAGAGCAGGCATCCGCCACTGGGCGTACGTATTGCAGACTACCCATAATCTGTTACATGCCCGGCTTGCCAGGGGTACCCAGATTCCTCATCACCTTGGTTTTTAAATGTGTCTCTAGTCACCCCGGTTCAACTTATAGGTGACATGGTATACAGCGCCATTACCGCTAGAACTGCACTACCTCTGGTGACTTTCGGCCTTACATTGCTCACCGCATCTTATTCTGTACTTATAACTCGGAAAATGGGCATAGGACGCACATGATTTAATGCTGGTACCTCTTGTAACTCTAAGAAGGCCACCTGAGTCACAATTATGAAATACACTCCCTTGTATAGCTTTGTAGAGCAGGTGCCGCCACTTGTAGAGTAAGTCAGGGTTGATGTAATGTACCATGTTTTGCCCTTGCCATGTATTATGAAGTTAATAATACAGTAATACAGTAATCTGACATTCAACTGTGCATATATGCATTCAATAACATTTTGTTTTTTACTTTGAACATTACGCTTTGACTTTGGGCACTCCAAAACGGCTGCACATTGTCCTTGCAATTACACAGTGTGTTGTCCTCTCTCTACGTACATGAACGAGACAATGTATTTACCATGATAGCACTTGGTTCCATGTGTGATCAAGGAAGTCCGCTTCCGAAACGCGTTACCTTGAACCTGTAACAAATCTACCTTAACGGGACTCTGAGAGCGGGTGTTATTAAAATTGGTTGTGGAGTAATACGCCGGTCTGGCTCTGCCGGCTGCCATCGCGCCACTAAACTACGGGCGAAGCTCCCAGGGGGAGCAACTGGATATATATATATATATATATATATATATATATATATATATATATATATATATATATATATATATATATATATATATATATATATATATATATATATATATATATATATATATATATATATATATATATATTCTAATTTTATTTTGTCAATTTTCACTATTCAAATAATTTTTTCTTTGCACAAAATTTAGGGGTTGCGTATATGTTTATCATTGTTGCATTCCTATGAAAAAACAGACATATCATGGAGGACATATTATTAAAAGCATCAATTGTAAAGTATAATTTTAAATAAGATCTTTATAAAATGTTCTTTAAATCAAACATAACCAATTATGTGGAAACGGTTCACATGAATTGCTGTTTTTGCTGCATCTAATTTGAAAGAAAGACTATATGTAATGCAATGAATTTTTGGCCGAATGCAACATACCTCTTCCATGTCAATGAAAATGAGGAGGGGTACCATAGCAACCGATGTACGTCACTAGCAAGCTCCAAAAACCTTGTATATATTCCTGTAGCACTCACTATGAAGTTGTTGTGAACAAGGCGGGTTTCCCACCGAAACGCGTAAAGCCATTTTCGTTGGAAGAATAAAATAATTCCTCTTTGTCAAGAATCCCACGGTGTCAGCGCCTTTTTTCGCATCAAGAAACGAAGGATTGGATGACATATATATATATCATCATCTCGGCCCAGGGCAGCTTGTTAGAATCCATCTCACGATACGTTGATCATTTCCTTCATTAATATGTGGAGGCACTGCCCGCGTTCGTTAAGGATACAGGACATTTTTTGTCTAAGATTAATGACATTGTGTGGGACAATGAGTCAGTTTTGATAGCTTTAGATATAGACTCTCTATATACAAGCATTGCCCATCAGGATGGAATGAAGGCTGTTAAGTATTTCTTGGGAAAGCGAGATATTGCTTTCAGTCAGCACAGTAACATGCTTTTAAGAATGTTGGATTTATGCCTTAACAACAATTATTTCCTGTTTGATAGAGAAATATATCACCAATTGAGAGGAGTGGCCATGGGGGCATGTTTCTCCCCCACCTACGCATGCTTACATGTAGGGTGGTGGGAGGAGCATGTCCTCATGGGGTCACTTGCCAGAATGTTCCCAAACAATATTGCCCATTTTTGGCGTTTTATTGATGATATTTGTATGATTTGGAGGGGTTCGGAAGAATCAGCAGCTGAGTTTGTTAAAGTCATCAATGATAACCAATTAAATCTTAGGTTTACATCACAAATCAGCAGAAGTATGATTCAATTCTTGGACGTTGAGATCTATGTCCAAGATGAGAAATTGCATACCCGACTCCACAGGAAGCCTACGGCGGGCAATTCCATCTTGCACGCCGATAGTGCACATCCGGGTCACCTTGTGAAAAGTATTCCGTACGGGGAATTCCTACGTATACGTAGAATATGTAGTTCCAAGGTTGATTTGGAAAAATGTCAAAATGAGGCGTTTCTTAGAATCTGTGCCAGAGGCTATCAAACATCTGTGCTTAAGGAGGCTTTAAATAAAGCTAACAATGTGAATCGGGAGGAATACCTTAATTCCACTAGAGCCATCAGAATTAGACAAGAGCCAACAACAGAAATCCCTGATAGAATCAGTTTGATCACGACTTTCAACAGTGAGGAAAGGAAAGTGAGGGGGATATTAAAAAAACATTGGCCTTTGTTGAAAACTGATATCAGTGTGGCACCTTTGTTACCAGAGGAACCAATCGTAACCTTTAGAAGGGCTCCTTCTATGAGGGATGCCCTAGTTAGATCTAGCCCAGAGGTAAACATCAAGAAGAATTGGTTATCTGATAAATCAGGGTTTTATAAATGCATCTCTTGCAGAGCATGCAAATTTGGTGTTACCACCAAGGAGTATTGTTCTGCATTTGACCCGTCACCCATTCTAATCAAAGGGCATTTTACATGCCGAACTGATTTCGTAGTTTATGTGCTCCAATGTACTTGTGGCCTCAAGTACATTGGTAGCACTAAACTACAGGCCTTTAACTGTATCCTTCAACATCTCAGGGCCATCGTCAATTCTGATGAGAATTATCCAGTTGCATGTCATTTTGGTTTAGTCCATCAGAAAAATGTGAATGATTTAAAATATTTCATTATTGACGGAATTCCTAAGAACATCAGAGGTGGAAATAAAGAGAAATTACTTAGGCAGCTGGAAAGCAAGTACATTCTGCTTTTAGATTAAGTATGGGCGGAAAATCCGTTCCGCTCGCGGATTTTGCGGATTTTGCGGATTTTCAGTAAATTCGCAATCCGCGAGGTTCGCGAATTTCCCGCGAAATCCGCAAATCCGCGAGCAGCGGATTTTATGGCTTGCTCGCACTGTTCGCGTGAGTTCGCGGCTTCCCAGTTCAACTTCGCGCCCCGCGAATAAGCGCTAAATTGCAGAAATACGATCTTAGCAAAACTGAAACTACTTACCAGGTTCAAAAGTTCAAGCTCATCATTAGTAGCCATTTCCTGTAGTGCTTCCTGAGGGGCCCCTCCAGAGTTCAGTTGCCTACTTGCAACTATTATGTGACCCTGCTCTGACCCTCAGAATAGTTACACATATGCCACAAAGGTCCTGAATTACAGCTAAGGGAGACAAGCAGGAGCCAGGCTGGAAGTTCAAATCCAACAGTGACACATTAATCAGCCCCTAATTCATTATTGTCAGTTGGGGCAGGGCAGGTGTTGTAACTAATTTTGCAACAATGAAAGCACTTAGCAAGTGCAAAAGATCACTAATCAGGAAGCACTAAGGAAGCAGGTGCCAGCTAAAAATATATTCTGTGACACATTAATCAGCCCCAAATTAATCCAGGTCACTTGAGGCAGGGAAGGTGTGCTTTGCTTTGCCACAATAATGTACACTGGACAACCAGAGGGTGCTGTGATGAAACAGAGGGTGGCATGGGTGGGCCAGAGGGTGGCATGAGTAGTCAGAGAGTGGCAGTGGTGACAGAGGGTGGCAGTGATGAAGAAGAGTGTCCCAAACAGGCTGGACACGTAAAAAGAACAAGTTCGCAAAACTTGCGACCCGACAGGTAAGTTCGCGTTTGCGAAATTGTACAAAACCCTCGCGAACTGGCAGAAACCCGCGCAAACACAAAAAAAAATCCGCAAATTCACGAGAATTCGCAGATTTTTGCGGATTGCGAGTTCGCAAATCCGCAAAATTCGCGAACGCGAGATTCGCAAAATTCGCCCATGACTATTTTAGATACTAGAATTCCCAATGGGCTGACCACAGGGGAGGACCTTCACTGTTTTCTGTAATTTCTGGTGGGAAACTGGGCTGTAAGACGAAGAGTGGCAGTCTTCGATTTAGGTTGCAGGTTTGAACCCCCTAAACACCCTTTAGCCCTGTGTATCTTTTTCTCATTTATATGTTGGAGTTCATATAAGAAGATTTCAATAGAACTCTTTCTTCATAGAATGAGTCTGTACACTGCTGTGTAATGTGTAGTGTTTTGCTACAATCCTCCTCAGTTTAAAGTTGGGTTTTTGGGACATGTCATATGATGTTTATGATTCATTTGTTCGAAAGATCTTGATGTTTTGAGCAGTATCATATCAGAATCTAATTGTGGGGATGAAATGGGCACTATGCCATAAGTCTTGGTCCCCTCTGGGTTTTTCTGATTTAAAGGCATCATCCTATGAGTCAAGCAATTCCTACTGTTTGTAATGGGGTATAGATAGTTGACTTATCAATGTTAGATACCATTGCATGTAAAACCTCATAATAGGCTTAACGTGTTTTTGGATCACTTTTGTTCTCCCCCACCCCGCTTTTTATTATCAGCCAATGACCAATGAGATATATTTGAGGCAGGGACCTGTCTCTCTGTCATGGCTGACCTTGCACTTTGCACTTAGCACTTTGCACGCGTGTTTGCACAAAGTGATTATGGATTTTAGCACTTGCACTTTAGTAACACTCAAGGGCAGCTGACACTTTACGTATGTATCCAAAACACCTTGATATGCACTTTATCCCATAGACCATCTATTCTAGATTGGGGTTTGACATGAGCATGAAATTTATGTTGTAAATAATGTTTGCCCTTTTCATGATTGCATAATCCTTCAACCTCTAATTATCAATGTAAATAAATAGGTTGTATATAAGATGCATATTTAACATTGATGACTAAGTTCACGTGTTTTACAATGATCAACATGGGGTCTGTTTTTTAACAGGATTTTGTGTAAACCCTGTATGTTTTCTGTGTCTATGAAGGTATACGCCCCCTTCGTGTTAATTGTGCACCTTATTTATTCACTGTTATTCGTTCTGTCTGGCATGTGATCAAGGCTACCGTGTCGTAGCCGAAACGCGTCATGCTGGCAACTACGAGAGAATAAACTACCTCTGAATTGCAACTTTTGCGCTGTGGAGTGGTCTGTACCTGTGGCTTTCTTTGTTTATGGAACTTTTTTCCTCCCACGAGCAAGATGCAAGCGCTCTCTCCTTTCGAAAAGAAACGTGGAGCACAGACCCAAAGTAAGTATAAAATTTGCTGGTTTATTTAGCTGCTGTTCCGCCGGCCATTACGCGTTTCGGTACTGACGTACCTTGATCACATGACACAGTGAATGGTCACCTGGTTTCTTAAATACCAACATTTCACATTTTTTTCTTTTTTCTGTGATGCAACTTTAAAGTGACAGTGCTTATTTTAACTGTGCAAAAAACGCTACAATTGTGACATGTTCTTCTTAATCTCGATCAAATATCACATTTGAATTTACATAGTTTGTACATTACTTACTAATAGGCAAGCACATACAGTTCCGTGCAAATTTACATATACTAATGTGTAAATTTCGCAATACAGTACATTTTATCTCGGTATAAATACCATAGAGCTTTTACCTCATATAAAAAATTATTATATACAATTCTTGAGGTCCGGATATTACAAGTAAATAAATAAATAAATAAGAATTTATTTAAAACCATTTTTTCTCTCAGACTCTACTTTGTATGTATTTTATGTTTGGTATAAATACCAGAAGTGCAGAGTTAATTGTGCAAAATTATGCAATGCTGTGTTTGCCTGATTGTGAAATTTTAGTACTTTTGTATGTTTATTTCTTTTCGCAATAACTTTGTCGCCAATTGATGAATCCTCGCAAAATTTTCAAAACTAATTCTTGGTTGATATCAACTCCTATGTTGAAAGTTTAGGGGTTATTCGTCAAAGGGGGGCCAAGAAAGAAGGGGGGCCCAAAACGTGATTTCTCCATGTTAATTTCCATAGGAAACTTTAAACACGGGCTACAGGTCGAACGGGTGACCGAAATGACCCCAAATTTGGCAGGGAGAAGAGTCTTGGTCTAGAAAGGACGCTTTTGGTTATTTGGTGTAAATCCATTCAGTCATTTTTGAGAAATATCAAAATTTACAGATATCGATATTTGGGAATTCTGCCATCTGATTGGCAGAGGCGTTACGAGCACAAGCTTGCTGCTGATTGGCTGCGAGCGGTTGCAACTAGGAAGTGTTGGTCGCCATTTTGTGATTCCGTTGAAGCGAGTAAGGGGAAAAAGGGCAGAAAAAAATGGAAAGAGGAGGGTAGGAGCGCTGTGAGGTCTGTAGGGTGGTTAGGTTGTGTTGTAGAGGGAGTGTGAAGCGAAGTATTCACCCCTAAAGTGCTGTTTTGCCCACTGTGATAAGGTGCTGAGGTGAGGTGCCGGTACACTCCGGGATGAAAGCGTGCACCTAAACTGTGAGCTGAGTGCTGTAAACTGATGTTCTCTGGGCACTGTACCATACTGGCTGAAGCGAAGAATTCACCCCTACCGGTGTAAAAGTGCTGTTTTGTCCACTGTGAGATGGAACGGAGATGAGGGCCTGGTGATCTCTGCAATGAAAGCGTGTACCTAAACTGTGAGCTGAGTGCTCTGTAGCATCATGGCAGAAGCGAAGTATTTACTCTTACCGATGTGAAAGTGCTGTTTTGCCTAGAGTGAGATGGTGTTGAGTTGAGGTATCGGTAAAGTCGGGGATGAACGTGTTTGCTTAAACTGTGAGCTGAGTGCTGTAAACTGATGTGCTGTTGGCGCTGTAGCATACTGGCCAAAGTGAAATAGTTACTCCTACTGGTGTGAAAGTGCTGTTTTGCCTACTGTGAGATTGTGGTGAGGTGAGGTGCCGGTACACTTGGGGATGAAAGCTTATGCCTAAACTGTGAGCTTAGTGGTCTGTAACATACTGGCAGAACCGAAGTATTTACCGTTATCAGTGTGAAAGTGCTGTTTTGTCTAGAGTGAGATGGTGCAGAGGTGAGGTACTGTTAAACTCTGGGATGAAACCGTGTGCCTAAACTGTGAGCTGAGTGCTGTAAACTGATGTGCTCTGGGCAGTGCAGCATACTGGCTGTTGTAGCATATGTGTGCAGGTGGTGTTAGTATGCGTTTAGAGTATAGTGGGAGTGGGAAGCAAAGTACTCACTGGTACCGGTCTGAAGAGTCGGGGAAGAAACTGTGAGTGTAAGTCGTGAGTTTATTGTTTTAAAGTGATGTGCTGTGGGTGCTGTAGGATACTGTCCGCTGTAGCATACCTGTGTAAGTAGACTTAGTATGCGTTTATACTATACAGGGAGTGGGAAGCGAACTAGTCACCCCTACCGGTCTGTAGACTTAAATGAAGTGCTTTAGGAAGCAGGGATAAAGAAATAATCATGAAGAATATAATGTAGGGTGTTGCAATGCCACAGAAGAAAAATGGTGAATTGAGGTGTGTCTAAGAAAGTAGGTGTGTGTAATAAAGGCATGGAGTTTGGAAATTATATAGAAAGTGTCTTTATTTAAGTGTCATATTTGGGCTCACTGGTGCAAGAGCTAGGGCGTCCAGCTGATGCAAAGTTGAAGCATTTATTGTTGTATTCAAACGTAAGCTCCTGCATCAGTGAATTGTATATTACATGTTACAGTTGCATGTGACATAAACAATAGCTATTACACTTGAATGACTCTACATTCTATAAGAAAAATAAAGGTAGTATACAAATACCACATGTATCCTTTAAGAAAAAAAGAAATAAAAAAGAAATTGTAAAATGTAATCAACAAACTTTTTAGGTACCCTGGCAGTGCTTTTTTGTAGCACAAAATTATCAACAGTAGAATAGTCAGCAATCTGTTGTACAGTAGATTCAATGCGGTGCATGTCAGAATTGGTACTAGTTCTACCCACATTGGAACTCTGAGGATGAATAGTGAGGTTTTGTAAATTACAAATTCGTTCGTGCTCAGCCTCCATTTTGAGATCGCCGCCATTTTGCTTTGCCCTCACTCAGGCAGCTCGGCGAACGCAATGTTTTTTTTCGTTTCTGCTTTGCGTGTCAGGTGGATTCCTCGCCTATGTTTACTAACGAGTGTCAGGGTCTGGCCGAGTACACTAATTCTTGTCTGAGCTGATTAATCCCCGTCCGGACTACATGTTATTTCACACCATTGTTTCCTTTAAGTTATCTTATCTGCTGTCCTTCGCTACACATCTCATGCATTCTCCTGTTTCTCGACTGTCCTTCTACGACACACAGCTGTGTTTTCTCTGCTAGTAAATCGAATTGTGTAGATTCACTTGTGGTTTACTTAAAGGGTCGAGTGACAAACATACTCGGGTACTTGAGTTGTTTTGGACTTAAAGTATTGTCTATAACCTTTGCCTATGGCTCATGCTCGTGTGTGATTGCATTTTTGCATTGTGCTGTATGATATATAAACCTCTGCGCCACGGAGTTAAGTGTCAGTCTCTTTTGAACCTCATTGTATTGACGACTTCTAAGACCACTGTACTAGCTGCAGCTAATAAATACCATCTTCTATGCCAGACAAAGAGTCTGTGTCTCTGTTTTGACAATGCAGGTGAATCCCGGGGATTTAGGCGTACCCTGCGCCACCGGGCCTTAAGGCTGAGGTTCTCCAACTGGCGCCCAATGTGGGGCAACTTCAGCGGTAGCGGTTGAGCACGAGGGTCGTGAGGAGCCCCGCAGGAAAACTCCGGAGGAAGCGCACCACGTGATCGACCCCTGCATGTCGGAAGTGGAACGAAGGTCTTTGACGGCGCGGCTACTCCTCTCTGACGGCTGCTGACGACTGCTGCCCTGACTGTCGCCCTGCCTTGGACCCTTCTGAAGTTTTGGTAGAGCGAGACGATAGACGGACCTTCGCTGGCGCAGAACGATTTTTAGTTAAGTATTTGGTGGGTCGCTCCCACAGACCTTTGTTTTGTTTTTATTCTTAGTCTCTGTTCAGTCATTACAACAATTGAAGCCAAGGGGTAAGTACGATTGTACTGTTTCATTGATTTATACCCTTTGTTGTTTGTGATCAGTCTAGAGAAGTGACGATGCCTGGGCTGAGTAAGTTCAAAAGATTTTGTTGTTTGGGTTGTACAAGGGATTCCCAGTTGGAGGAGTCATGTCCGATTCCTCCGGTTGGAACTCCGACTTATGAGCTCTATTCGAAACATGGTATTGGTCCCATTACCTTTAACGAGACATAGGTCCGATATACGAAAAATAGTGGAGTTTTGAGTTGGCCACAGAATGGTAGCTTCGATCCCGCTATATTGGATAATTTGGAAACAATTCCGGCTGGCTATGTTTGACTCCTTTCGCCTCTGGCGTAAAGAAGCCAAACAGAAAGAAATTAAACAAGCGAAAAAGGATAAGAAAGCACAAGACATGTCAGTCCTTCAGGCTGCCCAGCAGTTTAAAGATAACGAAGTAGATGATGTAAAGGAGATATCAGAGAGACAACATCGTATGGCGATAGATAGATGCTATCCGATGTTGCCTACTTCCTCTTCAGATAAGAGTAAGGAATTAGAAGAAGATGCCCTAATGACTTGCTTATTGAATTCACCTCCGCCCTATGTTCAGAATGCGACTGCACCTCCGTTACCCCCTCCTGTTGCTCAACAAGTGGCTGCTCATTTACCGATTGTCCAGCGACCAGCTCAGCCCCTTAATGCTTCCTTGTCTACTTCTGCTTTGCCTTCACAGCTTGTACATCAGCCCCGCCTTCTCCCGCTCTTATACTTCGACATGCTACGTCTCAGTCTCCATTGCCTTCTACATCTGTAATACCCCCTATTCTTTCGAGGGATTCCCCTGCTTCACAGAGGAGGATAGCAGATGCTGTTACAAATTTATTTTCTCCTTTTGTTAGGTCCCTGAAAATGTCTCCAGCTTTTTCTAGATGGCAATCGTGCTGTCAGCTTCCTTTTGCAGACGAGAAAACAGCTCTGGGCTCTCTCGCTCGCAACTGGATTGAGCATGGGCCAGAATATAGTACAGATGATATTATGAGTTGTTTTCATCAATGGGGGGAGCCCACGCAGAGATATGTTTTCAACATCATGTGTCAAACTCTTATCAGAAGTTGGGAGGATATGGAGTTAGATACAGTCCCTTCGGACCTCCTGAAATTACAAGGTGATTTTGATAAAGGTTTTATTGTAGGACACCGAGTTGAGGAGGCGATAACGAGACTCATTGCGTTTCGAACAATGTTTCTATCCCTGTCCTTTTCCGAGGTTGATTCTGTTAATAAAAAGGGTAGTAAGAATTATCCGATGCGTGAAGTCCCTCCCGTATGGAGAGACGCGGTGGTTGGTCCACCTGCTGTCCCTGCTCATTTCCAGCGTATATGGGTTCACGAACCCGGGAAGAGGTCTGAAGTATTGGCGCTTAAGCAAACTCTTCCCGACCCCCGTAAAAATCCGGCAGGATATTACAAAGAATTGTCCCAAACAGTTGATGCCTGTATTATGAATTTAGCCGACATTGATATGTTATTTGGGAATGTTGTTCCGCAAGGTATATGGGCACGGATTCGTACGGAAGATCATTTGGCCGAATTAGGTGGTGATTGGGCTGCTATTAGAGCTGCGGATGCGAATCAGGTGGGTGGTGCAAAACCCGAGGATTTGGTTACGGCTCTTCCAGGTAGAATAATTGAGTTAATGAAGACAATGATGCCGGTGGTACGAGTAATTTGGGATAAGTTGGCCGCGTGTAAGCAAAAGAAAGATGAAAGTGTTTCGGATTTTTTCACTCGTTTCAAAGGAACGTCTATAGACCATAGCGGTCAGGATTTCAATGTAGAGGGTGGCCAGCGATTGTTTGTGGATAAGTTTGTATATAATTTACCCCCCGAAATTATCGAATAAACTGAAGAGTTCTGAAAGTGCATGGGCTGTCTCTTCTCCTGCCAAAATATTGGCTACTGCACAGTATTATGAGAATAGGGATAAGGAGGAGGAGAAGCAAGAGAAGAAAAATAAGGATTTGAAAACTAAAGTTCTTTTACAGCAGGCGTATCCGCCTCGTTCGAATCAGCATCAGCAAAACACTCAGTTTCAGCAGCCTCCACAGTTCCAGAGACTGTTGCAAAAACCTGAGTATTTTACGCCGAGACCTTCATTAGGTCCTAATCAATGTGTATATTGTAGGGAGGAAGGACATTTTAAAAGTAGTTGTCCAGTCTTATTACAGCGTAATAATGGGACGTCTGCTTCTCAAGGTCGTGGTAATTTTCAGACGGGATCTAGGGGAAGAGGACGAGGTACGCCCTCTCAGGAGCAGCGTTCTCGTGTCCCATCTATATTGAATTACTTTGACCAGCAGGCGTCTACGCAGTATTACAACCATGATTATTACGTTGAAGAAAGGGCTGACAATTTTCAGACCGAATAGGACAGCCAAGGACGAAGTGAGGGAGTTGTGTCAATTCCAGTAGATCAAGATGGGCCATATGTCACTGTTAATACAATGGGTGTCTCAGAACCGTTTCTTTTGGATACTGGTGCGATGAGAAGTTCGATTATTCATTCTAAACTCCCTGGGGCCCTTTTGTCTGGCTTAATAAATACTTCTGTGGGATTTTCTGGTGCTCCAGTTTGTAATCCGGTTTCTTTCCCCCTGCCTGTTTCGATTGGTCGTTATGATTTGGAAGCTCCAATGATATTGACAACTAGTTGTAATGAGAACTTATTGGGTTTAGATTTGTTAAAAAGGTTGCATGCGACATTGTATTGTTCCCCTTCTGGTGTGCATCTCACGTTGGGAAAAAGATTAATGTCCCCTATGTATTTATCTCGGGACAAGTTTCCACCTGAGTTATGTTCTCTCCCAGAAAGTCTTTGGACTACGGGTCCGAATGACGTGGGTCATCTTGTGATCCCACCGTATTTCGTCACAGTTAAGGATAATGTTCGAATGCCACGCATTCCTCAATATCGCATCTCTAGTGATGGAGAGAGAGCATTATTAGCCATTGTTGATGACTTCATTCAGAAAGGTGTGGTCGAAGAGACTAGAGGCAATGTCTGTAATAGCCCTGTTCTTTCGATACTTAAAAGGACGGATCCTTCACAGCCTCCTGTCTATAGATTTGTTATTGATTTAAGGGAAGTCAACAAAATAGTGGTACCACAGTTTCCTGTTGTTCCGGACATTACAGCCTTATTGACGATGATTCCTGCTTCAACAGCTTGGCTCTCAGTGATCGACCTTAAGAATGCTTTCTTTAGCATTCCCATTGCTGAGGAGAGTTGGGATATTTTTGGTTTCTCTTTAGGTGGCCGAAGTTTTCGCTTTAAGAGAGCTCCTCAAGGCTATTGTGAAAGTCCCTCTATTTACAGTAAAGCTCTTAAATGTCAACTTGATACCTTTCCTTTGCCTCCAGGTGCTACGCTTGTTCAGTATGTGGATGATTTGCTGGTGGCTGCTGATACGGAAGATGTGTGTAGGAGTGTGACTGTGGTGTTGTGCATCATTTGGCTGTTTTGAATCATAAAGTTTCACCCTCCAAGTTACAGTATGTCCGACAAGAAGTAACCTATTTAGGTCATCTCTTGTCGAAGGAGGGAAGGCGATTGACCCCAGAACGTATTCATGCTATTTCACAGATGTCTGTACATACCACACAGAGAGAAGTGCGTGCCTTTTTGGGTATCACTTCCTACTGTAGACAATGGATTCCCAATTTTTCCCTCTTGGTGAAACCATTGGTGGCATTAACGCTGAAAGATACGCCCCATCCGCTCCCTAGGACGGATGAATGTCAGAAAAGTTTTGTTGATTTACGTACTGCCCTGTGTTCCGCTCCAGTGTTGGGTACCCCAGATTATAGTAAGACCTTTACACTGTACGTTCATGAGAGAGAAGGTTGCGCGTTGTCAGTCTTGACACAGCAATTCGGAGATAAGCAAAGGCCATGTGCCTATTTCTCCGCTACATTAGAGCCAGTAGCTAAAGCTTTGCCCAGTAGTCTTAGAGCTACAGCAGCTGCCGCAATTTCTATTAGACAGTCTGCCGGATTAGTATTAGATAACACACTCATTGTTATGGTTCCACATGCAGTGGATACTTTGTTAAATAGAACCAAGACGCAGCATCTCACGAGCGCTCGTTTGTCTGGTTACGAGCTGACACTTCTAGCTAAATCCAGATACATTGTTGCTACTCCCAGATGAGAAAGATGAGCAGGAAAAGCATGATTGTTTTCTTTGAACAGAAGAAGAAACGAAGGGGATAATTGATTTAAAGGACACTCCGCTCAAGGACCCGGACGGGATCCTATGAGTGGACGGTTCTTGTTTTAAACTTCCAAATGGAGAAACCACTTCTGCCTATGCTGTTACCACCTTATGCACTATTGTTGAGACGGCACGTATTGGACATAATTCAGCCCAAGCAGCTGAATTAATAGCTTTGACTAGAGCATGTGTACTGTTGAAGTGAAAGAGAGTGAATGTGTATACAGATAGTCAGTATGCGTTCGGTGTTGCGCATAGTTTTGGAAAGTTATGGAGGGAGAGAGGATTTTTCACCTCTCATGGGACAAAGATTCAGCATGGTCAGTTGGTAACTGATCTTCTTGAGTCACTTACTTTTCCAGCACAGATAGCGATCATAAAGTGCAGTGCACAAAAGAAAATCACAGATGATGTGGGTCGTGGAAATGCGTTTGCAGACGAGATAGCGAAAACTACAGCTAGAAACACCACTAGTCGAATGTATGTGGCAGGCCCTGCAAATTGGGTGAAGGAAATTGGAATGTGTGAAGATACGATTGAGAGTGTGAAAACGATTCAGGGAGAAGCTACTGAGAAAGAATTGAGCATGTGGAAAGAATGGACAGGAATGTTAGATCCAACGGGTTGTTGGACAGAGTTGTCAGAACATCAGCGATGGTTGTTACCGGACGCTTATGTGTTGCCGGTCGTGACTATGGCTCATGGCCCAGCTCAAATTAGTGCAAAAGGCATATGTAAGCTTTTGGCTCCGGTATGGCAGAATGAAGGAATTCTGAAATGTGCAGAAAATGTGGTTAAACATTGCATTGTTTGCTTAATGCATAACCCAGGAAAAGGAACCCCAACTCCAGCAGGCCATTTTGCTCCCCCGTCATATCCCTTTGAGGTGTTGCAGATCGATTACATTCATATGGATCGCTGTAACAACCTCAAGTATGTTCTGGTGGTGGTATGTGCCTTTTCCTGCTGGATAGAGGCCTACTCCTTGAAAGATAACACTGCTTTGTCAACTGCTAAAGTGCTAATTAAGGAATTTTTTCCCTAGGTTTGGTTTGCCGCGCATTGTCTGGAGTGACAATGGAAGTGAATTCGTAGGCCAGATAATGCAGAAAGTATGTATTGGTCTCGGAATCAAACAAAAATTCCATGCGGCAAACCATCCACAGTCAGCGGGTTTGGTTGAGTGTTACAATGGCACGCTCAAGCTTAAGCTGGCGAAGATTCAAGCCAGTACAGGTCTTGCTTGGCCTGATGCTCTGCCCCTAGCTCTTTTGTCAACCAGAACTACTGTGCATTCTTGTATGGGACTTAGCCCATATGAGGTGGTATTTGGACGTCCAGCGAATGTTTGGGCTGTCCCTCGTCCCAAAAGATACTCAGACATACCATATCCTCTGTTAATTGACTATCTGCACGATTTGACTACTAAATTTAGTGTTATTCGTCAACAGGTACAAAGTGTTCTGCCAGAGGCCTCCACAGACTCAGGTCACACCATCGTGCCCGGCGACTGGGTCTGTGTGAAGAACTTTCAATGGACCAAGAATTTTGGAGCCTAGGTGGTCCTCGCCTACGCAGGTGTTGCTCGCTACTCGCACGGCTGTCAAGGTGGTGGGAAAGTGCTATTGGGTGCATAGAGTGCACTGCAAAAAGGTGCCACTTCCATTACCCTTTGACCAGTGGACTCGTAGTGGTGTAAGAGAATCGGACACTGCAGATGTTCCTCGTTTTGTCCCGTTCAGTGATGCTCAGATTTATGGGACTCTGTCTGAAAAAGCGGATGACGATATTCTTCAAGCTGCTGTGCCTGTGCATCGTCGAATAGACACCACCAACCCAGAAATACTGTTTAAAGATCAGACCGTGCCGAGCAAAACACGCTACAATTTAAGGCCAAGACCCAACGAACTGAACTCTTGAACACTTTTTAATAATTAAAGACATTCTTTTGTTCTTTTTGCCTTTTTTGTGTAATATTAGTATTAGATGTGCCATCTGTCTCCGTCGCAGGGTCACGGTAGGAGACTCAGACTGTAACCTGATGATTCTGTTCTTTAGTAAGCGACTAGTGCCTCAGGTATACAGAAATGATTAGCTGAGTGATTGGAGAAGAGTGCCGTGAGCGACATTTTTTTTAGATAAAGATGGATGGTACAATATTTGTAGGTGGGGAAAATAGGAAGCAAGAAATGAGAGTAAAATATTGTAAACTATTACGTAGTCGATTTGGAGTAGCTTTGTGTGTTCTTATGTTTTTGTGTATTTTATTAGCCTGCACAGGATGGATTGTTCATATCTTACAATCAAGAAATGTTGCTAATACTACGACTTCTTTGCCTTCTCGACTTTCTGTCTTTTCACACAAAATGCATACTTTACCCCCACATGAACAGATAAGGAGAGCCGAGTATATGAATAATACGTCTATTCAGTTGTTGCACCAACATCAGTTGGCCATTTATATGACTGACTGTTGGGTGTGCGGACTCATGCCACATAATACACAAAAGGGAATGCCATATCTGGTGCTTCCTTTTTCATACGAAGGTTCAGCTTGGGCCTATTTGACAATGTTTTCGGCCGCATACCACAACAGACTTAGAAGCCCTGTGAGAACTCCTGGGAATGGATTAGATTTTAGTCATAGCTCTTTGATAAAAAAGCATAGTGGTAATGGCCAAGATTGTAGAGAAGAGTAAGATTCCATTGGATGAAAAGAAGGCTTATGATGGATGGAATGTTACCCACTATGTCTCCATTCTCAGCGATAAAACTAGAAAAGGCGAGTCTTCTCCAGTGTGGACTGTGCCCCATAAAGGAAATCTTTGTCTCCAGATTAACAGCAAGAAAATTGATGATATCCAGAAATGTACATATACATATGTTCTTTCATCTCTTGATTTCCCTCCGCTAGTTCCATCTCAAGGAACATACTTTGTTTGTAACGATCGAGCCTACACTTGGTTACCTTCTAACTTTTCTGGAACTTGCTACATAGCTTTTCTTCTGCCCCCTACATATACGGCTTCGTCAGACCATCACAGAGTTAGACATAGCAGAGGCGTATTCGATGCCAAAGACACGGCAGAGCAAGAGGGAGGAGATTTCCTTAAGGGATTCCTTCCCTTTTGGGGTCCAATGGTTAACAGCAGACACATTAGGCAATTGGTTTGAGTGGTTGAGACCACTATTAATGTTACCGCAGGTGCGATAGGTAACATTACAGCAGAGCTTCAAGCAGACCGTCTTATGATGCTTCAGAAGCGAATTGCGCTAGACGTGATTCTAGCAGATCGAGGAGGTGTCTGTAGATTGATCGGATCTAGTTGCTGCATTTATATTCCAGATGACGCTCCATCAGTATACCAGGCCATTTCCAAATTGCACACAGTCTCCCAGTCGATACATCAGGATGAAGGAGATTGGTCTTTTATGGGATGGTTTTGGGGAATACTGTCAACTTGGGGATGGAAAATCTTAACGTTCCTTGGAGCAATTCTAGCTGTCATATTCTCTTGTTGTTTGTGCGTTCAGTGTGGTCCTGCAGTGTGTGGCCTGTTGGCTACCTTGTGCGTTCCACGATCGGCTGCTCAGAAGACAGAGAATATTAGAATGATGGTGCAGCAACAACTTGAAGATTTCATGAATATCAGTATTGACTCTGACTCAGATTAGCATGAGTTGGTTTGTTTTGCCTGAGTAATGGCAAAAGGAGGGTCTGCGGTTTTGTAAATTACAAATTTGTTCGTGCTCAGCCTCCATTTTGAGATCGCCGCCATTTTGTGTTGCCCTCACTCAGGCAGCTCGGCGAACGCAATTTTTTTTTTGTTTCTGCTTTGCGTGTCAGGTGGCTTCCTCGCCTATGTTTACTAACGAGTGTCAGGGTCTGGCCGAGTACACTAATTCTTGTCTGAGCTGATTAATCCCCGTCCGGACTACATGTTATTTCACACCGTTGTTTCCTTTAAGTTATCTTATCTGCTGTCCTTCGCTACACATCTCATGCATTCTCCTGTTTCTCGACTGTCCTTCTACGACACACAGCTGTGTTTTCTCTGCTAGTAAATCGAGTTGTGTGGTTTCACTTGTGGTTTACTTAAAGGGTCGAGTGACAAACATACTTGGGAACTTGAGTTGTTTTGGACTTAAACTATTGTGTATAACGTTTGCCTATGGCTCATGCTCGTGTGTGATTGCATTTTTGCATTGTGCTGTATGATATATAAACCTGTGCGCCACGGAGTTAAGTGGCAATCTCATTTGAACCTCGTTGTATTGACGACTTCTAAGACCACTGTACTAGCTGCAGCTAATAAATACCATCTTCTACGCCAGACGAATAGTCTGTGTCTCTGTTTTGACAAGGCAGGTGAATCTCGGGGATTTAGGCGTACCCTGCGCCACCGGGCCTTAAGGCTGCGGTTCTCCAACAGAAACATTGCGCTTCTAAGAAGCACATTCGGTACCTTTGCAGTGAAACTATATATTATTGTCTTCAGCTGTTTCAAAAAAACAAGCTTGTGTAGAGGGCTAAGGCATCGAGCTGAGACAAACTCCAACCGCTTCTGATGTAGTCAAAGCAAAGCTCCTGCATCAGTGAATTACACATTATATGTTAGAGTTCTATGTGACCTTACAATAGCTATTAGACATGGATGAATAAATTGTATAATGAAAATAAAGATAGTTTACGATTACTACACTGTGCCAACCAGTTACTAAACAAAGTCGTCTTTTTTCATTTTTATTGTGAGTTTCTGAGCAGAAGTTGACTTTGAGTACATGTGTGTGAAAGGGCTTTGTGAATAACAGGGAGGCAGAGAGGTGCGTGCACAAAGAATAGACGTGGTTTCAAAATGGGTGTCAGGTTTAGGCTAATTTAGGAAGTAAATAGCATATTTGCATAGGCCATACATCACCGATTCATGGTTAAAGTGGACACATAAGGGGTAATAATGAAGATAGAGTTCAAATGTCTGAGTATACTTAGAAAGTTTTTATATGAAAGTAATAGGATTGAAGTGTATTATAAAAAATGTAAAGGAAAAAGTAAAAAAAGATAGAAAAAAATCAGTTCAAGAATAACGTGAGTTTCTTACAGTCTTGGAGATTGCAGTCCAGAAGTTCTTCAAAGGCTTGAGATGCGTAATGACCCAAGAGGCTATTGTTGCCATCGTCTGAGAAAAGTGAAGCGATCCAATTCATATCTTCAAAGGGACAGTAATGTTCCTCGAATGTTGGAGAAGCAATTTGAATTGGCAGGCAATCTGCGATGTTGTGAAAGGTCGCACATTGTAGGAGATCTTTCGCAGCTGCGCAGAAATCCCATTCCACTGCGATTCCTTTCTTCATTGCATTCGACATTTCTCCACTGCCAGAACAATCCCGTTCATGGTTTTCAAGACAATGCATTACCTGCCAGATATTGGGAGCGATTGTTGGGATTTTGGCAAGGCATACATCTATTCGCCAGTCAAATGGGCAAGTTTTAAAATTAAACGATGGTTGTATGCATATTGCGTTGGTGTAGATAAATGTTATGTTGTAGCTAGCTCCGATAATAGATAGAGGCAGGTAGTCGAAAAGTTATTCCGTTTTATTACAGTATTGATGTAGCTTGGCATAGAGGCGTATTCTGTCGGACATAGTTGTTACCACAGAGAACATAGCCATTTCTAGAAGTAGAATCAGTAGTAGGATGGCAGCAAAGAGAGCAAGAAGTGTGGCCACTGTTCCTGTTATTCCAGAGATGATCGAATGCATGTAGTCTGCTATTAAAGGAAGAACAGTTTGAAAGCGTGTTAGAAGGCTGTAGGAGAGCATGTTAAAAATGTGTGCCAGACCTTGAGTGTGACGTGTTGTAAATTGAGTAACAATTCACAAAGTGTAATGGGCGATTTGTATTTAAAAGGGAGTGTATTTCACTTGAAGTTTGTGGTATCTGTAGTCGATAAATTTCTTTTGCAGAAGCGAGGGAGACTACTGTTCTGAACAAAAGCGCTTTTCGTTTGGTTTGTTTCTAGAAATCTGTTTTCAAACTAAGAATTGAAGGCCAAGTTGAAGTTTGGGAGTTAGTTTGTGTGGGTGGGAATAGACATTGCCACAGGAAGTTACTCTGTTTGAAACATTAAGGACATGCGGTGTGCCAGCTCACATTCCATAGGAGTGCATGTTATTGAGAAGCAGATAACTGCCGTTAGAAAGCTGTGTGAATGTTAGTCGGATTGTGGGAGTTGGCGTGCTTTTAAGAAAGGACGCATGGTTGGGGGGCTGTAAGCTTAGAAGTGCTGTGTAGTTGAACATTCTTGGATAGTAATGAATGACTGTCACTGTGGTCACACTTTTCATCTGTGAGAAAAACTTTTGTATGCTCTTCAAGACAGCGATATGTAAATGGGAGAAACCCCTGCTCGTGAATAAATGCGCTTCCTTATATAATCAAATACAACATGAAAAACAACATGTTCACCTAGCAGACGCAACAACACTACATACTGTGGGAAACCTGGCTAGCCATGTACACAAACTAAACATAGCATGGCACCTCTGCCTCACA
Source organism: Lissotriton vulgaris (assembly GCF_964263255.1). NCBI lineage: Eukaryota > Metazoa > Chordata > Amphibia > Caudata > Salamandridae > Lissotriton > Lissotriton vulgaris. The sequence continues at coordinate 843,385,969 of NC_141695.1, forward strand.
ATGCAGAATGCGGGGAGAGATGGAAGCAAAGTATGGGCGAAGGTGGTATGTAATTATCGATTATAAAAGTATATAATGTAAAGTCTTGAGGGGATGTGCCGGACACAGTTGAGTATGCAGAGCAAAGACATGTAAATATCAACATACACTGATGGTCTATTGAGTGAAGTGGATAGTGGACGCAACCATGATAGTACAGTCAGTATGGAAGATTACGGAATGGTAGCGTGTTCGTGCCTTCCCCCCTAAATGTTTAGGGTAGTGGGCTGGCTCTGTGTACGCAAGGCTAGCGTAGGGATTTGAAGAAGAGGCACGTTTCTCTGGGTGTGGTTCTCTTCCGGATTGGCGAACGTGTCTGCCAGGTCTGCGCAGCTCACACCCCCACGAGGCTGATGCGAAGGGGGCTGCGTGAATTATGCTTTCAGGGTGCTGGTATCTAGAAAGCGTAATGGCCGCTGTAACACATATATGCTCTACAGTTCACCTTTCGACATCACCGTTTGTAAAAGAGGGCCCTCCACGTGCCGGTGGAAGGTCCTGGGCCGAGGTCTGAGAGCTCGGGAGGCTCCCGAGATTAACGCTGGATACCGTGACAAAGGCACACAGTGTCCAGCCTGAGGCCCAGCACTGTGGAGTACTCTGTATACTACTAACACAGTAGTCCGACAGGTACCAACAGTGGAACAGTGTTTTAGATACCATAGTGGGCGAAGTTAGAACTGTATCTGAGAGTGGAGATAAAGATACTCCCTTCGACAAGTGCAACCAACTCTACGTCCCAACAGTGGAACGGTGTCTTGATCCCACAATGAACGATGTCCGATATTACCTGGTGCTTGCTTTTCACAGAGCTCCCTCCGTTGAGGTGCATCAGACTCTGTGATTCGATAGTTAACTGTTGCATACTATTATTGGGCTTGGTTGACTGCAGTCGCTGGACTACACCGTGGTACAGCAGGTCCGAACAGTGAAAAAGGGTCTTAATTATATGAATGAGGATGTGAGAAGTTAAAGTTTGTGATGATTTCTGTGTACTCTGTCCGATGAGGTGCAAGCAACTGTAGTTCTCAACAGTGGAACGGTGTCTTGATCCCATAATGGACGATGTTAGAACTGTATCTGAGAGTGGATATGGAGGTACTTCCTTCACCCAGGTGCAACCAGCTGTAGGTCCCAACAGTGGAACGATGTCTTGATCCCACAATGGATGATGTTAGAACTGCATCTGAGACTGGAGATGAAGGAACTCCCTTCGACTAGGTGTAAGAAAGTCTAGGTCCCAACAGTGGAACAGTGTCTTGATCCCATAATGGACGATGTTAGAACTGTATCTGAGAGTAGAGATGGAGGTACTCCCTTCTCCCAGGTGCAACCAGCTGTAGGTCCCAACAGTGGAACGGTGTCTTGATCCCACAATGGATGATGTTAGAACTGCATCTGAGACCGGAGATGGCGTACTCCTTTTGACCAGCTGCAACGAACTCTTGGTCCCAACAGTGGAACGGTGTCTTGATCCCACAATGGACGATTTCTGATATTACCTGCTGCTTGCTTTTCTCAGAAGTTCATGTGTTGAGGTGCATCACACTCTGCTTCCATAGCTAACTGCTGGACATGATTATTGGGCTTGGTTGACAGTAGTCGGTGGAGTATACTGTGGTACAGCAGGTGCGAACAGTGAAATAGGGTCTTGATTTTATGATTGAGGATGTTCTAAGTTAAAGTTTGTGATGATTTCTAGGTACCCTGTGTGATCTGGTGCAACCAGCTTAGTGCTTTTGAATCGAACGGTATGTGGCTGTGAGGTGTTAATGACCACTGCATCTGTTCTAGACTGCGATTCGCATGGTTCACAATTTAGATTGAGTGGTGATTGTTTAATTACAGAATCCAGTAGGTAAGTCATTAGAACGTCTATTGAAACATACACAATATTGTTTTATTAGAACATTGGAATGTTGGGAGCTCAATTGAAAACAATGGAATAGCTCCGTTCTTATAATGTCGTGTATAAGCCTAGAGGTGCAACATTGCAAAGTTTTTTTGTTCACAGCTCTGGCTGTGAATAAATGCTTCAGGGAGCCTGAAGGGATTCTAATCCCCTAGCGCTCTCTTAAGGCTTTGCTTTATTTGTTAGAACATTCTATTCTCTAGTGGCAGAATGTTCAAATAGCCTTATAGCCCTTTGTAGCTGGGCTATAGTGGCTATTAAAGTCCCTCTCCCTTGTTAAAGGCCCTCGCCTTCAGCTTAAGCTTTTAATGCTCGAGAGGGCTTTTAATAGCTGGTATATAGCCTGCTACGGTGGGCTATAAGGCTATAGTATACTTGGTTGAAGAAGTTTTAGATGAGTTATAAGTTTAGTACAGTGACCAAATTAATCTTGCAAGTCAAAAGGAACAGTGAATAGAGCATACTGTGGACAGATGAAATCCCAATTCAAATTGTTTTGATTTATTTATTGTAGAGTTTTATGTAATTTATGTTGTTGTATTTTGTAAAGAGGGAGTGAGAAAAAGTATTGATGGTTGTGTGTGTGAGTACTGCCTTCAATTAACAATGCAGACAGTAGTGTTCACAATTCAGATTGAGTCGCTATTGTAGATGATGCAGTTCTGTAAGAGAAGGGATTGCTGTAGTTTGCTCTGTCTGCACCACTTATATGCATCATTGCAGGCTCCGCACACGTTTTGTTTGCTTTGTGTATTGCAAACTGTAGAGCTCAAGTCAATGCCACATGGCTGTGGGCCCTTGCTGATCGCTCTCTCTGGCCTGTACTGCAGAATTCAGTTTTCACATTTGCAATTGAGTCGGTATTGTAGATGATGCAGTCCTGTAGGAAAAAACATTGCTCCAGTGTGCTCTGTCTGCACAACTCATATGCATCATTGCAGGCTTTGCACATTTTTTTTGCTTCGCTTATTGCAAACTGTAGAGCTCAAGTCAATGCCATGTGGCTGTGGGCCCTTGCTGACTGCTCTCTGTGGCCTACACTGCGGACAGCAGTGTTCACAATTGAGATTGAGTCGTTATTGTAGATGAAGTAGTCCTGTAGGATAAGACATTGCTCCAGTGCGTACTGTCTGCACCACTCATATGCATCATTGCGGGCTCTGCACACGTTTTTTTTGCTTCACGTATTGGAAACTGTAGAGCTCAAGTCAATGCCATGTGGCTGTGGGGCCTTGCTGTCTGCTCACTCTGACCTTTGCTGCAGACTTCAGCCTTCACATTTGACATTGAGTCAGTATTGTAGATGATGCAGTTCTGTAGGGAAAGACATTGCTGCAGTGCGCTGTCTGCACCACTCATATGCATCATTGCAGGCTCTGCATACATTTCCTTTCCTTCACGTATTGCGAACTGTAGAGGTCAAGTCAATGCCATGTGGCTGTGGGCTGTTGCTGACTGCTCTTCCAGGCCTACACTGCAGATAGCAGAGTTCACAATTGAGATTGAGTTGATATTGTAGATGAGGTAGTCTTGTAGGAAAAGACATTTCTCCAGTGCTTACTGTCTGCACTACTTATATTTATCATTGCAGGCTCTGCAGACGTTTTTCTTTGCTTTGTGTATTGCAAACTTTAGAGCTCAAGTCAATGCTACGTGGCTGTGTACCATTGCTGAACGGTCTTTCTGGCCTACATGCAGACTTCAGTGTATACATTTGACATTGAGTCAGTATTGTAGATGATGCTGTACTGTATGAAAAGACATTGCTCTAGTGCGTACTGTCTGCACCATGCATATGTATCATCGCAGGCTCTGCACACGCTTTTTTGTTGCTTCGCTTATGACATACTGGGCAGCTCAAGTCACCATATGTAGGTGTGGGTCGTTGTTGACCACTCTCTGAGGCCATCTGAGATGTCATCAGTGATGTCACTGACCATGTCATGAGTGATGTAATATGTGACATCATCAGCAGTGCATTGCGGGCGCATAAGTTATAGTTTGCTCAACTAACTATAACTGGCGAATTTATCTGCTTTTATATGAGTCAAATGCCAACTAACTATAACGTCCCTGAAACTTATGGTTTTTTCAGTGAATTTCTAAATGCTAAATTCTAACTGTAATGTCTGTAAAACCTATGGTTTTTTCAGTGAATATATAAATATATATATATATATATATATATATATATATATATATATATATATATATATATATATATATGTAGCCCTAACACCATCCTGTCAAAAGATATCAGCTATACAGCCGCTCTTGGATTCGAATATAAATTGATATTAAAGCGATGATTTTAGGTCCAAATCTGAACCAGAGTCTAAAAAAGGTATGGCAATTCCACTCTATCAAACGCTTTTTCTGTGTCTAACGCTACTGCTGCTAAAGAGTGCGGAACACGGGAGGATTTCGCTAAAATGTCAAAAAATAAACAAGTCCCAACAAATCAGGTAAGTAGGCTTCCAAACACATGGCCAGACTCTTTGTAAAAATGTTATAATCGACATTAACTAAAGATATGGGTCGAAGGTTTTTACAGTACCTTAAATATTTCCCTTCTTTGGGTATAAGACAGATAAGGGCATCTGAAAAAGAGCCTGAGGATTCCCCCGAGCTTAAAAAAGAATGTAATAGATTGTGTAATTTTGGAAGTAATAAATATGTAAAGTGTGCAACAAAACTCAACAGTAAAACCATCTGAGCCTGGGGCTTTATCTTTTTTGAGTGACTGTAGTGCAATAGAAAGTTCCTTTTGTGATAAGTCAGTTTCTAAGATAGTAAAATCTTGTCGGGCAGTATATGCCTTCTGGATACAAGATAAAAATGGGGATATGTGATGATCTATGGGAGGAATTTGTGATGTGTATAGTGTCGTATAAAATTGAAGAAATTCTTTCAAAATGTCATCATCTTTAAATTTCAATATTTGTTGCTTATCCACAATAGATTCTATATTAAGTTTGTTATGCTTAACTTTCAAACAATTAGCTAATACGTTGCCAGCTTTATTCTGACCCCTGTAAAATGTCATACTGGACTTTAATAAATATGTGGAAGCGTTATTTATCAATTACTTATTAAACTGAAATTTGACATTTATAAGTTTTGTTAAACAATCTTTTGACTTCGAAGAATAGTAAGAAAGCTCCAGTTTCTTTATCCTGGCTAGGAGGGTTTAGGTGACATCTTGTGATTTTTTGCGCTTTTTAGAGACATACCCAATAGTTAAATCTCTAGCTGTTGCTTTAAACGCATCTCACACCACATGAAAAGGCAAAGTATCAGTCTGATTCCACAAAAGTATTCATTAAAAAAGGAGACAAAAGAAGAGGTGAATACTGGATCTAAAAGAAGAGCGTTATTAAAAAGCCATTTACGGGGAGTGTGGGGTTTCTATAAAATATCTAACCTAATGGTAATAGGAGCGTGATCAGATAGTAGAATCGATCCAATATCTGTGTAAACTGTGGTATATCTTCTTATTTGAGTTTGGGTAGTGGTGTCCGGGCTGTCCATTATCCCCGTTTCTTTTTACTTTAGCTTTAGAACCCTTTTTATCACAGATCCATCAAAATAAAGACATCCACGGATTTGATTTTAATAATACTCAAATTAAATTGGCGGCATCTGCTGACGATATGTTATTATTTATTTCACAACCCCAGTCTTCTCTCCCTGCATTCCTACATGAAGTAAAATCCTTTGCTGTTGCCTCCGTATATAAATTAAATAAAGATAAATGCGAAACATTTCCTCTAACAAACTATACTTTTAAAGACGATTTCCAATCTCAAATTTCACATGGAGCCCTCAGTATATTACATATTTAGGTTTACATTTTACTTCGTCTATCTCAAGTACAAATTCAAACTTCATGGAAAAGTGTACACAGAGAATATCCTCTTTAACCACTAGAAGGCATCCTCTATACTTATCTTGGTGGGGTTGATTAGACACCATAAAGATGATGCTTTCCCCTATAATTCTCTACACAATCTCCAATATCCCATTATCCATTCCCTTAAAATGTTTCAAGAAAATAAAGTCTTTATTGTCCTCTTTTTTATGGAGCAACAAAAAGTCACTCATGTCTCTATCAAAATTGCTTCATCCTAAGTCAGAAGGTGGTGTTAACTTTCCTGACTTTCCTATATATCAAAAATCTTTTTTCCTTTGTCAAGCATCAAGATGGCTCTCTGATCCCTCTGAGGACTGTCCTCTTTGGGCTAAACTTGAACTCTCTTTTCTCTCTCCCTTCTCATTTCAAAAATATATTTTTCTCGCCAACAACAATCCCTATTGACTCCCATAATTAAGTAGACATCTAAAATTCTGAAACCCAATTCCACATTAGACCTTATAAATTGGACTTCTTTATCCGGGTCAACAATATGGCATAATTCTATGATATCAATACGTGGCAAGCCTTTTTACTGGAGATCCTGGAGGCAAAGAGGTTTAATTTGGATTCATCAATTATATGCACAGGACCAGATTATGCCTTTCTCGCAGGCTAGTGGACTTTTTGACCAACCAATGTCTTTTCAATCTAACAGCCTGATTCATCAAGGTACCGTTTTGCGAGTCTCTAATAGAGAATCATAAGGAATCGCTATTAGAGACTTGCAAAACGGTATTCATGTAGGAATCGCAAAATAAAATGCGATTCCTACAAATTCCTTATTTGCAATTAGCAAATTGCTAATCGCAAATAAGGAAAAAACTCCCCATTCATTCCTATGGCCCAAAAGGCCCATAGGAATGAATGGGGAGTATTCCTTATTTGCGATTAGCAATTTGCTAATCGCAAATAAGATAGCGATTTGAAGGGTGCCAGGGGTGTCCAAAGGACACCCTGTAGCACCCCTTAAATGCACATTTGAACAGGTGTTGCGCACACACATGTCCAAAGGACATGTGTGTGTGTAACATGCAAAAGAAAAAAATGCACTAAAGTGCTTTTTACTCTTTTTTCGCAATTTACCACCAAGTCAGACTTGGTGGTAAATTGCGACCAAATATTGAGATTTTGCATTTTCTAATTGGTTGATGAATTGGATTTAAGGATTCTCTATTAGAGATTCCTTAAATCCAATTCCTCGCAAATATGCGATTTCTTAAATAGAGACTTTTGCTTTTGGGATGATGAATCCCAAAAGCAAAAATTGCACTTGCAAAGGGCCAGATTCTCAGAATCTGGCCCTTTGCGAGCGCAATTATGCTTGAGGAATCAGGCTGTAAGTATCTTCTTTTGAAACAAGCTATCCTGACCGCTCATATCTAATACATACTTCCAAACCATCCCAATGATCCTACAGCTTCCTCATTTGACAGATTACATTCTCTTTTACATTCCAACCCTAAAGCATCTGTTATTAATAGTTATTTACAGACCCCGTGTATTACACAAGAAAAAACAAAAGTGGAACTTTCTTGGGAACAAGATCTGAAAGTTAATTGGTCTACGGACACCTGGAATAAAATATGGACTAAAATCAGGAAATCTTCAAGAGCTGCTAATACTACACAGACACTCTTTTTTTATATATAATAGACTTTTGCTAACCCCTGTCACTTTAAAAAAAAGACACGCCGATCTCTCAGATGCTTGCTGGACATGCTTCTCCCCACATACAGATGCACACCATCTATTTTTTAATTGCCCACTTGTTTGTAATTTTTGGGGAAAAGTGTGGTCTCAAATCAACGTAATTTTTCATTCCAAATATTTATTCTCTGCCTCTCATGTGTTTTTGGGAAGCTTATCTCGTGATTTGGACAAACTGCAATTCTAACACAAAGATACTAGACTTATTGTTGGCAGTTGCCTTTCAGCAGATAACCAAAAATTGGAAAGATTTGACCAAACTATCTTACCAAGCTTGGTGGTATGCTGTATGTTACAACCATAGATTAGATACAACTCTTGTGTACCCTATTCACATGGCAACGAAACGCTTGAATTTATGGTTGCCTATCACATTTTTCATCAATGCTAGTGCTAGATGTTCCTCCACCCTGACTCCTGCACAACAAGAAGTTTCCAAACCTCCATGGCTTTCCTTTCATTGCTACTACATAAATAACATCATTTTGAATTTCGCATTATGATTTTTTATATGATTTATAGTCTTCTTTTTTTATATTGATTATTCTGCATATCTATAACAATTCTTTTTCATTTAAGTATACCAAATTCATTTATATATCCAACTATCTTGCTCCTAAGTTTTAAATTTGGTTCATGGGACTATGTATTGTTACATTGTCTTTTGTATTGTGGCATATGTAGGAGAGTAGGGTCTGCTTCCTATGGTCACCCCCACTTTTTGCTGTGATTTTCTGGTTTTTCGACTTCAGTGTGGCTGTGGGCCTGCTAATTAGACCCACAGTCCAGCTGTTCTCTTTCTTTGATACCATGTACTTTAGGTACATACCTGATTGGGTATTGGGTCACCTTTGTGAGCCCCTGTATAGTGTACCATAGGTACCCAGGGCATAGGTGCCTCCAAGGCCTACCAGGGGCTGCAGCATGTATTATGCTACCCCTGGCTGGCCATCCAAACTGACACCATAGGCTGATCACTCAGCTTGGGTAAAGTGGTGTAATCACCCCTTACTTAGTTATAGTATACCTATATCTACCCATATATATAGACACATATGCACCTATGAGTCACTCCTATAGTAGGCCTCGACAATCCTGGTGGCAGAGTGATTGGTTTTATGTGAGAGGGTGCCCTAGCATGAGCTGAGCCCCTCTGCAGCTTTTGGAACCATCTCCTTGTAGCTGTTCTATGATATAGCCATACCATATACTCTGAAGTGCATTATAATCCTTGCGGTTAATGCTAACTTTGGTTTGGCCTTATCAAAACATGTTGTGTAAGGTGTCAAACACTTTGGAATATAACCCCCCCCCCGCCAGTTCTGGCGGCGGGGGTAGCATTCCACCCTTCTAGACATGTAGGTTACTGCTTTACCCGGTTAAAGTTAAACAGAGCCCCAGCATCACAAAAGGGATGCTGCTGCCACAGACACAAGTCTGACCTCCTGCTGCTGGATGAAACTCCGGCAAGAAAGACCTGGACAATAGATTTCCTGTCCAGGGAGGTGCCAGCACCTCCCCAGACAGGCAGATGTGTATTGGGACAGGGAGGGCTGCATCAACAGATGCTTTTTGAGACACTGCCTGGGGCACACACGGTCCTCCATGCATAGCCCAGTTCAAACCAGTTGCTGGGGCACTCCAGCCCCACTCTAACGCGAAACTGGACAAAGGGAAAGGGGTGTAACCACCCCCTTCCCAGGTCCACCCATAGGAGGGACCTAGCAGGTAATCCAGCCCCTAAAATCAGTATAAAGATAGGAGCTGTGTCCCCATGACTTTAGATTATCCTGGAACGAAACTTTGATACAGAACTCTTGGACCTTCGACGTTCTATTTTGACTAGAAGACTGAAGACATCTCCCTTGTGGTCAAGGAGTGACCACCCTGTGAAAACAGGCACCACCAGTAACTTGCCAGTCTGCTTTGTCGACGCTCCCGCTGGAACTCGAAGACTCAGCGACACAGGAACTGGACTTTCCGACTTCTCAGACTCCGACCCACATCCACAGCAAAGCTGAGACCCGTGGCGGACACAGGAGATGTGGGACCGGACACCCTGGACATCCTGAATTTTGCTAACAGCTCGACTACTGAGGTACCCTCGTAGTTGTGCATTGGGGTACGAGAAGCCCCAGACCCGAGCGCTATTTGCACCAAAGCTCAGCCCTCTACACTCCACGAGTGCTGCGTGGGGCCCGCTCTTGCATTTTAGCTCAACGTGTCTTCCCGGTAGCTAGCCCTCTGGCTAGTGAGCCCCCTAAAGACAAACCTTTGAAACCAAACTGTTTTCCTGGTTACTCCAGCTTCCCTGCAAAGGAGAAGCTTCTCAGAGCTTGCTTGTCTGACCCGAAGCCCATCTTCACTTCCTGCGTGGATTGTGTTTGCCAAGGCTTGTTGAGTCCAGTCCAGATACCGACACCGCAGTCAACTAGATCCTTCATGGGACAGCTCGAATCCAGCTCCTGGGCGTTGTCGACACCACCTGGTCCTCGTTGATGCAGAGACAAGCTTCAACCCTTCCCCTGAGATCATCGCGACATCGCATGGTTCCTTCCTGGCTCCTTCCTGGTCCCTGGCTAGTGACCCAGACTCTGTCCCCTCTGCTTTCAGGTTTTTCACTTCACCGATCCACCCTTGGATCCACCCGGACACTTTTTCTCTGGTCGCCTGCAGCACTTCTTTGCAGATCTCCATAGAAAACGACAACAAAACCCGACACGAAAAAGACACCTATGCACCCGGCTTCCCTGGGTGAGGTAACACGAGGACTCCGGTACTCCCGTGGGTGTTGACTCTCGAAGTGTCCTCGTCTAAAGGGGTTTTACCGTAGTCCATCCGGAAGTGTCCTTAAACAGTAACTTTGTAACTTCTTTGTTCTTCATTATAATATCAATGGTAACTCGCGACTGTGTTTAGGCACTGCAATCGTCTCCCGTGGGTCTCCTACTTCCTAGCATTTGGTTGCTTAGTGTAGCCCCAGTGATTCCCTAGGCCCTAGGCCTACTCACTTTTTCTGAAGTGGTTCTTATACCACTTACTTAGTATATGGTTTGTGAGGCCCCTAGGGCATAACTGTATTTGTGCAACTTATCGTATGCTAATTGAGTAACTTGTGATGTACTTCGATCTCTGACCTCATAAAGAGTGCAAAGGGGTTGTGTTAGAAATAAATACATATATATTTGATATATACCTTGAGCGGTGTCCTTTCATTTGGTAATCAAGGGATTATAATTGGTAAAACAGCTTGCTTCACTTGCTCTCTGAAGTCTGAGCCTATGACTGCTTGTCCATGCTACCACTAGGATAGCTTGTCTATAATGTTGACTTTACAACCACCATCAATAAGGGTCGTTTGGACTGGTGCAAGGTGCCCACTAGCATAGTGGACGTCATATTCCAGGTTAACTTCTCACAACATATTTTCCTCAATAAACTTACTTTTGAACTGAAAAGAGGTCAGCTATATTCTATTAAAGAAAATAGCACAAAGTTCCTCTGCGATTATTTAAGAATTCTGAGGGATATACGATGTTTAATGTCAAATTGCCATAACAAGTGCTTTACCCTGCGTTTCTTCTGTGAGACTAAAAGTAAAAGTTTAGTTCTTCTTAATTAACAATTTACTATTTGTCATTATGCCTTATGGCTCGCTTATGAGACTGGCGGTCCTTGGATTACAAGACTCGCGGGTGTGCGGCGGTGGCACCCTATTATAATTAGGTCGGTCAGACCGCCATTGCCCCTTTGCGGTGGTGAAATGGTGTAGAGGCAGTAATATGCTTGGTTAGACCCCCGTGGCACCGCCAAGCATATTACAAGTTTCATCTCCACCACTGTTTTCATGGCGGTTCCTCCTCCATGAAAACCCTGGCGGAGAGGAAATAAAGGTGACCCTACATGGCACCCTGGTGTATCATGCATGGGATGCACATGGGGGCACAACATGTGTCCCCCTGAGTGCATACATACCAGTACCTGCACGGCATGGACTTAACAGTCCATGTCATGCAGGATTTGTTTTTGCCGTTCCCAACGGGTGGCTCATTTTTAGAGGCACCTCTGTGGGAATGCCAAAGAAGCGTCCATACAGGAGGAAACTCCTAGGCTGGCAGGTGGCCCGACCACAGATTTGATGGTACAGCGGCAGGGCGTAATCAAGCCCTTAATGTCAAAGGGTGATTCATTCCTGGAGGTATAGTTTCACGGTAAAAATCTCTTTTTATTCTTCACAGTGTTTTCTATTATAATGATTCACCTGTTATATCAGCAGAGGTATGTAAAGGGGTGCCTTGAGCCTAATGCAAGCCAATGACATGGGACCTCTGGCCCCTCAGTTGTGTAGTTAAAGACAATCATAAAGAGCAGGGGTTTCTTAAGCAACCTTCAGCCCCGGCGCCATTGCACCTGCTACACTATCGAAAGCTACGCTGCTAGAAATTGTAATCAGCTATCAGTCTCAATGATGTCTACAGCTGCACAATTAAGTCGGGTATGGTGGTGAAACTATTAGTATGTGAAAAAATCTTGCATACACACATGGCTTTTATACCGTCATAAAGCTTCCCATAGACGTTTAGCAGTTATGTGAAGACGGCTAACCACATTCGCTGATTATTCATCACCACTCACCATGTTCCAGGTTGTTTAGCGCTGACCTGTCTCAGAGCAGCACATTGGGGAGAATGACCATTATTTCTTCAATGCTGCAAAGCCATTTCACCACGGAGAGGGCTACATGGCACGTGCACATCTACGGCAATCTGTCCTCACATCTTTTTTTTCCTTGGGCACCCGTGATGTGCAGGCTGACAAGCATGCACAGGCTTTAAACACATTGCTGGCCCGAGAGTCCATCAGCAATGCAAAAAACAGAGCTCTAAATGTGTGACTATTGCATTTCAGTCCATCCTTCTTTCAGGTGTCTTTTGAGCTCTCTGTCCTTCTTTAAGTATATATGTTTAATTTTTCTTCCGGCTTTCCATATTTCCTTTCCTGAGTCCCATTCTCACATTCTTGTTCCTTCCTTCCTTTTTATCATCTCCTGTACTTCCTTTGCTCCTTCTGTCATCCCTCTTTCTTCTTGCCTTCCTTCTATTTGGTAATTCTTCACTTCCTTTCCTTCCACTGGCCTTCCATCTGTTTCTCATTCCTTCTTTCCAACATTGAATTCTATTTTCAGCTTTCCATTCTTTCTCTCATCCCATTTTTATTTCTTCGTTTCTTCATGCTATCCCTTTTTCCAAGTTTCATTCTTTCTCCCTCCTATTCTTTTTCCCTTTCTGTCTTTCTGTCCTTTCCATTCTTCTTTTGTGCGTACGTTCCATTTACTTCCTTTTAACTTTTCTTCTTTCTGTTCTTATTTGCATTTTCATTATATTTGCCTCCAACTTATTTTTTCTTTAATATTTCAAACCTTTCTCTTCCAGCCTGTCACTATTTTTAGTTTTTTCACCCAGAGTTTTATATAACGCAAACTTGACCCGTAGGTATCAGGTATCAGAGCGCTTTACATGAGCACCAGTTGCGTTACACAAGACACATTAATTTTTGTTAGGCACGTGGAGATTGAATGATTTGTACTGATTCACAGGATGTTGAGAGTCGTTGCCGAGACTCGAACACTGTACCCCAGATTTGAGGTTGACCTCCCTAGCTGTTAGGCCGCATCCTCGCCCCCTTTTTTAACTCCTCCATCCCTTTCCCATGCCACAGTTTCAAGTTTAATTTTATTTGTTTGATTAATTAAAATCTTACAAAGAAGTACACATTAAAATATCTTCATTAATAAAAATGTAAAAACTTCATACAGATAATAGTGCTGATCTTTTTAAAAGAAGAAATCTACATAAAATTTTCCTTAAGGCCTTTCGCAATCACAGTTAAAAATTTTACAAAAGCAGCATTCATTAATAGATCGTTCGGGTTTAGACATGCCATTATTGCTTGTCTACAAGTTCTTATGCCTCGAGCATTAAATAACCGCCTGAGGATTACTTTCCTTTCTGCTTCTATTGCAGGACACAGACACACCAAGTGCAAAATATCTTCTTGTCCCCCTTTACACAAGCTACATATCATAATGCCTTCAGTTGTCTTCCAGGGTGGAAGGTGGCACAAACCTGGCCATAGACCAAAGCGTACTCTGATAAATGCTCGCTTACTTTGGACGGACCAGGGAGTTTGAAGGTAATTTTGGACTTGCTTTTTTTTGTAGTCATTTACAATTGGCCATGAGTCCTTTTGTCTCTTTATTAAATTGGCTACCTCACTCTCTGAGAAGTCTTTCACCGGGTCAGTTTCTTGTTCTCTTTCAGTGATCCATGTCTGAATGTCATCCTGAGAGTGAAACTCTACTTCCACGTATAGGGTCTCTTTGAGGAATCTTACCCAGTCCTCTTCCATTATTGTCGAGGCTATCACGTGTTTATTCGGTCTGTTTATTTCAATAATTATTTTCCAAAATTCTCTGGAATTTGGTTGATTACTTGCATGGAAGATTTTTGTCCACAATTGTTGCTGGGCTTTGTTATTTTCAGACCACAATAATTTCCTCAAATTATTATTCACACTTCTAAATTGATTTCTAATTTCCTCGTTATCCGGCATCCTAATTAGCTGTCTTCTTAGTTTGTTACGAGTCCGCCTTACTTTTTTAATTGTATATGGGAGATTAATACTAATATCTCTTTTTATTTTCATCGTGAGTTTGGGTTTCCTGCTGGTTTGAAAACCTTCATCTAATTTAACTACCTTCTGCGTAAACTGTTCCCAATATGTTAGTGTAGGCTGGTTAGGCTGTTCATTAAAACATTCTTGGACCAGTTTTTGGGCCTTTTTTTCCACAACATATTTTTTATCCGGTTTCCAAATGAGTTTCCTATGGTAATTGTACTAATCTGACCTCGTGTAGTTAAGTAGTTTTGATATTTTGGAAGTTCGAAGCACATTTCTAATATTTGCTGGCTGTGATCACTCTCAATTACCTTTTTAAGTCTATAGGAACAAATTCTATCAAACATCTCTATTGATAGTAATGTAAAATCTTTTCTTGATTTTGATTCATGATTATGAAATGACCAGCCAGCGGGTTGATCGGTCGGAAACCTGCCGTTTAATACTCGTAGACCCATTGCTTCCAAGTCCATCAATAGATTTTTTCCTATAAGATTTTGTTTGGTAATTGTACAGGGGTCGACAGCTTGTTCCGGAATGGACCATTCGTAGTTTTGAGAGTGGATGAAATTGTCTTGTGTCATTTGAATCAGCAGGTTTATATTAAAATCCCCTGTAGCTAGAATATTTACGTTTGGGTCAAGTGCTATTTGTTCCAGCAGAAATGTTACTAAGTCGACACATATGTTCTTGCGTGATGACTGGTTAGGTGGAATATATATGTTAAATATTATTAATTTATTCCTGTTTTTTTTCTCACCGGATGCAAATATTATCTTAACTGCTTGTATGTTTGCGTTATTGGTGACCAGTTGTTCATGGTCGATTTGCAAGTTGGTCCCAATGAATATCGCCAGTCCCCCACATGGGCGTCCAAATTTGCAATATCTGATGGCTGGGACGTAGTACCCTTTATAACCTTGTAAAAAGAAAGCTTCTGTTTCCCATGTCTCTTGTAGGCATATTATTTGGTATAGATTTGACAAGCAATCTACTCCAGCGTTAATAAGTTTTTTACCTATTCCGTTTATGTTCCAAGAGCATATGCAAACCTCGTGTTGAGGACACCTCCTTTCCTTGGGTTTGTTTTGAACATCGTTCTGTCAGTGGTCATGCAGTGCATTCCGTATCCAACTTTCATTTATTTGATTAGATTCTGCAACTTTTATTTTTTCCATGCTCTCATCTGTAGCCTGATGTGTACTACCCTGTGGGTTTTTTAATATTGAATATACCAGGTTGTTCTTTGATTCTTTAGGGGCTTTTCTTGGGAATTCTCCCTTTGTAAATGGGGTCCATAGGGTTTAGGCAGCAGTTGACTAATTTTTATCCCCAAATTTTGGAAAACTTCTTACTCTTGCATAATTTGATCCACTAAGTAAGCAGTATTTAACGTGAAGACTGTGAGTGGTTGAGTACCATCCCGGTTATGTGCAAAGCCCACGGATTCAATGTCTTTGTAGTTACTTTTTCTAATGAAGGTATTGATTTCATTAGATGAAAGATATTACCTCTATTCAGCGTGTCAATGGTACCTTTTGAGTCGTACAATGGTGTCAATATTATTTGTGACGGCGTATTTGAGAATAACGAGTCCGTTTTATTTTCAATTACTTTTTGACGGGTTTTACAGACGATTATTTTCTCATCGCCAGTCTTTGTGATAATTAGTTCTTCATTATTATATTTGTAGTCTCCACTACCCATCTTTCTATTTGCTAGTTCTGAGTTATTCGCAGTCTCACCTGGCTGCTTTTCTAACTGGGCTGGATACTTTATTTGTCGCAAGGGATTTACGGGTTCATTCCGTGAGTTGATGTTAGCTTGACAAATTGTTCTCTGTATCCTTAATTTTTTTCACCATTTAACAGTGTGTTAGACTTTACTTCAAAAGATACTATCTTTGTTTCATTCGGGGAACTTTGTATATCACGTAGATGGCACCATGAAATACATCCATTTCCTTTTTGAGAGCGTGTTGTTTTACAATCCTGAGTTTTGTTTTGCTCAGCTTGATAATGTTTTTTATGTTCCATGGTTTGGGTTTGTGTCAGTTGTTTTTGGTCCATAATTTCTTCTACCTTAATTTAATTGCGTACATTTGGCTTGTTATCCTTCTGGTCTTTAAACGATTTGTTAAAATTGTCATAATATTTTTTTTCTTTTTCGTTCTTTTCCACCGTTTCGAACTGGCTCTCACCCTCACTTTTTTCTAGATCTATTACTTCTTGTATTGAATCTTCCTGATTCATTTCTAGTGATTTCTCAGAGGAGGGATATATTTTTACTGTTTTCTTTTTTTACCTTATTTCTTGCTTTGCGAATTTTTTTCCTTTGTCTCTTTGAAATGTTATGTCTTTAACCATTATCCTTATCCTTTTCTGTAGTTATGGGTAACAAATCGGTTTCCCCCTTCTCACCTATTATATTCTCCGTTTGCTTTGGTTTGTTGGATTCCACCAGCTCCCGTTGCTTTCCTACTGGAGTTTTAGTATGATCACGAATAGGCTGCGGGGCTTGACCTGTTTCCTCTTTTTTGTTAATATATTTTTGTTGAACTAGGTCTTTGACATCCTCTAGATGGTGTTAACTACTTCAGGGATAGTTGAAAGTGTATTTATAATTGGTTCACAAGTGCATTCAAAGTTGTTGGTTGCTGCATGTTTTTGGGCTTTAGTTATTAGGTGGTTTGGTTCTGACAATTTTCGGTCTATTCCAGTGACTGCATTAGCCATTACTCCCAGAATTTCTATTTGGGTGTCCATTTTATTTGACTGATAAGTCAATGCTTCTAATGTTAAAGCAGAAGTTTGGTAAAATATGTCCCATATAGCCCCTGGATCTTGAATTATTGTGTTTTTTGGTTTTTGATCCAGATCTATTTTGGTATGCTGGATTTTGTTTGTTACTTCATCTATATGAGGTTCTCCTTCCAATTTTATCTTTTTTACTGGATGTTCCTCGTTACATATACCATTCGCATTCGGTATCTTTGATCCTTGGCTTCCGCTTTCTGAGCATATCTCCCTGAAAAAACTATGTTCTCGGTTTGCATGACTCTCATCTACATTAATTGGGATAACACAGAGTTGTTTTTTTTCTGTAAGATTTGTGGGATTATTAGTAAGTTTTTTTATTGGTGTAGATTCAGCTGCATGTGTTTTCGATGTGTCCACATTAATATTAGGTGATTCTTGCATTTTCCGCTTTCTTGCTATGTACACTTCGACCTCTAGTGATACTAGTGGTGGCGTTTGCCGCTCCATATTGGTGGTACTGTTCGCAAACTTTTTTAATGATGTAGATTCTACTACATGTGATTTCCTAGTGTCAATGTCATTATAACTTGTTTCTTGCAATTTCCTCTTAATTGTTATGTCCACTCTGATCTCTAATGGTATTGGCTTTTTCAATGCTAAAGGTTGTTGCTGCAGATGTGTAATATGTATTGACCCTTCAATCTCTCTTTTATCCTTATTTGCTACCTCAGCATCTTTTAGCTGCGGTGAAGTGTGATGTATTAGATCCCTTCTTAGGTTCGGGGTTTCGCATATTAAATTCATTTGTTCCATTTGTTCCATTTCATTTATTAAATTTTTTCCCTCGGCTGAGTCTACTATATCACTGTTTTTTTTCTTAAAGATGTTTAATGGTTCAATTGGGGTTCGTAATTGTTTTTTTGATGTGTCTGATTCCATTGACATTAGTACCCCGGTTGGATCAGCCAAGAAGTCGAATTTCTGTGGTATTTTAGTTGACTTTTCGAACATCCGAGCAATTGGTGAGATTAAGGTCTGGTTTAATCCTTTTACCTGCGCTTTTATCTTTTTTTGTACCTTGGGTGCTTAGTTCTTCCGCACCTTCTTTGTCAGGGGGCCCGTTGCTCTTTCCTTCCCAGAACGCATCCCCAGTTACCTTGTTGTTAGGATACTTATTGGATGCTTGTTGGATTGCAACTGCATTGTTATCACAGGGCGGATTTCCGCGCTCACACCTGCTTGCAACCTTACCTTGTTGTTAGGATACTTATTGGATGCTTGTTGGATTGCAGCGGCGTTGTTATCACAGCGCGGATTTCCGCGCTCACACCTGCTTGCAACCTGCGTCGTACCTGCCACCTCAGGGCTTTTACAAATTCACGCACTAGCAAATCAGTTAGAGGTTGTGCTCCAAATTTCCAGAGAGTGCGCAGTGAAAGTGTAGTGGCTGAAAGTGTAGTTATCACTCCTTCAGCCTTCTGCCTTCTTCTACCTTCTTCTACCTTATGCCTATAGCCTGACCCTCACCTTCACATTCACCCTCACCCTCCCAAGCCTGTCTACACCTTAAAGGGCAGCTGCCATAAGGGAGAGAGCGAGGGCAGGAGGGAGGAGCTGGACAATGACTATTGTAGTCGAAGGTTTCTTTCTTTGGTTGTAGCTTGTAGTTAGTAGCTAGTAGTAGCTGGTATTTAGAGCAGATTTGGCCCGGTTCAAGTGGTAAATTGGATCCCCTTGCATAGTAGTGGACCCTACGGCCTCCTAGGGTCTCCACTGACCTGACCTACAAATGGCCTGCAAATCGGTGCCCTCCCTTCTTTCCTTGCACAGGAGTCATGCGATGCCGCCAGGACAGGACAGAGCAATCAAGACAGTACCCCCTCGTGATTCCATAAAGCTTTCTCACCGTCAACACTGTTGCCGTGGATCGTGAGCCATGGGCCATGGGACCGATGGGCTGATTGGCAGGTTGGAGGGATTAGGACGGGGAGCGTCTGCCGTTACCGCGTCCGCAGTTACGAGCCGTCAGGAGCTGCACGAGCTGCAACTGCAGACTCTCCATGCCGCTCCCGTCACAGCCACCCCTTTTTCGACCCCTTTTTCGGCCGTTTGGGACCGTACACTGTGCTCCGTGCTCCGATTGCCGCTTGCCGCTTCCTCCTCGACTGCTCCGCTGCCCCGCTGCTCCGCTGCTCGGCTGCGAAAAACCCGTTGCTCTCACTTCCTGCTCTCTAGCGCCACCAGTATCAGCCGGACTCATGCCACAGTTGTACCACTCCTTCTGCCTTGCTATGACCTGCAAACCAGATAGGAAAGTTAAGAATGGCAGTAAAATAATTTACCTCCACTTAAGCTGGCAGAGCAGCGGCTTCAGTTCGCCCTTACCTGTAATAATCAGTGTCGGACTGGGACAGAAAATCTGCTGGACACCAAAATAAAAGTGTCACAGATTAGTGAATTAAAAAGCTGAAAAAGTTGCCAATGTTTATAAATTGGGGCAGTTTTGATCTTTTGATCTTTTAAAGATATGCTGTATTGGTACTTTGCAAAGTATTGAAGACTGTATGGATTTGAGCTTGCTACAGGCAATCTTTGTTTTAATACCAGAGATATCAACAGTAAAAACAGGGCCACAAGACCATAAAACGGCCCACACATTGATCTATCTGTCAGACCAGCCTGATGGACACTGTCATATTGCCCTATAGGCCAGTGCAACTCTGTCTTCATTTTACAGTATGTAAACCTGGCCGATCTCGGGCCCAACCGGCAAGTACCTACAGGATGGCAATGGGGGAAAAGGCTATTTGTTCAATGTCAGAACGGTTCCACCAGAGACGAGAAGGGCCGAGGCAGACTAGAGCCTGTCTTGGGCCGCGAATTTGCCTCTAGCCAGTCTCAAGGTCCCGGATAAATGAAGCTGAAAATCAACAAGCGTTGGCAAAGACAACAGATCTTGCAAGAGCTATTGACTTTGTCACTCTTTTGTTTAGTCGTGTTGTACAGTAGCACAGCTAAAATTTAAGAGAAAAATGCGCTATTACATGTCAAATGCTGACTGAGTCAAAGCATTTTTTTCTTTACTTTCAGCCAGTGATCTAAATGTAAATAGAAAAGTCCTGGTATCCTGGGGAGCCTGTTTGCTCTTAAGAAGTGCTGGTGCTCTCCCATTAAATGTATAATAGAAGTGTTAAGAAATGTATTGACTCTCTGCATCATTTTAAAGAAGTGGAGGTTCTCAGTATCAACAGGACCTGCATATTTAAAGCACATTTTTGAGCCATGCACAGCAGCTGTCTAAAGAACATTGACGAAGCCAATAACTCTTGCATATGCAAGACCTATTGGCTTTGCCACTGCTTATTTGTATTCTCAGTTCACGTTCAATACAAAGCTTAATATTTTAGCCTGTATTACACGTTTGCAATAAGCTATATAAGTTATCCAATTATATGCTCATGGCTCTCTGTTTTATCTTTATCTATCACAATGTGTAAATATGATCAGAACAATTGTATCAATAAGTGCTTCACTATCGAAATGTAGGGGGAAATATAAAATAAAAATAAACTATAAAAAAAGAAAGAAACAAATAAAAACATAACATTTCCCCCAAAAAATATATTAATAAAAATACGTAAATAAATTAGCTTTATGTATAGCATCACTTGAAAGTCCGCGTTTCGAACTCTTTGCCCATATATATATATATATATATATATATATATATATATATATATATATATATATATATATATATATATACACATGCGACTTTATATAATACAACTATATATTCTCTTTTTTATTTTCCATATACCTTTCTATGTAGTTATGTGTATTTTAGTATGTATATATGTAGTTGTATTTATTACTTTACTCCTACTTTAGAAAAAAACCTTCAACTCTCTCCAATTCACTACTCTGTCTCATCATATACCTCTTTATATATATTCCACCTCCACTCTCTGACTTATCCGTCTCAAACTTCATTGTACTGCTATGAACCCGCTAGTAAGCCTTTCTAGACTCTTCCCTCCTCTAGCCCTCCTTTGACTCATCCCAAACCTCATGTTACTACTATGAGCTCCCAAATAACACTTGCCAGACTCTTCTCTCCTTTGCCCCTCCTTTGACTTACCCCAAAACTCATTTTACTACTGTGATCTCCCTAATAACCCTTTCTAGACTCTTCCCTCCTCTATCCCTCCTTTGACTCATCCCAAACCTAATTTTCCTACTATGATCTCTCAAATAACACTATATTCTTCCCTTCTCTTTCCCTCCTTGATACTATTCAATCCAACTAACAGACTCATATGTCCACTGCGCAAATTAATAAATTATATTTCCCTACACTCAGGCCCGGACTGGTGCTTTCGGGCACCGGGCAATCCCCCGGTCGGCTGGAGGGGTTGGAGGCCGGTTTTGAGTCAGGAGGGGGCCAGTTTTGTGAGTGAGGGCCGATTTTCGTTTTCGGTCCGTCCGTCACAGGCCAAGCGTCAGCATCAGTGTGTCAGTGTCAGTCGTGTTGTGACTGCCTGCAGGCTGCAGCGCCGCCCATGCTACAGCGCCACGCAGCAGCAAGAAGCCTGATCACAAGCAGCAACCTAAAAAAAAGCGGAAGAAGCGTTTCAGGAGGGAGGAGGGACCGAGGGAGGTGCCTGTGCGCAGCGCGCAGTCATGCCCTGCCTCCTCCGGCGCGTCTGCGCGCCTAGGGTGCCCTCCCGCATGCGCATTGCATTGTGGGCAAAAGAACTGCGCAGTCATCACCATCATGACGAGAGAGTCAGCCAGCCCTGAAAGGACCTCACCCGAGCGGGCGCGGCCATAATTTAATTATTACTGTGGTGGCTAGCCCGCTCCCGCCCCTGGAAGTAGTAGCCTGCCCTCCTGTGTCTGCCAGTGCCACCCACCAACAGCAGGAGCCGGGCCGGCCCGACGTGACCGTTACTGTGACTGAGTAAGTGTATTTTAATTTTTTCCGCCCTGGGCTGGCTCCCGTACCGACAATTACAGTTACTTTCTTTCATCATTAATGACTCATGATGACTTTGTCGTTAATGCTTGGTCTTCACTGAAGTTGGCGGGAGGGGCCGCGTCGCGCAGTGGTGGTGGTCAGTGGTATGGGTCCTGACTACAGGGTACTGGTACGTAGGGCTCGGAAGTTGGCTCAGCAATATTTCTTGGTTTACCAGGAACCAATTCCAACAGCGCAGCTAGTACAGCGAGTTGCTTCAGTAATGCAAGAGTACACACAGTCCGGTGGTGTTCGCCCATTTGGTGTATCATTGTTAATTGCTGGTTGGGATGAGGAAAGGCCATATTTATTCCAGTCTGATCCTTCTGGTGCCTATTTTGCATGGACAGCAACTGCTATGGGGAAAATTACGTGAATGGAAAAACTTTCCTTGATAAACGGTATAATGAAGAACTGGAACTTGAAGATGCCATTCACACAGCCATTTTATCATTAAAGGAAAGCTTTGAAGGACAGATGACAGAAGACAACACTGAAGTCGGTATCTGCAATGAAGCAGGATTTAAAAGGCTCACTCCAGCTGAAGTAAAGGATTATCTGTCTGCTATAGCATAGTACTTGTACATCAGAATAACTGGGAATTTGTAGAAAAACATATATTTCTACCACAGGAGAATTACAATGTATAAAATGTTTAATTTGCAGCTTTTTTGAATACTTATTTCTACATGGTTTGTCTGACGGACCTTTTTAAAATGGTATGCGTGCAAATCACAATAAACGAAAACCTTGAACTGTACATTCAGGGAGATGACTTCCGCAGCTACAGCCAATCAAAAAGCAAACTCTGCCCGTTGTCACCCTTAATACCTCTCTAATACACAGGAAATAAAGAGGGAAGAAACTCAACTCAACAATGCCTGCATACTGTAAGCTATAAGGAAATCCATGGTGTGAAATGGAAACGTAGAGGGTCGGTTGTAATATTTGGTATGAGAAACTGTTTTTCAGGGTTTACCAATAGGTATCAAATTATTACCTCCTTAAACAATTTTCCAGAGCAACATTCACAACCTGAAGAATGACAAAAACTCCAAATTGTTGCATATTCGAATTTTAATGCAAAACTAGGAGTGGCTGCTGATACTCTGGAACCAAAACTCCATGGACTCAAGGTTCCCCATATCCAATCTATAACATGAGACAAAAGTAGACGGGGTAGCGCAGGTGGCTGCTTTAATCTATCTAACATTGAAGCCCCACAAGTGTCAACCCAGGAAGCAGCCATTCCTCAAATGGACATGCCGTCACCTTGCCTGGTAAAACTATGTCATGTGAAACATAGGCCATGCTCATAGGAGTTCTAATCCAGTTACTCAAAGTCGGGGAGGAAGCTTTCTGCCCACATTAAAATATATCAAAATGAAAATATTTTCACACTATCTACAGTCTTGTGACCTCGCCAGATAAGACACATAGATCTACAGTGTCCTCAGCATATGCACTGTGTTTAAAGTATCCTTCTCAGGAATTGTAGATGCTGCAAAAGAAGACGGAAAAATATTTCTTGTCTTCATGGAAAGAAGACATAACTTTAGGATGGAAACCTGGTCCTAATCTAAGAATCAGTCTATCTGATAAAAATCCTCAAAAAGCAGGGTTTAATAGACAACAGACCCAACTCACTTTGTCTACAGACTGATGTTATGGATGCGAAAGAGAACACCTTAAAGGACACATGTTTCCACTGTCTGCCTCCACCAAAGGCTCACAAGGATGAGACTATGAAGCTTTAAAGACTAGAGGTAGATCCCAAGTAGGACATGTTGATTTCATAAATGGTCTCATCAAAGAAGGATCCTTTGAAACCTTACTAATCAAGGAATCCATGTCCAGAATACTCCAAGGAGCTCTTGCTGTCCTTATTGCTGTCCTTATTGCTGTCCATTGAACCATTAAAGTATTGAGTAGTGGCCAGACCTTTATCCAGAGCCAGCTCTAGGATGGTGCGACTGGTGCAACAGGGGGTATCCTGTTTGCAAGTATATCATGGTTTGAAAAGCACCTGTTGCCCCGTTTCTGGCCTCCAGCAATTTTCAGGCAACAAAAAAATGGCAAGATAACACTGGTGATTAATGTTATTTCTAGAGAAAGATTGGAGGTTTGTCTGGTGGAAGTTTTGACTCAAATCAAATCCAAATCAAAACAAGCTTTATTCGATTTAAACGCTCAAATCATAAAAGCATAATACTTAAAAGAATAGAATCATATGTGACAAATCCATTAGATTACAAGTTATGACTCATGGTAAGGTAGCACAGTGAGTTAATATGCCTGCTGCAAAGAACATGCACCATGCAGATCACAGAGTGCCTATAATGTAAATAAGTCCTTGGGTTACTGCTTTTGAGAGATCCTATTGTTACTTGTTGAGTAAACACTCACCTACTTCGTCTGATATGATCTTTATAATAGTTCAATTTCCAGCTAACCCAGCCTCGGACTACGTCCCTCTGATGCAGGCCAAATGGACGTTAAATTGGGTACATTTGTTAGTAAGAACTCCTCTTATTTAAAACACTAAGAAGCTGCATAGGATTGGTATGAAGCGCTATATAAAAAAACTGATTATTAATGACTGCCAATGAGTATTTAATCTATATTGCAAGTTTGAAAATACATTAGCAGCTGCAGAGCAATGTGATTCCAATCCGACAGTTACCGCAGTGTGTAACATACAGAGCTGTGCTGTGCATATACCGTCAGTGGTAAGTTGCCTACCACTGACCGTATATGCACAGCACAGCTCTGTATGTTACATGAGGCCTCTAGTCTTGGAGTCCCTCGGAGTCGTCAGCTAGAGCCTGCCCATAGCTGCCAAGGTTTCAGATTGCTATGTGTGACATTTTCATGAGTTATGCATGTTCTCAAATCTTAAAAATCTCTCTAGACTGCAGACCCTTGCATCTTTATTTCCAGCGCATTACTTCTGAATGTGTTTTCTACCAAGTGGAGGCTCTAGTGAGCTGCTTAAATCTTAGACGATGGCAAAGGAATTTATTTCGGCACGCCTAGTTATTATTTCACTGCTTAAACCATGCTGAAACTAGTCCAGGCTGGCTGGCTGCTTTGTTCATGCTCCTACTTTAATCACGGCCTTGGCATGGGTTGGATTAATATTAGTGATCAGCAATTGCTGTAACTTTGAGGGATTGTGCATGGAATCTGTAGGCTGCACCAAGCTATTTTTGCTCTTAGTTTGAGAAACTATTCAGTAAAATGCAGACACACTTTATTGTTGTAAATCACTGGCAGAGCAGAAAGGCCATCTTTGTAGTACAACTGTACACGGTGGTGCATCCTGCAAACCTGACCCCATTGTGTCCATTGAAATTGCCATATCATGTGCCTTTGTGATAACTCCTAACAGTGAAATCTACTTATTTTTGACTAAAAACCCAGTTGTGTTTAAACATTGGAGTTAATCGCATGATCACGCATTTGTTTGCACTTTGGGGACCAAAGGAAAGTGAGGCTGACAAACGTGCTGTAAAAAAAAGTTGTCTCTTCTTTTGGATCAGCTGCAGTTCACAACAAGTTTTGAAATGCTGACTCAGAGGCGTCCAAGTTTGGTCCAGGAAGGCTGGATCCTTGGCTGGTGTTGGGATAAGCACAGACTGCGTAATGTGTTCCATTTCAGACTCAGTGGATGTGCATTTATCTCATGCCCATAACCTTAAAACGTCTCTATGACTATGGACCTTTTGGTTTAAGTGTTGCCCGCTGTCAATATTGGGACGTACAGGTAGCACAGTCGTGCTCTGTCTGGCATGCATGCATGAAGCAGAGCCAGTCGGGGGTGTAGAGATGAAAGGAAGAAGAAAAGACAAATGCGGACAGAAAAGGGAACAGTGTGATCTCTCTCCCTCTCTCTCTCTCTCTCCCTCTCCCTCTCCCTCAGCTCTTTCTCTCTCTTAGCTCTTTCTCTCTCTCCATCGCTCTTTCGCCCTCCTTCTCCCTCCCTCCCACTCTTTCTTTCTCTTGCCCTCTCTCTCGCTCTCTCCCTCTCTCTATTTCTCTATCCCTCTCTCTCCCTCACGCGCTCTCTATTTATCCCTCTCAATCTGTCGCTATACCTATCCCTCTCTCCCCCTCTAACTCTCCCCCTCCCTCTATCCCCCTCTCTCTCCCTCTCTATCCACATATCTCTCTTACTCTCTATCCCTTTCTCTATATCCTTTTCTCTCTCTCCCTCTCTCTATCCCTCCCTCTCTCTTTTATATCCCTGTATTTCTGTCTCCCCTCTCTCTCTCTCCACCTCCCTCTCTTACCTCTCTCTCTCCTCTCTCTCCCTCTCTCTCTCTCTCCCCCTCCCTCTCTCTCCTCTGTCTCCCCCTCCCTCTCTCTATCTCTTTCCATCCCTCTCCCCATCTTTCTCTCATTCCACTCCTTCCTCTCTCATTCTCTTCCTGTGTTTCTCCCTCTACTTCTCCCTTTTTCTTCTTCTGTCTCCCTCTCTCTCTCTCCCCCTCCCCCACCCTCTCTCTCTCCCCCTCCTCCACGCTCTCTCCTCCCCACGTACGAAACATAACCAGATCTATTGCTGTTTTGGCCTTTCTGTCTCCCAAATTTTCTTGGGGGGTAGAAGTTCAACCCCCCAAACTCCCCATAGTGGTTGCTCACGGCTACACACCATGTGGGGGTTGGTCTCACTTTTACTTTGTTCTTTCTGATTCACTACTTGTGTCTATTTTTAGTGATTTCTGAAAGAATGCCTATGGATACATATGACTGGGTGGGTAACCTGATGTTCTTTAAGGTCATCATCTACTGTTTACTGTGCTTTGAAAGTTGATACAATTTGAATATGTAATGAAAAATGTGCTGTAAAATTCACCATTTTGGTATGTCGTTTTTGAAAAATTTCTTGGGGGGAGAACCCCCCCAAACCCCCCTAGTGGCCATCGGCCTCGCGCGCTGCGCGCGCTCACTACGCGTCGGACGGGGGCTGGCTCGCTGCGCATCGGACGGGGGCTGGTCTGGCAAAATTTGCCAGGGCTGCTTTCACTTCCCAGTCCGGCCCTGCCTACACTAATCCACCACTAATTCATTTTGGGTTCTGGAGGAGCATACTACTCACCGAAAAGCGCTTCAATGCCTTGTCAAGGGTAGTAATTGCTTTATAAATACAATGGCAATTACAATTTCTCTTATGGATAAGGGAGCTGAGGCAAAAAAGAGAATGTGATTTGCTGATGATTACACATCAGAAATAAGGAAGTAAGAATTAGAACGCACCACACCTCCTGTTTGGCCAGTTACTTAGATGGCGATACAGTTGTTGTCTCAGTGTTGTTTTTTCCATTTTAAGAATATTTTGAAGTTGGAATAAGGACATATAAGCTTGACTGAATGAGGATAAACAGCGAAGTTTTGGGACAGTGCACACCACAAATTGACTGCCTTGCGTACAGGACATGCTATGATTTGTCAAAACTCATTTTACCAGCTCTAAAAGGATAAAAGGCTAAGTAGCACCTGCAAGGATTCTACTTTTTTTCAAGTTTCTTTCCATGTACAGAAGCATCCCCCTCTGATAAACGATTTTTTAGCCCTCCTTACTTGAGCGATACCTGCTTGTAAACTGCATCTTTGGCTAATGAAGCAGACAGAGTTGTCCAGGATCACACAGTGTGGCTTGGTGTCCCCTATATCTTGGCTGACTCATTAGTCACTTGCCCATGGTCTCCATCTGCTGTTATAGAACAGGCACACTAGACGCCAAATGGCAAGGAGGATGATAGCGCTCTGCCCTGCTACCGTGGGCAACCTTTACACATCTTATAAACACCTGTCCTTGGCAGAGACGTGACAGACACACATGTAGTACATGAAGCAAACAAAACACAAAAGAGTGACATACACAGTTTTCAACAAAAACACAACAATGGGAGGGTGGGAAGTGTGGAGGGGGAGAAGCAACACGGACAACCGGAGGCTGGGGGTGCATGGGAAGAAGCAATCCAGGCAACTGGAGGGTGGGGTGTGGCAAGGACAAGGGTAGAGTTGGGATGGGAAGATGAAACATAGACAAGGGAGGTGGGGGAGGAGAAGCATCACGGACTAAGGGAGGTGGGAGAGGTAGAAGCAACACGAGCAAGGATGACATGGGAAGAAAAAAATAGTACCTCAATCACAGCACAAGCAGGGTAAGAACAGTAACCAAGAAGAAGAAATCAGTATTTGGTCCATGCTCCACATGAAAGAAGAGGAATTGAAATGGCAAGCGCTGGCCAATTAGGAGGCAGCAAATAAGAATGACATTGAAGACGACAAATGGTAAGAAAGGGGTATGCTCTCATTTCTTGCAAGCAATTGCGCATGCGCACTGTCCTAGGCAAGACCTAAAGAGCAACATCCTGCAAGTTGAAGCAGAGCTGTTGTAACACAATGTGAGCTGTAAAACAAGTGCGTATTTCTCCTTGCACTACATTTTTACTATTTTACATGCCATCCGTAGAATTATTTACATGATGGGTCTGAAGAAACCAGCCAGTATGACAGCATACTTGCCAACTAAAGGTGGGGGACGCCACTGAAAGCTTGAACCAGATGCTTGGCTCTGCCTTAGTTTGAGAGGCCTTCTTAGAATCTCAAGCCCAAAACGAGCCGAGCTTTCACGGTAGGCCTCTGTGACTGAATAGCTACAAATGCTGACCATGTAACATGAGGAACCATGTACGAATTCCGTCCTCAGCTCTGCATCCTGTGAATCCTGGCA
Organism: Lissotriton vulgaris; assembly: GCF_964263255.1. NCBI lineage: Eukaryota > Metazoa > Chordata > Amphibia > Caudata > Salamandridae > Lissotriton > Lissotriton vulgaris. Next base: position 843,414,742 of record NC_141695.1, read on the forward strand.
AATCTCTCTGTGTTATAATAAAACAAGTGTAAGACAGTCTGCGTTTGTTTTGAAGCACTTGTATGTCTGTTGGTGAAGTTATTGGTATGTGAAAGTTCCAAAAATAAAATGTGGATTCTGCCTATCACTCAAGCTCTAATTTCATCTTCCAAGAATTAAAGCCAAGGCATTAACCTTTGATTAGTGGCTGAATTACACACCGTGAAACTGGAAAATCTGGGATCCATCCCAGCTTCCCTACTTGACCAAATTGTGTGATCCTCATTATCATCCCATAGCAGAGCACCTTCAAATAAGTGAGTTCAGGATATGCACTGTACAAAAATCTCTGTTGTGTCTGATTTAACTATAATATTTCTCTGCGTATAAATAGGGATCTAGGTCACATACAGTTTTAACATGACAACTGCCTTGCCCCATACTTCACTAATATCATTGTCATCAGGTAGGGGCCAGGAATGTTTCTCAATTTTAAAATTTACAAGAAACTTTACCAAATTCTATTATGTCTGTTGCATGATTTATATGCTAAATATCTCCGGGGCTCAGCTGGTGCGCGGCTCTTACGAGTCAGAACAGACCCTTGGCACTCCCTGCTAATTTGTTGGCTCGCCCTCCTCTATTGCCACCCTGCCGATTTCGGCAGTATACTCCCTCTTTGCTGGGATTCCTACGTTTATGTACAATTCATACAGCATTTTAAGGCCTGCTTATGGTCAATCTCATTACAGTTCTGTCTATATAGATCAGCCCAGGCCATGCAGGTCTAAGATTCAAAAGCCTGGGGGGCCACCTGAAGGGCCTGGCCGCATTAACAGAAGCAGTTCCGACTTTTGGCCAGACGGATTCGTTTCACTCAGCTGCTACCAGGCCTCTGAAAATGAATCTGCCTCCAAGGGGTGTGCTCTAATGTCTCTGTGGACTGAGCTGCGCACTTGGCACGTCTTTAACTTTGGCACGAGACCACCACGCACCAACACTATCTCTACGGATCACGTCAGACTGGGCGCAGAAATGAATAAATTACTGGCGTACTTGCCCAATCTGAGGCTGTGTGCAGCTGCTGCTCTGTAAACTGTCACAGCGATGCTGATAAGAAATCACACTGAGATGAGTGGGCCCACAGCCTATCACTGATTCTCTTTCCAGGGCTTAATTTGTAAATAAAATACAAATACGTGCCAGGGCCCAAGGTAGCTATCAAGAGGCTACTGCAGCTTGAACCATCTACTGTCCTAGTCTGAGCTGCCACATGGCCTGACTGACACTACCGCCTAATCATCACACAACTACAAATGTGACCATTTTGACTGTTCCAGGTCACCAAAAAACTGTAAGATTAACCTGGACACATTGAGTTTATTATTTTTCAACATATATTGTAAGCAGGGCCACCACGCAAAGTCGTGGTGTCCTGTCCACGTTGGACTTGCGCCGGTATACCTCCCATGCATAGAGCCGCAAAAAGCCGGATCCGGCTTTGGTGTCTGGAGCCCAAAAATACCAAATGGAGTTATTTTTATTCCTTAGTTCGGTTATCACTAGGATCTGCGGGAATTCGCGCTCGCATCCAAGAAGTGTGGTAGGTAGGAGCCTCACTGCCCACCAGCACCACGTGTAGATAGTATTAAAACACTAGTCCTGATGAAATGCAATGGATCAGTATTGACCACTACGCATGAAGCATGTCGACCACACTATATGAGATGAGCTGAGCTGAGCTCCACTGGACCATAGAGCCAGAGAGCGGCCACTTGTTTTTAAGACGGTGGATTACCAGCCTAATAAAGAGTTTATGTGGACTACCCAACCTTTTTTAACATCACTTACCTGCACCACATCTACACTGTTCTTTAGGGCCCTCACACCCATGCACCATAGGGCAGGAACAAAAGATCTCCGCTAAAGAGCCCCTTAAGGGTGCCAGTCGGGTATTGCATCGCCGACCCGACGAGAAGCAAGTCCATATGATGAAGCATGACACCTAGCTTGCTGGGTGTGTGAGGACTCTAGTTCTGACAAGGAGGACTTCCCTCCTTAAATCCCCCTGCCACGTTGTCCGCCTTGGGGAACAGCATACATTTCATGTTAAGTATTGTTGGGCATGTATGCTCGACCCCGTCATCAAGCCCTCTAGTCCCCCTTCTTTGTTAGAGGAACATGTCCCTGTAATCACAAATTATCATGTCAGGAGGGACAGTAGTGCACATAGAAAACAATGTGATGATTAGTCAACTGTGTAGTGTACAAACAGTGAATGATACACAGCTAACACAAAGGTTGTGGGGTGCACTACAACAACCATTTCCCACCTGACCCACAGGTGACCAAGAACTGTCTAAAGAGGAAAACACCAGCAACCTGGAGAGCCAGTCTCGGATGTTGACTCCCGGGATTCTTTGGACGAGGAGCTCGAAGCCGGCCCATCCGGTGTGCCTGGGTGCAACAGGTACCAGGACCCCAACGTCCCCCCACCAGATCTGTGACAATACCAACGTCTCTGCAGACCCCATCACCACAACCACAACCAGTGCTGCCTGCAACACTCTCCCTGTCCCACAGGATGACCACCCCACCCCACCGACTGAGGAGGGTAGGTAGAGGATGCGGGTGCCTACAGTGGTGAGGCAACAGGTCCATGGCAGCAGGGCAGGTGGGAGGTGCAGGGTCACCCACAGACAACCAGAGCCTGAGACCGAATCCCTGGACCACATAAACAGAGTCCTTGGGGCATATGAACGGGCCCAGGGACAAACAGACCGGTCAAAACAAGATTCCCGTGAGCTCCTCCTGCTGATGAGGTCCATGGACACCCGCATGGGCCAAATTGTGGACCTCTTGGGCCAGCTAGTGGCGGGACAGAGGGACAGGCCTGCGCCACAACCAACACCTCCACCTCCCTCTGGTTGTCCGCAGGATGACAGTTCACCATCCTCCCCTGCGGCCACAGAGAGGAGTGAGTCCTTAGACCCCACTGGCCCTACAGCAGAGGCCCCCCTGCCAAGTGAAGCAGGGGCTGTCCCAAGAAAACCCTGGGAGTATCTGTTGGCAAAGCACCTGCCAAAACGCCAGTCACGGAGCCAGCCATGATGACAACCCTCCTCACCACTGCATTGACTTTTTGGACTGTCCTTCCCCACACTGCCTTGTGAATGGCATCTGTCTGTTGGACTGGGTCACCACACCTATGTGGTGACTACTCAATTATCTCATTTACCATTAATGTCAACTCACTGCTTTACTAATCACCTCAATGTAAATGTTCACCCCCTCACATGTCACCGTTATAAATAAAAAACTCCTTACACACATGTTGTTGTACCTGCTCTGTCTTTATTCCAGGATGTACAGTCTTCACCATGATTACAATGTACCAGGAGTTGGGAATGTATGTAGGCAAGGGGAGGTTGAAGGCACCTTAGACAACACAACAGAACAGCATTCACTAGTTTGGGTTTGGCATCACAGACATCACACAACACTTAACATCAAGATAATCCTACGTGGACTCATCACAATGGGCAACAAGTGCCAACATACACATCTTGTAGATTTTCCTAAATTACCTGTCCCAGAAACATTGTCAGCCACACTGAGTCTACAACCTTCACAACAACAGCAACATCATCAGAAAATGGGTGCGTTGTACATTGTCACCCACCTTCAAGTGAATTAGCGGGTGATGAGCTGTTGACACAGGTCAACACCTTCCTCCTCTCCACTGTCCTCATCACTGGACACCAATTGGTTTGCAGGCGGGGGCCTTGGCTGCTCATCATTATCCTGGATCAGGGGAATCTCCTTGCGAATGGCTAGGTTGTGGAGCATGCAGCATGCCACTATAATCTGACACACCTTCCTGGTAGAGTACATCAGTGCACCTCCTGTCTTGCCCAGGCAGCGTAAACATGACTTCAGCAGACCAAAAGTATGCTCCACCACACGACGTGTCCTCCCATGGGCATCATTGTTGCAGACGTCAGCTGGTGTCCTGGGATTCCGCAGTAGGCTTATCACCCAAGTTCGGTTGGGATATGCAGAGTCACCTAGGTGTGACTAAAACTGATAAACATTGCAATGTCGCTGTGGCAGGGGACAGCAGGTCACACACACATCACGCTATATGACTAGGCATATTCACCCATGCACACTCGGGAAGCAGATTACCCATCAGCTGGAGTACAATGCTGTTGCGCAGGATGTATGAGTTATGGGCCGAGCCAGGAAATTTGGCACACGTGCGAAATGATCATATCTGCCTGGCACACTACTTGCACATTTATGGAGTGGTAATGTTTACGATTCCTGTAGATGTGCTCACGTGCCTGTGGTGGTACAAGCCCAACATGGGTGAAATCAATGGCACCAACAACATGGGGAATGTGTCCGAGGGGATAGAAATCTTCCTTCACAGCTATCAATTCATCCCCCCTGGGGAAATGTATATATCTGTCCTTGTAGATCATCATAGCGGACAGAACATCACATAGCACCAAGCTGAACATAGGTTGTGACATCCCACCTGCATTGGACACCGTGTGCTGGAATGATCCAGTTAATTAGAACAACATGAAAGGGCAGTTCCCAATAATGTAAAGAACTAAAGAGTTCCCAGAATGTAAAATGCAAAATGCCCACAGAGCAGCTAATAATATTTAAATTATTTTATTGTCATTTATCCAATGAACTATGTAGTTTTTGCACTTTTGACAGAGATTTTTGTATATATATTTTTGATAATAAAATAATTAAAATATTATTAGCTGTTCTGTGGGCATTTTGCATTTTACATTCTGGGAACTCTTTAGTTCTTTACATTATTTGGAACTGCCCTTTCAAGTTGTTCTAATTAATTACTTCCCTGGTGGGTTGTTCCCCTTTATCCTTTTTAGGTTCAGGGTCCCTCTTATGTTCTTTATACTGGAATGATCCAGTGCCAAAAAAATGCAGGACCGCCACCACCTTAGACATTGGGGTGAAAGCAGTTGGATATGTTCTGCGAGGCTGCAGATGAGGCTCCAACATAGCACAAAGGATATGTAGGGTGGCTCTATCCAGACGGAATTTTCGGATGTTTGCCTCATCCCCCATGTTTGCCAGCACTGTGAAGGGACAATGCAGATTTGGTCTCCTAGTTGAGATGAAAGTGGACACATGTCAATGCAATACATCATGAGATGGGCACAGCATCTCACGTTTTGGCTGACATAACGCCAACAATGACTGTCATCAAAATTGAGTTACAGACCAGCTTACATTTAGGGACACCTTCAGCTACACTAATCGCACACTTGTCAACTTACACACAGCAAGTACCTCCAAAACCACCTCGGTCTATATGAATGCACATAGGGATATGGCCATATTTACCATGGGCATGCCTGGGAGTCTATCATCCGGCATATGTGTAACAATGCAACCCCACAGTCTTATAGGACTGCTGTGAAAGCTTACCATCGGGATATCCTCCTTGAAAAAAAGCCTACTTCGCTAGAAGGATAGAGGCTGCCTCCAATTCATGTAAGGAGATTTTTACTATTGTTAGGGAATTTACGGCCCCACGATCTAATTCGACTCAGGCCGTTCCTTCCGAGCAATGGGTTTCTGCCCTTGCCAACTTTTTTACTACCAAGATAAAACTGATCCAGGACTCTTTTCCCTTGAGGGTGGCTGAAGTACCGCCCAGCTTCGAGGGCGGGTCAGTTCCACCGGCCCCTTTGGGTTCAGTCCTGGCAGACTTCCCGCCAATCTCAGTTTCTTCGTTGCTGGCACTTATGGCCAACCTTAAATCTGGATTGCCTCTTGACCCATGCCCGGCCACATTTCTGGCGAAAATGGCAGAAGTTGTAAATCCATTGGCGAACCCACTTCTGAATCTCTCCTTGAGTCGGGGGGTGGTCCCGCAGGCTTGGAAGCAGGCGATGGTCATTCCCCTTCTCAAGAAGCCTGGTCTTGACCCTGAGGCTTTGGCCAATTACAGGCCCATCTCTCTCCTCCCGGCACTGGTTAAGATCTTGGAGAAGCATGTGCATATTGCGCTCTCCAACTTTTTGGAATCCCACAATTTGCTGCACCCCACTCAATCTGGCTTCCGCCCCAACCTAAACACAGAGACGGCGCTTTTGGAGGTGTCCGAAGCGGAGCACTGACATAATATCAAGACCATTAATATCAAGTTACAAAAATATCGATGACAAAATATCGAGGGACAAAATATCGAGTTTCTATCTTCATACAGGTAAGTACAAAAATATCGACTCTAAAATATCGACTGTAAATAATATAGACTGCCAAAATATCGTTTTTTTTATATGTCTTTAAATTAAGTTAAAACTAATATAATAATAAATATATTTAATATAAACTTAGTTAAAATGATGAAATAAATGTAATATTAATAAATAATTAATGTAAATTACAAAAATTATAATAACAAAAATAATAAATATATATATAAATACATATTATTAACTAAACATATATAATATTTTTACCGTAGCATAGCAAAATGGTTAAAATTTATTGTAACAACTATAGTAAATTCAACAGTAGAAAAACGCAGGATAGCGTAGGGGTAAACAATACTATTCCCACACCAGTGGGTGCAACAGTAGGGAAAACGTTGGTTAGCGTAGGGGTAAAAATTACTATTCCCACTCCAGTGGGTGCAAGAGTAGGGAAAGTGTTGGATAGCGTAGGGGTAAAAATTACTATTCCCACTCCAGTGGGTGCAAAAGTAGGGAAAGCATTGGATAGCTTAGGGGTAAAAATTACTATTCACACTCCAAAGAGTGTAACAGTAGGGAAACCTCTGGATAGCATAGGGGTAAAAATTACTATTCCCACTCCAAAGAGTGCAACAGTAGGGAAAGCATTGGATAGCGTAAGGGTTAAAATTACTATTCCCACTCCAATGGGTGCAACAGTAGGGAAAGCGTTGGATAGCGTAGGGGTAAAAATTACTATTCCCACTCCAGTGGGTGCAACAGTAGGGAAAGCGTTGGATAGCGTAGGGGTTAAAATTACTATTCCCACTCCAGTGGGTGCAACAGTAGGGAAAGCGCTGGATAGCGTAGTGGTTAAAATGACTATTAATTAATGAACAATTAACAATTTTAATTAATTTACATAATTAATTAATTATTATTAAATTACTTCCCACCCTATCCCCCTATAAACTCACAACCCACTACAGAAATTAATTTACTAAATATTAATTATTTATCAATTAAATATTTATAATTAATTACCAATTATATTTTAATTAATTACCAATTAATAATTAATTAACAATTATTATTAATTTACATAATTAATTAATTATTATTAAATTACTTCCCACCCTATCCCCCTATAAACCCACAACCCGCTACAGAAAATAATTTACTAAATATTAATTATTTATCAATTAAATATTTATAATTAATTACCAATTATATTTTAATTAATTACCAATGAATAATTAATTAACAATTATTATTAATTTACATAATTAATTAATTATAATAAAATTACTTCCCACCCTATTCCCCTATAAACCCACAACCCGCTACAGAAAATAATTTACTAAAAATTAATTATTAATCAATTATTATTTTTTACCAATTATATTTTAATTATTTACCAATTAATAATTAATTAACAATTATTATTAATTTACATAATTAATTAATTATAATTAAATTACTTCCCACCCTATTCCCCTATAAACCCATAACCCGCTACAGATTTATAACACAATTATTAAAAAATATTAAAAACTACCTTATTTTCGATTTTTTTAGTCTATATTCTATCTAGTCGATATTATGTCCAGTCTATATTTTTGATTCGACATTTTGGCTATTAATATCGATATTACTCGATATTTTTGTAGTCTATATTATGTCTGGTCGATATTTTGGCTAGTCTATATTTTTTACTCAATATTTTGTCCAAACGATATTTTGGATTCAATATTATGTCTGTTTACCGTCCGAATCCATTAAAGAGGCACTGGATTCAGGAGGCAAAGCTATGCTTGTAATGCTTGACCTGTCGGCGGCCTTTGAGGCCGTCCCCCATGAGGGTCTCCTTGCCAGACTTCATGAGATCGGTCTGAGGGGGGCGGTGTTCAGCTGGTTTAGATCCTTTTTGGCAGGCCGTCGACAAACGGTCTGGGCCTCCCCTAGCTCTGCCGTGATGTCACCTTTGGGGGTCGGAGTTCCGCAGGATTCTGTGTTGAGCCCAACTCTTTTTAACATCTTTATGACCCCTCTGGTGGCATTGGCGGAGTCTCTCGGGGCCCATATCGATCCTATACCGACGATACCCAGCTCCTCTTTACCTGCGAGAAAGGAGAAGATTTTGACGGAGAGAGTATCCGTGGGTGCCTTGGGGCTGTTTTCAAATGGTTCCAGCTTAACAGCCTCAAGTGCAACTCAGACAAATCTGAGGTACTCTTCTTCGGCTGTCCATCTGACCCAGACTGGCGGGAATGGTGGCCTGTTAATATGTTTCCTCCAGCGGGTTCGTCCCAGCTAGCAAAGAATCTGGGGATCAAGATCGATAATGGCCTGACGCTAAGATCTCAGATTCTTGGTCTCACAGGAACATGTTTTGGCCTCCTTAGGATGCTCCGTAAGTTCCTTCCTTTGCTCTCAGAAGATCATAGGAAGACCACGGTGCAGGCCTTAAATGGTTCAAGACTGGACTATTCCAATGTCCTATACCTGGGCCTGCCGGAGTATCTCCTGCAACGGCTGCAGGTGGTCCAGAACTCGGCTGCGCGGGCCATTTTTGGCCTCTATAGGCGAGCCAGAGCCTCCGGCCTTTTGCAGTCGCTTCACTGGCTGTCTATCCGGAAGCGGATAGTTTTTAAGGCCTTGACCCTGGCCCATAAGGCTCTCCACGCTTCAGGAGCAAAATATCTCCAAAGGAGGCTAGCCTTCTACCATCCAGCCCGATCCTTGAGATCTGAATCATTATTCCTTGCTGTGGTCCCTCGAGTAAAAAGGGCCCGCATTGGAGGTCGTTCTTTTAGGCTGCTGGCGCCACAGCTCTGGAACACTTTGCCCTCACCATTACGCAGCACCTCTAATTTGCTGACTTTTAGGAAAGGCCTTAAAACTTGGCTTTTCACACTTTAGCATGCTCTTCTTTCTTTCTGCTGGGTCAATTTTATTTACTGTGTTGTGTTATTCTGTTACAGGTTTACAATAAAAGCGCCGGGACACTCCATGGAGTAGCCGTGCGCTATAAAAGACTAAACTAACATTATACCTAGCTGCTGTACCTGACACACCTTCAGGCGTAATTTGAACCTGGCACACATGAACAACACAATGACCACAGGCTGAGCATAAATGGCGAGTGTGTGCATGATCAAACATAAGAGGAGAGGCAAATCAGAACATCATTCATTGAGATAAACATTGCTGTGATTTTCACTCCACTTTAACACATTGACATGTGTACACATTGTACATACCAACACTGTCCTGTATACAGGCCCATCAATTTCACAAGTGACGTGAGGGAGTACATGCAAATCTACAAAATCACATACAGAAACATGGCATGTGTAGTCACCAGTGGGATAAATGGAACATTGGCATTGTGTGCACAATGATGTGCCATTAACCATGTGGCCACTGTGCACTGTTGATGATTGCCAGATGGCCATTGACACAGCATGATGTGTCCATTGGTACTGTCAAAGTAAGCCGCCACCCCAATCCCGACCACCCATGTCACTGTATGGCACCCAAATCGCGGTAGCTACCGCCTGGCCCCAGTGGTGTGACACCACCAATTCTCAAGACACAATCATGGTAGTGATAGATATCTGTGTATTGCCAAATGGTGGTTGGCATGCTCCGCCACCCAAATTGTGATGGCTTATGTGAATGTATGACACCAAAATCATGGTAGCTACCGCCTGGCACCAGCGTTGTCACCAACAATCCCCAAAACACAAGTGCGGTAGTGATAGCCATGGAGACATGACCAAATGGCGGTTGGCATGCTCCACTACCCAAATTGAGGTGGCTCATGTGAATGTATGGCACCCAAATCCCGGTAGCCACCGCCTGGCAGCAGCGGTGTGTCACCGCCATGGACCATGCCCTTACACCCAATTGGAACCTTAATCGTGGGAGTATGATGCAATTTTGAAAATCGCCGTAGGTGTGCTCCGCCACTGCGGAGCCGGTCATTGGATGCAATTGAAAGATGCACCACCGCGGTAGCACCCGCCTGGCCCCTGCAGTGTATCACCACCATGGACCATGCCCTTAGAGTCAATGGGAACCTTAATCGCGGTAGCATGATGCAATTTTGAAAATTGCGGTAGGCGTGCTCCGCCCCGCAGAGCCAGTCATTAGATGCATTTGAAAAAGGCAAACCTGGAACACCAATTGCAGCAGCTTAGCACCACTGAAACGACCCCAGGGGGCTAGATATGTATGGGAGAGAGCCTCGCGTTTCCGCTGCTCCCAGAGCCTGCTGCCTGAGACCCCTCATCTGCTGCTGCCTCCAGGGACTGCTGTCAGAGACCCCTCATCTGCTGCTGCCGCCAGGGACTGCTGCCAGAGACCCCTCATCTGCTGCTGCCTCCAGGGACTGCTGCCTGTGACCCCTCATCTGCTGCTGCCTCTAGGGACTGTTGCCAGAGACCCCTCATCTGCTGCTGCCTCCAGGGACTGCTGCCTGAGACCCCTCATCACCCACTGCCGTTGTTGCTGTCTCATGTCCGCAGTGATGGCAAGGACTGAGAAGATCCGTGTCAGTCCCTCCACAAGCGAGGAGCTGGAGGTCCTGGTAGACGAGGTGCTCACACAGTACCCAATGCTCTATGGTGCCCCAAATGTTGTGGTATGTCTTCAATGGGGGGGAATGCAGGGGGGCACACATGTAGTTGGACTGATGCAGTATATGCCTGAGAGTTGTGTCATGCACTGCCGAACATGCGGTCTCCAGGGGGAAGGTGGGTGTACCCTATTCTACACCTTTCCCTGCTTGCACATCAATATTTGAGTGACACATGTTGTTTTGTCAGCCATACAGTGATGCAGCAAGTTGTTAATGCAGGAGTTAGGATAGTGATTGTTTGGCTGAATGGCTGTGTGTGCCCCTGTTGTCCATCTCAGTGTGCGCCCACCTGGCCTGCACAGTCACCGCCCAAAATGACAAGGACACATCGCTTACCTTACAGAGTTTTACATGAGTCTTTTCTCATTGCATTCCAGCTATGAGCCATCTCAGCCCTGTAGATTGCACACAACTGGCCTTGTGAGAAGGATTTTGGATTTGTGAGATCATGTCCCTCAATGTAACATCCATGACACAGTGAGCTATTCACAGGGCAAGGACATTGAGGGTTGCGCAGTGTTGGACACAATGAGTCTACCCCAAACCCATGGTGACATGTGATGTATGTCTTGCTCAACCTAAAAATGGACTGGAGATGAGGGCAGATTACACATGGCTTTCAGTGCTGGCATCCTGCATGTGTGTGAGATGCGCAGGGACTGTGTCCCCCTCACACCTGCATGCATTTACATCTGCTTTTCCCATGCAGATGTTCCATGTGAGATGCATTCTTGTCTATGTTAGACATATGTGTGGATTTGGGATGAGTTAGTATCATGCTACTGTACTAAGAGATGTAGGTACATAACACTGTGTCACTGATGTTTTCCCCCTCTTGTCTCCCATTCCTGCAGCTCAAGGTACACTAGCATAAGTTCTGGGTGTCTCAAACCGACGGCGCACCCACTGCCACAAGAGGTGGGACGACATCAGCCGGCTGGCAAAGAACGTGGCGGATATAACCTTGGGGCTTCTCCCTCGCACTGGAAGGTTGGCAGAGCACAGCATGACACAACTAATGGGCCGCATCTTGGCCGTGACACAGCCTGAGCTGGATGCACGTTTGAAGAAGCATCAGCCGCAAGATAGGGGTGAGTATTCTGGGAAGGGTGATTTTGGCTGTGAGTGGCTGCATGTGTACACAGCCTGTGTCAGCGCTGGCCTATGTGATGTTGGTAGTGTGATGCAGTGGCTTGTAAGTGGCCGCTGTGTTGGATGCAGCTGTCATGCATTTCCCCTACCTGTACTTACTAAGGTAATTTGTGTACTGTGCATTTCCATGGCATTCTGAGTCGTGGTCTTCAGGTATCCTCTGCATTGGGGTAGTCTGGGAAATCCCACGGAAGGGAACAGCAGTGTGCCCAATCTGAGTGTGCTTTCATCAATGCGTGCATTGCCTGACCTCAGATTTGGTAGGCTTAGACATCTGACACCAATGTGCAACAGTAGTTGTGCCCCAAAGTACAACATGGTGGGTGGCATGGGCTCATGGCCATTGTGGAATGTCATGTTGTAGCCTGTGTCTGTGTTTTCCCCTCCTGCTCCATCCAGATCTGTCAGTGGCAATATGATGTGAGCCCCCATCATGGCGGGCCCTAGGTGTGCTAAGAGCTATTTGTGTGCCTGGTTGAATGGAGCCACCAGTAGGAAGTAGTGCTGTGTGGTCATCACTTGGCTCACTTATGCCTGTTTTTCTTGTTTACACACACTGTTTGAGTCAAAAGAAGTGTATATGCACAGTTTTATTGCACAGGGTGCTGTGTAACACATAGATATAGTCATCTTCAGTGATGCTTGGCATGGATATGTTTGATCTGCTGCTGCCACTGAACTGACCCTACTTCTCTCTCTCATGCAGCACCTCCTGTGGTCATGGAGGGACAGGGGACGGACACCAGTGGTGGGGAATCAAGCACAACAGCTGCACAGGAGCACAGTGACACAGAAGTGACCAGCGCTTCGGAGGGGAACAGGAGTCTGCTGGAGGAATCACAGCCAGAGACGCAAAGCTCAACGTCATCTGATGCCAGCGGTGATGCATCCATGTTGGCATGGCGGGCACAGGGAACGGGGACTCTGCTTCATCTTCCACCACACAGTGCCCACCCTCCCAGCCACTTCCTCTGGTGCTGCCTGTGTTCGCATCAGTAAGAGGGGAAGTGTGTCCTTCACCCCAAGAACTGCTTCCCCTGCCCCTGTACCCCTGCTGCCATCAACACTGAGTCTGTGGATCTTTTGCACCAGCTGTGTGTGGGCCAGACAGCTCTCCTCAATGCATTCATCGACCAAAACAAAAAGTTGGCACAGATGGTTGCTTTCATGGAGGGCATACATTCAGACATGGGTGGGCTGCACCGGACTGTCCAGTCTTTGTCCTCCGCAGTGACAGTAGCCCTTCAACTGGAACAAACTCTGAGTCCAGCTCCAGTCCCTTTGTCCACTCTCCACAGACCTCAAAGTCACGATACAGCACATGAAGCACACAGCAGCAGCAGCAGCCCAAGTGGTCCAGGGCACAGACACCATCCCCACAGAAGACTAAAGCCATCCCAGGGCGCAAATACAAAAGTCCGTCAGGCGACACCAGGGGCAAAGAAGCAGACCTTAGGCTCACATGCCTCAGAGGCATCCCCAGCCAAGGACTCTCCTGTCCCTAAAGTATCTCGCAAAGACAAGCAGACACTTTCTGTGCCCACTGATAAGGTGGTGCATGCCAAGGGCACACATAAGAAGGGTTACAAGGCAGATTCACCCACCACCCTGACTCTCATTCCAAGTCCAGTGAAGCAGGAGAAGGAGGCCACTGTAGGGGAAACACCTGGTTAACAGGGGATGGAGGGGCAAAGTCGAGGCCAGGTGAAGCATACTGCTGGATCCAGCACATCCCCAGAGGGAGTGCCAGCGTCCCCACCTGATGCAGCTTTGGTGGTGAGTGTGCCTGTTGTGTCCACACCACTTCTAATTCAGGGAAACCATTTAGAATCCCCAAGAAGTGGGAAGGCACCCCTCCACAATCTCCCAGCAACACTGTGTCTCACATCAGCATGACTCCACCTCCATGTGCCACTGCACCACCTGGTACAAGCAACCCTCCAGCTTCCCAAGCCATTAATAGCTCTACCTCAGCTGGGCCTCTCTCTCCCCGGTCAAGTGCTCCAACTGTCCCCGACACTTAGCCAGCTCCCAGACCGACTGACAGCCAAGTCTGAGTGGTAGTCACCCTCACACACCTGTCTCTCATACAGCGGGGCCTCTACTGCCCATTGTTACTCCCCTGACTGTGTTGCTGACCATAGAAGGGTACAGTCACACATATTCCCTGTGCAGCTTCTCATGGACTCACTCAGCACTTTGTCCTGCCCACTGGCCTTGTCGTTCACTGCTGTGTGACCCTTGCCTGTGCAACTTCTTATGTACTCACTCTGTACTTTGTCCTGCCCACTGGCCTTGTCGTTCACTGCTGTGTGGATGGAATGAGTTATTGGATCCTGAAACTCTCAAGAACAGTTCAAAGTTTTGTAGTACATTAGAAAAACATTTCTTGTCCAGGAGACAGGAGGTGGTCTCGATTGTCATATACCCAAGGAGGATTGGGAGGCTCATTTCGAGCAAATGTATGCTTGCCCCTTGGAAGAGAATGACAGATTGGTACCTGTTTTTAATGTTAATAAAATTATAATTGGTAGGGGGGAAATACTTGAAGGAATTTTAGGTTTAACAGCCGGTAAAGCACCTGGCCCAGACGGGATTCCCCCAGACCTATTTAAGTCTGACCCTTCTTTTTGGGCTCCAATTTTGGAATCCATTTTTAACGCTGCGGTTCTATGCAGATGCCCACAGTCTTTGGGGGTTTCTACTATTGTACCTGTCTTTAAAAAAGGGGACAAATGTAGCCCACACTGTTACAGACCCATATCACTCATAGACTCTATGGTGAAAGTAATAGGAAGGGTTCTCCTGCAGAGACTTACTACTTGGATTGAAGACAATAACATCATGTCTACCTCCCAGTATGGTTTCTGTAGGGGACGCTTCACGACCACCCAATGCCTTAACCTTTTCTTGATATTAAGTAAGTACACAGTGGCATACAAGGGGACCATTCACCTTGCCTTCATGGACTTGTCCTCAGCTTTTGACTGTGTGAACAGGCGGAAGCTTTGGCAGTTCATGAGGGCAAAGGGGATTGATGGTGGTATCGTGGACTTTCTAGAAAATTTACATGGACATACCAGAGCAAATGTTAGATTTTCTCAAGATCTGAGTGTGACGAAGGATTTTAACATCAAAAGGGGAGTCCGACAAGGATGTATTTTGGCTCCCTTTTTCCTTTTTGTTTAACTTTTATATTACTGACCTAGATAGCGATTTGCAGGGGGTGGGGGCTGATTGCCCCAGAGTTGGACGTCGGGGTATTCCGGTCCTATTATATGCGGACGATGCAGTCCTCATATCTTGGACCGAAAGAGGCTTCAAGCTCTTTTAACTGCCTTCAAGTCCTTCATGACAGACAGGGATTTAACAATAAATAACTCCAAATCGTTTATCATGCAGGTAGGTCAGCCACCAAGAAGGAATTTTCAATTTAAGGTGGGAGATGCAATAATTCCCATATCTAGCACTTTCTCCTATCTTGGAGTCCTCTTCGATAATAAGCAAACTGGGGCCCGCATATTTCAAAAAAGAAAGGGGACGTGGTCAGGATGAATGCATCAATATTTAACTTTGCATCCAAACTGGGAAAAAAGCCAACTGGCGCCATGTTGAAACTATATAATGCCAATCAGTGGCCACAGCAACATTAGGCAGCGAAATTTGGGGGTATATTCGGGAAGAGCAACTACAGACTATGGAGAACACTTTCTTGAAACGCCTACTGTGTCTCCCGCAAGGTACATATAACCAAGCTGTCCATGAAGAACTGGGGGTCCAGTATGTCACTGATATCTTTTCCCTGCGCCCAATGTCTTGTTGGTTAAAATTGTGGCTAAACCCTGATATCCTCTTTATTCATATGATTTTAAAAGACTGTCTGTTTATGGATAACTCGTCTGCTATACCTTGGCTGAAATATTTAAAGGCGAGCTTTCTAAGCCTAGGGCGTGGTGAGTTATTTGAAACTCCTGACTGTATTATTAAGAGGGATCTGGAGGCAATGAAAACAGCTTTCCTCATGGAAAGGAAAATGATGAGGGACGCCAAAGAGGTTCATAAACCGAGAGTCAGGTCATATGTCATGTTAAAAACAGCTCCATACATTGAGCCTTATTTAATGGGCTCCCTGAGCTCCCATGAGAAATTTTTATTAACAAGATTTCGGCTGAATCAATTTTATTATCTGCTTGTTAGGCCAAAAAAAATTACTTTTAGGAAAGAAGCAGCTCCCTGCGGCTGCGACGGAAAGTCTCTGCAGGATATGCTGCATTTTAAGTTGTTATGTAAATTATATGAGTTTCCCCGCAAACGCTATCTGGTGCCGCTTTTAAAGAAACTTAATTTTTGCCAGATCAGACCAGCTATGGTGTATTTACAATTATTACACAGTGACAGCATCCTTTTTGTATTAGAATTTTTTTAATAAATTGTAAAGTATAGAAAATGTCTGGATTCGTAACGAGTTTTACCAAAACCTTTTGCACCTGTATCTTATACACTTTAGCAAAACTTGTATTACTATAATCTGTTATTAGCTCTGTACCTTTGTATCTTGATGATGGTCTTTTTTTCTTTAATAATGAATTTTGTACCACTGCATTTGCACTTTTATGGTTTGATAACAAAACCGAAATAAAGTTTTTATTGATTGATTGACATACTCTGCACCTTGGACTGGCCACTGGCCTTGCTGTTTTCCCCTTACCTGTGCAGCTTCTCATGGACATACTCTGCACCTTGGACTGGGCACTGGCCTTGCTGTTTTCCCTTTGCCTGTGCAGCTTCTAATGCACATACTCTGCATTATGGACCTTGCTCTTCTCTACTCTTGGTGCCTATCTGTGCAACATGTGAATAAAGACAGTTGCTCCTGTTGTCTGTTTTGTCAGTGTCCTAACTGAATAAAAAAATTCTGTGTATATATGGTTTACTGTGCCACATGCTCTGTGTGCCACTTCAACATTGCCAATGTCTTGTCTCACTTATTCTATTTGTTACAGGGGTGACAGGGACTTCAGTTCTTCCTGACTCTGATACTTGTGGGGGCAATGATGTCATTTTTATATGGAATGCCGTCATCATTTTCATAATTTGTTCATGTTGGCTATATTGTACACATGTCAGGTTGGGGGGAACTGCCAGCACAGAGTGGGATTCTATCCACAGGATTGCAGGCAGGCTGGCCAGGGTCATCATGTATGTGTGTTCTTAAATTATGTGTGCCCAGCAGTGTAGGTGTATGGTCATCTTGTGATGGCCAGTCATCCTAGTCACATGTGTTACTTTCTATGTGTGCACTTGGGTGGGCAAGAAGTGTGCAATGTGAAGGGGTGACTTTGTCGGGAGTGTGGATGTGTGTGTGCCCCTGCATTGTCAACTACACACATTTCCCCCAGGAGTTGAGTGCCTGTTTTTTGGATTGTTCAGCCCTGTGGATGTGGTTGTATGCACATGTGTGAGTTGTATGTTGTGCACTGTGTAGTGTGTTGGTGTGTCCTTGCAGTTTTGGCTGACTCCTACTTGTTGTTTTTAGATCTCGCCTGACCCAGCGCATGCTCTGATCTGGCAAGACATTTAGGGAGGGGTCAAAAAATGCTACCATGGCCAGCCTGGCCAGCCTAGAGCTACAGTGCATGTGCACGGGAGCGCGCTTAGGAGCCGAGGCGCCAAATGGCAAACCTCGTCATACGCATTAAGCACCCAAGATCACTTTCGCCCAGCATCACTTTAGCAGCGCCCCTTTGATGTTCTTGTTCAAAAAACATCAAAAATCAAACATCAAAGAACATGTGTCACTTTCGCCCGCAATCACTTTAGCAGCGCCCCTTTGATATTCTGGTTCAAAGAACATCAAACATGAAAGAATATGTTGTTGTGTTAATGCTTTGCTGCGCCAGTTTGACTTACAATGTGCTTTCTCTTTCCACAAACTCGATGTTTGTGTTCCTTTCTTTTGAGATGCTTTTAGCATTACTGTTACACACACAACAACAACCACACACACAACCACATGCACAACCAAACACACACACACACACAAAACCACACATACAACCACACACACACAACCACACACATACACACAACCACACACACACACACAGCCACAGCCACAAACACACAACCACAAACAACCCCACACACAACTCCACACACACAACCACACACACATACAACCACGACCACACACACAACCACACAACCAACCACAAGCACAACCACACACACAACCACACACACACAACCACACACACACAACCACACAAACACATACAACCACACACACCCACACAACCACACACAACCACACATACAACCGCACACACACGCACACAACCACACACAGACACACAACCACACACACAACCACACACACACACACACACACAGCCACACACACACAACCACACAACCACACAGACAACCACACGCACAACCACACACACTACCACACACACAACCACACACACAACCACACCCAACCACAGACACAACAACCACACACACAACCACACACACACAACTGCACACTCACAACCACAACCACACACACATACAACCACAACCACACACAACCACACACACAACCACACACACAACCACACACACACACAACTAAACACACACAACCACAACCACACACACAGAACCACACACACACACAACCACACACAACACACACAACCACACACACAACCACACACACACACACACACACAGCCACAGCCACACACACACAACCACACAACCACACAGACAACCACACGCACAACCACACACACTACCACACACACAACCACACACACAACCACACCCAACCACAGACACAACAACCACACACACAACCACACACACACAACTGCACACTCACAACCACAACCACACACACATACAACCACAACCACACACACCAACACACACAACCACACACAACCACACACACACAACCACACACACACACACACAACTAAACACACACAACCACAACCACACACACAGAACCACACACACACACAACCACACACAACACACACAACCACACACACACACACAACCACACACACAACCACACATACAACCACACCCACACAACCACACACACAACCACACACACAACCACAACTACACACACACAACCACACACACAACCAAACAACCCCCACACACAAAAACACACAACCCCACACACACAAAACTACACACAAAACCACACACACACAACCACACACACACAAGCATACACACACAACCACACCCACACACACAACCACACACACAACCACACAAACACAACCACACACACATCACCACACACACAACCACACACACACAACCACACACACAACCACACCATCAGTGCACACTTTCACCAGGCACAGACACCACCAGCCGTCAGTGCACGCTTTCACCGGGCACAAACACCACCAGCCATCAGTGCACACTTCTACCAGGCACACACCACCAGAGGTCAGTGCACGCTTTCACCAGTCATACACACCACCAGCCATCAGTGAACGCGTTCACCAGGCACACTCACACCACCAGTCGTCAGTGTACGCTTTCACCAGGCACACCCACCACCAGCCGTCAGTGCACGCTTCCACCAGGCACACTCACCACCAGCCGGCAGTGCACACTTCCACCACGGAACACACACCACCAGCCATCAGTGCACAATTTCTATAGGCACCACACACACCACCAGCCATCAGTGCACACATCAATTGTTAACACATCCACAATTAACTATTGTAGCAATCACAGTATGGTGCACTTTACCTTTAAACATATTCATCTAAAGAACAGC
Organism: Lissotriton vulgaris; assembly: GCF_964263255.1. Lineage (NCBI taxonomy): Eukaryota > Metazoa > Chordata > Amphibia > Caudata > Salamandridae > Lissotriton > Lissotriton vulgaris. The sequence goes on from NC_141695.1 coordinate 843,434,555, forward strand.
ATGCCACCATTGCTACAAAAATAAATTCCATATTTTTTGGCCCAGAATTTATATACTTTTGTTGAAATTGGTGTTGCAATATTTAGCAATGCCAGTAGCTCAAACTTAATTAATGCGAGACCTATTGCATTGAAATGCTTGTTGTTAATTGTGAGTATGCAGAGTATGGGACTGGCAAGTCAGTGTTGTGTTTTGTTGATCCTCCATGTGTCTTGATACTGTTTGTGGAGACTGTACAGACCTGCTTATCCACACTGCCATTGTGGTTGTGTTTTCTCATGCATTGCTGTCACATGGTGCTTTATTGCCTCCAGTATGGCATGTTGTGTGTGGTGTCATACCATCCCCTATCTGTGCTTCAGATGCCTACCCATTGTTAGTCTGCACTCCCTCTATTTGTGAATGGTACACTCCTGCCATGTCCACTACTGACATGTTAAAACAAAGGATTTTTATGCTGTTCCTCTATAAAAGGTGCTGGTTGGAATCACAAGTCATCCATATGTTAGATCACACTGCCCTCACACACCCTTACAGGTGTCATGGTTCATCATCTGGGCTGCTCCTCGTTGGGTCGGCGATGCAATACCCAATGGGCTCCCTAAAAAGGGGCTCTTTGTCAGAGATCTTCTATCCAACTGCCATTTGGTGAAGTGCGGGCATGGGGCCAATACTATGTAGATGCAGTGTTGTGATCTAAAATAGGACTGGGAGTACCTAGAAGGACACATTTTATTCTGGGGGGTCTCCTGTCCTAAATAAAAATCAGTGTACAAGGCACTTGCCCGAAGAGTTTCGGCACGTGGTCGTGTCCTTGTCAAAATATGTGGGGCAACATGTTTCTCGCTAATGGTGCAATAACCCTGCGATTCTTCAGGACCTTAGAAAAAGAAAGCTATCTACAATTAATGGTAAGTGGCATAAAGTATCCCATACTCGGGTGAAGACTTCACCCAAAAGTCACCTTTAACCTGCCTGGATCTACCTGTTAAGGGAGAAAGAAAGCGTTAAAGGAGAACAATGTGATATTGTATTTTATCACATGTACCAACAGTGTTTCATAGTGACTCCAACAACTACTAATACTAAACGTGTGTGTGCGCCAGAGGCATAGGAAGTTCAGTTTAAAAACAGGTACATAATATAAACCGCTGTGGTGGTTGTATGCAGTGAGCTATGGTGACTGTTGCCCCTGTAGAGGAACCATAGAATTAAAAGAAAGGCAGTAAAACATTTACAAGAAGGACTCACCCACGTTTTGTGGTCCCCAGGCTTCAACAGTGCTCGGTGAATCTACAGGGCTTTGCTCCTGTATGTGTACTGATGGATGGGAAGATAAAAAACAAGGTATGTACAAACATTGTCAATGGCCCATCACTGGAGCTATGGCCAGATACTACTAAACTCTCAACACAAGGTAATGTAGGATTACTAGTGTTCTTGGACACGCCCAGAATATTGCGCATGAAAGTAGAATACATAATGCTTATCTCAAGTATGGAATAGCACGAGTGGTAGAAGTGTCATTGAGCGGGTTCCTTAAATAAGCGTGTGTAGGTAAAGGTAGCATTGGCTTGTAAATGGGCTGAGGGTGTTCTTCCATGTTCCTTGTCTTCATCGTGATGTACACATGCTTGGTGGTTATCTCCTTGGCCTTCCATTTGGGTGCACCTCACTTTGGCTTTACTATTTGTTTTGCTCCATTGCTGGTGGCATGTGGTCTGTGTGTCAGTGTGGGGTATGTCTGTGTCACTTGGCAAGTTGTGTGTACAGTAGGATGTTTGTTCCTTGTATGTGTGTGTGTTCATTTAGTACTTGTCCTCAGTTTTCTTGCCATGAGTGTGGTGTTGGTGTGGTGTGTGTATTGCCCTGTGCTTCTGTGCTGTATGTTCCTCTGCAGCCACTCCTGCTGTGGCTATCTCCCTAGTTGTTTGGTGTGTGGTGCAGGGTGTGGATTCACCTGGCTTGTTGTTGTGCATGGGGGTGCACAGGAGGGGCACATGGCATGTCCCTTCAAGGTTTGGGGGCTACTGTGTGGAGGGTGGAGGTGTGGCTTGTGGTATTTGTTCCCTGCCCATGACTGGCACTGGCCCTGCCTTCTGCATTGTGCGCATGTATTCCCTTGTCTTCACCACTGCGGTGACGTGACCGGGACATTACTGCAAGATTTCGGTAAATGGGTGACCTGGATGCGGAGGGGTGACTTGGTGGCAGGTAGGTCATGTGTGGGTACACTTGTGGATGATCTAAAATAGGACTGGGAGTACCTAGAAGGACACATTTTATTCTGGCGGGTCTCCTGTCCTAAATTAAAAACAGTGTACAAGGCACTTGCCCGACGAGTTTCGGCGCGTGGTCGTGTCCTTGTCAAAATATGTGGGTCAACATGTTTCTCGCTAATGGTGCAATAACCCTGCGATTCTTCAGGACCTTAGAAAAAGAAAGCTATCTACAATTAATGGTAAGTGGCATAACGTATTACATACTCGGGTGAAGACTTCACCCAAAAGTTACCTTTAACCTGCTTGGATCTACCTGTTAAGGGAGAAAGAAAGCGTTAAAGGAGAACGCTGTGATATTGTATTTTATCACATGTACCAACAGTGTTTCATAGTGACTCCAACAACTACTAATACTAAACGTGTGTGTGCGTCAGAGGCATAGGAAGTACAGTTTAAAAAAGGTACATAATATAAACCGCTGTGGTGGTTGTAAGCAGTGAGCTATGGTGACTGTTGCCCCTGTAGAGGAACCAGAGAATTAAAAGAAAGGCAGTAAAACATTTACAAGAAGGACTCACCCACTTTTTGTCGTCCCCAGGCTTCAACAGTGCTCGGTGAATCTACAAGGCTTTGCTCCTGTATGTGTACTGATGGATGGGAAGATAAAAAACAAGGTATGTACAAACATTGTCAATGGCCCATCACTGGAGCTATGGCCAGATACTACTAAACTCTCAACACAAGGTAATGTAGGATTACTAGTGTTCTTAGAAGTTTAACATTTCAGCATTGATACAGAACATAGATTGGTAAGTCAAACATTCCTTCTAAGTCTATTTGAAGTTGCACTGCATTCAAGTACGACCTGTGTTGCTTTACAGTTCGCCTATAGGTAAGACACATGTTATCAGTTACACTAATATCCCTGTTGTTCGGTACAGTGGTTGACTGGCATGTGGAACGTCATAACGTGTGGTTTATTTAGGCAGTGTTAAGTCGAGGTGTTGAAGACACGTCCAGAGTATTGCGCATGAAAGTAGAATGCATAATGCTTATCTCAAGTATGGAATAGCACGAGTGGTAGAAGTGTCATTGAGCGGGTTCCTTAAATAAGCCTGTATAGGTAAAGGTTGCATTGGCTTGTAAATGGGCTGAGGGTGTTCTTCTGCGTTCCTTGTCTTGATTGGGATGTACACATGCTTGGTGGTTATCTCCTTGGCCTTCCATTTGGGTGCACCACACTTTGGCTTTACTATTTGTTGTGCTACATTTCTGGTGGCATGTGGTCTGTGTGTCAGTGTGGGGTATGTCTGTGTGACTTGGCAAGCTGTGTGTCCAGTAGGATGTTTGTTCCTTGCATGTGTGTGTGTTCATTTAGTACTTGTACTCAGTTTTCTTGCCATGAGTGTGGTGTTGTTGTGGTGTGTGTATTGCCCTGGCCCTGTGCTTCTGTGCTGTGTGTTCCTCTTCAGTCACTCCTGCTGTGGCTGTCTCCCTAGTTGTTTGGTGTGTGGTGCAGGTTGTGGATTCACCTGGCTTGTTGTTGTGCATGGGGGTTCACAGGAGGGGCACATGGCATGTCCCTTCAAGGTTTGGGGGCTACAGTGTGGAGGGTGGAGGTGTTGCCCTGTGGCATTTGTGCCCTGCCCATGCCTGGCACTGGCCCTGCCTTCTGCATTGTGCGCATGTATTCCCTTGTATTCACCACTGCGGTGACATGACCAGGACATTACTGCAAGATTGCGGTAAATGTGCGACCTGGATGCGGAGGGGTGACTTGGTGGCAGGTAGGTCATGTGTGGGCACACTTGTGGATGTGTTCCTGTTCCTACCAGGGTGTCTGATGTGGCTAGGGACCCTGTATCAGCCCATGAGTTGTGATTTGTGGTTGTGTGCAGGGTTGTGTTATTGCGTACCTGTGGCGGCATCCGCGACTGTCCATGAGTTGCTGGTGATGTATCAGGTACAGCACCGGAAAGACGTGGAGGGCTGTGTTCTTTGTGGTCATGACCGTGTGGAAGGGACCGCTCCGCTGTCGAGCTTCCGCCATCTCTGGTTGGGCGGTTTCTCCCCTGCGGTGCAACTCAACCACACACACACACACACACACAACTAAACACACACAACCACAACCACACACACAGAACCACACACACACACAACCACACACAACACACACAACCACACACACACACACAACCACACACACAACCACACATACAACCACACCCACACAACCACACACACAACCACACACACAACCACAACTACACACACACAACCACACACACAACCAAACAACCCCCACACACAAAAACACACAACCCCACACACACAAAACTACACACAAAACCACACACACACAACCACACACACACAAGCATACACACACAACCACACCCACACACACAACCACACACACAACCACACAAACACAACCACACACACATCACCACACACACAACCACACACACACAACCACACACACAACCACACCATCAGTGCACACTTTCACCAGGCACAGACACCACCAGCCGTCAGTGCACGCTTTCACCGGGCACAAACACCACCAGCCATCAGTGCACACTTCTACCAGGCACACACCACCAGAGGTCAGTGCACGCTTTCACCAGTCATACACACCACCAGCCATCAGTGAACGCGTTCACCAGGCACACTCACACCACCAGTCGTCAGTGTACGCTTTCACCAGGCACACCCACCACCAGCCGTCAGTGCACGCTTCCACCAGGCACACTCACCACCAGCCGGCAGTGCACACTTCCACCACGGAACACACACCACCAGCCATCAGTGCACAATTTCTATAGGCACCACACACACCACCAGCCATCAGTGCACACATCAATTGTTAACACATCCACAATTAACTATTGTAGCAATCACAGTATGGTGCACTTTACCTTTAAACATATTCATCTAAAGAACAGCATGCCACCATTGCTACAAAAATAAATTCCATATTTTTTGGCCCAGAATTTATATACTTTTGTTGAAATTGGTGTTGCAATATTTAGCAATGCCAGTAGCTCAAACTTAATTAATGCGAGACCTATTGCATTGAAATGCTTGTTGTTAATTGTGAGTATGCAGAGTATGGGACTGGCAAGTCAGTGTTGTGTTTTGTTGATCCTCCATGTGTCTTGATACTGTTTGTGGAGACTGTACAGACCTGCTTATCCACACTGCCATTGTGGTTGTGTTTTCTCATGCATTGCTGTCACATGGTGCTTTATTGCCTCCAGTATGGCATGTTGTGTGTGGTGTCATACCATCCCCTATCTGTGTTTCAGATGCCTACCCATTGTTAGTCTGCACTCCCTCTATTTGTGAATGGTACACTCCTGCCATGTCCACTACTGACATGTTAAAACAATGGATTTTTATGCTGTTCCTCTATAAAAGGTGCTGGTTGGAATCACAAGTCATCCATATGTTAGATCACACTGCCCTCACACACCCTTACAGGTGTCATGGTTCATCATCTGGGCTGCTCCTCGTTGGGTCGGCGATGCAATACCCAATGGGCTCCCTAAAAAGGGGCTCTTTGTCAGAGATCTTCTATCCAACTGCCATTTGGTGAAGTGCGGGCATGGGGCCAATACTATGTAGATGCAGTGTTGTGATCTAAAATAGGACTGGGAGTACCTAGAAGGACACATTTTATTCTGGGGGGTCTCCTGTCCTAAATAAAAATCAGTGTACAAGGCACTTGCCCGAAGAGTTTCGGCACGTGGTCGTGTCCTTGTCAAAATATGTGGGGCAACATGTTTCTCGCTAATGGTGCAATAACCCTGCGATTCTTCAGGACCTTAGAAAAAGAAAGCTATCTACAATTAATGGTAAGTGGCATAAAGTATCCCATACTCGGGTGAAGACTTCACCCAAAAGTCACCTTTAACCTGCCTGGATCTACCTGTTAAGGGAGAAAGAAAGCGTTAAAGGAGAACAATGTGATATTGTATTTTATCACATGTACCAACAGTGTTTCATAGTGACTCCAACAACTACTAATACTAAACGTGTGTGTGCGCCAGAGGCATAGGAAGTTCAGTTTAAAAACAGGTACATAATATAAACCGCTGTGGTGGTTGTATGCAGTGAGCTATGGTGACTGTTGCCCCTGTAGAGGAACCATAGAATTAAAAGAAAGGCAGTAAAACATTTACAAGAAGGACTCACCCACGTTTTGTGGTCCCCAGGCTTCAACAGTGCTCGGTGAATCTACAGGGCTTTGCTCCTGTATGTGTACTGATGGATGGGAAGATAAAAAACAAGGTATGTACAAACATTGTCAATGGCCCATCACTGGAGCTATGGCCAGATACTACTAAACTCTCAACACAAGGTAATGTAGGATTACTAGTGTTCTTGGACACGCCCAGAATATTGCGCATGAAAGTAGAATACATAATGCTTATCTCAAGTATGGAATAGTACGAGTGGTAGAAGTGTCATTGAGCGGGTTCCTTAAATAAGCGTGTGTAGGTAAAGGTAGCATTGGCTTGTAAATGGGCTGAGGGTGTTCTTCCATGTTCCTTGTCTTCATCGTGATGTACACATGCTTGGTGGTTATCTCCTTGGCCTTCCATTTGGGTGCACCTCACTTTGGCTTTACTATTTGTTTTGCTCCATTGCTGGTGGCATGTGGTCTGTGTGTCAGTGTGGGGTATGTCTGTGTCACTTGGCAAGTTGTGTGTACAGTAGGATGTTTGTTCCTTGTATGTGTGTGTGTTCATTTAGTACTTGTCCTCAGTTTTCTTGCCATGAGTGTGGTGTTGGTGTGGTGTGTGTATTGCCCTGTGCTTCTGTGCTGTATGTTCCTCTGCAGCCACTCCTGCTGTGGCTATCTCCCTAGTTGTTTGGTGTGTGGTGCAGGGTGTGGATTCACCTGGCTTGTTGTTGTGCATGGGGGTGCACAGGAGGGGCACATGGCATGTCCCTTCAAGGTTTGGGGGCTACTGTGTGGAGGGTGGAGGTGTGGCTTGTGGTATTTGTTCCCTGCCCATGACTGGCACTGGCCCTGCCTTCTGCATTGTGCGCATGTATTCCCTTGTCTTCACCACTGCGGTGACGTGACCGGGACATTACTGCAAGATTTCGGTAAATGGGTGACCTGGATGCGGAGGGGTGACTTGGTGGCAGGTAGGTCATGTGTGGGTACACTTGTGGATGATCTAAAATAGGACTGGGAGTACCTAGAAGGACACATTTTATTCTGGCGGGTCTCCTGTCCTAAATTAAAAACAGTGTACAAGGCACTTGCCCGAAGAGTTTCGGCGCGTGGTCGTGTCCTTGTCAAAATATGTGGGTCAACATGTTTCTCGCTAATGGTGCAATAACCCTGCGATTCTTCAGGACCTTAGAAAAAGAAAGCTATCTACAATTAATGGTAAGTGGCATAACGTATTACATACTCGGGTGAAGACTTCACCCAAAAGTTACCTTTAACCTGCTTGGATCTACCTGTTAAGGGAGAAAGAAAGCGTTAAAGGAGAACGCTGTGATATTGTATTTTATCACATGTACCAACAGTGTTTCATAGTGACTCCAACAACTACTAATACTAAACGTGTGTGTGCGTCAGAGGCATAGGAAGTACAGTTTAAAAAAGGTACATAATATAAACCGCTGTGGTGGTTGTAAGCAGTGAGCTATGGTGACTGTTGCCCCTGTAGAGGAACCAGAGAATTAAAAGAAAGGCAGTAAAACATTTACAAGAAGGACTCACCCACTTTTTGTCGTCCCCAGGCTTCAACAGTGCTCGGTGAATCTACAAGGCTTTGCTCCTGTATGTGTACTGATGGATGGGAAGATAAAAAACAAGGTATGTACAAACATTGTCAATGGCCCATCACTGGAGCTATGGCCAGATACTACTAAACTCTCAACACAAGGTAATGTAGGATTACTAGTGTTCTTAGAAGTTTAACATTTCAGCATTGATACAGAACATAGATTGGTAAGTCAAACATTCCTTCTAAGTCTATTTGAAGTTGCACTGCATTCAAGTACGACCTGTGTTGCTTTACAGTTCGCCTATAGGTAAGACACATGTTATCAGTTACACTAATATCCCTGTTGTTCGGTACAGTGGTTGACTGGCATGTGGAACGTCATAACGTGTGGTTTATTTAGGCAGTGTTAAGTCGAGGTGTTGAAGACACGTCCAGAGTATTGCGCATGAAAGTAGAATGCATAATGCTTATCTCAAGTATGGAATAGCACGAGTGGTAGAAGTGTCATTGAGCGGGTTCCTTAAATAAGCCTGTATAGGTAAAGGTTGCATTGGCTTGTAAATGGGCTGAGGGTGTTCTTCTATGTTCCTTGTCTTGATTGGGATGTACACATGCTTGGTGGTTATCTCCTTGGCCTTCCATTTGGGTGCACCACACTTTGGCTTTACTATTTGTTGTGCTACATTTCTGGTGGCATGTGGTCTGTGTGTCAGTGTGGGGTATGTCTGTGTGACTTGGCAAGCTGTGTGTCCAGTAGGATGTTTGTTCCTTGCATGTGTGTGTGTTCATTTAGTACTTGTACTCAGTTTTCTTGCCATGAGTGTGGTGTTGTTGTGGTGTGTGTATTGCCCTGGCCCTGTGCTTCTGTGCTGTGTGTTCCTCTTCAGTCACTCCTGCTGTGGCTGTCTCCCTAGTTGTTTGGTGTGTGGTGCAGGTTGTGGATTCACCTGGCTTGTTGTTGTGCATGGGGGTTCACAGGAGGGGCACATGGCATGTCCCTTCAAGGTTTGGGGGCTACAGTGTGGAGGGTGGAGGTGTTGCCCTGTGGCATTTGTGCCCTGCCCATGCCTGGCACTGGCCCTGCCTTCTGCATTGTGCGCATGTATTCCCTTGTATTCACCACTGCGGTGACGTGACCAGGACATTACTGCAAGATTGCGGTAAATGTGCGACCTGGATGCGGAGGGGTGACTTGGTGGCAGGTAGGTCATGTGTGGGCACACTTGTGGATGTGTTCCTGTTCCTACCAGGGTGTCTGATGTGGCTAGGGACCCTGTATCAGCCCATGAGTTGTGATTTGTGGTTGTGTGCAGGGTTGTGTTATTGCGTACCTGTGGCGGCATCCGCGACTGTCCATGAGTTGCTGGTGATGTATCAGGTACAGCACCGGAAAGACGTGGAGGGCTGTGTTCTTTGTGGTCATGACCGTGTGGAAGGGACCGCTCCGCTGTCGAGCTTCCGCCATCTCTGGTTGGGCGGTTTCTCCCCTGCGGTGCAACTAGTTGTTTGGGGCATTCTGATTTTTGGAGCCGAGCAGTTGTCAATCCGCACGGTGGTGAGTCTCCATTGGCTCACACCACCGTGGTTGCTGGCGCACTTTGATGGAGGTTTGCGTCGCACCGCGGCGGATGGGAAATGGGCTGTTTGGCCAAAATAATATGGCGGACATGAGGACCGCTGCTAGCGTGCTGTAAAAGGCATTTTCCACCACCACACGCTACGCGGTGGTGCCACTGCCCACCATACTAATAGGCCCCATAGTTTGGACAAATTGCATTCTGTTTTTTCATTTCATTCATAAGAGATGTCCAGCCTTAGTCCACGCATCCGGGACCTATGTTGCTGAACCCCAAACATGCAGATTGGGATATAGCCATCGGAATTGGTGGTGATATTGGAATTACCACTTACAAATAATAAATAATATATACCCTGGCATATTTAAGCCAGACATTTTTGTCCGGCCAGTGGATGGGTGCTTCCAAGTTATGGTAATAGTTCAGACGACTATTGTCCTGAGGAGATCCCAAGATTTTATAGGGGTCGAAACGTTGATAATTGTTTCACTTGATTGTTTTGTTTCACATGTTATGATGGGATACACACGTGTTTTTTTCTTTAAATGCATAGAACCAGTGAACCTGTATATTTGGCTTCTTATGTGTATATATTTTTTATATTTGCCTCACACACTTGAGCGCTGCATCTCCTGCACTTATGTTATTTATTATATTATTATCTGAATACGGAATTTTTTGAAAATAATATTTACAAATAATCCCAGAAACCATTGTCAATATAAATTTTTTATCATTTTTTGTCTATAAGTGTATATAAAAGTTTACCAAAGTGTGTAGGCACCACTTGGTGTTTATGAATAATATATTGATTGGAGGCTTACCCAAACTAACGGAAGAGGGTTGCCGGGTTTTCTCAAAAGAATATCACGGTGGACACTTTTTTCATATAAACAGTACTGACCTCAGTGCTAAAAGGGCATAGGAGGGGTTGTCCTTGTGATAAAGATATTGTTGAATTTGGTGGAATGATGTGGAATTGTGTGGTTTGGATTGGATGTATGTGGTGTGTTGTGTAATTGTGTTGTTGAATTGAATTATGTGGTTTGGTGTTGAATTATGTGGTGTAGATTGGAAATAAGTGTAGTTGAAATGAGTGGAGTGGAACTGTGTGGACAGCTTTGCCTTTTTGGAAATGAAAAGAATCAAATCGGTAGGAGCTAAGCTCTCGATGCTTGTTTGTGGGTGTGTTTAAAAATAATAATGTATGGGGGGTGGCCAACTACATGGCCGGGTAGCTGCATTTTGCGCGAGCTCCGTCAGCCCCGACCTAATCCAGTAGGTATCCTGCTCCTCCTTGCCATATTAACACCTCATAATAAATCGGAAGGCATGTGTAACGAGTGAAGAGCCTGGTGGGGTGTTTTACGGTGATTTTCATCTGGATTTGAGACCCTTACGGCACAACGGTCAGCGCGCAGTCTCCCAAGATGGCGGCTGCAATGAAATAGCCGAGGCTGGAAGTCGGCGCTGCGGTGTTCTCCTCTGGGGAGCAATGTTGAGCCTTATGACGGAGGGCCAAGGCGACTTTGATCGGTACTGCGACACGCCTTGATTTGCCACTGAGGCAGCGACACCAGTGGAAAGTGGCTGCCCTCTTGGATCCTAATACGGGCACGGCGGCACCAACTTTGAAGGAGAGGGAGCTGAGAGTGACGGGGGTTCTCCCCAGCACTGACGACAGAAAGACTCTTGCGGTTTGAGCGGCGGTCGTTGGAGCCTGCACCCCATGGATGCAGACTAATAGGTGGTGCGGCAGGGGAGTGTCCCTTGTGTCTTCCAGACTTGTGGGAGCATGGCCCCATCGTACTGGATCAAGCGGGTGACGTGAGTGAGACCCTGCGAGCCTAGACTCCCCATGTGCAGCTGCTATCGAAACTTATGCTGAATGGCTGGGCTGGAGGTGCGGTCAGGTGGTGACTGTCCTTTTGGTGAAACAACTCCTGGAAGTGCGCATGTTATCGCTTCCCTGCCAATGCGCACAGCCATATTGGTGCTCTCCCTGACAAGGTGCATGAGGGCTGATGAATCCCGACTGATGGGCAAGTAATGCAAGTCAATTTAGTATCTACTACTTTGGGGTGTGCAATGCTCTCCTGTGTCGGGCTGGTGGATGCCGCGCACGTGCTGACTCCGAGAACATACGAGGGAAGTGGATGAGACCCACCCGTGTCTTGTGGAAAGAAAGCCGGTGCAAGGGGCAGATCCAAGATTGATCCTGTGGGGAATCTGAGAAGCTGAAACATGAGTAGGATTCTTATGGCCTTAGTTGTGGGGGCACCATCTGCCGGCCAATTTGTGCTATAAGGGCAGCGCCGCCATTGGAGAGGAGTGTGGCAGACTATTTCCCTACTGGCCAGCCTGCCGAGAGTGATGTTAATACACCGCTAAGACTTTTTACAGCCTAGTCAGCGGAAACGCGGTGAGCCTAAGGGTTTAATAGCGGCAGAGGGGGAGAAGTGTGGGCCACACCATCAGGCATAGTAGTAGACGATAACGTTGAGAGAACTACAAGGCAGCAGCCTGCCAACCTCTTAGTTAAGATAGCGAAAGGTAAGGAGCCTAAGACCTCCAAACAGGGGAAATTGGACCACTTCACTAAAGTAATGCCAACACCTGAAGGGGCAGAGGGAGACTTGACTCCCTGCCCAGACACGGATAAAATACTACAGGCAATTCATGCGCCTTCGAGAAAGCCTGGAAGGTAAGAAAGCGGAGGTGCGGACGGAGGTTTCCTTTCTGCACCAGGATCTACGAAAGGTTTCTGAAAGAGTTACTGAGGTGGAACAGCGTGTGTTGGAACTGGAGGACTCTTCACAAACAAAAGTAAAGAAGTAATGGGATTTATGGCAACAGTAAAACAGGTGGCCTGGAGAGTCGATGATGCAGAAAACAGCCAGCAGGGACAACCTGCGTTTTATAGGTTTTCTGGAAAATGCAGAACGTTCTGATCCGGGACACTTCCTACTGACATTTCTTAAAGGTACTCTTCCGTAGACACAATTCTCGTCATGCTTCATCATAGAAAGAGCGCACAGGATGCCTGGGGCCTGGCCGTAGCCGGGAGCTCCTCCCAGACCATTGATAGCCCGGTTCTTGAATTTTCAGGACAGAGATCAAATATGAAAACACTAGAGTGATGGTGTTCCCAGATTACTCAAGGGATGTACAAAAATTGCGCCGCACCTTTGATCCCGTAAAAGTGAAATTTTGAGTGCTCGGGATCCAGTACATGCAGTTGTTCCCTGCCAAACTTAAAGTTATCTTTCAGAACACTACGCACTTTTTCCAGACACCAGAGGAGGCATGGTCCTGGATTGAAGATTGAGGCGGGAGTTGCCACTCACTGCGGTCTTGCCGGTTGACAAGCCACCGAGCTCCAGTTGGGAGCGACCTAAAGAACGGCGGCGGAGACGTGTGTTGAAAAGACGGACCTCCATTGGAGCTACGCCGGCGAGGTCCATGGGGTTTAGGGAGCAGAAACCTACTGTATCGGACACAGATGATGACACGGCTCTGAAATGTGCATCTCGTACATCGCGGAGATCAAATCACAATGGAGACTCCGACCAGTCAGAGAGACAGGAATCCGTGAGCCCCGACAGTGAACACCCTTTTCTGGAGTGCATTCAGCAGATGGAAGCTTCAGGCTCGAACCTTCCGGGTGATGACCCTCAACCGCTGCAGTCACACAGCAATGGTGAAGAGAAATTATGATTTGGGGCCGGACGCCCGCATAGAGATGCTGTAGGTCTCCCGAGGCTTGGTGAACATTTGGGACCTTTACCATACAGTGAGTTGTTATTACTGTACAGCATTCTAGTTGAGTGAATAGGGGGCGTTACAGACCTCTGGGTGGTTTCCCGCACCAGTGTTGTCACGTTGACGAAATTGGGGGTGGTGGGGGTACCTGCAGAGTGTGGAGAGGGGGATACAATGGACACTGTTAATTGTTTATGACATGCTTTTGGGGAGAGGGGAGGGTAGTTCGGTTTGGTTCACATGCAAGAATACCGATATAAAGAAGAAATGGCACAGTCTGGGTGGTGTTCAGGGACTAGAGTGGATGGGGGAAGTTCAAGCTTTTGTACATGCCTACGCGTATTGAACAGAAATGGTACTGTTGGGGTGTTGTTCAGGGATCATAGTGGGCGGATGATATACCACACCTGTTTACACCATGGCCAGAGGAGAATACATGGTAACGACGTGGAACTTAAATGGGCTAGGGAATAAAATTAAATGCAGGCTGGTATCTAACTAACTTAAAAGACTTAAACCAGACATTATATTATTACAGGAAATGCATCTTATGGGTCCACATTGTTCGTTTTTGGGAAGGGGGCAATACACCACCCTGGCACATGCAGGTTTCACTCGAGGTGCGAGAGGCGTGGCAATCCTTGTTAGAAAGTCACCCCCCTTCTGGGTCACTCGACGATGGGATACCCAGAGGGTACTTATGTAGTGGTCCAGGGTATCTGGAACCACACACCGTGGTTAATAATTAGTGTCTATGCTCCCACATGTTTCCAGCAACGTACGCTAGATAAATTAGCTGACCTCCTCTTACAGGCTGGCCCTGCCACACATATTGTTGGGGGAGGCTTTAACGATGTGAGTGATCCCTCCCTGGACCGTACACTAACACATACAGGGCCACATGAGGCTACTGCACTGGCGAGATTCCAGGCAACCTTTGGGTTAACTGACCTCTGGAGGCGCCACCATCCGTTCACGCGTGCATATTCATATTTTTCCAGACCCATAGGGTGTTTTCAAGGCTGGACTACCTCTTTGCCCCAGCTGGAGAGGTTGAACATGTAGAAGAGGTGGAATATTTGGCCAGAGGTATCTCGGACCACTCACCGCTCTATTTGAAGGTGGGGATGAGAAGGGGAGGGCATGGTACTTCATGGAGACTGAATGCATGGGCCCTGTGGCATGAACAGGTTGCCAAATAACTTAGAGTGGACACGGAACCCCCAGTTCCGAGAACACGATGGCTTGGTGCAGTCGGCCGTCACTCTTTGGGAAGCTTTTAAAGTGATGATAGTGACAGAGCCCAAAATATCATTGCCCATCAAAATCGGTCAGGAACTTCAAGAGCTTCTGACGTTAGAACACAGGCTGGTAGATCTTGAAAAATAGGGAGGTCCCCACACTGAATGCACATCTTCTTCGCCAGATTGACATTACTAGAAGGGAGTCCAAAGCGCTGGTTACCAAGGAGATACGGGTGCACCAGCTCGCAGTTCAACATCGACTATAGGAGACTAGAGATAGAGTGGGTAAACTGTTGCCATGGTTGGGCAGGAAGGAACAAGAATCCAGATTGGTTATGTCTATTAGGGAATTAGGCAAGATCTACACCATGCCCCAAAACATTGCCGGGGCCTTTGCCCGATACTACACAGCTCTTTATGCAGCTCAGATGCAAGTTAGCGAGGCATAAATAACCCACTACCTTGAAGGTATTGAACTCCCTTGCCTCACCCCAGAGGAGAGGGAGGGGCTTGATGGAGATATTACGCTTGAAGAGGTAACAAAGGTAACAAAGGTTTTTGGTCAACTGAAAATGGGGAAAACCCCTGGCCCTAATGGCCTCTCAGGAGAATTCTTTAAACAACATAGTGCCTTTCTGGCCCGCATCTACTTAAGATGTTTAAAGATTCCAAAGATAATTGGATACGCCCTGAGGACCTCAGAATGGCAACAGTGTTGGTTATACCCAAGGCAGGTAAACCTCTGGACGAATGCGGGTTGTCTCGTCCCATTTAGTTGTTAAACATAGAAACAAAAATCCTGGCTACTATCCTTGCGACACGTCTCTTAAACATCATTACCTCTTTGATTCACGATGATCAATCTGGTTTTATGCCAAAACAAGCCACACGTTCTAACTTACGAAGAGTAGCCAATTGGATGGATGCCATTCGAAAACGGGTGGCGGCACACTTGCTCTTGTCCCTTGATGCTGAAAAGGCGTTTGACACCATCCACTGGCGTTTTATGAGGCACGCTCTGGAAAAGTTTGGATTTGGCCCGGGTTTCAGGGACTGGGTGGCGCTGCTGTATACTGAACCCGAGGCTATGGTTCGGGTTAACTGAGCTTTATAATCATATAATCATTTTTTCTATGCGCATTCTTTTCTGGATAACCTCACTCACCGTGCCAGGATACTTTGTAGTAGCAGAGCGCGATATAAAAACATGTATAACTTATAACATAACATTATCAGAAACCTGGCCAATTGAAAGAGGGACTAGACAGGGATGCCCCCTTCCCCCCCCCCCTACTTTTTGCTCTTATCCTGGAGCCCCTAGCCTGTGTCATTAGAGCCTCCCCGGGGATGAGCGGGTTTGTCGATGAAGCCAGATTGCTAGACGAAGAACGCATATCTCTGTATGGGGACGACATTTTACTATATGTAACGGACCCTAGAAAGACACTTCCTCAAATCCTACAGATTTTTTAGACCTACGGGAGTCATGCGAGATATAAAATCAATTTGTGTAAGTCTACCCTATACCCAATTGGGGGGTGGGGTAGAGCCCCAGACGTACCCTGGTTGTTTGCGCTGGTCGACAGAGGGGTTTACATATCTTGGCCTCTATGTCACTACTGATGTAGCAGTGAGCCGAACGTGTAACGTCAGGAGGGTTCTTCTAAATATTCAAGAAGATGTTAAGCAATGGAGAAGACTTCCCTTAAACATTATGGGAAGGGCCGCTCTGTACAAAATGTTTAAACTCCTCCAGCTGCTCCATGTGCTGCAAAACACTTATTGCAAAATTCCGGACACAATGCTCAAACACATAGATAGTGAATTGCGCTTGCTCCTATGGAACGGGGCTTATCCATGTGTGGCACTTCAAACTCTAAAGAGAAATCCATATAATGGGGGCTTGGCCCGCCCAGACATTAGGACATACTACAGAGCGTCCCACCTCATTGTTATTAATGAATAGATTCATACAAGGAGAAATCACTCGACATATAGGTTGTAAAGACTACAGTTTAGAGAACATGCACACCTCCACAATATCCTCGGAGGTATGGGAAGCAGCTAAACAAAATTTTAAAAATAAAAAAATAATAATAATAGTAATATCGTATGCAATAAGTGAGTTTTTTGGGGTGAAAACCGGTGTTCAGGTAATTACACATAATACATATAGTACAAACTTACTGTTAAAATAAAAAAGGAAGGCAGTGAGTGCAACACTAATGAGGAGGAAATAAAAGAAAAGGGTGCACTTTCCACTCAGAACCTAAACAATGGGGCAGTATATCCTCTTTTGTTCTGCTTGCAACTCAGAGGGACTGTTTGAAAGGGAACACACGACGAGGAAATTCAAACAATGCCACTTTCCATAGTGAAGCCTTGCAGACGGTCTTAGAAGACACCAGTGCTATACATGCAACAATACCTGCCATCCTGGTTCAGCCTACACTGCGGAGACTGATGAGGGAGAAGTGGTGTTTAAAGCCCCTTACCACACAGGTCGTTTTTTTGTCTTTTTGGGCACCCAAAGGTATTTGGAGAGCTTTACATAAACACCAGTTACATAACAGTAGGTCACAATATTTTTTTCTTTTTTTACTTTTAGGCACGGGTAGATTTAGTAATGGCCAGGATATAAGATGAGATAACGCCAAGACTAGAGCCTGGTGTCAGGGGCGGCTCTAGGCTCATGGCGGCCCTGGACAGGGAGCATAGGTAGGGGGCCCCGGAAGAGGGGGTCCGGGAGGGGCGGAGCGCGGAGGCCAGTGAATAGGGGGGGTCAGGGTGTTTGGAAGTGGAACAGAGCCGGAGGCTGCCAAATCCCTGCCAGGGGCCGCCACGCAAATATGTATCCATCCTCAGAGGATTATTATATTAAGGATACATATTGACGTGGTGGCTCCTGGGGTTTGGTGGCCCTGTGCAGGTGCACAGTTTGCACATGCCTAAGGCCGCCCCTGCTGGTGTCGAGACTTGAACCTGGTGTCAGAAACTCTGGCCATAACACCAAATCCTCGGACTGAGTTTTTTTCGGAGTCATGGGTGCTTTTACCCCATCCCAAAGGGAAAGTGATAACTGCAGTATTTATGGCAGTTCTTTATACTGCTTACAAAAAAGTCTAAAGCAAGATTTTCACAATGGCCCTTTATTATTTTAGTGCCTCACTTAAAATCCCAACAGAAATAATTCTAGGGCAAGTTAAGCCCTTTACCTCACAACAGAATGCACAACCCACAGAACCCATCTGAATTGTATGCAAGTTACCAGGAAAGTAACTTTGAGCATCCATCTTGGAAGTTAGAGGCTGGATTCTGAGGTCCATGTCAAAGTAAACAAATGCGACTCTTAAATGAAACCGAAGTCTTCATAATACTTATGGGTTAGATATGACAGCTACCCTAGCTCAAAGTTCAAGGGTGCTTATAAAGCACAAAAAACAGAAACAATCACCCAGAAAATGTGAACTATTGTAACACCTACTACAAGCCAGTATTTGATTAAAGCACATTTCCAGCTTTATCGTCACATCATTGGCAAAGGGAGTGTGGGTGGCAGTAGGGAGGAGGAGGAGGAGGCAGCTGCAGCCCATGAGAGTGAGCGAACATCTGCTATTCAGAATACAAACAAGCTGCGAGGGGCGGGAGGTGTTGCAATGGGAATGGCACAGGAGATTAAGTGCACTGGGAGCAGCAGCAAGGACAGAGCGAATGACAAAGTAGTACACTGATATAAAACATATGGCCCGTAGTGAAAGGATTCATGTTGCAGGGGCAGTCTCCAGGGCGGAACAAAACAGCCCAAAGTCAAGACAAATGGATGCTATTGACCAACAAAAACAAAGGAATGTGTAAAATCAGATAAAAGAACCAATGGAAAGCACTGTGCATGTTTAAAGCCCATAGACTGGATACCACATGTCTCCTAGACAGCGCATGCGCTGTCTAGGAGAGACCTAAAAAAGCAAGGGGGCCGAAAAACATCCTCGATGCACCCCACAGGATAGACAAAAAGAGTCTGACAATTCTCCTTAGTAGCCATACCAAACCTTACCTTCCAGGTTCTCATGAAGTAGGTAGAAAAAATATTAACCAGTGGGACCTCCACACCCAGGTTCAACAGCAACAACCATACCTTGGCCCTGTTAACACAGTCAAAGGCTGATGATGGATCCATAAAGGCCAGGTACAGTGGACAGCGCTTAGCTATCATATATTTACTGATAATCAGGTTCAGGTTTAAGCACTATTTCAGCCTAACCTAGCCCTTGTTGAAAGGCAAACTGGAAGGGGCTCAGAATATCATTAATGTTAGCTCATTTCTTCAGCCAAGTGAATATTACTCACCCAACATACTTAACCGAGCTATCAATAATGCATCTGATGTCGCTGACCTCATCCTGAGCCATAAATCGGATTTAGCGATCTTGACTGAATCTTGGCTCAAGGAATCCTCATCGCCCTACCTAGACCTCTTAGTCCCGCCCAATTACAACATAGTAAGGCTGGACAGCCACTCAAAGAAAAAAGGGTGAGGCATTGCCTGCATCTACCGCTCTAACCTCCTTGTTACAGACTCCTGCGAATACCTCGCACTCTCCATTTCCAACAACACCTCCCAACTGTGCAGACTTCACATTGTTTACCACCCCCTAGGCAAGAATTACTCCTTCACTGACCTCCAAATGGAAATCATCACAGCCAAGGTTTCTCCTAACTCTAATGACATTTTCCTTGGCGACTTCAACTTGCAATGGAACGATCCTAAGGACCCTCAGGCCAACGCCATCAGAGACTTCTTGGCCGATCAAGCCCTTACCCAAGCCTTCTCTCTCCCCACTCATTTGAAAGGCGCCACAATAGACTGGATCATAGCTAAGGACTCAGAGGTCATACTTATCTGTATTGACCCTTGTGATTTGTCTAACCACCAGGCCATCACCTTCCTCCTGCCTAGCACCCACAAGACATGGACACCACAACCCGTGATTCCCAAACGATGGGTTAGAGACACCAAGAACCTTGATCACGGGAAATTGGCAGCATGCTGTTATACCGACCCACCCCCCACTCAGTGCACCTCGGTCAACAACCTAGCGGATCATTATTCCTCAACTATATCCGACATTCTCGATGACCTGGCTCCACTGAAATTAAAAAGAACCTAGATCAAAGACAGGAATCCCAAGTTCAACGGATCCCTCAACAAGAGAGGAGATCCCTTGGACAGACTGAATGAAACTGGAAAAACACCCATCAGCAGCCCATCTAAAACTTCTCTGCCAGACCAGAAATGCCTACAATAAGAAAAGCCTCAACTCTAAAAAAGAATTCTTCAAAACTAAACTTGAAAACGACAAAAATCGACCTTACAAGTTGTTTGACTTGGTCGAACACCAATCCAACAAACTAGCACAAACCTTCAAAAAAACACCTAAACCCCTAATATCAAGCAAAGAATTTTCATCCTTCTTCTGCGACAAAATCTCTGCCCTAGGAAATGAACCTAAATCCGCAACTCACCACCAAAATCAAAATCTGCCAGCTCTACCTCTTCTCTCCACGCTGTATGCCCAAACCTCACCCAAAAACCAAGCACACTGGTCCAACTTTAAAATCTAAGACGAACACTCTATCTCGAGAATTCTTGCCTCCTTAAAACTGAACAATCACTTCAATGATCCTAGCCCTTCTACCTGCCTAGCTGCCGCATCTCAGGCTATCATCCCTTCCTGGACCTCAATAATCAACAGCTCCCTCCTACAGGGCTCAATTTCTGATTCTCTCAAGGCTGGCCAAGCTGTACCCATCCTAAAAAAACCTATGCTGGACCCTGCTTCCGCTGACAGCTATAGACCCATATCCATCTCACTCCTAGCCAAAGTTCTGGAAAAATGTGTGCAACAGCAGCTGAGCCTACACATTACCAACTTTCACCTTCTAGATGACTTCCAAACTGGGTTCAGACCTGGACGCAGCACGGAAACCACCCTCCTCCACAGCGTGGATGATGCCCTTCAAGCCCTCGACCAAGACAAAACCTGTCTCCAAATCCTCCTAGACCTATCTTCTGCCTTTGATACGGTTAACTTCGAAATTCTCCTTGAACGCCTCGAACTCAGGATGGGTTTGGATGGCACCGTCCTTGAATGGTTTAGATCCTTCCTCCAAAATCGCTTACAGAGAGTCCTCATCAACGGTAATCTATCCGCTACCTCTCTGGTTATGGTTGGAGTCCCCCAAGGATCAACCCTCTCCCCTACCCTCTTCAATCTTTACCTTAAACCTCTCACAGAGGTGCTACGTGCTAACAATATCTCCTACCATATGTACGCTGACGATACACAGATCTACATCAAAATATCTTCCCCTGAGGACACATGCTCCCTGAATGAGGCCCTGAAGCTGACAGTCCATTGGCTCACCGCCAACCAGCTTAAACTTAACACAAATAAAACTGAATTTCTTCTGATATCCCCACCAAAAAACAATCCAGACATCCAGGAATGGATCAAGACCATCAAAGGCAATAAACTGCCCTCCTACCATTGTTGACTCTGTGAAATCCCTTGGAATAACCCTTGATGGCAGCCTGAACATGCATGGCCATATAAAGTCGATGGCCAAATCAGCCACAGCGCATCTGAGTTAGCTAGGAATCCTAAAACCCTTCTCCGATGCTTCCGACCTTAAAACGGCAATCCAGGCTCTAGTCATTTCCAGACTAGAATATGGATGCTCTACTCTCACAGGGCTACCCAAGAACTCTCTGACCCCATTGAAAGCCTGCCTCAACGCCGCCGCCAGACTCCTAACTGGCTCAAAGAAATTTGACCACATCTCTCCCCACCTCAAAGCACTGAACTGGCTTCTCTTAGAGGCCAGAATCCAATTTAAACTGGCCTGCATTACTCACAAAGCTCTTTACTCCAATTCCCCTGCATTTCCCGCCCAAAAATGTGTGAAATCCAGAGGAGCCAGAAACTCCTGATCTGCCAAAGACCTTTTGCTTCAAACAGCACGCTTCCGGAAGAAAGAAACCTACAACCGGGCTTTCTCTAGGGGCTCCACAAGAATTTGGAACTCTCTGCTGTGAGAAGTTGACCTGATATGTGATGTCCACTATTCTAGTGGGCACCCTGTATGAGTCCAAACAACCCTTATGGTGATGGTTGTAAAGTCAACCTTATAGACCAGCTATCCTAATGGTAGCATGGACAAAGCAGTCTTAGGCTAAACGTAACAGGGCATGTGAAGCCAGCTGTTTTACCATAGGTAACCCCTTTAATACCAAATGAAAGGACACCACACAGGTTATATATAAAATATATATGTATTTATTTCTAACACAACCCCTCTGAACTCTTTATGAGGTCAGAGGCACAAGCACATAACAAGATACTCAATTAACATACAATAAGTTGCACAATATACAGTAGAGCCCTAGGGGCACTTCAAACCATGTACTAAAATAGTGGTATAAGAACCCCGTCACGAACAAAGGATAGGCCTAGGGAATCGCTGGGGCTACGCTGTACTACCAATGGATAGGAACCAGGAGGCCGATGGGAGGCGTGTGCAGTGTCTTAACACATACGCGAGTTACCATAGAGTTATAATGGGAACGAAAGAAATGGAAACTAGTTGATTTAGGACACTTCTGGATGGACTAGGAGAAAGCTACTGAAAACTAGGACACTAGGATAGTCAATACCCACAGGAGCACCGGAGTACTCGCGTTACCTCACCCACAGGAAGTGGGTGTATAGGTGTCAAAGTGTGTCGGGTTTCATTGCTGAATCCTATGGAGCCCTGAAGAAAGATGCTGCAGGTGACCAGGAGAGAAGTGTCCGGTTGGATCCAAGGGCGGATCGAGGTTGAAGAGTACCTGAAAGCAGAAGGGACAGAGTCTGGGTCACTAGCCAGTGACCAGGAAGGAACCAGGCGATGTCGTCAAGCGATCAGGTGATGTCGTGAAGATTGTCTCTGCAGCCACGTGGACCAGGAGGTGTTGACAACAACCAGGAGCTGGGCACGGACTGTCCCACAAAGGATCTCGATGTCGGCAGCGTCGGCTTCCGGATTGGAGTCAACAAGCCTTGGCAAAGGCAACCCACGCAGGAATCAAAAATGGCTTCTTAATCAGACCAGCAAGGTCTGATGGGCTTCTCATTTTCAGGTAAGCAAGGTCAGCCTGGAGAAACCAGGCCAGTGGTAGAAATTTGTAGGTTCTTCACCACAGAGGCCACTAGCCAACGAGCAAGTGACTGGACAGACGCGTCAAGCACAAAAAAACTAGCAGGCCCGACGCGACACTCGTGGAGTGTGGAGGTCTGTGCATTGGTGCAGAAGGTGCTTGGGGCTGGAGCTTCTTAATCCCCAATGCACAGCTTCGAGGGTGCCTCGGGAGCTGCACAGGTAGCAAAGTGCAGGTTTTCCAAGATGGCCGGTCCCACGTCTCTCGTCGCCTCCACGGGTCTCAGCTTTGCTGTGGCTGTGGATCGGACTCAGGGAAGTCTGGAAGTCTGGCTCTTGTCAAGCTCTGTGATCGGGCTCCGGCGGGAGCGTCGATAAAACAAACTGCAGATCGCTGGATGGTGCCTGTTTGCACAGGGTGGTCACTCCTTGACCACAAGGGAGATTCTTCAGTCTTCTATCTTCAGTAGAACGTCGAAGGTCCAGAGTTTTGTTTCAAGTTTCAGTTCTGGATAAATCTAAAGTCTCTTGACTCAGCTCCTACCTATATACCAATCTGAGGGGCTGGATTACCTGCTAGGTCCCTCCTGTGGGTGGGACCAGGGAAGGGGGTGGTTACACCCCTTTCCCTTTGTCCAGTTTCATGCCAGAGCTGGGGGTGGAGTGCCCCAGCAACTGGTTTTAACCAGACTATGCATGGGACACCTTGTGTGCCCCAGGCAGTGTCTCATTTCATTCAGCCCTCCCTGCCGAAATACACTATGGCCTGTCTGGGGTGGTGCTAGCACCTCCCAAGACAGGAAACCTATTGTCCGAGCCTCCCTCGCTGGAAGGACTACCCAGCAGCAGGAGGGCAGACTTGTGTCTGTGGCAGCAGCATCCATGTTGTGATGCTGAGGCTCTGGTTAACTTTAACCGGGTTTATTAGGAACACCATGTCTTCTCCCTCTAAAAGGGTGGAATGCTATCCCCATCACCAGAACTGGTGAGGGGGTAGTATTCCAAAGCATATGACATCTTACACGACATTTTTGATAAAGCCAAATCAAAGTTAGCATCCAACCGCGAGGATTATAATGCACTGAAGAGTATATGGTATGGCTATATCATAGAACAGCTATACGGACATGGTTCCGAAAGCTGCAGACAGGCTCAGCTCATGCTAGAGCCTCATCGCACATAAAAACAAACACTCTGCCTCCAGGATTGTTAAGGCCTGCCATAGGAGTGACTTATAGGTATATATGTGTCTATATGTAAAGGTAGGTATATGGATACTACACCTAAGCAAGGGGTGATTACACGACCTTGCCCCAGCTGAGTGATCACAGCCAGTTGTGTCAATGTGAATGGCAGCCAGGGGTGGCATAATACATGCTGCAGCCCCTGGTAGGCCTTGGATGTACCTATGCCCTGGGTACCTATAGTACACTGTACAGTGGTTCATAAGGTGACCCACTATCCAATTGGTAATGTACCTAAAGTACACGGTATGAATTTAGAGAGAGCACAGCTGGGCTGTGGGTCTGATTATCAGGCCCACATCCACATTAAGTCGAAAATCAGTAAAGCAAAAAGCAAAAAGTGGGGTGACCATAAGAAAGCAGGCCCTACTCTCTTACATCTTCCACCCGCCATCAGAAGACTTCCTTCCTTGGCACACTTTAAAAAGGAGACCAAAACCTTCTTAATGGGCAAATACCTCGCCTAACGATCACATTACAATCACCTTAGTGATATGTTCCACCCTCCACCTCGGCATTATCCATGGCTTCTAGGGTTAATACCTACTCCTGCACTCCTGGGCATCCCACCAAAGAGTTGAGACTGCGTGCCTTCTTTTATAATGTATCTACCTGTTTTAATTTTGATCCCATATGTAGCTGGGACCTTAGACTGCGTGCTTTTTTCTTGTATAATGTATCCACCTATTTTACCCAATTGGTCCCTCCCTTCCTAATGCTTTGTATACCACCTTTAATGCTGTAAAGCGCTCTGATACCCTCACGGGTCTGGTTCGCGCACTATAAAACTATAAAATAAATAAATGAATAAAAATAAATAAGGGAGATCGGGTGATAGCACCTCAGTGACATATGATCACTCTTTTTAGAAAAATTGTACTACAATATAGAGAGAACATGAGGTAGGGATCTTAGTGTTTAGGGGATTATTAAACACGTTTGTTATCAAGGGCCCCTAAAGATCCATGTTGCACTTAACTAGATCCATGGAGACACATCTAGCCATGGTGCTTTGCCACTCAGACTTTGCCTAATTGCTGCCCCAATTTCCTGGAGAGTAATGGACAAGGCAGATGAATGGAATGGTATAATTTTCCTCTAAGTTCCTCCCTCAGGCACCAATCTTCCACCAAATGATAAATTGCACTAAAGTGCGCAACCCAAGCTATACCTGGAACAACGCAGGAGATTCCCTTTATTTAAGCATATTCATAGTGTCCCAAAAAATCTTGCTGTTCCTGGTTGCTGCCACATTTTCCAGAAGCTCCCAATCCCGTCTACACAAAGCTTTCTTTCTAGGGTTCCCAGTATTTTATAGATCTTGCGGGCTTCGCATACAGCAACAGGATTTTTCAGGGTACTGGAAAGGACCTTCCTTAAATTACGATTAACTGCGCAACAATGGGTATCACACCAACTCAGCTTCTGGTGCCTGTTTTTAATCGGCTGTACAAATTGTTGCCTGATGCTCAAATTGAGGGAATCAAAAGAGGCCGGCATTTCGTTCTCAGACAAATAATCCAAAAACATTTAGAGATGGGATTTTAACAGCGTGGCAACGGTGACCCACGGATCTTTCATATGCAAAACTAGTCTTAAAGTATCCCCAATATACTGTGAAATGGGTATAGTGGCTACAGGAAGCATGGCCGGCACTAGGAATGAGCAGTGTGTGCAGCTGACCAGGGCCTCGCACTCAGCCCACCAGCATGGGGCCCGGCACTGGTGGTGCGGGTGTCTTGTTGTTTCCGTGGTGAACCATTTTAAAGAAAGGTGTCGCCTTGCAATTAAGGTCCATGGGAAGGGGCCCCCTCCCGGGCCTCTCAGGGATGGTGTCTTGAGGCATAGGGAGGGGGGACGCTTCCTTAATAGCAAGGAGACCCATTCACAGACACTGCGGGAGGCCCATGGGCCAGCATTTGTAAGCCCCCACAGTTTTAACTTTTAGCCCACAAGCAATTCTCACACCTATCAGACTGAATGTGTGAGAATTGCTTGTGGGCTGAAAGTTAAAACTGTGTGGGTGCTAAAATGCATGACAATGGGCTTCCCGCAGTGTCGGTGAATGGGCTCCTTGCAAGGGAGGGGCCTCGCACATTCCCTTTTAGCCCAGGGCCTCGCAAATCCTAGAGCCGGAAGATTTTAACACTTGAAAGTGACCTACTACGTATAAGGCATTATGATCACACCATTCTATCACTAATATGGCACCATATGATAACCATAGTGATAATTTTCTCGTTGCAAATATGTAGTCAATGATCGAGGCCCTACCATGCCTTGTATAAGGCCAAGTCAGAGTTAAGCGGGAGGCCCATTGTCCAGCATTTTTGCGCCCCCACAGTTTTAACTTTTAGCCCACAAACAATTCTCACACCTATCAGACTGAAGGTGTGAGAATTGCTTGTGGGCTGAAAGTTAAAACTGCGTGGGCGCTAAAGTGCAGGACAATGGGCCTCGCGCAGTGTCTGTGAATGGGCTCCTTGCAAGGGGCCACTTATCTAAGTTAGAGGGGCCTCGCACATTCCCTTTTAGACCAGGGCCTCGCAAATCATAGAACCAGAAGATTTTAACACTTGAAAGTGACCTACTACGTATAAGGCATTATGATCAATCCATTCTATTACTAATATGGCACCATATGAAAATCATAATTTTCTCGTTGCAAATATGTAGTCAATGATCGAGGCCCTACCATGCCTTGTATGAGGCCAAGTCAGAGTTAAGCAGGTCAGCTAGATCATGAACAGCAAAGAAACTACTTAACTCCTCCCTCTGCTATCCGGTTTCGTACAAGCTACATGCCCTGTTGGTTGAGTATGACCCCTAACTTAGCATTGAAATCCCAGCATAGGAGATAGTTGGGTTGCAAAGTGCACTTGGCTCTGACGGCTCTCAGAGCCTCAAGAAAAGCAACTAAACACTGGAAATGGGTGCCCAGGGGGTTTAGAAAATCATTATTATAGAACTTAACTAGATAAAAACTAAAAGCACTGGAGGTGTCCTTGATAAACAGTGTCATAAATGCTGAGTTTGACATATAAATGACAGGGACTTCTACTTTCAGCTTCAGGTTTATGCAAACCGAAAGTCCCTCCTTCGTGCTGTTGTATGTGGGTGTAACTAATAATTACAGAGAACAATGGTCCTTGATAGAGGAAAAAAATCAGAACAAGTAATAGATATAGAACAGAGTGGATAAGTAGCGACAGCCGTAACACATATAAATAGAATTGTTTATGTGCACTGTGTTTTTCAAGGTCGACGAAG
Organism: Lissotriton vulgaris; assembly: GCF_964263255.1. Classification (NCBI taxonomy): domain Eukaryota; kingdom Metazoa; phylum Chordata; class Amphibia; order Caudata; family Salamandridae; genus Lissotriton; species Lissotriton vulgaris. The sequence continues at coordinate 843,461,829 of NC_141695.1, forward strand.
TTTCGATCCCATTTAAGGGGTAACTGGGATCATCATCAGGACAGTGGCACTGTCTGCCCGAAATAACAATTTATACATAACTTTGAAGTCATGAGGCAGGGACACTGTGGTCCGAGCGGGGAAAAGAAAAGACCCGCCTGCGTTCGCTATCAATAAAGTTGTCCCTGAATGAGACACTCGGAATCTGGACAAGGTAGTCCTGGCGAGGATGCCGGATTGTCTTAAGCATGAAGGGTTGCGGGCGATGCCGGGTGGCAGGAGGTCCGTGATTCGCGGGTAAAGAGCGCAGTGGCTATTATATGTGTCTCGGCTGTCGCTACTTATCATGCTTGTCCTATTATGTATAATTAAGAACAAGCAACTTTTCTGTTCCGCCTGACTGTATTTATATGTGGTTTGTTTTTTATGTTTTTTGTGTAAACCATCCCCTTGTCACCTCATCACACTTTTGTATACTGCTGTACTTTGGATACAGGACTGTATCCCACTGGATATTACAACTGTCCCGTGACAAAAATCTATTTACTCTAATTAAATTGCACTATCCAGCTGGATAGAACATATAGAATCCACTCTGTTCTATATCTATTACTTGTTCTGATTTTTTTCCTCTAGCAAGGACCATTGTTCTCTGTAATTAACTGATACAAGAACAGCTTGCAGGAACAACACATAGGGCCCAATTAGGATGGCGGGCGGATTGCCCCCGCCGGGCCGGGGGTAGTTACCACCGACCCGGCGGGGGTAATCCACCTGCCATCCCTGTAGAAGAGACCCCCCCGCAATATTATTATGGCTGGGGGGTCCGCGGCGGACGGAAAGACCATCAACTGTGGTTTTTGCATTTGTCACCCCGAGTGGGATGGGTATGCTCAGACGGGAGTCCCATGCTCTCCACACCACTGGATTCAAGCAAGCCGGGCTGAAGACGGCTGGAATGCCAGAAACCGATCCTCGGAAGCTTGTTTCCGGTCCAGGGAAGGCATGGCTTGGCAGTTCGGGCTGGACTGTTCCCATGAGGCATAGGGTCAGACTGATTTGCATATGGCCATGTCTGAACTGGGGTGGTGTGGAGTGCAAAAAAACGATGGATTTAGGCCCAGATCTCTGTACTGGGGTGTATGCATAACATTGTTCTGCATTCTGTCCATCAACTGTGGTTTTTGCATTTATCACCCCGAGTGGGTTGGGTATGCTCAGACATGAGTCCCATGCTCTCCACACCATTGGATTCAAGCAAGCCGGGCGGAAGATGGCTGGAATGCCAGAAACCGTCCTCGGAAGATTGTTTACGGTCCAGGGAAGGCATGGCTTGGCAGTTCGGGCTGGACTGTTCCCATGAGGCACAGGGTCAGACTGATTTGCATATGGCCATGTCTGAACTGGGGTGGTGTGGAGTGCAAAAAACTATGGATTTAGGTCCAGATCTCTGTACTGGGGTGAATGTATGACATTGTTCTGCATTCTGTCCATCAACTGGTTTTTGCATTTGTCACCCCGAGTGGGATGGGTATGCTCAGACGTGAGTCCCGTGCTCTCCACACCACTGGATTCAAGCAAGCCGGGCTGAAGACAGCTGGAATGCCAGAAACCGGTCCTCGGAAACTTGTTTCCGGTCCAGGGAAGGCATGGCTTGGCAGTTCGGGCTGGACTGTTCCCATGAGGCACAGGGTCAGACTGATTTGCATATGGCCATGTCTGAACTGGGGTGGTGTGGAGTGCAAAAAAACAATGGATTTAGGCCCAGATCTCTGTACTGGGGTGAATGTATGACATTGTTCTGCATTCTGTCCATCAACTGTGGTTTTTGCATTTGTCACACCGAGTGGGATGGGTATGCTCAGACGTGAGTCCCAAGCTCTCTACACCACTGGATTCAAGCAAGCCGGGCTGAAGACGGCTGGAATGCCAGAAACCTGTCCTCGGAAACTTGTTTCCGGTCCAGGAAAGACATGGCTTTGCAGTTCGGGCTGGACTGTTCCCATGAGGCACAGGGTCAGACTGATTTGCATATGGCCATGTCTGAACTGGGGTGGTGTGGAGTGCAAACAAACGATGGATTTAGGCCCAGATCTCTGTACTGTGGTGAATGTATGACATTGTTCTGCATTCTGTCCATCAACTGTGGTTTTTGCATTTGTCACCCTGAGTGGGATGGGTATGCTCAGACGTGAGTCCCATGCTCTCCACACCACTGGATTCAAGCAAGCCGGGCTGAAGACCGCTGGAATGCAAGAAACCGGTCCTTGGAAGCTTGTTTCCGGTCCACGGAAGGCATGGCTTGGCAGTTCGGCTGGACTGTTCCCATGAGGCACAGGGTCAGACTGATTTGCATATGGCCATGTCTGAACTGGGGTGGTGTGGAGTGCAAAAAAACGATGGATTTAGGCCCAGATCTCTGTACTGGGGTGAATGCATGACATTGTTCTGCATTGTGTCCATGAACTGTGGTTTTGGCATTTGTCACCCTGAGTGGGATGGGTATGCTCAGACGTGAGTCCCATGCTCTCCACACCACTGGATTCAAGCTGAAGACGGCTGGAATGCCAGAAACTGGTCCTCGGAAGCTTGTTTCCAGTCCAGGGAAAGCATGGCTTGGCAGTTTGGGCTGGACTGTTCCCATGAGGCACAGGGTCAGACTGATTTGCATATGGCCATGTCTGAACTGGGGTGGTGTGGAGTGCAAAAAAACGATGGATTTAGGCCCAGATCTCTGTACTGGGGTGAATGTATGACATTGTTCTGCATTCTGTCCATCAACTTTGGTTTTTGCATTTGTCACCCCGAGTGGGATGGGTATGCTCAGACGTGAGTCCCATGCTTTCCACACCACTGGATTCAAGAAAGCCGGCCAGACGACGGCTGGAATACCAGAAACCGTTCCTCGGAAGCTTGTTTCCGGTCCAGGGAAGGCATGGCTTGGCAGTTCGGGCTGGACTGTTCCCATGAGGCACAGGGTCAGACTGATTTGCATATGGCCATGTCTGAACTGGGGTGGTGTGGAGAGCAAAAAAACGATGGATTTAGGCCCAGATCTCTGTACTGGGGTGAATGTATGACATTGTTCTGCATTCTGTCCATCAACTGTGGTTTTTGCATCAGTCACCCCGAGTGGGATGGGTATGCTCAGACGTGAGTCCCATGCTCTCCACACCACAGGATTCAAGCAAGCCGGGCTGAAGAGGGCTGGAATGCCAGAAACCGGTCCTCGGAAGCTTGTTTCCGGTCCAGGGAAGGCATGGCTTGGCAGTTCGGGCTGGACTGTTCCCATGAGGAACAGGGTCAGACTGAATTGCATATGGCCATGTCTGAACTGGGGTGGTGTGGAGTGCAAAAAAACGATGGATTTAGGCCCAGATCTCTGTACTGGGGTGAATGTATGACATTGTTCTGCATTCTGTCCATCAACTGTGGTTTTTGCATCAGTCACCCCGAGTGGGATGGGTATGCTCAGATGTGAGTCCCATGCTCTCCAAACCACTGGATTCAAGCAAGCCGGGCTGAAGACGGCTGGAATGCCAGAAACCGGTCCTCGGAAGCTTGTTTCCGGTCCAGGGAAGGCATGGCTTGGCAGTTCGGCTGGACTGTTCCCATGAGGCACAGGGTCAGATTGATTTGCATATGGCCATGTCTGAGCTGGGGTGGTGTGGAGTGCAAACAAACAATGGATTTAGGCCCAGATCTCTGTACTGGGGTGAATGTATGACATTGTTCTGCATTCTGTCCATCAACTGTGGTTTTTGTATCAACTAAGGAAGGGGCATTGGCAGAACACTGTATGCCCACCTGAGGTTTTTTTTATGTGTTCAGCTGTGCAGGAATAGGATGATACCCTCGTAACAGTTGAGACACAATAGTTGGTCTATAGAAAAAAGCCAATTGAACCAGAGATACATTTCCACTAATCCCTTTCCCACTCAGATAGCCAAACAAAAGACTTTGAACTATAAAAGGTAATCAAAATAGCCACATAGGGATATGCCGCTGGTGGAAGATTAATTTTAGTGGGATTTTTGCCAGACTGTATCTCTGTGTGTAAGCCCTTCTCTGAGCATAGATTTACGGAAACATTGTCTCCCCCCCAAACTCATTCCTGTCTGCCTAATGAGTGAGGACATACCCCAGATGCAGCAATGTCCCTGAGCTCGAGACTAGCCTGCTTGTAGAAGATCGAATGGAGGAAGTCCCTTCAGGGGCTTTTGTCATGGGAGGAGACCCAGTGCTGTGAGGAAAAAGTGAAGGTGCAGAAATAGACTAACAAGAATTTGACCTGCGTCTGATAGGCTTCACACCACTAATTTTTTTTGGTCAAAGATGTAATTTGCAATTCCATGGTTTTGAGTCGCTCCATAAAAGGCGAAAGTTCATTGCAGAGAATCTCTTTGATTATACTACATAAGGAGTCCATAATCCATTCAGCACTATGGTGGACCCCAGCTATGGTCTCCAAATCTCCTTCCATGGGTGTGGGTGCAGTAGAGCGTGAATAACCTGACAAGACAACGTCCACACCCTCAGTTTGAGTAGGAGAGCCAAGTTATTAATCAAGGGAGAGAACAGTGGTGCCAGAAGTGCCAATGGAATCGAAGGTTGCCTTACATACATTTACACCATTGCTAGGCATACTATTCCCTGAAACTATAACCAGGGGATCTCTCAAATTCCCCTCACTATTAAGAGCCGTGGGTATTATATTCTTATTTAGTGAGTACCTCCTTTCCATAAGTGCGATTTCCATGCTTATTACCCCCATGGCCCTTTCAGCATAGGGTCAATTGAGGTGCATTTTACAGATGGTATGGGCGCCATTTGAACCCCTGTGGTTTTCTTCTTTACCATTGCAAACACATTTTGGTGTGCGACCAAGGGGGGCTAGGGGGGTGAGAAACACTACCATGCAATAAGAAAGAAATCAGCTTTACATATTGCCCCAGGCAAACAACCACCAGTACCTTGATGATGGAGCCAAGAGGAGTGGCCCAGCTCAGCCTCTTCCTAGCTCCGACGGGGGCAGGATGGGTCTGCCCAGGGTCCAGGCTTTGCCCAGGAGTGGCCTGCGCATTGGAGAAGTGAGCTACGCTATCCAGCGCGGAAATGGGGGTGCAGCTGCCTTCTCTCCTTGGCGCCTCCAGGTGCGATTCCCCCTGGGAGAGCGAGTCCCAAATCAGGCCAAATACAGAGTCCCAGCCAAGTGGGAAGTGAGCTGCGCAATGCAGGGTGGAAATTGGGGTGCATGGCCACCTTCTCTTCTTGGCGTCTCCGGGTGCAATTCCCCCTGGAAGCGATAGTCCTGAATCAGGCCAAATGTAGAACCCTAGTTCAGCTGGAAGAGAGCCACGCTATGTAACAGGGAAACGGATGTATGGCTGCCTTCTCTCCTTGTCGTCACTGGGCACAATTTCCTGAGACAGGGAGTTCTGAATCAGGCCAAATGCAGAGTCTCAGCGCAGGAGGAAGTGGAAATGGGGGTGGCAACCTTCTTTACTTAGTGCCTCCCAGTACAGTTTCCCCTGGGACAGAGAATCCCCAATCAGGCCAAATGCAGAGTCCAGTCATTATTGGAGCACCTGTAAGGGTTGGACAGGGGGGTAGAGACCAGACAATCTCAGTGGAACACCTCTATAGGAGGGATATATAGAGACCTGCTATTATCAGAACACTTATAAGGGTTAGACAGGGATGAAGAGACTGGACAGTATCAGCAGAGCAACTCTAATGGGAGACAAAAGTGGTATAGAGAGCAGTCATTATCAGAGCACATGTAAAGACAGGACAGGGGCATAGAGACTGGGCAGTCTCAGAGAAGCCCCTGCAGCAGTCACACAGGACTCTAGAGACCAGTGACTATCAGAGCAGTGGCATCAGATGTCTAGACACGGGGCATTACCTGAACTGATCAGATGACAGACAGATAGTATGGGTGTTTTTTTATTCACATGGACTCTCTTAGGGTGTACCCAGGCAAAGCCCCTTCAGAGCTACTGCTTCTTGAGCCCAGAAAGCAGGGTCTTTTATTACACACTTGTTATAATCTAGCTAGGAGAGTTTTTACGCCTCACCTACACAGTGCTTGTGCTGTGCTGCAAGATGTTTTGTTTACAATTCAGTGGGCTTACAACCTGCAGACAGCATATCATTAGTTATTTTAGCTGTCACTCTCATTAGCAATCTTTCAATTGCTTAGCTCCCATAGTCTTCCCTTCTTTTCTTGTGCTAGCTGCACCCCAGAGAATGGACCTAGTGCATGCGTGCTTCCTCGTCTGTTGCTTTCACCGTATCTGCTTTTCTATTGATGCTTCAGTTATTTACAGCCACAACTTTAATACTTTATGCCACTATACTCTACGCTTCTCCTCTCTATACCACTCCCTCTATGTAACTCTACGCCACTCCACTCTACTCTACGCCATTCTACTCATGCCACTCTACTCTGTGCAACTCCACTCTACTCTGCACCACTGTAGCCTTAAAGCACGCTGCTGAGAGCTATAGCAGTTGTTAAAGGCCCTGCGGCGAGGGCCTAAATGAGGATGAGGGACTTTAAAAACTGGTATACCACGAGGCAGAAGGGCAATAAGGCTATTAGAACATTTCACCCACTAAAAGTAGAATTTTCTTAATTAAAAATGGAGAAACAGAAAGGCAAGCATTGGAATATTTGAGAACAAGCCTTACACAAGCCATTATAAGCCCATAGCCGCTCAACTGTCTTCAGTGGAATCTACAATCAAAGCCAATCGACTCCAATCTACTCTATGCCACTCCACTCTGCACCACCCCACTCCATGCCATTGCCCTCAACGCCACTGTACTGTACGTCACTGTACTCTATGCCAACACACTCTACTCTATGCCTCTAAAGTCTACTCTATGCCACTCCACTTCACGCCACTCCACGCAATGGAACTCTACAGCAATCAACACCACTTCACTCTACGCCACTCTACTATATGCCACTCTACTCTACGCCACTCTATGCCGCTCCACTCCACTTTATGCTTCGCTACTCTGTGCCACTCCACTCCACTTTACCATATGCCGCTCCACGCCACTCTATGCCACTCTACTCTACAACACTCAAATCTACTCCATGCCACTCTACTCGACTGACTCCACTCTAGCCCACACCACTCTACTACACTCCATCCCACCCTGTGCCACACTACTCTACATCACTCTATTCCACTCTATGCCATTCTGCTGTACACCACTCTACGCTACTCTACTCTACGTCACTCCACTCTTCTTTATGCCTGTCTACTCTAGGCCACTCCACTCTACACTATGCTATTCCACTCTGCTCCATGACATTCTATCCATGCCACCTCACTCTATGCCATTCTACTCTATATTACTCTACTTTACACCATTCCACTTGCCACCCTACTCTATTCTGCGGCAATCTACTGTACGCCACTCTACCCCATGCCACTCCACTCAATGACCCTCTACTCCATGCCACTCCACTCTACACTACACCACTCCACCCAAAGCCATTCTACTTATTCCACTCTACTCCACATCACTCTCCTTTATGCCACTCTACTTCATGCCACTCTACTTCATTCCACCCCACTCTACGCTGCTCTACTGAATGCCCATTCACTCTACTCCACTCCACTCTATGCTATTCCACTTTACTCTACTCCACTCCACTCTTCTCCATGCCACTCTACCCATCACCACTCTACTCTACTCGACCCAAGTCTGTGGCACTGTATGTCACTCTACTCTATACCACTCAACTCTACGCCACTCTACTCTGCCCACTCAACACCATTTTACTCCACAGAATGCCACTCTACACCACTCTATGCCACTCTACATCTCTCTACTGGGGGAGGACTAGCCATCATTCACTAAGTTGGAATACAGATTACCAAACTTAAACCTGCAGAATACCTATCGTTTAAATACCTGGGTGTCAAACTCACTGACAAGGACACCTCACCCATCAAATTCCACACCATCTACCATCCTCCTGGAGAGCGCACCCTTTTCCCCGAAGAACTAACAGACCTAATATCACGGATCTCCATTACTGACACTAAAGACGTGTTTCTGGGTGACCTCAAAATCCACTGGAACGACACAGTAGACTCCACTGTCCAAAACCTATCCAAACTACTTGAACTATATATCCTCAAACAACTCTGCAATAAACCAACTCATATCAAAGGTGCAACACTGGATGCGTATGTCCCCTGGAAAACAGCTATTGCCCACATAACACCAGGACCTGTAGCTAAAAACCAACTACCCGGATGAACATCCCGACATGATCACCTATGTGTTATAAATGCAAGGGAAAGTAGAATGAATGAGAGAGTGATTGGTGTATGCAACTTAGAGTGGGAGTGTAAGTAGGGTTGAAATGAATGAGTATGTGCTTGTGAATTGAGGCTGTTACTGGGTAGGAGGAATTGTTGTGAAAGTTTTGCCTTCAAGGTTATCTGTTTTTATATGATAGACCATGCCTAATATCTAATGTTGCCCCACTATAAGAGTAATTTTTGTACTATAAAACAATAATAAAAATAAAAAATATATTTTCATATAATGAATTTGTTGAGTTCTCTTGATTCGACCATGTGATTCTGCTATGTGCCGTCAACCCCCTGGTTAATCACCCCTCCATATATATCAGTTTGGACCCCATAGCTAGGGCCTATATATCTTGAGGCAGGGCCTGCTCCCTTTCTATAATTGGCAACACTGGATGCGATCATTACCAACAATGACCTGGTCACTCTCAGAGCGATTTCTCCCATTGACTGGTCCGGCTACCACCTCATTCTGTTCAAGATTGCACTTGTCAGCCACTAACCTATTCATGATGACAAAACTAAACACTGGACCAGAAACATGAAAGAAGTCCCTTTTTCCACACTTGAATCCAGGATTCATGCCCATCTTCAACTCCAACCCTCATCATGGACGGTCGATGACCTCACTACACACTTTAACTCAAAAATGACAGAGGTTTTAGACCTAGTAGCTCCAGTCAAACTCAAGCAATTGAGGTGAACCAAATCTAAACCCTGGTTTATTGTGGATCTGAATGAGGAAAGGCATAAACTCAGACAAACTGAAAGGTCTTGGCGACTAAACCCCTCGACCTTACATCTAGCGCAACTTAGATCTGCTAGAAAGGCATACAAAAAACACATTTTCAGTGGAAAGACGTCTTTCTTCCGCAGCCAACTAGATCTGGTGAAAAACAGACAGAGAGAACTCTTCAACATTGCCAAAAGCCAAACAAACCACTCCCTCTCAAGAAATCAAAGCAACCAATGAGCGATGTGAAGAAATGGCCACCTTCTTTACTAATAAAGTCTCACAAAATGATCAATCCTTCATCCAAACCACTAACCCTCCTTCCCTCTTAACCTGCCCCCCATTTACCACCATTGACCATTCAGAAAGAGTTCTTAACAAGGACAATCTGACCTGCCTCCAGCTAAAAAACAATGTGCATTGGTCCGACTTTGAGCTAATGTCGGAAAGTGAGGTATTCAGTATAATTTCTAACCTAAAACCTTCCCCCCACACTATGGACCCCATCCCATCCACATTTATAAAGGAACTCAACCACACCATTTAACCTGTCTGGACAAAAATCATTAACGCCTCTCTCACCTCAGCCTGTGTCCCAGACTCCCTTCAACTTGGACAAATCACACCCATTCTCGAGAAACCAGGGGCCGATCCTAATGATCTTAACAAACTCAGACCTATCTCCAACCTCCCATTCCTTGCAAAAACATTAGAGAAATGCGTTCTCCACCAACTCAACAAACACATTGATGAGTTCAACCTCCTCGACACCTTTCAATCAGGATTCAGGAAAGGCTGTAGCACGGAAACAGCTATGCTCAACGTCTCTGACGATATTCACAAGGCTATAAATGAAGGTGATGCCTGCCTACTCATCCTTATTGACCTATCTGCGGCATTCAACACAGTAAGTCATCCAGCGCTTCTGGAGCGCCTTGTCTAAGCGCTCCGGCATCAATGGCACAGTACTAAAATGGTTCACCTCCTTCCTTCAACACCGCTCGCAACAAATTAAAATCAACTCCTGTCTCTCGAAGCCAACAAAAGTCACACTTGGGGTCCTGCAAGGCTTGATCCTCTCCCCGTCCCTCTTCAATTTCTTCATGTAGCCCCTCACAATCATCTTGTTATGTTATGTTATGTTATGTTATGTTAAAAATGCTCTTTTATAGCGCACGGCTACTCCAAGGAGTGTCCCGGCGCTTTGGCAAAGAGCCTAAGGAATAAGAAGAAACATAGCACAACAGGCACGAAAAGAAAGAAAACAGAGACCAATTACTGGGTGAAAAGCCAGGTTTTAAGTCCTTTTCTAAAGGAAAGCAAATCCTCAGTTTTCCTGAGCGGAACAGGCAGGTCGTTCCAACCTTGAGTCGCTAGAAATCGAAAGGAACGTCCTCCGATTCTAGTCAGGCGGATAGAGGGAGTCAAGGCTTTGCATAGAGACGCAGAACGTAACGTCCTGCGAGGCACATAAAAAGCCAAGCGTGTCTGAAGTTATTAGGGGCCTATCTGATGAAGGGACTTGAAGGCGAAAGTGAGAGCCTTAAAAACAATTCTTTTAGCGACTGGAAGCCAGTGCAATTTCTTTAGCAACTCTGTGGCTCCAGCTCTGCGCTGGAGGCCAAATATGGCTCTAGCCGCAGAGTTCTGCACAATCTGCAATCGAGCCAAGAGATATTTTGGCAAGCCAAGATAGAGAACGTTCGCGTAATCCAGACGCGAACATATCAAGGCCTGCACGATGATCTTTCTATGCTTCAGCGAGAGAAGCGGAAGAAATTTCCGCAGCATCTTTAAAAGGCCGAAGCATTTACCAGTCAGTCCAATGATCCGGGGGGCCGAAGGTGAGGCCTTCATCTACCACAACGCCTAGGTTTTTGGCTTTAGAAGAAGCAGCATCCGGTGGAAACATGTCTGAAGGCCACCAGACCTTCCAGCCAGGGTCTGGAGGACATCCAAAAAAAAGCAATTCCGATTTATCGGAATTGCATTTTAAGCTGTGATGCTGGAACCAGGCAAAGACCGCTCCCAAACAGTCTCTAATCCGCGAACCGTCGAAATCCCTGCCCTTATCAGATGTAAAGAGCAGCTGGGTGTCATCAGCATAAGTAATGATCTGGGCACCAAAAGATTCTGCAACCGCCGCCAAGGGGGCCATGTAGATGTTAAAAAGCGCAGGGCTCAAAATAGAACCCTGCGGCACCCCCACCTACAGCGGCGGCATTTCAGCAGAAAACGGAGGTGCCCAGACCTCTTGCAGGCGGCCGGTCAGAAATGACTTAAACCAATTCAACACCGTCCCTCGGAAGCCGATCTCCTGGAGTCTTAAAAGGAGACCTTCATGGGGGACGGTGTCGAAGGCCGCCGACAGATCCAGCATAACCAGAATGGCCTTGCCTCCAGTATCCAAAACCTCTCTGATGGCATCGGTGACCTCGAGAAGGGCAGACTCAGTGCTAAAATTCGTGCGAAAGCCCGATTGAGAGTCATGGAGAATGTTGTTACTCTCAATAAAGTTAGAGATAGAGCTATGCACGTGCTTCTCTGTCACCTTAGTCAGAGCAGGGAGGAGAGAGATAGGTCTGTAGTTAGCATGGATAAGAGGATCAAGGTTAGTCATCTTGATCAGTGGAAGAATCAATGCCTGCTTCCACGCTTAGGGGACAACACCCGTGCTCAAAGAAGCATTGAGCAAAGGATTAAGCAGCGCATTTAAAGCAGGCGCTACTCTACCTAAGCATTTAGCCGGGCAGGGGTCAGACGGAGAGCCGGATTTAAGTCGAGACAAAAGAGACCGTGAGAGACATCACCGGAAAATCCGAGAGAAATGGCCCTTCTTCAATTGTAGATGTAGACGAGCCAGATATATAGCCCGGCAGTGGTGAAAGGCAGGAGTGGCTAAAAGAATTGCGGATAACTTTAATCTTATCCATGAAAAAGTCTGCTAACTGGCTAATCCAAACTTCGGTGTGCATATGAGAGGGAGCACTAGAGGATGAAGAGGTAAATTCCTTAACTATCCTAAATATCTCTTTGCTCGTACTCTCAGAGTCGTCTATTCTACGCTCAAGGTAGACTTTTTTTCCTGCAAGGATATGCCTATGGTATAACTTTTTTTTTTTTTTTTGGGGGTTCAACCTGCTTTATTGGATTGAAAAGAGTGTAATACACAGCTTGGTCCGCCACAACCCGGAGGCCGGCAGCAAAATGCATGAACAGTACACAGCCAATAGCCGGCATCCCAGGGGCCCGGCGGCGTGTGGGAGAAAAACATACATGATGTTGGTTCTGCAGTCCAGGGAGCAGGTCCGGCAAGGATGAGCAGCAGTTGAACAGGGTTTTTTGCAGTCGAGAGTTGAGAACCCTCTCCTGTATATTTTATTTTTGTTTCAAATACGTATTCCCCCCCAAAACAGTAACCCAGAACTCCCCAACCCAAATTATAACTACGAGGCAATGTGTTGCTTTGTCGAAATACGATTGTAGTGTGGTGCAGCGAGATGGGCCAGTAGGCCGTAGTCCATGGTGGAACTGATGTCCAAGACTGGTAACCTAGCGTGGTATAAGCCTGCCAAGATGTGTCCTATAGGTGCAGAAAAATAAGAAAATCCGGGGTGCCATCTAATCAGAGCACGAGTCGGGCTGGGGATGCAGAAACAAGAGGGGAGTCATACCCGAAGGGAAAGGGGGGCGCGGGCCAGGTTCAAGGCAGGTGATCTAGTCCATACAGGGCGCTGCAGGGGCATGAGAGCGTGTGGGGACTAGGAGAGTCGGACGTTGCAGAGGAAAATCAAGGGGGCTACAATCCGGGAGGGGCGTCCGCGTGCTGGGGGGGGGGGGGGGGGGGTGGGTCGCTCGAGCGTGCATCGTCTTCCGAGTGTGTGAGCAGATAGTGCGTTAACGGTTCCCAAATATCTCTGGGTCTGCAAGAGAGGGGTACCAATTCGGCAAAGGTAGTGTGTTGGTCCTGGCAATATGTTAAGTCCGTAAGCCAGTCCTTAAACTTAGGAGCTCTTCCTCTGCCCCAGCGGCAGGCTACTCGACGTTTGGCTAAGAGTAAGGCAGTGTCAACAAATTTGCGGCTTCCTTTAGGCAGTTGTTTCGTGTGTCCGAGGACGGCGACCAAAGGGTCAGCGGGCATTGCCTCGTCCACCATCTCCGCAATAGCTTCCATAACCAGCTGCCAGTAATGAGCAACCTGGGGGCAGTCCCATGCCAGGTGTAAAAAATCAGCATTGTCAGCACGGCAGCGCTCGCAGCGGTCGTTGTCAGCCAAGCCGAATCTGTGTTTCCGAGCCGGAGTATAGTATACTCTCTGAAGGAATTTGTAATGAATAATTTTCAATCTGCTGCTGGCAGATATGCGAGAAGTAAGCGTGCAGCAGTATTTCCACTGCTCATCAGTGATGTCGATGGCAAGTTCAGCGGACCAGCGCAGCCTGGCACTAGACTCCGGTTCAGGGGCAGTAGTGCGGATCTGACGGTAAAGACCGGATACCAAATGGGACCCGTCCTGTGATTCCAGCAGGAAGTGCAATGGCGTGAGGTTATCAGGTACGTTGGGATAGTCAGGTAGTATGTCCCGCATCCCCGCGCGTAGCCGAATGTAATAAAAGAGTTCAAGGGAGGTATGCGCTTGTGCTTGAAAGAACTGCTCCTTGGTTTTGAAACTACTCTCATGGAACAGGTCGCCCCAGCAGGTGATGAGCAGTTTGTCACACAATTGACGGAAACCACGTTCCGACAAGAGAGACAGTTGTGGATGATAAGTAAGTGGTAGCTTAGGAGAGTAGGGAAACAGGCATGACAGATGTCTGGCAATGCGGCGCCATGCATCTAATGTGCAGGAAACTGAGGTGTTCGCAGTGGTGATGGACGCTTCAGGACAATGCAGCAGCCCATTGAGTGGTATAGGGTGTACAATCCAGTCTTCCACCGCTATGTGTGGCATGAAAGGAGTCGGAGCAATCCAATGGTAGGCAAAGTGCGCTTGCGCACATTGGTAGTAAGTTTCAAGATCAGGGATGTCGAAGCCGCCTCTATCGTAGGGGAGAGTCAATGTTGACCACTTTAAGCGGGGGGATTTGCCGCCCCAGAATAGTCTGCGCAGCTCCGTGCAGATCTTTCTGAAGAAAAAAGCGCCAGGGTAATAGGGGATGTTAAGGAAAAGATACAGGAAGCGAGGTAGAATTACCATCTTAATGAGTGAGGCTCTACCCGCCATGGAGAGCGGCAGCGTAAGCCATCTGTCCACCGCAGTAGTGAGTTTGGTCATGGCTACACCGTAGTTGGCTCGTATCGTCTCCTCTCTATCACGAGATATTCGAATCCCCAGATATTTAAGATCATTGCTACACCACTCTAGTGGGTAATCGAGAGGGAAGACTTGCACTGCGTCAGTAAGTGGGAAAAACTGCGACTTTGCCCAGTTAATGTGGACACCCGACACCCCTCCGAACATAATGAATTCTCGGAGCAGGGGATTGAGATGTGTCTCGGGATGCTTAACGTATAATGTGATATCATCAGCATATAGGGACACATCTATTTGCCGTTGCAGGCATTGCACTGCACTCTCCCGATGCAGCTGCCGTAAACGACATGCAAGTGGTTCGACCGCAATGGCGAATAGCAGGGGAGAGAGCGGGCATCCCTGCCGGGTGCCCCTAGTGAGTGCAATAGGTGGCGATAGGCGGCCGTTGATCAGCACTCTCGCAGTGGGGTCTGTGTACAAGAGTCGGACCCAAGAAAGAAATAATTTGGGGAAGCCCATGCTGGCTAAAACCGAAAACAGGTAAGGCCATTCGACCGAGTCGAACGCCTTGGTGGCATCCAGGAACACCGCTGCAACAGGGATGTCGGGGTGGACCGTGCGAAGCAAGGCAAAGAGGGTGCGGAGATTATGGGATGTAGAGCGTCCTGCCACAAAGCCCGATTGGTCAGGTAGGACCAGCCTGGTCATAAGAAGCGACAGTCGGGTGGCTAAGACTTTGGCTAGGATCTTGACATCGCAATTTAGGAGGGATAGTGGTCGGTATGAATCACAGGTGGTGGGGCTTTTATCCGGCTTTAGTAGGGAGGTGATGACCACTTCACGCATAGAGCGGGGAAGTATGCCATCAGCTAAGGATTCCGTGAAGACTTCGCGTAGCACCGGCGCCATTATGTCAACGTAGGTTTTATAAAATTCAGCCGGCAGGCCATCAAGTCCCGGCGCCTTGCCATTCTGAAGTGACATGATGGCCTCTCGAACTTCGTCTAATTCAAGAGGAGCTGCAAGAAACTCTCTGTCGCCGTTGCTGAGCCAGCATAGTGCCACCTCAGTGAGGTAGTCAGTGTGTGATGCATGTTCCGCTGCCGTTGAGGTATATAGCGAAGAGTAATATGTCGTGAAGGTGGTCAATATTTCTGCCGGGTCCCTGACTACTGTGCCGGTGTCGTCAATGAGCTCGAGTATAGTGTTGTGTACGCGCGATGGTTTAGTGATTGCAGCGAGCACTTTGCCAGGCCTATCACCCTCGCAATATTTCCGAGCCACCCAGTGTTTGCCCCGATATTTCGCCTCCCTAGCTGCCTCCTCTTCAAATTTCGATAGTGTCTCCCTAAAGGTGGCGTGTAGGTGTGGGTCAGAACTTGCGACCATGCAGCGTTCCAGAGCTCGCAAGTCGCGCTCCAGTGCAGTTATGGACTGCAGGATATTACGCAGCACCCCGTGACACTTGGAGATGCAGAAGCCCCTAACAGTGACCTTAAAAGCCTCCCATATGTGTTCTACTGATTCCACAGAACCTTTATTCCTTGGGAAAAACTCAGCTATCTCCTCACCCAACTCAGTACGGAAAACATTGTCCAAAAGCACATCAGGTCGCAGTCGCCACTGAGGACGAGGGCTGTCCCACCCAGGAACGTTGAATTGCATCGACACAGGGCTGTGGTCAGAAAAGGTCCTAGGCAGGTGTTCTACGTTTACCAACTCTGCAATAACCTCTCTATCAACTAGGAAATAGTCGAGACGTGCCCACGTCCCGGTGTGCGAGGTAAAGTGCGTCCCCTCCCGCCCCTGGGTATGCAGGTGTCTCCAGGCATCCAAAAGACCCCCCTCCTCCATAATTCCCTCTAATGTCTCCCTAGGTCTGGGCTTGTAGGAGCTGACACCGTCCGCCCTATCCATGTGAGGCACCAGTGCAAGGTTGAAATCTCCACCCCATACAACATGTCTTGCCCCAACGGCCACAATTTCCCCCCACAACATAGAATAAAAGGCTGGAGTGTCAACATTCGGTGCATACATGGACACAAACATATAGACATCGCGGCCTATTCTTCCCCACAGCAAAGCATAACGCCCCTCTTTGTCCACCGCCTCTCCGAGACGATGAAAAGGCACCCCGCGGGCAATGAGTACTGCAACCCCTCTTGCATATGTCGAGTATGAGGAGAAAACACGTGTACCTGCCCATTTTTTCGCAAATGTAGCATCGCCCTGAGCAGGCAGATGTGTCTCCTGTAGCATGACAACTTGCACATGATGTCTGTTCAAATAAGCAATTATATTTCTGCATTTCTTCGCATTGTTGAGACCCCGTACATTCCACGATAAGCATGTCAATCTTGCGCAGGTATTCAATACTGCCATATATACAGCAACTCTATGTATGAGGATGCCCAAGGGGCTCTGGTGACATAGCCACAGCCATACCGCCCAATCTCAAAGGAACACCTTGTCAGCAGATAAATGTACATACTGAGCAACAAATGCCTCGTGAACCCCAGCCCCCCCCACCCACCCCAGCATCCCAAACATGCCAGTAGCCATGGATCCCCCCCTCATAATCCAACCCCGAACTCCCTTCCAACCTCAACAGCAGTAACAAAAAACACAACCATGAATTGGGGAACACCCAGAAGGGGTAAAGCATAGAGTGCGTACTGCCACCACCTGGCTCTTAGCTCCAGCAGTATACCGCCCTCGGTGGAGACTAAGGCCAAGGGGGTGGTCCTTGGCGTACATTACCACTGGGGTGCAATGACCCTGCGTGTCCAACACTCTCTCAGCACTCCGATGTCCAAAGTCCCATAAGCCTCTGGAGAGGCGGCAGGCGCGACCTGCGCCGTGCGCATACCTTGCACATGCAGCTAGTCTTCTTGTTGTTCCGGGGGCAAATCAGCATTCTCTAGTTCGTCTGCAGGCGCATTCCCGCTCCTGCGTGCCGTCCGCACAGTTTTAAGATAATCCTCTGCCTTCTGCGGGTTAGTAAAGAAACGTTGCTTACCCTGATGAGTGATACGCAGTTTAGCCGGATATAGGAGGGCATAGTCGATTTGGGCCTCCCGCAGCTTTTTCTTTACAGGCAAAAACTTGCGCCTTTCGTCCTGAACCATCTGTGTGAAATCAGGATATATTGAAAAAGTGACCCCATTATATTGCAGCGATTTCTGAGTGCGGGCCGCCCGAAGGGCCGTGTCGCGGTCTCGGTAGTTCAAGAGCCGTGCTATTATAGGCCTAGGAGGTAAGCCAGGCTGGGGCATTGGTGCCAGTGATCGGTGGGCCCTTTCCACTATGAACTGAGGAGAGAAAGCGTTGTCTCCAATGGATCCCCTAAGCAACTTCTCCACATATAGCTCCAGTCTGCCTGTGGCTGTGGACTCCGGCACATTCGTTATGCGTATGTTGTTGCGACGGCTGCGCGCCTCCAAATCTTCGTTCTTCGCTGCTATGACGCGCAGTAAATTTTCCATTCTGGTCAATTGCGTCGCATGGGTTGCTGTGGCATCCGTGTTGTCGGATATCCGCTGCTCCGCAGTCGTGATGCGTTCCTCATGCCGGTCCACCTTATGCACAAGGGCATCCAATCGAGCCGTCATCCCATCCACTTTTTCCACAACAGTGGCGAAGCCCTGCCGCATCTCTTGGATTAGATTCGTGAGATCCGCCGCCGGGGCCGGGGGTGGGGGGGCTGTGTGCTGCGGAGAAGACGTGCCAGGCTCCGAGTTCACCGACGTCGTTTTAGTGCCCTTGCGGGCATTGTCGAAGCTCAATTTGGGCTGGCGATGTTCAGGGCGCCCCATGGCTGCTTGCAGCGATGTTCCACAATCCCAGTCAGAAGGGTGCAGGGCAGGTCAAAGAGGAGAAAGCAGCCGGGAGGGAGCAGGAAGGTCCCACCGCAGTGTAGTTTCGTAGCGTGAGACAGGGGAGTCGTCGGCAATCCCAGCCGTCTGTGCCCCCCCAGGCTCCAGCCAGGCAGTAGTGGATGTAGAAGCAAAGACGTGCAGTGTGCCCAGAGGACCCCAGTGGTGTAGGGCTAATCGTGCCGGAGATCCATGCCCTAGAGACCTTACCAGCATCAGTATGACAGGGGCCAGGTCAACAGGATAGGCAGCAACGGTCAGCAGCGATGAGGGCAGTCCCACGAGGACTGCCACACAGCGGGGTATCCCAGGGTCCCCACACCGTAGGGAACTGCAGCTAACCCTCCATCCGATATTGTCTCCAGGTGTGGCCACGGTGCAGTGACTGTCGGTGAGTGGCACGGCTCGAGGGTGGGTCAGGCCCCAGTCCTCGCCGGTCCATCAGCGCTCGTTGTGCCGGCCAACCATGGCGGCAAGGCGAGAAGCGGCGCAGGCAGGCCGCAAACTCATGCAGGGGCGAGATGAGCAGCCCCTCCCCAGTACCAATAACAAGGATCTGCCAGCGACGGGGGGGGGGGGCACAGCTCCAGGCAGTGTGGCCAGCCGTCTCCTACCTTCGTAGCAGGGCTTCAGATCCCGGCAGCGAGATGCGGCCTGCAGCCTCGTGGCGATCTCCGGGGTCACGTAGTTGCAGCAGCCGGCCCGGCGCCCTCTCGCGCTCCAGCGGCAGTGTCGGTCAAACTGCCTCCGCCTGTATCTCCGGTCCCGGAGCTCCTAGAGCCGTCAAAGTCGGAGCGAGTGTAGGGAACAATGCAGGACTCAGGATGCGGGTGATTTCAGGATAGTTTAGTGCCTCGTGGTGCAGGATTAATGCAGGATTATGTGCCAAGAAACGGGAGCTGCGCGTCTAGGCAGCCATTCCGTAAGCGCGCCCTCTAGCGCCCCCATGCCTATGGTATAACTTAATAGCATTCCTATAGCTAACCTTGAGATGGGGGTCATACAGGCGTCTACATGCCCTTTCGGCTTTCTTACATTCCTGCCGCATCGCACCCAAGGATGAAGTAGACCACGGGGCCGAAATACGCCTGTCGACCGACTTAGCCAGTTTCCCAGGGGCTAGCTCCTCAAAGATAGCATTCATCCATTTATGTACCAACTCAAGATTTTCCTCCAGATTGCCAGAGAGTGAACAGGGATGGCGACAAAGCGCCTAAGACACCATTTCAGCGGAGACCTGATGAAAAGCTTGTGTAATTCCTTTCTGATCTTTCAATGCTCTCGGCGCAGTCACAGAAACAAGGGATATAGTAAACTTTATCAAGAAATGGTCGGACCATAAAACGGGAAGTGGCATGGATGCACTAATAGTTTTCGTAGAGAAAACTTGGTCGATGGTGTGACCCTTATTATGAGTTGGCCAGATAATATATGGAACCAACCCCAAAGGAAAAGTAATGTCCCGCAACTTAAGAGCATCAAGGTCCAAGTTGTTGTCCATATGGATATTCAAGTCGCCCAATAGAATACAATGATCTGATGTAAGACAGGGCGCAGAAAGTGTCGCCTGCAGCTCATCAAAAAAAGGCCCCAAAGGGCCGGGTGCTCTGTAGAGTAGAATCCCAACGACCGTTTGATGGGGTGACAGCGTAAGAGCAAAGCCAAACGCCTCACAATTGGAAATATTAATAATCGGAAAGGTAGTACAAGAGAAAAGTTTATTAACAACCAGAGCAACCCCTCCTCCTCTGCCAAGCACTCTATCCTTCCTAAATATAGTATAATCAGGAGGGATGGCATTGGCTAGATCAGGGCCAGAGCCTTCTCCAAGCCATGTTTCAGTAAGAAACAGACACGGTGGTTTAGAGTCTGTCAGAAGGTTCCATATATCGAGGGAGTGTCTGCCGAGGGATCTCGTATTGGGAAGGAGGCATTCATTTAGAGCAGGTACCACGACCTGCTGGTTAGGGCCTTTAGGTGGAAAACGCCAAAAGCTGGAGTGAATTACCACCTTTATGCTGACGACACCCAAATCTATTTCAAAATTAAAGTCTCCCAGCGACATCCGACACCTCAATGCCACTCTAACCCAGATCCAATCTTGGTTCAACGCTAATCACTTAAAGCTCAACCCAGATAAAACTGAACTAATCCTATTCTCTCCAAAAAGCAATTCTCGTCCAATCCAAGAGTGGCTCAAGAATCTGGTCACCCTAAACTGTCCTATCCGACTCAGTTAAGTCTCTAGGCATCACCCTTGCCAGGAACTTATCTATGGAGGCCCACATCAAAAACTCTGCAAAAGGTGTTTTTTTCTCTCTAAAACACCTCAAGAAATTGAAACGTTTTCTTCCCCATGATGACCTCAATACAGTAGTCCAATCCCTTGTTCTCTCTACAATCGACTACGGAAACGCCATCCTAACAGGGACTCCTAAAGCTCACCTAGCCCCTCTAAAGGCAGTGTTGAACATGGCCGCACAACTCGCATCTGGAGTAAAAAGATTTGAACACATCACTCCAGCTCTCAACTCCCTCAAATGGCTTCCCATGGAAGGGAGGTGTATTTACAAGCTGGTCTGCATCACACACAAAACCCTTCACTCTCCAGCCCCTAACTACCTGAACAACAAACTGGTAAGGGCAGGTCAATCCAGAACTCTGAGAAGCTCCAACTCACTCCTTCTTATTCCTCCGAAACTGAAAAAGAAAACCACCTAGTAACAATCGTTTTCTGGCAACGCTCCCAGGATGTGGAACGCTCTCCCTAGAGCCCTCAGCTGCAACCCCTTCTTCTCCTGTTTCAAAAGGGACCTGAAACTCCATCTCCTTAACAAATACTTTCCTGACCAACGTCAAATAACCTAGTCTTCAATATCCGAGTTTACTCCTCTCTCTTGACATTCAAGGATAGTTGGTGACCGGACTGTGTTAACCACCTAATTTTTCCTGCTGTATTTTTTTATCCTTGGTTTGCTTCCTTACTGCCTACTATGTAATGCAATTTCCGTCTGTTCTTTTTACAGGATGTATGTAAAGTGCTCTGATACCTACGGGTTAAGCTAGCGCTATATAAAACTTTCAAAATAAATAAAAAAATAAAAGTGCCACTTTATTGTATGCCACACCACTCTACTCTACGCCACACTCAACGCCACTCAACTCTATGTAACTCTACTCTATGCCACTCAACACTGCTCTATGCCAGTCCACTCTACTCCACTCCACTCTATGCCTCTCTGCTCCACGCAACTCAACTCTATTCTACTCCACTCCTCACAATGCCACCTTACGTCACTCTACACTGCTCCACTTTGCACCACTCAACTCTATGCCCCTTCACTCTATGCCACTCCACTCTATGCCACACCACTCTACTCTACACCACACTCAACGCCACTCTTCTCTATGTAACTCTACTCCAGGCATCTCTACTCCACAACACCCCACTCTACGCCACTCTACTCTATGGCACTCTACACTGCTCTATGCCAGTCCATGCTACTCTACTCCACTCTATGCCTCTCTCCTCCACTCCACCCCACTCTACGCCACTCTACTCTATGGCACTCTACACTGCTCTATGCCAGTCCATGCTACTCTACTCCACTCTATGCCTCTCTCCTCCACTCCACCCCACTCTACGCCACTCTACTCTATGGCACTCAACACTGCTCTATGCCAGTCCACTCTACTCTACTCCACTCTATGCCTCTCTGCTCCACGCCACTCAACTCTATTCTACTCCACTCCACATAATGCCACCCTACGTCACTTTACACTGCTCCACACAGCTACAGTTTACTCTATGCCACTCCACTCTTCAGCATTCTACACCACTCCACTCTATACCACTCTACTGTACAGCACACTGCTCTATCCCGCTCTACGCTTCTCCACTCTATGCCTCTCTTCACCATGCCTCTCTGTGCAACTCTGCTCTATGCCACTCTGCGCTGTTCTATGCCATTCTTCTCTATGCCCCTCTACTATGAGCCACTCCATTCCAGGCTACATCACTCTATGTGAGTTTACTCTATGCCACTCTACTCTGCACTCAATACTGTTCCTGTCTATGCCACTTTATGCCACTCTGGTCTTTGCCACTCTACTTTATGCTCCTCTACTGTATGCCACTTTACTGTATGCCACTCCACACTACTCTAATCTATTTCATTGTACTCTACACCACTGCTCTCCACTCTATGTCACTCCACGACACTCTACTCAACTCTCCTCTAAGGCACTCTACTCTATCTCATGCCGCTAACTTTTAGTGATGCTGAACAGCAGCCGTGATGCTGTACAACACGGCTAGAAGACATTGGCAAAGCCAATAGCTCTCAAAAGGTGAGACCTATTTGCTTTGCCAATGCTTGGTTAAGGTATTGCGAGCTTTGAGAGATACATTTCTATGGGCTGGGGACATTCGCAACATGCCATGCTGACAAGCAAGTGAAAAGTGTTAAAGCCAACCTTGAGAGTGACGAAAATACACCCTGGGACGTTCAGAATCCTGACCTGTGCAGGCCCTGCGTTCTGCGTCTAAGAAAGGCCCGAACCCGAAACCAGATGCTTCGGCGGTCAGGAGGGACAGACGCCGCTGCCGAGACGGTTTAACCATACCTGACATCAGAGGTCGCTGCACACTCCTCAAGGTCAGACCCTTCAGGGGCGTAACACAGGCCCACGCAGCCCCTGCATTGCGGGGGGGCCCCCGAGCTCCAGGGGGCCCCCCAGCACAGTAATTGTCAGTGGGGTCCACGCACCATCCATGTTGGGACTTAGGTCTCCACCCGTTAGATTGCGAGCTACAGGCTCGCCATGGCCGGTGAGTAGCTCGCACCAGCATTCTCATTAAATATGTAGCCCTTTTTTGTCTTTCTAAGTTTTTCGGCTTTTTTTTTAATAGTCTTTGACCTCTCTCACCAAATCCACCTGCTCTGACAGGGTTAATTGAACTTCGCTGGGGCGGGCAGAAGAGTTCTACGTTATTTGTCATCTGCGTGCCGTGAACTCTGCGCCCCCTGCCTTTTGCCGTCTGACATCGCGCTTCTGCTTTCAACCTGCGTGATGTGTTTTGAAAGAGGCCAGAAAGCTTGGTAGCTACCTTTTGAAGTCCGGCAACACGTCTCTGATCTGCGTGCAGAGCAGCAAGAGATAAATCGGTAAGCCCTAGCCTGAAATTGTTGTAGTTGGAAGCAGTGGCTGCTGGTGGGGAAGTGTGGGGAAAAACAACAAGAGCAGTCTGTGCGGCCTCAAAGGGTATTTTCCCCTGCTTCCCCGTGATTCTTACACTCATCTTTTAAGGGCTGTTAAAAATAACACCAGGTATTGACTACTATCGAGCAAATTAAATGTACATTTACATATTGGGGAAGACAAAAACAGGCTGGATTTCTCAATCAGCAGGGGACAGAAACAAATGGAAAAGGATTGGAAGAGCAACTTCAGCTCAGCTCTGAGAGGTGATCTAAGGTGAAAGTTCAGTTCTACATTAAGGGCACTGCAGGCAGCTGTTTTACGGCTCTCCTACAGTATTTATCAGGAGCACCCCAGGTTGATGCTGCACCAAGGGTATAACTGGTGGAACAGAAGTGAACTTTGCTCGCATTACTGCAGCACAGAAGCCATGTGGCGCTTAAAGGTACCATGGGGAATGTATTTGGTTCAATACCTCCATGCCCCGCTGTCAGAGGTCATCAGGAGATGCCAGCTCCAATGCAAAATTCATACAGAGCGGGAGGAGTGAGGTGTGCCAGGGTCAAACTCACATCTTGGAACACAAACGTTTGAAGAGGTACAAATCCGGAGAGGAAGATGTATCTGATTGTTGCAATGCCATCATCAACAGGTCCTAGGTGCCTCTGACTGGCACGGATCTAATTCCAGTGAGCAGCGTAGCGCTTTATGAAGAACATTTTTATTGTAGCAGGAGGTGCTGTAGATAGAAGATTATGGTGCGTGGAGTCCAGTTGACAACAGGTCAGTTGCATAGATCAAGTTGTAATGGGCCCTGGGAGCGAGAACATTTACTAGGCAGCACACTATGTATTCTATTAAGTGTTTATATTACTTCTACTCTTTGTTTGAGAAGAGGTTTTCCCAGAATCACACACTTGAGCAGTCAAGCGCCAGAGCTGGGATTAGCGTCCAGCTAGGTCATTTCCAAGGTCTCCCACAGAGCTTTACTATGGACAACCATTTGGAAATGTGTAGGATGCGGGTTAGTGCCTGCAGCTCATGTGGTTGACTATGATGCGGGGTGCCTGGGATTTATGCACAATAATGAGTGTAAGGGGTTAGGCATCACTTCTCACCACTACGTGCACTGGATGTTTTGTGCAGCTGTACCCCACCATTATCCACCTGGATCTTTTGCAGTGTTTTTGAACAAGTTGACTGAGGCTTGTGGCAACCATTAGGTGCTCTCTTTCTCTCTCACGCAGACATACTAACATGCAAGTTCTTACAGCTTCCTGAACCAAATGTTAATACCTCAAAACATGAAATTCCCCTACAAATAAATCAGGTGCAGAACAAAGCTGCCTGTGCACTGCCAATCAACCTTTCTATTGCGCCTTCCACAAATAGTTTCTCAGTTGAGCACTTTCTCATGCAAGACGAATCATTTTATGGCGTTTGGGGACTTCCCTCAACCAGATGTGCTTTGGTTGTGTATTCTTGGCTAGACGCTTGTTAAGGGCCCAATCTAGTAACAGTGTCTGTTAGTCAATATAAAGTAAAATGAGCTTGATTATTTTAAACATGTGTAGTGTGCCACTTGCACGGATAGGTGTGACAGCGTTGCCCTTTTGTGTGCATGTGGTTGTCAGTTGTCCATGGTGCTGCTTGTAAATATTGTTTTCGATACCACATTGCTAGCCAGGCAGAGAGCTATTGTGTAATATGTTTTGCATTCCGGTGTCATATTTAGGTAACTTTATTTGATTGGTTCTAACGTACTTTGTGTGCCATTATCTTCTAACACAAAATGTGTCAGATGTGATGAAAAGAGAACAGCCACTTGTTAAAATAATAATTGTATTTTCACTTTTGCAAGTGATGATCAATACGTGCTGATCTGGTCTTTTCAATTAGGCTCTACAGGAAATCAGTTCACTGCAGTGCATGTTCAAATTCGGATCAAAGTGGATAAAGCTGGGCGGGGAGAGGGATTTGGGGGGTCTCTTGTAAAAGGCACAAGTTACTTGGCCTTTAGTAGCGCAAATTAATTTTCACTGATCAGAAGTAGCTCTCACTACAGAAAAGGTTGGAGACCTGTTATGCGCCAGTCTCCTCAAACAAATAAAAATGCTGCGTGGTGTGCCGTGCGCAGCTTTGTGGTCTTCGACCTCAGGATGGGGCAAGGCTGGGGCAGGGCTGGACTGGAATGTTCATGTGCAGTGTAAACTCCATGTGAGGCGGCAGACCGGTGGACCCTGGGCACTGAGATGGTGAGTGAGGCCATAATTAAAATTGCTGTCCTAGGCCCTTATTCTTCTTCTTCATTCGTACTGGTGATTATTTGTATTTTTTGACATATCTCCCCTTAGCCTGTGTCTGACCCACTGTCTGGCGTGCTGCCGCCGTTTTGCGTGTTTGGGAACCAAACGGGTTCTGAGAGTTTTAATTCTGTGGCCGTACTTTCATTTCCAACGGCGGATGGCGGCTCCCTTCTCTCTCCCGGCGCAGCAACGCCTTATGTGCCATGCTTTATCGACAGCACTTTCATTATGACTGCAGGCTTTACAGTAAGCTATTATTATCAGTGCCTTAAATGGGCCGGTACTCACAGGTACTGAGTACCAGCACTTCTTATTTTTACTGATGAGTACCAGCACTTCTCCACTGCCAAGTAGAGTACCGGTACTCATTGAAGGTTTGCTTGTGTGTGTGTGTTTGCCGGCTCTCTGTATGTTTGAGTGTGAGAGAGAAAGCGAGCTCAGTGAGGAAGGGAATCGGACACTCTCAGGAGGTAGGTTTAAAGAAATGCGTGGAATGCTTTTGTGTGTGCATGTCTGCTTATTTCTGTGTACATGTAAGTATTGTGCCAAATGCAACCAAGTCGGAACAGTATAACAGTTAGAAGCTGCAAATATTGCTAAACAAGGAAACCTTAAGACATCGTGTTGGGCCTTTATTTTGTGTAATGAGTTAACACGTTTTGTTTATATTGATACTTTCTCATGTTTTGTTATGTCTTGCAACAGGCATAGTACTCATTAATGCTGCTATTCCAAAGTCTCTCTTGTTCTGAGGCACACAGATTATTAGCCTGAATAGTGCTATTGATGGCTTGGCTGTATTCATTTAAAAGCTGTTAATCTGCATATATGGGAAGTTGGAAACCTATTTCAAAGGGAAATGGTATGACAAAATGAATGCCCCATAGAAATGTCTTTGCATCATCATGTCTCGTCCCGCCTCTAACTCAGCCAACTTCCCACGCCCCAGCTCAAATTAATGAGTACCTACACTTATTTTTTTCCATTTAAAGGACTGATTATGTTTGCTGTTCTCCAACTCGGATGACAGCAGTTGGGTTGGGGAATACATTTTCTTGCCCCTGGTGTACTTTCTTGGGTATAAACAACAAATGTTAGAGATATGAACAATGCTGACCCATTTTAAATGTGTTTGCTGCTCTAAAGCTGCGTCTTAATCACACACGGTGCTGTAGCCCGACTTGAGCCAGAAGAGACATCACGTTTTTAATTTACACTCTAAAGCTTATTAAAGACGTGACAATGGCCTTTGCAGCTGGCTCTGAATTTTTTACAATATACCAAGCTTTCGTAGGTAAGGCCTTTTCTATGCAAACATTTTACATACAGCCCAGTCTAGCCTGCATGCAGCCCTGGGAGGGCATTGGATTGATTGATGTTTTTTTAATGGCGGGTCCAGTGACTCCGGTCGCTGCAAAGGAGGGAGGGGGTAGGTGGGGTACCTATGGGGGTTGTGATGGCACTGCTTCTTTTTTTGGGGTTGCTTGCTGTTACTAGGTACATCGGAGTGGACCCCCGCCTCAGTATGTCTAGGCGGCCTCTTGCTAGTACCTCCTTTGTTTTCCCCAGTTCATGATTGTTGTCTTTTATTAAGTTGGCATTACTGGATGGGAGATTGTTGCAACCAATTAAGGGCCGATGCCAGAGACGTTTTAAGGCATGGGCAAAGTGAGCTATAGCCCAGGGCCCTAGCATTTCAGGGGGTCCCCTGATAGAACCAGCTTTGTTCTTTAGAGTCTTGCTTGCTTGATGGCTTTGAATGATTCTTAAACAGATTGTTTTGAATACCATTTTCCTTTGCTTTATTTTCACTGTGGGTGATATGTGTCTATTACATTTTGTAGAGAAATGTTGTGTTTAAGTTTCATGCAACATTAATAAAATAGTTTCTTTGGATCAAATCATGACCTCACATATGGGAAATGGGAGTGTGTCACAGAGATTATTTGAAATAATATTAGCAAGCAGCTGCTGTGTTACAATACTGAAAACACACATCACTGTCCCTGAATATTACATGTAAACACATATAGAATTTGGACAAGTGGGTCTGTGCTCTGTCAACGACTTGGCCAAAGAGGGCATGAACGAGCTGAAATAGAATCATACTTTCAAAACTGTTACTTACAGGGGCCCCCAAAATATGTTTGGCCCAGGGCCCGGAAAATTCTTAGGAGGTCCCTGGTGCCGCCATCTGCGAATATGCTGGCCCCAATTGCCACGTGTGCTGGCATGCCGAGGCCCATAGAAAAGATATTTTATGTACAAAGTTTGCAAAAAAGCAAATAATAGCAAAGCTACAGAATGTTTAAATTCTGCATAAGTGCTTCTGAGGTTATATGAAATGCTACAGGCACGGTACATCAGTTCTCTTTGTAATACAACTGTGCTCACATCATATACCCTCCATGTGAAACATTACCTCAGGGAAAGAGCATCATGATGCAGAAACGAACCCTGCATCTACTGATGTACTTCATCCACACATCTCTTAGTAAATAAAGGTTGAATTCTGAATTCCCAAAATTCACAGAATTCAGAGTTGGTTGAACCCACAAAGCCTTTAACATGTAAGAGAAATTGGTAGTATTTAGAAGTACCACATAGTATTGATTGCACTAACTTCCTCTTTCGTAGGCTGCCTAATGTCAAAATAGCTAATATTCTCGCTTCATCTCATCAAGAATGGTACAACCAGATGAGCAGCATAACAAGGCCTAAATTATAATCAAATGCATGTTTCTTTTAAAAAGTATTTATCACTCACATGGGAGGTCATAATTTCCATCTCCTACGTTATTTACCAGAAAACTCACGAGAAATACGTTGAATGAACTTGGACACTCCTGCAGGAAGTAACAGAATGTAAATAATGTTAGCCCAGCATAGTGTCTTAGAATCCAGAGGTCAGGTGGGTGATAATGATCGAACATAACACTGCCTGGCTTCCTTAAATTTGAAATACACTCCAGGTATTTTTCTCAGCAGTTGGCATTAATGATGGCAACAATTATTTCTGTAGAGCTGCTGTGACAGTTTCAAGTTATTGTCCATCAATATAAATTATAATTCAGACCCTACATAGTTCTTCTTTTGTTGTTCAGCAATAAGCAGTTACTGAGACAACTGGACCGCTCCTTGGTATTGTTCTGATTGCTGCCTCAGTTAAATAATCTGTTCTTGACAATGTTACAAATGGCGTAGCTTGTATGTTAAGAGTGTTTCCCACTTTCTCATTAGAACTTTGAGCAAGACAATATAGAGGCATTTCATTAAATGTACCAGATTTTTGGCCGGTGGGCAATATGGTAGGTGGTGGGCAGGCGGCCGGGGGGGGCCCCCTCCATGTACTTCGCAGGGGGGCCCCCTCAAGTTTCGTTACGCCACTGCCCGGGCACCAGGGCGGGCCCCGGAGCGCCCCCGCGCAGATTAGTCTATTCCCAAGAGGGGGCTGCTGTGGTGAGGCAGGGAGAGGGGGGAAGCAGCGACGGAGCCGGACGCAAACATCAGAGCCATCCGGTCATGAAATCGTATGCACGACAGATTACTTTATATCCACCCTCATCGGCTAGGGAAGCAGGCTGGGTTTCAAAAAGGTGTCTGTGGAGGCAGACATAGGTTTCAATCTAGGGGTCTGTACATATAAAGTGACAACATCCCTAAAGGCGCAAGGTGTGGAGAAGCAGCCAATGCAGACCAGTCACTCTGCGGCACAACCCTGCAGTGCTGTCAATCACTCCCACTGCACTAGGCACACAGCCCCGCCATGATGTCAGAGACATGCAACGCACTTGACACAGCCCCACTATTATGTCAAAGACACAAAGGTGTGCACAGCACAAGACAAACCTCCGCAGTCATGTCAAAGGCATGCACAGCACTAAACACACGACCGCGATCATTTCAATGTCCCAAAGACACGCACAGCACTAGACACAGCACTGCAATCATGTCAGACACAAAGACACACACATCACTAGACACAGCTCCGCCTTTATGTCAAAGACATGCACAGCACTAGACACAGCACCACAATCATGTCAAAGACACACAGACATGCACAGCACTAGACACAGCACCGCAATCATGTCAAGACATAAAGGCATGCACAGCACTAGACACAGCACCACAATCATGTCAAAGACACACAGACATGCACAGCACTAGACACAGCACCGCAATCATGTCAAGACATAAAGACATGCACAGCACTAAGCACAGCACTGCAATCATGTCAGACACAAAGACACACACATCACTAGACACAGCTCCGCCTTTATGTCAAAGACATGCACAGCACTAGACACAGCACCGCAATCATGTCAAAGACACACAGACATGCACAGCACTAGACACAGCACCGCAATCATGTCAATTCATAAAGGCATGCACAGCACCGCAATCATGTCAAGACATAAAGACATGCACAGCACTAGACACAGCACCACGATCATGTCAAAGACACACAGACATGCACAGCACTAGACACAGCACTGCAATCATGTCAGACACAAAGACACACACATCACTAGACACAGCTCCGCCTTTATATCAAAGACATGCACAGCACTAGACACAGCACCGCAATCATGTCAAAGACACACAGACATGCACAGCACTAGACACAGCACCCCAACCATGTCAAGACATAAAGGCATGCACAGCACCGCAATCATGTCAAGACATAAAGACAGACATAAAGACATGCACAGCACTAAGCACAGCACTGCAATCATAACAAAGACACAAAGCTGTCCACAGCACTAGACACAGCCCCACCTTCATGTCTAAGACATGCACAGCACTAGACATAGCCCGCCTTTATGTTAAAGACATGCACAGCACTAGACATAGCCCGCCTTTATGTTAAAGACATGCACAGCACTAGACATGTCAAAGACACACAGACATGCAGAGCACTGGACACATAGCTCTGCCATGATGTCAAGTCACCACTAAGCTTTGCAAAGATGTCACCCATCCTCGCCCCTCAAGCACACGAGGACCTGAGGCTGAGGGGCCGCCATCACTGTGGCTTCTCAGCTCTGCCGCGCCTGTCACCTCAATGAGTCACAGGCTCGCCAGTCGCCATCATTCCAGCACAGCAGCAATAGACACCCACGCCTGCAACAGATTTACCATCCCTCAACCTAGATACACCGCTCTGCCATGATGGCAATCCCGACACAGGATTGTGTTGGCATAATTTGGTTCAATTAGAGTCCCTGGTTTATAACGACCAATCAGACTACGGAACCAACTCAATCCTTCGCTTAGTGGACAGCAAGTAACTCCCAAGGGGTTCCTATTCCACGCATGTTCAATTACAATGTCTAAATCAGGATATGATGCGACCTTTTCTAGACAAACCCCGCCTGTACACCAAAATAAAACATTCTGGCCAACCAAAGTATTCTATCAGCGTATTATTCCTATGCGAGGCCTCTTTCAGGAATCCCAGGGCAGAAAGGGTTACTGGGCTGAAGCTGTGACTCACAATACAAAACTGAACAAAAACGCCAGAAGTGAACAATACAGTAGTGATATCAAAGGCATAATGACTGAATAAGGAGCAGTGACACCGGCGTAGGCGGTCTCCATCGATAACAGATCCTTAGTATGCGCACAACGTGACATTCCCTCCTCCCCAAATTCTGTCACCTTACCGCCCACTACACCCAAGAACTCTCAGAATCAGGGTACGTTGTCTATGGCGTAGCTTTTTATTTACTTCAAACCAAGTAATTTACCACAGACCATTACCAAAGAAACGTATCCTTTTTGGATATATAACAATTTTTCACAGCATCACACTTTAGCTGCATCAACATGTCAACAGCAGTAAGTGAATTAGGCACAACATTACACTTTAATTTTAACTCGGCCATACACTAGAACAACTTAGCCGTACCTTTGAACTTTACACGTTAACTTTTTAACTCGGCTGTACATTAGAACTTGGCCGTACATTTGAACTTGTCCGTCTCGGCCACCAATGTTCCACTCTGCTGCGCACATTGTGCCGGCAGGCCCCAATGCGCTACAGCCAACAGTTGCACTACTTGACATCCAGGGCACCGCATACCTCATCGGCCCACCGGGGTACCTGAACACAGGCCTCCTCCCCAAGATTCTACTCAGTCCATATGTTGTGGGTTAGGGCAGTAGAGTCCAGGACTACCGGCAGGTCAGTCCCTCCTCCCTGCCGACCCTCTGCACACGTGGAATCTACCCCCTCCTGGGGTCCATCGAATGGCTGCACCTCCATTGTTGTGCATCCTTCTTTGTTGTTAACTGTCAGCGCTCCGCCACAGGGTGAAACGCTCCCCGGCGTACTCCCCCTCCCCCCGCAGACGCTGACCGTACTCCATAACACCTGCATGTTACATTTTTACAGAACCATGCCAAATTCCTGAGTAGACGAGTAGAGCCAATTGTGCCTATTGTTGGACTTGCTACCAAGTTGTTAATTAACCCCTAAACTAAAAGCTTAATACCCAGGAGAACTAGCAGTAATCCCATAGTCAGATTATCCGTCTCCCCCCGTTCATGGCTCTGAAGCTCCAAAAATGAGGCCCTGGCCCCAAATGTCCCTGCTTATTTCTCTGTTGGCAGTAACAGACAGCTTTAATGGACCCCAAAGGACCCCAGCCCCAGAATGTTAGCCATTAGTGTATTTCCTTTAAACGGTGCCAGGAAACCAAAAAGTAAAATTAAGAAAGGAAAAGTCAGAGAACGCTATCTTCACCAGCTGGTGTACCTCCTGCGGCCTACCGAAAGTTAGTTGTGTAGCACGCTATTGGTCCTTACTAAAATTGCCAGCCTGTAAAAGAAAAATATATAACTCTGCTTATAAAAACGTTGGCCATTGAATGAAGCCACCATACCTAGATGAATTTTTGAACACCTCAATTATTTGTGCATTATGCCACCGGCCGGTGTAGAACCCGCGGCCTATCGAAATTTAGTTTCATAGCACACTATTGGTCCTTACTAAAACTGCCAGCCTGTAATAAGAACAATTGGTAACTGGGCTTATAAAACCTTGGCCATTGAATGAAGCCATCATACCATAGATGGATTTTTCAAGCACCTCAATTAGTTGTGCATTATGCCACAAATAAACCGCAACCCCCTCTGATTGTTGTTTGTCTTTAAAATGTGTGTGGTTATGAAGGCCCACTCCATGTTATGTGCTATGCACACCACCAGTCCTCACTAAGAACTGCTGATACTTAAAAAGGGAGTTTAAAACTTTGCAGATATATTTTTGGGCAGTGAAATACAGCCCCATAGGTGTGCACTGGTAAATAGGATGAGGCTTTAAAAGGATTTCCTTCCCCCAGGCCACTCCGTCTTACTTGTGCTGCACACCATTAGTCTTCATTAGGGACCATCTGCTGACATGTAAACAAAGAGCAAACAGCACTCTGCATAACAATGCTTGGCCATTTAGTAAAGCCATCCTAACATTGATAGAGTACTAGAAATCCCTTTTTGCCTGTGGATTATGCCAATATAACTCATCACTCGTTGCTGGGGTGCGTTATAACATCTCTCTTCCCCAAGGCCACATGATTTGTATTGTGTTGCACACCAAATTGTCATCACATTAAAGCATAGCATTAAGTTGTTCATACTCTTGAACCCTCTGCTGCGCACATTGTGCCGGCATTACTTGCAATCCAGGGCACCACATAGCACACCGGCCCTCCGAAGTACCTAAACCATAGCATCAACCTTTAGCAACATTCACATGTCAAAGGCACTAAGAAATGTAAATTGTCATTATAGTTACGCACAGCCTTAAGTTGTCCATACTTCTGACCACTCTGCTGTGCTCATTGTGCCGGCAGGTCACAATGCGCTACAGCATGCATTTGCATTACTTGAAATCCAGGGCACCGCATAGCGCACCGGCCCTCCAAGGTACCTGAACACAGGTAGCCTTCCCCAAAAATCTTCTCAGTCCATAATCTCAGGAGAGGGCAGTACAGTCGAGGACCACCAGCAGGCCGGTCCTGCTGACAATTTGAAAGGGGGAGAGAAACTTTGCAGATAAGTATGTTATTTCTGACACCTACCAGAAAAGAAGGAACAGCACTGTGCATATCCATGCTTTGCAATATAGAAAAGCCGCCCCAATGTTTATTGATTCCTCAGCAATTCCTATTGCCTGTGAATAGATGGAGTCCTTACCAAGAACTGTGGACTATTCCCCTCATAACCTGTGGATTATATCCCAAATAAATCGCTACCTATTATTGGAAAGTGCATTTTTTTTAATGCATTCTCTCCCCAGGGCGAATTGTTTTGAACAGAAGTAGCACCTCTACATCTAAGTAATTGGGCTTTTAAACAAAACAGTCACTCCTGGGGTTAATTACCCACTAGCCGGCATTACCTCGACCTTGGAAGGGTGAAAAGCAGAGTGAACCTAGACCGGACTGTCAAGGCTGCCATCCCGGATCCTGTAAGACCCTGCTGCGTCCTGCCCGAGCCTGAATCAGTGAGTTATTTCCTTTTAAATATACCAAGAACACAAGAGGGATCCCTGGGGCCGAATGATTGCAGTTCCAACTGGCACTCAAGTTAGCAGCCGAGGCTGCTGTGCCACGTTCTCTCCCTTGTAGAAGTAACTAATGTTACATTTAAACTGCCAACCAACTTTGAAATGTTCTGTCCAAACAATGTACACAATATACTGTACTGCAGATGCAGTTTTCCGCCTTGCCCACCGGCAGTGTGCTGACTTGCCACAATACCTGCGAAACTTGGGCGATTGTAATGCTAGTTTCAGCCCCTCCTGGGGGCTTTGACATAAAATTGTACCGTGTGATCAGGAGGCACATACATTAATACCTAGCACCTTGGCCTCAGTACATCGCATTATGGCGCTTGATACCAACCGATACCCTTGGTGCATCCGATACCAGGTGTGCTGCCTTAGATGGGCTTGTGTGTCTTCCTCTGCCAGCTGGCCACACCCACTCCGAAAATGCCTGTTACCTTCATGGGACCTTGCCGCCGCCATCCCAGCGAGGACCTCATACCGACAAGAGAAAACTCAAACCATACTGTTAACTGGTGGACAAAACAGACATCCCTGCACAATCCTAAACACCATACTACTTTGCGCCTTTTGTGGTAAAAGCATCCTGCCCCACTTATTATTTCCACTGCGTAGCCTTCCCCTACTGTGCCGTTATTCAGTTCAAGATGAATGGGCAAGGAGAAACCTTAAGTGCCCCGGCATGAAGACATGCTTCATACCAAGCTCCAGATCGTCGCACATGCATTTAATACTGCGCCCAGTATAGTGATGGCAAGACGCAGGGATTACTGTACATTCATGCCACACAAACACATGCAGAACCTGTGTATACTCCCCGGTCCCAGCTAGCGCACCCGCTGCTATGCGCAGAATTATTTATTTGTTTATTTAATTATTCATTTATTTATGTGAGCCAAGGCCCCATTACCGACACCCTCGCCTGAAGCTGCGTTACCCAATTAAAGTTGCCACAGAAACCACCGTTGCCAAAATGTAGGAGCAGCTTTTGCACCTAGAGCAATGTAGTCAGAGGCAGGCGCACAACGCCCATTGGGCTCAAAGGGTTTCAGCCCCCCCTGTCCTGTATGTCCGCCTGGCTGAGAAAGCTTCCCAGGCTGGACAGCTTCCCAGGCTGGACAGCTTTCCAGGCTGGCGACCATCTTATTGCTGCCGCACCTGAGTACTTAACAGGTCTCTAATAGACCATTTATTTGATAACGAGGCTTTTGCACCCTTTCTTAGGGCCCCTGCAGCTTTACTCTTGGCTCCAGTTGCGCCTCTGGTCAGAGGT
Organism: Lissotriton vulgaris; assembly: GCF_964263255.1. NCBI lineage: Eukaryota > Metazoa > Chordata > Amphibia > Caudata > Salamandridae > Lissotriton > Lissotriton vulgaris. The sequence continues at coordinate 843,497,368 of NC_141695.1, forward strand.
ATCTGACCAGCTCAACTGGCGACAAAAATTAATATATGTATAAAGTTACGTAAATCATTTTGAAAGTCAGGCTTCGTTTTAAAAATAAATGTACTTCGGTTTGTGAATAATTTAAACCTAGGTTAACACTGACCCAACAAACTTTTTTGGTAAAATTGACTCTGTAGAAACTGACGCTGAAAAACCAGATGCCCAACATCATAGCTAGAATACTTAGCAGTAGCACAAAAGATCAATAACCAAAGTTTGATAATACTAAAACCATTGGTACAGAGAAGCTCAGAAGGAGATTATAATTAATGCCAATCATTTGCTCATCCTCCCTAAACTTCTCATCTGTCTGAGGATTGGACCCTCCCGGAGTTCTTTGTGCATTGCCCAAGAAGGGCAGCCAGTGACAGGGGTATGCACTGGCCTGAGATCCCCTCCAAAGCCCTCTGCCATGGAAGCTAGTTCAGTCATTGACGCTGAAGCTGCAGACAGCTCAGCCTCCCGGCCCCTCCACTCGCCCACGGTCGACCGCTGGCACTTCAGGCCCCTTGCATGCTCTTCCCGCCCACTCGTCCACCGACACAGCGGAACATTCATGGCCATTATCAGAAGACATGCAACTCCATTAACTGGCGCCCCTCCCCTAGGCAATGGGGGCGCCTGTTTAATAAATCAATACATAGCATCTTCTTCATATCAAAGGCATACCGCGTCCGATTACAAAGAGCAGCCTGCGCATAAAACACATGGTGTGAACATAGAAATATCTGTATGCTGTTAGATGCGTCAATAAACAATAATGTACCAGGCATTTATTGCGTGCAGTTACAAAACAGTACTGACTGCATGTTAGATCTCCGTAAAAGCAAATGCAAAACCAACTACAAAATCACAAGGCTATAAATGGCCAGAGAATGCAACCACTGACTAATAACCCCACAGCGAGCACTCAAGACCCGATCAGTGAAATACTCCCTGATCTGAAGAAGCGTCATGTCGGTGCACGCAGTATCTAGTATGCCGCTAAAGCCCGAGCACTCTGCTGCAAAGAGCAACTGCTACTTCATGTAGCATACACCAAATGTACCTTTATTGCTGCACAACTCCATAATGATGTGAGGAATCTTCAGGAACAGACATAAACACACGAAATGTGTGGAAAGTATATAAATATAGATGGCAAGTTGAATGGGGCTGTTCCTGCTGCAGGAACAATCCCTGACGTGATCACAGCTCTCCAAACTCCCCGCACAAGAAACAAAACTAAACCAAAGTATCCCACCCCGGCAGTGCAAGGTCATACTTCGTTTCCCAGTTGTAATCCCTTTCTGACAACAGAATATAAATTCAAGTAAAATACGCGCTTGTATGTTAAATTCATCCAAACCGACCAGAGACCAAGTCCCATAAATGGTACTTTCTTTCCAACTTCTCACGTCACACGTTACATTTTGAAAGTGGTCCTGCACATTGAGAAACTGCCATGTGCTTTGTTTTTTTTGTGCTCGGTCGTGCAGCTGTATGAGCCACCTGCCCTTCATACACCATCTGATTGCTTGCTTTTCTAGAATATTGAACCCCCTGACGTGCATATGCTGACATTGTAGTCCTACCGAACAGAAATCAACTGTGAGGCTTTTAATGTCAGTCAGTCAGTCAGGATATCTTTATTCGACTTATTACAAGTCATACAAAGAAACAAAAACGATAAAACATAACATAGGATACATTTGTCCATACATAACCCAGCGTTTCCATAAGAACATTAAAACTACAAATACATGTTAAATACTATATACAATATTAAGACAATACAAATTATTTCATAGGAAGCAAGCATAATAACCCTTAAAAATTGCTAAGGCGAATTTTGACCAGCAGCTTTCACCCTAGCTGCAGCTACTAAGAAATTCGCGATGCAAAAGGTAGTGCGGGGATTTGGCAAAAGCTGTAAATAAAGCAATGCTGGGCGAACCTGAGTGAAACCCGCTTCTTTTAGAATAGGGAGCAGATATTTTTTCCTCTGCTCATGAAAGAAGCTGCAAAACATAACAAAGTGCATTGTGTCCTGCACCGAGAAGTCGTCACATCTACAAGGTGGAGCTTCATCTGGCTTCTGCCAGCCCTTAAATGAACCAAGGTGGTAGTGTATCAGGTTGAACCTGAACTTGGTTAACAGAAACCTATGGTAGGGAAAGGTTACAAAAATAAGATAAGGTGCGATGGAGGGGGCACTGACCAAAAGGTTATGTGACCTGACTGATGGCTTCAATAGTTCAGCATCCTCGCGATGCGCTTCCTTACTTTCCATGAATGCCTTTTTTATGTGACCTATATCCAGGGCCCTGATTTTGTCTGGGCATGAAAAGAGCTCAGGGCGACCCAGGTCAGTAAAAGATTTAATTAGATAGGCCATCCATGGAATACTACTGTGTTTATCTAGAGATAAAACATCCTTCAGTATTTTGTGATTTAGTGGGAGGTCTTCGTTTAACCACAATTTCAACCATGGGATCAGGGGTGCTAAGCTCAATAGATCATACAAATACGGTAAACCCACCTCACGATGGATTGAATAGGTTGGGGTAGACTGAGGTACGGAGAGAAGGGATCTAATAAATCTGTTTTCCGCTCTCTGGATAGGGTCAAGATTAACATAGCCCCACAAAGGTGAACCGTAAAGTGCAATGGCCACTGGCTTGCTCTTATAGATCTTTAAAAGGGCTTCCATGGGCCTAGCTCCCAACTTGCCTGCGAAACCCAGGATCGCTGAGGAGGATCTAGTTACCGCCAACTTTTTAGCTCTTATCTGTGGCCCCCATGTTCCCTTTTGGTCAAATAGTACGCCCAAGTAGGGAAATGTCGTTACCATTGAAACGGGGACCCCTCTACAAAAGAAAGATTTATGCCTTTTTTTGGTACAGTCACGCCCCATTACCATTGTGTGAGATTTTGAGACATTTACCTTCAAATCCAAATTATTCATAAAAGTGCCAAATGCGTCCAAAAGAATCTGAAGGCCAACACCAGTTCGAGCAATCAACACGGCGTCGTCCGCGTACAGGAGTGCCGGGATTTGTGCATCCCCTGCACGTGGGACGTCCGCGTTCTGGCCGCGCAGATGTGCCCCCAGGCCGTTGATATAGATGGTGAAAAGCGTGGGGGCTAAGATGCAGCCTTGCCGTACCCCCTTTAAGGATTTAAACAGTGGGGTACATCTACCATTGTTTGACACTCGAACGGCTGCAAACAGCTCCTGATGCATAGTGGCCATAAACGAGACCAAGGCTTCTTCGATGCCCAGCTCTAACAGGATTGCCCACAGTTTTGGTCTATTAACAAGGTCAAACGCCGATGAAAGGTCCATAAAAGCAAGAAACACAGAACCCTCCTTGGCTACCGTATACTTGGAAATGAGTAAGTGCAAGTTAATACATTGTTCAATGGTACCTTTTCTCTCTCTAAAACCATATTGCAGGTCAGATAGGCCACCACAATCCTCGATGTTCTCCCTCAATCTGGCTAACAGGACTCTGCCCAATATTTTTATGGTCGAGTCCAAAAGGGATATGGGCCTGTAGAATGCGGGATCGTCCCTCCGACCTTTGTTTTTGAAAATGGGGACGATCGTGGATATGGCCCATGAGGCAGGGGCTGGGTTGCCGTTCACTGCATTAAACAAATTTGACATAACCTCGGCCCATAGTTTAGGTGAAAACATGAAGAAGTCAGCCGGGACTCCATCCGGACCAGGTGCCTTGTGTTTGGTGGTTGCCAGGAGTGCTTTTTCCACTTCTTGCGAGTTGAAGGTGATGGGATGTACGTGGTTGCTGGGCAGCTGACCCCTATTCATGCCTTCGTCATCAGCTCCCCCATATACGTTTTTGAAAAAGGACAGCCATGTTTCATCAGTGATCACACAGTCCAAGGGTGCGTTGTTATCTTCCGCAAATAGGGGCTGCTTCATGATCTCCCAAAATCTCCTACTGTCCTTTAGTACAGCCGCGGAAAGGAGATTGTCCCATGTTTCGCGTTTGATGGCGTCTTTGCGGTTTTTTGTGGCCGCTTTATAGATCTTCCTTTTTCTTGAAATATCAGCTTTATCCCTAGGGACAGATTTTAGTGCCACAAGCAATTCTCTGTGTGCTTTCGAGCATTCATGGTCAAACCAACGCTTGTGGCCTTGTGCTCCCGGGGTGGGTTTGGCCAGGAGATCCTTTGAGACCTGAACGCATATTGCCTCGTAGGCTGCAACTATGGTATGCCCTTGAGTGTCCGGATTTCTGCAGAGCTCAACTTGAGCTTTGATTTTGGGGAAGCATTTTTTATAGAAGTTTTCCGGGATCACTTTAGCCCACTTCACTCGTCTATCCTGATCAGCGGTCCTCAGGGGTTGTGCCACTTTCTCGGTTGCTGGAGGTGCCCCCATGTAGGCCCCCCAGGCCACTTCAAGAAGAACTGGGTTATGGTCGCTGAAGTGAGTGGGTACAGTGCGATAGGCCATAGACCGGCTTAAAATGCCCCATGTGACGAAAATATAGTCAATCACTGTACCATGTGGGGTGCCGATAAAAGTTGGGGTTCTCAGGGCGCAGTCAGGTTCGTTTAGATCAAAGTTGGCCAGGAGTTCCTCAAGCTCCTGCCCCTCTACAGAATGTTCAAAATGAGGGCCCTGTATGGCTGCGTCCTCAACCTCCTTTTAATGTAACAATATCTCTGACGGGACACAAAAGCTGCAAGGCAGACAAGTGTTTGCGCTTTTCATTTTAACGAGACGAAATGAACAGGTCCCCAGGAACATTCTCCCATAACGATATGTATTTCAATTCAGATGTTTTATGAGTGAAGTAGTGTGGCTCACTGGTTAGAGGCGGCAGACCCGAGAGCAGAGGACGGCCCGGGACCAGGGTTCGATTCCTGGCACGGCAGGTTTCTGGACCAGGGTCAGCGGACTCGATAATTCTCTCGCCTCGGTGCCCACTCTGATCAGCGATCACACTCGGCAACTCTGGGCATTAGCTTGCCTCATCTTCACTAACGGCCCCACCAGACCACCGGGGATGCCTGGTCTCACCCTGGAGATACCCATTAAGGGACCATCTCTCAGGGAAGCCAGAAAGGGTTTCGCAGCGGTCAGAAGCGCCTTGGGACCCTACTGTGAGGCTTTTAATGTAACAATATCTCTGACGGGACACAAAAGCTGCAAGGCAGACAAGTGTTTGCGCTTTTCATTTTAACGAGACGAAATGAGAAGTAGTGCGCTATATAAATGCCAATACACAATTATTTAGGCGCTCTTACTACCGCATGACCACATAAACCATGCCCGTACCTCGCGCCCATTGCTAATGGTAACGGCAGATCCCCACACAACGGTGCTGTCACGGAACATAAAACAAATGAAAACCTACATAATACGAATGAAAACAGATATAATAAACTTAACTAGTAATACATTACACCATGGCCAGGGGCGGATTGGCAAGGCGGGCATTCAGGAATGGGCCGAAGGGCCGGTGCCTCAGAGCCCTCTGTGGGCCGTTTTTTTCTCCCCTGTCCCAGTCCACAGAGAGTGGACTAAGAAAGGGGAGAAAAAAACCGGCCCACAGAGTGCACGGAGACAGACAGAGAAAATGAAAGCAGCCTCGCTGTGCGGCCGGACAGCGATTGCCAGCTGTGGCCTCTCCTTCACCCCTGCCCTGCCAAGCAATCAAGCTGAGGCTGGGCTGGGGAGGGGTGATTCTTTGCAAGAATCGGCCTCCCTGGGGGCCAGGTGTTTCTCAGGCCTTTGAGCCATTTTCACCTCGGCCCCCCTGGGGCCCATGCAGCCCAGAAACGGTGTTAGTCTTAGCACCTCGCCCACAGCCCTTCACATTCATGGCATAGTGGAGGAAGAATGGGTCTTGCTGTGGGGGCCAGGTGATGTTTGGAAATGTTTTATTTTATTTATTTATTTATGCGATTTTATATAGCGCGGACTTTACCCGAAGGTGTCAGAGCGCTTCACACAAGGAACAGCAATAATACATGAGAAAAATTACAAGTGGACAAATTACAAAAGCAAACGTTAAGTTACATGAATCAAAAGTGACAATAGTGAGCACCCAAAATACATGAGGTAGCAATCGGTACATTACAGGAGGAAAAAGTGATATGTGTGCAGGTTACAAAAGCGTACAAAGTACAAGTAGAGGTATAATACTGCAATTAATGGCAGACACTCCAGCACATGAACAAACGTTACGTATGCAATGGTGGCACTTGTGCAAGTATCTAAAGCAAACAAAAGTGAGAGGTAGCATACAGTGTGATACCAGAGAAAAGTGACGTGTGCAAGTTACAAAAGGGTACCATACACAGGTACAAGGGTAATACTACAGTAAATGGTAAACACTCAAACTGCCAGAACAACATGGGAAGGCACTTCCCATGCACCAGCTTCACCTCAGCCTCCCCCCTGGCTACCTTGGATGACCCAGAAAGCTGTGTTTTGTGCTCCCCTGCCAGAACATTTTCGCGAGGCCTGGAGGGCTGATTAATTTACTAATTGCAGGGGCCTTACCTGTTCATGTGCTCTTGAGCTGAAGGTCTGGGGAGGGCTAAGTAGGTTAGTAATAGCACGGGCTTTGCTGCTTTTCAGGTGCTCCTGTGCTGGAGGGCTGGAATAATTTTAGTTTTCTTCAAGGTTTCATTTCACTGTGTAAGTTTCGTTTCTGCAAGGTTTCATTTCACCATCCAACCCCTTCCTTAGTCAGGGGCCCCAGAGGAGGTTCAGCCCCGTGGCGCAACTAAGGGCGCCCCTCCCCTATGGGGGGGGGGCAGGGGGCCTGTTCATTAGCTGCAACTGATGCCATGAACCACACTGCCCTCTTCGATAACAAGCAGTGAGTAATGGTACATATACCCTCAGTAATGGTCTTGTGACAGCTCTCTGGGGTCCCTGTCTGCCTCTCCCACATGACTGATACAGGGAGAGTGAACAAAGTCCTTCTGCTAACTGGCACGCCAAAGGGGCATCAGGGCAAAGATCGTGTCACGCCACCTGCCAGTGCACAGCCTTCCTGTGCAATGGCTGCAGCTGGCTGTTTTCACTTCTTCCTGTCCGAACTCCTCGCACTTGTCCTTTTCTAGGCTGTCTCCCTTGAGCTAGAATACCTCCAGGGCACTCACTCGCAGCAGTCAGTCAGCGCCTTCCCTCAATGGCATGGTCAAGGCAGCTTTTCTCCTGGCAGGTTGCATAACTTCCAGGCCCCTGGTCTGAAACCTGTCGAAGAGAAATTGACAGCAGCATTCTAAACTCCATAGCGCAGAGAAGCCTCTCACTCCACCGCTGCGGCGCTCCAGATTTTGGATGAGGATAAATCTTTGCCCAGTGACGGGGGTGTCTGCCATATACTTATCCTTACTTTGCAGGCAGAGATAGTGTATTCCACAGTGCAGCTCTGGGACTGGGTAGACTCGAGGCTGGTCAAGCCACAGACAGAGTCCCATAGAGTCTGCGGTAAAGTGGGATGGGGCTGTGAGCTTCCAGACAGGGAGACCCAAAACAAAAGTGCAAAAGAGTAAGAGCCCTCCCACTTAACCAGCTCGAAACCTGCTGTGTAGCACTTCAGGGAAAGAATAGAGCAGGACGGAGCTTTTGCCTACACTGCACAGAGACTCTCTACTTCCTACCCTCTACATCACTGGTTCTTACCTTTAAACTTCTGTGGTCGCCTAGTTTATCAATGCTGGAAGTCGAAGACCAGTACACGAGCAAATTTTACAATTTGAACCTCAGAACAATACACAGAAATACAGAAACTAGTATATATAAAATAAATACACAAACTACATAATGTGCTATTTAATGCATAAACATAAGGTATACAAAAATCAACATTTTTAATTTTAATGGAAGATTTGAGCATTTCAAAATGTGGTTTTATTACTGAAACACAAAGCAATATACTAGAATCAAGCACATAACTTTGTCTTTTTTGAACCTATTATTTGTTTGTTTTTTGGTTGGTGCAGGCCAGTGCATCAATTGAAGGCATCGGTCGTCCATACTAGGTTCTGCTTGCTGTACCTCTGCTGCTCCAACAAATCCATTATTGGATACCAACTTGATTTTTAGCCTTTAGTCTCTTATTCCTTCACATTTACAGAATATTTAAAAATCTTTAGTTATACAGTTTGATTTTTCATGCATAAAAACTATTAATCTGCAAATACTATTTATTTTTCGAACAGTCGCAGACCCCACAGGTTAAGAACCTCTGCTCAACAACCTAGAGTCTGGTTCACGTGCAGAGAAAAATGCATTCCATTTCCTGGCTGCTACAGATATACACAGCAAATATACTCCATGCGCACAACACTAAACATACATAGACTAACCATACATGTGTCATGAATGTCTGAAATGGATGAAGTGAAGGCCCTCTTACTGGAACTGACAGACACATATAAAACCAAGGAAGGGCCTTAGGTAACTCTCCCTGGCACATGACAGGTAAAAAGTCCTGTTCTAACACCATAAATCTGTTGCTCCCACCACTGTCAGTCTTCCACAGGCCGGTGAACTGCTAGTAGCAAGCTCAGTAAAGGAGTGTGCACATTGTGTGGCACAACAAAGGCCACAGAGCTCTGCTTTGAGTCCCATTTCACCTCACAATGGGCCTTCACCAAATAGGCAAAAGTATTTGAAAAATCATCAGAGACTTGCTAGTGGAAGCACAGGGTAGGGGTGTGTGCTCTCCTGAGCCATGCAGGGGCTCTCTTATGTCTCAACACCTGCAATACACAAGTAACTTTTTAAAATTCCGTTGATCCAAAATTACCAGATTGTGTAAATAAATAGAGGTATGCAAAAAGTTCCCATTAAAATTTTGGGAGGCCCATTTTTTCCTTGCTCAGTATTGTAACTAGATCGGAAATGTACATATTAACGAGTATGGGCAAAGCCAACAGGTCTTGCCTTTAAAAGGAGATTTCCAAGCCCTTGGCTTTGCTAATGATTGATTGTATTGGCAAAAACAAAACAAAACATCTAAATGGGCCTTGGAGCACCACAATGTCACTGTAAACAAAGGGTGGGCTTCTTGGAACATTTGTATTCATGAGAAAAACAATTCAAGATGCCCACTGGTGCACAACGACCTATGTGCATCATGATCATCAACGTTGGAATGTTTTTTCTCATACAGAAAAAGTATTCCAAGATAGTTGCTAATGCACGTGCATACATACTTATGCATCAGAGTGCACTGGCAGCCATTTAGATTATTTTTTTACTTTTTAATATACTGTTCTGGGATTTCAGAACGATTAATTAAATAAAAAAAATGTATATGCACAATGTCATACAAAGTAAAACAGGTGAGAGCGGTCCGACAGCAGTGAGCAGCTGCTGGACTCACTCAGAAATAATAAAAAAATAAATCAAAATCAAAAGCACTTGCTGGAAAGAGGCGTGAGAGTTCACTTGCTGGGCCAACACACGATTAATGTACAAACAAATAACAAATATATAAAAAACAGAACTATGAAGCAGGGGGCAGTAAGAAGGTGGGGGGCTGAGCAGCACAACAGTGGTGTTCGTGAACTGTCGAGAAGAGGGAGAAAAGCTATGAGTTCCCCTAGAATTCTAAATGAAAAAAGAAAAAGTAGTTCTCTCCTGTCAAATTTGGAAGGATACAACCCAACCAATAATAAGGACGGGGAAGACGTTATGCTCTAGTTAACACAAAGTCCACTCTATGTATTGTATTGTTTACAATAGGTCTTTGAGGCAGGGCCTAAAAAGGTAAAGTACCAATAGCATCCCAGTCACAGCCCCACAGTAGCCTATACTAATCTAGCTCTGACTGGTTGCATATCACACCTATGAGACATCCACATTTTATCATGTAAAGCTATTAACACCTGCACCAGAGCACTGACAACCTACAACGATAGGTTTCAATCAAAGTCTTTTAAACCCTCATTAAAGTTTAGAAAAGATCAGGCTTGGAATATGTGAAGAACAGGATCCTGGAGATTAGGCTGACAGACATTAAGGATAGTAGGCGGGCCTTCTGGAAGGCAGTGACTATGTGAGCTCAGTGCCTGACAAACTCTCCTAATTGTTTTGTCCTCTTTTAATCTGTGCAGTTCGTCACTAGGCATTGCATAGTGTCACCTTTGTTTTGCTATCTTTGGTTGGTTCTATGCCCATTCAGCACCCCTTTAAACATGTCTCAGGACTGCCATTGCAGAGTCTGTGTGTGCAGTTTTTAACTGCCGTTTTGGCCTGGCAAGTTAACCCTCTTGTCAGGCCCAAACCTTCTTTTTAAGTACATGTAAGTCACCCCTAAAGTAGGCCTTGCCCAGCCCAAAGGACAAGGTGCAGTGGATTAAAAAAGTTGGACATTTACTTTTAGGTTTTACATGTCCAGGTAGTGAAGAACTCTTTAAGTCTTTTTCACTATTGCAGGACCTATTTCTCCTATAGGCTAACATTAGGATTACCTTATTACATTTTATAAGTGTAATTTCTAATTGGGAAAAGATAGCTACATCGAGTTTGGTTATTCTGGACTCACAAAAATCACAACTTATGGTACAATTAGAGTCTGCAAATTGTCTGGAAGTCTGAAATTGTCACTTTGAGAAATTTGGCGTGTTCCTATTTTAACAATTCCTTGCCTCTGCCTGTCTCTGAATACATGTCTAGGGTGGGTGACAGCTAAGCTTTGTCTATTCCCTCTGGACAGCCACACACAAAGAGCCTGATGGGCCATTCACATCCTGATGGACCATCACCAGGCTGATGGGCCATCCTTAGCAGGATGGGAGGGAGGAGCTGACACTTGCAACTGAATAGGGCTGTGCCTGTCCCCACACAGGAAGCTGCCTACTCCCTGTAGTGAATCTAGCCAGGGCAGGAAGGACAGGGTCCTTGGGCCCTTCAAATGCCTCTCTTTGGAGTCTCCCCATTTCAAAGGCACAACTGGGTATAAGTATTGGAACTCTTGACACCACCGACCCAATGCACTTCTAGACCTGTGGACATTCTGCCAGGAAGAAGGACTGCTGTGCTGCTGAAAGGACTGTCACTCTACTGGACTCTGCTGGACTTTTCTGGACTCCTGCTTTGCTGTGACTGCCCTGCTGCCTGCTGCCCTCCTTGCCTGGGAGTGAGAAGGACTGCACCTGCATCTCTACAGCCCTAGAACCAAAGTGACTCCAAGGGCTTGCTGGCTTGCCTCCTGTTCTGAAGTCTTAGGGACATCAAAGACTTTCAACCCTGCTACGGCCTCTGGACTCTGCCGAACTTTGAGCTGTGCTCTGCCAAGGGGTGCCAATCTACTCCTGGGCCCTTGGAAGTTGGGTTTCTGGCTGTTTTATGCAAAAACTATGCATCTATTTCGTTGTGCTGGCGGGAACCGACTCATCTGCCCTTGACGCCATCACATCGCTGATTCCTCTGAGAATGAAGCCATTGCCAGCGGCGCTGCTCAGCAACTACGCATCACCTTCATCGTAAAGGCTTCATCAGTGATGCATTTCCAACTTCACAGATTAGCACTGACGCATCAGCTACATCCAGGCTGATCGAGGACAACATATTGCCTCTTCTACTCCTTGCATCGGGTCTTTGATGACAGCACACCCTCCATCCAAAGGTTCTTTTTACGTGGGACAAGCTTAGTCCCTGTATCCGACCCACATTCCATCGTGGTTGACCTCAAATTTGGGATTTACCCCAGTCATGCGTGACCAGATGTCCCTGGTTGTCGCTTTATGATTTTTAGCACTATATTTCGATGTAATCTTTAAACATTCATAACTCTGGTTCCAATTATCGGATGTTTATCATTGTAGCCTTGCTTGTGTATTAAATTAAGCTCTATTTTTCTAACCTGGTGTGGATTAGTTTGTGTGGTGTTTTCACAGTTTTTCTCTTTTAAGTGTTACAAATACTTAACACATTTCTGCTTAAGTTAAGCCTGTCTGCTCTGTGCCAAGCTACCAGAGGGGAGCACAGATTCAATTAGGGTGTGTATCTCACTTACCCTGACTAGGATTGTGGTCCCTACTTGGACAAGGTGGATACCTCTGCCAACTAGAAACCCAATTTCTAACACTTCTAAACCCCCAGCAAGGTCTGATTTGGCTTATGCCCAAGGCTACGGCGCAGCCCTCTTAAGACAGCCTGTATTCTTTCTAATCAATCAATCAATTAGGTTTCTTGTAAAGGGCGAATACTCACTTGTAAGGGTCTCAAGGTGCTGTGGGGAGATCTAAGACTAGAGTCTAATAAAATACCAAGATATGTGCCTTTGCACTACAAACTAGAGGCCTTAGTGTTCTCTGCACCCACCATCATAAAATTGAACTTTTAAATATTGGTTATTGAAGCCAAACTATCCATAAATATGATAAAAAGGTCTAAAAGCCTCTGGAGGCTTCTGGCTGTACGAGTAATCAGGACCGCATCATCCGCGTAGAGCAAGGTAGGTAGCATTCTCCCACCTTCTCTTGGCATGTCCAAATCCTGTTCAGTAAGCAACCCCTCCAGACGAATGATGGACATAATGAATACAGAAGGGTGCCAAAGTGCAGCCCGTATCTAATTCTTCACTTGACATTAATGTGATTTGTTCATTCCCAATTATTCTTGAATCTGCTTGAACCCTTTTTAAAAAGGTGAAAGGAGCAGGTTTAACCGCCGTGAACCTCAGTTCTGCCCAGGGCTTATTTATGTTCACCTTATCAAAGGCATAGCTGAGGTCCATGTAGGCCAGATGCACCAACCCCCTAAGGCTTGCTTAAAGGCTTGGCTGAAAAAATGGCAAAGAAATATGTTTACTTTCCCCACCCAGGGCACCCACAGCTCCAGTTTGTTGGATTCTTCTTAATTTATGGGGGCCAGGGAATGGGGTCCCTGTTCAAGAATGGGGTAGGAGGGCTGTGTCCCTTTTCCTCTTAATAATAATTTATCGGTCAAAGGGGATGGTGTCACTGGGGCCTGTAAAAGGCTTGGGGAGGGGTGACAAAAGCCTGTCTCCCATAATTTATAATGTATTGGCCCTGGGAGATGGGATCCCCAGGGCCTCTAAGAGGTAAGGTAAGGGGGTGAGTTCACTCCCCTTTCATTGTATTATTTGTGGCCCCAGGAGAAGGAGGGCTCCAGTGCCTCACAGAGACTTTGGGATAGGGCTCCTGTTATAATGATATTATGCCAATCCCCAGGCCCTGGCCTACTCTGGGGCTGGGGGAGGTAGGTATTCTAATAAAAGGCAGAAGACCGCCATTTTGTTTTCATTGGAAGCCACAGATCTGCAGTGCTGAATAAAACAAAAATTCCCAATTATGACACTAGAGAGGTCACTCACGGACCCCCGACCAGGCCTAGGTGGGCTAGGCATCCCTACCTCGCCACTTTATATCTTTTTTTACATTTATATACGGAACATGGGACTCATTAGAATTCTTATCTCACCTCCTGTTCTTTCAGGTCGGCAAATCCTCTGTGTGTGAAATATGCAACGTTTTTGAGCCCTAATTTCTCCAAAATTATGAAACAGATTTGCACAAAATATAAAAAAAGCACACTTTTCGGACCAAAATCTTACTTTCCATCAAATTTGGTGGAATTCTGTTAAGTGATTTTGGCTGAGGGTGTATCTAATTTTCCTCTGAAAAAACTAATAGGAAAAACGTGTTATGGGGCTCCCCTTTTTTCTGACTCCATGACGGATCATCCTCAAACTTTCCAGGAAGGAACTAAGATGAATACAACTTTTTTTGTGTAAAGTTTCATGAAGATTTGTCAAACGACAGCAAAGTTATTAGCAAGCAAAACTAAAATTCTATGGAAATATGGCCTTCGTAATGGGAGGAAGTATATATACATATATATATATAAACACAACAAGCTGTCTCGGCACCTCCTTATGGCGAGCCAAAAAGACAACACGAATCCCAATGCTTCTGGCACAGAATCTTTATTTTTGGAGCCGCAAAATCTGACGTGTTTCGGGCATCCGCTATTGTTCACAGATTGTCAGTAAGTGAGCTCGCCATTTTCTTATATATGTTTTTCAAACCACCATAAGTGATAATAGACATAGAAAGCATACTGGGACCAGCCCTGTTTGCACTTTTTTCTTTTTTCTGGTTTTAGAAAAAAACTTTAAACAACAATTCAAATGTCAGCTGACAAATGACAAATAAGTAGGGTCTTTGCCACATCATTTTTCTAAAAGAGACATTATCAAAAAATTGCTTCATAAATGCACAATACATCAGGAGAATCTTTTTAGGCGCATAAGTCCAGACTTCACATGCGTTTAAAATAAACTAATGTACAGTTGAGAAATCTAAAACCCTAAAAAAGCAGAGAACACCACTCCATATTAAAATGAAGAGCTTATAAATAAATAATGAACCAGAATCAACTTATCGCAATTATTTGTGCAAACACTGCATTAAATATGTGTAAAATAAATGCTCATTCAATTCCATACTTTTAGGTATGTGCAAAACAACGCAATATATTACTGTGCAAATTCATGCTTTTGTTACATTTTGTGCAAAATATCACAAATATTGTAAACCATCAAACTCACAAATGTGCAATTAACACTTTTGATAAGAAGAAATATATAAATAAGTTCATTACAAAGCTCATAATCATTATCTTATCAGGATGGTTCACCTGCCTCTTAAATTACCTGCATAAATGCACTTGTACAGAACAGTGAAGTCCAACTGTACAACACATAATATCAGACAAAGCCTAAAGGAAAAAGAAATCCCCCAAACATTAGATGTTTCAGCAAATCATTGAGGCAAATCCATATCATCCCTACTTGTTTTATCTGTAAATATTGTTTTTCCCTTGCTGTTGCTGTACTTTCCATGTCACAAATATATTTGAGAAAATTCCCCAAAGAAAACTTACTAATATTGTTATTACAAAATTAATTACATAAGAAAAAAGAAAGAAAAAGAATTAACTTATAACTTAGCGGCAGGGAGGGAGTTTTTTATGGCGTTATTACTCATAAAATGTTCTAACTTTTGCCCTTAAATGCGAATTTATAAAAAGTGATATAAATCTTCTGTGGTATTCAGTCCATTAGGAAATTTGCTGTTCAACTCAAGAATTATTTGTGACTCCATTCTCCTCAGCATTTTGTCCCTATCACCTCCCCTCCGTGGATTAGGAATAGCTGTTATGAAAAAGAATTTGAGGCACTGTAAGTCATTGTTGTGCATCGACTTAAAGTGCCTAGCCACTGGGTAGGAGCTATTGTTGTTCACGATAGCACGCAAATGCTGAAGGATCCTGACATGCACCTGCAGCTTGGTGCTCCCCACATATCTCAAGCCGCAGGTGCATGTCAGGACATAGACCGCATATTCCGTCTTACAATTGTAAGAACCTTTGATGTTAGACATTCCTGGACTGAAAGGAGTGGCATATTGTGTGGTGTTTATTCCAAATCTGCATGCTCTGCAGCTGGAACACTTTACAAATCCCGGCCTGGACTGTAGCCACATCTGTCTATTACTCAACTCAGGAAAACTTCTACTGATTTGAGTCTTCATAGAGGGTCCCCTCCTATACGTAATTGTTGGAAGATTGGGCAATCTTGGGGCCAATACAGCGTCAGTTTTTAAAATGGGCCAGCTTTTCATTATAATGGACCTTATTTTCCTTTCTTGGCGGTTGTAAGTTGTAACAAATCTAGGAGCCAAAGAAAGATCGTTAGCCTCTGTTTCAATGTGGATAGCTTTATCATGCTGAAATAAAGATTCCCTTGGTCTAGCCAGCATTTTATTTACGGCTTGTTTTAAAATCACTTCTTTATATTCTCTCTGTCTAAATCTTTCTAATGCCTGAGAGGTATAAGTGGCCAGATCCTCTTCTGTACTATATATACGCTTGATCTTAGTAATTCTGCAGAGGGAATATTATCAATGACATGCTTAGGGTGAGCACTGCTTGCATGTAGAGTGCTGTTCCCAGCAGTATATATATATATCACCAAGCAATCCTCCGTGAAAACTGCCTCCTCCCAAACAAAAGCTGCTTCGTTTTATCGGATGCCACGGAAGACCGTCTCTTCAAAATGTGCCTTCACTTCTGCCAAATTTATCGTAGAAGTACGAAGCCTTGTGCGTTTTTGAAAATTTCTTTATTCAGCCAGCATCATACGTGTTTCGAGTGCTCGTGCAGTGAACAAGAGTGCGCGAGCACACGAAACGCGTATGATGCTGCTGAATAAAGAAATTGAACAAAACACACAAGGCTTCGTACTTCTACGATAAATTTGGCAGAAGTGAAGGCACATATATATAGGGTAGACATCGCTGATCCAGACTACAACACCCACAAGTCAATACGCTCAACAGAGCAGCCCATCGAAGGGTGAAATTTTTCCTTGTGTATGTATGGGTCACAACAGCACGAAAGACTGTCAAAGCCTCCGATGAAGTGCGGCAGCACAGAAACTCGTCAGGCATGCATAACTCGACACAAAATCTGTTATTTGCATCAGCATGCCGGTTCCGTTCTTACCCTTTAAAAGCCTGGTGCTAGCGGATGTCTAAGTGCATCTTTGTTCCGGTGGGGAACTTTGGAGCTTTCATTTTACGCGTCGTCCCCGGCCACGAAAGATGCACCAACCTACTAAGGTTGGGGGCAACGGGCTCTGTAGTTCACAGAGCCGCTATGTGGGGCATATGCTTGGATTATTGAACGGCACCCACATGCGGAGGCCCATCTGTGGGCTCAGAACTTTTTGGCAACAGCAATATTTACGTGCACCCATTAGGGTAGAGATCGCTGATCCAGACTACAACACCCACAAGTCAATACGCTCAACAGAGCAGCCCATCAAAGGGTGAAATTTTTCCGTGTGTGTATGGGTCAGACCAGCACCAAAGACTGTTGAAGCCTCTGATGAAGTGCGGCAGCACAGAAACGTGTCAGGCATGCATAACTCGACACGAAAGCTGTTATTTGCATCGGCATGCCGGTTCCGTTCTTACCCTTTAAAAGCCTGGTGCTAGCGGATGTCTGAGTGCGTTTTTGTTCCGGTGGGAACTTTGGAGCTTTCATATACATATATATATATATATATATATATATATATATATATATTCACTGAAAAAACCATAGGTTTCACACCAGTTATAGTTAGGTGGAAATTTTATTCGCATAAAACCATTGAAATTCCCACGTTATAGTGAGTTGGACTCACTATAACTTGCGCGTGCAATGCACTGCTGATGACGTCACATATTACATCACTCATGACATGGTCAGTGACATCACTCATGACATCACTGATGACATCTCAAATGACAACATCCTTGTGACAAAGTGGCAGACCTCCTATCAGCATAAAATAGCCTTTGACACACACATTCAAAAATAGAAACTAACATTTTCTTAAAAAAGGAGAAACCAATACCAATTACAACAACTTATTAGGTAATTCCAACATCTACATACACATCCACTCATTCACCAACAGCTCTATATAGTCACTCATGCATGTACTTACTCATCATATGTACTCATACACCTATACATCCTGTTACACACTAATACGCATCCATATAGTTACTCACACACAAATTCACACATCAAAAAACCATTTACTTGATTATACTGCTATATGCACACCACTACACACACTTCTACAGAAACTGAAACATATTTACTCTCTTAAAAAATCAATTATAAAAACACATACTCACTAACCCACCCATACACACAATCATCCACCCATACAGTCTTGCACACATGCTGTCTTCAAAATACAAACAAATAGTGAGTCACTCATTCATGCATCTGTGCTCTAAGTAATATCCCCCACTGAACCATACAGACACTGATACTGATACTCAAAAAAACAACTAATAACCCATATACACACTCATGTAGCTACTCACCAACCCATGCAGCCACTTATACACAAAGTGAGACACAGATATTTAAATATTTAAACATTACTCGCTAATATATGTATTCATTAAGATACATTTAATAAGTCAGTTAACCAATCAATTTTACACAAAAAACATCCATTTAGACATTTATTTACCCATTTATTCTTCCATCAACCTTTAGATATACATATATAAAAAATATTTATTTTTCAGAAAGATACACATTCACTGGATGATGTCATCAGTGATGTCATTTGAGATGTCATGAGTGATGTCATGAGTGATGTCACTGACCATGTCATGAGTGATGTAATATGTGACGTCATCAGCAGTGCATTGCACGCGCAAGTTATAGTGAGTCCAACTAACTATAACGTGGGAATTTCAATGCTTTTATGCGAGTAAAATTTCCACCTAACTATAACTGGTGTGAAACCTATGTTTTTTTCAGTGAATTTAATAGGTTTTTTAAATGCTAATTCCTAACTATAACTGGTGTGAAACCTATGGTTTTTTTCAGTGAATATATATATTTATATATATATATATAAAAAAAAATTCCATGGCTAAATGAAACCCCTCATTTTGTTCCTTTTCAAATTAAATGTATTAAGTGTTACCACTTTATTCCAATCAAGATGACTTCAGGTGTGCCATACTTTTGTCATAAGTAAGACTGTTAGCGTTCTAGTTGTTCTTTAGAACACTCTGGGACATTCTGTCATTGGGCTATAGTTGGGCTACATCTGGCTGATAATTGGGCTACATTTGGGCTCTTTTGTCTCTGGTGGCCATCTTGGGAGACTGCATATCAGAATTTTTTTAATGAAATATAAGAGGATTTGAGAAGTCACTCAAATGTGCCCTAATTTTTCTTTCTTCAACACTAATCATAATTTCTATGGCAAAATGAACCACCTCATTTGTTCCTTTGCAAATTAAATGTTTTAAGTGTTAACACTTTATTCCAATCAAGATGACTTCAGGTGTGCCATACTTTTGTCATAAGTAAGACTGTTAGCGCTCTAGTTGTTCTTTAGAACACTCTGGGACATTGTGTCATTGGGCTATAGTTGGGCTACATCTGGCTGATATTTGGGCTACATTTGTTTTTTTTGTCTCTGGTGGCCATCTTTGGGCTACATTGGGCTACATTTGGGCTCTAACATATATAAATAGCCCAATGTAGCCCAATATATATTTTTTCAAAGTTAATTTTCGTAAAAACCACTGGAGCATATATCTTGAGACATAGCAAAGGCACACCGGGGTACCAGTCCCTACAATTTTCCCAAGTTTGGTGGAAATCCATTCAGCAGTTCGGGCTAAAAGTGAGTTTGGCCGCCCTATGGAAATTAACATGGAGAAAACACGTTTTTGGGACCCCCCTTTTATCTCGGCCCCCGCTTGACGAATCCCCCCACATTTTCAGGAAAGGAGCGGAGCGGAGCGGGCAACGAACTTTGAGAAATTCGCAAAGATTCATCCACCGGCGCCAAAGTTATTCCCAATAGAATGTTGCGGATATCCTATGGAAAGTAGATCCTAACTATAACTACCTACTGACGACCGCCAGTAGGTAATATATGTGTATATATATATATATATATATATATATATATATATATATATATATATTTTCCTGTATGTTCATTCAGCAATGGCAACTATGTATCAGCGGTAGTGCGTTGTTACTGTTTAGTATTAATCACATGATCATGGTGGGCGTCACCAGGGGGTGGCGTCTATTTCACTGCATACACTTATAAAAAAGCATAATTGATTACAAACATGTTGCAGCGTGATCAAGGGCTTCCCGCCCGAAACGCGTCGCTGGTTCTGTTTTAATCTGTAAATAAAATACCATCTTTGCTGAATTTGCTGGTCCGGTCCTCTTCCTTGTTGGCGTGGAGGCGGTGTCTGCGAGCGCAGAGCAGGCTGGGGAGGAACCTTTCTTCATGTAATAACGGAGGTTGATTTGTCTCTGTAACGGACCCCTTCGTCTACTGCCGGCAGCTGCTTCAAATCACCTTTTGTTTGGATCTCGCCTGGGAATCATTGCAGCTGGCCCCCGGATGGACTGAAACCCTGCCGTTTAGGTTGGGCGGTGTGAGCAGCCCCGAGGATTCGCGTCGGAGGACGTGGGACGCGGAGCAGTTCCCGCCTGTGACCTACGGTGAGTGTGTGTTCAAAGAAATGCCGTCCGGTGACGAAGTTTTTATGCAGCAGTAAAGGACGAGTCAGAATTGTGCTCGTTGTGTTTAAATATCAAATAACAGAACTGTAACAACATGGATAAGGATGAAATAGACAAGCAGCGGGAGGAAGCCGCATTGTCACTCTTTGACGCCACAGATACATCTTCTGGCCGCAATCAGGAACAAAATCAAAGCGAACTTGGCAATTCACAAACGAAAGATCTAAAGCAGTTGTTTAAAGAACTAGTTAAATTGCGCAAAGCCGAATGCACTAAGTGGTGGGAGCATAAATCCCTCAGTAAATACGAGGAAGTGGGGCGTGTACCACGAGGACTCAGGATTTTACTGGCTCCCAGCTTCGATAATCCAGATCCAGCCATGCTTCAAGAATGGGGCGAGAGTAATCTGGCTGCATCGATGAACCTAGTATGCATATTAATCAAGTATGCCGCCAGTGACCGAGTCAAACTGCTAGAAAAAATCAAAGCTTTGGAATTAGAAATTGATGCCTGTCAAAATGCCGTAGAAACCAAAAAACTTACAGATAACATGAATGAGCAATTGCGTAAACACGAGGAAAAAATAAAAACTCGCAAGGCTACAAAATTTGCTCGTGACGCAGATGATTATCGATTGGGGAGGATTTTTACCTTTTCCAAAAAGTACAATTTGGCCAAAAGACAGGCATATACCAAAAAGAAGAATGCTTCTACTTCCAATCCCAACAGCACCCTGCCAGCAGGCAGCTCTGGCCCTACTACATCTAATGCTACCAATGCTAACGGAATGATGCAGTCTACGGACTCTTTAGTAACGAGTGCGTCCAGCATGGAATCACTATCTTCTGGCTCCACCAATAGTGATTTAAACTTAAATGGACTGGAAACATTGAATATCCAGCAAGAAATGGATTTTGTGGTAGACGAGAGGCTCCAAACTCTGAGATCATGGCAGAACAACTCACAACCAAACAAAGGAGGAATAAACTGAGGAAAGAACGACGACGCACAAGGAAACAAGGCCGGGGAACAACTTCAACAAAAGAAAAAGAAAAAAACATGGGGGAGACGACGATAAAAAACAATACCATCATCAATCTCTCCAACGTGGTCCTTGATAAAGCGGAAGAGCAATTACTTTCATTGGGTTTAAATTTTTCACCAATTCAACACTTTGATTACACTACCACTAGGGTAGATGTCTTCTGCTTTATAAGGAAACTTAAACTAAAGAAGCACTTTGCATTACAAAAAGCTAAGGATTCAGATGCCCAAGATGAAATTGTGAGAGAAAATGATAATATTTCATTAAGGGCGTCTGATACACATGTTTTCCTTGATGCCAATGACTTACTGAATACAAATGACGACTTAGAACCTGAAGCAGAAATCTCTACCCAAGATCGTCTCAGACATATTCCTATTCTTCCTAAAGGTGCAGGGTTGAGTCCTTTCACTAGCAAATCAAAATTCATACCACTAATGCCAAGGGACGCGATCGACATCTTTCACGATTGCGTCACAAATGACATTAAAAAACTGTACACAGAAACCAACAATAAACGTGGTAAAAAAGAGACATACACCAGGATGGCTTACAATAAACTAATGAAAAAACTTGAAGGCAAACCGGACATAGTGATCAAAAGGTCGGACAAGGGGGGCAATTTGGTACTTTGGCCTAAAACAGATTACATCAATGAAGCCAAACGCCAACTAGAAGACCCGGCTTGCTATATCAAAAGCACCCAAAAAGAATACGACAAAGCGATATCCAGTCTACACAAGTCTTTAAATCAATGGAAGAGGGAAGGTCTCATCTCGTCAGAAGAGCACAAATACATGTATGTGAACTTTCCAATTCTACCCTCTCTTTATCTCATCCCTAAAGTGCACAAATCCATACAACCAATACCAGGCAGGCCGATAGTTTCAGCCATTGGAAGTGCGGGAGAGAAAGCGGGAGAATACATTGATGACTTTTTACAAGACTTTGTCAAGCAACTTCCCAGCTTCACTCGAGACACTAGTGATTTTATATCTAAAATATCTGCACTTGAATGGGAAAATGATATGCTTTTAATCTCACTTGACGTGGAATCGCTGTATACCAGCATAGATCACGATAAGGGGTTAGCAGCTGTACAACACTACCTTTCCAGTAGACCCATCCATTACTATGAACACAATAAGGTGATTGTGGGGTTAATAAAATGGTGCCTCAACAACAATTTCTTTTCATTTGGAAAGGAAATTTATAAGCAACTTAGGGGCGTGGCGATGGGGGCCTGCTTCTCTCCCAGCTATGCGTGCTTGCACGTTGGCTGGTGGGAGGAGCAGGTCCTCAATGTGCACCACAAGTCATGGATGGACAATCACGTTAGATACTTCTTAAGATATATAGATGATATCTTCATCATCTGGAAGGGTAGCAAACAGGAAGCTTCGCGATTTATTGATGACATCAACGATAATTCGCTTAATCTCCACTTTACAGCTAACATCAGTGAAAATCGTATCCAATTTTTGGATGTGGAGGTGTATGTCTCCAATGGAATAGTTAACACCACCCTTCACAGAAAACAGACGGCTGGCAACGCCACATTGCATGCCTCCAGCATGCACCCTAGACACACAATCTCGGGAATCCCCTATGGGGAAATCCTGAGATTAAAGAGAATTTGCAGCTCTCCTTCGGATTTTGATGCCTGCTTGGAAGAACTCTTGGCCAGATTGAGGGCTAGAGGTTACTCCGAGCGGATATTAAATACAGCAGTAAACAAATCCCTGTCTAGATCTAGGGAGAGTCTCTTCCCTGACTCCCTTTTGGATACCGAACCTCCTCCCACTACTACACCCCAACTGGAGTGCCCACGTCTGATCACCACTTTTAGTAGGAAGACAGAAAAATTAGGTCAATTCTGAACAAACACTGGCCGATTATCATGAGTGACCACATTCTCAACACTAGGTTGCCCTCTTCTCCTACATTGACGTTCAGACGAGCCAGAACCATGGGCAACCATCTGGACAAAGCAGCACCTGAATTAAAATCCAAAATCCCATGGCTTCGCCCGTCCAGAGGTTTCTTTAAATGCTCCAGTTGTAGGGCTTGTAAGTTTGGAGTCACTACCACCCAGTATAACACCCCGTTCAGTAAAGTTGCCAAAACCATCAATGGCAACTACAACTGCAAGACTGATCATGCTGTATACGTTCTGACGTGCACCTGTGGGCTTAGATATGTTGGTAGCACTAAGCTCCAGGTGCACGCCCGAATCTTGCAGCATCTCAGGGCTATTTTGCATAGTGACCCCGCTTACCCTGTCGCCCGTCACTTTAAACGAGTGCACAACAAAGATCTAAGTTGTTTAAGCTATTTTGTGATAGGGGCAGTTCCATTATCTAGACGAGGAGGTGATCGTGAGGCTCAACTCAGAAAAATGGAGTCTAAATATATATTGGAGCTCGATAGCCGTTGGCCTAACGGGCTCAATAATATTGAGGAGATGCATCACTTTTTGTAGATTTATCTGGCCTTGCCAGCTTCTGATTCTATCTGTATCTGTGTTCTGATTTCGGGCTCTTCTAGTTAGGTTCCCGATTAGAAGTCCCGTATATATGTCCCTTATTCTGTAATTACAACTGGTGAAATTTACATCGATTCTCACCTACAGGGACATCATGTATGCACTTTACTTGGCAATTATTAGGCACTAGGCATCATTATATATACATAATTTTCATACAGTCCTATTCACATATCACGTACAACATTTTAATGATAGTCAATATGTATTATCTTTTATTTGTACAGTGATTTTACTATGATGTGGATATCATGTATAGAATTTTGATATTGATATTGTTTTGACTTTGGGCTTAGTGTTGCACATGGACGTGTATATATGGAATCGCACAGATATGCACATTGTAAATATTTATGTGAGGGTTTTTAAGTTGGGTGTGTATACAGTCAGTGCCATTTGTGTTGTTTTGCATTGTTCTTTACTAGCACATAGGGATTTGGAATCCATTGAAATATTCACTTTTGATATAATGGGCTAAGTATCTGGGGTGGTGGGTAAAAGAGTGGGGGTGTGTGTAGGTATGTATATATATGAATTATGAATCTTTTTATACATACTGTTATTTTTAGCTTCTTGAAAAAATGGTTCTTCCTTTTCTATTTGACTTTTCAAATAGAAATAATTATGGATTAGGATGATGAATTTTTGTATTTAAACATTGAGAAATGATGCCTAACTGTTGATAACTGTTTCAGAGGTAGTTCCATATGTTTCCGCCAATTCTTGCACTTTATCACAATTTTTTTATCACTTATGCACTTTTATGTACACGCACTTTACAGTCTTGCTGCTAAATGTATTAGATTGCTTATTTGCACATAACAGATATATATCTTTATATCTGAAATTCAACATTGAAGAACTGTACTATAATATGTTAGTAATTGAATATATGTTGATGGTTTCCTGGATTTAACCAGTTAAGAATTCCTGTATGTTCATTCAGCAATGGCAACTATGTATCAGCGGTAGTGCGTTGTTACTGTTTAGTATTAATCACATGATCATGGTGGGCGTCACCAGGGGGTGGCGTCTATTTCACTGCATACACTTATAAAAAAGCATAATTGATTACAAACATGTTGCAGCGTGATCAAGGGCTTCCCGCCCGAAACGCGTCGCTGGTTCTGTTTTAATCTGTAAATAAAATACCATCTTTGCTGAATTTGCTGGTCCGGCCCTCTTCCTTGTTGGCGTGGAGGCGGTGTCTGCGAGCGCAGAGCAGGCTGGGGAGGAACCTTTCTTCATATATATATATATATATATATATATATATATATATATATATATATATATATATATATATATATATAAAGACAATCCTACTCCCAGCAAGAAGAGGTACGTACACGAGGCAGGTAAGAATAAGGCTTACTTATTGAGCTTCAGGTCTCCTGCGACCCCACATAGCAAGAGAGGCGCGTTTCGCATGCACAGCAGGCTTTGTCAATCAACTTGGCGCCATGAAATTCAAAGATTATATAGCCCTCCCCCTTAATTAAGGCATATGTAAACATAGAAAATGGACTGCGCAATGGTAAAACATGCCTATTGAGACAAGCTTAATTTGGCAAAAATATATAACAAGCAAAGTGCAGTAAATATAATAAATGTAACTAACAGCACAATGCACAGCCAGTTTGTTCCACCGAACATACACAACTATAGAAGACAACACAGAAAAAGTATACATATATTCTCTTCACAAAAAGGGTATCAGAGGGTCAGGATTCCTACAGGTAATTATTGGGGACAGTAGTAGTGAGTTATTACCACTAGCCATACAACTGATTTCTAGTGAAAGTTGCAAGAGCCAGGTCAGGTCAGTGTCTGGTCTCTGGCACCCATCAGTCACCACTCGGGGCTCCGGGGACCAACACCGCACCTGATCTTTTCTCTAACAGGAAAGGACTGACCTTCCTGTTGGTCAGGGCATAATCGTTTTAAGTTGGAAAAATATATATTGGTGATGTAACTGACGGGGTGAAAAAATGTGCAGTGCAAAGAACAAAGTGATATCAAAGAATACAGAAAAGGTGAATAAAATTGGTTTAGGAAGCAAAGAAATTTTTAATTGGATATAGCTCCCAATACCAATATTAAAAATAGCCAAGACAGGGGAAAATTTATAAACTGTCTAGTGGTGGAACGTGGTCGACATGTTTCAGCAATTGATGGCCATGTGGCCTTGCTTTCTTCAGGACCTTAGAATGACGCTACTGCAAACAAAAAACCCCAACGTGTGAAGAAGTGATACCCTTTTTGTGATGAGTATTTATAGGGCATGTACTCAGAGCTGGTCATTAAATTGCCCTAGGGTCCCCCTTAATTGTATGTGTTGTAGAGATACATATATTCTCTGCCTTGAGGGTGGGCATATCGTAATATCAAGCCAAAGTGCTATAATGTTTGTACATTAGCTGGCGCCAATGCTCTCAGTCCAACCGAAGCTGAATCGGAAAAATAATACAATGCATTTAAGTAAAACATACAACGTGCTGAAAATAATGTTTGTGCTAAATAGCAGACATCACATCGCCACATTACTGAAACAAACACAGTCCACCACAATTGTAATTACGGATTACAAACAAGACTTTAATAGTATTCACGAACTGAAGTGCAGGCCCATCCTACAACGGAACACACAGATTGAAGAGATATTGGGCTGGTAATAAGTTCACGGGGCTATATATATATATATATATATATTCTTCCAGCTCCCAGGTACAACAAGTATAGCACTCACGAGAAACTTTTCACCCAGAGTTTATTGGGATGGTTTGTAACACAAAGGACGCGTTTTGGTGACTGCCTTTGTCAATTTCACATGGCAGCCCGAGACAGTGATATTTAAATAACAAGCGCAGCCTACGGTCCGAGACCTAAAAATAATAACAACAGTTCATTGGATAATCGCAGTGAGGTACAGCCAAAACGGACAAAGGACTATCCAGATGGGTTTGAGAGACATTTCGGCCATCTTAGAACGTGCAAATCATTAAGGTTAGTGTGTACGTTTGTGCAGCTGTATACCATCTTATGCATGTGCATCTAGGTACTTATTTACATATATACATTCTAACGCAAGAATTAATAAGAAATAATAATAATGCCCTGTATGGGCTCACGCTATACAATATTTCATAATTAAATTGTCTTAACAATTTAAATAACCAAAATGCACCATGATTCTGCCCTGAATGGGCACATTGCCTGAATGTTCAATGTTGACCTCAACAACCTGAACTCAATACCAATGAACTAAATCTATACATTTTGTATAAACTGTACAGCCGACAAAAAGATTTTCATACTCAAAACTCAAAAATTGTAAATGGTGCACAACCTCCTAATGTGGAAGATGATAAAAATGATAAACTGGAAATCAAGGAGCATTGGTTCACAAAGAAATGATAATGATGAGTGCCAGTCTATTGTAGACATAGAAATATTTCAGAAATGGACTCATGCATGGCGTAATAGTTATCTCACAGTATATCCAGTATTTACACATATTTACACATATCTACATAAAGTCACAAGTGCACAGCTAGTTCCTCACCGCTATTAAGTCCCTGAGAAGTAGCGCAACAGATCCCTATGGCTTTCCAGGAAGGAGCTGAGATGAATACAACTTTTTTGTGTAAAGTTTCATGGGGATTTGTTAAACGACAGCAAAGTTATTAGCAAGCAAAATAAAAATTCAATGGAAATGTGGCCTTCGTAATGGGAGGAGGTGTATATATATATATATATATATAAATATATATATATATATATATATATATATATATATATATATATATATATATAGAGAGAGAGAGAGAGAGAGAGAGAGAGAGAGAGAGAGAGAGAGAGAGAGCAGAAGCGAGAGTGTGTGTGTGTGTGTGTGTGTGCGCGTGTGTGTGTATGTGTGTGCGCGTGTGTATAATGATAAATGGAAATTCTAGCAGTTGTTAAGGTGATGCAGCGCTCCTCCGGAAATCATTTCTAAAGGCATGTCACCTCTCCGTGAAGTATAATTTCTAACATACTCTCAAACAGTGGGGCCCATATCACTGCGAATCACTCTAAAAACACTTACTCTTTACTTCATGGATCAGTGAAATTCAAAGGAAAAGCTGCTGTATCATAGTGGAGTGTCTAAAAACTAAATTGCATATTTATACTATTTACACCTGCAGTTTTAGATACATTTACCATGGTTTCATAAAATACGACATTTTATTAGACAAACCACCATTGAGATCAATGGATCTACTAGTAAAAATTAGGCGCAGGAAAACTCAAGACCAGCTTGATTCTCTATTTATCTAATTTTTATTAATAGCAATTTCAGCATGTCCAAAATTATTCAGTTTATTTATTTTATTTCAGAAGAATTCGACATTTTAATTATAAGGATTCACTTTCAGGACAGTTAAATCATTTATTTAAGAAAACTCAAGAATAGACATTTTCATTATTTTGAATAGATCAGATATTAGCAAAAAGACTGACATTTCCCAAACCATTCACCTATTCTCCTAACATCCCTAGCTAAACTCTCAGATAAAGTGCATTTCCCTGTAAAAGAAAACAGAGTTAGGCAGGTTTCTTACATCTCAGGAAAAATCGGCAATCCGGCAACATCTCAGGAGGAAATGGAAGGAAGCGATCCCCTTCCTTAAAATCAGCACTTTTTATACCTTTTTCACTAGCTCTATCTAACTAAAAGTGTATCCTTTAACTTAAATGTGAGTTCTGATTGGACAGTTTTGGGGTAGATGAACATCATCTCGTCATCGAAATTCAAGTTTCCTTCGGTCCGCAATTTTTCTAATGGGTCTATTGTTTTATTCAATGTCCAGCCTAGTCCGGTTCTCTACTCGCAACATCCCACAATTGTCCCACGTTCTGTACCACTGTGCTCATCACTTGGCAGACATCTGCACTTCCAATCCAAATCGACCTTGAACTGCAGTCAGTCCGGGCTCAAGCTGCTCGCATTCAATTCTCGCACATGTGCAGTACTTTTGTGGCTACAATAATCGAGTGACTTCATTTTCTCTTAGGCCTCACGATTCAGAAATGGGAACTATCATAGAAACAAACACAAATGAACATTAATTTAAATTGTTTAACCCTTCTGTTTACCTCCCCCTTACTAAAGTTTTCCTAATTAGTATTTAGCTAGCAAATAGCTACATTTAAGAGCAATATACTTACTTTATGTTTGCATGTTTACACAAAGACACATAAACAAAAGCACGTTTATGCCGCATTCCATTATCTTGAAGCTGCTCATTAGTTTTAACATGACGAAATTACATAATTAGTTAATTATGATTGCAACACAAGCAAGGTTAATTTCCCACGTGTATTTGTGTAGGTGCATTTCTTATTCTACGTTAGTTATACATGCACGACGTTTCATTAATACGAATTATTGTTATTGGAGTATGATTTCACAAGGGTACACAAAATTTTGTTTCATCACCTTGCTCCATCAGAGGCAGTTCATAGAGTGACAACAACAGTGTCTGCAAATGGTAACATTGTTGGTGATCTGATGTTTATCAGTGTTACCACAGATGATTGTGTAGACCAGGTGTCCTATAAAGCAGCCATGAGTATGGGTAACTGCACTGCACAGCAGAATGCCTAATGAACTCCGATCTGTCGAATTGTTTCACAAAATCAACCACCCGTTTTTCTGTTTGTTCCAAAGGAATATCTACCAAAACTATTTCCCAGCGTGTCATACACCAAAATACAGGCCTCACTTAAAGAACTTGAAATTTATGAAAATACAGAGTACAGTTGCACAACAACCATAAGAAATGTATTTGATACTCAACCATACATATTTTGGTAAGGAAAGAACTAAAAAAGGAAATAATACATTCAAAAATAGTCATAAAGCTAGACAACAAGCCAGAACCATGGTTTTGAAAACATGGGTAATGCCCAAAAGCATTGATAAGAAAGAATGAAGGATAAAGGTGCCTGCAAAGAGTTTAAACAGAAGTCCGGGATATAAAGGGTGACCTGACCCAGGACACCCCCCACGCCGCACGGCTTGCCAGCTGAGGCCACAGGTTCGCTCCCAGCCTCGGTGTCCCCTCGCTGCTGCTCGTCTGTCTTGACCGCTGTTGCCCTCATTTTTTCGTGCTGTTTTTCCTAGTAACTCGTACTTTCTTCTGCCTGCTATAGTAATATTGTCTGCCTTGACCACTGTTGCCCCATTTTTTCGTCCTGCTCTTCTAGTAATTTGTACTTCTTTTACCTGCTGTAGTATATTTTGTCTGTATTGTACCCCGGTTGTGCCCCCTCCCTGCTCCCTGCTTCCCGCCGTGCTCCCTCGCGGCCCCACCCCCTTTTTTCTTTCTGTACCCATTGGCCGCCCGCTCCCGCCTCCCAGCTGCTCCTCCCTCCCACTTGGCCTCATATAGAGCCCGCGCGTGCGCGCCGATTGTGCGCCGAAGGCGCGCCAAAGGCAAGCCCGTCTGCGCCCGTCCGCGCCTGGACCGCGCCTAGCACCAGAACCCCTAATCCTCGTCGATGCAAACGCACACTACGAGAGGGGACTTAGGGCACTTAATGGTAGGACTCCGAAGGACAGGGCTGGGGCTGTAACATTTAGCAACAGGCAGTAAAAGTCGAATAGACTATCAGCCAGATTCATCAAAGACCCGTTTTGCAAGTCTTTAATAGCGATTCATAAGGAATCGCTATTACAGACTTGCAAAACGGGATTCATGTAGGAATCGCAAAATAAAATGCGATTCCTACACATTCCTTATTTGCGATTAGCAAATTGCTAATCGCAAATAAGGAATAACTCCCCATTCATTCCTATGGGCCAAAAGGCCCATATGAATGAATGGTAAGTTTTCCTTATTTGCGATTAGCAATTTGCTAATCGCAAATAAGATAGCGATTTAAAGGGTGCCAGGGGTGTCCAAAGGACCTTGTAGCACCCCTTAAATGCTAATTTAAATAGGTGTTGCGCACACACATGTCCAAAGGACATGTGTGTGTGTAACATGCAAAAGAAAAAAATGCACTACAGTGCTTTTTACTCTTTTTTCGAAATTTACCACAAAGTCAGACTTCGTGGTAAATTGCAACTAAATATTGCGAATTCGCAATTTCAAATTGGTTGATGAATTGCATTTAAGGAATCTCTATTAGAGATTCCTTAAATCCAATTCCTCGCAAATATGCGATTTCGCTAATAGCGATTTTTGCATTTGGGATGATGAATCCCAAATGCAAAAATTGCACTCGCAAAGGGCCAGATTCTCAGAATCTGGCCCTTTGCGAGAGCAATTTCGCTTGATGAATCGGGCTGCTAGTCCTTTGTGGCCTGAGGCTCTGGCATACAATAGTGATGGTTGTCGCTCGTATAGAAAGCGATCATAACCCTTTGTGTGTTACCCATAAGTGGTGGAAGGAAGATGCCCCCCGCCCTGAATTGTGCCCCCCAAATATTGTTTCTTCTAATGACACGAGGTGACTTAACTGGGCACGTATAGCACCTAAGGAGGAGGTGCTGAATCAAATAACTAAGGAGGTTAACATTGTTTTGGAGACGCTAGAGCAAATTAATGTATCCGGCACTGATTGGAATAGGGTAACCCCAATCCATGATACTCTGTTTGAATGTAGTAGTGCCTATTTCCTGGCCCCTGCCAAAACCAAGACTAACGCGACTCCAAAACCGCTACGGTGGTACAATGAGGATTGTAGGAGAGCAAGAAAATCCTTGAGTGAGGCTATTAGGGCTGGAAATTTAGCAGCTGTCTGCCATGGAAGACAGGCGTATAAAAAAGCTATCTCCAAGGCCAAGAACTTATGGGACGAGCTCCACTGGCAGGAGCTAAAAGAAGCTAGCGGTAATAAGAATTCCAGATTATTCTGGAACATTATTAAGTGGGGTAGAGGGGACCACTCTGATCAGCCTGAAAATTTTGTTTCTCAGGAAGGGTGGGTAAACTACTTTAAACCGCACTACGCCCGTAACCCTCTAGAAAGTTAAATGAAAGTCCCTAGATTTATTTAGTTCATAGATGACGCTTTTAGTTATGCTGATGTAGTAGCTGCTCTTAACGCAGGGGCAGGAGGGGGAGCTCCGGGCCCGGATGGCGTCCCTGCTGACGTTTTTCTTTACCGCAAGCCACGATGGGGTAGATATATCCAGTTGGTGGCGAATGCAATAGCAAAAGGAGCCCCGGTCCCGGATTCTTTGAAAGGGGCAGTAATCATTCCTGTGTTCAAGAAAGGCACTAGAACACAACCAGGAAATTATAGACCTATTAGCCTAATTGGCACAATTCAAAAAGTAATTGGGAGGATGACCCTGAATAAAATCTTGGATTGGACTGAGGAGAATAGTGTGTTGTCCCCGTTTCAAGCTAGCTTCCGTGAGTACATTAGCACAATTGATCAAGTTTTCCGGTTTATTCTTATTTATTGGAAGACTGTGTGTCTAGGCAAGGGCAGCCTTTATGCTGCCTTTGTCGACTTACGTGCAGCCTTCGATCTTGTCCCCTGTGTACAGTTAGGGCCACACTTAAGAAATTGGGTCTCTCTGAAGCTATTTTGACCATGGTTATGAGGCTATACAAGGCAAATTATGCCAGAATCCAATGGGGGGCCAGGGTAGGGTTACCGCCCAATTCCCGGTAGAACGTGGGGTGTGGCAGGGCTGCGCCATGGCCCCAACTTTATTCTCAATGGCATTGTTGATTACTTGCTACCAGTTAATACAGATGCCCCTACCTTAGCCGGTGTTAAAATTCCGATTTTAATGTTTGCGGACCACACGTTAATTGTCTCTAAAACCCCTAGTGGCCTTCAGTGCGCTTTAGTTATTTTTGAAGAGTTTTGCATAGCGCGAGGCCTTGAAGTTAACGTGACAAAGACCAAATTGATGACTTTCAATCCACATCCTAGTTTTAAGGGGAACTTTGATATGAATGGGAAACACCTTGAAATGGTCAATGACTTTACCTATCTGGGTGTCCATTTAGGAAATGATCTCAAATGGGATCACCATGTAGATTTAGACGTCCTCAAGCATCGCCAGATTGCAGGAGCATTAAGCTTGGAGCACAAAAAGTCGCTAACTAAACCAATCAAGCCTGTTCTCCAAGTTTATGATTGTAAAGCTGTTAGCGCCGCGCTATATGGCACAGAATTATGGGGGTTTGAGAAGACGGCATCTCTGACACTCTCTGAAAATAAAAAATTTTGTAGCATCACCCCTACTCCGCCTGAGATACGACCTGGGCAGGAAGGCTATTGCAGACATCGCCAAGCTACGCCCTATTTTGAACTGGCGTAGGTTATGGACGACGCCTGAGCTCTATGTTTATGCTGCTGCGTTTATGGATGTTAACAAATCTGATTCCTATCATAAGATCCGGTGGCTAAGACATCTTAAGGATAGCATGGTTGCTCTGGGCATGCAAACACTGTGGGAAAGTCCAGATGAAGCCACATTTTCATCTAAGAATCTTATAAAAGAGAACTACTGGGAGCAGGCGACATATCGTGACTGGAGCGCCACTGATTCATCATCCATGGCGGGGGGTTTTCTAGAGACAAAACTTACGCCCAGGCTCGAACCCTATTGTGATACTATCACCAAGCCTGAGGACAGGAAGCTGTATTTCCAACTCAGAGCGGGTTCACTGCCCCTGAAGTCACTGACCTCTAGGTGGTCTGCTGAGAGTGTTAACCTTTGCCCGGTTTGTGGCAGACAAAGGGAAACGATTGCTCACCTTCTCTTTGCCTGTCCTGCATATGCAACCCCGAGGCGTGTTTGGCTCACTCCAATTTGTAAACTATTGGGTACCAATAGAAGCTCCGAAGCCGAAAGGCTGATATGCACTAGCACTTTGCCAGTTATCTCAATAGCGGTAGCTAAATACCTAGGATGGGTGTGGGCCCTAAGGCAGAAATCATTAAGGGGATAGTTGATTGCTTACTTTGCACATGTTTAGTCTATTGTTAAATCTTGTTCCCATATCAATTGATTTTAGTTTGATTTTAATAATTTTACATTTTGGCTAAATGTTTTTAACTTTAATGTAATTTTAAACTATTCCATTTTTCTTTAATCATGTATACTGGAATCAAACTATGCTGATCATATTGCTTTTTTAACTTAGTATGGTGTAATTCTGGAACCTTTGTTTCAATTATGAATGTTTTGCTATGCTTTTATGAGTTTTTCTCGAATGAAGCTATACATGATGATGATGATGAAATTGGAACTTTCATAGGAATCTGACCTGGGATGTGAATGGACCATCATCTTCTGGGACAAACTTAGCTATTGTTCTCTCAAAATCTCTTGATCTGCCTCTCGCCCCCAATCTCTGTTTTTCCTCTACCATAGATTTTATCTTACCCCTACTTCTAAAACTAGTTTTTCCCATTCTATTGATACCAACTGTTGGACCTATGGTTCTCCCAATGCTGATCTTCCACACATTCTCTTCCTCTGCTCTTCGGTTTCTAACTTTTGGAGGAAAATCTGGCCCTATATTTCTCGCTTGTTTAATATTTCCATTCCTTATACCATTCCTCTTTTTTTTCTCGGAGTCTGTCTGATTGTTTAGATCTTTCCCCCCACAAACATGGTCTCTTTGACCTTATGCTTGCTTTACCCTTTCAACACATTTCTCTCAACTGGAAATTGCTTACAAAACTCTCTATCCAACACTGGTGAAATAGTCTTTGCCATTTTCATCGACTTGATATTGCTTTTGCCTCCTCTTGCAAACCAATTGTTAATAGAGATCTTTTTTGGTTGCCTCTTACTACTTATTTAGACAAAATAGCGTTAACAGATAACTCTCGTTTGAATTCTGAAAATGTTAAACCTTCTTGAATGTTTATCTTCTCTGTACCTTCCTTTACCTTGATTGGCTTATTGTATTTATTATTATATTAGGATTATCATTCACACTCGTTTGTAAATATGTAGTATCTTATTCTCTCAATCTGTAAGAGTTTCCCCTTCCCTCTTCCCTTCTTTCTCCCCTCCCTTCCCCTTCCCTCCCCTGTTCCTTATCAAATTTAAACAGCTTTCTCTCTAGTTTTTATACTAGCCATTGTTTCGTTATGTTTCTATTTTAATATACTTACTCTGTATTGCTGGTCTTCTGTATTTCTTTCTTTTATTCAAATAAAGCTTTTTAAACACAAAAAAAGATGTTTAGTCGAATTATCATCTGTAATTTAGATGTCATCAATGTATCATTACACCTCTGGATCTTCTTGTAAAATATCCATGATTCCAACTGAAAAGAGCACAAGGCTATTTGGGTACATCTGAAGCAATCTTGTATATGCGTATTGAAATCCGATGAATGGAAAAGTGGTTAGATGCCGGAATTTAGGTTCCTGATATTCTAACAGGATATCAGGTCCTGATAAGGTTGACAATAACCCGGGATTTAAGATGCTTTGTATGTATGCAAGTACTCATTGTTTGGGTCTACTGGATCATCCACCCTATATTAAAATATTTCAAAGGGGGTAAAGCATGTTCATTTACAACAAAAGTTACCCCACCTCACCAACCCCTGTATTACAGAGCCCCCCAGCCATGCAATATTGTATTAGTGCTCAAAAGTTAATGCTTATCAGATCAGGTTGGTCCATTGTATAAAAGATTCAGAATGAAATGTAACATTACATCAAAATGGGGAATAACTGTGATTACTCACGCACCTAACAAACCTGCAGCAGAAAGAAAGCACCTTTTGAACTTAGGGAGGCAACCAATATTACTGGGAATGTCTCAGCTATTAGTAATGGTTGGTACAATCATTGGTACAATTTAGGATTACTCAAAGATTGGTCCCACATTGGGTACAAATTGTTACATTTCTGGAATATTCACAATAAAGCTTGAGCTTTGTGGCCTCTAGACTCTCCGGGAACACAGGTTTTGTCAACCTACCAACCTGAGACAGAGAACCTGGTGGACTGTCACCCACAAGCCCCCTGCGCATTACATGAGGAAGGTACGTAATGGACAATGATCAGTACTATGAGACTCAGAGGAGTACTTGCTGTTAGTAGGTTTGAAACCTCCTTTCACCATAACTAAACATACACAAGAATACAAACTAAGGACATACTTTTATGACTTTTTTCTACAACACATTTAATTGCTTTAAACGATTTACTTTGGGCTTCAGCCATTTCCAATACAAGGGTAGCATAGGAAATGCCACATAGAACTGTAGTATGGTTTATGGGGCTCTTTCTGCGTGCATGTTAAGTTAGCATGGCTTATTTGAAGTTGAAATGCCATTTTTCCTTTTTGCTGCTTTTTGCACACAACACTCCTTGGCTGTTTTTGCTGAGTTAGCTTTCACGAAGGTCTATACATGAGAACAGGTTTGTTTTTTGACATCTCTAGACATACATCGTGTCCCTAGTCTGTACAGTGAGTGTTGAGCCGACAAGGTTATCATAACGTGCGAGCCTGTTTATCGGCATGTCCGTGTAACACATTCTAGACACAACAATTTGGCAGCTGCAAGCTGAGTAGGATTCTGGCTCCTTTATCATAGCACACTTACCAGAATTTAACACACTTGGAAGATTCCAGGCATGCAGAGAGACTAACCGGTCCTGATGTAATTTACACTTACTGAGCGGACAGGTAAATGGGGTCCCCCTAAGAAAGCTCAAGAGACCTTCTATAGTTTTATAATACATAGTTCCTAGATAGGGAGGGTGCTTTAAATAGGCGCTTCTAACACCTGTTTGCACTATCATTGTAACATGATTCCTCCTTTTGTATTTTATGGAATTGTAACCATGCTGTTCGTATTATCATCCATATGTATGCTGATGTTGATTAAAATACTGCGCTTGAGATCACGTCGTTAAAATAAACATTTAAACCTTACTGTGTCTCTATTTTACTCCTGTTGTGGACTGGTATGAACGTATAACAAAAGAATGTTCTCACTTCCCACCATTCCTGAGATGGTTCTAAGTCACATGTTCTAGGTTGTCTAATCATTGTTTTCTTTGCTATAGGGTAAAGAGCTAATGTGACACTGATTGCTAGTCTGGTATGGGATTTTGGGTACTAAGGTGAGTTTTGGCACACCCTACTTCACTGAGGTCCTAAGTCTCTGTGCACAGTTCTGTGTTTGCGCAGAATCCCTGTTACATGGCGCCGCCAACGAGTGTGGTCTTATTGTGAGACACTTGAGTAGCAGTCTACGACCCCCTCACTATCGTTTCCTGTTGACGGTAGTGACGGATAAATAACCTACCTATATTTACATAAGTTGTTTCAAGCTTGTTAATTCTCAAAGGTTTCTTCTTTGGATTACAACTCAGTTGTGCGTTCTATTATTGTCTTGTACTTCTCTATTACTGTTTCGATATGTGGTTGATATCCCGGCTCACAGTCGTGTAGCTGTGCGTAATCATTTGCAGGAATACCCTGTTTCTCTTGAGGGACAGGCAGGGTTTTTTGTAGTCTCTGCTGACGTGGTGTACCCATTTGAGTTGTATTACTCATGGGTCACATTTCCCGTAGTGGATGCTGTTTCTGGTGTTTTTCACTCGTATACCCCGCTGATGCTCCTGCAGTGTACTCTCCATATCGGACAGTAGAAATTCTGATTTCTGTTTGGCAGCATGCCGTTTGGTTTAATGGCGCCCTCCCACACGTTGTTACAGTGGTCAGACAGGGACCGTTGTCCATTCCACGCGCTACTTGGCAAGTGTTGGCTGCTAACACTCCGCATCCTCAGGCGGGTGCTTTGACAGCCCAACAACTGTGACCCCTGTATGCCTCTTCGCAAGCAGTTATTAGGGGTCTGGTGCAGCGCATCCAATTAGCAGTGGCGGACTTAAACTTAGTCCCGTCATGGTTATTGCGGTCATGGGTAAGCGTCCCCAAAATAAGGAAGACATGCCTTTTTGGCTTGCCGAAAAATTTGACCAACTGGAAGCAGTGTTCCCAAATAGTAGTCCTGTTGAGAAACACAGGATTCTCACTGTGAGTTTGCAGAAATACTTAGTGCCTGACGTAACTAAGTGTACAACTTGGGGGGTGATTTTTGCAGAAGTCTACACTAGGTGCTTTGGCATCCCGTCAATGACTGTTTTGCCCACTGTGTTCAAGCGTGTTCAGGATGAGCACAGACCAGAGGCAGCAGTGGAGTTGGGAATACGCCTCATGGGAGCATTTGATATGGTACGTGATCTCGTCTTTGCTAATGTCAAGGGGGATGCTGTAAGTTTCCAAGTCTCTAATCCTCTGCGCGAGGTACCCGACGCCGACAAACCCCGTCAGTTGCCGAAAATTATTATGGAGGCTTATAAAACCACGGGCCGTAATAGTTTAGGTGTTAAGCCTTTCGCGAAAAAAGAAAAGCAACAGCAAGCTCAGCAAGGGTAATCTGATAAGGATGACTGCCCCAAAGTTCAGAAACAAAATTGGAGTAAGAACAAAAAACAAGGGAAGCAGCAGCAGCAGAAACAGGATTCCCGTCCCACTTCGCCTACACCTGCCCCTGTTGAGCGTAAATATGATTTGCGCTACCGCAGTACTATTAAGTCGCCTGATGGGTTTCAGGGTCCTGAACAACGTTCTCCTCCCTCTTTGCAGGAAACATCGGTAACAGCTACCGGTGGAGGAGGCGGCGGCAGAGGTCAAGGTGCCCAACAGAGCCATGAGCAGCCTCGTAAGGCTGACGGAAAAGGCAAGCAGGACGAGTCACCGCGTCAAAGACCCCAGTTTCAGAAGAAGAAAATTGCTGCTGTAACAGCGAGATATGCCACAGATAGTGAGAACGCAGCTTCAGAATCTGACATGGGCTCTGACCCTGCTGGACAGCGGGGAAGAGATTACCATCATTCAAGAGACGCTGCATCCACTACTGAAGGTGACAGCGACTGACACCTTTGTTGTAGTTGAGACAGCGGACACTAGAGTGGCTCCCCCTGAAAGGCTTTATGAAATAGTCCTTGTAATTGAAGGTGACATAGAACGTACCATAAAAGGGTTTTTTGGGTAAAATCTAACGACTACTTATGACATTTTGTTGGCTGAGGTCGACTGGCCCCCACCTTTTGTCTTGGCTGCTCCGCAAGGGGAGGAGGTGATCCTCCCCGCTTTCGCGCACACTGTGCCGAAGAAGCAGGCGCTGCAATTTGCAGAAAATTGGACTAAGGCGCTTGCGCCAGCGTTGTACCATACTTACTGTTGATGGGACAAATTTTCCGCTCGACATGAGATCCCTTTGCGGTCAATGCCACAGCCACAACCTCAATACCCCATACGGCGTGAGGCAAAAGCCTCGGTAGCCTAAATCCTTGACCAATTGGAATATCACGGTGTAATTGAAACGTCTGTGTCTTCGATGAATAACCCAATTTTTACTGTGACCAAGCCAGATAGTCGTACCATTTGGTATTGGATTACCGCCACTTAAACTCACATTGTCGGACGTTTGTGGTGCAGAATACTCACAGCTCTGCTTTAGTTGATAGTCTGGTGCGTAAAAGGTTCAAGACCACGCTTCTTTGCCCATAACTTGTACCCACTTAGTAGTCAGTGGACGAGTTTTACCTGTGGCGGCAAACACCGCCAATTTCTTCATTTGGCCATGGGCTACAAGAACAGTCCAGGTGTTTTTGCTGCCCGCATAGTCTCTCTGCTTGAGAGGCTCGACGCAGATGCATGTTTGTATGTGGATGACATTTATCTCACAGACGATGAATTATGGCCGCATCTGTGCCATGTAGACCGCATAATTTGCCGTTTTGCGGACTTTGGCTATAAATTCAACTTTGCGAAATCACACATTGCAGAATTCACAGTGTTGTCCCTGGGCTACAGAGCTCAACAATGACGGTAGAGGCTTGGCTCCTCACTTCTTGGAGAAATGCTCCCACAACGCTGAAGAAGTTACAGTCCTTACTGGGCTTTCTAAATGTTGGACGTACATACATTCCAAAATATGCCCAGGTTATCAAGCCGCTTAATGCATTGATACAACCTATTTTTTCCAAATCGTGCTGGCTGGCAGAACATTCAGCCGTTTTGCAATCTTTGCAGGCTGACCTACTTGAATCTAAGTACTTGTCGACTTGTGATAACCACACGAACCTGGTGATTAGAATCGTGCCAGGGGCGGTGGGTTTCATGTACCTCACTTTTAATGAGGGAGACACAGTTTCTATTGCTTACAAGTTACACCGGTACACTTCGGCCGAGTTGCGGTTTTCCACTGTTGAAAACAGTTGTGACAGCAGTGCAAATGGCAATTCTTAAGCACTGTCGCAGGGAAAACGCATTGTGGTTGTTACTCCGTATCCAGCCTTGGAGGCAGTGACGAAGGTCAGTGTACCAAATTCCAAGGCTTTGAACCCTCGGTGGATACAATGGGCTACATCCTTGACATCCTCTGATGTAACATTCATTTTCGTTTCCTCTTTGCAGATTCAGGAGATTTTTCAGTATGAGTTTGTTCATCCTGCTCCTCTGACTATGCGCCCACTGGAGGATTTTCGTTGTATCATTTACACTGATGGAAGTGCTCAAGCGGCTACTGGTTCTAGACATGCGT
The DNA here is from genome assembly GCF_964263255.1 of Lissotriton vulgaris. Lineage (NCBI taxonomy): Eukaryota > Metazoa > Chordata > Amphibia > Caudata > Salamandridae > Lissotriton > Lissotriton vulgaris. Next base: position 843,537,693 of record NC_141695.1, read on the forward strand.
ATTCCGCGGCCTGTGCAATTGTGGTTGGTACAATGGTGGATGGTGAATTCAAGTCCGATGTCGTGCATACACAGACATTAGGGGACTGTACTGCCCAATTAGCAGAACTACGTGCTCTGATGCTTGCATTGGAGTACGCGGACCCCAGTGTGACTACTCTTATTGTAAGTGATTCCTACTAATGTGTACAGTCTTTCAAAGACAATCTACCCTTTTGGACTCAAAATGATTATCGTGACTCCAAAGGTCGCACAATAAAACACATAAAATGATCTGGGTTCGAGTGGTGGAACTTAAAGAACGTCTCCCACTCGTTTTTGTAATTCATACTCTGGGTCATCAGCGCGTAGGAGTTCACGCTGTTGGCAACTGTCTCGCAGACGAAGATGCAAAGACAGCAGTAGCAACATTTGCAGTGGCAGCGGTTACATGTTCCAAAAGTAAGATTGATGATGACATCTTGGCAGCTATTGCCGCGACTGAGAAGGGAGGTAATTATTCTAACGGTTTCCCTTCAAAGTACACTTATGACTTAAGTCCCGATAAAGTTCCTTATGTGAGAATTAACAACGTTGGTGACAGACTGATTCCCAACGCAGACCGCAGACAGGCTTTGATTACAGCAGCCCATGCGGGGATGGCTTCGGCGCATGCCGGCGTATCAGCTACTGTATCTCTCCTTCAACAATGATACTGGTGGTGGGGTTTGTATAAACAGACACATGATTTTGTCCTTCAATGTGGCATTTATCAGCAAATTAAGCTTTCTTCTGCTGCACGCCTGCCCCAAACTCAGTTGTACATATCTAATAAGCCACTTGCATGTGTTTATTTGGATCACTGCGGTCCTTTCCCCTCTGATACTGCATATAAGTACATCTTAGTAGCAGTTGACTCTTGCACGCGCTTTGTGTGGGTGTGGCCTCAAAGGGGCGCTGATGCCAGAACTGTCATAAGAGATTTGCCTGTCTTTGTGCGAATTTTTGCATGTGGCACCTTCTATTCGAACCAGGGTCCAGCGTTCGCCTCTAAGGCGTACAAGGATGCCATGGCTTCATTGGGGGTCCAGGTCAAACTTTCGTCCCCATACAGGCCTGAGGAAAATAGTGTTGTGGAGCGGATGAACCGTGACTTAAAGTAATTGACAGCGAAGGTGTTAGCTGCTGGCAGAGAATGGCTCACCCACTTGAATAGCGTACAAAGTGCACTTAATAATCTCCCTAGAAGGTCTCTGGGTGGGCGGAGCCCATACGAAATGCTCTTTGGCATCAAGATGTTTGTTCCGGACCTTGACAGTCTAGACATGGCGGCGGGAGCTGCATCCTTTGACATAGACGAACATTCTAATGTTTTGCAGAACCTACAAAAGACCAGAGACAGTTTTGCAAAGGAACACTTGCCCTCCACATCTGATGCTGCGTTACAGATTCTGGTAGTCGGTTGGCTACCCCAGGTTTGAGAACTGGTCCGAGAGAAGATCGACAACAAAAAAGAATTTTGTCCTTCCTATCGAGCTCCAGTTGCTGTGCCGTGCTATGAACCTGGCTGGTATTGATTTATCTAAATTCCAAGCACACTCTATTAGAGGCGCTGTGGCCAGTAAGCCTTTTTACTCTGGCGCTAAATTGGGCCATATCCTCAAAGCTGCGGATTGGTCCAATGCATCCAAATTAACCCGACATTACTGCAAACCTATCGAGTACATGTCTGATGTTGTTCTTCACGGCTACCAACATGCATAATGTAGCCTCCGGTCTTGTAATGAAATTGTGATTCTCCTATTAACATGACCAGAGAATCTGGATTTCATTAAAGACACGGAGGCTAACATTATCCCTCCCTTGGACGGAGTATTCTTGTATAGTATATTTTTTCTGTAATATTACTTGTTTATGATTTTATCTTTGTGATTGTATTGTGTTATACTATGCTCAGTGATTTTATTTGTCTCCTTTTTTCAATTTTTCACGTTCTCCATTCCTTTCAGATAATTCGGCTTAAAGAATTTCTCCTCTCCTTGGGCTCATTGCTCCCGTTTTGGATTCTTCATTGAAGAAGTTCTTCACTTCAACCTTCGTTATGGATTTTTTCTTTTGTTCTTCTTTATCCAAGACTTTGAGATCCTTTGGAACTTTATTTATTTGTCAGCATTTAAAGAGGTAGTCTGTTTGTGGCACATGCCTTCAATACCTTATGTTTATTCCATTTTAGAATTGTTTTATTATGATGTAGTGTGACTGCTTGTGACTGCATTAAAAGGATAATGCATAATGTTAGTCTCCGTGTCTTTAATGAAATCCAGATTCTCTGGTCATGTTAATAGGAGAATCGCAATTGTTGTGTTCACGGAAGCAAATTTTCAACAATTCGGTGACTTTGCCCTCAATCAAACAAGGGCAGGGGATCACGCTCCCTAGATCCGAAGCATTCCTATCCCAACTTTCCCGCTGAAGAAAAATGTATGCTCATGTCAAATCAAATCAAATCAAAAGTAGCTTTATTCGAGTTCAAATTTGAGAATCCATAAAAGCACAACTTACATAATTCCAAGACACAAAAAAAGAAAAATTGAAAGGATTAACATAACCATCTAAGATTGAGAACACGAACAAAGAACACAATTAAAATAAGTAATAAAATCAATCAGTTCATTGATAATCTGAATCTCAGCATGTATTTTAAGAACATTGATACTGCATACAAAGTCAGCTCGTCCTCCCGCATTTGTAATCTCAGCAAAGCTGTTCTACATTGCCTAAGTCCCCACTTCCTAAGCAATGTAAGTAGATACTTCCTCCTAATTAAGGTATAATATTTACAAAACAATATGCAGTGTATCATAGACTGGTGGGAAACACCATCACACGTGCACAAAATTAGGGTCCTTGACCAAGTATTTACAACAGGAAAGGTTACTAATCTAAAGAGGCTTCCTCCCCTGAACCGTGTCAGTATCATCCGTGTGTAGCTACTTTTTGTACACACCAAATAATGCTGTATGCCCTGATTCTGTAAAATTAATTGATTTTGAATTACCGAGCTTTTCTTTCCCTCTATTTCCCACCTTTTATTTTCCAAGAAAATAAGGCACATTTCCTTCAGGCTTTTTCTGGGGATTGCCACCATAGACTGAGGATCCACAAAGAATTCAGCATGTCCAATATCCGTTAAGACTTTTTTCACATATTTAAACCATTCGATTTTTTGACTCCCTCGTAGTTTCATGCAATCTAGAATGATATCCCTATTCAGCTCAGTCTCCTTGGAGACCCATATCTTATGCCATAACAGTATTGGGCTCACATTAATTAGATTGGTTACGTATGTCAGGCCCAACTCTTGATTGCAAACATATGTGGAGATCGACTTTGGAGTAGCCAATAGGTATCGCAGAAAGGCGTTTTCACATGTCTGTATCTCGCTTGTGTCCGTAATCCCCCATAACCCTGCTCCATAGATGACAGTGGATAGACACTTAGATCTATAGATGACCAACAGTATATTCACCGGGCGGCCACAAAGCCTGATAGCAAAATTTCTCACGGCTCCAATGGCACGTGAGAAAGCAAGTTTCCTTGCGTTGGCAGCTGCAGTCCATGTGTCTTTCCTTTCAAAAATAATTCCCAAATAGGAGAAAGTCTTAGTGCTTTCAATCCTTGTCTCGGAAAGGGAAATATTCCACTGCACAGTCCTCTTTTTAGAACAGCACATGCTAAAGGTTTAACTGTTGTTAATTTTCCGGCCTCTGTCCTCCATATATCCTGAAAAGACCTTAAGGGACCTTTGGAGCCCTACTTGGGTCCTGGCCATGATCACAACATCATCTGCATACATTAGGATTGGTGCAGGGTTTCCTCCAATTTGAGGGTAGTCCTGTTTACATTCTACTAAGTGGGATGCTATATTATTAATGTATAGATTAAATAAAAAAGGTGCCAGGATACATCCCTGACGGACTCCTTTTTTAATTGGGAACTTAGAGGTACATTCTCCCTTAGTGCCAAAGCGAACCTTTGCACCAACCCCCCCTGTACAACTCTTTAATAAAATTAAGTATACTCGTTTCAACTCCCAGCCTAGTTAATATTCCCATAAAATTTCATGGTTTCGGCAGTCAAAGGCTGAGCTTAAATCCACGAATACTAAAAACAAGTTATCTCCTTTTGCCACCACATGTTTCCCAATGATTGTTGCTAGATTCAACCCTTGCTCCACTGTTCCTAGTCCAGATATAAAACCGTATTGAAATTTTGATAAAATACCTGTGTCCTCTACCCAATCTTGCAACCTATTTAAAATGACCCTGCCTGCCTCTTTCATTAGAGAATCTAATAATGAAATAGGCCTATAACATTTGGGGTCATAGCGATCCCCCTTTTTAAAAATAGGGACCCCTATTGCTTCCTGCCATGTTATAAAGAACCCTGTTTTATTCGCACAATTTAAAACATTAGTCAATAAAGGGGCCCATAAATTAATATCAGATTTAAAAATATCGACTGGAACTCCATCGGGCCCTGGCGCTTTGCCCCCTGAGCTTACACAGATGGCTACTTCCACCTCGTGTAAATCAAAAATAATATCCAGGGGGAACAGGCCCATGGTATTCTCATTATCCTCATCGACGTAATTTTCCACGGGAACTTCACCCTCTCTAGTTATGGGTAGGTTATCGCTTTTGTAAAGTCCTGTGAAATGTGAGATCCAAACATCTTCCGCAATTGCTATTTCAACGGCATCAGTTTTTCTATCTTTAAAAAATGGTGCATTCACCGCCTTCCAGAAGCCTATATTATCCTTCTGAAGGCAAGCTTGGTGAAGGGCGTTCCATGCCTCCCCTTTTATTTCCTGCTTCCTTTTCTTGATTGCCTTGTAATAAATAGATCTATCTTTTTTAATCTCTGTAATGGATTTTGGGACTCCCTTAAGTGCTACTTTTAAGGCTGTATGAGCTTTGCTACATTCATGATTAAACCAGCCCTCAGGTTTTTCCCCATTTAGTTTCTTCGGCGATCCCTCCAGAGCTTTCCTAATCTCCTCTGTGATATTAAGGAAAGCCGAAGTAACTACGGCAGCATCGTTTGTCTCCGTGAGGCAAACCATGAAATCTTTTAAGTTAGTCTTTACTAGGTTTTGGACAAATCCTACTGGCTCGATTTTATTCCATTTAAGTGTGTATCCATTTCTTTTCGCTAAATTTATCCTATAACGATACAAGGTATTTACTGTTCGGTTTTTCCCTGAGTTGTTTACATCAATATCTATGGAAAAACTAATAGGATAGTGATCGCTAATTGCAATTCCAGGTGTTTCAAAATTGACAACATTTGACGAAAAACTATTTGAAACCAGAACAAAATCTATTACAGAATTGCAACCCATACCATTATATGTAGGTGCGAAATCAATCTGTGGGATGCATACTTCATTTCCAAAGCCTAGGTCCATCTCAAACATTAAATTTTTCACTAGGTTCTCAAACAAGGAATGCACAAAGTGGGTACAGGGAACCCCTTCCTTATTAACTAAGCCACATATATCTGTTTGACCGTTTGGGCACAAAAAACAATTAAAATCACCCACCCATACAACACCATTTCCTGTAAAACAATCCTCATCAGACTTCAATATCTTATGTGAGAGGCTTTCAAATACATTAGTCAATTCCTCCTTGGGTACATTATTATAAAAAATTATCAAATTAATAGTCTCCTGTCCCTCAAATATCAGTTCCACACTCTGAAAATATTTTGACTCACTACTGAATTTACCAACCCTAACTTTAAAGGTGTTTGAGATGTAAACACAGAGGCCCCCTTTATTCCAACCCATAACCTATAATTTGGCAGCTGTGTGAAACGTTTGATACCCATTTATGTGGGTTTCCTCCCTCTCCCATGTTTTTTGGAGGCATACAGTGGAAAATTCTTTTAAGAAAGGCAAAAAAGCAGGGTCATCTAATTTATTTGATAACCCTGCCACATTCCAAGATACAAGGGTTAAAAGTTCACTCATCCCTTTTCTTAGGACTTAGTGTGGAGGATAACTGTATGTCCACCCCATCCAGATTTTTATGTTGAGTATCACAGGAAGTTTCTAAATGTTGCCCCATGAGTTGCAGGTCCCCGTTACATTTTCTTTTTCTGTGCCTGGTTACCTAATTTACATGTCTGGTTACCTAATTTTTGGGGGCCCTGGTTATCCCTATTTGAGGGGTTCACCATGTCTCTCATCTCCCCATTCTTGTTGTACTCCTTCAGACTACGCTGCTGACTATCTATACTTAGATTCAGGCAATCCACCATCTCTAGTCAGTCAGTCATTAAAACTTTATTCGGGTTATTACAACCATAAAAGTATACACAATACATTTATAAAACTTTATAAAAACACAAAATATATAAAATTTGTAAAATTGCAATTCAGTCCTTTCCGGGAGGAAACCCCAGTAACTTTGTTATTAATCAGTATCCTCCTAGGATGTGAAAATTACAAGGGTGAACATGAGAAAACATGTGTGACCAGGTCTTCCAAACATAATACATACATTGAAGTGCAATCTTGTTGCCATACGCCTATACCTCTGTACTCTGGAGAAACCCCCTGACTCGGCTTATGTATTTACCCAAGGCGCAGGCTATATCCAGATTTACCATCCCCACCAGGAGATCTACAGCTTGCTTTCTATTCATAATCCTATAAGTTTTGAATAGCGGGCCTAAAATCTCCTTACGTATATCAAGGGTCATCCTACAGTTTAATAAAATATGAATAATATCACAGGAGGTACCTAGCGTACTACCTGGCAGCTAAAACCTGGAACTCACTTCCCACTCACATTCGCCTCACTCAGAACCACCTAGTATTCAGAAAGCAACTTAAAACTTGGATATTCGACAAGTAATTCCCCCACCCTTCTTCAAGCGCCTTGAGACCCTCTGGGTATGTAGTGCGCTATATAAATCACTTGACTTGACTTGACTATGTGCAATTGCCATTACTATTTATCATGTAATTTTTAACCCTGGTATTTACATAACAGGGGTTTATGCCCATTCTCAGTTTTAAAACCTCTCTTCTTAAGTGCTGATTCGGCAACCTATCCAAGTAAGGGTAGGAGTGGACTTCTGAAATCTATACTTGGATCATATGGGACACCGATATTTTTTGTCGGAGATACTCTTGATCGCATATGCAGGACACATCCGCTCCCAATGACCGTAGTTCTTTTTTGCCTATATTGGTATGTCCTAACTGGGTATCTAGTTCTATCCCTAGCTTCCCATAGGCTTCCTTTAGTGAGAGTCTTGTTTCTTTAGCCCACGATAACTCGCTGGAGGCAATTTCCTCTCTACACCACTGTGATATTTTTCTGGGAGTTTCCCCTGTCTCCAGACGCTGCCAGAACCGTATTAGTGCCATCCTGGATGTAATTGCCCAGGAAGTAACTCCTATCTCCAATCTTGCTGCTTGTACCATTGCTGATTTCGGCAACGAGAACAAGCTTTTTAGGATCATACCCTCCTCTTTATCCCAACCTTTTTTCCCGCTAAGGAGGAGAACCTCTGATCCATATAGGAATTGCGCGGGGACCATTGCCAGGTAGGCCTTTATAGCCGGCCCATCTGACAAGTCTCCGTAGAAGCTATTAAATCTTTTTAAGCCCTTTATAGAGGCTGTTGCCCTGATTTTTAACGCTTCCAGATGGGTGGTCCATTTCAAGTTACTAGTGAACCATACTCCCAGATATCTGTATTCCGTTACCTTCTCAAGTTGTTCCGTACCTAAATACCAAGGGAAACGGGTCTTACTTTTGCCGAAGCATAGGATATTGGTCTTTTCCATATTTACTACCAGTTTTTTATTTAAGCAGTATTTATGGAACATATCTAGTTTCCTCTGCAAGCCTATCTCCGTCTGGTCCATGATCACCAGATCGTCTGCATAAAGCAGACAGGATATATGGTTACCCCCTAGCTTTGGGCTAGCCCCTCTAACCTCTTTTAGATTCCGAGGTAGGTCCGCTATAAACAAAGAGAATAGCAACGGGGCTAATACGCACCCCTGCCTCAGGCCATTTCCAATCTGGATCTTGCCAGATAATCCACCATCCTCGTCCAGGACTACCTGGGCCCAGTTATCTGTATGCAAGGCCTGGATAAGGGCTAACAGGTCTGCATGTAATTTATAGCCTTTCAAGGTAGACCATAGCTGTTCCCTGCTTACAAGATCAAATGCTGCGAGGAAGTCTACAAAGCAGCAGAACAGATTACCCCTTTGCTCTATAGACTTCCGCGCTACCGCCCAGAGGGCAAAGCAATGATCCACTGTTGAATGACCTTCTTTAAAACCCCCCTGTTCAGGAGGTACTATATCATTATCTTCAGCCCAATTATTTATTTGGTGGTCTAGAATAATAATTGGCAGCCCTGCCATGACATTTATAAACTACCTTAGTCCAGGGCCCTCCATTATCTGGGTCGTTCGGTGGAGGATAGAAAAAAGACAGTGGCCGAGGCTCTATCAGGGAACCAAACTCATTGTGGCTTTCATTCCAGGAGCAGATATAATCCACTATCTGGGGATCTTTAAAATTAACAATTACACAATCCCCTGTGTTGGCTGTAGGCCTATAACCCAACCAAGGCAAGCGACGCACCATCATAATTTCCGCCCTAATATGGGTGGGTAAAGGTCTGTTTTTATTGAGCCAAAATACCACCTTATTTTTCAGGCACGAAAAGGACTCTTGAGTATTCTGTTTTAGATCTGGGACTCCCGTTAACACAATCACAAAAGGGCTTGATTGTGGGGGTAGATTTACGCTTCGAGCCCTCCTTGGCGTTTCCTCGAACACCCTTTATGTGCCCTCTTTCTGTGCAGTGGCTAATTTTATTGGGTCATTGTCTGACTTATTAGGAAGCTCCGGCTGGCAAACAGGCGCCTGGGCCTCCATACGTTTTGGGCAATTTTTATCAGTAGTAGGTGCCGATTGAAGGACTACCGGGCATCTACAGCCGACTTGATCTGAGGTTTGCCCATGGGGATATTCTTAGGATTCCCAGTATTCTTAGTACTTCTCATCACTGCCTCCAACTTAGAAAGCTGTTTTTCAATTCCAGCAAGTCTAGTGACGAGGGGGGCAAGACTCATAGTTAGCAAGCTCTTCAGCTTACTAACAAGAGGGTCGTCCTTTGACAAATCTTTCTCTATTCTACAGGGGGAATCAGATATAATTGCACTAGCACCATCTCCATGAGCCTGAACTAATTTTACGGGCTCTGGGATAGAATGGGCAGCTTCACTCAATGTTTTCTGCTGGTCCACCACCCTTTGTGAGTTTAATGTGTCTTGATTTAATTTGCCTTTAGGAAGATTTATTTTTTCTTTCCTATCGCAGCGGACGTGGGTTGCTTTCTTTTGGAGATAGCACCTTCCCGTCTGCCCCGAAGTTCTCTAGTATTTGTTTCTTTAGGGGGGCTATCTGGAACTGTAATCTGGATAGCCTCTAAGTCTGCGTCTACTAGTGAATGGATAATAGGCGCAGGCAATGTGAAAAAGGAATCTTGTGAACTAGGGGGGCGATGTATGAGTGCCTAAGTGTCCATCATTCCTTCTCTGATAATAGGTTCAGGCGTTCAGGCATTGGCAAGATGGCCCATGGACGAGCGTTTAGCCATGGCCAGATCCTGCGAAACCCTCCGTTCCATTAGCGATATCCCTTCATCGATAACGGAATTGGTTCTTATGATAAAATTGTCCAGTGTACCCAGTAATAGTGACCCAGCCGCTGCTCTACTCCTACTTTCGCGTGTTGACATTATAAAAATCACTACAATATACACTCACAATTTGTGCAAGGTCCAGTATTATGTTGATAACGTAAAAAACGCTGAATTAGAGGCGTTAGGGGGGGCCCGGTCCGGTCTTACTCGGTCTTTAACGGGCTACAACGGGCCCGCCCTTGGCCAGGGCTTCACCCGGTGCGCATCCCGTGCGCGTCCCGCGGCACGCGGGTCGAGGCGTGACTAAATAGGAGATGAAGGGGGCGGGAAGAGAAACTAGGTGCGGCCAATTTTCTCCCACACAGACTGCTGGTCTTCGCAGTCCCACTCCCGCAACAATCAGCAGGTCCTCCGGTCTCTCTGCCCAAAGTCGGCAAGGATCTAGTAAAGTTGTTTTAAAAGATGCCCCAAAGTGAAAAATCACTGGGTCACAGTCAATAAAGCACCACGGCTACGAGCGGCTCCCGCGAAGTGGGGGCCGCGAGCCGTTTTATGCTGCTGCTACTGGGTGAATGGGCGGGAAGAGGAACCAGGTGCAGCAGATTTGCTCCCGCACAGACTGATGGTCCTCGCAGTCCCACTCCCGCGGCAATCAGCAGGTCCTCCGGTCTCTCTGCCCAAAGTCGGCAAGGATCCAGTAAAGTTGTTTTAAAAGATGCCCCAACGTAAAAAATCACAGGGTCACAGTCAATAAAGCACCACGGCTACGAGCGTCACCGGTATGCTCATGTAATTGGCATGCTTGAGAATGCACCATGCATCAGTCAAAGCAACTAAGCCTAACATGTTACCATCAAGAGTTTGTTTGGTGAATATGTGTAAAAGTGCCGTTCTCGAGCTCAGACTCAGGGCCTGTTCCTCTCTTATAATGATACCTTGTGTGAGTTCTGAGGTAGGAGGGGGTGCTTGGGGCTACGGTTATGCGCCGTGTAGGCGACCAGGTGCAGGAGCGGGAAGGGTCCCTTGTTGCCGCTTGACACTTTTGGGAGGGAATGTTCTGAGGTGCTGGAACAGAACCATACTCGAGTGCTATGGGACTCGGGGTGCTCTTACAGTTTTGTTTTAGTTCTTTTTCCTTTGTGATGGCATCAGGCAGAGGCGCAACTAGAGCCAAATTTCGGGGGGGGGGGGGCAAGAAAAGATTTCGGGGGGGGGGGGGGGCTGAACCTTTAATCAGTAGGCAGAGTGGAGCTGCAGGGGCTCCTAGAAGGGGTGAAACAACTGCAAGGCCTAATGAACATTCAAATGGTCTTTTAAAGATCTGTGAAACGTGCCCGGGATCTGTCTCATCCCGGGCTGCCACACACGACAGAGGAGGGGGGGGGTGAGGGGGCGGCTGAAGTCCGGTGAGTCTAATGGGTGATGCGCGCCTGGCATCAGGTATGGGTTCGGGTGGCTTTATCATAGATAGCCTTGTTGGCTGGGCGCACACTCAGTCATTTCTAGGTAAAACGTCCGTTGCGCAGCGCTGTTGACTGCATTTCGTCTTCATGAACACGATAAAATGGGTACCACTGAGTTGGATAATTGCCAACTCGGTGACAACGCAATCTTTAGGTTTTTTTGTTCTTCTTCTTGTGACCTTGGTGTGGGGAGAGGGGTGTGGTGGGTGCAGCGGCTCTCGCGTTTGAGGAGCAGCAGGTGCCGGGGAGGAGATGTGCTGTGAGTGGCAGGTGCACGAGCCTGTGGAGACACTCCCCTCTCTCCCAGGCACTAGGACATCTCGAGCTGCAGCGACGGCCCCGTGACGCAGCGGCGGCGGACGTGCGGCCCAGGAGCTTCGGGGAGGAGTCTGGGGGAGGCTGGAGGGTGTGACTGAGTAGCGCATCCGCGGAGCCTCGGGGTCAGACTTGCAGTATCGGGGAGCAGGCGCCGGACGCTCAAGGGAGAGAGACCGTGACCTGCAGGATGGAGGCACAGGCACAGTGAGATCCAGGGAGCCGAGAACCCGCAGTCAGCGACGCAGGCGGATCCAGGGAGCACGAGACCTGCCGGACCGGGGACCTGCACCGACGGATCCAGGGACCTACCTGACACCTGCAGATCGGGGACCAGACACAGGTAGACAGGGAGCGACGTCAGTGACCAGCGAGGAAACCAGACCGCACGGGTCTGGGAGTGACTGTCAACCTCGGACCTGTCTCACCCGAGGACCTGACAACTGCATCCGAGATGCGCACAGACCTGAAGTACACGTCGTAGAGAAGCGGAGGTCGGCAAAGCGGCCGCAAACAGAAAGGGCAACAACTGGACCAGATTATCTACCGAGCAGAACACCCGCGAACTCTCAGCGCTCGCAGAACACGAGCAGACACCAATGCTGCGCATCCCTCGAGCGCAACTGAAGGGTCTGCCGGACCGAACATCTGCCTGACCGAGCATCGCCTGCCGAGCCTCCGGAGAGGTGCGTGCAGATGAGGGCATGGGGGGATGAGGGTGGGGGAGGGTGAGGCTGCAGAACTGGTGTCCGTAACCCGGGGTCAAGGCATGCGGGCACTAGTCAAGGCGCAGTGGGGGCCGCAGGGATAGCAGGTGCGTAGTCAAATACAGGGTGGAGGAACTTGCGTCAGAGGAACGGTGTGGCGTGATAAATAGTGTGTGACGAGCGATGGCGATCGTGAAGGTGAAGGAAGGTCAGGCAGACCGGGGAGGGCAGAGGCGCAGTCATTGTGGAGCGAGCGTACACATGTGCACAGCACCACGCCACAGACAGAATGACCCAGCTTTTGTAAAGATTTTAGAGCACGTACTGTTGGTTCCTACTGTCCATCCTGGTTGTTTAAGCTTCAAATGTTAGCAGATAAGGGAACAAAGTATGAGGAGTTAAAGTGATTTGCACACGATCACACAGTCAACTGGGGAATCGAAGATCCACACTCGTTAGCTTAGTCACTAAACTTCAACAATAGCTTACATCATACAGTGTTGTCAATCAGTTTGGTGAGGTGACCAGGTCGTATAGTAATGAAAGCAGGCCAGATATCTATCTTGTGAGTCACTCCGGTCGTGGGTGTCAGTCCGGTGAGTTCCCCATGCATTGAAGTGTCTGAGCATGGCCTATTCCAGCAGGGGGCGGTCTTCATTCATAAGCCACATATATCACATGCCTGCTTCATTGCTGCACGGCCTCCGCGTCCAGAGCAGCATTTATGAAAAGGATCATTGTCCTAAGTTCGTCTAGGCCTCCAGTGACGCTCCCTTCAGTACAGGAGTAACGTTCTCTAATCGGTGCCAGTCCTGGCTACTGGCGCTGATAGGGGCGGTGGGTTTGAAGTATTAAGCTGCACACCTCAGCCTTCGGATATGAAAGGCTCAGGGAGGCGGACCATTGGTCTTGAGACACAGGAAGGTCATTACTGGCTAGAGATGACACTACGTACATGGTCAAGGGAAGAAACGCAAGCCAGGGCAAGTACGCGTCCCTAATGACTAAGGCCCCTTGAATCAATGGGCGCCCGGAGACCGCGCGCTAGCACGCAGTGCCCAGGATTCACTCGTCGTAGGGCCTTCACACCACTCCCACTGACAACCTCACTGTAGAGCCGTCTTGTCTGTCTGCTGGAATAGTGACATCAGGCCCGGACCCTGATCGCAGGAGGAGGAAGCTTAAAAGGCAGGAGCGAGCTGACAGGCAGCATTTAAGGGCCACAAAACACGTGTGTATATTTAAAAGTCTGAATATGGGCTTCAGCCAAAACAATTGTGCCATCAGGTGGTTGCGGCAGATACCCACAGTGTGAAGTAAGGAGTCTGATTCTGCCCCACATTGCCGGCAATGTCTCTCCGGGCCTGACTTTAATCACCACACCAATAGCCCCCTAGAGGATTAGGCCAAATCTATAGCATCCGATTTTTTTTTTTTTATTTCCAGGGACCAAAGCTGTTTGAACTAGTCTGTAAGGTTGCTGGAGTCATAAATGGCAAGATTACAGTGTGAGGTATTGCTGAGTTCTGTCCAGTCCTGAATACCAGATACTAGTTGGGGGGTTGGGGCGCAAGAGGGTGCAGACCCATCTGGACACCTCGTGGACATATAGCTGATACTAGTAGTTCAACCGTGGCCATGGACGCCTCCTTACAAAGTGTGCATTTACAGCATGGCAGGATACCCTTAAGACAGAGTGATCTATGGCATGCCTTGCAAGGCAACACACAGGAACTGATGCGAGGCGCGACCTGCCCCAATGACACTGCATTCCGCAAGACACACGAGAATGACATGTGTAATCTGCAGCTGACACACACCATATGAAGAGAAGGAGAAGTCGCATAGACAGTGGCTAATAGATGTTAGGGCAGGATGAATGGACTTGGGGACCTATTTACGAGAATGTCACATAGTACATCAAGTCAACTTGCTGCGCTGTACTGCACTGAGTTACAAAGAAAGGGCAGGAATGCGCTGTATTTAAGGCAATATGGCGCATTTCTGTCTTTTCCCCTGCGCTTGCACCCTTTTGGCAGCCTAGCACCAATGCAACCATTACAAGAATGGGGTAACCCTTAAGGTATGGACCTGGGTAACTAGAGATATAAACAAACAATGGTCCTAGACCTATAGATTGAGGTACACAGATCAAATCAGAAATTGAATTATTATTCAAAAACAATAGCACCTTTGATGAGTCTGCTAACTGTACAACAAAGACTAAATCTTTGGGAAAAACCTTACACCACGGTTTTGGAAAAATATATATTCTTGTTTAATTCTTATATTCAAATTTTTTGCTTATTTTTGTCAATAAAAACATATGGGTTGCCCCAAAACAGGAGAGTGCGAAGGAAAAGTGTGATTCAAGGGGGTGAGCAAGTGAAATGGAAAAGAAATTGCACAGTAGTGAAAAAAGAGAATTGAGTATAATTTTAACAATCAATACTGTATATACATTATTCAAAAATAGCAGTATTGGACACCTAGCCAGCAACCATAAATTCATTTAAGTTGCAATCAACAACATTGTAGTATTCATGTATCAATGTCCATAGTCTTGCACTGTCTACAATGTTGGAGAGACACTGGTCTGAGGTGTATGTATTGAAAATGTCGACGTTTCGACTCGACTTATTCCCAAATGGTGATTTGGACCTGGGGATTGCGAGTCTTCATCAGGACAGAGAGCAAACGACGAGGCAACCGGGGAATATTGAATAACCCTAAAACAGAGAGGGGGACACGGAATTATTATCTTTGGTGTAAAGGTGCAGCCTATCCCCAAGGGGGTATGGCAAACCCTCTTACCCTTGGTAGTAGAGGAAACGTTGATTTTGGTGATCCGAATTCACCACGTCTCAAACAGGAATCCTGCAGAGACAAAAAGGAATAGAATCTAGAATATATCCAAATCCCGTGGTGCTTAATCCCACCCATGATAGTTAATATGGCAAGGGCATCTGTTTACCTTGAAAAAATATATCTGGGTCCATGTGATGGAGTCGTTATTTCTTATATGGACATGGTAGGGGATACCTGGAATTAATTTAAGACAACATCAGTCTACCCTGTACGCACTATCTCAAAATAACTAATATAGTAGAGGCATCTATTTACCTTGAAAATATATCTGGGTCCATGTAATGTAGTCGTGGTTTCTTATATGGACATGTGGTTGGTACCTAGAATTAATTTAAGACAGCATCAGTGTGCTCCGTACGCATTGTCTCAAGATAACTGATTTGTTGCCATATTAGGCGTTTGTCAATTACCTTAATTGTGTATGTACACAGCCTCCAAGATGGACAGATACGAACGGTCACTCCAAAAATGAACGCGCACTGCAAAAATGACAATAAATCATAGTTGATTATGTCATTGATATAACTTGTTTGGAGGATTTATGGGTACTAATTTAAGTAAACCAGATAGGCTTACCTGATTCCGGATTATGTATTGTTTAGAAGACGCTAGTGGAGCTAATCCAAATTTCTTCCAGAAGTAAGCTGTATTAATGAAGACATAAAATGAAGAATCCGGGCTTACTGAGGGTAAAACAGGCTCGTGTCTGGATATCTAATCTCATCATAATTTGTCATCATACAAGTAATAATTCTGGACGAAAGCCTACCCGCTATGTTCCTGATTCCAGCGTTTCCATCCGAGCCTCCCAGTGCTTCCGGATGTCTAATTCTTGTGGAGATTACTTCCACTTGATTTGGAACGCTGTTTTGAGAAAACACAATACCGGAGGGACATGTTTAAATTATCAATCTTAATGGGCGATAGCGTAGTCAAGCGGGGTTTTTTAAAAAAGCTCTCAAACCTACCCGTCTTTCCGTACGTCTGTGTGGTAGAAGGGCTTTTACCAAGTGGTCACGAATATTTCTACCCTTGCGAAATGCATGTAAAGGTGGCGGCATCCCACCCAGTTCACTGCTGATTAGATGCCAGTGGCGATTTATACATTTTTTATGTTGTTACTCTTTGTATTAAATGTTGTAACACACACAAGCCTGTCTTCTTTGGGCTTATGGACTTCTAAACGCTAATCAAATCAGTCCTCTTTCGATGCAGACTGCGCTATGCAGCCTGGGTATTTACCAATGCGGAAATACTGTTGTATTCACCGCCGGTATCCCGAAGCACCGTGAGGCTCGGAGATAGAGGATTCCTTGTACGGAAAGACGGGTAGGTTTGAGAGCTTTTTTAAAAAACCCCGCTTGACTACGCTATCGCCCATTAAGATTGATAATTTAAGCATGTCCCTCCGGTATTGTGTTTTCTCAAAACAGCGTTCCAAATCAAGTGGAAGTAATCTCCACAAGAATTAGACATCCGGAAGCACTGGGAGGCTCGGATGGAAACGCTGGAATCAGGAACATAGCGGGTAGGCTTTCGTCCAGAATTATTACTTGTATGATGACAAATTATGATGAGATTAGATATCCAGACACGAGCCTGTTTTACCCTCAGTAAGCCCGGATTCTTCATTTTATGTCTTCATTAATACAGCTTACTTCTGGAAGAAATTTGGATTAGCTCCACTAGCGTCTTCTAAACAATACATAATCCGGAATCAGGTAAGCCTATCTGGTTTACTTAAATTAGTACCCATAAATCCTCCAAACAAGTTATATCAATGACATAATCAACTATGATTTATTGTCATTTTTGCAGTGCGCGTTCATTTTTGGAGTGACCGTTCGTATCTGTCCATCTTGGAGGCTGTGTACATACACAATTAAGGTAATTGACAAACGCCTAATATGGCAACAAATCAGTCATCTTGAGACAATGCCTACGGAGCACACTGATGCTGTCTTAAATTAATTCTAGGTACCAACCACATGTCCATATAAGAAACCACGACTACATTACATGGACCCAGATATATTTTCAAGGTAAATAGATGCCTCTACTATATTAGTTATTTTGAGATAGTGCGTACAGGGTAGACTGATGTTGTCTTAAATTAATTTCAGGTATCCCCTACCATGTCCATATAAGAAATAACGACTCCATCACATGGACCCAGATATTTTTTCAAGGTAAATAGATGCCCTTGCCATATTAACTATCATGGGTGGGATTAAGCACCACGGGATTCGGATATATTCTAGATTCTATTCCTTTTTGTCTCTGCTGGATTCCTGTTTGAGACGTGGTGAATTCGGATCACCAAAATCAACGTTTCCTCTACTACCAAGGGTAAGAGGGTTTGCCATACCCCCTTGGGGATAGGCTGCACCTTTACACCACGGATAATAATTCCGTATTCCCCTCTCTGTTTTAGGGTTATTCAATATTCCCCGGTTGCCTCGTCGTTTGCTCTCTGTCCTGATGAAGACTCGCAATCCCCAGGTCCAAATCACCGTTTGGGAATAAGTCGAGTCGAAACGTCGACATTTTCAATACATACACCTCAGACCAGTGTCTCTCCAACATTGTAGACAGTGCAAGACTATGGACATTGATACATGAATACTACAATGTTGTTGATTGCAACTTAAATGAATTTATGGTTGCTGGCTAGGTGTCCAATACTGCTATTTTTGAATAATGTATATACAGTATTGATTGTTAAAATTATACTCAATTCTCTTTTTTCACTACTGTGCAATTTCTTTTCCATTTCACTTGCTCACCCCCTTGAATCACACTTTTCCTTCGCACTCTCCTGTTTTGGGGCAACCCATATGTTTTTATTGACAAAAAAAAGCAAAAAATTTGAATATAAAAATTAAACAAGAATATATATTTTTCCAAAACCGTGGTGTAGGTTTTTCCCAAAGATTTAGTCTTTGTTGTACAGTTAGCAGACTCATCAAAGGTGCTATTGTTTTTGAATAATAATTCAATTTCTGATTTGATCTGTGTACCTCAATCTATAGGTCTAGGACCATTGTTTGTTTATATCTCTAGCACCAATGCAGGCGCCTTTGCATCATGGTGCAAGGTTGCCTGCGTTGCATGCAGGATTGTTTTTGTGCAGGAAGGAGCACCTTCCTGCATGAAAATAGTCCTGAGAGGTATGTTCCCCTTTCTATATGTGCTGCAGAATTCAGCACACATAGAAAGAGGAAGTAACATGAAGAAATAAAGATATTTCTTCTTGTTACGCCTCACCTGAGAAATCATATCTTTTGGCGCATTTCTAGGTTTACAAGTTCTTGCGTCAAAAACCATGGAAGGTGCGTGGGTACACCGACACAACACCCATGGATTGCCTACCCAGGGCAGAGTAACGCAACGCAGCGATAAGCTCTGCGTTGCGTTACTCCAGATTTTTAGAGCCACTCAGAGTCACGCTTAGTGGCTTTGGGTGGCCTAAAAAATCTGTGTTAAGGTTTGCGTTGCTTTTAATCACATTGCATGGTGCAAGAGCAACGCAAACATCCTCATAAATATGCCCCTGAGTGTACAGGGAGACGGAAGAACTACAATCAAGAGATAACAGAGAAAAGCAGAGCACCAGAAGGTGATGGAATTCAGTCTTAATGGTGCAGAAAGAGCCGTCAGAGCCAGGTTCGCCAAATATTGGTGGGGCCCAGCTCATGGAGGCGAGATGCTGAGCCTTTCCCACACCCTGCCTTTACTCATGCAAAATGAACCATGGAAACCACCAGGAATTAAAAAACTTACCCTAACCCATGAACAATAAATGCACAATGTATTCATTACTTTTGTGTAGTGTGAACCAACAATTGCTGGTTAGCCAAGTTTGCTACCTCCTTGAACTATAATAGGGTCCAACCCAGAAAAAATAGGTAGGAAAATTAGCTTAGGCAATATGCATTGATGTCAATTCATCATTGCAAGGGCACAGCCTTATCCAACCTGTACAGTGATAGGTGAGGTAAAAACCTAGCAATGTATATTTTATATGTATTTAGAGTTACAGTGTACAGTATATATTTTCATATATACATCGCATGCCGGGATTTCAGAAGTTTATGATCATTTAGTATTTTTATTAGTGCCCTGGAGAGGCCTTCTGACTAGGGCTGGGCATAGTTTGCGAAGTAGCGCTACGCGACAAGCACTTCGCACTACGCGAGTTACGCGAACTGCATAGTACCCTGTTCGTACTGTGCAAGATACTGTTTTTAATGATTGCACAGTGCGGACAAGCATCCGGCACCGTGCAATCATTGAAAACGGCATCTTGCACAGTGCGAGCTGTAATTTTCTGCCGCTCTAGTAGATTTTTAATCGAGCGGTAGCTTTCTCAACGCGGACTGGTAGTTTCTCATCGCGAGTGGTCGCGAGCATATGCGACCACTCACAATGAGAAACCTGACCTGCCCGCGTTGAGAATCTCGCCGGAAGGTTTATTTTCCATGCTCGCGACCGGCAACTTGATGTTGCTGATTGCGAACGAGGAAAAAGTCTTGACGAGATGTCCTTTTGCTTGCTTGCGGTCGCCAACTTGATGTTGAGGACCGCGAGCTAGCAAAAGATGACCGCTACTCTACACATGTTTGCACTGTGCTACGTGCAGTTCGCATAGTGCAAAGTAGCGCAAACTTCGCAGACTACGCAAGCGTAGCGTAGTGCTTTGCCCAGTGTTACTTCTGACACTGTTATTGCACTCCTAACACCTTTTGATTTACACACAATATTTCAATGTCATTATGCACTCCCTGAGGGCAACCCAGGGTACATATAGTATTAAAAATACCATACACTTTTCTCTTTCAGGTTGGAACTTAGGAAAAACCTCAGTAGGTTTATTCTCAAGTAGGTACACATTTGACTTACTACCCTACATAAGCAAATCTTGGTAATCATTTGATAACAAAATGCGTCCACCCAACCCTGACCAATGGTAGGGATACTCATTATCACTTATTGGTCCTGATGAAACGCCATCGATCCCTCCTGGACCGCTGAGGAGTGAAACATGTTCATAAATTGAAGTAAACAATCAACACATTATTTTTATCTTCACCAAGGGGACCTCGAATTAAATTGGTTTTGGTACCTTTTAGGTATTTTTAATTTACCACTTCACCTATCCCACACACCCACATTCATCCTCACGGCTATTTCATTAAAATATCTCTGCCAAAAAGCCCTGTCTTGGGGCACGTGGGGTATTGCAGCGCCGACTGCATGAGGAGCCAAGCCAATGATGAAGCTTGACACCTTTATGGGTGTGTGAGGGTATTACTCCCTAAGAAGGAAGATTCCCTCACTTTTGCCATTTTTCCACCCTGAGATACACAACTACAGGAACAGTTACCCTATTAGCTTGCTCTCAACAAAGGCCTCCTTTACTTCTACTAGTGTGTGTCTTCCTCCAAACACAGCAGTGTTTTGTTTATGCTATGGTGTCAGTCAGCAACTATGAGGAGGGCGATTTTGTTGCCACATATAGCACAGATGTGCGAATTAAACTTCTTTTGTAAGTGCCAAAGTAGTACATTTCTGCTTAAACAAAATGCCTGTTCTTCTTATTTTGGCCATCACAAAAATAATGTGCATTTCCTCATTAGGTAGTAATGTATTAATAGTTTGAATACATTTATGAAAGATGTTCGTTAGCATTCCATGGGCTACTTCTAGCAGATTTGATCCTGCTTGCAAACCTGAGGACTGTGATCCTAAGAGACAGAGGGCTCTGGGAGGTGCCGACTTTAATGCAAGGCACCGAAATAGTCCGCAATCTGACCGAACATGTTTATTTTTGGAGCACTGGTGTGAAATAATTTTTTTAAAGGTCCTTTTCAGAGTGTGTGGTTTAAATGTCATGGGAAGGGCACTCGTCCCCGCCTGTGAATGATTCCATGTCCAAGACTCAGCAGACAGCCCCCTTTCTGTCGAAGATATCTGCCCTCTGGGGAGTAAGGATCGAGGCCCACATCTGCCCTCAAAGGTCAGCGTCCGCAGTCCACTCTGTCGCGGTGACAAACCGAGGTCAGCATGCAGTCCGGATCTAAGCAGTACTACAGTGACCCCCAGCCAGCAGTATGTCCAGGGTCTATATATGCACTGTACCACAGTGATGCACGCAGCTCATTGTCCGCAGTCCATAGCTGTACAGTGCCACAGTGGCAGAGTCCAATAGTGCCACCCAACAGCTTGTTTCAACGGTCTATATACCACAGTGACGCCACGTGGCGGTTGACGGAATTTTACCGGAACGCCCAGTTACAAGTGTAAAGCCGATTGGGCAAAAATCTGCAAACTCCGCAGGCGAAGCAGGATTTGTCACCCACAACCAATATTGTTAGCAAAGGTCTAATTAAGAGCTGAGCTGTCCTAACGCAGACCTAAAAATACAGATATAAAGATATAGAACATTTGTGGGTGCAGTAACACTGCAAATAGATGTCACACAGTAAGCGTAAACTGGGAACCTAAAAAGCACTTGTATATTTGTCTTTTAACTGATCGTTTGCAATTACTAGGGCATGGACATTGATCGAATTGCGTCCATATTGATGTTAAGGGGGAGGGGCACATGACAGCTGCATGGCTGTATTGATTTCAGGGGGACACGGCAGCAGTATTGAATTGTATTTATGTATTTAGAGGAGGGGACAGGACGAAAAGGAATGTACTAGATTGGCCCCCTTGCTTCATGTTGGCAGGGAAGGAAGGGTGAGCCAAACAACAACGACTGAAGTGACACCAGCAATATGCAGCACCCTTCTGCCACCAGCACTATCACCTAACACAACATATTAAAGGCGGCAAGTAGCATGTACACTATTGGGCTTAGGGAGACACCAAAAGGGGTGGGCAAGACCTCCACAGGAAACTCTGGTGAGGTGAAGGGTCAGAAGACCCACACGCCCCACTGCAGTAGGGCCCTACAAAAAATCCAAACCTGTATAAACTCCAGAGGGGTTTGGGGGGGACAGATCACAAGATCCTCGCCCTACTGACCGCAACTTCAAGAGAACCCCCCCCCCCCCTCATTCTGCATCCCACTTATTAGTAGGACCAAGTCCGACACTGCTTTTGGTCCTTGAAAGTATGAAAATACCCGTTTGTATAAAGTGCTTCATAATGGCAGCTTCTAAGCACTCCAAGTTTGTACAGATGGTGACCTTTACACATAGCCTGTGCACCGCAGCTGACCGGACCAAGAGCAACCCTCCTGTGCTGAGGGCCTGGATGCCACAAACAGGAGAACTCCGTTGCTCGACCAGAATTTCTACCTGTTTATCGCCACATTGGCGCTCGCTACTGACTGCAAACGCATCATGCAGTGTTTAACCCCCCCCCCCCCCCCGAAACTAATTCTCAATAAACAGTGAGTGGTTTCTTTGGTAGCTGGCAGACGGTCAGTAACTCTGCAATAGTTGGTGTAGATATATGATATAACAGTTTTATAACGCGCACTAATACTCAAGAGTGTCCTGGCGCGGGTGAGCTAGAGCAGAAGGGAGGCCAGTTAGGTGGCCTGGCTAAACAGATGCGTTTTAAGTCGTTTTTTAAAGAGATGAAACTCTTGAGTCGACTGAAGATCAGTAAGGAGCGAGTTCCAGGCTGCTGCGGCTTTAACAGGCAGTGACTGGCCTCCCAAACGGACTCTGTGGAAGCGCGGGACAATCACCCGGCGAAGGGAGGCAGATCGCAGGGTACATAGAAGGCAAAGCGCTTCCCAAGATAGGTAGGACCGAGTCCATACAGGGCCCGATGGGCCATGGTAATAGTCTTAACCTGGACACGCTGCATCACGGGCAGCCAGTGTAACTCCCGTAAATACTGCCTAGCACTGGTTCGACTTGGGGCATTGTACTTGTGTAGTTGAAGGTATACCACCTGTTTCTAAAATGCTTCTGCACAAATCGCATTAACCCTATTTCGGGGAGTGCAGGGCTTAATACGGAATGTTTCTCACATTGACATTATCCATGATTATTTCAGGATGGCAGTAGAAACAAAAAGCCATTACCTTCTACAGCAAGTACAAATTCACATCAGTAGTTTGAATAAACAAAGCCAGGCAATAGAACTCCTTTTTGAAATGTCAGGAAAGGACCACGCCTACCAACCACAAATATGCTGCTATCAGAGTCAGGCATCAAAGACAACCTGCAAGTACCACTACCCAACCGAATACATACACTCCCTCGTAAAGCTGTTACCTGCTTGGGTGGTGAGAACCCTGAGCAACAACACCACTACGAGACGCCGTGGTTAGAGAGACAACCTGTCAGATTCTCTCTCTGGCTGCTGACAACTAGGACACTTAGGAAGGCCTGGCCGTCAAGGAGGATGTCTGATCATGATCATCCATAGGATAGACACACATTTGAAGAGGTTCCCTCACAGCTGCTGATTTGTTTTCACAGGTTCCCAGACAAATACCGCCCAGTTTTTAGACACCCCAAACCCTCTGCCAAGCACAGGCCTGGCTCAACTTATTAACTCGAGCCAGGGAATCAGGTGAGCTGTAACCCTTGTACCTCCCATGACCTACCTGGGTTGATAAATATTGGGTAACAATCAGTCGTGGTTGAGACTAGAGGAGTATATTTATTAGTGAATTCTTGAGCCCCTTTGCCTCATTAAAGAACAACCACAAGATAGCTATGCTGTAAGTTTTATTAATACTTAATATAATACCCTATTCTAGTGCAGATGATATGAATAAATGTTGTCACAAAAGTGAACACAATGGTAAGAATTGAAAATACAATAAAATAATATGTCAAAAAGAATGGTGACATGTTAGAAGGAATTAATTGAATAGAACCATTAATAAAAGCACTCTCGGTAGGAAACCCTCTCTTTCTAGATACTACTTGAAGCTATTCAGCCTGTATGAGTTTCCTAGATGTCCTTTGACACACACATAACCTTTCCTGCCAAGTTCCACGCATTAGGTGTTAGACTAACGTATTTCAGTGTGTTACTCCGCATTACTGCCCTGAAGTGCATTGTCACGCAGATTCATAGTGTCTCAGCTGTCACTGAAGCGCTGCCTAAAACAGTTTAGTATGGCTTGCAGCTGATCTAAGGCTACTGGCAGGCTCACACTCACTGCTACAATGTACCATTTATTATTGTGATTCCCTGCGGCACAGCTCTCACTGTCAGCCTGAGGTCCTCGAGGGTCAACTACCAAAACAGCTAGGCCCAGTCAGGTTTTGTGCTCAATGCCAGCACCACGTGGGGACATCACATCCTGCTGTCGGAGCAGGGAGTTCAGTTTGTTGTGGGAAGGGGACTGGCTATTGCTTTGTGGGCGGCACCGTCCTGCTGCAGCTCGTACTGGCCTGAGCCACCGCGTCCTGTCATCTGTTATTACCCACCACCAAATTCAATTATTGTCACATCCGAGGGAGACGGAGAGGAGTCAGTGACCTGGGTTACAGCGGCCGCGAGGAAAGTCGGTCACTGGACAGCACCGCCAGGGCTCACTGGACTGCCTGGACAAATAACATAGTTGCTGCTTGCAATTATTAGAGCGCCACCGCCACAGTCTCTGGACTCTCATCTGCGGCCGCGGTCCTGGTAAGTACCAGCCTGTGTGTGTGTGTGTCAATAGAATGCCAAATGTAGGGCGTGATCAGGAAGCTGCAGCCTGCAGTCGGTGGCTGCCGGTGTTTAGTTACTCTAAGGCAGAGGTCTTCAATCTGTGGGGCCCGACCCCCAGGGGGGTCGTGTAGTCCTTGGAAGGGGGTCGCAGATTCTGTCAGAGCATGCAGTTCCTGCTGGTGGTGGGCTGATTGAGGGTGCTCACGGAGGAGGCCTAATTCACACCGAGGGGTGAAAAACACCAAAGCCTCATTAACAAGTAAAAGGTCTTTTAAAGACCTGTGAAGCACTTGGGTGTGGCTGTGTGTGTGTCCCTGAAGCTGTTTCGGCCGGGCTAACATACACGAGCTGGGGGGGGGGGGGACGAGGGCTGGGGGAGGAGGCTGTAGTGTAGCCCTTTGAGGTCAATGGACGTTGCCCGCCTGGAGCTGTGGGTCCCGTGACACATCCCATAAATCATTGGTTCAAGTCCTAGGAGCCCTCATACCTGGCGCCTGTGTGGGAGAAATGTGCCTGAGAGTCTGTTCTTCATGGTGAGATGTTGTTACAGCCTATCTGCCCCCTCCACCCCCCACCCCCGGCCCCCAGCAGGGATGCACAGAGATGCCCTCCCATGAGCCGGAAAGAAGAAGGAAGAAGACACAGAGAGATCCTGACCCCCCACCTACATGAGAGAGGCACAGAAAATGTGGGTGGATTAATGATGGGTGGATGGATGGATGAAAGGGTGGACTGATGAAGGATGGATGGATGTAAGGATGATGGATGGATGGATGTGTGAAAAGGTGGGTGGATGAATGATGAGTGGATGGATGAAAGGGTGGATGGATGGATGAAAGGGTGGATGGATGAAGGATATATGTATGGATGGAAGGGTGAAAAGGTGGAAGGATGGATGGATGGAAGGATGAAAGGGTGGATGGATGGATGTATAGATGGATAAAAGGTTGCATGGATGAATGATGCATGGATGGATGTGTGAAAAGGTGGGGGGATAAATGATGTGTGGATGGATGGATGAAAGGGTGGGAGGATGTATAGATGTATGGATGAAAGGGTGGATGGATGATGGATGGATGGATGGATGGATGGATGGAAGGATGAAAGGGTGGATGGATGAAGGATGGATGTGTGAAAGTGTGGGTGGATGAATGATGGATGGATGGATGTGATGAGGTCTAACAGGCGCATTTATGGTTGTCAAAAGTTGATGATGAGGAGTACCAGTTTCTAGAAACTTTTGTCGGAAGGGGGTCCTTATGCCTAAAAAGGTTTCACAAGGGGGTCTCAGCATCAAAAAGTTTGAAGACCTCTGCTCTAAGGTGACATATGTGGACCGACCGGCGAGATGTGTGTGTAACTGACTGTTCGTGTTGTTGGGGCCTCTGACATCAGTCCCCTGTTGGGCTGGGTCACTCGCATGATGTCTTAGAGAGGCCCGAGTCCTGATGCTCTCCTGATATTGCCGGCAGGGTGGTGGGGGGGACGACACTCTGGTTGGTACCTGTCCATTTCTGGTGCTTTGAAGCAGTTTTAAGATTTTCTTAGGGATCCTTGTTGCCAAATAGGAGTCATTTCTGATATATTTTATATGTTTCCCTTCTTTTCGCTGCCTGAGTTGTCTCGCAGGAATGTGTGACTCATAGTCGCTGAAATGTCACTCATAATTACACTGAAATTATGACATTTCACACATAACAATCTGAAACCTTGGCAGCTATGCTTAACTCTTGTTCATTGCATGTTGTTTTTGATTCTGCTACTTTGCTTTGAGAAGTGATTTCACAATCAGGCTCTGTTATGGCGTCTGTCCTGTGAAAGCACCGATGCCACTGATCGCGCCAGTGTACGACCTTCCGCTGGAATATCTGCTGCACGTAATGAGCCCTGTCTTTCCCTCGAAAGTCAGAAGATCGTCTCTCCCAAGATGCTTTTGCATCAATCTTAAATGCCCTTTCAACGTTATTCTCAATCAATAAAATCTCATGTTTTTTATGTATGATGCACAAATTAGCATACGCACTCATTAATACACTTCAACTATTGGTGCACTATCAAAGCACTATGTTGTATGGTATTTGTGTGCTATTAAATGCTGAACAAGACAGGCATTAATAAAATAGAGAAGTACAAACAAATGCATGAATAAATGAGAAACCTTGATGGGCACACACGCAGGAAGATACGAGCACACCACTCTGCCCTGAGAGCAACAGCACAGATATGAAGCCGAGGGATTACCATCCCCAACCTTTTCACTGCTCACACGTCTGCCTGGATATCACGCTCACTTCACAATGGAAACACGTGTCCATTCCCACAACTCCCCTCTGTTTACAGTAGGCTGAGATCAATAGGATGGATTTAAACCCTTCCTTCCATAAATGATATTAAAAGCAGACTAGAGCAATGATGAAATCGCAGCTTTACTCAAATACACCTAATCTTTCAAAGCGGAAACAGACGACAATACAAGACAGAACAAGCATTTGCAATGCAATAGGTCTCGCATTAGGAAAGTTTGAGCTATTGGTATTGTAAATGGCAAAGTTTTTATTTATGATTTGTTTTTTTTAAATACCTAAATTAATAGCTTTGTCATTTACAATGCCAATAGTTATAACTTTTGCAAATGTGATACCTATAGCATTTGTAATGCAATATGTTTTGTATTTACATGACTTAGATGTATTGGTATTACAAATAACAATGGCGTTTAATTTTTTTAAATAACTAATACTTAAATAAAAGTTATTGTAATTTATAATGGCAATAGCTTAAACTTTTCTAAAGAACTTTTGTGAAATTATGTTCAGTGTATCAGAGAGCGCAATAATACGAGATCAGTGTGAGATCCTGAACACACCTGCTGCCGAGATGGATACCGCCCAGGCTCTCTGTGACTCCATCCACAAATATGTGAGGGGGGTCTCAGTGTGGGGAGCTCTAACCAGCTGAGGACAACCAGCAACTAGTACCAGATATTCGGCCTCTCACACCATGTCCTATTCCCACAAAAACCTTACATTTAGATTTAATCTGAGGGTGGGAACGGGGGTGCTCTTTTACTGTGCCTGGGCCAACCCTCAGTCTTTTTGCTGAGAAGAATTTGGGAGGTCTTGTCCTTTTTTAAAGCTTTGACAATCTAGCTCTTCACCGGGACCCCTTCTGGGGTGCCCCAGCATTTTACATAAAAGTAATGACATAACTTGGGGTTGCAACATCACTCACAGTTGTCAGAGCTTGGAGATTCCCTCCAAGTGGTTATTACAACTGCATTTGTTTATACATAATATAAAACATAGCCACATTCTGTTTACACTGCTTAAGTGTCTAAGCTCTCGTTTCTGTAGCAGGATGAGAACTCAAGCTCAAACATGACAGCAAAAATTAGGTACTTCAAAAGCTGAACATGTGGACTTCTAAAACAAGCATATCGTAGCGCATTAATAAGATACAATCCACAGTCATCTAGAAACATCCTCAAACTGAGTCTCGGCTGTCCATGCATACGAACAATTGATTCTTCCAACTCTCACATTTTGGGGTGCCTCCGGAGAAGCTTCAATAGGTTAAACTACCAACCTGCAGGCACCAATATGTAAATTTTTTAAACTCTATTAATAATTCACAACATTTTCTCCACACGCCCTTAAATATGAGGCTGATACTAACCTCGGGGCCAAGCATGACAGCAGGATCTGTGATTGTTGACATAACTTAAGCGCGTGCTGCAGTCCGCCGCCGGCCTGCGACCAGGAAGTCAGGCAGGCCGGGCGGGACAACCGGAAACAGGAAGTAGGAGGGCGGGAGCCTACCCCGCCTCCCACGGAAGAGCCGCGATTGTTTGGAGCACCGGAGCAGGCAGGAGCCTACCCTGCGCCCCGGTGCCGAAGAAGGGAGAAGAGTCCTGCTGCCGGTGAGAGCCGCTGCACCAAGGAAGCCGGTGAGTGGGGCTTCGCCTTGTTGCTGGGCTGCGAGGGCGGGGGGCATGTGTGTGCGCGCGCGCGGGGGTGCGGCGGCGGGCTGTGTATGTGCGAGCGTGCGTGTGTGTATGTGTCTTGGAGTCTGTGTGTATGCGTGTGTGTGTGTGTGTGTGACTGTGGGGGGGGGGAGGGGGTTGCCTGTCTGGGTGCCTGCGTGTCAGTGTAAGTGCGTGTGCGCGTGTGTGTGCATGCATGCACGTTAGGCTGACTTGCTGGGAGTATGGGAGGGAAGTGCACGGCGCGGCGCAGGACGGAACGTGCGCGTTCGCGCACCCAAATCTGCCTTCAAAAGCTTGTGACAGTTTCTTGTCCTCATTCCCCAGTGTCCGATAACTATAAGTCTCCGACCCTGGACGCATCCTTCGGATGCGAATTCCAGGGCGAGACCTAAAAAGGGGGTGGTGATGAACAGAGTGTCTGAATTAAGCAGACCACTCTTACCCAGTCCAAAGGTCAGGGCTTGATCCATCACCGTTATTTATCTCACTGCACCATCCCAGCTCAGAACCTGGCTATATGCAAATCAGTCTGTCCCTGGCCCAGTGCATCATGGGAACAGGGCAGACTAAACTACCAAGCCAATTCTTTACCAGAAAGGAGACAAGCTACCGGGGACCGGTTTCTGGCATTTCAGCCGTCTTCGGCCCGGCTTGCTTGAATCCTGATGGTGCAGTGAGAAAGGGACTCATGTCTGAGTATACCCTGCCACACCTTTTAGTGGCCAAAAACGATTCAGAAAAGGGGGTGGTGATGAACAGAGTGTCTGAGGGGGGCAGGGAGAGGCACAGGAGGAGCGAGGAGGAGTGCCAGTGTACTCCGCTCCCTAAGTGCTCATGTGTGTTTGGCCAGCCATCTCAGACCAACCAAAACACACATGCGCACTTAGGTTTTCTCCAGCCCAGCGGTATTGAGCACCCAGGCTGCAGAAACCCCACAGACTCCCTGGTCTGAGCAGGACGTCTTTCCTGCCAGCTCAGGCCAATCCATTGGACAGGGAGTCTGTCCCAGGGGCTGCTGGGACCAGGCAGGAAGAGAAGAAGCGGTGCGACGAGACACAGCACTGGAGGTAACATCGGCAAAAGGTACTTTTTTTAACATTGTATTTTCCACCGCGTGACCCCTCCCGCGCAACCACCCTTTGTTTATGACAGCCGCTGCTGCTCTTATACAGCTTTTAAAATTTATGGTAAGCATGGATTTAGGTCCTATTTTATCGTCGCAACATGTCCATTCAATTATCTCCTGTACTTATTTTCCAATGTCCGGCATCACATCACATTACATGCAGCCACGCAGTGTTAAGGACTAGTACTAAGTGGCAGTGAGGTCAACCAGATGCCAGAATGCCCATAAGAAAGCCAGCAATGATCTCCGTCATGTTTGGGAGCTGAGGAAGTGGCTGCATACCCTGTCTGACAGTACAACACATGCTCCATCTGCTTGCCCTCCATCACGGCATCCTACATCCATTTAAACGTCAATGATGCATTCTCTCTCCTCAATCTCAATTGCTTGTCAACTACTCAGATCCTTGCTGGACGGATTGAGGTGAGAGGCAAAAAGGCCTTGCCTGTAAACTGACCAAGATTAGACTCCAAGAATAAATAACCATAGGATGTCTCCCTGTGTGTGTTTCAGTCTGGGGATTTCTAGAGTGAGCTAATCCCAACCCAGGAATACATCTCGCATCCTAATAAAAATCAGTTGCTCATGCCCTAAACCTACATGCAAGCACAGGGAAGGAAGCGCCTGGGGCTTTTACAACACAGATTTTTCTGGATTTTAGTGAATTCCTCACCGTGATGGAGGTCCAGCGGTACTGCACCCAAATAATTGAGCTATGACAAGCAGGGACTGATGCAAGTTCTCTTTAGGTGATTGTGTCTATCTGTCAAACTTAACCTTTTCAATGGGAAGAGGAGGCAATGAATTGAGGAAGGTACTACCACGGCCAACAGCATGAACAAGCACAACCTTCAGTCTAAGTAAACGGCTGACCCACCTTTTGCCCTGCTCTTACATGAAGGCTGTCCATGTGACATGGAAGCACCTGGCACATGGCAGTCTCCACTGCAACTATTCAATGTGCACATAAGGGACAGTAACTTATCTGAGGAACAACACGTTCAACCAGTCTTGAATATTGACATTGAGAGCTCTCAAAAGTAGTAGGGCTCTTTTTCTGGTGATAAAATAGGCCAGCCACCACTTGGTGTGGTTTATGCTCGCCAACAAGGCAATATTTAAAGCACAATAAAGGATTGTATTGCTGGGCAATAGCGACACAGAAAGATGCTGTTAACTAATGAATTCTCTTGGAAAACAATATATACACATACATACATACACACACACACACACACAAATAGTCATGTAAGACAAGAAAACCAAAAAAGAAAAGATATACCACTCAAAGGACTGATTATGGTCAATCGGCAACACCACAGGGGCAGGCTTTGGTCTTCGATCAATGCTCTGTGACACAAAAACCATACAAACCTAAAACCAAAGCAAAAAGGCCCACTGATTGTTTTATGAGAACAACAACTAATGGTATATCATAGCAATGTGTGTCGGCTGGAAAGAGAGTAAAAGCTAATAACTGTTTGGGGCCACAACTTTTTTTTTATTAAACACAATCCCATGATTACACTACTACATCAAGTCATTAAAGACGTACTCACTAGGATAGAGAGATGTGAACTCTGGCAGCTTGAGCCATCTATAGTCTAAAGGACTTCAACTTTCCATTTTTAGCAAGACTGACAGACCTGCTTTATGGTAGTCTTGTTTTGATAGTTGCTCGGGTGACAAACCAGCTCTGAAAACCTACAAACACCAATTAAATATATTTTAATGTACATTAATGTAAAAGTATTCCTTCTACCTCTGGATTCTGGTATCTGGAGTCAGAAATGCTCTACATACATCCATGGTTATAACTGAATCCCCTTTTTAAAGCACCAGCGGTACTTCAATCCACAAAGGCAACAGTTCAGCCCAAACTACCAGGCCAGTCCTTCCTGAACGCAAGCTACCCAAGACCAGTTTCCCCTAGGTCTCTTCAGTGCTCAGAAAGCAGTCAGACTTTCCCTTGGACTACAACACGCTGATCACAATAAATCAAAACACTTTAGTTACTTAGAACATCTCTCTAAAATGAGCTTACCATCATTTGTGAGCAGAGACAAAAATACTCATTTGTGGATGGTTTTTGCCAATATGTTACTAAATTTAGAAAATATGTACCACGTAAATTAGCATCCAGAGTAATGGTCACTCCCCGATCTCAAGTCCTCCACCATTACAACTGAAGGACGTTCAAAAAGAATGAACAATAACTAGACTACAAATTACACCTGGAAAGGACATACTGAATAAATGTGTCCACCACAAGTCGGGGAGGCCCAGATCCAAGACACTTTTTTTGCATGCCCACATTACAGACAACTAATTGAAGTAGAAATAATTTATGACGGTAGGCGTTGTGCTAAAAGTGATGCATGGGCCCAGACTACGGAATCTATGGGGGCTACTGTTGTTATGAGGCACATGCACTTATACTACAAAAATAAAAACAGGTCGAATTAGCGGGACACACTGAATTTACTTTCACCCTGAATGATAACATCAGCTCACAACGATTATAATATAGCAGCAGCAAAGTTAAGGTTTTTGGGGATTTGGAGAGCAAGGCAATGCGTTTTTTTTAACTAAGTAATACATTAAGATAAAAGTACCGCACGACGAGTATATGCAGAGTCGAGACTGCCTCTGGATTGCACAGCCTCCACGTTAAAAGGAAACAATAACCCAGTGTAGTTTTTTAAACTCAATAGATAATCCTCTCACAAGCTTTCAGCACAAAGCTCTGGCTGCCTTTCACCCAATTTATTAATGATAAATAAGTATGCTGTATCTGGGCCACCTCACTTTACAAAGCAGCATTGTACGCAGAGTAGAACAAGATTTATGAAC
Source organism: Lissotriton vulgaris (assembly GCF_964263255.1). Classification (NCBI taxonomy): domain Eukaryota; kingdom Metazoa; phylum Chordata; class Amphibia; order Caudata; family Salamandridae; genus Lissotriton; species Lissotriton vulgaris. Next base: position 843,570,374 of record NC_141695.1, read on the forward strand.
GAGTGAGAGACCTGTAGGTTTCAAAATGCATACCCCAGCCCCCAATCCTCAACCATAAGTCATATTAGGTATATGCACCGGTATTTACATTAGATCTTACAAACAGAACGAGGAAAATATTGCTTTCTGCTTTTAAAAAGTAATTCATCATTTCATCTGCAACCACGATATTAGTCTACCTACGACTGCACACGGCGTCAGACTTTTTAAGCAACCCTGGTTATAATGTCGTTCTGTTATCTAGATTTAAGATAATTGAATGTAGTTAAAGAAATGCATGCTTCCTACAAGCAAATATTTTCTCCCGATGCTGTTCAGTAGCTTTCACCTGTAGATTAAACGCAACAATAAATGTCAATCGTTAAACGGGAACTAACAGGCAGCTCTACGAACCATCAGAACTCAACATTAAGTACTGCTTGAAACCTACATTAACGGTTAGTCCGAATGTACAAGTAAAACTGGGGACCACTATGTAAAAAGAGTTTTTAACATTGTACGGTTTGTATTTTTATTTAACACCCTTCGACACTTAATAAAATAAGATAATATTATCAACTAGTCAAAAAGTGTATTTGTTGGTTACTAAGTCATATGTTGTACAGGTGCATAACTATGATTAATATCTCAAACACACATGAGCAACGTTTAATATGCAATACGCGCCCCATCTATGGCTCTGGTTACTCTATGCTACAGTCAGCGATAGTAAATGAGATTTGTTTTCATGTACATATACGCCCCCCAAAAATGTACACATGACGTTAGTTCCACCGGCAAGACTAACCCGTGAAATTAAAGCACCTGTAGGGCGACCTAAAAAATATTTGTCCCCAATTAAAAAAAGATATTTTGTGCCTCGGCTACATTCAAAGCGAGTAACACGTTTAAGGACGGAGTAAAGTAGTAATAATTAAATTATGGTATATTTGCTTAAATGGCTTTATATAATACCGTCATATTACCCAGCTGCATCTTCCTCCCCCTGTTGTTAATACCCTTCCCTGTGGCAGCGTTCAGAAGCAGCAAAGCGGCAAAGAGCAGATAAAAATTAAATACATGTTGATGTGTAGGTGGTGGGGAAATATGGTTCGTAACATTTCCCTACGTCATATAATTACCTATGGAAACCACACAGAAATACAATCATTGCAACAGGACACCCTCCAACAGCCACCAGATGCATTCCTACGGCATACCTGACAAATATCCCGAACAAGCATTGGCTGCGCAGAAGTAAAGCTGCACGGCCGTGAAAGGATCATTTGCACATAAAAAAAAGCCGCGAGCGTGCACTCTCCCGAATTTCCGGTCTCGGGATGTGCACGCTCACGGCAGTCGTGGGGCGGGACTTCCGACTTTGCGAGAAGCCCGCGCCCTCAGAGTAGATGGCAGCAGAAGTCAGGAGAGGCGGCTGAGGCGGTAAGTGGGGCTTGGCACCTGTGTGTGAGGTGTGTATGGTGTGTGCGTATGGTGTGTGGTGTGTGCGTGTGTGTGTGTGTGCGCGTGCGCGATTGAAAGGCTGACTGGCTGTGCACAGTTGGAGCAAGAGATGTGCACGGCTGGGGAGGGCGGGGCCAGGGGGCGCGTCCACGAGGTGTAATCGGCGCTCGTGGCCAGATCTAGGTCGCTTGACAAGGAACTCGGTAACAATAGGTCTAGCGAGACCTAAAAATGGGGTCAATAGTAGTTGATGCTGAGCGTACTAGGATGTTGGTGATTTGTGCCATTTGCTTTTATGAGCATGGGACTGAAGGCTGCTAAAAGCACAAATGTGCATCACCCGGGTCTTGTGTGATGTAATAAATGAGCAAGGAAGACAGGCCTAGAGGCCTCATCTGAATGCAGCATCCATGGTCGAGTTTTAGATACCTCACCTACTACAACTAATGTGACCACTTTCACAGATGAAGATAACCAAAACCGACAAGCAGTGCTTTCATTATTCAGAAGAATTCTCAGAAAATATGAAGACGAGTGGGTGGGGTTAGCCGGTTAAAATACAGAGAGCTGGAAATGATCCGATTATGGTTTATTGGGGTGGGTCCTGGTGACTCTAGAACCGAAGCAGTGTTGCGTAGTAAAAAAAATAATAATCGTATTGGTTTGTTGACCATGTTCCTAATATGCTAGAAATAACTTTACTCAAGTATTGAGTTTTGTGACCAACTCTCACGCTCAAGAGTTCATTGCCTCTCCTTGGGCGTGGTCATTGTGTATTTACGAAGAGTTGCCTCTTACTTAAGGTAACATGGTGTTGGGGCTCCAGCTGCAGAGTGCCATGTCCTCTCTTCTGTTCTTCTTACTTCCTGATTGGATACATAAGTTGGCAAAAGATGATTATCTGTGGTGGAGTTTCATGTACTCTTGTTGCACTCTAGAAAGGGTATCAGGATGCTGTAGCTTTCTTTATGTCCTGTTTCCAAAGACAAGTGGTTAATGGCATGTCGCAGAATGAAGAATTACAGTATTTCTCTCTTAGAGGCAAAAGTAGCCAAAACAGACGATTTTCAAAAAAGGCAATGATTTTATTTAAAAAACACAACCCTGCCAAAAATGATCATGAAAATGTTTTGCAGACATACCACAAATAACTATCAAAATATTTGTATTCTCCTCTTCAAGAGCTGGCTAGAGATATTCCACTCATGGCCCAGTCTTTATCCGCCAAGAATATAAATGAGTTCACAGACGTCTAGTACTCGGTGCCATTAACCCCTCATCTATGTCCTCCTTGTCCCAGTCCTGAATTCTGAGGTGGTTTCACCTCCAATAGAGGTGTTCACCGTGCTAGGGATCAAGGATCCCAGTTAATTGCGTATTTCTTCCATTTCTATTTGGTCTACAAAACCTCCTCCCCCCCGCCCGCCTGCCCTCCTGGATTACCAAATCTAATCTGGTTGGAGGTGCAATTTATGTAGGCTGGGATGAGGTGGGCAATGAATCATGGTAATGAAGATTACTGGTAAGTAATTGAGTCATTATCACCTCATTTATCTCAGGACCAGGTGCGCAATATGCCCCAGCGCGTGCATTGATAAAGCACATGCACGCCGCTTGGGGAATTTTGGGGTAATGAAAAACAGAAAAGGCTCTACCTCCTTTTGATGTGATCTTATACAGAGGGCAGGAGAGACGACAGGCCTTGGAAGACCGTAGTGTGCGGCCAGGCACATAGGCCTCCAGGCGTTACTTTATGTAAATTGGGGCTAGGCCATATATTGATTTATGGACGATGCAGAGGCCCTTGAACTTCGCTCTCTGCCTAATGGGTAGCCAATGTAGTTTGTGCAACAACAGAGTGGCATGGGATCTTCTAGGAAGCCTGAAGACCAGCCTTGCTGCATCATTCAAGGCCACCTGGAGTCTGTTGGCTAGTTTCTGAGGGAGGCCCATGTATAAGGCGTTGCTGTAGTCTAGCCTTGAGACGATAGTGGTCGAAACTATAATTTGGAGTGAGGTGGTGGTCAAAAGGGGGGCAAGTTTCCGCATCTGTCTGATCAGACCGGTGCATGTACCGACCACTGAGGTGACTTGATTGGCCATGGAGAGCTCAGAGTCAATTTTTAAACCGACACTCTTCACGACCGGAATAGGGGTAGGGGTGGGACCAAGCTCTTGGGGCCAGAATTGATCATTCAAGGGGGAGTTAATAGTGGGGATGACCAAGACCTCTGTCTTGTCCGGAGTGATTTTCAGTGAGTTTGCTGATATCCAACTCACTGTAAATCTGAGCACATTTTGGACATGGGCCTGGGCAAAGGGGGTGTTGTCTATGCTGCAGAGGAGTTGAGTATCATCAGCACAGTTGAATATTTTAAAGCCCATGCTTGCTAGGGCTACTATCAGTGGTTGCAGGTAAATATTGAAAAGTAGTGGAGACAAGGCGGAGCCCTGAGGGACACCACAACTAAGCGACCCTTTATCTGACATATGCTCACCCAGCTGAATTCTTTGGGACCGTCCAGATAGAAAAGATGTGAGCCATTGGTGTGCTCGACCACTGATGCCCAAGGTTGTAAGTCTGGTCAATAGTTTCTCATGACTGACAGTATCAAACGCCGCTGATTAGTCCAATAGGATCAGGGCACTGAGCTTTTTACTATCAGCCATGATTCTGAGCTCGTCAAGTACAGATAACATGACCAGTTCAGTGCTGTGGTGTGCTCTGAAACCTGCTTGGCAAGCATGGAGGAGTTGGTTGTCCTCCAGGAAGGATGAGAGCGATTTGAGGACATGTCGCTCCAGGACTTTTGCGAGGAAGGGTAGCTGGGATATGGGCCTATAGTTTTTTAGGTTGGCCTCGTCTGCCCCAGATTTCTTCAGAAGGGTTATGATTCTAGCTTCTTTTAGGTTGGATGGCATATACCCGGACTCCAGAGAGTGGTTGAGCATAGAGATTATCTGACTTTCCAAGCCAGGGAGTGCCCTTGTGAAAAATCTGGGGGGGGGTGCAGGGGTCTGCGGGGGAGCCTGTCTTAATCTGAGTCGTAAGTCGAGGAAGGGAAACGGGGTCCAGTTTGGGGAAGCTGGTAAGCATATGATCCGAGGGGGGTTCCTGAGGCAGGGGAGCAGGGCTATAGTTAATTGAGATATTATCAATGTCAGAGAGGATGTCTCTCACTTTCTGCAGGAAGAAGGCTTGGAATGTGTTGCAGTCAATGCAGTCATTCTCTGATTTCTGCTCTGCCTTTTGGCTGAGTTCCTTCAGGATTCTGAAGGTCTCTTTCTGTCTGTTTGCCGCTGTAGTGATTCTAGTCTCCTAGTATTCAGCTTTGGTGGCAGTGATGCGTTTTTTGTATAGGTTGAGCTGGGTCTTATAGATTTCTCGCTCCGTGGGTCGTTAGTTTTACGCCATCGCCTCTCTGTGTGGCGGAGCTTTGTCTTTGTTTCCCTTAGTGATTGATTGAACCAGGGTCACCTTTTCCCTTATTTTTGATCCTTTCCCTTTTCTCAGGTGCTACGTGATCAATGGCTGCGCGTAGGCTGTTTGTGAGGGTTTCACATTCCTGATCTAAGTTTCCCTTTACAGCCTTGGGGAGAGGAGACCTGAGGAGGGTTTCCACTAGCATTGTAGGTTCAATTGAGTTCCATTTTCGTACCATTTTCCATTTGTGAGGGGGTTTGGGCAGGTGGGTGTCTGTCGGTATCCAGCAGCTGACAAGATAGTGATCGGACCACACACAATGACAGATGTCTATGAGGCTGGACCGGGGTTGAGAAGTCCAGACGAGGTCCAGAGTGTGTCCTTTATTGTGTGGGGAGCCTTCAACCACTTGATGGAGACCTACTGTGTTCATAAATGACTCCAGTTGGTGGGCCACAGGATCTTTGGGTGATATGTCCCAGTGGTAGTTAAAGTCCCCGACTACCAGTAAATTTATGTACTGTGTGCAAAGGTCAGAGATTATTTCGAGAAAGAGGTCGTTGAACAGCAGGTTTGGCCTCGGGGGATGATAAAACACCAAAAGTGCGAGACAGTGGTTAGTAAAGGAGATTTTAACCCCGAGAAGGTCAGCGTTGTCACTATTTTCTGCTAGTATTTTAGTGACTGTTAGCTGTTTTTTAAAGAAAATGGCCATTCCCCCCCTCTAGTGTTTCCGCTACGGTTATGCCATAGGGCTTCATAGTCTCCAGGTAGGGCAGAGATGATGTCAGGAGTAGACGTTTCCCCTAACCTAGTTTCCGTAAGTTCCAGGATGTCAAGGTCTCCATCCTGAAGTAGGGTGAAGACTTCAAGGTGGTTTTTTGTAGGGATCGAGTATTGAGGGGAGCCACTTTCAGTTTTGTCAGTCAATTAGTCTTGTGCAAATGATGACACACTACGCATACTTGCCAAACCTATCGATTTAGGTGAAAGGCGTCTGCTTTTCTGCGATTCCTACCACTTACCAATTTTTAATCTTTTTCCTAATTTTAAGACCTGCTGTCGAAATGTGATCTGAAAATAGTTGTCTCCCAGGATCCAATGCACATGCTGCAATATGTGTGTATATAATTTATAAATGCAACTACTTCTTGGGTTTAAGAAATGAAGGCAAGAAAAGAAAGAAAAGAGTACACATGAAGCAACCTTGGGCTGTACATAGTACAGTCATGCATCAATCACTGAGTTGTACATACTTCATGTATGTAGCAACTTCTGAGGTGTACAGTAAGCAGGCACGTAGTGACATCTTAGGTGTACATAATGTAAACATGTGGACTCCTATGATATGCACAGTATGTAGGTACGCACAGAAATATTGAGATACGCACAATGCAGATAAGCAGCCACTTCTGGGGTGCACATAAATCAGAAATGCATCCACATCTAGTGTGTACATGCTGCAGACATGCAGTCACTTCTAGGGTGAACTGACCTCTGTACGGCTGGATCTGCGGATTTTTGTAGGCCTAACTCGCTCTATATCCCCTTCACAGCCTATGGGTGTCCATAGCTCAGTTGAACTGAGAGGGTTTGGGATGAGGGTCCCTTACCTCAATACACTTCATGATGATTCCATCGGACCTCTAGTCTCTCAGAGAACACCCCCAGTTGTCCACACTGAGGATGCACATACAAATCTTTAGATCGGTCATTGAATATTTAAAAATACTATTCCTAATTTTCTGTATTACATAATGTAATTCAGCAATGATTGCAAAAACTTTAATTTAAACACTTCTCTTTTTTTGTATCTGGGTTGACTGTGTAACTGTCCTACAGACCTATTGCATACACAGTACATAGAGTGGGATTTGGGACTGCCCCTTTCAACTGTAAGTGTTCCTCGATGAGAACCTTTTAGCCATTGGCTTAAGACTTTGACAATCACTTCTGGGCTCTGCCCAGTGGAGTATTCCTCTCTCACCTTATGGTATTGACTGGTTGAATGTATCCTTCCGCCTCCACTCCAGTGCCTGCACTGAACTGCAGGATGGACTACTTGACAACCATAGAACTATCTGCCACCTTCTTCTGGCTCCTATCCTACGTGCTTCACTCCAATGTGCTAACGTTTAATGCACTAGTATATTAAAGCCGACCTATTAGCTTTGCCAGTACTTGTAACATGCAGTTAAAGTTGACACTAGTCCCAAGTGTACTCAATTTTGGCAGACAAGGTATCGAAGGCATAAACTTAGTTTCCCAGGATCACGCAATAGTTAAGAAGAGTATCTGGCATTCTCAGGGAGGCTTTATTGCCCGGCCTTCAACACATTTTAGCCATCCAAATTCTCCCTCTCTCTTGGTTGACTTCATGGACAGACTGTTCTCCATTTCGTTTTTTAATCAATATGTAACTTTATACCTCCTACCCATATAGGTCAGAAATTCGAGAATCCATGTATGACCATAGGAAGGTACCGCCGGAAATTGTCAGATGTGATCCAGGGGCGTAACACAAGCCTGTGAAGCCCCAGCAGTGCAGAGGGGAACCCCACCCCTTCAGTGGCCCCCACTCCTACAGCGGCCCCCATTTAGGCACCTGTCAATGAATATCTATGAGGTAGGGGAAACTCAAAGGCCCCTCGTCACATTCTGCGGGGGGGGGGCATTATTTTGTGTTACCTCACTGATGTGAGCAGTAACTACACTGTCCCTCACTGCTACCTCAGGCAAAAATGATAGTACAGTGAGTCAAAAGTTGAAGTCTGTGGGTGTAGCCAGCAGGGAAATTGAGGAGTTGCACTTCTGCAGAGCTCCCATGAACCCCTGCAAAAGTAGCATTTCCAGAGCCTTGGTATTCCTTAATAGTCCACACGGCATTGCGAGCCATACAGCCCACTAAGCCGATTGCCTGTGGTAATGGAACAGAGAAGAGAAAATATTGAAATCGACTGGGCACTATTTCTGAAACAGCGGTCTCAGAATATAGAAAACTGACATGGTTCAAATATTTAAGAGTTCTGCGAGTCATCTGACCAGGAGTAATGAAATCCTGAGAAGAGAAAGAGGGTCTAGATGGACTGAGTGACCTTATCTGCAGTCTTTTGTATGTGTACATACACAAAGGACTTAGGGCCTTATGTAGACTTTGGCGAACAGAGCATGTACCCTCTCCATGGTGGAGCACTTAACTCCCGCCAAAGCAAGGGTACTCCACCTGCCAAATTTAGAATTGTCCGCCTGCCCACTGGACATTTCTTACACAGGAACTGCCGTCACAGTGGTTCCTGTAAATGCATTGAAAGTTTGACGGGCGGGTCCATCAACAGGATGGAGCCCTACGTCCAACTTTCAACATTTGTTAATTTTGAATAAGAAAATCCAAAAGCAGGATTTTTATTTTGAAAATAATTAAAACAGTGCCCCCCTCATCATAGGCGTTTTTTGTTGTTGTTCCATGGTGTGGGGGTTATTTAAAAGATTTTGCTTTCACAAACCACCAAGTTTTGTATGGCGCTATGTGAAAGAAAAAACTGGTTATGTGTTCGCCCATTCTAAATAGTACAGGCAGACATATGGCCAAACCTCCGACAGCCATGAGACTGTTACTGCACCTGTGACGGAAGCCAGCACGAGTCACGAGACCACGATTGCACCTAAAATCTTACCCTTAAAACACCCCTCTTCATTTTCCCTACCTGATGATTTATGATAGCTCTAGAATAGATCAAAAATACTGGTGCCAGAACTGTATCTGCTCCCAGCTGTTCTGAGCTTCAAACTCACCTGGGACTTAGACGGGGATGCTTTCTCCTGCAGGATGTGATGTCATTTCCATTGATGCAGTGCTAATAAGTCCTTTTAAAACTTCAAAAAACCCGAACTTTTTTTAATGCAAAGTTTGGCATGTATGATGGGGGGGGGGGGCGCACTGTGTTACAGACCGCCCTTATAATGCTTTGACACAGTATATATATTCAATACTTCAGAACCAGTGCTTATTCCTGAAGAGATTAGGGAGATTTTATATTTATTTTTATATTTATTTATGATGGCCGAGGATGTCACCTGAAACTGCGAGGCCACTTCTGGGTAAAGCAACTTTGTTCTAATTCATAGCGAAACAATAGTAGAATACCGTAAGGCCGGTGCACAGGTCTGGTGCACAGAGGAGGGCTACAGGAAGAGTCAACAGGGAGAGCCTGATTAATGAGCCAACAACAGGCTCTGGGCCTGTGGAAAACCATTATCAAACTACGGGTAAGTATGGTTGAGCAAGATGTCACACCCAGCTCCAGGGAAAGCACGCCCACCTCATACTGAGTCACACTGCTCCAAAAGAGGCATGAAGCTATCTTTCAAAGGGATCACACCCCAGAAACCCCCATTTCAAGTCATGTGGGGTGATTCAGCACGTGTTTCCGGGAATAACCACCCCACACGATCACAGGATTTACTGGGGGTAGGAAAACACTGGTAAAGCCAAATGCATCTCTGTGCACATTTACCATCTACTGGAAGCAGGCGGTAAGTGTGTGTGAACAAAGTCCTTTAATTAGGGAATACCTTGTTGGAATGGGTACAGTGAATCCGGGATCAGTGTGTTATTCCCCTTTCCAGTCTGACCACTTGGGATGAGTGGTAACTGGGATGGAGATAGCAGCCCATTTGGCAACTCTGGGCTTATAATGTCCCACTCCAAGGTTCTGGCTACTTAGGAATGAATGTCAGAGTCTTCATTAAGGAAGTAATCAAACCACTAAAGCCTGGAAAACCAGAGGCAACCCACTCATATGGGCACAAAATCAGCCCTGCTGGGCTAAGCCAAGCTACAGGGGCCAAGCCCTGCAAAGAGCGCTCGGCCTCAATATAGCCCATGCCATGCAATCGCTGGTAAAATCCAGTGTCTAGGTAGCACATGCTGAGCTTGGAGGAGAGCCAACACAAATGAGCTCTTCCACGCTGAGGAAAATAAGGTGTGGCCAGCTGTCAATATGAAGCATGATGTAAGACGGAGTGAAATGTCAATATGAGTTGTGTACAGAATACAAAGATAAAGCCATTAAGGTAACTGTAAACAGAACAGTTGTGTAAGGACCGGCTCTGTATGACTGAAAGCCAAGTAAACATGCGCCATAACAGACATGGTGACTGAGTCCCCATAGCTCAGGCATGAGGGAGGTCCATTCTAGTCTGCGTGCCCAGCTTGCTGGGAATTTTTACTGTTGCCTAACCAGTGGTCGAAGTGGGGGAAAAAAAGTAGAGGATCTGTGGGCGGAGAATCAGAGGGCGGAAATAACCCGGGGCTTGGGGCAGTGGGCGGAGTCAGAGGTGTGGCCAGAAGGAGCAAAACATGCCAATTTGTTTGTATTCGTTTTGCATTTCACTGACCAGTTACAGCTCATTACGTTATTTAATTCACATTGACATTAAAATACATTCACAAATTGGGATGCATATCCAATCACAGAATGTCCCAAATACGCTTCAAAGTGCTATCACAAGCCTTTTGTCTCTCAGCCGTGCAGTTTCTGTCATCAGCGCTTTTCCTCCCCTTTTCCACAAAAGCAGTTCAAACATGAATGGCAAAATAGGAGCAAATGTTTCCCACATAATTATGGCTCTGCCGTATTTGCTACATAATACATCATTTGCTGCTTTATCTGACGCTTTTAACTACTAAATTGTTTGTAGATGAAACAGATCAAAAGTTACTAAAAATGTGCCTTGTGTTGCTGTGAAGTGAAGGGCCCTCTGCAAAGGTTGAGTGGTTACCTTAACACTGCTACATTTAAATGTTAAACTGGTAATAACGAGTCAAAATATTTGCGAAGACTGTTAGTATGTGTAAAACTGTCAAAATAATAATAACAAAGTATCAGAAAATATACCGCATTACGCTGCAGCCTTTTTCTTGCTGCATAATTTAGTGAACACTGAGGCATCATTTTGTCCTCAATTGCTGCATAATTTCAGCGACTTCAAAGCAGGTAGCACATGTTAAAAGTGCTTGTGCATGAAGCAAAGAGACTGTTAAGTTTGTGAACTTATTTTGGTGTGCGGGCAAGTCCTGCATTGCCGAGCCCTGATGAGTTGCAGCTCCTACTGCTGAAACAAGGCCATTGGAGGTACCAATGGGTGAGGCGGACCGGCATCAAGGGCCCTGGAACCTCAGGGACAGAGTCACTGTCGCTCTAGGGTGTGCTTCTTCGTATGCCTGCCGACAAGACTGGAGGTGAACTTCAGTATGGATTGCCTTGAAGATGAACCCACAATTGCCACCCCTAGGGTCCACCTGCTGATGCTAAGACACCAGGGCTTTTAAGGTCTAGCGAGGCCTTCTAAGGTCTAGCAGGGGAATGGGAATGTACTCTCTCAGGAGAGTAGTTTGGTGGACCGGTCATAAAGTCCCCAGTTCCAAATTCGGCATCTCTAGCCAAAGAAGTGCCACATCCTCTCCCCCACTGGACACCATACTGCCCCACTTGGAGAAAATCGCACTGCCTTCAATTACAACCAAACTGCGCACCTCTATAAACACCTAGATGAGATTCAATTCAAATTATACACTAGACAAGCGTAATACGCTGGCTGAAAAAAGTAACAACATTCTGGAAAAAGCAAACACTCATAGGGAATACAACTTAACACTTTTACACTCATTTAGAAATCAATGAGCGTTTTTGCCTGAAAAGTTAAGCACATGACTACAGGCCTCGGAAGGGACCTGTTTCAGTGTCCAATGCTTACATCCTTGCAAAACGTAGGCAGTATGGTTTAAAAAGCCCACATCCCTGAATTCAGAGCTGCGGTACACATTTTATGAACTAAAATAGGGAAAACAACTGATAAGGATCACATTCAACGTTTTCCAATCCACTCATCAAGCAGGTATTGCAGTACCTCCATGAATGGTGCACTTACCCACTTGGGGAAAAATGCTGTTCAAAGAAAGATGAGAAACGAAAAGTAGCGCTTCATTGGCAAACGCTGTAAAGTGCCGCTAATGTGTTTGGGGGTGAATAAAATCAATCTGGCCAACTTGCGATCACTCTCTCTTGCTTTATTTAGTTATGTATTTATGGTTCAAATTTTAAACCTTTTTTGCTCTCCTCCCGAGGCTGCATAGAAAAATGTCAGAAAAAGACATTTGCAGCAAAAGTGTTTCCTCTTTTTTGGATCCATTTCGCAGGGGAAAGAATGAAGGAACGCAGAGGAAAGAAAAGTCAGGGTTTTTCAACAAGTGACCTAGAGCACGACAAAAAGGTAGAGAATAAGAGAAAGAGAGGGGGCAGCTGCTAGCGGTGGAGCAGGAGAAGTGAACACTGTCCTTCACTTCTCTGGGCAAGAATGAAACGACAACCCTTTCTCTTCTGTGCCCGCCCATCCTTGAGCAGCCACGAACGGCCGGGCTATTTCGGCCGTCCTCGGACGCATATCTAAAATAATAAAGTTGGGGAACGAACTATATTAAATTAAAGAAGTAGGGGCACGTCGTGCCCTGCCGATCCCGCCCACTTCGACCACTGTGCCTAACCCAGTGCTCTTTGTAAGTCTGGCTTGACAACGCAGCTGTCTGCAAAAGCTACTGTTACCAACTCTTTAAAATACACTGGGAATGTCTTTGGCTTCATTCAGAGGTGTAGTTCTATCTCACTCATGCTACTGGCTTTTTAGTGTATCATTCTGCTTCTGAGTCAGCTATTCTTAACCGTATGACTTCTCTGGACCCACTTTGAATCACGACTGGAAGCCAGGAACTCTGGCATGAGCAACTTTAACGATTTAAATCTCTCAAAAATATATTTAAAAAATGCAGAAAAAAATACATCACACAAATACACAGTTTATTAAATATTTGTTTTAATTTGCAAACAAAAAATCTTCTAAATCGAATTTTTAATTCTAATTGGAAGGTCAGAGCTTTTGGCAATGTAGATGAAGAGATGAAGCAATGTGGTAAACACAAGTACATCACTTGACTTTTTGGGCCATAATGCATGCTCTCTTTTTGTCAGTATATACAAGTGCTTCAATTCAGACCATGATCTAGTCTCCACGTTCATACTGCATATACATACATACATACACACACACACACATATATATATATATATGTATGTATGAAATCTTTACAGACTTTATTAAATTGACAATATTAGTTAATTTTCTAAAGTCTCAGACCCTCTAGTACGCTTCATGGATTCTAGGATAAGAACTACTGTTTTAGAAAATGCTTCATTCTGTACAGAAAGCAAACCTTTTTTCCCCATTACTACCAAAGCCAATAGGGCTGGCTTTAATGTGCTAAACACTATTTGTACGCTCAACATAAGGAGACCACATTTGTGAATGCATGATACATATGTTAGCACCCTTAAAGCCAAGCTTGATAGCATTGCCAGGAATTATTTTGATGTGAAGTGGGTGAATGGTTTGAACCCTTCTACTCTGCAGGACGCCTCGGGGAGAACCCGAGAATTTTTTGGCGCACAGTTGGGACACGACCAGCAGTTAGTTGGTGGTCACATTTATGCTATTCGGCCTCCGCCTGCAATAAAACGTTTGTTAGTATTGCCGCAACAGCCGTGGCTCGGTGTGTTAAAATAAAATTATATTTCTGCTTAATGTTATAAGTTGCCTCATCTGATCTTCAGAGCTAGTTAGTGCTTCTGTCCGCCGCAAATTCTAAGGAAGTCAGTAGCAGCTTCTTAGTTGAAATACACAACCTGTGGGGATTAACATGTATAGCATGCGCCAGAGTGGGAATTTCACAAATGGGACCGTTTTAAATTTAGCATGATGCAGTGACCCTATCTTGACAAGGAGAAGGCTCATAATGAAACACTGACCTTCTGATCTGTGTCCAACATTTTTTTCCCAAGTGCCCCTTGTTAAAATCCATCTGTGGTCAGATTTTCATTCTTTTTCTGTGTAGTTTTTTTTCCCCTTTGAGTGTAGTTTGTTTCTCCTTTGACGATTTCGGTGCCCTTATTCCCCAGTCTGTCTTTGTCTTTAGCTTTGAAACAGTTGCCAAGTTTTGGGTACTTAAGCGCGACGTTTGCTTGCCTCTTGTGTGATCGACAAGCTGAGTTACAATGTATTGTAAACGATATGAAAACAAACTGCAGCAACGCAGTGCTTAATTTGTAAAATATTTTTTTTTGTGTTCAATAAGTTTATTAAGTTTAAAAAGTATAAGAAGTAGATAAATACAATACATAGTGATACATAGTGATACAATCGAAATCCATAGACATAGTACTTATGATTGAGTCAAATAGAAATAATTCCTGCAACCAATATAAAGGTAAAAATATAAGAAATTCATAAGGGGAAAATCAATGACCAAAATATCCGTAAACAATATCACTATTATGAATGAGAGAAGTAGAAAGAGAGAAAAGAAAGGAAAAGAAGACAGAGGAAGAAAAAGTAGAAATTAATTTGTAAAATATTAAGTGCCAGGGCTCTGACCAGGGGGCCACTGCTGCTTGCACTACCCATCGCCCTTGTCATCGCTACTAACCATATCTCTCTCACATATAAATGTGACAGTTCAGATTATTCAAGGTCCCCAAAGCAAAAAGAATGGTTGGGGAGGCAGGTATAAGCCATTTTAATGTATATTGTTTTCCTAAAAAACCAGTGGTCTGCACATATCTAAATTAGATGAGCAGTGCCACCATGTGGTAGACTGTTCTAAATTTGGTGTTGACATTTAGGTGCCGGTGCCTAGCACCGGAAACCAATTAAGTGCTGGTGCGGAGCACCGGAAGCACCAGCTCAAATTAATCCCTGCAGCAACACTAACATCGTAGATCCTGCTTTTTTGTTTGCACTTAGAGATATGTTTTTAATGAATAAATCAAAAGTACAAGCACCAGAATGCAACTGTTAAGAAAGTGACGAGATCAGCTATTCACATCTTACTTTAAACGGAGAGAATTAAGAGATCTTAAGCTGACATCTCCCAAGCAACCCGTCAGGCCACAGTCCACCTGTCACCTTGTCATTTAGATGTATATTTCTTCAGAGCAGGGACAAACTAAGGCTTACAAGCAGGCTCACATCCTGGAATTATTCACAACCCATGTCATAAAGATATCTCAGCTTGGTCCAGGTCAGGATGAGTAACTCATCCAGTGCCTTTTCATTAGTACACTGTGATGTTTCCAGTGATTTCCTTTTTAGAAATACAAGAATGCAGAGTTAACAGCCAAAATAATTTTAGCTAAATACACTTTTTTGTACTCTGGGTGTTCTTGTTCTTTTTTTTGTGAGTTTGTGTATTTTGTTAGTTCCCCGGTTGCACCGTGGTACTCACAACATTCAAAGGCCTTCGAATCGTGGGTGGATGACCCATGGACCCCAGGCCCCGCTGGCTCCCCTGCCAGCACCCATCCTCAGTGGCGGTGGGAGACAATTTCACTGATTTGCTCATGCCTGACGGTAACAGCTTTTGATTCTGTACCCGCCTAGTGGTAGTGAATCCATGTTCTCTGCCAACAAGAGTGCGGGCAGGGAGTTTGGTCTGTGTTTCCTGCCTGCGCTACTACAGTCAGAGAATAACACAGTGTCCCAAGGATGGGGCCCACAGGACATTGCCTGCCATCAGGCTCTTGCGGATGAGGTCCCCGGGGCATTTTATGGCTCCAAGAGGGTTCAATACAACCGCTCCAAATACATAAAGCATCAGTCCTAAGGGTTGGGGTACCCCCAGGTCATTAAATGGCTCAAGGAGGGAACCACTCCCCAAATATATAAAGCATCAGGGCATGGGGAAAGGGGCCACTAGGGCCATTATATGGCCTGGAAAGGGGGCCCCACACCACCCTTCCCAAAAAATAGGGGGATAGGGTCCCTGGGGCCATTAAATTGCTCAGGGAGGATAGCCGTGTGCACCACTCCCACAAATAAGAAAATGAAGTGCTTCAGACCCAAGGGATGAGGTCCACATGGCCATTAAATTATACCCTGCGAGTCTCAGGAGGTTCTTAATGCGAATCTACTGGGTGTCCACAATGATCTTTTTAGTGGGCTGAAAAGGTTTTTTATAAATGCAAAGCCATCTAAAAAGACAAGTACATTGGAGCCAAGAACGTGGTATAATAACAAGTGCAAACTAGCCCATAAAGCCTGGGTAGAAGCAATAAAATCAAGGTTCCAGGGCAACATCAAGCTGTTTAGAGAAAAATATAAAACAGCCCTAAGCCAAGCCAAGAGAGGCTGGGATGAAGAGCGATGGAAAGATCTGTTACATGCCTGTAAGGGTAGAAACATGATCCAATTCTGGGATTTACTCAAATGGGGGAACAGGCAGCAGTCAAAAACCCTGAGTAACCACGTTGATCCTCAGCGATGGGTGTCATATTTTGTAGCACAGTTTAAAGCTAGCCCTGGTAGCAATGAGGTTGCCCCGCTCATTATAATTGATGACCCACTGGTGTTTACAGACAGAGAGGTGGAGTCAGTGTTGAAGCTAATTCCGAGTGGCAAGGCTCCGGGGCCAGCTTGTATTCCTGCTGACTTATTCAAGCAGGATCATGACTTATGGGTCCCATATATTAAGATACTAGTTAATGCTATAGCTTGTGGAGCTCCGCTCCCAGCATCTAGGTTCGCAGCAGAGATCATACCGATCTACAAGAAGGGAGACCGCTCTGCTCCGGCCAACTACAGGCCCATCAGTTTAATTGATGCTGTGCAAAAGATTGCCGCAAGCCTGGTACTGGGCAGGATACAGGGGTGGATGACTGATGCCGATATTTTGACACCCCTGCAGGCAGGATTTCGGTCTCACATAGAGACTCTTGACTAAGCCTTTAGATTTGTATTAATTTACTGGAAGGAGGTTATTTTGGGTGGGGGTTTGCTTTTCGCAGCATTTGTGGACTTAAAATCCGCCTTTGACCTTGTCCCAAGGGCAAAGTTGTGAGAAGCTCTATTGAGTAGGGATGCCCAAAGAGTTAGTTTTTATTTTGGTCAAATTTTATGAATGTACCCATGCGCAGGTTCACTGGGGCAAACCAGGTGAGGTCACTGAAAAGTTTGAGGTGAGCAAAGGCGTCCGACAGGGCTGTGTGCTGGCTCCCACCCTGTTTTCTTTATTTATTAATGGGGTGGTCCAGTACTTTGTGAACCACCCAACGGATGCGCCAATGTTAGCCGGCATGAAAGTGCCCTTGCTCATGTTCGCGGACGACACCCTGCTAATATCAAAGACGAGACAGGGATTGCAGTTGGCAATGTCTTTTAGGTGTTTTGCCGCAAACATGAGCTTGTGGTCAATGTAGGGAAAAGAAAGTTCATGGTGCTCCATGGGTCAAAGCACGAGTTTTTATGGATGGCGAACTACTGGAGCAGACTGATGTTTTTGCCTACTTGGATGTCACATTTAGCGATAAGTTGAGCTGGAAGCCTCAAGTTGAGATTCTAGAGCTGAAACATGCTCAGTTAGCCGGTGCCCTGATTAAGGAGCACAGGTTGTCTCTAACCAAGCCTATTGCCCACATTGTCAAAATTTACCCGCCCAAAATGTGCCCAGCCATTTTATATGGCGCCGAAATTTGGGGTTTCTGTAATTTATCTCCACTGTCCTCTGCTCAGAAGAAATGTGTGCGATCTATAGTGGGGTTGCCCCAATCATCTCCTAGTATTCCACTGCTTCTTGACCTTGGTTGTCAGGCACTTGAGGATGTTGCACGATTTAGACCGCTGGCATTCTGGAGGCGTCTCTGGATTACTCCGGAGCTCCACCTTTATGCAAGGGCGTTGTTGGAAGTGAGTGGGTTAAGCCGCTCACAGAGGATCCCATGGTTGATTGGTATTAAATCCTTGTTGATCGATATTGGCATGAGGAATCTCTGGGATCACCCAGAGACAGCGGAATTTCCATCAAAAAGGTCCTACAGAGCAGCGTACTGGGAGCTGATTAAAGTTAGAAGATTCTCCTCCCATATCAGCCCATCCCTGTCGAGAGATTATCTCGTGATCAAGGATGAACCTCTTTTGGAAAGCTATTGGGACCTTATAACAAAGCAACAAGACCGTAAACCCTTCCATCAGTTTAGGGTAGGGACATTACCCCTTCGTTGGTTAACTAGCAAATGGAACCCCGCTATTGGTAATAAGTGCCTATTCTGCCAGGACCATTTCGAAAATATTGATCATCTCCTATTTGTTTGCCCGGTTTATCACAAACCAAGGATCATTTGGTTGAAACCAGTATGTCGGTCCCTGGGTACAAGTTCAGCGATGGTTACTAAGAGATTATTGAAATCTGACTCCTCTGATCTCGCAGTAATTGGAATAGCTAAGTTTTTGAGCTGGGATGGGTGTTACGTGAGAAGAACGGGGGGGCGAAACAGCCATGTAATGCCTAGCTGGTCAATTGAAGTAGCGCTTGGAGTTGAACATTTTAAACAGATTTTTAACTATGGTACTTGCTCTGAGTCTTTATGCTGGTCATATATTTCATTCTTTTTTTAGAACTGGTTTTAAATGTAAATATATACATACTTATTTATTAACTGTGTTGATGTAATAGTTGTAAGTTTTAGACTTCTGGGATTTATGGTGTATTTTATGGATGAAATTTGTAAATAATTGGCAATTCCTGTCTTTATGATGAAAAATCGCAATAAAGACTTACTAAAAATAAAATACCCTTAAAATAATGATGCACCAACCCCCTGGCCTACCCAGGGATGAATTTAATAGAAAAGGACGGGGAGCCACCCTTTGTTTTTATTTTTTATTTTACTGCAGTAACAAGGTAATGCCACAGTAGTGAAAAATGTTTGATGTTTAGCTCCAGGGGTCCCTCTCGGACCCCTCCACAAGGCCTAGGGTGGTAAGGGTAAGGGTATCCCTGCCCTGTCCCTATATTTGTTATGTTTTATTCAATACAGGGGGACTGAGTTCCCAAGTTCTAAAAAGGCTGCCAAGTACTTTTGTTGATTATATTTTTATAAAATATCATCTTATGATGTATACAGGCATAATTGAAAATTTATAACAAACATATATAACATTGAAACATGTGGTCACAATGTAAGAGAACTGTGCATAGATAATAAACAAAGTGACAGTAAATTACAGTAATAAGGGATCCAGCACGAGTGTGCCAGAAATAAAACCAAGAAATAATATGAAGGAATGCATGTAAAGAAGATAAGATAGATAGAAAAGCAGTTCAAGGCAATAATCCAGAACTGAAAAAAACACATAAACAACTAAATCAGGAGTGTTGACGTCTTGGAGAGAGCCAGCCCACAACTATTAGCGTATACCTACATACTAAGGCATCAAGCATGGTAGTATTAAAAATGTGTTACATTCCAGCTATATGTCCATATTTTCCATCTTGCACTTTCCCATTATGAGTGATCTTAAAGAAACAGAGGTGAACAATTCTATGCCTTTTGTTTAGTTGCTTTAAAATAGGCCTCATAGATAAGAACCTTTACCTGCAGTCCACATTAGCCGCTGATACATTTTGAGTTATAAAGAGTTTATTTCCAGGCGGCTCAGCAAATTTTTTCATCTTGAAGAACATGTATGACCTTAGTGTACTTAGGGAAAAGTATAATTATTCCTCTATGTTTTCTATCTTTGCCATGTGACAGAGGTTTCTTTCCAAGTCAATGAGCTCTTTTAAGTTGATGAACTGGTTGGAGAACATCAGAGATTATACTTTTAGGGCTACCAGAGATGGAATAAAGGAGTGCAAGAAGCTAAGACTGTCACCCCTCTATGTCCTCTAGGAGACCATACAGCTTCAAATTATCGTGTCTATTTCTGTTCTCTTGTTCTTTATCCCCGTTCTTCAATGAATATTGCAATTGTAAATGTGTTTATATAGCACTTTTGACAAGACATTCAAGTGTTTCTTCAGCAAGTAGCATGCTACTTCAGAATCCTATATGTCTCAGAAAAAATCTCAGATTCAAATTTAGTAACTCTACTGCATACATCTTGCGCTTCACAAACCGCTTGTTTCCTATCTACATTAGGTTTCAGCATCTAGTGCTAGGTTGGAAGATGACTTGTTAGGTGAAGAAGGTTACATTTTTTAACGCATTTCCTTGTTGCACCTGATATTCTGACAGTATCTATAAGTGCAGATAGACTTTCAGAACAGATTGTTGTTACATGTTTTTCTACTTTGTTTAGAAGTGATCTCTTTTAATATCCTTTAATCTGTCCATACACGGTTGAGGAATATACCCTGCCTTAACTTATTTAAAATACATCAGAAGTATATTGTACTGCAAAAACTATCAGTAAGACACCCAGGACTTGGAACTACCAGTGATTTTCTTGTACAATAAATTGTACTACCATGAGAAAGAGCCTGCCTTGAGATCAAGTACCCTAGGTAAAGTAACTGTATTGCCTTGTCTAGACCATAAGAAATACTAATGTGCACATATCTTACGCTGCACACATAAGAGAATATTATCTTATAGATCTGAAAGTAGCAAGTATATTAAGGCTTAATAAAGCAGGGTATACAGGAAGAAAACTATATAGGTTTGCAAGTGAAGTTCTATGTGTTTAACAAAAGTGCACTTGAAATATACTTTTTGGAAAGTGTAGTCAATCGACGAAAATTAAAACTGTATGAAGCGCGCATACTAAACACAAGGTGGAAAATAAGTAAAATGCATACATGGTATTTCTATAATGACTTTGATATATTTAGAGTAAGGAGATTCTGCAGACTTTACAATAGGTAGTATAAGCAGTTGCTCATCCAAATGCATATATCACACTTGTAATAATCCAGCAGGAACATAAATCTGAGATTCAGCTAGCATTTAGTATTCAAACATTTAGGATGTGCACAACGTAGGAGACTGTGGGATTTCCAGCAAAGAGAGGAAAGAGTATTAACTTCATAGATGAACCACGAAATGGCGGCAAGCACTTGGCTAAAATAAGCAGTAACTCGCTCAGAATGATAACCAAAGCATGTCAGTAGGTTAGAAAAGACAATTAATTGAAGTGAAAACAGTCCACGTGTCAGGCAGAACATTTTCTCATAAGCTTATAGACAGTGCAGCACTGAGACAAGTATTTTGCGTTTAAGTAACCAAAGCATATAGGGGATCTTGCTACTGGTGACCTCAAACTCCATCAAGCTAGATGGTAAAAGAAAGGTGTTATGTGCAGGGTACATTTAAGTCTGTCAAGGCAGTGCATTGCCTCAACCCACTCTATAATAATCAAGAAGTTCTGTGGAGCACATATTCAAAAATAATTAAAAGTTGTCAGGGGGCACTAAAAGGCATATGAATTAAGATATCGGGCTTGATTAAGAACTTAAGAAGCTCTAATACCCTACTGTTGAAACCTCCCAAATTCAATAACAAAAGAACATACAATTGTACTTTTTCTGAATTTGCACCAAGAATATGGAACGCTCTTCATCTCGAGATCAGATCTAACCCATCCACTGCCTCATTCAAGAAACATGTCAAATGGCTACTCCTGAATGACCATTTACAGCAATAGCCCTGATGCCACCTTAATCTACTTCCATCTCCTGTTTGACATTCTTTATTACCTTTTGTTCAAAAGTGTTATACGTGTCTCCTCACATGCTCTTTTGATTTATTTCTCTGCTGGAACTTTACATGTCCCACAAGATGGGCTCATTACTCTAAGTCACCATTAGTATTTAGTTTTTCCCCGTGCTTCCCTATGACTTTGTTGCTTTTCATGCACTTCATATGTTCCGTTTTGATGTTGTACTCATGCTTTTACCTCACTTCACTTATGCTCCTTTGTACATCGCTCTGATACCCGTTCGGGTCATGTTCCTGCTTTATAAAACTTTTCAAAGTAATAAATAAATAAGATAAATGTATTTTACACGCTGGTAAAAAAAACAGTCTTATTTAAGACACTGGCATTAAAATAAAGCCTGTTAAAGTGCTCGGGGAGAAAACAAGGCGTGATTTCAGTTTTTAAACATAATGAAAAGGAGTTCCAGCAATCTGCCTTAGGAATTACAATATGTTTTACACTTGTAGGTTTGAATAAACAAAGCTCTGTGTTCTTCTACGGAGGTTATACAATTACCTCAGCAGTCCTGTTTAATGGCGGTTACAACCTCTGTGAAGAAATAATGAGCACAACGCGGAAACGCCCAAAGGGAAAACATGTCCAGAAATTTCTGACAACATTCAGTAAAGAAATATTTTTCTATGAGAGGCTGCGAAAGCTGCATTTGAGTGTGTGTTCCATTCAAAGTCTGTCGAAGAATGGAGAGTCTGTGGTCAGCTGCAATCCCGGCAGGCGCCAGAACTTGCAGCTCCTCATCTCTGTCTAGAAGTCAGTGTCTAGCAGGATACAGGGCAGGCGCTAGGCATGGGCAGTGTGGGCAGCTGCCTAGGGCCTCGCGTTAAGCTAAAACGCAGGGTGCCCCCGCTTCCGTGTGAAAGGCCACACTTCCACACTTAGCCCCCCTGCACCTCTGAGGCCCCCTGCCCCACACTATCATATTACAAATACGAAGTGCCTTGATCTTGCTGGTGAGGTAGTGGTGGCATTCCAGGGGGTGCAGTGGGGGAAGAGACAAATATAATGGGAAGGAGCCAGCAATTATGTTAACTCACAGTGCAGGGGCGGCGCAGCGCTCCTGTTAAGTACCGGCCATTCTAGGACAGAAGGCCCCTTTGTTTAGATAAGGAGAGGTGGGTGAGGGGAGGAGGGAGCAGCCAGATTAACTGGCTTTCCGGCATTTTTTTTATGGAAATGTGCCTGCTCCAACTGCTCCGAGGCTCAGGGGAGAGGGGCCCCCTTCCCTGGGCCTCAAAACACTAGAGTGAACTGTAAGGTCCAGGTGTGGGGGGGGGGGGGGGGGGGGGCCTTCACTGGGCCTCTAAGCACCGGAGAAAGCTGCAAAGCCCAGGTGTGGGGGGCCCCCTTCCCTGGGCCTTGTAGCCATTTTGTAGTGCTACTATGCTAAGAGCAGGTGAGCCCCAGGCATGTCAAGATGACCTATAGATTTACTTTGAAATATGTTGCCTGTCTTTATGTCTCATGTCTAGAGCCTTGGGGGCATGCCCCTACTTCTTTAATTTAATATATTTAGTTCCCCTGCTTTTTCATTTTAAAAACGCCTCCCAGGATGGTAGAAATAGCCAAAGCCTATAGATAAGGCTTGGCTGTTCAGGGCAGGGAGGTCAGACTCTGTCTTTTCCTTCTTGCCCAGAAAGGACAAGGACAGTGCCCACTTCTGCTCTGCTGCTGGCAGCTGCCCCTCCCTTCTTACTCTTACTCTTTTTCTGTCTTGCTCCTCCGCACTTTCTGAAAACCGTAACTTCAAGAAATGGGTATTATTCCCTCTTATCTCTTTTCCTTTATTTGTTCCTCCGTGAAATGACTCCAAAAAGAAAAACACTTTTGCTGGAAATTTCGTCTTTTTTGGACATTTTTCTATTCCAAAGTGCAGTCTCAGGACGGAGAGAAATAAAAGTTTCAAGATAGGAAATATAACCTAATAAAGCAAGACACAGTGGGTCGCAAAGTGGTCTGATTGATTTTATTCAAATCCAAACACATTAGCACCACATTACAAAGTTTGCCACTGAAGCTCTACTTTTGTTTTCTCGTCTTTCTTTGAAAAACATTTTTTCTCCGGTAGAGAAGTGCACCACTCCTGAAGGTACTGAAATACCTGCTTGAAGGGTAGATTGGAAAACAAAATGTCCCTTCTGGGACTTGTAGTCACGTCCTTAACTTTTCAGGCAAAAGCACTCACTGATTTCTGAATAATAAGTGCAAAAGTGTTAAGGTAACTAACTATGCTGTTCCTTCTTACATTTCGCATGTGTTACTTAATCTTGCTTTCCCTTGAGTGTTTGCTTTCTCCAGGATGTTGTTACCAGGGGCATAATACAGGCCCCCGCAGCCCCCGCAGTGCGGGGAGGGCCACACCCTCCAGGCAAGCAAGGCCGCAAGTCTACATTAAACAGTGCGCACACGCACGGCATGTAAATTACGGTGACAGCCTCTATTTAAAAACTTTTAAATTACAGGGGCGTAAAAACACAGGCCCCCATGCTCCAGCCCCCACCCCTCACTCTCGGCAGAGTTAGGGGCCTTTAAACTGTGATGGCTTCTCTGTCTCTATTTTCACGTTGGGCGGTATTAACACAGGCCCCCGTAGGGGGCCCCACCACGCTCCAGGGGCCCCCTCACTAGTCTCGGCTGAGGGCAGAGGCAATCAAGCCTATAACCAGTGAGCACACACCACTGGACGGTGTGACGTGCCTCGGGCTCGGCGGCCTCTATTTTAAAAATTAATTATGGTGCTGTGTGCGCTGTGCCAGAGCCTTTTTTCATTAATTAATATTTGGTGCGCACTGCGCAGTAGCTCTCTTGTTGTTGTCTTTGTAATGGCCCGTGGGCGTGGCGGCGCGCAGTTGTTGTCTATGATGAGTCTGCGCGCCCCGGTGTTCAGGGTGGGGGCGGGGCTGGTGACAAATGCGTGCCGTGCAATTTTGTCATGCGCATTGTAAAGTGCACGTGACTTTACAACAGACTTCGAAGAACTAAGGGTGCGGACGCCGTTGTGGTTGTACCGTACTAGAAGAACAAAGAGTATTCGCCCCTGCCTGACCCTGCCCTGGTGGCTAGCCTCGCCCAGGCCCTAGTGACGCTCTGCTGTCTACTGTTCTGCTGCCCGTATCCCCGCCCGCTCCGCTCTCCTTCAAAGCTGCAGGCCAGCCCAGGCCTAAGGAGGTGAGGAGCGTGAGAGCGATGAGTAGTATGTGTGTGACGTCGTGTGTCGTCCGGCTGCTGCTCAGGTCGAACTGACTCTCGGAGGATGAAATTATTATTTATTTGAAGCCTGCAGCAAATGCTGAGACAGCAGGACAACCCCTCGGTGGACGAGCAGGTGAGTGAGTGTCTATCCACAGCACCGAGGCAGGGCTTTAGGAGGGGTGGCTCAGACCCTGCAGTAATTAACTGGCTCTTGTAATGCAACAGGTCTCGCATTTAAGCAAGTTTCAACTATTGGCATTGTAAATGACAATGTTTTAGTTTTTGAAACATAAATAAAACGCATTGTCATTTACAATGCCAGTAACTTTAAATCGCTTAAAAGCGAGACCTGTTGTATTGCAAATGCGTGTTTGTCTGTGGATTTCAGTTATACCTACACCGATTCGCAAATGGATTCTTTCATCAAATACAGAACAGCAGTTCACCCTCATTAGGCAGGCCCTCCAGCATTTTGCAAATTTGCCGCTGTATTAAAGCCCCGCTGTCACCGCGTATTTAAACAAATTTGCCACGAAAGATTTAACCGGCAGTACTTCTTCCCGACCCTGCCATGCCTTTTTGTTATTCTCTTGCTCCGATGTTGTCATTAAGTAATGCTTTCCCCTTGGTAATGCTTTCCCCTTGGCTTTGATGTGCTGCAAGTCATTACATTGCTTCGTGTCTTCAAGGAATCCGTGGTGTTGGCCCAAGATCAGTTTTTAATTTCCCTTTTCCCAGCATGCATAGGCCTCTTCCTGCCAGGGAAGCCATAGGACTAGCAGAGATAAACGTCACGTTTCCCAGGGAAGGAGACCTGGTTTCTCCTGGCCGCCAAATAATGGGAACTGCTCTGAGAAGAGAGACAGACACCCTCAAGGCGCTTTGTATTGTATATTCTCCTGATCGGCACATTCCCCGACACACCAGACGTAAACTGAGCTAGTTTAAACTAACTATAGGTCTGTGTTGAAAAGCGCTGGGTCCGTATTTGTAACAGTACAACATGAAACCGATGGCCGATTTGAAAACAATCTTGCTAAAGGTTTCATATTTCAAAAGCAGCTCTCAAGGACTGTGCATGGCAGGTACACAGTGAGCCTTGGAAAAAGGGTGCAGAGAATTACATTTATGGACTGATGTTTGTATTTTCGACTAGTTTCAATAATTTAACGTAAGTCCCCGCAGTGCAGGGGTGCTGAGCTCCAGGGAGCCCCCTTAGCAAAGGTGGTAGGTGGTGGGGAGGGGGGCCCCCTATGTGTACTTTGCAGGGGGGCCCTCTCAAGTTTCGTTACACCACTGGTTGTTACTTGTTTTTTTTCAGGCAGCATATTACTCTTGTCTAGTACATAATTTCAATTGAGTCACAACCAGGTGTTTATAGCGGGGCACAATTGGGTTGTAGCTGAAGGCAGTGCGAGTTTCTCTCAGTGGAGCAGTATGGTGTTCAGTGGGGGAGAGGATGTGGCACTAAGGCCAGAGCTGCTGAATTTGTAACTGGGGAACCAGGTTCAGCCTTCATGACCTGTCCCCTAGACAACTCTCCTGAGGGAGCACATTCTCGTGCTAGACTGTTGAAGGCCCTGCAAGACCTTAGACCAGGACCAAGCCTGGTGAACCCTAACAGTGGCGAGCGTGGGTTAACCTTGAAAGTCAGTCAACCACAATCCATACTGAAGTTCTCCTCCTGTTTTGCAGGGAGGCCTATGAACCAGCACACCATAGTGCGACTATGACTGTCACTGAGGTCACAGGACCCTTGGGCAGGGAGGCTCTAGGGCGTTGCGACCGGTACAATCGCACCTGACGCTGACTTCGGGTGGGGCATCATGTTTGCAGGTATATTATGTTTTTAAAAGCACTTAATGCCTCCTCCTGGCCTCCAGCAATTTCCGGCAACAATGAAAATGTTATGATAACTAGGTGATTAATATTCTTCCTAGTCGGGGATACAGTTTTGTCAAGTGGAAGTTTTGATTTGTGGAAAGGTAGTACAGACGGTTAATGTCCCTGCTGCAAAGAACACGTACTATGCAGAACACCAAATGCACATAATATAAATAGGTCAGTGGGTTACTGCTTTTGTCAGAGAGAGCCTTTTGTTTGTTGCAGTCTGTAAGTCAAAATCCTAACAAAGAACAGTGAGCTGTTAACTGTCATCTTAGAGCTAGATGCAAACTGCAAGGTATAAATTAGAGCGTTATGTTTTTTGCTCAGTCTGTGATTATCCTAATGTTGCAAAAAGGGTTCTTTTAGGTAGAAATCAATTCTGGTTATTAAGTAGAACGCCCAACCATGGTGTTACATTCTAAATTCATAGTTTGTGTTTCTCCTGACCAATCACAATTAAAGTATACTTCTTACTAGTATGGTTGTCATGTGACTCCTAGTATGGTTGTCATGTGAGTCCTTTGCCGTACGTAACATTTCCTATAGAGTGATTTACACACATATGATTGATTGTCTCTGTGTAATGTATGTGATATTAAGGGCTCTGACACCCTACACTGGTATCAGTGGCACTGTAAATCAAATTAAATGCATCTTTGCAAGAGTGTAGTCATGGAGACTTGAGAGGCACTGCTAAAGGGTGTTAGTGAGGGAATCTTTAGCGGAGGGCGTCATTGGAGGGCACCAACAAACATTGTCGCACAGGGCTTCACCAGCTCTAAAGCCGGCCAGTACCACTTCCTACAGTTTTAATACCAAATCAAAAACATTGATTTGAAAACCCCTTGACTCTACAGCATACCTTCACTTTAAACACACCCAGATGCTAGACCTTCCCTAATGAATCAATACCAGGGAGCCACTCAACAAGAATAATCTAGAATGTTGGAGCTACTCCCTCTTCATTGTTTGATTGCAATCATTCCTTTTATCTGCTTTTTATAAAAAATGTACATGTGCTCCCCTGTTTCCCATCCGCTCATCCCCTCAAGCCTTGTGAGGAAAAGGGAATAATTCTGTACTGTAAATCCAAAAGCACTGGTTCTTGGTTCTCAGCTGCCCTTTTGTGTTATGGTCAGTGAGTTACATAGCTTTCAAAGTAAAATGAAAAATACATGTATCTGAACTAGAATTAATCTTGCTATATATTCCCTTTTGCAAACAAATTCCCAAAGATGCCATTCAATTTATTTTCCACAATGCGGTGGGATTTTTATCATGCACTCAACTGGAAACAATCAGTTAACTTGTAGTAAAAAATATCCATTGTTGCGAGACCTGCACCTAGATTTTCCATCCAATGTGACAAATGTAATCCATTTTATACAGTTTTAAAATATATGGACTTATTGCATTTGTATATTTATCTTTTTGTCCATGTTACTGATGTCCACATTAGGTCTCTTCAGTGACGCCAAATAAGATCAATAGTCCTGCAATGTCATGTTCTTTGATGTCAACCCTTGTGATGTTACATGCAAATTAGAGGGGCCTGACATCCTCCCTTTCGCCCGGGGCCCCAGAAGTCCTTGGACCGGCCCTGGCAGGATATACCGTAGGTTCACTGCTGAAGTCTGTTTTCTGCTTTACATGCATGCTAAAACTATTTTTAAAGCGCTTAATAGCTGAAAGACCAGCGACCACTCCCTACTCATTGGAGAGCCCCATTACCCCCCACCTCACCCCCCCACTCCCTAATATAATCAGTTTCGGATCTGTCAAAATCGGATATCCCTACGTCCTCTTCACTTCTGCAAATATCAGTCAGTGCCACTGTTTATCAAGGAGATCTACATCCCCTTCAGCAGTGTTCAGACTGTCCTTCATAAAGATTTTCCACCGTTTTTGGGCTCAAATACCAGTGTAACATTATCTTGAGTGAAGAATCCCTATGAAGTATTGACTTATTGAATGTCACTATATTTCTCTAGAGAACTCACCACACTTTTTCCAGGATAGCGCTACCAGAAGTTTCTCCTGTTTCTCCATATAACCCCACCTCTGAGGCGAGGACGCTTCCAACAACATTTTGTGTATTCTACGAACTGCCCCTTAGGGCCCATCCATTGTCCTTACCTGCTTCTTGAACTCTGTTAATTCCCGAGTGGCCGCTGTTTTGGTAGTGGGGTAACCAATCCATTGTCCTTACAAACTTCTTGAACTCTGTTAATTCCCGAGTGGCCGCTGTTTTGGTAGTGGGGTAAACAATCCATTGTCCTTAAAAACCTCTTGAACTCTGTTAATTCCCTAGTGGCCGCTGTTTTGGTAAAGGGGTAACCCATCCATTGTCCTTACCAGCTTCTGGAACTCTGTTAATTCCCTAGTAGCCGCTGTTTTGGTAGAGGGTCAACCAATCCATTGTCCTTACCAACTTCTTGAACTCTGTTAATTCCCTAGTGGCCGCCGTTTTGGTAGAGGGGTAAATAATCCATTGTCCTTACAAACTTCTTGAACTCTGTTAATTCCCTAGTGGCCGCTGTTTTGGTAAAGGGGTAACCCATCCATTGTCCTTACCAGCTTCTGGAACTCTGTTAATTCCCTAGTAGCCACTGTTTTGGTAGAGGGTCAACCAATCCATTGTCCTTACCAACTTCTTGAACTCTGTTAATTCCCTAGTGGCCGATGTTTTGGTAGAGGGGTAATCCATACATTGTCCTTACCAGCTTCTTGAACTCTGTTAATTCCCTAGTGGCCGCTATTTTGGTAGAGGGGTAAACCATCCATTGTCCTTACCAGCTTCTTGAACTCTGTTAATTCCCTAGTGGCCTCTGTTTTGGTAAAGGGATAACCCATCCATTGTCCTTGCCAGCTTCTTGAACTCTGTTAAGTCCCTAGTGGCCGCTGTTTTGGTAGAGGGGTAATCCATACATTGTCCTTACCAGTTTCTTGAACTCTGTTAATTCCCTAGTGGTCGCTGTTTTGCTAGAAGGGTACCCATCCATTGTCCTTAGGAGCTTCTTGAACTCTGTAAATTCCCTAGTGGCCGCTGTTTTGCTAGAGGGGTAACCCATCCATTGTCCTTACCAGCGTCTTAAACTCTGGTAATTCCCTAGTGGCCGCTGTTTTGGTAAAGGGGTAAACGATCTATTGTCTTTACCAGCTTCTTGAACTCTGTTAATTCCCTAGTGGCCGCTGTTTTGGTGAAGGGGTAACCCATCCATTGTCCTCACCAACTTCTTGAACTCTATTAATTCCCTAGTGGCCGCTGGTTTGGAAATAGGGTAACCCATCTATTGTCCTTACCAGCTTCTTGAACTCTTAATTCCCTAGTGGCCGCTGTTTTGGTGGGGGGGGGGTAACACATCTATTGTCCTTACCAGCTACTTGAACTCTTAATTCCCTAGTGGCCGCTGGTTTGGTGGAGGGGTAACCCATCCATTGTCCTTCCCAGCTTCTTGAACTCTGTTAATTCCCTAGTGGCTGCTGGTTTGGTGGAGGGGTAACCCATCTATTGTCCTTACCAGCTTCGTGAACTCTGTTAATTCCTTAGTGGCTGCTGGTTTGGTGGAGGGGTAACCCATTCATTGTCCTTACCAGCTTCTTGAACTCTGTTAATTCTCTAGTGTCCGCTGTTTTGGTAGAGGAGTAACCCATCTATTGTCCTTACCAGCTTCGTGAACTCTGTTAATTCCGTAGTGGCCGCTGTTTTGGTAGAGAGGTATCCCTTCCATTGTCCTTACCAGCTTCGTGAACTCTGTTAATTCCCTAGTGGCTGCTGGTTTGGTGGAGGGGTAACCCATCCATTGTCCTTACCAGCTTCTTGAACTCTGTAAATTCCCTTGTGGCTGCTGGTTTGGTGGAGGGGTAACCCATCCATTGTCCTTACCAGCTTCTTGAACTCTGTTAATTCTCTAGTGTCCGCTGTTTTGGTGGAGGAGTAACCTATCTATTGTCCTTACCAGTTTTGTGAACTCTGTTAATTCCGTAGTGGACGCTGTTTTGGTAGAGAGGTAGCCCTTCCATTGTCCTTACCAGCTTCGTGAACTCTGTTAATTCCCTAGTGGCTGCTGGTTTGGTGGAGGGGTAACCCATCCATTGTCCTTCCCAGCTTCTTGAACTCTGTTAATTCCCTAGTGGCTGCTAGTTTGGTGGAGGGGTAACCCATCTTTTGTCCTTACCAGCTTCGTGAACTCTGTTAATTCCCTAGTGGCCGCTGTTTTGGTAAAGGGGTAACCCATCCATTGTCCTTACCAGCTTCTTGAACTCTGTTAATTCTCTTGTGTTTCCGCTGTTTTGGTGGAGGAGTAACCCATCTATTGTCCTTACCAGCTTCGTGAACTCTGTTAATTCCGTAGTGGCCGCTGTTTTGGTAGAGAGGTATCCCTTCCATTGTCCTTACCAGCTTCGTGAACTCTGTTAATTCCCTAGTGGCTGCTGGTTTGGTGGAGGGGTAACCCATCCATTGTCCTTACCAGCTTCTTGAACTCTGTTAATTCTCTAGTGTCCGCTGTTTTGGTGGAGGGGTAACCCATCTATTGTCCTTACCAGCTTCGTGAACTCTGTTAATTCTCCAGTGTCCGCTGTTTTGGTGGAGGGGTAACCCATCTATTGTCCTTACCAGCTTCGTGAACTCTGTTAATTCCCTAGTGGCTGCTGGTTTGGTGGAGGGGTAACCCATCCATTGTCCTTACCAGCTTCGTGAACTCTGTTGATTCCTTAGTGGCCGCTGTTTTGGTAGAGGGGTAAGGCGCAGTTGCTGCTGCTCTCTGAATCACTGCATCTCCCTGACCCTAAACACACTCTGGCATTCCTCAAGGTCCTGATCTTGCCCTTCACATATATGTCTGCTAACACCCTCAGTCTCCAAGCCAAGCTTTACAGGTATCGCCTACATTAGCTGGAGTAGAATCGCTATCCTTGTGGGTGGCTGTGGATAGGGCAGGAGCTGGAAAGGTTGTAAGCTGTTGTGCCTGCGCTTTGGAGTCACAGGTTTCCAACAGTGAAACCATGGGCTGACTGTAGTGGTGTACTCTTTAGGACCAAAATGGTTTCTGTAAGCATAACACATTACCAAGGGCCCGACCTGCCACTGCCAGTGCATGTGCACTCAGTGTCTGCTGGTACCACACTGACACCGTCTCCTATTATTAATCGAAGTTGTGATGCCCTGTATTACGTTTTGACATCTGTGAATCTTAGTCCTAGTCCCGGGGGTAGGTATTCTTAAAATTTCTTTTGAAACCCGCTCTTGTTTCCCTCACCATACAAATATTAGTAATGTTGTATTTTATTGAAAGGGCCTCGTTGAATCTAATTGGTAAAGGCTGAAAACATATACAATTTTCAATCTTACTGACATTTTTTATGACATTTCCTTTTTTAGAATAATCTTCATTAGACATTTTCAGGGCCGTATGTACATATGTAGATAAACATGGTAAAACTTCTCTCAGGCCCTTTCGCTGTGTTTAATGTTGCACCCCTCCCGGTCAAGTGGATACACGTTGCTTTTGCCTATTAGAAATGTATTACAAAGCAATATTGGTGGTAGTGTTTCTCAGGGAGAGAAAACGTCCGCACCTTCTGTTAATGACTATTCTCACTGGGCAAGTTGTACGTGAAGTATCAAAAAGAGGTGCACTGGGAACCTGATAAGACACCCACCACCAGGGGTGTTAAACAAAGCAACTTAATGCTAGTATCAAGAATCAGGAAGAAACCAAGTTACACAAGCACCCTCTAAGAAGTCAATTGTCAGGGAAATTTCCGTAGAGCATTAGTTTTTTCAAGATTTTTACACCAATATCAACCATGAGTTCATTTGGAGTTAAGGAGCTTCAAAGTATGGATCCAAAACAGTTGTTGTACTTCAAAATCTTTATTTTCAAACACATTAAAAGTTTTCCAGCTTTGCACTGCCGACACGTGTTTCGCCCACTCAGAGGCTTTTTCAAGGCTGGAAGCATAAAAATTACAATAAATAAATCTGATAGGTGTGAACTAAATATGTACAGTTTCCCTAATTATATACAATAGAACTAATTGCATGGTCTCATAATTACAACATTTGCATCACCATTCAACAGTCTGTCCTAAGAAAAACCACTACAGACAACGAACATTTCATACTACATATAAGTTCATTTTAAAAACACTGACAATGCCAAATAATCCATGGGATAAAATAACTAAGTTTAAGAATTGTGTCTCACAGCAATTTACAAAAAGATTCAACATGATCAGAGTTTCATGATTCAAAATATACTGATATTATCAAGCGTTGGAGAAGTGTAGTGATTCCATTGGTTGTTAACCTGTCCTTGTTAACACTTCCTTCCCACCAACCTAAGGAGAGTAACCTCAGACACATAGTTCCAAAAGATAGAGCACTATGCAAGCATCAACCTACCAATCTTAGTCAATCTTGACAGGTCTGGCGGTCGGGAAGATCTTATGAGTCAAAAGGTGCAAGTATAATGTGTCAATATTGGGAATCCTAATGCAATGAAGAAGAAAATAGAAAGAAAGGTATTTTTAGAGAATCTAAAGTCACAAGAAGTTACAAAGATAATATACAACCATGTTCCAATGGATACCCCTACCTATTAGTTATGGTGATCACGGCGGGCTGTTCAAGGTGTTTGTTCCACCTTTATAGCTTCAAGATATTGAGCCCCACGTTGAGTTAAGTTATGTTAAGGACAGTCATGGAAGTATGTCCTGTAAGTCAAAGAAACGCAGGAATGCTAGTTATAATCATACATCATACTGTTCAAACTCACTGGGAACCAGCTGAGTGTATTGGGGCGTATGCGAAAAAGTAGTTCGAAAAAATGCTATTAGCTTGAACAAGCTCCGGTTAAACGACTAATACTAGGGGTTGACAACCGAAAAATAAACTCATGCAAAAAAGGTCACAATAAGTTGTGCATACCAAAGAAATTAGGACATCAGCCGATTACTCACTTAGTCTGGTAGCGCGAGTCGCTGCATGGAGATAAGTCTTTTATTCATAAAGTCTAGAGTCCTGAGAACCTTGATAAGTCTGTAAAACAATATAAACAGTCATAATGTACCCTGTGTTTATTAAGTCCACTTCAGAGAATTAATGTAGTGGACATGTTGTAAATAAAAGCGCTAAAAATGACCCTAAAAAACGAGGTACAGAATAGAGGGTCACAAGTTGTGATAGGTCAAGGAACACAATGTATTAATACTACCCTACATTAGAGAACCATGTTTAATGCAGTTTTTCAAGAATGAAAACGCATGTCAAAGGAGACATTAAACCACTACTACCCTACAGTTGGAGCCAATATTTACCCATAGCTATTACAGAAAACACACACACGGCGCAAATGAAATAGGCACCAAGTATGTGGCGAAAAAAACGCTAAGCAAGAGTTGTAATTATCAAAAAAGGAAATATATCTATATTAAGCGAGGACGGGGAACTCTGTCTAATGGTTCTATGGTTCAATGGATACTATGTTAAGATACATGTGGATAAGTGGATCCGTTGTCTTTAATACACAGCTATATTCTCCTCTGTTTGTAAATTAGGCAACGCTGATTAGTTTGCTAATATAAATTTTGACAACTTGTGCAGACATGATATATGGTTCGTTTATGAAATTCCCATATATATTTTTTCGCTTACATACCCGGATCCCGAGTGTTTACAGTCTACGATAAACTCCTTTTCAATACTAAGAGATAGTTACCAATAGGCTCTCTGTCTCGTTCCAATATGGCGAACATGTCCTGACACCTTCTTTATGCACGTTACACCGTTAGCATACTAGACTATTGGGGGTTACTAGTGTTCACTCTAACACTGGACCGGCCTGTAATTCTTATAAAAACGTGTTGTCAAAATACTAGGGCCACTAGAAATGTGTTTTTGTATACACTAGGGCCACCTCTCTTCTTTCAAAACGGACTTATGAGTGTCCTCTTTGTTTACTGAAATGGGTGCCTTTAACTGGGAGTTCCACCGTGAACTCACCTTAGATACATAGTGCAATAATTAATTCAACTCCGTTTTTCAACTATGATGGTAATACACTTGAACGTTATACTACGAAGGCATACACGGGGATGCACTTCCTGTCACCTTAAGATGGCCGCCACAGTGGTTCTTCATTTACAGTCTCGGATAGAGACTCGTTTTCTGACACATCTTCCCGCGCTTATTACTACCTCGCGTCTATTTAAAACGGAAGGCGGGGTACTCGAACTGTTAGTGCCCAGCAGTGGAGATCCGGCCCCTATGCGAACGACTAAAAGGTAAGATGGGGATTCCTGACATGTTAATCCACACGTAGGTTAAGGATTTCCGCTTGGGGGATACAAATGCTGATCCCCTTCCTCGCATAATATAGATATATTTCCTTTTTTGATAATTACAACTCTTGCTTAGCGTTTTTTTCACCACATACTTGGTGCCTATTTCATTTGCGCCGTGTGTGTGTTTTCTGTAATAGCTATGGGTAAATATTGGCTCCAACTGTAGGGTAGTAGTGGTTTAATGTCTCCTTTGACATGCGTTTTCATTCTTGAAAAACTGCATTAAACATGGTTCTCTAATGTAGGGTAGTATTAATACATTGTGTTCCTTGACCTATCACAACTTGTGACCCTCTATTCTGTACCTCGTTTTTTAGGGTCATTTTTAGCGCTTTTATTTACAACATGTCCACTACATTAATTCTCTGAAGTGGACTTAATAAACACAGGGTACATTATGACTGTTTATATTGTTTTACAGACTTATCAAGGTTCTCAGGACTCTAGACTTTATGAATAAAAGACTTATCTCCATGCAGCGACTCGCGCTACCAGACTAAGTGAGTAATCGGCTGATGTCCTAATTTCTTTGGTATGCACAACTTATTGTGACCTTTTTTGCATGAGTTTATTTTTCGGTTGTCAACCCCTAGTATTAGTCGTTTAACCGGAGCTTGTTCAAGCTAATAGCATTTTTTCGAACTACTTTTTCGCATACGCCCCAATACACTCAGCTGGTTCCCAGTGAGTTTGAACAGTATGATGTATGATTATAACTAGCATTCCTGCGTTTCTTTGACTTACAGGACATACTTCCATGACTGTCCTTAATATAACTTAACTCAACGTGGGGCTCAATATCTTGAAGCTATAAAGGTGGAACAAACACCTTGAACAGCCCGCCGTGATCACCATAACTAATAGGTAGGGGTATCCATTGGAACATGGTTGTATATTATCTTTGTAACTTCTTGTGACTTTAGATTCTCTAAAAATACCTTTCTTTCTATTTTCTTCTTCATTGCATTAGGATTCCCAATATTGACACATTATACTTGCACCTTTTGACTCATAAGATCTTCCCGACCGCCAGACCTGTCAAGATTGACTAAGATTGGTAGGTTGATGCTTGCATAGTGCTCTATCTTTTGGAACTATGTGTCTGAGGTTACTCTCCTTAGGTTGGTGGGAAGGAAGTGTTAACAAGGACAGGTTAACAACCAATGGAATCACTACACTTCTCCAACGCTTGATAATATCAGTATATTTTGAATCATGAAACTCTGATCATGTTGAATCTTTTTGTAAATTGCTGTGAGACACAATTCTTAAACTTAGTTATTTTATCCCATGGATTATTTGGCATTGTCAGTGTTTTTACAATGAACTTATATGTAGTATGAAATGTTCGTTGTCTGTAGTGGTTTTTCTTAGGACAAACTGTTGAATGGTGATGCAAATGTTGTAATTATGAGACCATGCAATTAGTTCTATTGTATATAATTAGGGAAACTGTACATATTTAGTTCACACCTATCAGATTTATTTATTGTAATTTTTATGCTTCCAGCCTTGAAAAAGCCTCTGAGTGGGCGAAACACGTGTCGGCAGTGCAAAGCTGGAAAACTTTTAATGTGTTTGAAAATAAAGATTTTGAAGTACAACAACTGTTTTGGATCCATACTTTGAAGCTCCTTAACTCCAAGTGAACTTATGGTTGATATTGGTGTAAAAATCTTGAAAAAACTAATGCTCTACGGAAATTTCCCTGACAATTGACTTCTTAGAGGGTGCTTGTGTAACTTGGTTTCTTCCTGATATTAGAAATGTATGACAGAAACTAGGTATACATCATGCCCAACATTATGTGTTGGTTTTCATTTCAGTCCCTTTACTTTACACCTGGGGCCTGACAAACTAGATGCCCTGGTGCCCGGCAGGTCCCCTTTTGGTTTCTAAGTCTTTATGTATTTGTACTATATTGCTTGTTAGGCGCTCTACCGACAGTAACTTACCGAAGCCTCAAGTACCGTTGTGGAATTGGTGGTGTCTGTCTTTCTAACAAGTAGCTGTGGTCATTTCGCCACCCCAACACATCGTAATATTCCTGCTTCCCTCAGCTTTTTATCCCGATGGTCTTAGGCCAGTGGTGTAACGAAACTTGAGCTCCTCCCCCCCCTAACCCTCCCTGCAAAGTGCACAGAGTGGTCCTCCTCCCCACCACCTAGCACCTTTGCTAAGGGGGCTCCCTGGAGCTCAGCACTCACGCACGCGGGGACTTATGTTAAATTATTGAAACTAGTCGAAAACACAAACATCAGCCCATAAATGTAATTCTCTGCACCCTTTTTCCAAGGCTCACTGTGTACCTGCCATGCACAGTCCTTGAGAGCTGCTTTTAAAATATGAAACCTTTAGCAAGATTGTTTTCAAATCGGCCATCGGTTTCATTTTGTACTGTTACAAATACGGACACTGCGCTTTCAACACAGACCTATAGTTAGTTTAAATTAGCTCAGTTTACGTCTGGTGTGTCGGGGAATGTGCCGATAAGGAGAATATACAATACAAAGCGCCTTGAGGGTGTCTGTCTCTCTTCTCAGAGCAGTTCCCATTATTTGGCGGCCAGGAGAAGCCAGGTCTCCTTCCCTGGGAAACGTGACGTTTATCTCTGCTAGTCCTATGGCTTCCCTGGCAGGAAGAGGCCTATGCATGCTGGGAAAAGGGAAATTAAAAACTGATCTTGGGCCAACACCACGGATTCCTTGAAGACACGAAGCAATGTAATGACTTGCAGCACATCAAAGCCAAGGGGAAAGCATTACCAAGGGGAAAGCATTACTTAATGACAACATCGGAGCAAGAGAATAACAAAAAGGCATGGCAGGGTCGGGAAGAAGCGCTGGCTGCCGGATACATTTTTTCGTGGCAAATTTGTTTAAATACGCGGGGACAGCGGGGCTTTAATACAGCGGCAAATTTGCAAAATGCTGGAGGGCCTGCCTAATGAGGGTGAACTGCTGTTCTGTATTTGATGAAAGAATCCATTTGCGAATCGGTGTGAGTATAACTGAAATCCACAGACAAACACGCATTTGCAATACAACAGATCTCGCTTTTAAGCGATTTAAAGTTACTGGCATTGTGAATGACAATGCTATTTATTTATGTTTCAAAAACTAAATCATTGTCATTTACAATGCCAATAGCTGAAACTCGCTTAAATGCGAGACCTGTTGCATTGCAAGTGCCAGTTAATTACTGCAGGGTCTGAGCCACCCCTCCTAAAGCCCTGCCTGGGTGTTGTGGATAGACACTCACTCATCTGCTCATCCACCGAGGGGTTGTCCTGCTGTCTCAGCATTTGCTGCAGGCTTCAAACAAATAATAATTTCATCCTCCGAGAGTCAGTTCGACCTGAGCAGCAGCCGGACGACACACAATGTCACACACATACTACTCATCGCTCTCACGCTCCTCACCTCCTTAGGCCTGGGCTGGCCTGCAGCTTTGAAGGAGAGCGGAGCGGGCTGGGATACGGGCAGCAGAACAGTAGGCAGCAGGGCGTCACTAGGGCCTGGGCAAGGCTAGCCACCAGGGCAGGGCCAGGCAGGGGCTAATACTCTTTGTTCTTCTCGTTTTCTAGTACGGTACAACAACAACAGCGTCCGCACCCTTAGTTCTTCGAAGTTTGTTGTAAAGTCACACGCACTTTACAATGCGCATGACAAAATTGCACGGCACGCATTTGTCACTAGCCCCGCCCCCACCCTGAACACAGCGGCACCGCGGCGCGCAGACTCATCATAGACAACAACTGCACGCCACCACGCCCACGGACCATTACGAAGACAACAAGAGAGCTACTGCGCATTGCGCACCAAATATTAATTAATGAAAAAAGGCTCTGGCACAGCGCACACAGCACCATAATTAATTTTTAAAATAGAGGCCGCCGAGCCCGAGGCACGTCACACCGTCCAGTAGTGTGTGCTCACTGGTTATAGGCTTGCTTGCCTCTGCCCCCAAGAAAAGCCGAAACTAGTGAGGGGGCCCCTGGAGCGTGGTGGGGCTGCCTATGGGGGCCTGTGTTAATATCGCCCAACGTGAAAATAGAGACACAGAAGCCGTCACAGTTTAAAGGCCTCTAACTCTGCCGAGAGTGAGGGGTGGTGGCTGGAGCGTGGGGGCCTGAGGGGGCCCCCTGCGGGGGCCTGTGTTGTTACGTCCCTGTAATTTAAACGTCTTTAAATAGAGGCTGTCACCGTAATTTACTTGCCATGCGTGTGCACACTGTTTAATGTAGAATTCCTGCCTTGCTTGCAGCAGTCTTCCTCTGCTGGGAGCATGGGGGCCGGGCCCCTGGAGGGCGAGGGCCCCTCGCACTGCGGGGGCTGCAGGTGCCTGTGTTACGCCCCTGTCTTAGGCCTAATACCATTAACTCTGGGGCCTGGGGCCACCAATACCCAGTGTTTTTTGGCGTGTTACTTTCCCTTCCTCAGGGTCTTGCATACCCATTTTCTAAATCTCGTCTCATTGTGACTGAGAGCTGGAGTAAAGCGTGCATCAAAATGCATCGGTGTGTAAGAGAAGGGCGATATCGTCAGCTTCTTCTGTCTGACTTCACACACCGCGTGTTTTAGCGGCAGAGGTTCTGAGAAAGAAATAATGTGGACTATGTGATTTATAACTGTATAATGGTCCATGGATGTTCAGATTTTATTGGTTTGCCCCTTTGACCACAATGCAACATCCATTCTGTTATCGTAAATTGGGAAGTCGCATAGGAAGTGCGCAAGTCGTGGTCTATTACTCACGGTTGTATTTTCTGTAATCTCATAGACAACATTCTTGTGAACAATTGGGCGTCTATATTAAGAGCGATGGGTCTATACGAAGAACATAATTTCCTGTCTTTGCCTGGTTTTGGTATGTCTGTGATAACTGCTAACTTCCTTGCAGGGCCGGACTGGTGATACCAGGCACCAGGCAGTCCCCCGGTAGGCTGATAGCGTGGGGGCTGTCCCAGGGGCTGGTTTTCTTATTGGGGGGCGATTTTTTTAGAAAAATTGTTCCCCAGTGACCAAATCGAAAGGCCACTGTGACAGTCTGCACCAA
This sequence comes from Lissotriton vulgaris, assembly GCF_964263255.1. NCBI lineage: Eukaryota > Metazoa > Chordata > Amphibia > Caudata > Salamandridae > Lissotriton > Lissotriton vulgaris. The sequence goes on from NC_141695.1 coordinate 843,610,323, forward strand.
GCCCCTGCTGCCAGCCTCCCCTTCACCTTCACAGCTATTGCTAGCACCCTGCACCAGTGTGTGCACGCTTCACACGTGCTGAAGCCTGCACTGCATTAAAAATGTATATATATTAGGACCACCTCTTCTCACACAGGGCCGCCATTCAATCTAGTAGGGCGAAAGCACTACAAATGTGTTGGTGGTTGGCCTACCCTGCCCTGTGCTCCCTTGCCCTCACTTTCGCCTCCTTAAATCCCCTCCCTGCATCCTTTCCCCACGTGCCATCATGTAGGCATGGCTTGCCTCTGCTCCTCGTGCTGGTAGAAGCTGCTGGTCCATAGACAACTAGAAAGCCATTTTACTGCCTACTACAACTGTCATGTGAACAGGCGTGTCACTTTTGAAGGGTGGAACCGGGAGGACCTCTGCATTGCCAGTACGTAAGGATGGGCCCGGGCAAAGCATCACGTAAGCAGTAATATGTAAATTCCCTGGGCCCCTCCCTGCAGACACCAACGAGCCTGGCGGCTGTGTGTAATAGCAGGGGGTCCGCTGCATACGGGGAAAGACCAGCCCAGGTCCTGTAATCTTCTAGGGACCAAAGTCTCTCAGTCCATCGCGCTTTGAAAGTTAATACAATGAAATATGTAATAAAAAATATGGTTTAAAAAGCACAGTTTTGGCCTTTCTTTCTCAAAAAGTTTATTGGGGCGAGACCCCCCTAGTAGTGGTCCGGCTCGCTTGCTGTGCTTGCTTGCTATGCACCGTACAGAGGCTGGTCTGACTTATACCTTGTGTTCTCCGTTTCACTACTCTCGTTTCTATTTTTGGTGTTCTTTGTAGGATTGTCTATGGGTATGTATAACTGGGTATCCTGGCGCTCTTTAAGATCATCATTTACCAATCACAGTGCTTTGAAAGGTAATGCAATTAAATATGTAATAACAAATGTGTTGGAAAATGCACTGTTTTGGTCTTTCTTTCTCCAAACTTTTCTTGGGGGAGAAACCCCCCCACCCCGCCCCAAACCCAGCTAGCAGTGGTCAGGCTCGCTCACAGGGCTCACTTGCACCCTACACTCCTTACGGTGGCTGGTCTGACAAAATCTGCCAGGGCTGCTGTGTGTTCCCAGTCTGGCACTGCATGATTTAGGTGGCTATTTAGGTGGCTAACCTGCCCTCCTCCACGCAACAATTGTACAGCACTGTGAGCTGAGGAGCCAGTTACTCACAATCCCATTGGTACCTGGGGCCTTGCAACTCTTGAGCATTTTTGTATTTCTTTTTCATAAAATAGAGTGAAAGTACAACAGGGGGAGTGGGGCGGGGGGGGGATATAGTTTACAGAGTGTGCGCATATCAAGCCAGTTACAGCACAACAGGTTAAATGACAAAATAAACGGTATAGTTGACAGCATAGTTAGCATTAAAGCACAACCCATTTTCTTTGGTGGACAATAGATAAAGTAAAGCAGGAGATCATAAAAACCATGTGTAAGCGGGGTAATTACAATGTGTTGTAATAGCGACATAGCCAATTAAGTGTGTTCGGCTTGTCCCCTAGGGCTAGGTGCTTCCCCATAGGGTCTAGCATCCATCCAAAGAGCAAGATAGGTGGTCAAGGGGCACCAAATATCTTTGGGTTGTGAACATTCAGGCATCATAAGGCCTCAAGCTTCTCCTGGCAGTATGCCGTGTCTTGCAGCCAGCACTTGAGTTGTGGAGCGAAATGCAACTCTGCGCTTAGCCAGGATGAGCAGCACTGCGGTCAGTCATGGAGCCTCGGACAGACCATCTTTCACATAGGGGATCACTGAGGGCAATGGCCAATGAGCAATGGTATTCTAGTCGTCAGACCAAAATAGAGTCACTGAGATTAAATTCCAGGCTTTGTGTTAAAAAGTAGCTGAATTTGCAGTGCAACTCGGACCCCACATATGTACGTAAAGCACCATCCTGTAAAGTTGGGCAGGTGTACGATACAATATATCCAGTGCAGGAAGTTGAAGAGTTTTGTTCTGAGTCTCTAATTTGGTGAGAGAGCACTGTACTGTGCACACCAACAGTGCCACTGTTCAACAGTTAAACCAGGTTCTAAATCCACCTGCCAGGCAGATTGAGTTCCCGAGACATACTCCAGGGCCTTTTCCTGCAATGTAGTGAGGTGATGAGTTTATGAGTGACAGGTTTGTAATCAGTGCATCTAAAGCATGGGGTCAGCTCTTAATGTATGGTGCTAGTTGGTATCTTGGTGCAGACATTGATAGAGAACAGACCCCCCAATACAAGCACCAGGGGCAGTTTGAGATCAAGAGTGTGGTTGCTTACTTGAGGTGATATGAGGACAAGATACTGAAAGCAATGTAGAACTGATGATACATAAGTATGTCTAGGGGTGTATGGGATGGGTCATCCAAGATACGGTGTGGTAGGAGGAATGGTCCCTTTGGGTAGAGGTGGAGCTGCAATTGATGTAATCAACTGCTCGCACCATCGTCAGTCATTGCGGGGAGCATAGGCTTTCTGGCCAGCAGTATGCTTGGTGCCTAGAGGCAATCCAGTCAGATGCGCAGTCATAGCCTATCCCACGCACACACCATGAAGATCAATCTCTGCTTGAGCTCATTGGGCAGACAGGTACCAGAAGGCAGGGAGCCACACTGTCAGACTTGTGTGTCTGAAACAAAGAGGGTTGCAACCACAAATGGGCAGCGGTGCTTGTATGCAGTGGAAGCATAGGTCCATGTTAGGTGCACGTAGACCACCCTGGTCAAAGGAAAGGATCAGTGTTTCTCGTGCAACTCTTAGCTGCTCACCGACCCAGGCCAAGGTTGAAAGATCGGACCAGAGCTGTTTGATAAAATGTGCTGTGAGAGGAATGGGGATAGTAATAAAGTAATAAAGAGGTAAATGAACTTGGGGAGAACTACTATTTTGGCAACTGCATTCTCCCCATACATAGTGGCCGTCTGGACAAGACCGACACACGTTCTTCCAGCCAAACCATTAATTTACCCTTTAAAGTTTTTCAGTATTCCTGCTGATTCATATTCCAAGATAACGGATCAGCTCAGTCGCACACTGAACTGGCTACTCAGATTCACTCTTGTGTGTCTTTTTCACCATTTTCACCTCTTCTTGCACCTCTTCTTGCACTGTCGTTGGTTCTAACTCCTCCCTTGGGGTGTCTGTGGTTTGGGAAGCTTAGCTTCTATGATGTAGCTTTGCTGTCTTTCGAAGGAACATGTGTCTTTCGTATTAAATGAAGATCTTGAAACAATCTTCCAAATCACCTGTATATTTAATCGGAATGTCTTTTGGGCTGAGATGATTTCCCTGATTTGAATTTATTTATCGTTTGTGGAGCCTATGGCTGCCCCGAGGGCTCCCCCACGCTGATGAGTGCTGTAGTGAGAGCGGAGCCAATTAGTGACTTTTTTGGTTTTAAACCATTTATTGCACATAATACGATATACACTGCCATTTGCCTACAACCCAGGGGCCGGCGGCCAACATCCAAGATATTTTTAACACAGCTATATTGCCTACAATCTCGGGGGCAGGCAGCGTAATTATTTCAATAACCGTACTCAGTCAAAAGGTAATTGCAGTGAACATAATCGTGACAAAATCCAAAACCAACACTTAACTCCCCCCCCCCCCCCCCTCCACCCCCGCTCCCCAACCGTCCCAAGTCTCTGAACTAGATATCTCCTGAAGGGTACTATAGTCTGCCGTACTCTGGTTGTCTTGCTGTCAATCGCCCGTGTCTCTGTGATTTCTAAACATATCTTCCAGTTCCGTACCCATCTAAGTCTGGTGCCCTTCAGTCCATCCACCATATGCACTGTTATTCAATTAAAAACAAAAAAACAAGCCATGTCAATCATACATACTCTAGTCCGCCTGGTAATCCACGCCACCCGAACGCAGCCACTCTGTGAATGGTGCCCGTATGTCTGGCGGTCTAGATCGATCAGGCATCATCTCCCAGAAGATCCCAGCTGATCTCTACAATACGTGACTTCTCTAATCCAGTCCGCAATCCTGGGCCGTCTCTGTTTCCTCCAATGAATCGCTACCTGCCGTTTTGCCATTAGCAACAGCATCGCCACAAGTCTGCGGTGTTCCCTTTCAATATCCTGTACGTAACCCAGTAAAGCAAGTTGTAATGTCTCCGTCACTGCCCCCCCCCCCCTCCGTTATCTGGTGTATGTGTGAGTGTGAATATATCTGTCCAATAGCGTGCCACCCCCGCACAACTCCAGGCCATATGCATAAACCTGGCATCAGGATAGCCACATCTCCAGCACCTGGCGTCTTCCTGTAATCCCATTCTATGCAATTGCGCCGATGTGCGGTACAGTCTGTGTAGATAATTAAAATGTATAAGCCTGAGACGGTAGTTAGGTGAGAGATACTCCAGCTGCGCACAGCAATACGTCCATTGTTCCTCCATTATGGTCAGAGCAGCTTCCACCCCCCCATGCCTCCCTGGAGCTACTGGTAACCAGCGGAGTCACCCGCTGTGTAATACGATAGATACGTGTGATAAGCTTTCGGGGCTAAGGATTCGACAGTACGGCATGCAGTGTAAAAGGCCAGGTTGTGACATTGAATGGTCATGCTGCAGATACTATTTAAGCAAATGCAAACTTTCAAGGAATAAGTGCTGTACTGTTTTAGATGACATCACAGAGAATGGCATACATACACATATCTGCAAAGAACTGCGGGTTAGCAAGCACTCTGACAATGATTTGAATAATTTACACATGACTCCTCCTAATCATAAAACTGGGTTCGCGAGGATGGTTGATATTAATTTAGAGTAAGAATGGACATCGGAATTAAGGCAATATTTTCACATTATTCTTCAAATTGATTCTTTGGATGCATTTACTAAAGTTATTCACCCATTTAAGAGTATAGAAGATTGTGTATCCGTTTTTGTGAACCTGATGTGTACAACCAATTGGCAAAGAAAATGTACCCACTGATCTACATCAGAATGCCATCATTCTACCCATGAGTTAATTGAGAGTGTGCACAGTTCATATCTAATATGAAGAAACCAAAGAATCTAAGTGGAGGACGACTGCACTAGAAATATGGTTTATCTAAATTATTGCCCAAAACGCTATAAGGTTTTAGTAGCCTAAATAAGGAAATTAAACATTCACAGTGGGGATAAATGGCAAGAATTACAATAGAAAATGAAAAAAAGAGTGGGTAGTAGATTTAGTAATATCAGAGAGCAAATTGGAGAAGTATTCGAGCCAGTTGGCACTTTATCTACAACTTATGATACAACCTCAAGAAACTGAACTCCAGCCACTCCCTTGTTTCCTTGTGCAATAAAAAAGTGACTGGTTAAACAAATTCTCCAACAGTAATCAGTCACATTGTTCATCAAAACAGACTAGCAGGTGTTGGACAGCCTGTTTAATGCTCCTCTCTAATCCAATTATTTCTTCCAGCCTCCTGGAAGTGTAGTATTCATTTTCCTTTACATAAGCAGGGGACATAGAAAACCGAGCTTCCTGATAAAATCTTTGCAAAGTTATTTAGGCAAAACCTACAGGGTAGAAGCAACTAACCTACTCAGAGAGGAACAAGCAGGAATCACAAGCAGTATTACATTATTGATCAATGTATGATTCTATCCAGGTTCACAAGGGATGGTATAAAAAGTGACGAACGCAGTATCCTTTTAGGCACTGCAGATTTCAAAATTCCTTTTCAACTGATATTATAGATTACATTCTTTATTTGGCAACTTGATAAGGCAGTGTTCAATGTAATAATGACGTTACAGGCCTAAAAATTGTGGAAGATCAAAATACAAGTGACGGGTCCATGAGTCATAAAGTTGACATTTAGAGAGGATTATGGCCAGGGTGAGTTTACACAGCTCTTAATTTTAAACTGTATTTGAGTAATTTGCCTGAGTATCTATCTTTGGTAGCCTCTTTCCTCCCTAGAATCAAAGATCACCAAACTGAGATCTACTTATATGCAGATATGTGATGAACTAAAGTTGCACCAAAGTGGTGAGCTAGAGACATAACTAGATATTCAAAGACTAGTGAGCTACTTGTTAGATAGTCCAAGACAAACATATACTTAAGATCTGCTTTAAAAGAAAAAACGATTTACATGGTATTTTGATTTTGAAGGCTTATCATCAGTACATTTGAAGTTGTTACTGAGGAATAAGTATCTGGTACCATGGTGATAAATGGCAGGTAAAAATGGGTTAGAAAGATTTTCTCTGGTTTACTAACATTTAAATTGAATTTCAGAGGCTGAAAGTGCAGCCATTCATCAAGGTCTTCAAGCCAAGGGTACCCCTCTAATTTGTCTAGGGATAGACTTATTGGCTGAAAAGTATAAGCAAGTAAAGTTATAAAGAATGTGATATAATTATCTTATTCTCAAACATTATTTGCTCCGATGTTAGGTCTCCCAAAGGCCACACGCATGCGCTGCACTAGGAGATGACCTTTAGAAATCGGTCTTCACTTTTCAAGCACTAGTGCTGTGCTGGCATCCACCTTGCGGTAGTGAGCAGCGGCGCACCTGCTAATTGAAAACAGATGGCCCATGCGCCGCTGCTCGCTCCCGCAAGGTGGATGCCAGCGCAAGCACAAGTGCTTGAAAAGTGCAGACCACTTGTTTTGCCTTCAATGGTCCTGCGCCGTTTCTTGCTCTCCCGTGGCCGCTCTTGTTCCCTTTAAGCATATCTTGGATCTGCTCCTATCTCCGAGCGCACGCGCTACCCATTGTCCGTGCTGCGTTTGCTCCCACCCCCTCCTGTGTTCTGTGTTCACCACCTATCTTGTCCCTCCTCCTCTTCCTTTTCTGGGGCTTGGTATTTATTTGTTTATTAAAAATGTTTTTTTTTTGGAAATACAATAGGAGAGGAGCCAACATTCAGTATCTCCATGGTGTGAGGACTGCAGCTGCTGGAGGTCCCACCGGCTCCTCCTTCCAACACTCTGTTGCAGCCTTATTTACTCCAGCAGGCTCACTCGGCTCCTGTTTACTCGCTGCATGGGCCTCTCCCCGCCCCACCTTCCCCCTGTGAAACACATGCGCAGCCCGCTGATGGTGCTTCGTGTGCTCATTTTGTCTATTGACTCACGCCATCTTCCCCCATCCTCCCAGTCTCTCCTTTCCCACGTCCTCATTCCATAGCAGCCTGTTTCAAGGAGACAGCAGGTGGGCCCGGCCAGCCCTGTTCTGCCTGTTGTGCAAACAGCTGAACCAGCTTTAACTAAACAACCCTAATTCTCTCTTTTTTGTGCAACCTCCTCTCTTGCAATGGGGGCGGCAGAAGCTCTAGCTCCTGGCACAGGGAGGAGCATGCTGCCCACCTATGTGTTCCATGCTGCCTTTAGGTTTTGGGGGTCTGCCCAACATACAAGGGATGCGCCTCTGCATGACAGACGTGCTGTCAGTTTATGGTTGCCTCCAGTGATGCCAGGCCCTTTCTGTTATAGGCCATTTCTTTGTAGCTCCATCCTCTATATCCCCAGATGCTGGAGGTGGCTGCTTACCTCTACTTCCTGTTGTAGCATGAAAGCTACTTGGGAAGCATTTCTAAGACTCTGTCCTGTGCCCAGATTGCGTAGCAGCCAATGGGAGATGGATAAAAGGGCTAAATATAAGGGCAATGGCAGGAGGCGTCTGAAAAGAGAACGCACTTAACTGCTCTTGCAAGCCTATGGGCAGAACACCTGCGTGCAGGATGAATGGCACACAAGTAGGCTCAGGGTTTAACTGGTGTATATGACCCCTAAATGAGGCACGGTCCATTGTTTATTAGGTCACAGAATGCCCTGCATCACTAACTTTCTTGTTTTGTTAGGAGGCCTTTGGGTTACAAAATGACCTGTGTCGCACTCACAAGAGTTTAGCAACTCCGAAGGTAACATGATTTTAGGCATTAATTGGGTTAATCAAGAGACAGGAGAAACATGAATTGCGTTTGCAACACCTGGCTACCTTTAAATGATACCCTTGCACATCATGTCAACAAGATCTGCGGGACGATAGAGGGTAGCAGTTGTTACAATGGTGATATTCTGCCATTTTTGTAGAACCTACCGGGAGAAGATGTTTCTATCATTTTATAATTCAATGCAGCAGTGGTCACTGCAATGCTTAATTTGATCTTGAGTAGAATGCAGGAGACAGGGCTGCTGAATCTTGGTATCCACCACATCCTGGAGAGTTCCTAGGGGCACCAGACCTCACTGTTCTACATCAGAACTTTAAGTTATAAACTGCAAGTAAAACAAGCATTGGCATAGCCAATAGGTCTCACCTTTGGGACCTTATAAGTGTTTAGCCATGAAACAGTGGATGTTGTTGCATCAAGGATATTGTGCTGGATAACCAAAGACTTAGACGGTCCTAAAGGCGAGACCTCTTGGCTATGCCAATGCTTGCTTATTTTTAACATTGAATTATGAGGAGGAGGGAAATTACCTTTGTTGAATGCTGTAAGATAAGTATGAAGGAGAACTTAGAAACAGCTTGCTTATTTAAAATAAAGATTTGTTATGATGGTGCATGATCATGTGGGTGAAATGGTATTGTAATAATTCAAATATCAGTTTCTTGTTTTTGTGGCTCCCTCTATACTAAGACAACAAAGAACATTATGTATGAACTGTGTGCCTTGTTCCTTTATTACACAAATTGTTATGAATCTAGTACTAATTTGATTACAAACTGTCAATGACATGTAAAGACTGTCCTTTGATTTAACTTTCTCTGAGAAATTACATTTTTATGTTATTTAAAAAATATAGGAAATGTCTACATTGAGTATACTGTTGTATGCAATGGGCATACAATTGCAATATTTTTATAAAATCATTTTTATAAGGTTGATATACAAAGAAACCATTTCATTTTGATTATTGCCTTGTCTATTCTACTTGGTTTTTTGCCCATCGCCCCCTCTTTTCTCACTCTGAACCTCTCTCCATTTTCCACTGCTCCCAGACCCTTCTACCTCTGTGCTCTCTTTCTTGCACCTCTCTCCATTCATGTCCTTTCTTACCCCATTCTTTCTCCCACCACTCACTCCCCTTTACTCATCTCCCCTGCTCTTCTCTCTCCTCCACTTTCTAGTCTCACTCTCTCCCGCCAACAGCTCCCCATCTTCCTTGTGTGCCAAAGTCACCATGATGAGGGGGAAGTGGGCATCACAGTGATGATGTCGTCCCTTACTGCTGTAGTCCAAATACTTGAGCAGGAGGCACTCTCTTAGTAGGGAGAAAAGCAGCTCTGAAATGCACTTCAATTAATGGCCCCAGGTGGCTGCTATTTAAGATCCAATCTAATATTTACTTACAAAAATGACCACACTTTATCTGATTGAGGTCCTCATTTTGTGTGGTCCGGTAAATTAAATGGATTTTTCTCACTCTAGTTAAGATACCGGAGATACTGGTGCCTTTGGGAGCAGGGAAAACGAACCCATGACAAATTCGACCCTAAGGGTCCACTAAGAAATAAGGAGTTACTGATGGAATTTATAATTCCGGGTCTGAGCCCCATGGTAATTTTTAATTTTCCCTAAACTTTCACACATAGATCTAAGCTCTTTTCAGCAACCAAAATCTCCAGGAAAACATAAAGAGATGTGCAGTAGTTTTGCCATGGCTCTCACAATTCCAATGGGGCAGATATCTGCTGTTACCGGGCCCCTCAGAATTAAAAGGCTGCCCAAAATGAGGGACCAAATGTTAATAAAGCCGAACCAATACGTTTTACCAGAAAGATTGTGTTGGCCCAGCATTTCATTATTGCGGGACTGTCACTATCATGGCGTGTTGAAGGCCTAACAGCTCTTCTTATCAAATGTCCTTGAGTCAAGCTAAGGTATCAATAGTGCATTCCCAAAAATGTGTGACTATACAAATCTTAAATCTTTGGCTTTAGCAGTGCTTCTTTCCTCTTTGTACCTAATTGCCTTCCCTCTACTCTAATTTTACGCCATCACCCTGTCTCCTCAATTTCCATTCCCCTCCCTTTAATTTAATTCCCCTAAACTCTTCTAGTTGTTGCTTCCCTTACCATCAATCTTGATAATTTCATAATATTGCATACTAATACTATACATTGAAATAACCAAACACCAAGGTGAAGGGGGGGATGCACAAACAGATTGTTTTTGATCATATTCGTCTATTATCAACTGATTTGTAATATTTCCCCGCTCTCTCTTCCTTCCCTCCGCCTTTTTCTCTTACTTTGTCTCTCTTTCAGTGAGCCAAGCCTGGTGATACCATGGGAGGGGCAGTGGTGGATGATGGTGCTCCAGCCGTGAAAGCCCCTGACGGAGGTTGGGGGTGGGCTGTCCTCTTCGGAGGATTTGTCATTACTGGATTTTCCTATGCCTTCCCAAAAGCCGTCAGTGTCTTCTTCAAAGAGCTCATTCGGGAGTTCGGTGTTGGATACAGCGACACAGCCTGGATCTCCTCCATCCTGTTGGCAATGCTTTATGGAACAGGTCTGTCTAGCAAAGAATGGGTTAACATAAGGACCAAATTCTGTAAATCCGTTCTTTCATGATACAGAAACTAGTCTTGCAAACTTGTTGAGAACACTGGCTTAATAGCATTTGGATCTTAAGCTTACTAAATGTAACACATTACCATTGAATAACCACAGAAATAAATCCTCGCTGGAATCTAAGAAATCAGCGTGGACACTATGTTGAAGCGGGGACGAATACATTAAATATTGTTGTTTTAAAGACAAAAAGCCCTCGCCCACCCTTGGGTGGCATGTTTAATCATTGGGTCCCTGCTGTCCCTGGCATTGCGGATGCTGTTGCGAACTACTACTCTTATATAGGGTGCACATGAGGGATTTTCAAGGTTAGTAGCAGGACAGGTGCAATGATGAGCATATGTGTGTGGTGGATAAAGGGCTAAAGTGCAAAGGGGCAGGGATATAGGTTAAAACGACCTCTTTTTGGAGAAATAATTTTTTTGAATCCTCAATGGTAGAAAAAAAGTCTAGTAGGGAATAGTTCCACCCACATTGAGAGGTCAACATGTTTCTGCTAATCTGGCACCCTCATCTGAGGTGAATAGGCCTTCTTCAGGATCGTCGAACCCTCTGTGCTATCTAGGTAAATCAAACAAATACCATGCAAAAATTAGAAATTAAGACTTTACAATCAGTCGTCTAGGGCTGAACTGGTAGATCCACATGGTTAGTAACTTGTAATGGGAGGCAGAGTGTGAAAAACACAAACCTTTAACCATATATTATTTACCCAAACCCTTAACGGCAATCCCTGCCATATACCCGTAACACTATATCCCAAGCACTTAATCCTATCCTCCAGGGCCTTACCATATACATGTAACCCTTCCTCTTCCCCATACCCTTAACCTCTATACTGTTAACCCCCAACCATAAACACTTCCTCCGTTTCACACTGTCTTTACTTCAATAGATTTGTTGAAACTTTTTTGAATTATTTATATTTTAGAATTAACTATTTGGAAGGGTTTTTTTGAAGTACCACTGCACACAAAACTTAGTTAAGGTGAGCAAACTCCAGGTGCAGAGTGTTTCCTTTGCGCGCATCCTTTAGCTATTTCTCCAGGCTCCTGGCCAAATCTGGTATGTGGTTTTCCTGCTCCACAGAGTACAGTGCATAGTCTTCAGCTGTGATCATTGGGCACTAGGCAAAGGGTATATTTTTTGTCAGGTCTCCTCTAGTCCTGCTGGGCATGGCCTCTGACTGACCTTTCGCCACGTGCCCACAGGCCACCAACAACCTCTGCCTGCTACTTTTCCCCCAGAACTGCAGAGCACTGGATGAGCTGGCCATAGTCTTCCAGTCACATATTACTCATGTCTAATGCCACACTCATCACACAGCACACTCAAGATGTGGGAGGAAGGAGATAGCTATGGATGAAAGCTGTTTGACCCTCAGCCATACTCATCTGCGACCATCAGCATAGCGTGAAATAATATAAATGGTTGGAAGCAACAGTAATTCCCTTACCTCAGGTAAAGAAAACCCTTCTGCAAACCACTCTTCTGGATCACAACTCAATCATGTGAACCAACAGGTACCCTCAAATCCACAGGGTCCCTGCCATGCTGGGCACATACTGACACTTGTACTCCAGTGCAGCTCCAATATGAAGACTTGAGCACACACACGTCTACGGTTCACTTGACAGCCTCCATGTTAACAGTACTAATTGCAAGGCTTTCATGGACAGGGATGTGCTCACATCTTCATGAAGGCATTCACTGAAAAATATAAAACACAAGATGCTGCAGAAGTATATTTTACAAAGAATAAATCAACAAATAGATTTAGCAATGTACCTGTACACTTTTCACGGAGTTGAATTTAGTTTAGTTTAAGATTTGATCAAGTGCACTGTCACCTGAAGGTCTTCTGGTGCTAGCAATAGGGAGAGGTCAAATGATAGAGGCAGCCACTCACGGAAGAGCCGAGGTTTATGGGTTTATTAGATGTTAGTTGAAGTTCTTTGGGGAGATTATTCCATAGAGTAGATTGACAATGGTTGCCATGCCACACATCTGTCCGCTGGTAAAGCAGGTGACCAGTGTCTCCAGGACCCACTTAGATTCCGGCAGCACCAAACGTGTTACAGCACAAACAAGATGGTACACGTTATTCCTCTCCGAGGCCTCAGCTTCCCTTGTTGCTTAAACCTAACCCCTGGCAAAAGGGTTGAGCCTGTTTCACACCAGTGCTTCCTGTCTACCCCCTGAATCTCTAGTGAGAGGAAGGACTAGGGATCGCCGGCATACAGTCACACTGTCAGGCCAGGAGCACTCATACTAGGGTGCATCGCTAGGCAATGCTCACTCCCCTGTCACTGCCTCTAGACATGTCCAGGAAGAAGAAACAGAGAGGAGGAAAGAACAGTTATCTAGATACAGAGTACAATTTAGGGCGCCCAGTAGAACGTAAAATGTTACCCTAAACTTTGCAAAATATTAAGCAGTGGCCCTGGTGACTCTTGAGCTATGTGCACCACCTCTTGCTTTCACGTCCCTTGGCCATTGCTTTTGCAGTTCAAACATTATGCACTTCTAAAGTCACCGTCAGAAAGAACAAGGACAGTAACATAAGTACCTTTAAACATCAATGTTCACACAGACCAGCACACTTTTATTTATTTATTTAACATGTTTTATATAGCGCTAGCTGGACCCGGGGGTATCAGAGCGCTTTACAGGAGTAGACACTGCAAAATGTGGAATCTAACAATGAGATAGTATTCAAAACACAATCTAACCGGTATACAGCTTAATAAATATATTGCACAGTCAAAATAAGCAAAGGAGGGAGCAGGGTGTGGGAATGGGGGGGGGGAATACTTAAGGCAAACATCATATAGCTATACATAGACAGGATTAATTGAAAGTAGCAGGTTAACAAAGAGGTAGGATAATAAAGAAACCCAAACACGGAAGTCAAACCAGCATTGTGATTCACATCGTCATGTTGCAAAGGTACAAAAATTGAGAGAGGGGTTGCCTGCTAGTCCAGAGATTATTTGCATATCTTTGGAGGAACGAATGGAGTGGGGAGGGGTAGGAGTAGGGTGGTGGGCTATATTGAAGGGGGGGAGAGTATTCCATCATATCAGGTGGAAGGGGCAAGTCCTATAGGGAGGACAGGAGGGAGCATTTGTCCGGAGAGGGAAGAAGAGAGAGGGGAGGGAGAGCAATAGGAGGCTGGGGAGGCAATGAGCGCCAAGGGGCGGATTTACGGACCCCTGTATTTGTTCAGCAGGAGAATTTTCAGGTCTTTTTTGAAGCTGGTGTAAGAGGGGTTGCAACGAAGATCTTTGGGGAGGGTGTTCCAGATGTACAGAGCGTTCCCGGAGAAGGAGCGAGATTGTGTGTTTTTCTTGTTAAATAGCGGAGGTATAAGAGTGAGGGTGTTGGAGCTCCTCAATGATCTAGAGCTGCCGGCTATGTGGAGTTTGTCTGTGAGGTACTGTGGGGAGCTTTGATGCAGAGCTTTGTGTGTGATGCACGCTGTCTTGCATGCGGTTCTTCCTTCAATGGGCAGCCACTTGAGGGCTTTAAGGGCGGGGGAGATATGGTCAAACCGTTTAAGGTCGTTAATGAGCCTAGCGGCTAGGTTAAGAACCGATTTGATCGGGGCGAGGTGTATTTTAGGAGTTCCAGTGAGGATGGCATTCCCATAATCAATTTTCGACAGAACCAGAGATTGGACGACTAATTTGAAGTCATCAGCAGGAATGAATGGTTTTATTTTCTTTAAGTGCTGGAGTGTGTAGAGAGCGCTTTTGGCTGAGTTTTTAATGTGGGGAATAAGAGAAAGCTCCAGGTCGAGGTAAAAGCCAAGTGATTTGACAGAGGTGGATATGGTGAGGGAGCAGTTGAGTGCAGTGAGGTCAGCGATTCAGGATAGAATGGGGAGAGAGTTGTTCTTAGGAGAGAAAAGAATGATTTTGGTCTTTTTTGGGTTGAGTTTGAGGTGGTTGCAGTGGAACCAGGATTGAATTTTATTCAAGGTGTCATTGAGGTGAAGGACATCAGAGCGGAATTGGATTTTATAGTAAAGTTGGGTGTCATCGGTGTATAGGTGGCAGTTGATTCCTGCTTGTTTAAGGATGAGGGTGAGGGGTTCCATGAAGAGGTTAAATAGGGAGGGGGAGAGGATGGAACCTTGGGGGACCCCTATTGAGATGGGCAGCGGTTTAGAAAGGCAGTTAAGGATTTTAATTTGCTGGGTTCTGTGTTGGAAGAAGGAGGTGAACCATTTAAGGACAGAGCCGTTTAAGCCAAAACGATCTTTAAGTGTGTTAAGTAGGGTAGAGTGATTTACAGTATCGAAGGCAGCGGAGAGATCAAGGAGAATGAGTAGGGAGGAATCACCATTGTCGAGGGCGTGTTGGATATCATCCATTATTTTTAGCATTGCTGTTTCTGTATTACAGCCCTTTCTGAAGCCAGATTGGAACGAGTCTAAGAGATTGAATGAATCAATGTGCTTATCTAGTTGTTACTGGGCGCATTTTTCAAGGGCTTTTGAGAGAATAGGCAGGTTAGAGATTGGACGAAGGTTATTTAGGTCATTAGGATCACCCACGGGATTTTTGAGGATGGGAGAGATTTGACCTAATTGAAGGGAAGCAGGGACACAACCAGAGGTGAAGGAGGAGTTGATGATGGAGGTCCAGTAGGGGGTAATGATATGTTTAAGGTCTTGGAAGAGGTTGGAAGGGAGTGGGTCATTAGTGTGTGAAGATGGTTTCAGTTTAGAAATGACGTTAAGGACATCCAGTTCTGTGACAGGGTGAAAGTCATGCCAAGAAGCATTGTTTTTTAGATCCAGAGTGATGTGGCCGGGTTCGAGAATCGGGACAATGAGAGGGAGTGATAAGGGTTCAAGAGGGGGCGTAGCGGGTGTAGGAGAGTTAGAGGAAGTGTCAAATGGGGGGTGGGCTAAGGAGGGGAGTTAGGGTGAAGGACTAATCTATTTTGGAGATTTTTTCTAGGAAGTAGTTGGCGATTTTCTTGCATCTGTCAGTGGAGGCAATTACCTTTTGGGGAGCAGAGGAGGTTTGGTTTTTCATAATGGTGAAGAGTTCCTTAGGTCTGTTTTTGGCCCGATCAAGTTGTGAGCGGAAGAATGATGTCTTAGCATTGAGGATGTGTGTTTTATAGTTGGATCTGGCGGATCTGAGGAGAGAGAGGTTAAAGGGGGAGTGATTTTGCCTCCAAATGCGTTCAATAGATCTGAGATTGCGACTCTCATTGTTGAGATCTGGGTTAAACCAAGAATTGGTGGAGCTTTTCAGTCATTTTAGTTTGGTCGGTGCAATTTGATCAAGATCCTCAATAATGGATTTATTAAAGTGTACAGTGAGGTCATTGGCATTTTGAGAGGGAGGGGAGAGTTGAAGTTGAGCTTCGACTTTGGCCTCCAGTTCGCCCGGAGGAATAAGGTGAAGATTTCTGGTAAGTTTCATCTGTTTGATGGATTTGGGTGGGGGAGGAGGAACAGTGTTCGAGATCTTGAAAAGGATGAGATGGTGGTCAGACCAGTCAATGGGAACTATTGAGGAAAGGGAGGCCAACTCATTGTTAGTTATGATGGCGTCGAGAGTGGCCCCTTTAGAGTGAGTGGGGGAGTGGCACAGTTGTTTTAAGTTATTGATGTTGAGTAGATCAGTAAGGAGGTTAACCATAGGATCTTCTTTTTTGTTCCAATGGAGGTTAAAATCCCCGAGGAAGAGGTTTTTGGAGTTGGAAAGTGAGGATTGTGTGAGAAGGTCAGATAATTCTTCCACAAAAGGAAGAGGGTCACCGGGCGGATGATAGATGTTATGTAATCTAATTGGAGGGGAGCCATGTATTTTAAGTTCAGCTCCAAGATATTCAAAAGTAGAAGGATCGAGGGTGCCCACAGGGGAGAGTTGGAGTTCATTTTTATAGATTATAGCTAACCCGCCACCAGTTTTAATAGGCCTATCTTTTCGGAGGATGGAGTAGCCAGGGGGGGGGGGGAGAGTATGCCAAGAATGGAAGAGGAGTGATCTTTCATCCAAGTTTCGGTAAGAAAGGCATGTACAAAGGCAGGCAGTCACCCATGCACACAAAACAACAAATATGCAGGTTCCAATGCAAGCACACACACGGTCAGGCAGCACACAAGCATGCCTAGGTAGACGGACAACACAGAGGGTGGGTTTACAGAAGGTAGGGCAGGTAGGTAGAGTAGTAAACAAATAGATGCTGGGTTCATAGCCACTTAATTTATGGACCCTCTGCAATAGACATTGAATTTAAGATGGAGTGAGGAAAGAAGTTCCATTGCCTATTTAATAATACACCTTCCTTTAGAGAAATCACTTCTACAAAATGATAGAAGGCTTTAGTCCAAATCCAAATTCCTGCCTCCTTTCCTCCATAGGAAGCAATGCAGTAGTTCTGCATGCTCATCCCTTCCTTGTCCCCTTTGGTAATTCATATGTGAGCAGCACTGCAATTGGATACCTTGTTCTCTCTAATACGAATAGATGATGTACTTAACTCCTTCCATGCTCATGATGAGCTGAGCTCGTCATGAGCCACGGCGCTCGGGTGCTCATGACGAGCTCAGCTCGTCATGAGCCGTGGAACGCTTGCACGGCTTGCCCTGCTGTGCTGAGCGTTCCACAGGAACGGGTGTGGTCATGCTCGTCATGAGCATGCGGGCGCCGTGCCTCATGACGAGCTGAGCTCGTCATGAGCATGCGGGCGCCGTGCGCGCCCCCTCCCCCCAGCACAGCGGGAAAATAACCCCCGCAGCGAAGGGGTTATAATTTCCAGATTACCAGATGTATGCCGAACACTGTATCCCGTGCAAAAATTTCCATTTACAAATCATTGCTTTCAAGAGTGTTGGTTCAGATAAAGCAAACACAGACCATACGTCAGTGATGTGTTTAGTAACTGCTCAGAACCAATTAAATTGTGCTCTGCATGCATAGAGCTATAGGGTGATTCCACTGTCTCTGCGGTCTGCAATCATTAAATTAACAAGGGTTTTTTTCTAGTTAAACTTAATATTTGCATTTCTGAAAATTACATAAGTCATACAAGAAACCCCCCCTTGAGGTAATTCACACTTACCCTACCACTTACACACAAAATAGCCTTGCACCAATAGGATGACAGTGGACATAGAGGATGTAGTCAAATGAGGCAAATATAAAAAATATACAAATGTATTCACAATACCATATGCATCACAATACATAATAAAATTCACAACAGTCCCAAATCTAGACTATACAGTAATGTTAAAAACATCAGCATAAGGGCAAGAAATTGTTATTATTAAAAACACATTTGTACACAAAAAGACTAATTATTAAACACAAATATTGGGAACATACAAAAAAAGGAAAAAATAATTCCTATTTCCAGAGCGAACCACTAAATCGAACAGGGATCAATTAGGCAACTGTAGATAGTTATCCCAATACTTTTGTCCGTTACAGTTGTCCCCACAGATTTTATGTAGTTTTATCCAAAGGGCATGGACGCGTTTCGGTGGACATTAATTTTCGGCCAACACCTTTTTCAGGAAAGTCAAATAAAGTCCTAATTCTAAAAACAGTCTGCAAAAAATATAAACACAACAATAAACTTAAATCCCATTCATAGGAAATATAATGTCTGAAACCCAACCTTTTTTTAGTACATCCAGCCATTGTCCACAACTCAACCCACTGGTGGTAAAGATAAGGCCAACACATGCAACCACATATATTCACTCTATCTACAAATTCTCATCTGATTACGGGCTGAAACCAGCTCTACTATTCCATTACCTAGTCTCTGCTGTTATTTTCATTAATTCGTGGACCACAATACAATCCACATACCTCATCATGTGTTATATGGGCTACAATATACCCACCAATGAATGCATACAGGGGGTCCCACGCCTCCCTAATGTACCTCAAAGACAGGAGTTTCTGAAAATGACTACATGAATTATACTTTTCCAGCTTTCAAAAGAGTGCAGTGCTTTTGACATTTTGCAACAAAGTACAAGCAGGAGAGTAAGCGCTGCCATTGCCTTTGAAATTCTTTCTCTCTGCTTGGCTGTCAAACGGTTTGTATGGAACATGGAGTCTTGAATCTTGATATCATTACAACACTATCGAAGGACCGAGTAAAGCAGGCCAACAAGCTGCCTATCTGGCAGGGTGCCGAGCACTGTTGAGTGATGTGGATGCTGACAGGTATTACAGCAAATGCTTGCCTTCTAAATGATTTCTAAGAAGATCCTGATTTCAACTGCCACCAGCGCCTCCAGTAAAACAACATGCCACATTAACACTGTGAAAGAGCTATGGGTCATATGAGCAAAGCTTTTTAGAGGTCGCAAAATGTACAAAAGCCAAACTGCAGTAACATGTTACCGAAGCGCTATTTGACTTTGTGAATTGGTATTGGGAAGGGGCATGTTGAGGGCTTCCCCTCCAAATATCGATTTGCAGTGGCATGTATTAATGTTTTGCGACCGAATTCTGGCTTGGGACAGCTTGGCAGGACTGAGGAACCTCTGCCCTACACAGGGAGAACGATCAGCAGATAAAAGAATAGACATCTGTAATAATTTCTCAATGCAAAGGTCAGGCCATGTTAATGGCGAGTGCTTCCTCCATTCCCAAAGAAAAGAAATATGAGGCGTGGACGTAATGCTAATGTCTGATGTTTGGCAGTATAGGAGGCCAAGGGGAGCATGTGGCAGCATAGTAGGCTGAATGGCAATACAAGTCACTGAGGCCCTCCATTTTACAGTTGCAACCCTGCCCCTTAATCCATCTCCCCACGGGTACATAGCTAACAATAGTGCAAAAGATGCATTGACACCAAGGCCTTGAGGTGGGAGGGGCCCACTGCACTCCAATTATAGTTGCCTTTTACAAGCCAACGACAGATTCCGGCCATATTTTTCTTGCTTGCATATGGGTCACTGCAGCTCCACCTGAGGGGTCGTTCAGAGAACACACACCTAGAAAATCTGCCAATATAATTGAGGGTTCTGTCTAGTAAACCTTTCTTTCAAAATTCACAGGCCTATCCCATAACTCCTGGCACTACACTTTAACCCATATCTCTAATCACAAACTTACGAAGTACTTGCACTTTTTTATTCCACTCTACAGCACTGGTTGTAAGAGGCGATAGATAGACAAGATGTGCATTGGAGCAGGTACAGGATCAGTGAGTGAGCAGGCATAAGGGATCTGTGAAGAACCAGACAGGGTTTGTGAGGGAGAGAAAGAATTCACAGGGCCTACAAAGCAGTAGAAACAGTGAATGTAAGAAGCAGCAGTGTAACAGGTTCCAGGAGGGAATATGGGGTCTGGGAGGAGGTTAATTTTCAATATCAGAGAGGGATCGAGGTACAAGTAGGCATCTATGACAAATCTGTTTCATGGTAAGAGAAAGCTCTAGACCCTTTCGTTTCTGTGCAAGCATAAGTGCACATGTTAAGTCCTGGACACATCGGTGTCCAGGCGAATGTAAGCCCAGGATTCACCAGTATCTGTGTGAGTGTAAGGCCCCCATCCATCAGTTTCTGAGTGACTGGGGGTCAAAGATTTATCTGTTTCTGGCTAAGTGTAAATACAGGAACCCCACAGCATGAGTGAGTCTAAATTATTTAAGGGTGAGTGTAATTTACAGACTTATCAATATACAGCAGAGCATAAGAGAACGACGCAATAGTTTCTAGGTAAGTGCAAGGGTAAACAGCCTTTACAATGAAACTTTTACAAAGGACTACCATTACGACGTAACCATTACAACGCAAACCATTCTAACGCATTGCGCTGGGGGGCTCTCAAGGATAGAGAATAGATTCAATTTACTATCCAACACCTTCCCTACTATCCACGGGGACTGGAGTTGGAATAGTAAATTAAACTATTCACTGTCCAGCACCCCAAAGCACTATGCGTTGTAATGTTATGCGTTGTAAAAACTGCGTTGTAACGGCATGCGTGGTAAAAGCATGCGTTGTAACGTCATACATCCAAGTGCAAGTCCATGATCCGTCAGTTTCGCGATGAGTATACCTCCGGCGCACATAAGTTTTATGGGTGGACTGACATCCAGATCCACCATGATAAAACAAAGTGGAGGTCCATGATGAATCGTTTTTAAGAGTGAAGGTAAATTCCGGGCCCATAGATTTTAGGTGAGTGTTAGTCGAGGGACCAACAGTTTGGAAAATCCAGAGTGGATCGGTTTCTGGTGTTGCAAGGCCAACACTAATTAGTTTCTGAGTAAGTATAGGTCTAGGGAGTCCAAGTCCTGAACCTATCAGGTTTCAGAGTAGAAGTGGGTCCATAGTTAACAGTTTAGGAATGAGTTTAAAAAATCTAGGGCTAGATGTAGGTAACTGGGATATACCGATTCCTAAATACCAAATTTTAACAATTCGGTATTTAGGAATCAGTATTTCAGATGTAGGTAAGAATTCGGTAAAAAATACTTAATTCTTAATATTTGTTATTACCGAATCGGTAATTGAGATTCGGTAATAATGAATACCTATCCATTCATTCCTATAGGCTTGGAGGCCCATAGGAATTAATGTGAAGACATTCCGTATTACCGATTCAGTATTACCGAATCGGTAATACCGGGAGGTATTTCAAGGGTGCCAGGGTGTCCAAAGGACACCCTGTTGCACCCCTGAAATGTGCATGTGTGCACATGTGTCACACATGCATGCTCTAAGGGCATGGATGTGTGCCACATGGCACACTTCAAAAAGCAAAAAAGTGCTTTTTGAAAGGAAATCGCTATTTACCACCAACTTGGAGTTGGTGGTAAATAGCGAATCCTTATGCCTGAAGTGCGCTGTTTTAAGTGCTACCTACATTGCATTTAAGGAATTGGTATTACCGACTCCTTAAATGCAAGGCCATAAGGAATCGGTATTAAGGAATCAGTATTTACCAATTCCTTAATACCAAATCCTCCCTACATCTCAGTTCCCTAAATACCGGGGGGTAACGGTAAAATTTAACGAATTTCACCGTTACCGACCAGTGTTGGGCCACCTACATATGGCCCTTAGTTCTTATCAGCATATGGGTGTGTGGAGGACCCATCAGTTTTTGAGTGAGAGTGGGCACAGCACCCATAAATTTAGGGATGAATGTAAATCCAGGATCCATTAGATTGTGGGTGGCTGTACCTCCAGAGACCATTAGTTTTTTCTGTAGATTAACATCTATAATCTATTAGTTAAGCAGAGGAGTGAAAGTCCATGTTCCATCAATATTTAACTGAAGAAAATTCCATTTTGTGAGTGGGTGTAAATGCAAACTTGATCGGTTTATCATGGTGCAAGTCCAAGACTCCTCATTTTCGGAATGAATTTAAGGTTTCATCAGTTTCTGAGCAAGTTTAAGTCAAGGAGCCATAATTTTTTGGATTAGCCTAAATCCGAGACCCATCAATTTCCAGGTAAGTGTAAGTTATCAATCTATTAGTGTCCAGATGAGATGAAGCCCAGGACCGTCCAGCTGCATATTTTAGGGTGTTCAGTGGAAAATGACTCGGGGACAAGGGGTACATTGGTCAGCCTACAAAAAGATGATGGATAACAGAGAGACATGTTTTTAGGTTTTGACTGGCCATGCGCTTTGCGCATGTGCCAAAAAACCTCTTGAGTTGTGTGTGTGGGTTTGGGTCGGCCCTCGTCATTCATTGGCTGGCTCCATAAATGGAGCCTAGCCATTGGACGAGGGGCCTGTCCGTCAATGCCGGACCAGACACGGGGGCGTTCCCGACATTCTTTGGCTTTTGCCGACGTCACGCGATGCCGGGAACGCCCCCGATTCTGGTCCGGCATTGCCGGCACCTCCCTTGCTCCCCCTCCCGCTTGTTGTTTGATGTATTTCTAATTGGCATGTTGGTACTGCATTATATTGACCCGTGTTTATTTAACTGGCGGATCTGTAGATTGAGGGGCCTATGGTATAGTTAGTGCTCCTTTCTACCTCTGTTCGCGCGCTTGACACGGTATGCGGTAGAGCGTGTATTCACCCTACTCCACTTTTCAATAGTGTGCGTGTTTTTTCTTTCTTACTTCTTGCTGTATTTTCCGTGTTTTGTCTATCTCCGTTACTAACGGGTTCCTTTTCTATATTACAATGCTTGTTTTTTTTGTTGGGGGGGAGAACTTGGCATTACTTTTTAGCAATAACTGTAGCTTGGTGTCCAGCTCGCCATAAACACACGATGTGTTGTATAAGGACCCCCCCCCCCTCCCTCCCTTCAATGGTGATCTTCAGCGCTCTTCTCCGATGCATGAGCGCGGTTTCTTGTCTTCTAATTTCCCATCGGTGGCTTTTACAGGCCTCGCACTAGATGGGCTGCACCTGCTAGCTTATAATATATAACGATGTTGCCCTTGAACACAAGAGCAGAGTCTCTATAGTCTTCCTCATGTGTATACACTACTTGGGTGAAAGTAGTAAAGGTGTTTGTGAGTCGTAACTTTTTTATTACTTCTATGGTTTCATTTGTTTTCCTCTGGAGGAGGGTATTAAGTGATTCCGGTTACCTAGGACTGCATCATAGTTTAGTGTTGGGGCAGTTAAGTACTTACAACACGTGCTAACGACTTGTAAGTGGAAATCCCTGTTCCTAATCTCTGACCTCCCCCTCCCAGTAACAAGGGGCCACATTCCCTGATCCCCACGCACCCCCTGCTGCAATAAATGGGGTTATGGGACCCGGAGGGGATGGACATCTACATACCTATAAACGAGACCCCCCGGGGTTCTTTAGGTCTTCTTACCCCCACAACAAAATGCATCTGTCCGAGAAGAGTGCAGCCTGCAGGAGGCCAAAAGTGACTATAGCTCTGCGCTTTCAGAACCCATCCCCGGCCAACACTAGGAAAGCTAATTTCTCCCTTGAGTGAAATGACGGCGTTTAAATTCAAAGCACAGAAAGTTAAGTGCTTATATTTGCCTCCCTCCAATAGCCTAATCTTCTGGCCGCTAGATGTCGCTGGCACCCGGCGTAGCAGCCGAAGTGGGAGGGACGCATATTTTGTTAGGGTTCTACGCGTTAGTATTATTATCCAGGTTTTTTTATCCTTCTTTAAATGTGGTTAGTCTGTTATGACACACACTTTAAATACACGAGAAGATATGGTGTGGCTTAATTAGTACCCCAGCTGCCGACTTTGGTACAGGGGAGCTCGAGTACCAACGCCTGCTCGCTTTCCTTTAATTCTGGGCTAATTAAGTAACTTCTCCCCTGTCTTCGATGAACACGGACTGTTTGTGATAGAATCTTTAGCTCATGTGAAGCTAATATTCCTTAGCGACATGCGCGCCATATACAACTGAAAAAATGAAGACACCCAAAGTAACTTAACATTAACTGGGGACAATTGAGAGTTCGGTAAAGCGAAAATGACGGTACGTTCTTTGCCTCAGATTTCGGGGGTGGGGGGCGGAGTAGTCAGCCCTTTGACATATATTCACTCACTGTACTCATCTGTGAGAAATCATTATCTGTATCATAAGTATATGAAATGTAAAGCGAACGAGTTAGTTTCTAGGTGCCCAGTGGGTTTCAGTTTGGCCTTCCTTTCAGGGGTTCTCCAAGTGACGAAGCCCATCCTGACCAGGTCCTTGCCTTGCCCATTAAATACTTGATCTGTTTAGTGTGACCAGATCTTTAGAACGAAAAACCGGGACATTTTGGAAAAATAGGACTACAATTTTTCATCCAAGGAATGGCACAGAAATTGCAGCTCTCGTCAACATAGGATCACAGAAGATGCATTAAGTAAACAAATAAAACGTAATTTCTACAACCAACGTTCTTCCTAATGAAACTGCTCTATGAAGAGCTATTAAACCACCTGCTGCACTATTGATAACTAGGACGCGCTGCTATGGACACCCCGCGCTGTTGGGCGTGTTCTGGTTGCGAGCTGTTCTGCTACGGCGCTTCTGGCCGACTCCGATTCACTGAAAAATCGGACACCATTGCACAGTGGCACGAGCCATTTCAATAGAAAGTGAAGATAGCGCATGCTCCTATCCATCAGAGCTGGGCGACACGGCGCCAAAATGAGTGTGTACAACAAGGCTCTTGTGTGGCACTTGAATCATAAAGGCTAACCTGGACGCTGACTATCCACCTATTGTCTCTCGAGTAAGGGTGAGACCAGAAGTTTAGCAATGTGAGACATGCAAGTGAATAGGCTTCACAAAACATTTTGGAATATATCAGGCGCGTGGCTTCGAGGACGAGGGGGGTCACATCCCCACTCCCCCACACTCCAATAAATGTATTCTATGCTCTAAATCTGTTCAATCGTGTATGGTGAGGTGTCTGTCGGATTTACCCCCGTTGCAGGTCTGAAAATGTTTGTAGATTTACAAAATATGTTTAAATACGTCTAACAATTCCCACTCGTCACACTTTTTCCACTGCTCCTTAAACGCCCCCTAAGCACTGCTTCTCAATTTGTTAACCTGATTTGTCAGCGTGATTGTTGTAAAATCTGGAGATCGCGTTCCACACACTTAACTGGCCAAGCTACGCTCCTTGATTACATACGTCTTGTCTATCTACACTGCCTTGGACCCTGACTACTTTCCAGAAGACATGGACCCATCCCATATCAGAGCTGGCTTGTCTTTCCACTTAGGAACAGTTCCAGCCCTCTTAAAGTTCACACTTTTGCACATGAACTTGAAATCTCTCCACCTACTTTACCATCTCATCCAACCTGCTTGAGGATCTCACAACCTAAATCAACCGTCTTCTCAGTTGCTACTAATAGCAGAAACTAACTTTTCTCTTCAAGACTGCTCAGACCGTTTTCAGAAGAATATAAATACCCCCTGAATTCCAGCAAATTGTGCTCACTACTTAGGAGTGCAAACTGAACCCCACAATGTTTAACTATAGTATACTGAAAATATATAAGTTCTGTTTCAGGCTGCACATTACTGATGGCACAAAACATCCGTGTCCTTTCTATAGCCTCTGGTAGGCACATGCTCTGTTCATACTTTGTGCGTTCCTGCCCACTGCTCTTTAACCCCCACCCTCTTATCTTTGAACAATGTCTTCTACCCTCGGCCCATCGGCCATTATGAATGACTTGATTGTTTCTGTAATGTCATTCCCCAAACTGGGTGTGCACCTCACTCTCAACGTATCATACGTGGTGTATCCCAGAGCTGTGACATGTTGGAGCTCCAGGCTTATACCAGCCATTATAAGCCCGGAGCACTCCATTGTTTTCAATGGAGCTCCCAACATTCCAATGTTCTAATTGTCAGTACAACCACAAGTGGCGAGGTCCACCCCATCAGGGTGAAGCTGCACAAACCACCTAAATTCACACGATTAAAATGCTTTAGATCTACCCTCCAGTTGCCTTCACCACAGCTATTGAGCATATACTATGGCATGGCAAAGTAATCATTGGCACATTATCCTACCTATTCATCCTACGCTCTCTGCCTGCTCAGGCAGGTTGAAAGAATAATCTGCCAGGCAACCTTGGAGGAATCTGCGAATGTCAACCCATCGATCAAGAGCAATGCCAATAGCTCTAACTTTAACAAAGGCAAAACCATTGCATTGTAAATGCTTGTTTTATAATGCGAGTAAGAAGTGCAGAGGATAGCGTGATTAATGCAAACATTATACCAGAATGAAAAGGCCTGGAGCAGACATATGAAAACGGAGCGGTGACAACGACAGAAAAGCTAGATTCCAGTCAGACTCTGCCAGGTTAAATGGTGAAAAATGAGCACGAACAAACACCACTGTTAAGGGGGTGTAGAATAATGAGATGAAATGAGTCTTCGTGGATTGCACCCTCCTAATCACCTTCTATTCGATCAAAAGTAATACTGACTGACTAAAGAGTTTTGCCCAAGGAAATTATCAGTAGTATATGGGTCACCTAATCCATGTTCAAGATGTGGATAGTTAAAAAACAAATGTAGGTGTCATGCTTCATCATAGGGCTCCCTCATTCGTCAGGAATGACAAATGGGCTCTCTATGGTATAGGGAGTACTTTTAGTTAGAACAGTGATGGTATGAGGATCTTAAAGGTTGGACTCAAAACCTCCAGGAGTTTTTCAAGGCACTACTTATTAGTAGGTAACCCTGGAGATGGTAAAAGTCAGAATTGCAATGTACAAGCGTACTTCCTCTTGCATCAATAGGCCAAAGTGCATCAGCTAAAGAGTAACCATAGCTAGCGCGCTGAGTGGGTAAAGTGCTGTAAAAAGTGTCAAAGAAGTGTAAAAGAAAATTGTAAAAATATTACTCAGTTATTAAGTAATTTAGGGGCCTATTAGTATGGTGGGCGGATCACCATCGCAGGCCCGGCGGTGGCCACCGCCGGCCCGGCTGTGACGATCCGCCCATCTGTTCCTGTTTTATCCCCGCCATATTAGTATTGCTAGGGGTACCGTGGCGGACGGAAAGACAGTCCGCTGCTTTTCCGCCAGTCGGCAATCATTACGATTGCCGGTCAGATGGAAAAAGGCAGGCACCGCCATCCATATTATGATAAGTGTGGTAGGTGGAAATAACACGTGCATCCCACCTGTAGCCATGGGATGTCATCATTAAGACCTGTAATGTGTGTCTTAAGGTGGTATACCCATCTCTGTTGTTTATTTAACAATCTTTGTTGAGTAGCCTTCAACAAAATCATCCATTTGAGATAATTTCCTGTATGTTGTTTCTGCAGGAAATGCTCCAGCATTTTTGTTCTTCTATTCTCATTTATGTGACTACAGATTTTTTGGGTCGCCATCCTTAAGTAGTTTAAGTTGCAGGGGCATATAATTATGTAAATTACATTCTCCCTATTACAATTGGTGAATGTCCTTAGCAGTCACGGTTTCCCAGTGACGATATTTACTTCTTGTTGGTGCTGGTAAGAGGACATGATGAACATCTCCTGCACAGGCGGTGATTGACCACTGGTGAAAATTCCTAAAGTATATTCGTGCTGTACGAGGGATCTTTCTTCTGTTTTGAACGTACCAACAGGTGCCTAATTTTACAGTTGTGCTTAAATATAACAAGGGTTATTCTAATCCGTTGTCTGTACTATTTAATATTCTCCAGTCATTGGAGATTATCTTCTTGATTTAGTTCAATGGTGAGAAAACATGACCCACGTGTGCCTTTGCAGTGATTCGCTAACACATGCATTGAGTAATTCTACTCTTTATGCTAATTCTCGTGCATTGGGTGATTCTACTTTTTATGCTAATTAATGTTTTTTTTAATTTAAGTTCTTGTTTTGTGTATGTGTTTATGTTTCTGTTTGACTTTGAAGGGCCGCACTTTCTACAAATGTCCAAGTATTCAAGGATATTTTGGCATGGAATCTTTAAAGTATGAATGGGTGCGTTCAGTATGAGTGTGAATTGTTGCCAAATTACCAAGAGAACCAGGACCTGATAAAAGCCAGGGACCCCGTACAGGGCCAATAACTCCAGAAACAGGTTGACCTACTGATGCAGGAGGAATTACGTTCCTGGGCATTACGACTCTTAATATTAGCTATCGCTAGGGTTCTCGACAATTAAAGTAGTGACTTTAAAAGCTTCTGGAGGGTTTTAGCCCAACTTTTAGGATTCTCGTACCATCAGCACCCTCACTAAAAGTGCTCCCTATATGATAGGGAGTCCATTTGTCATTATAATCATTCTTGCCAAATGAGGGAGACCTATGAGGAAGCATGACACCTATGTTGGCGTGTGAGTGTGGGCTTACCTAACATTTTTTAAATGTGTTTAAACCTGGAACACATACCCAGGACAGATGAGGTGGCCCATATACTACGGATAATTTCCTTGGCCAACACTCTTTAGTCATTACTGATAAACAGCAGCGACAATGATATGTAATATGAGGCTAGATCTGTGTTTACAGACCTATACTGAACCACAGGGCAGGTGCATAGAATTTGACTGACTATAACACCTTTTAAATGCGATTTCCATGATATTGTAGCAAAAATGTAATTTCACAATTATACAACTGCATGCTTTTGAGTCTGTTTAACAGAAATACGAGTGTAGAAGTGCTCCCCACCGGTCACATCCTCATCTGAAGCTGCTCTTCTGTTCCTCAACTTTAGGACCCTTGTGCAGTGTGTGTGTGAATCGATTTGGATGTCGACCGGTCATGATGGTTGGAGGCATCTTTGCCTCGACAGGGATGATCCTGGCGTCCTTCTCTACCAGCATCATTCACATCTACCTCACTGTGGGTGTGATTACGGGTAAGTATTGCAGCCAATACCAGTGCCTGTCTGCAGACAGCTCCCTGTCCAAGGCATGTTAGAATCGTAGACATGTAGAGGCCAAAGGGACCCCGAGAGCACCATGCCCAAATCCTTGCTGTAGTACTTGCCCTTTTCCATCGTGCTAGACTCCTACTCTGGTCAGAGCTTAATTTGAACTGGTGGTTGCTGGTGGGGGCCAATTAACTTTTGGAGACCAGCACTTATTTTACCGCATCAGATATTTACAGAGAGCAAAAAATGGAAAACCCTCAAATTAGAAAGGATAAGAAAGACGAAGAAAACGTCAATAAGAAAGAAAGCTTGAACTTACAAGAGTGAGATCAGAGGGCAAGGAGTGTCTGGTAACTAATTAAGAAGCATGAGGTGGACGTAAAAATACCAGCCTTAGTATTTGGCGTGCCAAGGCTTAATTGCTGCAGGCTCCTGAGCAGAGCTTGGGGCGTCGGCACTCTTTCTTTTACAAATCAAGCACTGTAATCCTGTTCAACCTCTTACTCAGGTACTGGACCCATTTTTCTCAACACTTTCCTGTGGTATTAGACCTTGTGCATAATTGTAACCCACGCCACTGGGCTCGAACCCACACATCATGTTCACTCCCTTACTACGGTACTGCTCTACTTGCATTGCCCCCCCCCCCCCCCCAACGCTAGTGAAGGACGTTGTGCATCCTAAATCCCCATCGGTGGTATTGGACTCACTGCACTGTTTTTAAGCCCCTACTAAGGTAATGGAATGTGAGCTGGTATTCGTCCCTAGGAATCTTACTCACTCAGTGCACAATAGATTGAATTCTGCAACTAACATATACCAGCCAGCCATTCACTGACACTCCAAATGTAAATTGTTATTCCTGAGCTCTTTAATCTATCTGCCCTGTACCACCAAAAAGTCTTCCATGGAAAGCTTTTGGAAGGACTATTTCCAGCCATATCACCAATACTGATTACATTGACAATTTGTATAGCTTCTCCCAGACACTGTTTTAAAATCAAACTACTCATTTACTGATTCATTAGAAATCATTATATTAGCTAACATATTAAAGTATGTAGTCATTGAATCTTACCTTCAAACATTAATCAGCATGGTTTTAAAGAGTTATGTATAAAGTATGCACAATTCCTTAACTATAAAGTGAAATATGTTGATAATGCATAACATTCCTGAATTCATGTTATGTACCTCAGAAGGATGAAGGTCTGATTTTCCTCAGTCTGGATAAGAATGTTATCTGAGGCTTTAAAGAGATCTTCGCAGTGTAAACGCAACCCCTTGGCCTATCTTGCGAGCTGTAAAGTCACAGCTGAGTGCTGTGGTCAAAGACTGTACAAGGTGAGTGGAGCGAGAAAGGTCTCTTAAGAAACGCCGTTATTGGCAGTGTGTACTGTAGAAGCTAGGAAGAGGACTGCCACCTAGACAGGAGCAGAGAGCGGAATGTTTTCAGGCACCAGAATAGGGAGTGTTTTTGTAGCGGGCTGCCCTACTGGAATGCATCAGTATTATTCGTTTGTGGTTTTGGAAACACAGACAGACCGAGAGGTCCCAGAACGCCTTCCTTAGGCTGGAAGTTCGCATAAATGGAGGGCCGCTTACCTCTGATTTCCATTTGTTTACATTGCATTGCAGGTTTGGGCCTGGCCCTCAACTTCCAGCCCTCTCTGATCATGTTGAACCGATACTTCGACAAGCGTCGCCCCTTGGCCAACGGGCTCGCGGCGGCTGGCAGCCCCGTATTCCTCTGCACCCTGTCGCCGCTGGGGCAGCTGCTCGAGTACCACTACGGCTGGCGGGGGGGCTTTCTCATCCTCGGGGGGTTGCTGCTCAATTGCTGCGCCTGCGGAGCTCTGATGAGGCCGCTGCTGCCCCCGAAGACCCTGGAAGATAAAAAGGATGACAAGGTCGTGGAAAAGAAGCCTGCAAGGAAACTTCTCGACTTTAGCGTCTTCAAGGACAGGGGCTTTGTCATCTACACCATTGCGGCCTCCATCATGGTCCTCGGCCTCTTCGTGCCTCCAGTGTTTGTCGTGAGCTACGCCAAGGACATGGGCACTCCAGACACCAAGGCGGCCTTCCTGCTCTCCATTCTTGGCTTTGTTGACATCTTTGCCCGGCCGGCTTGCGGTATGCTCGCTGGCCTAGATTGGGTGCGGCCCCGCTGCGTCTACCTCTTCAGCTTCGCAATGCTTTTCAACGGCTGCACAGACCTCATCAGCTCCATGGCTACCACGTATGGTGGCCTGGTGGCCTTCTGCATCTTCTTCGGCATTTCCTATGGCATGGTGGGGGCCCTGCAGTTCGAGGTCCTGATGGCTATTGTTGGAACAAAGAGGTTCTCCAGTGCCATCGGCCTGGTGCTCCTGGCAGAAGCCTGTGCAGTTTTGGTCGGTCCTCCTTCGGCAGGTAAATGCTCACTTGTTTGTTTCTGACTAACTCAATTCTGCAATTACCTTCATCTGTTTTTCCCCAAATGTTATTAAAATATAAATAAGATGTAACATTCATGAGATACGAGTTAGAATGTCACAATGTCACTTCTTAATGCACCTCTTATAAGATCAGGGGGCATTCATCCAACCTGGGGGGTTCTATTCCCCCATCCTATTTTTTGTAAGTGTAACATTACAGACCAGATACACTCTAAATGTACATTTAGGGTTCATGTGGTTTAACAATGGGTGGTTCAGATGATAAAATTGAGCCAATGCTTTGCAAAATTAGACTGTTTCACCTGTTTTTTTTAAAAGAAATATCTTTATTGGCATTTCCATAGACAACAGTAGCATCTGTCATAATGTGATCTTGCAAAAACTACTGTTAGCTAGATAGAATGTTTCCTGATGTTTGCTTGATCTGCGGACCTCGTGTTCTGCAGTCACTGGTTCTTCTAACTATGAGGTGTCAGCTGTGTGTAGACCACCAATGAAGAGCTATTACTTCACATTAGTAGGGCAAAAAAGAAACGCATATATGCTAGTTTTATCGCGAGTCCTTCCTTCCAAGCGAGACTTAATAAGCGCACTTGTGTGGTTAAGCCGATAGATGGCGGTGTTTTTCTTCTCTGCGTGTATAGACAGCCTTTGTCTCGTAACACCAAATGTTAAGTACATCTGTTCTGTTTTCCCTGTAAGACTGTGTGAGCTCCCTTATCAACACAACCAAATAACCCAAATAGGATGAGGTACACTTAACCCCTTTGCTGCCAGGCCTGTTCCCCTGTGCCACGCCTTTTTTTGGGCTATTTGGGGCTGTTTGCGCTTAGGCCCCCATAACTTTTTGTCCACATAAGGTATCCACGCCAAATTTGCGTCCTTTTTTCTAAAATCCAAAGGATTGTAAAGGTATCCATGGTTTGTGGCTTCTCCTTGAGGGGACTGAAAAATTAGCCAAAATACAGCGAAATTGGTTTTTGGTGGGGCAGACTTTTATCAGAAAATTAAACATTTCTACACAGTATTGGCATTTTACTGGGACATAGCTTATTTTTCCAATTTTTTTTTTGCTTTCAACCTCCTTCCAGTTAGTGGTAGAAATGTATGTGAAACCAATAATGAATACTAGAAAGCAATACATTTCTTAAAAGTAGACACATTACTGAATTCAGCAAGGGGTCAATTGTGTAGAGCCTTCAAGGTTTTCCTATAGAAAGTAACTGTTGAAATAAAAAATAAGAAAATATTGAAATTGAGTTGAAAAAAACACCCATTTGTGCCTACATTTTCACCTGTTACTTCTTCTACGGTAGATTTTTTTAAAGCAATATACCGTTACATCCGCTGGACCCTTCTGACTGCAGGGATATATAGGGCTTGTACGTTCACAAAGAACCCGAGGTACCCAGAGCCAATATCTGAGCTTCACCTTGCTATGGATTTTCATTGTGTACTGGGTATACAGAAATTCATTTGGTAAAATATAAAGAGTGAAAAACAGGTATCTAGGAAACCTAAGTATTTCTGAAATGGGAACAAGATATGGAGTTTAGAAGCAGTAGGTATTTGTGCATCTCTGAATTTGTGGGTACTCATATTAGCATGCGAATTAGAGGGTATTTTTCAAAATGACTTCTTTTTTACCATTGTATTACATTTGTAATGCAGAAATGCATAGAAAGACAAATGTAATAACACTTGTTCTACTATTCTGTGTTCCCTTAAGTCTCCCAATAAAAATGGTACCTCACTTGTGTGCGTAGGCCTAGTGCATGTGAGAGGAAATGGCCCAAAACACAATGTGGCCACATCTCATTTTTCTACTGAAAACTGACCATTTTTTTTGCAATGTGCCTTGCTGTGGATTTTGGGTTCTGGCTCAGCCGGCACCTAGGGAAACCTAGCAAACCTGTGCATTTTTTAAAACTAGACTCCCAGAGGAATCCAGGAAGGGTAACTTGTTCTGTTACCCAGAATCACTAGCAAAACCTCAAACTTTGTAAAAAAAAACACACAAAAAAACACAGTTAACCTCACATTTCTGTGATGAAAAGTTATGGGAATCTGCAGGGAACCCCAAACATCCACCCACCCAGCATTCCCTCAGGTCTCCCAATAAAAATGGTATCTCACTTGTGTGAGTAGGCCTAGTGCCTGCAACAGGAAATGGCCTAAAAGTATTGTGGGGACATCAAATTATCTATCACAAAAATATCTAGTTTTGCAAGGGAGTCACCTGCCTTTTTGGTTCCGGGCTCAACGACCAACTAAGGAAACCTTAGTTGGTCGCTTAGGGGGCAGAAAGACTGTGGCTAGTTGTGGGTGGGGTGGGGGCATTACAATGCCCATTGAGGGCAGCCCCTACTCTTAAATTTACATTAAAAAATCCCTGGTTCCCAGCGGGATTTCTGGCCGCCTGGGGGAAGACCATATGCCCTATGGGGAGGGGGGGCAGAAAGAATGTGGCTACTTTTTTGGGTGTAGGGCAATTGGCATGCTCCTTCTGGGCAGCCACCTCCCCTACATTTACATAAAGATATAATCCCTGGTTCCTTGTGGAATTGGGGGCTTTTGCCCCATCTGCCTCCCGGGGGGGGGGGGGGCAGAAAGACTGTGCCTATTTGTGGGTGGGGTGGGGGCATTACAATGCCCATTCAGGCCAGAGATAGCCCAGAGAGCACGGAAGCAGTGAAACTGAAATGAGCCAATTGGCTCATTTAATTTCAGTTTCATTTTCAATCTAATGCCGTCCGCAAGCCATGATCGCAATCATCATTACATTGAAGAAAACAAAAAATGCCTCTGGAGGTCGGGGAAGCTCTTCCCCTTCTCCCAAAACTGAAAAACTAAACAGGGAAATCCCTCTGCTGATTACAACCGAGGGATGTCTGGCATGTGTGAAGAGGACGTAACAGTTACATCCTCGGCACACCAACACCACAGCTGAGGACGTAACAGTTTCGTTATTGGCACACCAGTGCCAAAGCTGAGGATGCAGCGGTTATGTCGTCGGCTCACCAGCGATACAGCCGCTCCCAAGAGCACTGGTGGCCTGTGCTTTCTCTAACCCAGCTGTCTAAGACAGCTAGGTTAGAGAATTTAAAAATGTACTTGTCCCAAGACAGCTGGCCAAAGAGACATGCGCATTTTAAAGCACATGACTCCCTTCGACAGGGCTGGCTCCACCCTGTTCTGACACTTAGTTTAGGACAGGTTGCTGTAAAATAAAACAGAAAGAAATAAACTTTATTACCGTTGTTTTCAGCTCTGGGGCTTGTTTGGGCGACGCACCTCCGCTCAAAGGGAGGAGCCGCTCTTAACTGCGATGTGCGGACGAACCCCTTTAATCAAGGCTTTCCTATCATCTGGGACATTTTCATACAGGGACATGTAGAACCTGATATGCTGCCACACCTACCTCTATAACACGTTTTCATCAACTACCCCATTTTTATAGTTTGCCTATCGGCAGGTCCACTGGAATTATGCAGAGGAGAACCAATTTATGCTGCAGGATTGACAAAATTATGCTGCATAATGTGGCACATTTTGTGACAGTATTACTTCATTTTTGTAGTCATTTTTTAGGTCGAGTCTAGGCAGCACTGGTGCGGTCTCTTCAAGACCTGCTGTAATCAGTCTGTGGGCTTCAAGTCCATCTCCTTTCTTGTCATTGCTTTTCACTGCAATAGGTGTTGCAGTTGCGAGAATTTGAGCTATTGGCATCCTAAATGACAAAGCCTTTTATTTATGTGTTTTGAAAACCTGCATGCAGTTTGTACTTAAAGTCCTTGCTGAAGGTATTCAAGCGCTTTTAAAAAGCACCAGTTACATTACAAAAGGTCAGGTTACTTTTTTTTGTTTTTAGGTGCGCAGAGATTATTTCCCCTCTACCTGACAAATGAGAGCATCATTAATTAACCAGCCTCCTCCCATGTTACTGCTTGCCCGCCCCGCTGCCTCTTCCTGTCGTCCTCCTCCTCTCAGAGCTCTAATTTCAAAGCAATTTCACAGCACCTCCCCAGAGTCTGTAGGCATTTTTTATTATATAATGTGAACTGTTTATTGATTATTTCCCCCCCTACCTGATAAATGGGATAATTTTGTTGGTGTTGCTATGTCCAGTGCTCCTATGTCCAGGGGGCTGGAATAGAGGATGGGGCTGAGGTCTTGCTGGTAAACGATGGTAGGAGCAGTGATTGAATTGGAAAACTCTGGAGAAGGGCACCTGGTGAATAAAGGCATGGGGAGGAGGGAAAAGGCGTCTCTGCTATTGGAAAGTGCTACACTGCTTTTTTCATTCACTGTTCAATATTCTAGTGATGCAGTCACACACAGAATGTTAAAGCGCTGTTGACTTTCATTGAGACACTTGTCTTTCTGTCTGTGCGTTAAAAAGCATTGGAATGTGTCCATACATGTTTCCTGAGGCAAGCATGTATTCCTGGATCACACTGCTTGACCCAGTGTATAGTAATTGTATAGCTCTTCAAACTCTGGATAATATGCTGCATGGCTAAACACTTATAAATTACCAAAGGCTATGTCAATGCTTGCTACTCATGGTGGCAGCATCTAGGAAAATATTTAAACTTATTTGTACCAATTAACACCCAAATACAGCAACAAGCTACTGATAGATGTCTAGTCAAGCTTTGCAATGGGACTTCTGCTGCGCAGAGACATGTTGCCATGTTCTTAGTAACTTTTGATCCGTTTAAGCGGGACACAATTTTATTTTGTTAAAATCTGCAGATTATGCAGAAGATGATGGAATATTCAGCAAATCCATAATTACACGAAAAGAAATGCCCTGGCGTTAGAATCACATAATTCCAGTAGCCTTACCTATGGGCAACATAATGTCAGGTCCACAGCAAGCCACCTACCAGGTTGATACTATTGCCCCCAAATAAGAATGGAACAGTTCCAGTTTACGGGGACCTCCAGATGCTTAGACTTTGTTAGTCAAGGCTTTGAAGAGTGCATAAAGACCCATTTAGAGCCCTGGGCTGATTTACATTTTGGCAGGCAGGCTTCAAAGAGATGTTGCAGTAGTGAACTGAGGAAACGATCATTTTAAAGATCAAAGAAAGTAAGGAACTCTCATTTCACTTTGTGGTTCATCATTACCTTTTAGGTTTGATACATCATTACCTTGAGGTTAGCCACTCAAGGGAGGGTGAGTGCCTTGCCCAGCACATGCACAGCTTCTCCTCCTCCCCCTACAAAAACTTGGTTTATATAGAACAGCCAGAGCTGCTTGTGTGTTCCTCCTCCCTTCATGATTGAGGTGGGGGCTCTGCCCCTCACGCCCATGCTCACCATCCGTGGCTACCCAGTAAAGAGATTAACACTCAAAAGCCAGGGACTGGTCGCTGTCATAAAGAGACTGATGACACTGAACTCAGCAGCTGATGGCTGCTACTCAGTGTCTGACACCTCCAACCCAGAAACAGACACCCTCTTTGTTTCTTCATAGTATCATATTACCTTCTTCAAAGTACACTAACTCTGCCTCATTATAGGCTGATTATCATGCTGATGTATGTAAAGAACAGGCCTCTTACTTTTCAACTCTTACACTTACTACAATAAGCGTAAAAACATTACACAATTAAACTGCTACCATCAGCCAATCAGAACTGAATATCTCCTGTGCATACACCACGGTGTCCTGCCTCCAGTCTTTGCCAAAGTAACACAGAGCTCCCCTGTAGACGTTTCTACAAAAGAAGTAGCCTAATTTAACAAGTATTGTCAAAGTCAATGGACTTGAATGTAACATGTTAATGCTTGCCAACACAGGCATGTGTAAATTTGTTTTCCATGCAATTACACAATGCAGGCAGACTTTTTGGTTTTGCCAATAGTTTGTAGTGGTACTGGTGGTAGTTGTGTTGGTAGTCTGCTAGTGGCATTGGTGGAAATGGTATTGGTAGTGGTTTTGGTGGTGGTTATGATATTAGTATAATTTGTGGGGCTGGTATCCACATTGGTATTGATGCAGTATTAGTGGCAATGGTAGTACTAGTGGTGGCAGCATTGGTCATGGTATTAATGGCGGTATCTATGGTGTGGTATTGGTAGTATTAGTGATGGAAGTACTTGTGGTGGTGTTTGTGGTGTATTAGTGGTACTAGTCGTAGTGACAATAGTAGATTGTACTGGTAGTGGTATTGGTAGTGGTACTGGTGGAGGTAATTGTGGTGGTGATACAGGTTGTAGTATTGGCGTTAGTATTGTTTGTGGGATTGGCGGCGCTTGGTGGTCATACTCATGGTGGTGGTATTAGTGTTAGCCTTTGTTATACTCCAGCTTCTGCCCTGCTTCATTGTATTCTGATCAAATAACCACGTATTAAATGTGTACTTCTCGCACACCCAGATGGCTGGCTGAAGCTGTTATGATCGGTATATGGCAGTTCTGAGTGTGATCCTTGATCATACAGGTATTCATTTGATGTTTTTGGTATGGTATTGCTAGTGTGTGGTAAGTGATTTCTAAAAAATTTGTAACATTTCATATGGTCCTAGCATATAACCCTCAAGCCACTTCGCAGTGATCGAATGTCAGACACAGTAACATCCCCGTTATTGATGAATAAGTTAGTGTGTTAAGTAACACAGGTTTATGGTGAGGATTATCTTGGAGGTTCAATGGGAAAGTAGTCGAAGGACTTCACCAAAAGGACTATTTTAAGGACTTTTTGAAGGTGGTGGGGTTTTGTTGAGCTCCTTACATGAGGGTCCAATGTGGCTGGCATCCTTGTAGTTTTACCTCTGGGTTTTTTTACTTATAACTTTGACTTGGATGAAGAGCTGAGCATTGCCAAACCACGGTTCTAGCCCAATGCAGGGTCAGTTTTGCAGGTAATTAGAGCCTGTTCCATTGTAATCATTGTATGTGGTGCACAGGAGTTTCAACTTGAGTCTTTGTTAAACAGGAAATTAGATTTGTCCTGTCAAGACAGTAGTAATGAAGACCATATTGTGCATATTCAGGTAAACTTTGGTTACCTTGTTACGAATCCTTTGGATGTTTTGTATTTCTATTTTGGGGTGTGCCAATGCAGACTACATTGCAGTAGTCCAGTGGTCATAAGCAGGCCTTGTGTAAATGGTACTCAGGAGTCCATATCAGAATTAGAAGTGGCTTTCTATGCCTCTTTGGTGGGTAGTCTTAGTTTGCAACTGCTTAAATCCTCTGGATGTATGGAGTGGTGGGTGGGGGGGGGGGGCAAATGTGACATTCATTTTGGCCACTTAAAGGACCTGGTTACAACTCACTTTCTTAAAGTTCGTAAGTTCAAGAATGAACCATATTCTGGGTACTTTGGTGTCCAGTTTGGATTTCCTTAGCTGGAGACGTGCCTGCTTGTCTTTAAAAAAAATGTTATGACAACATTTTATTATGTTTTGCACAGTTAATGCACCAGGCATGGCAAAAATGATCGTACATAATGACAGAAGAGCAACTAGTTGAGCCCACAGTATGACATTGCGAGTTAGTGGAAATAAGCATATAGACAAATTGATAATCAATACTTTTCCCGCCATGCATGACTCCTCATCTCTGAAGACCCCATTTCAGCTCTGCCTTTGTAGGACTAAAGTTCATCCTCTAGGGAAAGGCCGGGATTCTCGGGTCTTTGCAGGATAATGCCCTGTATTGGCTCCAAGCCGCCCATATTTTGTAGCGTTTTAAGAAGGCAGCCCCAGGCTTTGTAAATAGGAATCTCTAGACTCATACAATGGTCCAGCCCCTAGTTCCACCATTCCAGGATTGGAGGATATCTATCTTTCCAGGCTCTGGCAACGTCCTTTCACTGACAAGGGAAAAGGCCAGGGGATAAACTGCGGATTTGGATTTTTTAATACTGAACATAGAAGAGGCCCAAAAAAAACCCCAAGATTTGAAGGATGCTGGGCCCAAGATAGGGGGATCATCTAGAAAAATCAGGACATAATCCGTGTATAAAGAGATCTTGTCTGAGAACCCCGGGGCCCACTCAAGACCCCTCACCAGAGCATTTGCTTTCAGTTATCCCACCAGGGGATAAATTACAAGTGCAAATAACACGGGCAATAGGGGACAGCTCTGCCTTGTTCCTCTGTGCTGTGATAATGAACTGGACAGTGAACCACCTACCCTCACCTTAAGATCAGTGTACAGCAATCGTGTCCAGGAAATAAATTTGGGTCCAAAGTTACATTTCTGCAGTATGCAAAATAGGTAGTCCCATCGGGCTGAATCAAATGCCTTATGGAATTCTACCAGCAAGAGTGTGTGTGCTCCTGGAGGTCTATGTGATAATGTCAGTGTGTTATATACATGGCCCTCTTAGGCATAAAGCCAGATTGATCAGCATGGACCAAGGTAGCAATCACAGAGTGTAATCTATTAGCCAGGCCCTTAGCCCAGATCCTAATCTTCATGTTTAGTAGGAAGATAGGGCAGTAGAATGAACAGTCGTCTGGTGGGTGACCCTGTTTGTGTATAACAACTAATTTGGCTAGTCAAGGGTACGGGGAGAGTGTGCCAGTCTCTTGGGCCCCTTTTAACATGTTCCTAAGGAGGGCGATAAGCAGTCCACCAAAGGCTTTGAAGAATTCAACAGGGGGGCAGTTGGGACCTGGGGTTTTGCTCGGGTGGAACTGAGACAGAGCCTTTCCCAGCTTTTTGTGGGTAACGCACTTCTCCAAAGAGTCCCATTCCAGGTCCACCAGAGGGAGAGCAGGCAAGTCCTTCACAAAGGTCCAAAGGGCCTCAAGGTCCCCCCCATGTGGTTGAGCATACAGCGTTGTGCAGTAGCTGGCAAAGCACTGGGCAATGGCTGTGTCCCCCACATGCCTGACCACCTTCCCATCAGTTATATGCAATAGGTGTGTGATGTGCAGTATTAGTGCTGATCCAGTGCAGGGTCTTACTGGTCTTGTCACCCCACTGAATGATGCGACTCTGTTTAATGACCAGGATGTTCTTGCCTCATCCTCTATCAATTGATGAAGTACCTCTTATTGATGTAAGGAATCTCTTAGGACGGTGGGGGAGCCGGACATAGGGTGAGCTGACTCTAGCTCTAGGAAACAGATCTCCAAGTCACTCATTTCCTGCCTTAGCTTCTTAGGCCTTCCCGAAGCCTAGCCAATAATGTCAAACCTGACGTCCCGCAACTGTGAATGTTGTGGAACAATTGGCAGCCTTAGTTCCAGGGTAGAGTGTTCTGAGAGACCTTACGCATTTATGTGAGTGTCATGTGCCCTATGAGAATTCGAGACAGGTATAAGGAAATAGTCCAGCCGAGAGAAGAACCTACGGACTCCGGAGTAAA
Source organism: Lissotriton vulgaris (assembly GCF_964263255.1). Taxonomy (NCBI): domain Eukaryota; kingdom Metazoa; phylum Chordata; class Amphibia; order Caudata; family Salamandridae; genus Lissotriton; species Lissotriton vulgaris. The sequence goes on from NC_141695.1 coordinate 843,650,978, forward strand.
AGGTGTAGCCCGCTCCCCTGGGTGCATGATGCGCCAAGTGCCTACCAAACCCATGGCCTTAATAGAACAGCTGTTGGCTGGCACTCCCTGCTCTGTAGGTCTAGTCCATTCCCCAGTCCGCCACCCCAATAAAGTCTCCCTCAAGGATCCAGTGCCCAGTCTGGAATTGTGTCACCAGAGGCCCCAAGGTTTGCAAGGACTCATGCTTAAGTGGTTGAGGGGCGTAGATGCTTGCCAGTGCGATGGGATGCCCATGAAGAATTCTGGGTATAGCAGTGTATCAGCCAACATTGTCATACAATATCCTGTCCACTGCCAGAGAACAGCATCATTGTATCAGAATGGCTGTCCCCCTAATCCTTCTTCTGAAGCCTGCATGGAACACATGCGTGTATCCCATACAGGGTATGCTTGGCTCGCTGCAGTACTGCGCTTCTCTTGACAGTATCCAGAGACTCATTAACACGCCAGATCAAGAGATGATCAGCGCTGGGAGCATTGTTGTCAACCTGTTCGGTTGTGTGAGAATATCATATCAGTAGTCAAGTGAAAGAGGTGATCCAGGCTCAAAGTCAGACCTATCTGTGTGTAACCATGTCTAGTGAAGATGTGAAGGCACCAAAAACCAAAAAAGTAAGCCAACCCTTCCAGCCCCCTACAGATACCTCGTAAACATGAAGTAACTGTTGTGGAATAAACTAGGAACTGCAGCCAACCATGCAACCAGACCCCAACCTTGTTCCCTTGTACCATTCCCCTAGCATCCATGGAAGCCACCCACAGAGAGAAAAGAAAAGAGAATAAGAGGGTCCCAATGTCAGCAACATGCCCTTCCACTTTAGTAACGAGGGACGGAGGTCTCTGTGACACAACTCGACAGGGCCCAACACTCAGGATTTAACCAGCATCCCCTCCGGCCCCCCTTGACCAGTGTTGGCTGCCAGAACCTCACTGCCACCGCTCCCGAGTAGGCTGCCAAGCATCTCCCTCGCCTTGAGCTGTTGAGCCCCCAGCAGTACAGAAGCAGAGTCTCTGGGCCCTCTCCACAACACCTAACCCCCAGCGCCGAGGCTTCAGATGCTTTGGGGGGCCTCCCAGTCTGTTTGTAATGTCGGATGGGTGTGGAATGGTGGTCAGTTAAATAGGAGTGGCGGCCATGTTCGGTATCCTGACCACACCCTGTGCCTCCTCATCTTCTGTTCTAACCCTGGAAGGTGTCTTTTTTTGTAAAACTACTACCGCAATGCATCTCTCATGGCAGAAGCGAAAGCCTACTGAAGACATGCTAGACAGTGATTTATTGAATGCTAGAATGTGTCTCAACAACCACATCATAGAACAGGCCTTCTGATGCCAGCGCACACCACAGAGGAATTGCCGTTACTGACGACCTATTAATTAGTCCTGTGTGATGTGTCTCAGTGCTAATTAATTAATAGTTTCGATTGACGCACATGAGGTTACAGACACCACATGCATCATATTGTGAAGTGGGAGAGACCCTGTTTCTTTTCATCAACCTCCTCTGATCCAATCTTGGATGTAGGAGACACCCTGCCCTCCGATCATTTCGTGTATCTGGTGATGACAAAAGTCCGGCACACCAGGTATCCGCCTCACACCATAGAATAATGGAGCATCCTCATTACCGGTGCCGTAATGCCATCATACACTTAATGTGACAATACTTTTGCATCCCTTCTGCATACTACATTGAAGAATGGACCACATTAAGGAAATGGGTATTACATAAAATATCTTATGCCCCTGTGATGTGAATGATTCTTTAAATAAAAGGTGTACAAAATTGTCTTGCTGTATTATCAATGCTGATTACATGTTTTCAAGCTGCAGATTGTACACTTAGCATTAGATCGCCACCTGGTGTTGGGCTCAGATGATTGCATGTTGTTGTCATCTTCGAAGAAGTCTTTGTAGTCACGAGATAGGTGACTCCTCCCTTGGACGATAGTGTGCATGGGCATCGGCTCCATCCTTAGATTGTTATTTTCTGCCACTGGGTTCGGATGCAACTTTTCCTCTCTGGTTCGAAAATCTACTTTTCAAAGACTTCGACGCGCAAAACTTTCTAAAAACAAACTTTAACTTCAATATACATAGACTCGACCTCATCACTTCGATTCCGGTCGTTGACGCAGGCCATTGGGCCTAACCACGTGGTGAGGCCTACACCTCATGGAAAGGACACCAATCAAAAAATGCCCCGGGTGTGGAGAAAAATTTCCACACAGCGACCATCGCGAGGTGTGTAACCTGTGTTTATCACCTGAACACGACGAGTCGAGCTGCACAGCTTGTGCTTCCTTTCGATCCAAGAAGACCATTCGAGATTGGTGGGCCCGTCGATGCTCCGGAACCGGTGGATATCTTCGACGAAGGTCCATGTGTCCCCGAGGAAGATTCCGATGATCTCCAGATCGTATCTGAGGCAGACGACTCCGATGACTCCATACCATCAGGTCAACGCGTGAGTACGACTGCCCCTACCCCAGCACCAACACCTAAACCAAAGGCTAAGGTCAAAACTCTGCCTTTGGGGCCCAGTCGAGAACGAGACATTGCTTCGAAAGCCCCTCCATCGAGCCCGGCTCCGAAGAAAATATTAAAGCCTTCCGGTAGCTCCATACCGAGTAAACCGCACGTGCCGATACGACCAGCTACCTCTGCCCCGAAACCGGAAGAAGTCCCAGTTCCGAAAAAGACCCAGAAACCGTTGACTCCTAAAGACATTACGGCACCGAAACCAATGAAACCTGCTTCCACCCCAAAATCTTCGGTGCAAAACCCACAAACCCTGTTTCCGATGCCTTCAAACCCTCGAACCAGGCCTCGGCTCCGAAAACAATACCTTCGGTGCCGAAAAGTACGCCACAGGACTATACAACTCCTAAGGCTAAAGACAAGCAGAAACCAGGCCCGGAGCCCAAAAAATCGGCGCTGAAAGCAATTTCTCAAGAAGAAGAGCTTTTTACACCTGATCCTTTGCAATAGAGGATATGCATAGACCCAGAAACAGGACATGTTTCCACCACCTATGCACCCTTCTTCTCCTGTGTCTCCTTCTCCTGCTCTCCCTCTAAACATTTCACTGCAAAATTCTCCTCTTCAGCATACACCTCCTCAGGATGCTGATGAGGCACAGTATAGCAAGGGGAGAGGGAAAGACCCAGATGACCATTTTCCGTACCCAACAGGTTCACCAGACTGGGAGTATCCAAAGCCACAGGATATACCATATATTCCTGACCCACATATACATCCATCTAAACCTTCTCCTCCAGAAGACAATATTGGGTTTGGACACTTAATTAATAGGGCTGCCATCTATCACAATGTCACCATGCATTCAGATGAGGCAAAGGAGGACTTCTTACTAGACACTTTTGAACAATCCCAAAACTCTGGGCAAATACTGCCAATGATTAAAGGAGTCATTAAACATGCACCAGAAGTGTTTAAAGATCCTGTACGGGCTAGAATCATAAACCCAAGGATAGAGAAAAAGTACAGAGCAGCTCCTGGGGATCCTGCTTACATTAAAGGACAGCTACCTTTTAAACTCCCTAGTAGTTTCCAACGCTAGGAAAAGAGCAAATTCACAAACATCAGGCGAAGCACCACCTCCTGATAAAGAATCAAAGATCATAGATGCTTCAGGGGAAGGAATAGCTGCCCAAGCTAGTAATGCATGGCACATTGCTAGCACACAGGCCCTCCTCGCAAGATATGACAGAGCTCACTATGATCAGCTAGAAAAGGTCTTGCAACATCTAACTGATCAATATAAGGCACAAGCAGATGACCCCATACAAGAGGGTAAGCTTATATCTAATGCCTACATTAAATGTGCACTAGATGTAGCAGACAGTGCATCCAGGGCAATAAACACCAGTGTCATCCTTAGACTTCACGCGTGGCTACGCATTTCAAGATTTAAGCAAGAAGTACAGACTACTATCTTAAATCAACCATTCAACCAACAACACTTGTTTGGTCCAGAAGTAGACTCAGCTCTTGAAAAAATGAAAAAAGACACTGACACAGCCAAGTCTAAGGGAGCTCTGCAGTCCACCCAAGCAAGAGGCTCCTTTTGTCGCTCCTTTTACAGAGGAGACTCCAAACAAGCTGGAGCCGACAATTCGGCTTCCTTTAAAACAAATACACAAGCATCCTCTAATAAAAGATACTTTAGAGGGGACTACAGAGGTAATAACAATAAGGGAAGAGGTTGAGGTAACAACAACAATCAATCCTCTTCCACCACTAAACAGTGACTTCCTTCAGCTCCCCCAACAGCATCCCACCTGTGTAGGGGGGAGATTAACACAGTTACTACCTGTCTGGAATTCCATCACAACAGACAAGTGGGTAAGACAGATTATCCAGTATGGTTACTGCCTAGAGATTACAGCTACCCCTCCAAATATACCACCCAGACAGCGTCCAGACAACAGAACATCTAACGCTGCTCCAACAAGAGGCTCTGTCATTGCTACAAAAAGATGCAATAGAGCTAGTTCCATTGCAACATCAAGGAACAGGGGTCTACTCACTCTACTTCCTAATACCCAAAAAGGATGGGACACTAAGACCAATTCTAGATTTAAGGCCTCTCAATCTGTATATACACTGAGATCATTTTCACATGGTCACTTTACAACAAGTGCTCCCATTATTGCAACAAGGCGATTTCCTCACTGCACTAGACCTCAAAGACGCATAATTTCACATTACCATACATCCTTCTCACAGGAAGTATCTCAGGTTTGTGCTAGAAGGACAACACTTTCAATTCAAAGTCCTTCCATTTGGGGTCACAACTACACCAAGAGTGTTCACAAAGTGCCTAGAAGTAGTAGCAGCACATCTCAGAAGACAACATATCCATGTCTTCCCATACTTAGACGATTGGCTCATAAAGGCTAAGTCATTCAACCAGTGTGTTCAACACACATCTCACACAATTCAGACACTGCACAACTTTGGGTTTACAATAAATCACACCAAGTCACATCTACAGCCCTCTCGTGTACATCAATACTTAGGGGCTACCATAAACACCAATAAAGCTCTAGCTTATCCCAGTCCAGCCAGGATACAGAGCATTCAAGCCTTGGTTACAAGGTTTCAAAACCAGCACTCTCTCCCAGCAAGAGTGTTCATGCAACTAATAGGCATGATGGCATCTTGCATTTTTATTGTACCATATGCAAGACTGCAAATGCGCCCATTGCAGGAATGTCTGGAACAACAGTGGAATCAGGCACAAGGACAACTGACAGACCTGGTGTTGGTGGACAGCCGCACACATCGCTCTCTGCAGTGGTGGAACACCAAAAACTTGTCCAGAGGACGGCCGTTCCTCGAGCCTGTTCCACCAATAGTACTGACAACAGATGCATCCCTGACAGGATGGGGAGCACATCTGCTCCACCACACAATTCAGGGAAGATGGACCGCTCAACAAAAGGTGCTTCACAGCAATCACCTAGAGTTGCTGGCGATTTTCATGGCACTAAAGTCCTTCCAAGTACACATACAGAACAAAGCTGTCTTAATCTGGACGGACAACATGACAACCATGTACTACATGCAGAAACAAGGAGGCACACATTCCCTGCAACTATCCCAGCTCGCACCAAACATTTGGAGGTGGGCCATTCCACAAAAGATATATCTGCTTGCAGAACACTTCCAGGAGTTCACAATCAGATAGCTGATCTGTTAAGTCGACAGACACAACAGATTCACGAATGGGAACTACATCTGCAAGTTCTTCAACCATTCTTTCACAAGGGGGATCATCCAGACATAGACCTGTTTGCCACATACGAAAACGGAAAAATGCCCAACCTTTGCCGCCAGGTTTCCACACCCGTTGTCCAAGGGCAATGCGATATGGATGAACTGGTCAGGCAGATTTGCGTACGCTTTTCCGCCAACCCCACTAATACCACTAGTTGTACGCAAACTCAGACAACAGTCTCTCAAACTGATCCTGGTAGCTCCCACATGAGCACGCCAACCGTGGTTCACCACACTGCTAGAACTCTCTCTAGTTCCAAACCAAAAACTGTCTCTGACACCATCAATGCTAATGCAGAACCATGGAGACATCAGGCATCCAGATCCAAGTGAACTGAATCTGGCGATCTGGCTCCTGAAGTCTTAGAGTTTGGTTACTTTAACCTGCCACCAGACTGTATCAATACCATTAAAGAAGCCAGAAGACCTACTACTAGAGCTTGCTATGCTGCTAAATCGAAAATATTTGCCATTTACTGCAATAATAATCAAATTGATCCTTTGGATGCTTCCATCCAAAATATTATCTGTTACCTTCTCCATTTAAAAAGATGTAATCTAGCTTATTCATCTATACGTTTACATCTTGCAGCCAGGGGCGGCTGGTCCATAGGGGCGTCGGGGCAGCGCCCCACTAGGCAGATTCAACAAGCAAAACTGCCCACGGACAGCAGGAATTGTATACAGACGGCAGACGAAATTCGTCTGTTTACATTTCCTGCCTGTGCTGGCAGCTGCTTCACAGATTCAACTGCGCATGAGCACAGTCAGTCGTCATTCCACTACAAACGTGCACCAGGCGAGAGCAGCAGGAGTCCAGCAGACTCCGACTGCGCATCTGCAAGGGGCGCTTTTAATTTCAGCCCCCCCCCGCTCCATTGACATTACATTAGGCATGCTGCGCATGCCTAATGTAGTACAGGAGCCTGAAGATAGAATCCTGCACGGGCGGTGACGTATGGCCGCCCCATGCCCTGTCAACAGGCAGGATACAGTTGAGTAGCTGCCCTTGAGTCACATCCAGTCTCATGATTTGCCACTTGCCATGAGAGGACTCGGAGACGGGATGCGCGGCGGGACCGGCAGAGGAGATTCCTCACCCTGGTAAGTTTATTTGTTTGTAAAAATGTAATTAAATACACCCCCCCCTCGCGCGTACCACCCGGATTCATGCCGGCCGTGACTCTCTACACATTTGTGGTGACTGAAAGGAACACGTCAGAAACATTTTGAAGTTATCTACTCTGCCACCAGATCCATTATTTTAATCCTGCCATAATGTTTTCAAAAATAACTACTGCAGAAGTAATGTGTGCTGTGTTTACACTTCGTGAAGTTCTTGTATTGGAAACGCCGGAGGGTCTTCCTTATCGTGACAGAATCTCAGTGTGATGGATTCAGCGTCCTAGAGTGTGTTCAGTTGAACAAACGTCTAGATGTTTTTACAATGTTTACAGGAATGTTATGTTCGAGGCATATGGGCTGCAGATGGTACATTATGAATAGATCGCCATCTGGTGTTGGGCTCGGATGATTGCACTTTGTTTTTCTCTTGGAGAGTCTTTTGTATCTTGGTGACTCCTCCCTTAGTTGGTAGTGCGCATGGGCATCGGCTCCATCCTTAGATTGTTTTTTTCCGCCATCGGGTTCGGATGAAGATCGAGACGCTCCAGATCAACTTCTGAAGAAAGTGATTTTTCGGCGCGTATTCCCTTTCCAATTCGACGGTATTGTTAGCGAACGCGTTCTTTCCATTCCGACGCGTTACAAATTCAAAATAGAAGAGAAAAACTTGGATCTACGTCGAGGAACAAGAGACCTTTCTCGGCGCAGTCAAGCCCGGAGTCCATGGAAAGGACTCCATTCAAAAAATGTCCATCGTGTGGTGCTAAGTTCCCACACAAGGACCTACACGAGGTGTGCAACCTCTGTCTATCGCCTGAACACGAATCCAGGGACTGCGAAGCCTGCGCAGCATTCTCCTCCAAGCTAACAATCAGAAATCGTCGAGCTCGAAGGCACGAGGCTTCCAGAATGCAGGCGGAGGCGATCCCGGAGCTGTTCGGAGACGAACAAATCGAGTAAGAAGAGGACCAGTCGGGGTCGGAAGGGGACCAGTCGGAGGTTGAAGAACTCTTCGAGCAACAAACCGTGAGTGACGACGTCCCCTTACCGAAAAACCGACCCCGTGCGGTAACGACCCCGCCCTCGGGCCCGGTCAAATCGCTGAAAAAAGTTTCCGACGCCCCGCCTTCGGGCCCGGCAACGAAACCGAAACTGAAACCGAAACACTCGGAATCCCACCACGTCGGATCCGAGAAAAGGGCGTCATCGACTTCGACACCGAGGCGGCATATAAAGGAGAGCTCGGTATCGAAACATTCCATGTCGAAAAAGAAATATGATGTATCGCCCAAAAGACACTCGATACCCAAAAAGTCGGAATCGAGCAGACATTCGGTGTCGAAACCAGAAAGATCTGAGGATCGAAAACAAAAACAGCTCTCGGAACCAGGACCCTCGATACCGATTCAAGAGCAACAAACAGATCCCAAGCAAAAGATCTTGTTTATTGACCCACAAACTGGGAAAGTGGTCACGAAGAAGAGAAAGAGTGAACAGTCAGAAGATAAACCTCTTCCTCCAAAAAAGAGAACAATGGGGACGAACATAACTCCTCCTGCTTCTCCTCGTCCTAAAGACACACCCTCTTCTCCTATTCCTCACAATAGGCCACATATTCCTACACCCTCCGCACCAAGACCAGCTACACCTCAGTCAGATGTAGACAGTGATATAGGGGAGGGAGAACCTCAAGGGGATGACGAATCTATCCAGGATGAGGAAGATCCATGGGAAAATTACGATGTAGGGTCAGATGAGGACAACGACCCAGAGCTATACCCCTCAAAGCCTTCACCACCTGATGATAACACAGGTTTTGTGCAGCTCATTAATAGGGCAGCAAAATATCACAAACTAGATATGCACACAGAACCTCAGATAGAGGATTTCTTGTTAGAGACTCTACCTAGTGCACAGAGAACATCAGGTACTCTTCCTATGCTAAAGGGTCTTCTCACTCACACAGAAGAAATATTCGAAAACCCAGTGAGAGCCAGGGTGTTAAACCCAAGAATCGATAAAAAATATAAAGCGGCTCCAAAGGACCCAATATTTATTAGAGGGCATGTACCTCTAGACTCGCTGGTGGTCTCAACCGCTCGTAAGAGAGCAAACTCATTATCTACAGGAGAGGCTCCTCCACCAGATAAAGAGTCGAAGTTAATAGATGCATCAGGCAAGAGAGTAGCATCACAGGCAGCAAATAGCTGGCGTATAGCTAATACACAAGCTCTACTCGCACGTTATGACAGGGCACATTACGATGAGTTAGAAAAACTTCTCACACATCTTCCAAAAGAACATCAAAAGAAGGCAGACCAATTAATTCAGGAAGGTAAAATAATAACCAATACTTCCATTAAGTGTGCGTTAGACGCAGCAGACACTGCAGCAAGGTCTATTAACACTAGTGTCATGCTAAGAAGGCACGCATGGCTCAGAATCTCAGGATTCAAACAAGAAGTTCAAACAGCCCTACTAAACAGACCATTTGATCAGAAGACATTGTTCGGTTCAAGTACAGACGAGACATTAGAAAAGATGAAAAAGGATACAGAAACGGCTAAGTCAATGGGAGCATTGCAACAGCCAACGCACAGAGGTTCCTTTCGTAGATCCACCTATAGAGGGGGCTCAAAAAACACAGGAACAAATCAGCAATCCACATCTTTCACACCAACATCACCCAGAGGTAATTCAAGAGGTAATTACAGAGGTAACAACAATAAGGGTAGAGGCCGCGGAAATAATAACAACCGCAACGCCTCAACACCAAAACAGTGACTTCATAGATCTCCCCCCAGACCACATAACACCGGTCGGGGGACGTCTATCACAGTTCCTACCTGTCTGGGAAGACATCACGTCAGACAAGTGGGTGAGACAAATTATCCAACATGGTTATTGCCTAGAACTCACAGCTACCCCGCCAAACATCCCCCCCAAACAGCGCCCAATGAGTCAGGATCATTTGACATTGTTAAGAGAAGAAGTGCTAGCACTTCTACAAAAGCATGCAATAGAGAAGGTCCCAAAGGATCAACAAGGAACAGGAGTATACTCTCTATACTTCCTGATCCCCAAAAAGGACGGGTCCCTACGACCAATATTAGACCTCAGACCTCTCAATGCTTACATAAATTCGGAGCACTTCCACATGGTCACGCTCCAACAAGTACTCCCTTTACTGAAGCAAGGGGACTTTCTTTCTACACTGGATCTAAAAGACGCTTACTTTCATATCCCAATTCACAAAGCCCACAGAAAATACCTAAGGTTTGTGTTAGAAGGACAACACTACCAGTTCAAGGTCCTTCCGTTCGGTGTCACAACAGCACCGAGAGTTTTCACAAAATGCCTAGCTGTGGTGGCAGCACACCTGAGAAGACAACAAATACATGTCTTCCCATACTTGGACGATTGGCTAATAAAGGCCAAATCCAAGGAAGAATGTCTTCACAACACACAGAAGACAATTCAACTGCTGCACCACCTAGGGTTTACGGTGAACTACAAAAAATCACACCTGCAACCAAACCAGATCCAGCAATACCTGGGGGCTACAGTAGACACAGAAAAGGCAATAGCATACCCCAACCCAATCAGAGTACAGACAATGGTCGGGTTAATACAAAAATTTCAACCACAACACTCACTACCAGCACGAGTGTTTATGCAACTATTAGGCATGATGTCCTCTTGCATACTGCTAATACCACATGCCAGACTACAAATGCGCCCACTACAAGAGTGTCTAGCGACACAGTGGAATCAGGCTCAAGGTCAGATTACAGATCTGGTGTTGGTAAACGACCGGACGTATCGCTCTCTGAAGTGGTGGAACACAGAAAACATTTCCAAAGGACGGTCGTTCCTAGAGCCAGTTCCACAAGTAATAATAACAGCGGACGCATCGCTCTCCGGATGGGGAGCGCATATGGACAAATACACAGTACAGGGGAAGTGGAGTGCGCAGCAAAAGAAGCTGCACATCAACTACCTAGAACTGTTAGCAATATTTCTAGCACTAAAAGCTTTCCAAATGCAAATAACAAACAAGGCAGTCCTGATCAGAACAGACAACATGACTGCAATGTATTATATTCAAAAACAGGGGGGGACACACTCTCTCCAACTGTCCAAACTAGCACAGGACATATGGAGATGGGCCATTCCTCAAAAAATCTACCTGTTAGCGGAACACCTACCAGGAATTCAAAATCAAATAGCAGACATCCTAAGCAGACAGTCAGAACAAGTTCACGAATGGGAACTGCACGACCAAATACTACAGCCATTCTTCCAAAAATGGGGGCAACCAGAGATAGATCTGTTTGCAAATCATCAAAACGCAAAATGCAAACAATTCGCATCCAGGTACCCACACCAAAGGTCCCAGGGCAATGCACTGTGGATAAATTGGTCCAACAAATTTGCTTACGCGTTCCCTCCTCTACCACTAATTCCACTACTGGTGAGGAAACTGCAGCAGCACTCAATGACAATGATACTAGTGGCACCCACGTGGGCAAGACAGCCGTGGTTCACCACGCTGCTACAACTCTCACAAGTACCACATCAAAAGCTAAGATTATTACCCATGCATCTTACACAGAACCATGGAGAAATAATGCACCCAGATCCCAAACAACTGAACCTAGCGATCTGGCTCCTGAGGTCATAGAGTTTGGGTATTTAGATTTACCACCAGAATGCATGGAAATCATTAAACAGGCAAGACGTCCTACCACCAGAGCATGCTATGCAGCAAAATAGAAGAGGTTTGCTATACACTGTAACAGTAAGCACATCAACCCTCTGGACGCATCCACTAAACAAATCATTTGCTACTTATTACACTTACAACAATGTAATCTAGCATATACATCTATTAGGGTTCATCTAGCAGCCATAGCGGCGTACCTACAAAACAGACAACACCTGTCATTGTTTAAAGTACCAGCAATTAAAGCTTTCATGGAAGGACTCAAAAGAGTCATTCCACCAAGAAGACCACCTTCCCCAGTCTGGAATCTCAACATAGTGCTTACCAGACTAATGGGACCACCCTTTGAACCTATGCATAGGTGTGAAATACAATTCCTCACATGGAAGGTGGCCTTCCTCATAGCTATCACGTCACTTAGAAGAGTAAGTGAACTGCAGGCTTTTACGATTCAGGAACCATTTATGCAGCTACACCAAAATAAAGTGGTTCTTAGAACAAACCCAAAATTCTTACCAAAGGTTATTTCAGCATTCCACATCAATCAGTCAGTGGAATTACCGGTTTTCTTTCCAAAACCACAAACAGTAGCGGAAAGAGCCCTACATACACTGGATGTTAGGAGGGCCATATTGTACTATATAGAGAGAACACAAACTTTCAGAAAGACAAAACAGCTATTTGTTGCGTTTTCTCCCACACATAAAGGCAATCCCATCTCCAAAGCGGGCATTGCCAGGTGGATTGTAAAATGCATTCAAATATGCTACTTAAAAGCAAAGAGAACATTAACTGTTCCTCCTAGAGCTCACTCTACACGTAAACTAGGAGCATCTATGGCATTTCTGGGAAACATTCCACTAGATGACATATGCAAAGCGGCTACCTGGGTTACACCGCACACTTTCACAAAACACTATTGTGTAGATGTGCACACAACACAACAAGCTAGAGTGGGACAAGCAGTATTAAAAACATTGTTTCAGACAGTTGCAACAGACACGGGCGACCACCGCTAGGGAGAGAACTGCTGTATAGTCTATTCATAATGTACCATCTGCAGCCCATATGCCTCGAACGGAATATGCTACTTACCAGTATGCATCTGTTCTTGGCATAGAGGGCTGCAGAGTGGTACATGCCCTCCCAGCCTCCCCGGAAACCTGTGTCTGTTCCAACACTATCTTATTTAGATACACTTACATGGGCACTCTTATCTGTATTCTACTATACTACTCCATCTAACCCTACTATGGCAAAACAATCTAAGGATGGAGCCGATGCCCATGCGCACTACCAACTAAGGGAGGAGTCACCAAGATACAAAAGACTCTCCAAGAGAAAAACAAAGTGCAATCATCCGAGCCCAACACCAGATGGCGATCTATTCATAATGTACCACTCTGCAGCCCTCTATGCCAAGAACAGATGCATACTGGTAAGTAGCATATTCCTTACGTGCCTGAAAACTAAATCAAGTCCCCCTAAGTCAGTTGTTTTGGGGGACTTGTTGGATGGATGGGTGGATGGATGGATGCCTGAATGATGTATGGATGGATGCTTGCATGATGGGTGGATGCATGATGGATGGATGGATGGATGCATGAATGAATGATGTATGGATGCAGGATGGGTGGGTGGATGGATGGGTGGATGCATGAATGATGTATGGATGGATGCATGCATGATGGGTGGATGCATGATGGATGGATGGGTGGATGGATGGATGGGTGGGTGCATGAATGAATGATGTATGGATGCAGGATGGTTGGGTGGATGGATGGGTGGATGCATGAATGATGTATGGATGCATGCATACATGATGGGCGGATGCATGATGGATGGATGGGTGGATGCATGAATGAATGATGTATGCAGGGTGGGTGGATGGGTGGATGCATGGATGCATGCATGATGGGTGGATGCATGATGGATGGATGGGTGGATGGGTGGGTGCATGAATGATGTATGGATGCAGGATGGGTGGGTGGATGTATGGGTGGATGGGTGGATGTATGAATGCATGCATGCATGATGGGTGGATGCATGATGGATGGATGGGTGGATGCATGAATGATGTATGGATGGTGGGTGGGTGGATAGATGGGTGGATGCATGAATGATGTATGGATGGATGCAAGGTGGTTCGGGCTCGCTCGCTGCGCTCAATCGCTGCAGTGCAATATGCAAATTAGTTTACGCCTCACCACTTTCAAATGTCACCAGCCGCCCCTGCTTGCAGCCATTGCCGCATATCTACAAAACAGACAACATATGTCGTTGTTTAGAGTACCAGCAATTAAAGCTTTTATGGAAGGATTAAAAAGAATTATTTCTCCTAGGTTATCACCCTCTCCAGTGTGGAACCTAAACATTGTTCTTACCAGGCTCATGGGACCCCCTTTTGAACCTTTACACAAATGTGAACTACAATTTCTCACATGCAAAACAGCTTTCCATGTTGCTATTACCTCTCTTAGAAGAGTTAGTGAAATTCAAGCTTTCACTATACAAGAACCTTTCTTACAATTACACCTTAACAAAGTGGTTCTAAGAACTAATCCTAAATTCCTTACTAAATTAATTACTCCTTTTCATCTAAACCAATCTGTTGAGTTACCAGTGTTTTCTCAAAACCCCGACTCGGTAGCAGAAAGAGCTTTACACACACTAGATGTCAAAAGAGCTCTTCTCTATTATATAGATAGGACCAAGTCCTTTGGCAAAACAAAGCAACTATTTGTAGCCTTCTCTCCACCACATAAAGGCAATCCCATTTCAAAATCAGCAATTGCAAGGTGGATTGTTAAATGTATACAAATATGCTATCTCAAAGCAAAACACACATTACCAGTTCCTCCTAGAGCGCACTCCACATGCAAACTAGGGGCCTCCATGGCTTTCTTAGGAAACATTCCCTTAGAAGACATCTGAAAGGCAGCAACATGGTCTACAACACACACCTTCACTAAACACTATTGTGTTGATGTGCAAGCCAAGCAGCAAGCTACAGTAGGCCAAGCTGTCCTTAAAACTCTCTTTCAAACTATTGCAACAGACACAGGTGACCACCGCTAGGGGAGACACTGCTGCACAATCAATGCTAAGTGTACAATCTGCAGCTCATATGCCTTGAACGGAAAATGCTACTTACCAGTATGCATCTGTTCTTGGCATGTAGAGCTGCAGAGTTGTTTACGCCCTCACGCCTCCCCGGGACCTGTGTCTGTTCCAGTTTTATCTTAATTAGATATACACGCATGGACTTCTGTCTACTAACTTCATCATGGCGAAAAACAATCTAAGGATGTAGCCGATGCCCAAGTGTGCTCTCGTCCGAGGGAGGAGTCACCTATCTCGTGACTACAAAGACTTCTTCCAAGACGACAACATCATGCAATCATCCGAGCCCAACACCAAGTGGCGATCTAATGCTAAGTGTACAACTCTGCAGCTCTACATGCCAAGAACAGATGCATACTGGTAAGTAGCATTTTCCTTTAGAAGTTGCTTGTATTTGATATTAGAATATACAAGAATTACAGCAAATAATACCTCATCCACTTTGAAATAGCTTTACACATGAAGAGAAAGGAACTATATTTAGGCAGGTGTGAACAATGTGCACAGGCTTAAAGCAGTCACTCAAAGTGAACGGAGCTAGAGGGTGAAATAGGCTGACCCATTGCCCCCTGTGTGAGCAGAAGCAAAATGTGACAATTTAACAGACCATTAGATGAAGCCCAGTAACCAAAAGTTCCTCCATGTACACTATGGATTACATTTTGGGAAAAGCAATAGTCTGGAGAAACTGCTAAAGCTGTTGCAAAGGCCACATATAAAAGCATGGGACTATGGGCCAGATGTACGACCATTCACTTTTGCGAGTCGCAAATCACTTCAAATTGCGACTCGCAATTTGCGACTCTCAAAAGTGCCTCATTAATATTCATGAGGCAAGCGCAATTTGGGACCCCATTGAGAATGGCTAGCACTCCAAGGATTGGTGGCCTTCTGGGGTCAGCAGACCAACATATCTGTGACTGCTTTTTAGGTCGAGCCCTGAGCCAGCGCTGTTCTGGGGTTGATCTGTGGTAGTAGAGTACGGGGAGAAGCCACGCCCACTCGCCCACCCATCTTTTTCATTAGCTTGTGTCTTTGTCGTTCCTAAATGCTTCCTTCCAATTGGTTTATTGGCTTGTTAGTCCCTCCTTATGACAGCCATATCATCATTTGTATCCTTCCAAGGCTACTGGCCCCTTAACTTTGAGTGTTGCACAGCACTATTTTCTTCCTATGCTTGCTCCCCCCTCCCGCAGTCTGTGCCTTCTTGCCCCCCCGCCTGCACTCCCACTTGCAATGCAATAGGTCTCGCTTAAATGCGAGTCCTATTGCATTGCAAATGCTTGTTAAATAAAGCAGTTTTTAAAAAAAAATGTAGCCCATTTTCCTTAAAGGAAGACGGACTGCATTTAAAAAAGAAAAATGTTTTAAGGGCAGGCCTGGGACCGCTGCCTGCTCTTAAAAATATTTTCGTACACACTTACAAAGGGGAAGGGCTTCCCGTTTGCGAGTGGTTTACCACCTACTTGAAGTAAGTGGTAAACTGCAAGTGTTTTGCAGCCGCAAATGGGGTCACAAAACAATAGTACACTGATACTTGCTATAAGGAAGGGACGCCCCTTCCTAATAGTGAGAGTCGCAAACGCTATTTCGCGAATCAGTGACTCACAAAATAGCATTTGTACATGCCAGGACCCTTTTTTGCGCTTGCAAATGGGCCGATATCCCGTTTGCGACTGGAAAAAAAACGGTTGGACAGCTGGCCCTGTGACAACGCTATGACGTTTCCATTTCAGTCATCTGTAACCTAAAGCAGTAAAGCTGACGCTCCCTTAGATTTGTCAAGAAACTCAAAGCTGAATTCAATCTGAAAATGATAACCTTCCAGGCAAACAGCTGCAACGTGAATGACCGGTGCAGCCACAGTGCTGTGTGCATTAGACACAGGTGAACAGATGGGGGACAGAAACACAAGTGCACATCTGTTAGGAAGCAGGGCTCTGTTCTGTCACAATGTGAAGGTATTATTACACTAAATAGCAATTGTTGGTGTTGTGCACATACACTCAGAGGCATAAGGTGCTCCATCCATGATGCCATTTTGCCCGAACCCACCAGTATCCAAGGTTCTGGTAGAATGATGAAAGGCCCAAAATGTAATAATACTGTCATATTAATGAGATTGACGGCTACTTAGTTATGTGGAATGTAGTTTTCATCGTGGTGCCTGGTATTGTAACCGAAGGAAGGCCGATTACAACTCCAGTCATGCATGAAGTTCTTACCTCCACATCCAACAGCTTATTAGGCATTACACCCACAAACAACAGGAGCTATATTGAAGTGGGGCATAATCGAAATTCGAATCATAAAAATTATAAAAAATGTATTTTGCTGGTCAGTTACTTTGCATCTATTTTGTCCTTGGAGGAACTATTGTCAGACGAACATTAACACTGGTTTGTGTTGATTACAGGTAAAGTTCGGGATGCCACCGGCAAATATTTTTATGTGTTCATCATTGCTGGAACTGAAGTGGTCACCTCAGCTCTGGTGTTGGCTCTGGGGAACTTCTTCTGTATTCGTAAAAAGGCAGAGGAGCCCAAGGCAATCGAAGTAGCAGCAGAGATCGAGGAGCTGAAAAAAAGTGAGGCGAACTCACCAGTAGGTTCCAAGGCTGCCTGTCCTGAAGCGGAACATTTTTTGAAAGAAGACCCGCAGAAGAATGGCGAAGTTGTAACTAACCCAGAAACATGTGTGTGAAAGATTACATGTGGGGAGACGTACAAATAATGTCAACGATTTATTTTAATATTCAGAGTATTTCAGGGCCGAATCATTGGTCCACCAGCTCTGAGCTGTTCGGAAAGTAAAAAGGTGGGTAAGCTGACCGGAAGTGCAGAGAGATGGTGGTTAGGTTATATTTTTAGCTACTCGAATTAAACGTGTGAGTGTTGATGTGAAGTGTCCCTGAAGGTCCTCTGCCTTTCTGTTATCTTTATGAAAGGTCAATGGGCATGGCTAGAGTGAGCTGGTGCTCCTTAGTATTTACGCCATGCCACAGCTAGGAACATACTTGCTTTGTGGAGAACCTCTTGTTCTGAATGTGTGAAGTGGCTCAGCCCTAATCTATCCTGAAATGTGTAATGTGCACCCTCAAATCTGTATTTATTTGGTTTATGAAAAACCAGTGTTGTAAGTGTTCTCTGTGTGTCTTCGGTCCATGTCATGGTTTCTGGAATGAGTGATGCTTCTAGACATACCCACATGGCGCTTGCTACTTGTGGTACCTTCATGGAGAACAGTGGACAGCTAAAGATGTCTAAAGTCAGGAACAGACTATTATACTGCAAACTTATTAACTCCAGGGTCTTCCTTGAGGGTGACGTTTGCGTACAAAAAAATATTATTCTAAAACCTGAGAATTACTATAGAATAATGCCAAAGAAGGAATCTGCATCCAACCTGCTGGATCAGATTTTTTAAGTAATTTTATAAACAATAAACCTATGTTATCTCTTGAGACCCTTCTACCTGCCTCAGACCCTGCACACTCCAGTGATGTAATATTAAGCTTCCCAGAGTAGAAAAAAAAATCAAACACCTCTGCCATCGCAGATGTACTTGATTTTGTACTTAAACTGATTTAAGTTAGCTTTTTTGTGAGCAGTGATTTGTGACCCTATATTGAAATACTTTGACAAAGTTCTAAAGAGACTTTGAACAAAAGAACGGTCTCTCAAATTTGCTCCTTCTTAAAGCAGTAAACATGAAATATATTCCCTTCAGTGCCTGGTAATTAATCCACTTTTTTATGTTTAATTCTAAGCCCTTTTGTTTAAAGAATGCTAATTTAATAATCTTATTATCACATACTCGCGCCCTAACTGAGGTACTTTTCATGGACTGGGTAGGTAAAGAACAAATGAACCCAGGTGAGCAGGGCACAGTATCAGGCATAGCCGGCACCCTGCAATATGTCTTAGGGCCTTATTTTGAGTTTGGTAGACTGATGGCCCGCCAAACCCATGGTGGAGGTCCGACCTCCCTCTAACAAGTTGGGTGGTCGGAACACCATGAGACTGGTGCTGCCGCCAGGGATCCGCGATCCCTTGCGGTCTTGTAGCGGTCTGAGGCCCCTGATTTGCTGCGGGTGCCGCTGCGGAATAACCAAGCATATTAGGAGTTTCCTCACTGCCACCATTTTCATGGCACTAAGCCTGCCATGAAAAGTATTGCTCTGAGGAAACAAAGTGGCCCCTACAGGGCTGCTTGGTGTCTCTGTGCCAGGAGATGCATGCAGAAGGACACTTGGTGTGCCCCCCTGTCTGCATGCACGCCCAGTTCCTTCAGAGTATGGACTTGACAGCCCATGCTATGCAGGAACGTGCAATGGTGTTCCCATTGCAGTGCCTTGCTAAGGTTCACATATGAGTATGAGCCTTAGAAGTGCACTGTTGTGGGCCAGTCGCCGCAGGACCGCACAACCCGGATTCCTGTTGGAATCAAGAGGGCGGTTGCATTATCGCTTTGGCGGTGTGGCAGCAGGGTGCTGGCGTGGCGGCCCGCTGCCACACCGTCAAAGTCATAATAAGGCCCTTTGCTGTAGCATTGTCTCAGTAGGGAATAGTATATATGTATACATGTCATACACAGTGCATGATCAGTTTTGAGTGGGTGCATAAAGAGAAATAATTCTACAGGTGATGGATGTTGAACTGAAACGTCAATAAATTAATCATATAGACATATTTACTGTGAGATAATTGGTGTGGAGGTAGCTAGCACGTAAATAATTCAGGCAATTTTTATAACATGTGGAGTTCATTTAGAGCAGTCGAGAATGATGTGAAAAGAGAGGTTTAGGACATTGCAGCAGAGACAGAGTTGAAGTGCCGGGACCCCTGTAGATGAACATATCACAATATAGATGCTGCAGGTGAAGGTTTGAGTGTGGTTAGGAGGTTTTATTTGACTTCAGGTTCTGAATAGGCACATATTGAGACAGTTTTAGAGAGAATATAGTGCAGCAGCTGGGAATAGCTGGTACAGTTTGTGTCTCAGCTTCTTACGTGGCCTCAATGGATAGGGCACACTGTGTCTTACTGTCAAAAGTTAGCAGCTATTACTGCACTTTAACAAATAACCTAATAGCAATTTGTACAGTATACCATGGCTTACCTTATAAATATGGGGTCAAATCAACTGGTTGAGTATAATGTGTCTAAGAGCCTCATTATGAGTCTGTCGGTCCACAGACCACCAGACTTGCGGGGGCATGGCGGCGGCGGTCTTCCGACTGCCTTTTTGCCACCAGGGGAGTCAGGCTGCCCTTGAACCACTGCAATAACCAGGGATCAGAGATCTCTGGCGGTGGGGCAGTGGTCTTGAGACCGCAATATGTGTGGCGACACTGCTGCGGCCCCATCAAGTATATTACAAGTTTCTTCTCAGGCACGGTTTTCATGCCCGTGAGCCCACCATGAAAACCATGGTGGGAAGGAAACAAAGGGGGCCTCTACAGAACCCCTGTTTCCTCAGAGCCATGGGGTGCATGCAGGGGGCACATGTTGTGCCCCAATTGTGTATGCATGCATCCCAGTACTTGCACGGCATGTACTCCAGCAGTCCATGTTGTGTAGCTACTTATTTTGACATTCCCTTTGCGGTGCCTATTTCATAGCCATCACTGTGGGAATGCGGAATAACTGCCCGCCAGACAGCAGAAAACTCCTATCTGGCAAGTGGTTTAACCATTGGTTTGGCGGCGCTGGAGCGAGGCGCTCATGTTCCTGCACCACCAAACTGGTAATGGGGCCCTAAGTGAGTAATTTAAGCCTAGCCGATACAATAGACAGTATATATGTGTAACGCCTGGCCTCGACTGTTACAGTAGACTGGGTTTTTGCTTCAGTGGGTGCAGTATACAGATCTTTAGATACTAGTACAGATTACTGTATCTTAGTTATAAACTGGCTACTGATGCTGCTGTATACTGTCAGCATTATCTTTAGTCCTAAGCTCAGTTAGTACAATGACTCCCAAACAAGCAAAATCCTGAAAAGTGTAAAGAGGTACCTTTTATAATACCAAAAGTTCAGCTCATTCAAACACAGGCCCAAAATCCAATTTTCACCTTTTGTAGTAAGACTTTTTACTATATTTATTTTTAAAAAAATACAGAAAGCCACAGAACAGAAAAGTACTTGAGAAACGTAGGGCGAGGTGAGATGTGGAAGGGAAAAAGCTCATGAATCACTATAGGAAAAAAAGTACAAACCTCTCAATGTAGGAGAAAGGCTTTACTTTGCTCATCACCGATGAGAAAGCCAAGCTATGAAGTGGGAGGATCTGGGTTTTCCACTGTACGGTAGTCCGGTAAAAGCACAGGCAATCCAGAAGCTGTAAAGAGGGAAGGCTTGTACAGTCCCACAGATAATGTGTTCGAAACACATTATTTGGCACCCACGCTGAAGTGAACCCACCAAGGAAAGAGCACGATCCGCAAGAGTTTTAGTTTTAAAAGATCAAAATGTTGCTTGTGAACTTTTCTTCCCTTCTTTCCAAATGTTTTTTAATACATTCAACCGGGCAGTCTATGATGCAATCGTTCATTGATAAGACTGCCGACCCACTGGTCACCACGGAGCAGTCTATATGGTTTAACCCCTTCGATACTGATGACGAGCTCAGCTCGTCATCAGCCACGGGTGGCGTGTGCTGATGACGAGCTGAGCTCGTCATAAACAATGTAGTTCACAAAGGGCCAGCACAGCGCAAAAATCACCGCAGCAGCGATGCGGTTAAGGAGAAAGCTAGGAAATTAGGAAATTAGGAAAAGAAGCCAAAGAGCTCTGATTACAGGAGCGGCCAAAGGCAAAGCAGTAAAGCAATAAAAAAAATGGACAGGAGTGGCAGAAAGGCAGAGACAACAGACTAGCAGGAGCACAACTGGGAAAAGAAAATGTTGCTTTGGAGATGGACACCTGTGAGCTTATGGTTTGTCGCTGCATTCCACTAGCACCAAAACATCTTGTGCTCTCTGGTTGTAGAGGTGCTCTGGTGCATTTTAGTTCAAACCTTTTATTGATGTGACTCATTTTTCTTTAGTAACCCTGCTTACAATTGATAGATCTGTCCCCCAGCAGTCAGGCAATTGTTAGCCATTTGGTGAGTGTGCTGGGTCCAAAAACCTGAGTTTGCCATGGTCTAATGTATTTGTAGTAAAATTACTGGATGAATAAAAACATGCATATATTTAAATTGCCCATGTTTACAGGAAGTTAAAAAAGTCCTCCATTAACTATATGTCTAAATATAGTCTTTGATCTTATCATAGAGTAAGTATTCTAAATCAGTTAAGACAAATTCTTACTGAGAACCAACATCCTTTTTTGTTTCTGACAGAAAAGCAATATTTTCACAACTCCCCCTTACCCAGCCCAGTAGTACAAAATATGTCTGAGGGAGCCTTAGAGACTCCTCTAACACATGTTCAGCTGTTACAGTCACTACTCCAACTTCCCTGGATGGTCCATGCCTTCCGATTCACAGAGCTGTGTGCTCCAGCGTGTGTGTACTTCAGAGCCTGTCTGCTCTTCTTATGCATGTTTGTCTGTGTCCACTGGTGGTCTAGTTTCCCCATAAATGCACTTTATTGTGAATTGTAGGCACCACACGATTTTTAGTGACTTGGTGCACAGTGAATAAATATATATATTGTGTTGTCAAAACTGGAATTTTGGTAATTGCAATAAAGAGTGGAATTGTAAATGTTTGTTTGGATGGGCGTGGTTTTTAAGGGAGATTATAATTGAAACTGATATTGCAAAACAATGAATGGCCCAAAGGAATCGTGCCGAGTAACATGATTCAGAAAAAATGGAAGAGAGGTCTAGACGGTGGTAACTTAGGTTCCTCAGCAAGAAAGACAACTCAACGGTCTAAAACCCATAGAGTCTCCTGGATACATAATTGCCCTTTTCCAACCAAGAAATTATACTTTATCAGCCTTATTCATGACGCCGAAATCGGCTTGCAAAGGGCCAGATTCTGAGAATCTGGCCCTTTGCGAGTGCGATTTTTGCATTTGGGATTCATCATCCCAAATGCAAAAATCGCTATTTGCTCTATCACATATTTGCGAGGAATTACATTTAAGGAATCTCTATTTGAGATTCCTTAAATGTAATTCATCATCCATTTTTCAATTACGAATTCGCAATTTCTGGCCGCAATTTACCGCGAGGTCAGACCTCGTGGTAAATTGCGAAAACTCAGAAAAATGCTTTTAAATGCATTTTTCTGAGTTGCATGTTACACACACACATGTCCTTTGGACATGTGTGTGTGCAACACCTGTGTAAAATTTCATTTGAGGGGTGCTACAGGGTGTCCTTAGGACACCCCTGGCACCCTTCAAATCGCTACCTTATTTGCGATTAGCTAATTGCTAATCGCAAATAAGGAATACTCCCCATTCATTCCTATGGGCCTTTTGGCCCGTAGGAATGACTGGCGAGTTATTCCTTATTTGCGGTTAGCAATTTGCTAATCGCAAATAAGGATTATGTACGAATCGCATTTCTTAATGCAATTTCTACATGAATCCCGTTTTGCGAGTCCTTAATAGCGATTCGCTATGAATCGCTATTAGGGGCTCGCAAAACGGGAGAATGATGAATCAGGCTGTATGTCTCCAAAGCTGCAGACACAACAAACAAACTCTTAGGGTGTACAGACAACACACACCCCTTTGTGATGACTAAATGTCTGTGCAAATAGAGAAGAATCTACTGCATCTGGGCAAACTAAGCAGGAGATTTCGACAGCGTCAGGAGAAAAACCAATCCTCTCACAGACTGTATTCCTATTCATGATTCAGGGATCTCTAAAATATTGCCTTCCCTAACAATGATGTCATCATCAGCGATATCCCCATTGCCAAGGTTCTCACAGATTTTAATCCTATTGAATAGCCGGAGATATCCAAAACCCGGTCCTCCCTCAAACTGATAGCATTACAAACAGACATCTCTAGTCCCAATGTTCTCTGCACTTGAAATCATAGCCACTCACCAACTCTCCTTGCACCTAGAAACAAATCACATTTTCAGTGGCTTCCACTCCAGAGTTTGACCTCACTTCGGGACCTTAACAGTCATTGCTTATTATATGGTAGGAACATCTCAGCAACATGGATCAGGGAAACCTCCTTGGACTTAAGGTACTTTACCTTACTGCTGCATTCATCATCTTTGACCAGAAAATCCTGTTAAACGGACTAAAGGTGGGCAGTATTAAGGATATGGCCCTGGCCCTGGTCCTGCTCAGTTTATTTTTGAGTGGCTGTACCACTAAGTTAAGCTTTTCTCCTTCTCTAATACTGCAGGCTAAGTTCCCAGGGATCAGCCTTCTCTCTGATGTCTTTGAATTGTGTGCATGATTTCCTGCAAACATGAACAGAGACTTTATAAGTATACTAGCAGATTGTGTGCCAAACCCCACAGGAATCAACTGTCCCCTGATCCTTTGAAGATGGTATGAGTCAAAATGGCCCTTTAGGTAGATGTGTCCAACTACAATAGTACCCACTTTCTATCTAAAAGTCCACAGAGAACTGAAGGATTGACTAAAAGGGCATAACTGTATTGCATAATCTAGGCTTTGAAACACCAGAAAAATCTTTGTGTAAATATACCCTAGTCCGAGGTTCTTATAGTTGCGCAGGAATTACATGTAGTTTACAATGCAATTAGCTATGGATGTTGAGGCCACCTCCAAAACTGGCAAGATGTGCTACCCTGAAATGATCTTGAGCATTTCCTAAATCAACACAATAACCAGAGGTTTGTTCCACACCAACAGATGGTACGTGGGTACTCCAACTACTGAGTAGACCACAAATGGCTGTTGAGGTCCTAGCTGGACTATTGAAACTCTGTCTGCATTGCTCAGACACTATGCAAATAGTAAGGGCCAAGACTCACATGATCTGACCATGTCTCTGTTAAAATACACACCTACATCATCCCTGCTTTGAAAGTGTCCTGTTTGCTCCCAGTCTACTAGAGACCAAAGAGCATGTTTGCCCTGTTCCCTGTGAGCTACATGACCACAACCCTCATAACGAGAAGATCTTCTCACACTACCAGCTAGCCAAGCCTTGAGGTTTGCACTCCACCACCTACTCATTTTACAACAAACAGTCATAGACACACGGGTGCACGCACACAAACATCCACACATATATCTCAGATGAGTAGCAGAATTCATGTGATTCTTCCGTACCTAAAAACACATCTCGTCATATATTGGGCAGAGGAACCAACAGACAGCATGGCCCAGTAATCAACCAACTTCTGAATCCCCAACCCACCCTCAATCTAGTGCCCTGAATCACACTAAAGCTACGATCTAAAGCCATATAAAAAATATGTGAAATAAAATAGTTCTAAGTGTAAATTGTGCATTATAAACAATAATTCTGAGGACCTGAACAGGATGGAGGCGAGATCTTAATTATCACCAAACTGTAGCGGGATTGTTGTGGTACTGTTAATGGATCCTGTTGAAGTAGGAAGAAATGTTACAGAAACATGGGGGAGCAAGAGGCTTCTTCTGATGCACAGACAGGAGTATATGACCACAAATCCCTGGTTCGGGTTTATTTGCTGTAATCTATTCAACTCTGGAGGCCTCATCAGTAGTCAAATGTCCAACTCTAGAGGTCTCATCTGAAGTATTGTTCTGAGCTCTGGATCCTTCACCTGCAGTATTGTGTCCACCTTGAGGGATCGCTTGGAGCAATGTATCAAGTTTTGCAGGTAAATAATGGCAAAACAAAAAAGGCATATGGATAAAAGCCCAGCGATTGGCATCCAAATAGGCACAGGCTTTAACCAGCATTCCCAGTAGTGTAAACATGCCTATAGTGAAGGAAAAGAAAGGTCAGGGAATATGAGAACAGAATTAAAATCACTGTGGTCTCAGGGGAAGCAGGAGCTTTAAGCATTTCTGTGCTCCAAATGCTCCCTTTGTGCCCCACTACCTCGGCTGTTATTAAATATGATCCTTGCATGGCACTGCAATAATAACTTAAACAAAAACATCACATGTTTAAAACTGGTGGAGTTAAGGAATCGTGCTTTTATAATATTTACTTTTCACTATATTATACACAGAAAAACTTAAGAAGTAAACACACACTCTCGCTCTTCACCATTTACCCCACCAGTTTTATCTGTGGGTTTCCTAGGCACCCCTTTAAACATATTTTTTATATATGTCACCAATTATAACTCACAAAGGGACTAAACACAGTCTAAGAGTTCACAGATTTGTGCAATTTACACTTACGTAAATAATGTAACTGTGCCATTGGTGTATGCTTTGTTACCTGGCAAACATTCTTAGGCTTACACTGAAGTGTTGTCATATAAACAAAATTCCAAGGGAAAATAATAATTGACTTTGAATTAACAATGTTAAATTCTATTTAAAAAATATCTTGCTATTCATATTCAAGGGTATTTTTCATTTTTCCCAGGCATTATGGGAAATATTCACAAAACATCCTGAGCAGAACAATATATGTGTAATAGCAAATTATAGTTTGAATTAAGAAAACTAACAACTTTATGCTTTGTACCTCCAGAACCTCAATTATTAAATGTCGCTATTTTTCACAACATATGGCAAAACTGACTCCACTCTTCAATTATTTTGAAAAAAAACTGAATAGGCCAGCTAAGCATGTTGGGTCACAAAAGAAAACTAGGTTTCCTAATCGAGAGATGGAACTGTTACTCTACCTGTTTAGAGGGAGGTGCAAAGACTAACAATGCCATTGAGGGATGCCATAACTCAATTTAATAGTGCAACTGGAAAAAGTCATATTAACTTAATTCATGTCCTGGATTTTTTTGAAAAAAAGAACAACGTTTTCAGGAAATGAGAAAGGTTCAATCTTTAGCAGGCAGTCTGCTGCCTAGAATGAGTTAAAAAGATAAAGAAATGAGCGAACGACTAATGACCAAAATCCAGTAAGTTCAATGGGAGAGGTGCAGACTAACTGGAAAACAATGCCTAAATTTTACATTTCTGACCATGTTATTTTACTTTAAAAACAGCATAAATAAAACATTACTCTCCTGTTTTGAAATATATCAATAAATTAATTGGCAACATTTATTGGGGAAAACGTATGTATCCACGCACCAAGATCTTTGACTAAACCATTAAAATGCTTTACATCACAATCCCTAGAAATATATATAGTTTTTCAAATAAAAAAATAAAAAATGCAACCCACGGCGAAAGGGTTAGAAAGAAGGAGGAATTGTCAATTATATTACACTACACCTCCTAACAACAGTATTTCAAATCTCTAGAAACACAAGTTTAATTTTAAAAACATAATTTATCCAAAAAACACGCACTTCACAAAAAAGCTCAACAAAATATTAAATAAACAATTTCCCAAAACATCAGTTGGTAAAAAATAAAACAGTTCCCAGATTTAAGCCTTAGTAAACAAAATACAAACATCACAACACTCTCTAACACATTACTACCTCCCTTATTCCCTTCTTTTAGTAAATTATTCAGCCAACATTTAAAATTATTTTAAAAAGTTTTGTGTTGCCTGACTGCAGCTCCCATGTCCATCTGATGTGATCTTGGCAGTGGAAAACTATTGACTAAAGAAACAGACCCACGACAGAGAACATCAAACAAAATGGTGGTCATTACAAGTAAAAAAGGACAATCATTGCAATGAAAGTCTACGGAAACCATTGGAAATGGTAAATAATATATAATATTGCTTAAACAAAGTTAAATAAATGTTGATTAAAAATGTATAATATATTATATTAAAAAAGTATTTGAGTCTGTTATGTTTTTTACATATTTAATGAATTGCAAAACAACTTTAAAATATATTTTTTCTAAATTGTTTATTTGAAAATTAATATTTATATATGTATGAAAGAAAATATTGTACACGTTTTTTATTGATTATTCATTTTATATTGTAATCTTGCTATATTGTTATAAAAAATATTTTATTCCAATTAACTTTTTAAATAATGCAAATATTTATTTTGCAAACTTGTTTACTATCAAATAATTGAAAACAATTCCCCTACTTCACTCTACTTTTTTTTTAAAGACATTACTTACTACTCTAAGATCTTAATTCAAGAAATTAGTTCAGTGATTTTTATTAGACATATCCAAAAAATTAATGATAAAAATATTAATGAATAAATAAGTATTAATGAACTCAATGAACTCCCCCACCCTGTTCCCCCAAAACCCTAACCTACGGCTCCTATAATTTGTTACGTTTTAAAAAATTTCAACAAAAAAGTTTTTTATTAATATTAAAATACCAACTTACTATTATAAATGTCAATGGCCCATACTTACCTATACTTATCATTTGTGGCAAATGCAGGCATTGTAAAGGCATCTGTGGTATAGGCCCACCTGGTAAAGGCAATTGAATGGCAAAGGCTGTTCCCTCTAAAAGAAGAAGGAGGGTTGTGAGGTGAACTTGGATAGTTGACTTGGTTGGAGCAGTCCAATCTTAAAGATATTTTGGGGCACCAGACATGAGGTATTCCTTCATTCCTCTGGATGACTTCAAATGGGTTGTCCAATCACTAGTCCTCTCCAAACTTGACTACGGCAACGCTATCCTCACCGGAACCCCTAAAGTACACATAGCCCCCCTTAGAGCTGTGCTCAACTTGGCTGCCAGGCTCATCATGCACTGCAAACGATTTGACCACATCTCCCTGGCCCTTAAATCCTAAAATGGCTGCCCATTGAAGGAAAATTCTTTTATAAGACAGCCTGCATCACGCACAAAGCTCTTCACCAACAATACCTGCGGTACCTAACAAACAAACTCAATAAAACAGCCGCTCCAGAGTGATGAGAAGCACCACTGTGCTCCTCCTCGTCCCCCGCTTCTAAAAAAGAAAACCACCCAATCTGGCTCCTTCTCCAGAAATGCTTTGAACATCTGGAATGCCCTCCCGAGTGACTTGCGCTGCAACCCCTCCTAACTCAGCTTAAAAAAAAGAGCTAAAACATCAACTTCTCAACAAATATTGGGGTCTATAATCACTCCTTTGACCTTGCTTTCCGTCTCCCCTGCATTGGTTATCTTTCTGTTTTTCCTGGCTCTCCCTTCGCTCTCCCTTTTTACATATCATCCTGTTTACCCTGACCTTACCCTCTTTTGCTCCCCACCCCGTCTCATATCCTTACCCCCTACCTCTACAATTTCTTCTTTCCGGTCTATACTCTCTTAGCTACCCTGAGTTGTTACCCCCATTTTATTATTTAGATGTATATAACCTGCGAACCACCCAGAATTGTACACCTCTTAACTTATGAGAGATGTACTTGCTTGTTTTGTTTACCCTTAACAATTGCTTTTCTTGATTGCTTCTGCTCATGTAAATCGCTCTGATACCCCCGGGTCTATCCATCGCTATATAAAACATTTCAAATACATAAATAAGTATTTGGGGGCCCTCGTTCAGTCCAACTGTTAATTTGGCCCCCTCTGATATCAAACAACTTTGAATTTTCCTTACACTTTCCAGAAATACGGGCACAAAAAAGATGTTTACCTCAGTAAGATAAATAGTACCAAAAGAAACCTTCAGCAAGATTTGGTGATGCCATTTGATTTTGTTCTTGGATATAGAATTGTCTTTTGTCTTTGAATTTCAGTGCTCATTTTAGAAAACACACAGTGATAGAGTCTTTTGGTGGGTGTCTAGTAGACTACTAAACACCATTAAAATAAACATATATGAGTAGCACTTAAAATTGTAGTTTTAGTTCAATAAAATTCTTATTCACAAATAAATTACCCTTCACAACTGGCTTTTACTGTGCAACAGTAAAAGTTAAACCTGTGCTCCATGTTGTATGAAGTCTCATAATTGTACTCTTAAATCTTTTTCATTGCCTTGTCCTTCCTCTCTTTTATCTTTGTGAACATTTGATTGGCTGGACAGTGAAAATGAAACTGCTGAGAAAGAAACAATGAAGAGGTGGGAGATAGGAGAAAAATAGAAATAAAGGGAACCCTATAGCAAGGGAAAGGAAGAGAAGAAGAGAAGTAGAGTTAGAGATGTGGTAGGAGAGATAGGCAAAGACAGAAATGTAAGGTAGCCAAAGAGTAAAATACAGCAAGGTATAAAGAGGATGGAGTAAGTAGATGAAGAAATGTAGTGAGATAGGCAAGTCTTGAGAACAAGAGGGAATTCCAGGTACAGGAAGCCCTCTGCACAGTCCTCCATTGGGCAAAATGCCACCCGCCACTCCAGTGAGCTCCACCTGTTCTTAACTGCTTTGCTCTCACCGACACTGTCTGTTGCCAGGAGTGAAAGTGGGGTGTCAGGTCTGTGCAACCTCAGGTGAGCGGGGATGGCAGCTGCTGGGAGAAAGAACCCTCTACTCTATGGGCTGCTGACCACGTCTCTGGAAATCAGATATTTTGTCTGTTAGTTGGCTGTTGAGATCTAACCTCTTGTAGGCACACCATCTCCTTGAGAAGCCTTTGACTGTCAAGTGCGCAAATGTACTTAGCCAAGTTTAGAAAGACAAGGTAGGACAGACTCGTTCAATAAGTAGTTATTATTTCATTGGTATTGGTTTAAAGATATAGTAAGGTGGTCAGACGGAGGAAGCATCCTTTATATGGTGCACACGCCTCCAGGTGCATCATTTTGAGGATACATTTACCTTCAGGGCCAGTAATTAATTCAAACAAGAAATAACTCTATTGTCTACCTCTTTTAGTCTCCTGTTTATTTTTGTAACGTTCTCTCATGTAACGTAACTGCTTCTATTGTACAGCACTCTGACACCTTCGGGTAAAGTCTGCGCTAAATAAAAATGCATTAAATAAATAAATTCATCTACGATATTCTGATAATTTGGAAAGGAGATATTTTGCTTGGATTAATATTCATGAGCCTTATTTGAAATTCACCAAGACATACTCCATCCAGAAGATTTTAGATCTCACTATTAAGATTGACAATGGAAGACTAACAACTACAACATACCAAAAAACAACTGATCGCAATAGTCTCTTGAGATTTGATAGTCATCATCAAAGGGCTTT
The DNA here is from genome assembly GCF_964263255.1 of Lissotriton vulgaris. Lineage (NCBI taxonomy): Eukaryota > Metazoa > Chordata > Amphibia > Caudata > Salamandridae > Lissotriton > Lissotriton vulgaris. Next base: position 843,681,877 of record NC_141695.1, read on the forward strand.
GAGACAGAACTTACAATATGGACAATTCCTACGATTGTGCAGGAAATGCAGTTCCTTACAAGACTATGAAAATCAAGCTGCCAAACAATCTACTAAACTCAAAAATAAGAGATACCCTGAGAAAATTATCCACAATACAAGAAAACGAGCAAGAAATAATAACAGGGAAACACTGTTAGAGACATTTTCCAAACCAACGAATGAACTCATCACTTGTGTAACCACTTTGACCCAAAGATCCAACAATATAAATAGGATCAGCCACAAAAAATGGCATATTCTGAATACCTCTAAACTTGATTTACCGAAACCTTTCTTTGCTTTTAAGAGATCCAAAAATTTGAGAGATCAGTTAGTAATATGAGATCTCAGACACCCATAACCACACAATGTACCCTGACAAAGGATCTTCCCAAGATTAAGGGCCACTATCCTTGTTGGGATTGCAATATTTGTCCTCTCACTGAAATCACTAAAGAAATTGACATAGGCCTACCCTACAAATGGGAACTATAGGGACATACAAATTGTAATACCAACATTAGTATTTATCTGATTATCCTATTCTGGAAAACTGTGACCATAGAGGGTGGCAGCCTCTATCTTATATTTGTGGACCTTAAATCTGCGTTTGATCTTGTCCATAGGTATACACTTTGGGCAATATTATTGAACATAGGAGCCCCTGAGTACCTTTGCCATCAGATAAAATGCCTACGCCAAGGTTTATTTTGCACAAATTAGGTATGGCATAAATGGTGAACTCTCAGCTCCTTTCCCAGTAGAGAGAGGTATACGCCAAGGCAGCATCTTGGCTCCGACCCTTTTCTCCTTTTTTAATAATGGCCTAATCGAGTCATTGGTAGCTGGAAAGGATATTAATGCCCCCAGGCTAGTGAACCGCAAAATACCTGCCATGATGTTCGCATACGATACCCTCCTGCTCTCAAAATCCCCTATGGGCATACAAAGTGCACTTGATACTTTTAGTGCCTTCTGTAGATACATGGGTTTGGGGATCAATCTTCAAAAAACAAAGTATATGGTCTTTAATGTGAATAACAGCACTCACCCAAACCCCTGTCTAGAAAGAAGGGCTCTAGAGAGGGTATCTATTTTTGACTACTCGGGGATCACGCTTACTGAGAAATTGGATTGGGGGCACAAATAAGGAAAGCAAGTCTGAAGCTGGCGCAGTCAGCGGGAGGTATCTCTAAGGCCTATAAGAGCTGCACCCATAATGCAGTAGGCCCTGCGGCAGAACTTTGCAAGGCAACTCCTGGGTCTGCAGAAGAAACCTGCCCTGTGACCACTAGAACGGTACTCTTTGAGACCTGTAGAAAATATAAACTGGGCCAGCAATGGAAGGGTCTACATCTGGCCGTCTAACCCTTAGGTTTCTGGAAGTAAAAGCCTATCCAGGCTAGAATCGGTGTTAGACGATATTCAGCCACTCCTTACGAAGAAGCTGTTCCACCAATTCAGACATCGGGTGCTCCCGCTCCGATCATTTACCAACAAGTGGCGGGCACCCCCAGTCTGGTTTGTCCAGAGTGCGAGAATGCAAAGGAAACTGAAATTCAAGTGCTATTCTTCTGCCATGTTTATAGCAGGTCAAGGTCTCGTTCGCTGCTAAAGTTGTGCAGGAACCTGGGGCCCAGACACTGTTATGAGGTGTTTAGGTTACTTAGGTATGATACTGATATGCCCATTGTGTTCTCCATCTCACGCTTTTTATATTCTATGTGGTGTACTTAAATAAGAGCCATAGGCCAACCCTGTTCACCACTTAGCATCATGACAATCGGGTCCTGTACTTTCCCTCTTAAAATAAATGAAATAAATTGTTGTTCTCTATGTTTAGCACTATTTTAAACAATTAGTGTTTTATGAATTGTTGTACTTCTTAAATTGTCTCTTCTTTTGTTTTCTTTCTTTTCTTTTCATGGTGATTTCTGTAAACAGTCTAGGCCTTTTTTCCTTGTAAACACGCTAGCCCCTGTCCCACCTGAGTCCTTTCTAGCATGCATGGCCATAATTGCAAGCTACAATCCTATTATAGATGAAGCTCTGCATGTGCATCTTCTCGCTCTCAAGAATTGGAAGATAAGGCAGCGGGCTCCTGGAATTAATGGATCTTTCTTACATTTTTATGCCCACATTTTTATCTTGACATTGTCACGATCTTTTTTAATGAAATAGTTTTTTTATACATCACAATTTGTTACCTTGCTACCCAAAGGCATTCCTTTTGCTCCTTTTTAAGTGACCTTATCTGAATGAAATTAATCTTTTTCTTAAAATCACCCCATTGTTCATGCATATGCGCTTTATTGATTTTTACTTTGCAGCTAATGTAAAGTGCATACGCTTTGTGTATATTGTACAATCCTTTCTAGGTTAGCGACAAGAAGAGTTGACCTCGCCAACCCAAAATCTCAGATAGGAAACGTATATTTCTCTCCAAAGTACTAGCTGGTCCTACATAGACGAAAGGATATCACCCGCAATTTGTATGTAATGTATTGTATTTATTTTACCTGTGCTTTTATGGCCCTAGTGGCCAAAATAAAGATCTTGGATACTGGATTCGAGGCCCATGCAACCTGCCTATATAGGCATGACTACAAGACCAGGATTAACAAACACGGATGTACAATCAGGTGCCCATATATAGCAACTAAACTTACGAACTACTACATTGTGAAAAATCATACGTTTAATGATATGACGTGGATCATCCTCAAAAAATTACATGAGGAACCCAATACTCAAAAGAAACTTCTGAACAAAGAACAATGCTGGATTTTCAGACTCTGCACTAATAGTAATGAGCTTAATGATGAGATACCATGGATGAGACTCTCCAAGTAACAGGTTCCCAATAACTCCATGAAAAATGACAAGCCCCCAGTCTCTCACGGTATAACGTTTCCTTACAAAACGTACTCCGGGAAGCCAGTAGATTGAGGCCACATTGATGACCAGCCCTGAGCGTATAAACTATGTATAATTACATAATGGAACCAATTTGGGAAAGCACCTTGATTCCCCTTATTTAGCCTACAAGGGCATCTGCTATTTATATTCGGAATAGGACTTTACGTTCCCCAATATTCAGGGCAGTATTTTGAATAGGCGGATCATATATATCTTTTTTGGCATTTTATTACCCCCCAAAATCTATTACAATCAACCTTGTTTGTTATTCTATCTTTCTAATATAATACAAGTATTTATCAAATTTGGCTTCCAATAATATCCTTAGAATTTATATACTATATATTGTGGAGTCTCTACAAAACATATGCAGTTTTTAAGCCTCGCGTGCGTTGCAGGGCAGAGCCCTGCTTCGCCTCCGCAAGCGATTTTGTAGGAGAGGACTTTCAGTAAAGGGCATTAAGCCCCGCCCCTCATTTGCATTGGCCAGCGTCACCGTTTATGCTAAACAGTGGCAAGCCATTGGAAATTGCCTCGTTGGCTTTTTTGTGCCAGCCCACTTGGACTGGCTCGCCTGCTTTTCTTCTGTCGTAAGCAATTTCTTATCTTTATGGGACCATGTGTTTAAACACACAGCCCTATAAAGACAAGAGATCTTGATGCTCCGGCGCAATCCTCTTTCGCTTGTTTTTTATAGAGTTTTGTGGTCTGCTGAAGTTGTCTGTGGCGTGTAGGAGTTTGGGGCTAGATCGAAAGGAAAATGCCTATTTATTAAAGCAGAGGCGGACGTGCCTGTCAGGAAATGGAAGCGGTCAGTCACGGCCATGTGTGTCCCTTTCCGGTGTCTGCCAGGCCCTGTTTTATTCATGGGGGATGCAAGACCCACTCTCATTGCCTTGCTTGCGAGTTTGGATGACGGGAGGTAGCATAGCGAGCTGTGCACTTGCGTCCGAGATGTGTGAGGAACCTGAAGAGACTCCGCATTTCATTAGTCTGAGCCAGATGAAAGCGATGCGATTGGCTACTAATATCGTCACTTTCAGCGCTTAGAAGCTTGAATGGTAAAGCACTATGCGACAATTTGATTATCAATGTGGGTCCGCGCTTGTTCTCTTTTCTGCTTATGTACTCCTTAAGAGTGTGTGTGTTTTCTAGTTGTCTCCCTCAAGTTCACCATTAACTGATCCTCCTCATGCCTGATGTTGCTCTTGATGTCCCTTGCCACTTGAGCTCCTTGATGTCCCTTGCCACTAGAGCTCCTTGTCTCTATGTCTTATTTACTTTGCCCCCATCCCCTGTGTTGCTCTACCTTGTGTGCAGCTCCCCCCCCGTTACTTCCCACCCCCATCAGCTCGTCCATGCCCCCTACATACAAAATGGCACACCGGCATCACACTTTTTGTTTTTAATTCGCAATTATAAAATACATGGTTTTCTTATTCATTTACCCGATATTGCATAAATAGGCAGCACTCTGTTTGCTTAATGAGAACACCACCACTAGTGAGCTACGCAATAGTCTTTCTTCCCATATTCCTTCACAATCTAAATGCGCGAGATCCATGCCACACACATTTCTGAGTGAGAGCTCTAGATCCCAGCTGGTCACATAGTTGGTTGAAAATGACAGCATTCATATTGTCTTGTAATTGTAAGGTGGACTGTATCCCAGGCTGATTTCCCGTTGCACTACTGTGCCCATGTTTACCTTCTGTGATCTGCTACTTCAGACTTGATGCAGGACATTTAATAGACATGTACACGTAAGGGGCGCTGGGGCGCGAAGCTGCACCGGAGTATTGGGTACCGGATGAACCGAAGTTGTGACTCCATCGGTGCTTCGTTTGGTGTAGTTTCAGCCTGGTCTGGCCGAGGGTGTTGCAGCAAGTGCCAGCTCTAGTAAGATTTAGCAGGAGTGGGGGCCGCCGAGCGTGGCTGTGGTCAGATGCGCAAGACCCATTGGACTCACTGGCTTCAGTGCCCCTCCTACAATCCCCCCCCCTCCCCCACCCATCATGTGTGGCAGCCCGGGATGAGTCATATCCCGGGCACACACACAGCCACACCAGAACATTTCACAGGTCTTTAAAAGACCATTTGAATGTTAATTAGGCCTTGCTGTTGTTTCACCCCTTGTTGGAGGCCCTGCAGCTCCACTCTGCCTACTGATTAAAGGTTCAGCCCCCCCCCCTGAAATTTATCTTAGCCCCCCCCCCCCCCCAAAATTTGGCTCTAGTTGCGCCTCTGGCTGTGGTAGACCCCGCACGCAGAGTGCGAGCCCTGGCTCCCGCTGAGGCTGCCCAGCTAGGTCTGGGGCGGCTTGTGGGTGGCTGGCCTGGTGTGCTTCCGCTCGGTCCACAGCCTCGGTGCCTCAGGCTTCTTATGGACCTAGTCTGGACCCAGTTAAATCTACAGATCCCCACAGCCACAGTCACAGTTACAGCCTCAGCCACAGCCTCAACCATAGCCCATGACTTTTTCACTGCTCCTGCTGCTTAGGCATAGCGACTCTTCTATCACGGCTTTGGCCTGATAAACCGGCCAACCAGGCAAAAGAGGTGCAAAAGAGACACAGAAGATGCACACAATCTGCATAAAGGTTTCTATGCAACTGTGTTGCCACAGGCCATGAGTTGGGCATCCGGGTGGCTAAACCCGAGACGATTAGTACTGAGCAGCGAGGTAGACAAAGACACGTGGAACGAGTGCCATCCCTTGTGTCTCGGAGCTCCCAGTTCCATTGTGGTTGAGGGCAGTGGGGTAGAGAGGTGGAAAGGGAGCCTGAGAGTCCGGTTGTGTCAAAGGAGATAAGTGGCCTTGACCTCGAACTAAACCCTGACCTTTTGAGATCACCCTCATATTTGCAGGAGTGTTGCAACTTTAGTTTCAGGGGCGGCCTTAGGCATGTGCCAGCTGTGCACCTGCACAGGGCCACCTACCCCCAGGGGCTGCCATGCCAATATATGTCCTTAATATAATAATCCTCTGGATGGATACATATTTGCGTGGCGGCCCACTTCCAAACACCCTGACCCCGGGCCCCCCCCCCTCTTCACTGGCCTCCCCTCCTGCGATAGTTTGCTGCAGGGAGAGTATCCAATGACCCCCGCAGAAGCGGCACCCTAGGTACTGGGTGCGGCATGTGGAGAGTGTCAGATGGCCCCGTCCATGCTTACCATGGGGGCCCCGGAGCTCCGCACAGTCCCATGTTGTTCTATTCCTCAAGGGCACATAACATCAGGCATCTAGATTTCATGCATCTTCTATGGGCTAATCAGTGGATGCATTTAAAGAGATTATCTGTATGCCTCTGCGATGTATGCATTTTCAGAGGTGGTAGAGGTGGTTGTGGGTGTGAGTTCACCTCTAAGTCGCCCAAGTCCTTTGTCAACTGAGCTCGTGTTATCCCGCTACTTGTTCACATTGTTCTTATACATCGGAAGCTTGAGCCAAATCTATACTTTTCCTGGACTGGAGTGAGATTAAGAACAGTCTGTATAGACGTAAAATGCCCTCTGGATGCGTGCGATCTGGTCGGTTAATTAAATCCACAGGGCCAGGATTAGAGCCTACCTCCAGACTGGTTGGAAACAAATCTGATCGCTCTAATACAGCGAAATTACTGAAAGCATCAAGCAAAAGAAGCTCTAAGACCATCTGTCCCATTTGAAATGTCCCACAGAAAAAGGTAAACCCAATGAGTGTCGCTGGGACTTGGGTGCTTGTCAGTACAAAGGGAAGGGGTCCCAGAACACTGTTATACACAATAGATACAATTTAGTATAGGAATAGAAAATAAATACGATCAACTGTAAGGAACATTGTTATTTAATCACAATGTACCATAACACCGTGTATTGTACATAAAAATGCACGTTGTCATCATAAAAAGTAGTAGTGCCCCACAGGATAAGGGAAGGAGGGTGTTAGTGAAAGGAAGTAGTGCAGGGTTAGGGAAGTGGTACAGTGAAGGTCATGTGACCTTAATCAAAACAATTTTCAATCCTGGCTTCAGCACAGAGCCAGACAAATATACAATAAAAGTTAATAAATTGTGATAAGCCATGCTTCTCAAATTGCAGTAAAAATCAATCCGCCTCAGGGTAGAAGCTGACAGGCTGAACGGTTGTCGATGTTTCGACCCCACAAAATGATAGGGAGTAGTAGGACCTTACAGGAGGGTCTTCCTTAGGACAGGGGAAGCGATAGGGGTGGACTTCTGTGAGTCACGAAGTTACACACAGGTCATGAGGCAGGGAAAATCCAAGTCAAACACGACTTCAGAGGGTAATCACATCAATGAATACATGAAGGATGGGCCGAAAAGTTACCGTCCTCGTTGCATTTACTTCATTGCACAAGAGCAGCCTAAAATGTCATCCTAAGGTACTAGCTATGTTCACCAAGGGTTTGAGGAGCAAATCATTACAGACTAATGAAAGGGGGTATCCCCTGGTGTGGTTAATGCAGATGAGTTTGGTACCGATATGGTCATCTCACAATTTTGTGTTCCGCACCAGTGTTAGTTTACTGCGCAGAAGTTAGTGGAACCCTCTGTTTTAACTCGACGTATCCAGCCTATTGAACAACCCCTGCCAAACATATTGGTTGAAGATATGGAAACGGACATGGAAGATGCTACGGTTATTCTTGAAAGAAACGAAGCTGGTAAAAAGCTGTTGCCTGAATCTGGGGTTTTGCGGAAGTCAATGAGCTCGGTGGTTATAACTGGTACCTGAAATGTTGCAGGGTCAAATCAGGATTGTCTTCGCTCAGAGAGGGGTCTCAAACGCCCCAGCACTAACACTGTGGGGTTGATTGCAGCTTTGGCCCTGGGGATTTAGAGGACATTACACTACTGGATATCGCTATATGCATGGGGATAAACGAAGTAATAATGGCCAGTTTAAATCAGTGACTGCTCAAGAATTAACTTTGAGACTGTCAGCAGATTGCCCTGCTAGTTGCCCACAAATACCAACTTTGTACAGCTTTTCTTTCTCACTCATTGGATCAATCGAATTCTGAGGCAACCCTAAGTAAAGGGGCACATGACATACGGTAACTAATAACCAAGGGTGTAAATGGGAATGAGGGTGTAAATGAGAAGAGGGGAGGGAGGGACAACTCTAATATATTTAGTGCTTTAGAGAAGATTCTCTCATTCATTTTGACTTTGCTGGAAAAATCTATTGTTAATTTTGATCATGTGTTGGATGTATTGTCCCAGATTTTGGCAGGCGTGTAGCACCTCACCTCTGCCGGTAACTGTCTAGGAAAGGCAGGAATGGGTGTTGATTGGAATACTAGACAAACATAGAGGTAAGGGAAATGGGATTCCAAGCGGAAACTTGTGGTGACATTTGTTGTACTAACCCCCCCAAATCAGTTGTCTGTGGATAAACACCCACTCGCTGTCGCAAGTGAAAATATAAAGGGTTTAGCATTGAAGAATTCCTCATCTATTTATCCAATTTTTTAAAAAGGGAACTCCAGTACATCTGGTGAATCAGCCTTAACACCTGTTCCCTCCTTCATTAACCCGTTTGCTGCTTCGAATGTTCCGTGCCAGTGCGGAACGTTCTATTAAGCGGGCGGGGCCGCGTCGGCCAACGGACGAGAGCAGTACTACCGAGGTAGACCTTGCGGCGGGCGTTGGACGACATCAGCAGCAAACGGATTAAAACTGTTTTTGATCTCCCTCGGGAGGGTGCTTCACAATCTGAGTGTAAGGGGGAAAAAGCATGGAGGGGAAAGAAGAAAAAGTATTGCGTATTACAAAACGTAAACCAAATTTTGAAATTTTCTGAGGTCTAGGAGGTACCCAATAATGCTATTTTGCCCCAAAAAGTAAAAGAGTTTAAGGCTGTTGGGCCTCATGGTGGTCAGGAATTGGACTGTCAGGATAAAAGTCCTCACCGTTCCTCCTCAATTATGATAGAAGTGCCTATATTGGAGGGGCTAGGATAAGAGGAGGGGGTATAAGGATTTGAGGATTGGAGGCTTGGGATCTGAGTAGGAGAACCAAAAGCCAGGGCCAGACCTGGAAGTTAAGGAGAACTTAGGGGTAAAAACAAATAATACCTCGTTAGAGATAGGGCGGATAGTGGATAGTTCTCCCTCAAACCCTTTCCGTATGGATACTACTCTCCATGGACAGATAGTCCCTAAGCAAAGAAAGTTGCACGAAGGGAGGGGTGGGTTTCTCCTCTTTCCTTCACCCTCTGCAAAGATAGTGGAACTGGGGGCAGAACAAAAGTACAGTGATAAGGCATTAGTAGGGCGTAAGTCGGGACAAGTACATATACCCTGGTATTTGCTTCCCTGTTTGAAAGAAAACTGGCACCACTTAATAGAAGTTTCCTTTTGCAGTTACTATGTGAAATTGAGGACCTGTGATTGATATCAAATAGAGATATTGAGCACGTTTTATTGGACCACCGAAATGGGTTCCCAAATTCCAAAGTTACTTTTAGCTTTGCAGTATTACAATGTTAGTCCTGGTGAATGTTGATAATTTTAGAAAAAATGGGATTGATATATTTTTGCATGAGGCGCCAGTAGTTGCACAGATTTAGTCCCTTAGAAGAGATCGCCAGGCTTCATGCAGAGCAACATCAAATATCAGGGGTGTCCGTAAACCTGAAAGATATTATCACAATTTTGGTTGGTAACAACACAGAAACAAGCATTTGCAATGCAACAGGTCTCGCAGTGACGCAAGTTTAAGCTATTGGTATTTAAAATGACAATGCCTTTTATTTATGTTTTTAAAACGAAAACAAAAATAAAAGGCATTGTTATTTGCAATGTCAATAGCTCAAACTCGCGTAAATACGAGACCTATTGCATTGGAAATGCTTGTTTTTAGTTGACGGTTGGCCCTTTCTAATCACTCAATATCGCATCTAAAAACATCAACTGAGTGCATTGACAGTCATGCTCAATACTATTGACAGAGCGGTCATGTAAAGTGAGGCCTCCTCATGCTACATGGGAATACCCTTCACTCATGCCATTTCCTACGCCACCTGCACTGTTAAATACAGGCACCCGAGCTACATTGCTCATTCTCAGCAGGAAGGCGAGTAGGAGAGTTTTACACCATCCTTTCTGTACTTTATTCAGCCACCCTGAAATAACGTGGCGTTTTGCCGTGTTGTAGCCATGGCATTCTAGGGCGCTCATTCATAATTTCTAATGGGTAAGAATATAATGACCATCACAGTATGCAGTGCATACGTTAGTTGCATGACTGGGGCACTATAATTCCACTAATCTGCGAGCTACGAATATGTGTCTAGAAATACATTGTTGCATACAAACCTCTTTATGCTGTTCTGTGTTATGTAGGTTTTCCACAGGTCTGACAGACTAAAAATCTCCAATGTGAGACTCGCCCTTTTTTATTTACCTAGTTTTACATCAAACAATATTTACGTAATGTAGGAATCATAATCTATACACACATGTGCAGCACCTCCTACTTTGTAGGTAGATGAGGGCACCTCCACATGGTCCTTGTGAGCTGCCATTAACTAGTGTAAATGCGTACAAAAAGGGGCAACCCTGTAACCCTGGTACCTGGGTAGTACAATAAAATAGGAAACAATGGTCCCTTAAGAAGGAATTATGAACCTTAACTTCCACGATAATCTAGTGAATAACCATCAATAGGTTGGTTGTATTAGAAAGAATACATTTTATTTGATCACTCAACACTAGGAATATCAGTGAAATGAACTCATTTAGGTCTGTAAACACATACAGTGGTGTTCAAAATGACGCAACTGCAAGAGTGAAAGTAAGGTGTGTGAGTGAAAGGTGTGCTTGTGCGATACAATTTATACATAAATAGTGACTGTGGAGGATTCCCACTTTTTCTAGACTCTTACACAGTGTTGCAGGTTTCTGAACTACATAAACAGTATAGTACACTATTATTGTGTCAACGTTTCGACCCCCTAGAGGTTATTTGTACAGGGTCTTCGTCAGGAAGAGGAATGGGAAACACCCATTAGGCAGTACTCATACAGCAAATGATAAACAGTACATTCAGGATTGGATCCACAAATCATAGGTCTTGAAATCTAGAGGAGTTAACTCAAGCCCCTACAAATATTGGAAGACTCTATGGGACAGGGTGCTGCCAAGGTCCATAGACTGTAACATGATTGTCAGTCTCTTAAAACATTTACTGGGGGTACTCACAAAAATCACAAAGACCTAAGGGTGGGGTGTAGTTGGAGAATTCAGTATATATTCTCCAGGAATGGTAACCTCGAATACACAAATGAACCCGGTTTGACAAATAGTGTGTTGCTCAGGCCTATTGGCAATGCTTTCCATGTCAATTAGAATAGCACATAGTCAGATTACAAAGAGCTTCTACTCACATGTCCGATCTGTTTTCAGTTAAATTGAGATTCACACTTCCCCAGAAGGGATCAATTTTTCCTATTATATTGATTAGTTGTGAGCAGACTTACACAAGAAACACGCTGAACTTTTCATAAACCTGGGATTCATTGCTATCCTTGTAGGTTCTCTATTTTATGTTTGAATCTTGGCATGAGTTTTCATCATTAATACATAATAATCTATTGATAACCTATAGCCAATTTTAATTTCTCTCACTCCCAATATACCACTCACTCCCATATCCCCTCCCAAGCTAGGTGCAGGGTATTACTCGACTACTTTCCCATTGTCCGTTTTGAGTAAGTAAAATACCTACAGCAAAGAACCACCTCTGTGGGTCCCATTGGGCATTGCTGCACATGCCCAGCGAAGAGCACGGTCGAATAATGATGCATGCCACTTTGGTGGGCATGGGCTTGCGTATCCTATATTGGATACTTCCTCTGTCTGACCCTTACTCTATCTCTAAACCAACACCAATGAAGTATTAACCACTTATCGGAACAGCACTCCTGTTCGTGATTATTTGATAATATTGGGGGGAGGTGTGCTCTACCGCCTATACTCTTTCAAACACCCTCTTTAGTTCTCTCGATTAGTATATATCCCAGGACACCGGATGTGAGTCCCCTTAATTATCACGGCTTGAGCCCGGAAGCCCTTGTCTGTCCTGTGGCTTGCCAAAAGGGATGTATGACGTAACAACGCGAGTCAGTACAACGCATGCCGTTACATCGCGGTCATTACAATGACTGCGATGTTACCACCCAATGCCATTACAACGCAAGTCTTTACATCGACTTGCGCTAGATGGCGTGCCAACATTAGAAAAGTGTAATTTACTATTCCAACTCCAGTCCACTCATCAGTAGGGGAGGTGTTGGGATGGTAAACTACACTGTTTGTAATGTTAGCACGCCATCTAGCGCAAGTCTATGTAAAGACTTGCATTGTAATGGCATAGCGTGGTTACATCGCGGTCGTTGTAACGACCGCGATGCAGCAGCATCGGGGTGTACTGACCACGATGTTACAGATGTTTCCCGCCAAAAGGGGTCTGACACTTGATAATATAAGTTAAGATACTGCCATGTGATAACACAGCAGAGCAACAGCACCCAGTCGAAATCACTACAATTAGGGCCCGATGTAGGTAAATCCCATTTACCGATTTTGAAATACCGAATTCTACCGATTCGGTATTTCAAAATCGGTAAATGGGATGTAGGTCCCAACATCTGGAATCGTTACCGATTCCTTACAAATTCGGAACTTACCGATTCGGTAAATACCGATTCGGTATCTGCTATTGAATCCTATGGGCCTTGAAGCCCATAGGATTCAATTCAAATACCGATTCGGTAATTACCGAATAGGTAAATACCGAATTTGTCAAGGGTGCAGGGGGTGTCACTTTGACACCCTCTAGCACTCCCAAAACGGGCATGTGTGCAATGTGGCACACAGACATGCCCTAAGGGCACGTCTGTCTGTCACATGGCACATGTGTACATGCACAGATGTGCATGTACACAGGAATCGGTATTTTACCATGGATTTGTATTCCATGGTAAAATACCGATTCTGTAAGCCATGTGCCAAAGGAAAATTGGCTTCCCACATTGCATATTCGGTAATTTTACCGAATCGGTAAATATTACCGAATCGGTAATCATTTTTCAGATTCTGTAACTATTACCGAATCGGTAAATTTACTGATTCGGTAATAATAACGATTCGGTAAAATTACCGAATATGTGCACCTACATCTCCCTAGCCCTTTACCGATCGGAAAAGGCCGAAAATCGGTATTTTCGGCCGATTCCGATCGGTAAAGGGCTACCTACATCTGGCCCTTAGAGACTACATAGAACCAAACTCCCTGTAATCAGTGAGACCCAAGATTAAGACAAGGAGACCAAGCTCGCTACAGACAGCACAAAGTCAACCTCACTGCAAAAACAGAATTAACATCTAGTCATTATCACGGCAACAGAATAATAACATCAGGCCAAATTTATTGCATCAGAAACAGACTACAAGAGGTATCCTCAGGGTGCCGTTATAATTGACAAAATACTGGGAAATTAGTCATTACCATTCCGATTCTTCTGATAATTCCCCATTTTACCCAAGAGTTTCACCCAGAGAGGCTCCGGGTTTCTGCTGTACTCATGATTCCAATGAGCTTGCAACTTTTGTTGCCGGCCCTATCGTATCTTCAGAGGGACTCATAATGATCCTCACAGACAACAAAAAGCCACACTAACCACAAAAATAGGGAGTACTAACTATAGAGAGCACCAAAAGGCAAACTCCTCTCTCCCACCAACTGCTCTTTAAGGACGCCAGTAACAGCAACATTTATAGGTTGGATGTATGAAAAAACATATCTTTCAGGAGGTCCCTTCCAAGCACTGAGTGAATTTGTCACCTCATTGACATCCATTTATTGTCCAAACATGTCCTTGTGTTTTCGGTCTCTTCAAAATTACACAAACTTCAGTTCTATGCCTCACTGACAGCTGGCTACCTGGTTATAATTTTTAAATCAAGCTATATGACTTTCTCTTAATCTACCTAATATTAATCGATTGTTTGAGGAGAGGTAGGTAACTCTGTTTCAAGAAGACAGTATGTAACTATTGTTAAAGATAGTTAGATATTTCTGTCACCTATCACCAGTGACGGCCGGCACGGATCGGGGCTGGGGGCCAGGGAGGGTAGTAAAGAAATACAATTAAACTTACCTCCTTGCCGCTGAGTCTCTTCTCATCGTTACTCTGCACCACTCTGAAGCAGGAAGCACCCAGGCTCCAGTGAGCCACTCACAATGCGGCAGTGATTGGTCTGAGCACCGTGGTGCGCAGCTCAGCCGGGCATGTTCTCCACCCAGGCTGTAATGCAGCCTGCATGGAGAACTTTCAAAGCGTGTATGATGGTTTGACAGGCCTGAGATGGCCGACCATACTGTCATGTGCACTGATAACAGTGCATACCACTCCCCGTAGGTGCCTGTTATTCCCCTGACTCCACCTCCAAGACTCTAGTAGACAAAATAGAACGATAATTAACCACGGTTTATTATTGTTTTATTTTTATTTTCTTTGCTCCCGGAAAGGGGGCGACGCTCCTCCGTCATATCGGAGGAGCCGCCGCTGCTGTCACCATTTCAATAACCTTCCTTTTTTGGAAAAGGTGATGGAGGGATACTTGGTCAAACAACCTCGGCCCTCTTGTGATTGGAACGCTTGTTTGTGCTTGCTTGTTCATAAAAACATCAATCATAATTGTAAGAAATTAGATTAATATTTGGGGTGGGTGACTACTCACCTCACGGAACAATCACAACCCTTCTCTGGGTAAACCCAAAAAGTCACTAAATTAATCTGAGCTAACACCACTGGCAGCATTGGTACAGAACAGACTGCTTAAGTTAGGGCACAGTGTAAAGTATTTATTCAGTACCAAAACAGTTATACAGTCAAAATGCAAAACAATAAAAATCCTGATCCAACTTAAAATAGATACAAATGTAATAAACAAAGTGACACAATTTGAGACTGACCACAATGGAGCCAGGTTTGCCCTAGTCAAAGTTTGTATTTTCAAACTTAGCTCCTTAAGTGCCAAATAACCTCAGAGCACAGTTCGAACCCCCCCCCCCCCACCCAAAAAAAACCATCAGGGAGGCACTTCAAGACTCACAGGATGTCAGGTGGAGGCCAACATCAGGGTCCAGTCCAATGTCCAGTTGCCACTGTTCGATATCAAAGGGGATGATGGACAGAGCGTTTGAGCAAATCAAACACTCACCCGAGCCAATTTGTTGGCAGGGTATGTCCAGACGTGGGTCCATTGCTCACTCTACCACTGGATTCAAGATAGCCTGGCTGATGAGGATTATGACTCCGAAACCGGTCCCAGGATGCTTGTTTCCAGTCCAGGGAAGACATGGCTTGGCAGTTCGGGCTGGACTGTTCCCATGAGGCACAGGTAATGGGGTGTAGATGGACGCACAGCGTGTTGTAAGTAGTCTCAAAAGTTGTGAGGTGCTCCGGAGTATAACCCTCCGACAGGGGGTGTATTGAAATGCTGGAGGTAGCACTGCTCGCGAAGTGAGGAGTGTCCCCCGGGCTCCTCGCTAGTCCTTATATAAAGGTTTCACCAAAATCCACGATGAAAATCGGAAGTTTTAACAATGCTTGTTTATTGTTTCTTCATAAATCTTGTTATATTCACAAGAACATCATTAATTCACAAGAATCTTTCATTATTCGGAAATGCACTCATATAAATCCCAATGCATTTCGGCATTACTAGGATGCCTTCTTCCAGGGGATAAATATCTGTCAATGAAGAAAAGAAAAAACGGAACGTGTATAAGAAAAAGACCTTGGGTGTAAGAACGTAGCAGTGCTAATGTGGGTTAAAAACGTGGTTTGTAAACGTGATGGTGAAACCAGGGATGCCTGAAATGGTAGATTTAGTCAGGGTGCCGAGTGAAAGTGAACAAATTATAAGTCCGGCGGTGAAACTTTAAGCCCAAGAATAACGAGAGCACCAGTGCACGCAAGTAAAAACATGCGGGTGTGAAGCGTAAGGTAATCGCGTGAAGATTTATCTAAAGCGAAGTGAACAGGTACCGGTTGCTAACAGGCTTACCGTAGCGTGCACAGGAAAGTAGAATATCGGTAACGCGTTCGTGTGCCGGGTCCGAGCCGTTTGTCAAATCCCGGAAGTATTTAGGGATAGGCGGTTGCTAGGTTGCCCGTGACGTTAGCATAACGCGTCAAGGAAATTAATCAAACAAAGAAATAGGACTGCGGAGTGTGATGAAAGGTTGAACACAGGTAGAGAAACGGGCGAATTGGATCCTAATAAGTGTAGACAGTAACATCACGTAGTGAAAACAAGGGGGCTGATTAACATGTTGTCAAATTTGTGCAAAAAATCAAAATAAATAAAATAATGGTAAAAAATGATACTGGTACAGTGAACTGGATCAACATATCATGGTATTAGGATAGGGTGAATGAAAAAATATATAAAAATAAAATTAATAATAAACTGGGGTATACAGGACTGTCCAAAAAGTCGCACCTAGGAAAAACCCAAAAAGGGTTTACAATAAAGGTTTATAAGTAACACGAGAATTCCACTCGGTCATTGAGTCCATTAGGTTTCATGCTAGACAAAGCAAAAATCCAGTAGTTTTCACGTTTTAGAAGTTCATTATGATTGTCTTTGCCTGATTCCTTGGAGACAGTTTCCAGTGCACAAAAACGTAATTGGCTAATTCCATGTCCTGCTTCGAGAAAGTGCTGAGCAATCGTTGATTTGGTTTGTTTGGTTCTTATGTTGGATTTATGTTCTGTTAGTCTAATTTTGAGATTTCTTTCAGTTTGACCAACATAAATTTTGCCGCATGGGCACTTCAACATATAAATTACGTTCGAAGTATCGCACGTGGCTGTGGCTCTGATCTTGATTTGATGCCCTTTCATAGGGTGACTAACAGTTGTGCCTTTAATTACACTGTTGCAGTGATTACAGTTCCAACAGGGATTTGTGCCTTTGAATGTCTGACTAGTGGTTTTGGAATGTTTGATGAGTTCCCCCACATTTTTAGCTCGGGAGTAAGCAAAGATGGGTTCTGTCTCGAAAATTCTATTGAAATCAGGTTCCACTCTGAGTATATCCCAATGCTTTTTAATGATTTGCTTGAATTTGCGGCTGGATGTGGAATATTTAGAAACCATGGTAATGGCATCGGTTTTCGGGGAGGTAGAAAGGTTCAGTAAATCGTCTCTGGATTTAGTTGCACATCTTTGTTTGGCCTGCTCAAGTATCTGGTCCGGGTACCCCCGGGCTTTGAAGCGTGATGTGATGGTGTTAGCTTCATTGTCAAATCTGTTGGGTTCGGAAATGATTCTTTTAGCTCGAATAAGCTGACTGTAGGGTAGGTGGTTTTTGAGTGGTTGAGGGTGAAAGCTAGAATAGTGTACCGTGTTGTTCCTGTCGGGTTTTTTTCTAAACAAGCTTGTTTCAAATCCAGTGTTGGTGTTGGTGATTTTAACATCGAGGTAATTGATGGAATGTGATTGAATTTCATAGGTGAATTGTAACCGTGGATCAATGGAGTTGAGTTGGATGAGTTCCTTCAGCAGAATGTCCTTAGGGCCTTGCCACATGAGGAAGATGTCGTCGATAAATCTGACGAACATTTTCAGATGATTTTTCCATGTAGTTTTGCAAAGAATGTGGTCTTGTTCGAATCTATGCATGAACATATTCGCATAGGCAGGAGCTGCCGAATTGCCCATTGAGGTTCCAGTCAGTTGTTGAAACCATTCATCCTTCCATGTAAAGTAGCTATGGAGTAGAGAAAATTCCAGTAACTCCATTAAAAAAAGTTTCATTTCTTGGTTCAATTCTGTCCTCAATAAGCAGTGTTCTGCTGCTTCTATTCCCATGGAGTGGGGAATGGATGTATATAGAGATGTTACATCAACTGTACAAAGGATTAAGTTGCTAAAATCATCTACTTCCACGATTTTAAGTTTGTTAAGAAAATCAGTTGTGTCTCTCAGAAAGGTAGGTGTTGAGGTTACAATGGGTTGAAAATATTTATCCAGAAATTTACCCACTGGATCATGGATGCTTCCACATGTAGAAACTATGGGCCTACATGGAGGCGTTTGAAGATTTTTATGAATTTTTGGGACTAAAAAAATATTTTGGGCTCTTTGGATGTTGGGTTGTGAGGTATCTGGTGGTTTTTGTAGTTATAACCTCATTATCTTGTGCTTTGCTGATGATTGAATCAAGTAGTTGTTTGTATTCTGTGGTGGGATCATTGGGTAATTTGTGATATGTGTTAGAATCCAAGAGGTGGAGGGATGCCTGCTCTTCATAGTAAGTGGTGTTTAAGATGACGATGGCACCGCCCTTGTCGGCTTTAGCGCAAGTTATTTGTTTGTCACCTGCAATAGATTTGAGGATGTTGATTTCTTTAACAGTAAGGTTCTTATGCTTGGATTTGGGTTGGCAGTTGAGTTTGGTTAGGGCGTTTTTGACGAGCGTCTCAAAGGTGTCTAAAGATTTATGTGAGACGGGTGCTAGGAAGGTGCTTCTTGGACGAAGGCCCATAAGCTGGTCTCGTTCTATGTCATCAGATGTTTGAACAACGTTTTGAAAAAAGTGTTTGAGGCGAAGCGAGGAGCCCGGGGGACACTCCTCACTTTGCGAGCAGTGCTACCTCCAGCATTTCAATACACCCCCTGTCGGAGGGTGATACTCCGGAGCACCTCACAACTTTTGAGACTACTTACAACACGCTGTGCGTCCATATCCACCCCATTACATTTTGCAATTTTCTGACTCTGTTTGGACCTGCACGCCTACAAGCATGGATGAAATAATACGTCTTACAGACTCAAGAGCAGAAACATTTGTTTATACCAACGAAGAAGCAGCGAGAATCTACGCACTCATCAATGAAGAATCCACAGAACTGTCTACCAATCGCACAAAGGAACAAAACATAAGACAGTTGCTCTATCTTTCTAAAAAGGAAATAAATCAACGCCTGCATGCAAGTACATTGGTTAAGTACCACAGGGCACAAAGAATTCCAAGGGGCCTCAGGATACCTCTCAAACCTTCACTATGCAAGACCGTTCAGAAGTTTAAAGATAGATGGTATGCCATCCTTAATAAATGCAGCTTGGATTTGATTCTGCTGATAATTGAAGAATTATCTAATATACTGGAAGAAGTATCAAAGGAGATATCTTTAGTAAAAGCTGAATTGGAGAACAGCTATACAACTGAGGAATTAACTAAGATTATTGAAGATATCAATGAACAACTAGCCAAACACACAACTGAGGTAAGCGAACGAAAAGTAAGGAAACTAAGGAGAGACACCATCGATTATAAGATGGGAGAAGTGTATACGTGGGCGGAGATCTACGCAAAAAGACGTCAGAACAGACCATATTCAGCCAACACTGAAACTTCATCATCAGAAGACGATACACTTAATGCACAAGGTAGAAGACCACGTTTTCCCCTCCAGAAACCCGCGACCAACATCCAGACTACCCCAGCGGGTGCTGATATTCCTTCGACATCTACGGAGCCTTTTTTAGAGGTAGGCCAAGAACAAGAAGATCCAGGAGTGCAAAAAGAAAAAAACAAAGAACCTCCACAAACTCGCACTGTAACCAGCAAGAAGGACAAAGTGAAGGGGAAACAACAGACAACTTAGTCATCAACATTTCTGATTACCAGTTTAACACCACCCATATCAGAGCCTTGCAAAAAGGCACCTCTTTTATCCCAACGTCCAATACCAACAGATTGGAACTGGAAGTTTCCTTCTTTAAATTGATGAGAAAACTTCGCCTCAAACACTTTTTTCAAAACGTCGTTCAAACATCTGACGACATAGAACCAGACCAGCTTATGGGCCTTCGTCCAAGAAGCACCTTCCTAGCACCCGTCTCACATAAATCTTTAGACACCTTTGAGACGCTCGTCAAAAACGACCTAACCAAACTCAACTGCCAACCCAAATCCAAGCATAAGAACCTTACTGTTAAAGAAATCAACATCCTCAAATCTATTGCAGCTGACAAACAAATAACTTGCGTTAAAGCCGACAAGGGGGGTGCCATCGTCATCTTAAACACCACTTACTATGAAGAGCAGGCATCCCTCCACCTCTTGGATTCTAACACATATCACAAATTACCCAAGGATCCCACCACAGAATACAAACAACTACTTGATTCAATCATCAGCAAAGCACAAGATAATGAGGTTATAACTACAAAAACCACCAGATACCTCACAACCCAACATCCAAAGAGCCCAAAATATTTTTTTAGTCCCAAAAATTCATAAAAATCTTCAAACGCCTCCATGTAGGCCCATAGTTTCTACATGTGGAAGCATCCATGATCCAGTGGGTAAATTTCTGGATAAATATTTTCAACCCATTGTAACCTCAACACCTACCTTTCTGAGAGACACAACTGATTTTCTTAACAAACTTAAAATCGTGGAAGTAGATGATTTCAGCAACTTAATCCTTTGTACAGTTGATGTAACATCTCTATATACATCCATTCCCCACTCTATGGGAATAGAAGCAGCAGAACACTGCTTATTGAGGACAGAATTGAACCAAGATATGAAACTTTTTTTAATGGCGTTACTGGAATTTTCTCTACTCCATAGCTACTTTACATGGAAGGATGAATGGTTTCAACAACTGACTGGAACCTCAATGGGCAATTCGTCAGCTCCTGCCTATGCGAATATGTTCATGCATAGATTCGAACAAGACCACATTCTTTGCAAAACTACATGGAAAAATCATCTGAAAATGTTCGTCAGATTTATCGACGACATCTTCCTCATGTGGCAAGGCCCTAAGGACATTCTGCTGAAGGAACTCATCCAACTCAACTCCATTGATCCACGGTTACAATTCACCTATGAAATTCAATCACATTCCATCAATTACCTCGATGTTAAAATCACCAACACCAACACTGGATTTGAAACAAGCTTGTTTCGAAAAAAAACCGACAGGAACAACACGGTACACTATTCTAGCTTTCACCCTCAACCACTCAAAAACCACCTACCCTACAGTCAGCTCATTCGAGCTAAAAGAATCATTTCCGAGCCCAACAGATTTGACAATGAAGCTAACACCATCACATCACGCTTCAAAGCCCGGGGGTACCCGGACCAGATACTTGAGCAGGCCAAACAAAGATGTGCAACTAAATCCAGAGACGATTTACTGAACCTTTCTACCTCCCCGAAAACCGATGCCATTCCCATGGTTTCTAAATATTCCACATCCAGCCGCAAATTCAAGCAAATCATTAAAAAGCATTGGGATATACTCAGAGTGGAACCTGATTTCAATAGAATTTTCGAGACAGAACCCATCTTTGCTTACTCCCGAGCTAAAAATGTGGGGGAACTCATCAAACATTCCAAAACCACTAGTCAGACATTCAAAGGCACAAATCCCTGTTGGAACTGTAATCACTGCAACAGTGTAATTAAAGGCACAACTGTTAGTCACCCTATGAAAGGGGGTCAAACCTAGATCAGAGCCACAGCCACGTGCGATACTTCGAACGTAATTTAGATGTTGAAGTGCCCATGCGGCAAAATTTATGTTGGTCAAACTGAAAGAAAACTCAAAATTAGACTAACAGAACATAAATCCAACATAAGAACCAAACAAACCAAATCAACGATTGCTCAGCACTTTCTCGAAGCAGGACATGGAATTAACCAATTATGTTTTTGTGCACTGGAAACTGTCTCCAAGGAATCAGGCAAAGACAATCATAATGAACTTCTAAAACGTGAAAACTACTGGATTTTTGCTTTGTCTAGCATGAAACCTAATGGACTCAATGACCGAGTGGAATTCTCGTGTTACTTATAAACTTTTATTGTAAACCCTTTTTGGGTTTTTCCTAGGTGCGACTTTTTGGACAGTCCTGTATACCCCAGTTTATTATTAATTTTATTTTTATATATTTTTTCATTCACCCTATCCTAATACCATGATATGTTGATCCAGTTTACTGTACCAGTCTCATTTTTTACCATTATTTTATTTATTTTGATTTTTTGCACAAATTTGACAACATGTTAATCAGCCCCCTTGTTTTCACTACGTGATGTTACTGTATTTCTTTGTTTGATTAATTTCCTTGACGCGTTATACTAACGTCACCGGCAACCTAGCAACCACCTATCCCTAAATACTTCCGGGATTTGACAAACGTCTCGAACCCGGCACACAAACGCGTTACCGATATTCTACTTTCCTGTGCACGCTACGGTAAGCCTGTTAGCAACCGGTACCTGTTCACTTTGCTTTAGATAAATCTTCACGCAATTACCTTACGCTTCACACCCGCATGTTTTTACTTGCGTGCACTGGTGCTCTCGTTATTCTTGGGCTTAAAGTTTCACCGCCGGACTTGTAATTTGTTCACTTTCACTCGGCACCCTTACTAAATCTACCGTTTCAGGCATCCCTGGTTTCACCATCACGTTTACAAACCACGTTTTTAACCCACATTAGCACTGCTACGTTCTTACACCCAAGGTCTTTTTCTTATACACGTTCCGTTTTTTCTTTTCTTCATTGACAGATATTTATCCCCTGGAAGAAGGCATCCTAGTAATGCCGAA
Source organism: Lissotriton vulgaris (assembly GCF_964263255.1). Lineage (NCBI taxonomy): Eukaryota > Metazoa > Chordata > Amphibia > Caudata > Salamandridae > Lissotriton > Lissotriton vulgaris. The sequence continues at coordinate 843,704,482 of NC_141695.1, forward strand.
ATGCATTGGGATTTATATGAGTGCATTTCCGAATAATGAAAGATTCTTGTGAATTAATTATGTTCTTGTGAATATAACAAGATTTATGAAGAAACAATAAACAAGCATTGTTAAAACTTTCGATTTTCATCGTGGATTTTGGTGAAACCTTTATATAAGGACTAGCGAGGAGCCCGGGGGACACTCCTCACTTCGCGAGCAGTGCTACCTCCAGCACCCATGAGGCACAGGGTCAGACTGATTTGCATATGGCCATGTCTGAACTGGGGTGGTGGAGTGAGCTAAAGAATGGTGATGGATTAAACCCAGATCAGTTGACTGGGGGTGAGTGTTTGATTTGCTCAAACACTCCGTCCATCATCCCCTTTGGTATCAGTTACCACTGTTCAGCTGGGTACTTCTGCAAAAAGGCCTCTTGCTGGGTGCTCTACATTGCTGGGTCTAGCACCTCCAGATAGCTCAAGCTTGCCAGTGAGATAGGTTGGGGTATTCAAATGTAGAGCTTTGTGTGTTATGCATGCAATTTTTTGTTGGATTCTTGCTTTGTAAGGGAGCCAGTGTATATATCGTAATCACACTTCCCAAATGTTTTGTAGGTGACAGTGCATATGCCCTGACGTCATGGATATTATCATTGCATCTACATCCAGCAAGCCAAAGGGAGATATGCTCCAATGTAGCACACATACGAACACGGTCTGAAATAGAAAGGACATTTGTTCTACTGAAATGTAAATTTTACTGTCTATGCGAAAGTAGGGGTGCCCTACAGTATTCCCCAAAGACAAGTTGCAAGATAATAGCTACTTGTGTAACTCTTCACAATGCTCCAATTTAGAGAGGATTGCCAGAGATTATGTAGAAATCAGGTTCCACAGAAGAACCACAAAGCCCACAGGCAACACAGGACGGTACATTGGCAGCAAAAGGAAGAGCTAGACATACGGCCATTGCAAACAATTACTTTTAAGGTATATGAATGATACTGTGTGATACATGTTACTCAAAGCTAAACACAAGAAGTGCAGTGTTAAACAAAATAGCCTTTAGTTCTCAGGTTGTAAAGGAATTTATAAAATACTTTTAATTCCTCAGAATGTTCAAATGAAAGTTCATCATGACAAGTTACTGAAATAGCAAAAAACGATAAAACAATGTATTACTGTTTGCGTTGACTGTGAACTCGACTTTGTCGCACAGGTCTTATGGAGCCGAATGTAACAACAACACCGCTTGATCTACTGCGTCGCACATTCATTGCCTCATTCACAGACACTGCTTATATTGGATAGGTCCTCGCTTTCAGCATGCCCAGCTGCTCTGCTCTGTGCTGTTTGAGTGGTCTGTAAGACGTCTACTGTAGTGGTAACTTGCACAAGGCAACACTCCCACTATAAAAGCCCATTTCGCCCTGCAGCCCTACAGTAAGTCGGGAGAAGGTTGATGTAGCATGTGCAATACGATTTATTGAGCGACTCAACATATCAATTTTGGAGAATAGATGGTGTTGAGTATGTCTGTGTGTTGCATTGTCCTCTTGCATTTGGCCACATAGATTGTTCATAGCCTCTGTCATTGAGTCTACGTTTGCCTCCATAGGCTTTTGGGAATCCTCAGTCGTTGTTGCTACATGTTGGAAGCCAATTGTGATGCTTCTTTCTATTCCAGTTAACTTTTTCATAAAGATGTGCATTTGTTTGTGCTCTAGGTGCTGCACCTTCAACATGGAGGCTTCGAGACCAACAAACACAAGTGTAGTATTTCCCACAGCTTGTGTGGACTCTGGCCTTAAATGAAACTGGCTGACGGCACTGCGATGTCAGATACGTGTACACCTGTGCAGTTGTGTGTGCCTCACTGCAGGTTCTTTTTGGACATTTGGACTCCCTGCATCATCAACTTCCTCAATGAGTAGTGTCTGACTGCCATGTTCAGGACTGCTACTTAGCCTTTGGGGGGATGTATGTGGCAATATAGACTCATTGCCTGCTTGACTGGACATATGTTTTCCTGACCCTGTCTTTCGGACTCATGTTCTGTTGACAATGGAACATCTGTATAGAGATGCAGTGAGTAAATATTTGTAAATAGATATTATCTTCACTTTTGTTTGTACCAATTACAGAATGGTATGTTTGGTTTGTGCTATAGGTGTTCATAATGGAGTATTACATATCCCATAATGCACTACCAGGAAAGGCCTAACACTTCTAATGGTGTTTTTCTTATATTCTATCATAGCTAAACATTTCTCGGCCTAACATGGTCATAATTTTACCTCAGATGTTCCTGCAGACATGTCATTGTGAAACTGTAAGTGTAGGTATATCTCTTACCTTTTGAAGTAGAAGGAGCCTCTGAGGTATCAATGTTGCTGAGTCCAGACACCGTTTCTGGCTCCAGGGTGGGCTCAATAATTTCCTCCAGGGTAGTTGGGGGTGGCTGGGTTGGAGGTCCTCCTCCTACTGCTCAGGCCTCAGTTCTACAGGTTTCCATCTTTTTTTTGGTCCTAGCTAAAAGGTCGTACCACCTTTGCGGATCTCTTCAGTGGATCTCTGTGTGACCCCCACAGAGTTGATGCGCACCTGCATTTTCAGCCAGATTTTCTTCTTCTGTACCTCTGGCACAGAGAGGGATGTTTTCCCAAACAAGGCATCATGGTTTGCCACACATTACTCAGTATGTCTAACTGTTTTTCTGAGAATTCTAAGATTTCTCTTCCTCCCTCCAAGCTTCTTCTTCTTCTCAGGAGTTATACTGGACATGTTCCTGCTTTCCAGGAGTGGATGGCTGTGACTACTGGAGATCCCAATTGGATTGTGTTGGCTATCACCTGTCTCAAGGCTCTCCAGTTTTCTGATAGGTCTGGTGCTGCTCTACTTCTTGCTTGTGCTGTCATCACTCAATGCCAGGTAAATGTATGGTATTTGGGACTCAATTCGCTACTTACTGAATCACTATTTGCGATTCCTTAAATAGCGAATGGGACTCGTGCTGGATCAGTAATGGCCATAGGCTCATATTCGTATATACCAAGGTATACAGACAAAATATCGAGTAAAAAATATCGAATTACATAAATATCGACTTCAAAATATAGAATGGACAAAATATCGAATGGACAGAATATAGTCAGCAAAAATATCGAATTTAAGGTAAGTAATGTAATATCGATTTTTGTAAATATAGAAAGTCAAAATATCGAAGTATATAATATAGGTTATTTAAATATATCGAATTTTTAATAATATCTATTTTTTTAAGTGTTTTGTATGTTAGTATATGTGTGAAAAGTGTATATTTTTTTGTAATTTATTTTAAGTAATGAATTTAATGTTATTTAATTTTTGCGTAAAATAATTCAGTAGCGGGTTGTGGGTTTATAGGGGAATACGGTGGGAAGTAATTTAATTATATTAAATAAAAAAATATAAATTTTTAGAAATTATTCATTATTTTTAATTTAATTTTTAGTTTTAGCTATGTAGCGGGTTGTGGGTTTATAGGGGAATAGGGTGGGAAGTAATTTAATTTTAATTAATTAAATATTTTAATTTATATATTGGTATTTATTTTGAATACATTGTTAATTAATTTTTAATTGGTAATTAATTAATTTTTAGTTGGTAATTAATTTTATTAATTGATTAATTGATAATTATGTGAATTTTATTAATTTATTTTCCATGGCGGGTTGTGGGTTTATAGGGGAATAGGGGGGGAAGTTACTTAATTGTAATTAATTCAATATTTTTATTTATTTATTGGTATTTATTTGAAATAATTGGTAATTAAACTGTATTTGTTAATTAATTAATTGTAAATTGGTAATTAATTTGTATTCATAGTTAATGAATTTTAATAAGTAATATTTTTTAATTGATTATTATATTATATTAAATTGGTATTTATTTTTAAATTTTTTTTTTTGGTATTGAATTTATTTTTATTAATATATTAAATATTTACTTTCCCTACTGTTAAGCTCACTAGAGTGGGAATAGTGATTTTGTGGAGAAGTGTGGCTCACTGGTTAGAGCAGGCAGACCCTGAAGCAGAGGTCAGACCCGGGACCAGGGTTCAATTCCCGACGCGGCAGGGTCTTGAGCTTAAATGTCCATGGACTCGATAATTCTCGCTTCGGTGCCTGACCTAATCATGGGTTCACACTCTGCAACTCTGGGCATTAAGCTTGCTTAATCTCCACAACGGCCCCCCGCGGCGGGATGCCTGGCTTTCACCTTGGGGATGCCCTGTAGGGGCTATCTCACAGGGAAAAGCCAGGACGGGTTCCCAAGGCAAGCGCGGAGATACCCCTTCGGGGGTCGAATCTGGCGCTATATAAGAACATAATAATAATAATAACCCTACGCTATCCAAAGCTTTCCCTACTGTTGCATTCTCTGGAGTGGGAATAGTAATTTTTACCCCTACGCTATCCAACGATTTCCCTACTGTTGCACTCTCTGGAGTGGGAATAGTAATTTTTACCCTCCCGCTATCCAACGCTTTCCCTACTGTTGCATTCACTGGAGTGCGAATAGTAATTTTTACCCCAACGCTATCCAACGCTTTCCCTACTGTTACACTCTCTGGAGTGGGAATAGTAATTTTTACCCCTACGCTATCCAACGCTTTCCCTACTGTTGCACTCACTGGAGTGGGAATAGTAATTTTTACCCCTGCGCTATCCAAAGCTTTCCCTACTGTTGCACTCACTAGGGTGGGAATAGTAATTTTTACCCCTACGCTATCCAACGCTTTCCCTACTGTTGCACTCTTCGGAGTGGGAATAGTAGTTTTCACCCCTAAGCTATCCAACACTTTCCCTACTGTTGCACTCACTGGAGAGGGAATAGTAATTTTTATCCCTACGCTATCCAATGCTTTCCCTACTGTTGCACGCTCTGGAGTGGGAATAGTAAATTTTACCCCTACTCTATCCAACGCTTTCCCTACTGTTGCACTCACTGTAGTGGGAATAGTAATTTTTACCCCTACGCTATCCAACGCTTTCCCTACTGTTGCACTCTCTGGAGTGGGAATAGTAATTTTTACCCCTACGCTATCAGATTCTTTCCCTACTGTTGCACTCACCGAAGTGGGAATAGTAATTTTTACCCATACGCTATCCAACGCTTTCCCTACTGTTACACTCACTGGAGTGGGAATAGTAATTTTTACCCCTACGCTATCCAACGCTTTCCCTACTGTTACACTCACTGGAGTGGGAATAGTAATTTTTACCCCTATGCTATCCAACGCTTTCCCTACTGTTGCACTCACTGGAGTGATAATAGTAAATTTTACCCTTCCGCTATCCTATGGTAAAAATATTGCATGGTTTTTATTAATATCATGTGAATATATATATATATATATATATATATATGTGTATGTTTTAAAAAATATATATATATTTTTTGCTTAAATTAATTATTTTATAATTTTAAGGTTATCTAAGTATTTTTAAGTATTTTTTAGTTAATTATTTTTAATATTTCATTTATTTTAAATTACTTTTAAGACATTTACAAAAATTCGATATTTTGACTAACTATATTATTTCTAAACGATATTTTTGATTCAATATTTTTGTACTTACCTGTTTGTAGATAGGAATTCAATCTTTTTGTAGTCGATATTTTATCCTCGATATTTTTGTACGTCTATATTTTTCTACTCAATATTATTTCAGTGATCCACATACCAAATACTGATTCATAAATTGCGATTCAGTAATAATTGCAATTTATGAATCCGTATTCATTTGCTTCGTACATCTAGCCCTTAAATCTTAGGAGGAGTTTGTGCTTGAATCATTGATATAGAAGAAAACGAACCAGGCAAAAAATCTGACAAGCTGAAACATCACAACTGGTCCACCTCTGAATTTATCAAAGAGAAACAATTCACTGTGAATTAAGAAATGCAATTGGTGACAAAAAAGACTGGATGGCAGCCTTTAAAAACAAGTTCATTCCTAGTCCTTGTTGAAGAAAGATAGTGCTGTAAGACTATCCTGCTTAAAACGTAGGACATTATATAACCCAAGACCATTATTTCTCAATTCTTGCTTTGACACCCATGCCTAAGATTCTTTGGATCAGGCCACCTTCTGAGAACTACCAGGTTGCACCCAGAGACAATGGACAGCCAATAGTTTGGAATTTCCCACCTAAAACATATGGGCTTGACCACTAATGCTTCAGACAAAAACGCCAGAGGACAGTGGGAATATATACATAGTCTGACAAATTTGTTTCATAAATATTAACACTAAGGGCCCCATTAGGATGGCGGGCGGGCTTTGCCCGCCTACCATCCTTGCGGAAAACGGGACTGCCCGCCTTAAGGGCGGGGTCCATATGTCTTCATTAGGATGCGCCAGCCACAGTGGCGGGCGGATCCCCCATTTTTAACATTGTGGCGGGTGGTGCTCACTGCACCGCCCGCCACAATGTTAAAAATGAATGCGCGCATTTGCATAAACAAAGCGGCAGGCACCGCGCGGTGCCTGCCGCTTTGTTTATGCAAATGCTGGGGGGTACCCCCGTGTACAACCCCCACCCCCCTTCACTCTGGAGACTCGCAGGGGACCCCAAGAGTGAAGAACGCATGCCTTTCCGTGGCGGCAAATGGCATCCGATTTGGCCCATACTAATATGGCTGACGGTGTCTACGAGATGCCGCCATCAAATTAATCCTTTTCCACCCCGGCCGCAAGCCAACCGGGGGGGAAAAGCGGCGGACAGTCTTTCCGTCCGCCACTGTCCCCCCCCGCCATACTAATATGGGGGGGCATTCGGGAGTGGATGTCGGGCAGATTGCCCCCGCCAGGCCGGCGGTGGCTACCGCCAGCCTGACGGGGGCCATCCGCCCGACATCGTAATGGGCCCCTAAAACTCACTATAGAAATAGGCAGATCACCTTGACTAACTCGCTGCGGGACACTCCTGCACCATACATGATGCATTGACCGGCAGTACCCAGCAACCTCCCTGCTGTGAGAGCTCCCAGCCAAAATCATGCCAGAGGCAGAGAGATTCTCTGGAAAGAGTCACTACGAAGAGAGAGAACACCCACTCAACTTAACTGCAACAAGACAAAATCATAGCAGACACAGTGGAAATGCACTGAGCGAATGTATCTGATATTCTCTCATATTTTTCCAGTGTTGGAACATTGAGTAGCATAAAGCTGGTTAATAATAATATATATTTTTTACAGCACATAGAAATAGAAGTAATGAGATATGAAGCACTATATAAAATAGAGGTAAATACTACTCTCCTGTCAAATAGTGTTGGGAATGATGTTGAGCGTCAGTGGAAGACAGGCCATGGTTGCTAAATGTTTTTTTTATTTTTATCAGAGCCTGGTTCTCCCTCTTTGGTACTGCTAATGGTCGGATAACCTATGGGGGGGGGGGTGTGGGGCAGACACTTAAGTCCAGTAATTATGGGTATTATTTACTAGTAAAATGCACACTCCCAAGAGAACACAATGCCAAAGTTATTGTAAAAAGAGGGATATTTCCTGGACTAAATTACTGCAAAAACAGGTACAGCAACCTGCCAAACTCACTGTAAAGAGTGAGCGAGAACCCTGCAAGACTCACTGCTTAGACAGATAAGAGCACCCTGCTGGACTTACTGAACAGAGACAGAAAATATCTGGCCAGTCTCACTGCAAAGATTGATACAGTGCATTCCCGAGCTCATGGTGAAGGCAGTAAAAGAGATAACCAAGCCGCACTCACTGCAAAGATGTTTTGATCACCCAGGCAAACTCACTGTAAAGAGGGAGAGTTGCAAAGAAAGATAAAGCACCAAAGCCACGTTACTGTAAAGAGAGACAGAAGACCTAGCCTAACTCACTGCAAAGGTAGAGACTTTACTCCGCCAAACTCAACGTACCATAAGCAATGAGAGAGAGCTCAGTCACACTCACTGCAAAGATAGATAAAGCACCCAAGTAAACTCACCTTAAAGCGAAAGCTAGAGCATCCAGCCAGATGCACTGCTAAGACAGAAGGGGCACAAAGCCAAACTCACTGTAAAAGAGGGTGAATTCAGCCAAAACCTCTGCAAAGACGTCCAGACAAGCTCACTGTGAGTACAAAAAGAAGGGGGTTCCCCAGGGGATGCAACGAAGCGGGCAGGAGGGGGGGGGGGGAACAATGTAAGAAAGAAAGGACCCTGCTGTAGATAGAAAGGCCCTATACTAGGGTCCCAATTACTTAAATACGTTTATGGACCAGAGAGCAATGCCGAGTTAGACAATTACAACATTTGTATAGAGTCCATTTTTCTCTTTATTTTTTTATATTTTTATCATTTAGTTCACACAATAGTGCAGTAAATAGACAAGTTAATCATACAAAATGACAATTCATAAATAGTTCATAATTCACAGTGAAGTTCCACACAAAACCACACATACCTCATCAATCCTCAATCAAAACACTGTTATACAACATCATTCATACTTCATTACTCTAGTTAAAAAGCAAATCCTGGTACACAAGTGCCTGAATAGAAGGTCAGGTGAAAATGCACTATAAATACAGGGGGGCTAGATCAGATGGAGAAAAAAGGCCGATCCAACAGATGACAAGGATCACAGTCTTCGACACCATAGACACCTACGCGCGTTTCGGTGAAGCGGCCAGGTCAGTCCACACCTTCATCAGGGCCAGAAGGTACCGTGGGGAAGGGGAACAACACTGTGATAGAGAAAACGTTTTTAATGGTAAATATATACATTTGATGGGATAACAAAACGATATACCAAAACAGTTCATCTTAGTATGGTAATTACTTTCTATTAAATTGTTTTTTTTAAAACATAGCGTGTTTTGAAGAGGCATAGAACATCCTGGTCCATATGGGTTTTCGTGTAGATTCATCATTATTGCCATTGGGTTAAAAAACTCCCTAAGGCTCACAGGGAATGGGGGATTTCTCCATTAGGCTCTATGAGTTCAACCATCTCACATTCATTCATCTCTCTTATTCTACTTCTGGGTTCATTCACTTCGTTAAATTTCATGGGTAAGGCACCCCTTTATATGGGAAATTAAGGGCGGGTACATTCTTTCTAGTTCTATCCCCCTCTCGGTAAAGAGGGGGCATTAGTAGGTGCTCTCCAGGTCAATCCTATGGTAATATTCGCTTTTAATCTATGGCTTCCTAGTAGTATTAGGGAGCTTACCTTTGGAATAAAGGGTCTTGATCTCAATACCAGGAGGAGTTGTGTTTAAGTAAGTTAAGATTCACTACACTTCTTTGCCACTTAGGGTAATTTATAGGTAGGTCCAGGCGGGCTTATAGGCGTCCTTCCGCAGATCGAGTACCCTCCTAAGAATGAGAAATGATCCCATCAACAAGTACTGTTAGCAAAAAATGTTTTTTTCACAAATAGGACGTGATCGCGAGATCAGGACTCTGTTCTGCGGGTGTTTAGACCACCGACAGCCAAACAATTTACCTGGGATATTCACTAGTTAGTAACACAGGCGGCTGGGTTTGGACAGATAGAGGGGATCGATCTCAATCCGGGGCAGTATGGTCATCTCAGGGTGGCGATTCCTATAAAGGAATTAAGATCGTATTAAGTACAGTATGGAAAAAGAGGGGAGGGGTAGCATCACACTCTCTCGTTATACATGGACATCTGGACTGCCTCCAGAGGAAAAGATGCCAAATATGCGGTCTCTAATAGCAAAAAGAAGGATCAGAGTAACAGTTATTTACCTGTTCGTGTGACTGAAGACAGGGAATCCTCTAGGCTCAGGGCCAACGGAGTTCGTTACCCAGATTGATCAGAGGGAAACCGTCTTCTATTTCTACATACGGTAAAGATAGAGGTAGATTAAGCATAGGTCGGGCCAGTGTTTTTCATGGTAAGGTTAGGAATACACATGATTCCGTCTAAAGAGTGACCACGGGCTGCAAAAACAGTACTCTGGAATAAGCTAGATCAAAAAGCTCAAGATTTACCTCTATCTATGTCTAATACGATCGTCTCTCTCAGTTTAAATATCCTGGTAGGGGCGCGATATCCACCAGTATTAAAGATTCAGGATCTCCGTCTACGGAAAAAACAAACAGCGCGTGCTGGCTGAGCGGTGATAAAAAACAAACACTACACTGGCTGTCGCCATTACGGAGACTATGGGCGATAATAGGCATCTGTAGCGGAGAGCCCCACAAAGAAGAACGCTATATCAATGGCGACAGTTATTCCCACAGTAAACGCAGCTGGATATAAGGCAAGCTATGCGGGGGCTAAGCGGTCGCTCCAGTTCGTAGTATCTACGGGACTTTATCGCAGCAAACGCGCGGGGGAGCAATCTCATTACTTACATGCTGCTCCGATCTCACAAAGTCGTCACGCCGGGCCGCCGCCTCATTCAAGGAAGCCGGGTCCCCACTAATCGCCGCTCTGCTCTTTAAAAACAGCTCCGAGATTCACTTCAGCTCGGAGATAATGGAGGTAGACAGGGGACTGTTAGGGAGGTTTTTTTCTTTTCTTTCCGGGACGATTCTGATGTCAAGGTGAGGAGGGTAATGGACAACGGACCGGGAGTGGGCGCGTGCTGTTTAGAGGGTGAGTCCCTATGGTTTTCTCGAAGCTACAGTCCTTTCTAAGTAGGTTATCACATCTATGGTCCCGTTTGGACACAAAAAGATGTCGGGAATAAACTAACAAAATCGGGGTTATTTTCTAGGAATTGAGACACATCAAGATTAGATACTTGGGTTCATTTTGATAACCAATATTTTTTCTTTCGTGGGCACGAGCAATAGAAACAGCCCAGAGGGGGTATAGATGATGGGCGAAGCGTCACAATAGAAGAAGTGGATGTAGCACTAAAAGCACATAGGCTGTTCCAATATAGAGATCAATTCAAGGTAGTAGGTTGTCCCCATCAGGACTTCAGAAGGAGAGAGATGACCGGTTCTCAAGACTATATCTCCCAAAGAGGAGGTTGACACTCAGATGATAGCTTGAGACCACGGACATTCCTCGTTGAGGCCTTTTTGGACAGATTGGAGCAAAAAAATCCAGTACACCTCACGTTTCTTACGGAGGGCAGTGGGATTCGTTCCCTTCCCTGGAAGAATCTTTTCCAAGATGAACAATCTCAGGTCCTTTTCTTGGTGATTCATTTCAATCCAGTGGCTGACAATAGGGGCTGAAGTTCTTCCATTTCTAATATTCGATTTGTGCTCCCCAATGCGTAGACGGCATTCCTTGCCAGTTTCTCCCACGTATGGCAAGCCGCAGGGGCACAGAATCACATAGATGACATTGGAGGTGCTGCAGTTAGTCAGTCTCTTGTTTCGTGCCACAGAGATCTTATGGTCGCAGATCGTGATGGTGTCCCCCACAATGGCTAGGGGGCAGGACTGGCAGGTGCCGCATTGTGAGGAAAGAGAGCAACCGGCATATTAAGGGGTCCATTAGGATGGCGGGCGGACTTAGGGGGTATTAGGATGCGTCCCCCACTGTGGCGGGCGCATCCTGTATTTTTAGCATTGTGGCGGGCGGTTCTCGCAGCACCGCCCGCCACAATGGAGAAGTGTGGCTCACCGGTTAGAGGCGGCAGACCCAGAAGCAGAGGTCGGCCCGTGACCAGGGTTCAATTCCCGATGCGGCAGGGTACGGAACCAATGTCAGCAAGCTTGATAAATCTCGCCTCGGTGCCTCTCTAACCATGGGTCCCACGCTGCAACTCTGGGCAATAGCTTGCTTAATCTCCACAACGGCCCCCTTGCTGCTGGGGATGCCTGGCTTCACCTTGGGGATTCCCGATAGGGACCATCTCACAGGGAAAGCCAGGGCGGGTTCCCCAGCGGCCCAGCGGCACACAGCGCCAAGAAACCCTGGGGTGAACGTGCGCTCTACAAATTCATAATAACATAACATAACAATGCTAAAAATCCACTTTTACATTTGCATAAACAAAGCGGCAGGCACCGTGAAGTGACTGCGGCTTTGTTTATGCAAATGCAGGGGGGTACCATAGGTACCCCCCTGTGTTCACCCCCCACCTCTCCTTCACTCTGGGGGCCCGCAGGGGGCCTCCAGAGTAAAGACCGCATGCCTTTCCATGGCGGCATCGCCACCACTGAAAGGCATCTCCCTAAGCCCATTGTAATATGGCTGGCGGTGTCTAATAGACACCGCCACTATATTTTTCTTTGCTTTGCGGCCGGGGCGGAAAAGCGGTGGACGGTCTTTCTGTCTGCCGAGGTCCCCCCCGCCATACTAATATGGCGGGGAGGAATTCGAATGCGGATGTCGGGCGGATTGCCCTCGCCAGGCTGGTGGTGGGGCAATCCGCCCGAAATCCTAATGGGCCCCTAAGTGCACAGACAGAGACAGCATCCAGCCAAACCTATCATAAACAGTGACTGGACCCAACCAAATGCACAATAAAATAAAAATGAACCCGGCCAAATTTGCTGCAAAGACATAAAGCACCCATCTAAACTCACTGAAAAGAAATTGAGAGAACCCAGGCCTAACTCACTGCTATGATAGACAGAGCGCTCAGCCAAATGTAATGTAAGAGTTTGAAGTAAAAGTGACACAACTAACACACAAGACAGTTGTTGGCTACACTTTCTGGAGTGAGAACTAAACTTCAGAGCTCCCAACATTGTGTCATGCTTTGAGATGACATATCGGGATGCGAGGCTAAGGGTAAGTCAGCATTGCTGATCATGCTGGACTGTGTTCATGGACTGTATAGAATATTGACAACGCTATTACGTGTATTTACCATATCCTTGAGTCCCTGATCTCTACAGTGTACCCGGCTGGGCTACCTGTAAGTCAGTTTTTATTCTTCACCATGCATGGGTGAGAACAAGCTATTATTCAGATGTCCCTTATTGCTTTGTCCTGACGAGACCCGTATCCCTGAGGGTCGAAACGCCATCGACGCCACAAGGAATTGAACCACTAAATTAGTGCCTACGATCGTGTATAGACACTAAAACAAGTATTCATGTATCAATTTTTTTGTCATTTTCCTTCTCTTTTTTAGTTATCCTATGAGAAACCACTGTGCTTTATACCTATTTTCTGTCGTTTGTATTGTTATTTTTGGTTTCATCTTTTGTTGCAACTAGGTGACCCCTTAGACACTCATATCACTCATAGGGGTTCAGAAGCTGTTTCTTCCAGTTGGTTGCTTCCCCACCACCACTCTACATCCCCCCAATAAACTGGTTCTACACTGGGGCCTGCATTACAAGTACCCTGGATGGGGCTGAGGTTTTTACCACACCAGGTAAATAGCAACACTGTGGGATGAGGCATTTACTGGGTCCAGTAAATACCTTCTATCCCGAGTTGATATTCTCTACATGGGGAATAACAGAAATAATTCTGTATTGCCACACCGAAATCGGCAAGTACTGGTCTTAATAGGGCATTCCTCCATTAAATAACAGCAGGCTTGACCTGCTGAAATGTATCTGGAGAGAATTGCAATGGGTGTGGTAATGACCGCAAAACTCAGATTTCCCATGGTTATCTGAGATCTCATATAACACAAAAGAATGTATCAGCATCCTTGTAAGCAGAGCCTTGCCTGTTTTGGGATGCTGTGATGTCCAGTGGCATGTACATCTGTCACTCCGGGTGTCACTAGACCTTCCAGTGAGTTGCCCCTCCACTGGTCCTAGTTGAAGCTCATACAGATTTGGTGCATCTCAATTTGAACAAGACACAAACCTGCCCCTTACCAACCGAACAAACATACACATAGATAACTTCTCACCCAAATCACCTGAAGATGGTACATAAATGAAAATACTTCACTCCTATGTCTCTTTGAATCACTTCGTGCTTATCTGTAGCCACTTTTTTGTCACATAACGTCTGAAGCATCCCTATGAACCTCACACAAAACACCAAATACACCCCACATAGGACACATTATAAACCATAGGCCTGGGAATCATGAACAACAGAGAGGCTACTCAGTATACACACATGCAACAGCAAATGCCTGAGGTCCACCTTTAAGGCATAGCACATATATTTGATACATTTATGAGGATTTTCTCATATCTGCAAGATAGAAATTGGTGATACCAAACAATGATACGCTCCTCTTTTGCTCATACAATTCTCTGCTTCACTTCACTCTAAATTATACAAAACGTGATGGATGGAATGCTTGAATTAATCTCAGCCACTAGTAATTACTCGGGCTGCATCCCTGTCCATACTTTTTTTGCATACCATGCCATATCAGTTTAGACCCAGCCATAACCAAATCAGACATGACCCTGCTCCAATGAAATATTTCAGACCAAACAGCCAAGCCAGGTATTCCCTGAACCGGAATACAAGCAACCTGGAACTGGTTTCACTCTAAGTAGGGCTCATCAGCCAGGTGTAGCTCGGCTCAAGTGGCACAGTGTGCACGGGACCCACATCTGGGCATACCCATCCCACTTAGGGTGACACACAAATGTGGACAAAAAAAGTGATTGATCTAATGTTTGAAATAATCTCAGCCACTGGTAATTATTCAGGGCTGCATCTTAGTCCATTGATATTTTGCACACCATGCCATCTCAGTTTGGGCACAGCCATATGCAAATCAGCCTTCATCCCGCTCCAATGGGAACATTCCCCCCCCAAACAGCCAAGCCAAGTCCTCCCTGAACTGGAACACAAGCAATCTAGAACTGGTTTCACCCTAGTTATGGCTCATCAGCCAGGAAGAGCTTAGCTCCAGTGATACAGTGTGCATGAGACCCATGTCTGGGCATACCCAATCCACTAAGGGCAACACTTCATTCTTAAGCATGGCAACACATTTGTTATGACACATTGGTAGAATCCCTCAGAACCTCACAAATGATATCCAAATGCTTCCAACATAGGCCAGTCTATAATTCCAATCTCTACCAACCATGCACAGCAAACAGAGTTGAAGCTCTTTGGAACGTCATCACAGGTATTAGGCGCTACAGATATGTTACAATACAATACAACCCAAGAAACTGCAGATTCACCATGCGTAAGAGGAAGTCAAAGAGTGGTAGCGTTGCATTTCAGCAAGTACCTATGTCTCCATTGGGTCTGAGGACGTAGACAAGTACTAATCATAGTCCATCTATATATTTTAGGACTAGACAAAGCTCAGATCCTTTGGCAGCATGTGTCTTTCATATTATTCTGGACATTTATAGACTATATGGGGATGTTTTGGCAAGGGGGTGCAAACAAGTATTTAGCCTAATAGCAGGAGTAACAGTTTTCTAGATCCCAATGGTGTATTTATGTAAACCTAGAAGGACATATAAATCAGTTTTTAGGATTCCCAGATATATTAGTCGTGCAAATATAAGACTTGAATTCGGTCAAAAGAAACAATTTTTTGCCCGACAATCCTCATTTTTAAAGTCCTTATTGACATTATCTCGTGCTGAAGAGGGTTCGCTAATGAATCTGTGTTGGCTTGAGATATCTAAAAGTGAATATGCTAGTAGTTGGCAAACTTATTTAAATGAGTGTTTACGTAATTTTGAATGCCCAAACTTAGTAGATGAAGAGAGGAGTACAATGGTTTATCAAAAAATTAATTAATCAATCAGCTGCTTTATTGTCTACCATAACGGCTAAAGATGAATTAAGGAAAAAAAACACCTATGGACAATAGCTAACTCTTTTGGCAAACTGTCTCCCCAACCTTATTTGTTATTTCATTTAAAACCTTTGATCAAGAATACATTTATGTTATTAAAGTTAGGGAGATATCCAACTAAAGACGCAATCCCAAAATGGGAGAAAAAGTGGCCGTCTAACCTTTGTAGGCTATGTGGGCTGTGTGAAGAAACCTTAGTGCACATAGTAACCTTATGCCCAAAATTGCTAGAGGAGCGGAAGATGGTTTTAAAGCCCATTTTTAAGGAATTGGGAGTAAGAACTTGTAGAACTGCAATTATTGTATGTCTAAGAGGTGTTACCATTCGTATTATTTACCAATTTGTTAAGTTTATTTTTATTGCTGAAAAGAAATTCTGTAAGGTAGATATCTTAAGTGATGAAGTTTCTGCTATGAAGGTTAACTAAAAGTTAATAATGATATAATGATTTTTAATGTTTTTAGGGAGTGTGCGGGCTATTTTTAAGTTTGTCCAAAATGTATTAATATTTTTTGTATAATTTTGCATCTAAATATCACTCCATAATAGTGGATTGCATTTTGCATCTTAAGTATACTTATTTATTTTGAAAGTCTTCTTGATAATTTTAGCTGCTAGCATAAGGCACTTTAATTCTTGCTGCTATCTGATGGAGTGCACATAATGTATTGTACTGTTTTAAATGTAATTTTATAATGGCAGATAGCATTTTATGACTTTTTTTAACCCCTTAGCTGCGGCGGCTATTCCGCCGCAGCGCTAGGGGGGGGGGGGGGCGCGCCCGGCGCTCCCTTACTCGTGACGGAACCGCTCCATCACGAGCCTCGGGTGGGCTGTGCTTGTGACGGAGCGGTTCCGTCATGGCCACGCCCACTCAATAGAACGCGCCGCGCAGGCGTGGCGACCGGGCCGTGATGGAACCGCTCCGTCACCAGCACAGCCCACCCGAGGCTCGTGACGGAGCGGTTCCGTCACGAGCATGGAACGGGTTCATGTAAAAAGTTTACCTGACGATTCTAACCTGCTAGCACAAGGCTCTTTAATTTTTATTGGTGTATTATATATTATGTACCCTAACCAATCTAAAAAATCGATGTGTAACTTTTGCTGCAAGCACAATGCACTTTAATTTGTACTTCATGTATCATACTGTTTTAAATGTAATTTTATAATGGCGGATGGCACTTTATTCATATTTTATTAAGTTAAAAGTTTGCCTGACGATTTTAAGTTGCTAGCACTAGGCACTTTAAGTCTTGCTGGTGTATTGTATAAAGTGTACTATTACCAATCTAAAAAGGTTCATGTGTAACTTTTGCTGCTAGCACAAGGCACCTTAATTTCTGTTGCTGCCAGCACGACTTTAAGCTGCTAGCACAATGCACTTTAATTCTGGTTGGTGCGTTGTATATCATGTACCATTACCAATCTAAAAGCTCTATTGGTAACTTTTGCTGCTAGCACAAGGCACTTTAATTTCTGTTGCTGCCAGCAAACTGCACTTTAGCCATTGCTTATAAATTGTTCATTAGCAAATTGATTAATTTTAGTTGAACAAATCATGTTAGGGCTTATCTGTGGATCTCATCTTGGACATTAAAAAAACTCACTGTATCTGTATATTTTTAATCAGATTTTGTTTTGAATATGTACTTTGCTGTTTGTAATTATTTTAATTAATCAACAAAACAACTTTACTTACTGGTAAACCTAGAAGGAGATCAGGCTCTAGGGGTAAGAGATAAGCATGTCCTCCACAACAATTGTTGGAGAAAATCATACAAAGTCGTGAAAGCTCAGAAAGGTTTTCATCTTAAAATGCTTTAGGATTGCAAACCATACTGCTTGTTGGCATAAGTGAACAATCACATGGCTGCAGAGTCTAGAGGCAGCAGAGAGAACCTAGTTGGATGACATATTGGGTATAGAGTAGAATATGTCCTACTTCTTTTTTGCAGTTCCTCATCATATTTAACATCACATAAGAACCATAGGCTACGGTTGCGCCTCAAACCCTTGCAGAAGCTTCTGTCTCACATTAATGGGAAGTTTTACTGTCTCCGATATATCCAGATTGAGCAGACACAGGAAGCAAATTTAATCCAGAGCTGGGGACTGCATGGCCACCTCACATTCCTGAAGGTGTTTAAAACTGCTCTTTTGACAAAACCTCATGAAATTGGAAATCGGTTTTGGTAAGTTGCCATGAGCAGGGGAGTGAGGGACTTGGCACCCGCTTTAGGATCAACTTCAGGGATTGCCCTGCTGAGAAGAGCTCAGCTCTTAGATGGAGGTGAGGAGTTGATTCTGCAGGTGGGCCGCATGACCGGAGCTGTTCCAAGGAGATGCGGCGACGCACCCTGGTGGACCGGTGCCTACCTGGGCTCCCTGGGGGAGTTGAATGACGTGGGAAGATGGCGCTGGCCGTCAGTTTGGGCCCCTGCTCTGGGAGGGTCCGCTGGGCCATGTGAGACGCCCCGGTCGGGCTGGACTGTGGGGGCCTCCGGGCCCCACCCTCGATCCTGACGCCTGGAACGATACGCTCACAGCAGTGCTCCCCCCAATGTTTCTCATTAATGGGCGTCCTCAAGATGGCTTACAAGAGGATTAACACCGAAAGCCCCTTAGCTTGGGACTGCCTTCAAGACCTCAATCCCCTTGAAGCCACCTCCCTTCGTGGATCACCTCCCACACCATGGTTTAGTTTTGACTGCTTTTTCTCATCTCACCAACTCCGCCATTTGATCTCGACATTTTACGATTTACCGCTTTCCTTACCCTGACATTGGAGACCAGGCAATTATGGCCGATGCCTGGTGGAGCTGCTTAGACAGCTATGGAGGAGATCTGCCTTGGTTCACCCCCTTGGCCGTCACTTACCCAGCTGGACATTGGGCAATGTTCTCTCCCTCTCCACGCTGTGTCCCCTTCCCCCACCCCCTGACGAACTCCCATAACTGCCTCTTTTTTTCTTATGCTTTACTATGATTTTTGTAACATATGTAATTTGTAACCTTGCAACCCACAGATCCTCATGTAAATTGCTCTGATACCTCCGGGTCTAGCCAGCGCAATATAAAACTCATCAAATAAGATAAATAAATGAGCACATGGCAAGAAAGCAAAAAAAGTGATGTGTTAGTACTGCTATTTCATTGCTTTTATGCTGCACTTCCCTCCTGTGTTGATGCAACAACGTCATCTTGTGTTCCACTCCCAAAACTAAATAAGAGTTTTCTTATTTTCTCAAACAGGAACTGTACCACATTATCCCTAAGAAAAGAACGGTGCACCCTCCCAGAGAAATACCTGCCACAAATTAGGCCACTTTGAGAAAAAAATCCAAAGAACTATTTCATTTTATTTTATTTTATTTGACGAGTTTTATATAGGGCTGGCTAGACCCGGAGGTATCAAAGTGCTTTACATGAGGATCTGTGAGTTACAAGGTTACAAATTACATATGTTATAAAAAGCATAGAACTATTATATTAAGAATACTCATCTTCCATCTGTACTAGGAATTCGCTTTCCAAGGGCATATCCGCAAAACCAACTGGTGTCAAAGGTGTCAAACAGCACAGAGCCCTTCATCAGTCCACTCAGAAAGCATGTAGTTTCTCACAGAACTCTGAGTGCAGTTCAATGGCAGGCCATCAAGACCTATGATGGATTCTTCTATTGGTGCAGCAACAGCCAATTTGCTCATTGGTGCACAATCTGATTTGTTTCTAAGCATAAACGGAGTAAATAGTTTACCGTTAGCTCTAAAAAAGGAAGTTCGACTCTCAACTATCCTTCTTCGGTGGCCACCCTTTGGTGAAGTGTGCACTAATTTTCCTCAAACATGCATCCTCAACATACACATCCAGCCATTCTTTCATGGAAACAGCCTCCTCCATTTTCCTTACATATGATGTTATTCCCCCGGGAAACGGTAATGCAACAAAGGGGTGCACAGAGAGAAGTGGCAGCCCTAGATATTTAGAGGGAAAAGAGCAAGGAACTCAGAGAAGGGGAGGGCCAGTGGGCACCAAAGATGGAGTCAATCACAAGAAAAACTCACACAGTGACTGGGTGGGAAAAGTTGAAAAACCTGGACACTAAAAGTAGGAACGTTTCGATGTGCATAATTTAGATGTAGGTCAAAAAGGAAGGTTTTTAGTCTTTTACAAACAGTAGCAAAACCCCTCTTATTTTACCCTCTGCTCAAAGGTGACTGGTGCACCAATAGCCCAAACACATTCTTCTATATCCAAATGTGTGTGTATTTATAATAATTGTCACAAACCACTTCACCACAAATATTTTGAAATGATCATTTTGTAGCCTTATTATTCAAAACTTATGTACACCTATAAATTGCTACACTTACTGTGGGTGAATGAAGATTGTCACATTGAGCCAGCACTGCCACGTAGAGCTCGTTGTATTGCTCGGTAGACCTTCATGACATGAGCTGTAATTTGTCACAGTGTTTTTAGCGTTACGTATACATTGCCACAATACGGCATGGATGGGCTGCTGTTATGTGAGAAAGTCAGAATTGTACCAAGAGTGCCCGGAAGAAGCCAAAGCTAGGCCACTAGTCAGAGAAACTCTGCATATCACAAAGAATGCCCACAAATATGTCACTGACAGCCCACTGTGTTACAGGGACAGGAAGCTCAAACCGTGCCACATATGGGTCCCATTAGCAAAAGATGAGACCCACTAATACCGCCAACCCGTGACCGAATACTCCAGTCGGCAAAACATACACACGCAGGTCAGGCCAATTTTGTCGTACATATACTCACACAGGCACTCACAAATATATACATATAGCTGCCATTCCATACCCTCCTCCTGACCTGGTGGTCTGTGGTCTTCCTGCACAAGGTAAACTGTGCAGCAGAAAGGACAGGCACAAGTTATCATGAGCCACATCCCTGCCTGAGGGAGAGATGAGCAGTTGCCTTAGTCTAAGTAAGGGCTCCTCGCACAGGCTAAGGAAGGGCCTCTCTAACAGGTGAACCTGCAGCTTTTTATGGACATGCACATTGCATATAGAAGGTGGGGTGCAGGTCAGACAACCTGCTTCTGCATTCATGTGCAAGAGAGTTAATTTTAAGCTGATGACCTGAGTTCAGCCCTCACCTCTGCTGATGAGTACCCTGAGTGGTGGTTAGGAAGTGGAAGTAGGTCTGACCCCACTTCTGACCTCACAGCCTGATACTATGGCCAGCCGCCACTAGTGTTCTCATTGACCTTACCCGTTCTGCCAAAAAGTGCATGGCATGTCTGGTTCCACCAACAGCTGTTGAATAAATGAACACAATTCTTAAGAGTTTCCTGACTCTGGAAAACTATGAACATCCCTTCTTACCTCAACCAGGCGTTTCACTTT